>NC_139698.1:29578279-30885779 GCF_964188405.1 Protomyctophum parallelum | reverse complement strand
GAGGGCGGTAATTGTGACCAGAAGAGTTCTGGAAAACGGCTACTGTCCAACTTCCCTCCACCAACTCCAGTTGGACCAACAGCGCCACGGTCTTTCTGATGCCTTGTGGGAATGCAGTGCTTCTTATCTGCCATTTATGAAACTTATTTAAAACTAAACGTAAGCTAGTATTCACCAGTGAAACAACCACAATGAAAAGGCTAAAATTGCATCAGCAACAATTAGCTTTAAGTTAAGCGAAAATAATGTCATAGAATTTAATGGAGAGCCATCACAAAAAGGAAAATGATTAGTGTATCAAATAATATAGATAAAACATTTCTTCCATCAAGGAATTTCTATGAATTGCATATCTAAGATGTCAATTTCATTCCAGCATTAAAGGATGAGGGAGTTCCTTTTTGCAATAAATTCTTCATTAATTCAATTCTAATTTGCCTCTGGTTCCTACTTCTACTATTGATAGTTCCACTTCTTAATAGCCCCGGATAAGGAGGAGAAAAAAATTATTGCAATAACTCCGTTGAGACTGTGGGCAGCTGATATGATCTAAATATTACCAATGCCAAAAGAAGTGTGTGAGTCTGATGAACATTTCAAAAGAACAATTCTTTATATGGATCAGCTAAATCTTTTCCACTTTTTAATTAAAAGTAAAGAAAATAGAAGTTAATTATCCTGTAAAGATTAGCTGGTGGGCATCTTTCTGTAAATTAGTTCTAATTAAAAGGAAATTGTCAAATGACATTCAAAGCACTGTCCTTTAAAACAGAGACCGAGATGGGCTCCCCCACTGCCCCCCCACCCCCCAACCCCCTCTCGCCTCTCGTCTAATTCTTGATCTGGCCATGTGAAGCTTCTAGCTGAAAGATTAGGATTCTTCCAGAGCTTCAGAGACAGAGAGCACAACTCCCGGGTCCCTTGATAGCAGGCCCCAACACAACATGGAATATAGCTGCATAGATGGGGGCTAATGGCTATACTGGAGATAAATACCCCTCCTTGATATATGATTGTATTGATTGTAATGATTACCTGTTTGGCTTAACAACATGTTACCCTGTTGCCCCTATCAACAAACACGCATGCATGCATGCATACAGTACATACCTTTTTAGGCACTCCTGTACAGTATTATCCATGTCCCACATTGATTCTATATGCTATATGTTTCTATGCTTGATGTATTCTGCTTTGAACTTTTGTCTTTTTGTTGTGAAGCACTTTGGTCAACTTCGGTTGTGTTATAACGTGCTATATAAATAAAGGTTGATTTGATTTGATTTGATTTGATACATACAGACATGCACGCTCACATGGATGCATGTGTAAGTGCACAATAACACACACACACACACACACACACACACACACACACACACAGTCACAGTTAGCTAGCTCAAATCTATCCTCAGCAACTGTCATCATCACTTCATTACTGCAGCCAAACAATGAACCAGACACCAAAAGCCTTGTTTTTTTTGTTTTGTTTTTTAAAGCGCGCAACATTCATCTGATGCAAACGATCAGAGAGAAGACGCAGATTTCATGTGGATTTCATCATTATTCAATGTGGAGGGCTGTGTTTTGCTCACATCCATTCCCATTGTGTTATACAAGATTCCAACAGTCATCTGACAGTAGAAGAGAGAGAGCGGAACTGAAGTGCCTCCATCTGCTGTGCAGGCTAATGATGCTGCTCTCCCCCTGGCCCGGAGGGGAACTGTGTGAGGGAGATTTACACCCAGAATACCCCCGAGGCCCTGGACCTGCTCAGTGCTCCAGAACACCCCGTCACTCCATCATTCCTGTATGATAGCTGCTCACACCAGGTAACAATGGACCAGCGACAATGTCTTTTTGTATTACTGACAAGTGCCTTATTTGGGTGACACAGCCATCCGCTGGTGTCTAAGGAGTGGCTCTATGCGCGCAGTAAAATGGATGACAGTTAAACCGCTGAGACACGGTGCAGTTGCAACAATCGCGCCACACCACCACACTATGTTTTTTTTTATAACTATCCAAACAGTGTCTCTGATTTGACGCTACTACTGTAGGAATAGGAATGACTGAGGGAGAGGTGGCGTTTGGGCGATAAACTAATTGGATGGATGACAAGAGGGAGAACTCAGGTGTCGCAGGGAATGGGGGTGAACTGTGTCGACTTTCTACCGTTTACTCTATTATAAAGGTTTATAAGCTGCAATTACCCTTCAATTTGGGCACTTTAGACCAACTATAAAGACCCGTGTGGGGATGGCCTAGGCATATATCTTAAAACAAGTGATTTAAATGGTGTGAGAGGCAGAAAGAGGGATAGCAAAAGAAAGTGAGACAATGCATGTGTGCGTGTGCGTGTGAGTGAGAGTGAGTGAGTGAGTGAGTGAGTGAGTGAGTGAGTGAGTGAGTGAGTGAGTGAGTGAGTGAGTGAGTGAGTGAGTGAGTGAGTGAGTGAGTGAGTGAGTGAGTGAGTGAGTGAGTGAGTGAGAGAGAGAGAGAGAGAGAGAGAGAGAGAGAGAGAGAGAGAGAGAGAGAGAGAGAGTGAGTCAGGGGGAAGATGTAGGGAGCTATACTCCTCTGGGATTGAGTGTTCACACACAGTAAATGGAAGTGGCACAGCTCTGACCTTTGAGCTGAAGCATACGAGAAAAGTGAAGCCGCTGTCAAAATATTCCTTCAGAAATGACAATCCACCTCGCCAGTCCCAAGCCTTGACATGGCAGGCAAGTGGAGAGCCGTAACCTGCTGATCCCGACATTACAAATGAGGGGATTATCATGACAACAAACCACTACCCGACACACTGCATACCCCATAAGATATTCTGGCACTGCCCCTTATTATCAGGAATGTCCAAACGCAGATGGCCAATGATGCCAATTATAGCAGGCATCTAAATCATGAGAAAGAGTAGAGCCATCATTATCAATGTCTAATAATAATAATTTAATATTTCTAAACTGTTATTCATAGCTTAAATTGATTATTAGCGGCAAGTTATTCTTACATCCGTGTCAGTGCAATTATAACTATATCACTGTATGCTTGACGCTATTGCTAAACTTGGAATTCAGTACGAGAGCAGCTTCACCCCATCTCCATTTACACTCATGTAATACTCTGCCTCAAATCCACAGAGAATAGCTCAATTGTAAAGAATACCAAAATATCACAAGCAAATTACTAGTGCTCTGAGAGAAAGCTTGGTATGAACAAAGACAGGCAGCCATAATTATGTCTTGGCGTGTATAGCATGTCAATGGGCCACCTTCGTTCTGGAGGGCATTCCCCTGGGTCCCTCAGGCATCAAAATGATGGCCAAATTATTTGGTGCTCTATTGCAGCACGACGCGATTATCATATTTACTGGTGGTGCATTATGACAACATTGATGTTTACACCTGTCTCCGTGAGAAGGCAAGGTTTACACTCTGTAATTTAGCAAATGTACAGTATGCATATGAGCTTGTTGGCAGGGATTTAAATTAGGTCAGAAATGGAATACATCAATAGCAACCCATATGTGCATCTTTCTTTTTCTCCCCCCCCCCCCCCACCCCTTCTTTGCTCAGAAGCTTGGCGACGAAGCAGCTTGACGACTGCAGAAGTGTGATATGTGCAAATCACATTTGCAGATGAGCTTGAAACTCCCTTTTAATATTCAGATATCAGACATCCCGCTCAGAGAAGCCCGCTAAGACTCGATTCGGGGGAGAAAAGCAAGATCCGCGTCATTAAGGGAATCGTTAGAGGCTCGGTTTACATTTTTACATATTTCACAAAAATGTACGACCAAGTAAAAACATCACCGGTTATCTTCGATAACAATGCAAATTTTTTGTCGGGATTCAAGCACGCAAAAAAGATTCTGTCAAAATCCAAAGTCGTCACTCAGGTCTTTCTTTTCTTTTTTCCCCCCTTTTTTTGGCTCAACATCCCCAGCTTATTGGCGCTTTGATTTCTTTCGTATTTTTCCCTGGGAAGCCACACAGGCTTGTGGAGTCAGACTCGGTGAAAGGTATGTTTGCCACGAGGCACACAGGAACACGTGTCCCCATAGCCTGCCAATAGCTCATCAAACACACAGGGCAGGCCTGTGGATGGATGGAAGCCTGCATGCACGCCGTTTAGAACAGCCAAAACAGCAGGCTCCGCTGTGCCACACAGACCATTACGGGCGCCTGTTTACCTGCGTCGTTCTGAGACACAAAGAATAGACTCCGTTTCCTGATCATTTGACGTAAATGCACAACAATGACAACAACGGCACCACAAGTTAGGGCACTTCTTCTTTTCTTTTCTTGTACCAGCACCTTTGTGGTATACAGCTCTGACAATGATTGTTTTGCAAAACGCTTTACGGATTCAACTTTTTCATTGGATCACAGAACAGAGCCCCTGCAATTTCCCCCCCTACTTCCTTCATTTCCCTGTGACTTAAGCCCAATTTATACTTCCTTCGTACGTCAGTTTCGCACTGTGAAAATGGCAGTTCTACAAGCTCACAACGCAATGCATCCGCAGCGCTTTGTGAGCTTGTAGATCTGTTATTGTCGGCGCATGACACCGTCATTCCATGAAATATAAATCAGGCTTTAGCCCTCCGCCAAATTTGTCTCTGTGCCATTTTAATTACAGCCAAGGCAATCTTTATGGTGGTATATTCTGTGGGAACACCAATCTGCAAAAAAGGTGATAAGTAGAAACGCCACCCAGCTTTGGTATCAGTAATAAACAGACACTTAATTGAATAATTTGACCTAAGAGGCTGATCCTGGGAAGGGGGAGAAAACATGCTGGAAAAAAATATTTGGAATATTGAAGACAGTTATGTATTTTGCACGATGCCTGCAGTAGGGTAAAAAACACAGTGGATTTGGCTGGTTGCCCACCGACTCGCCAATGTGTGCCACGTTGAGCCTTTACGGAACAGATAAGTGAGCCTTTGGTATCCTGGAAGCACTGAGATGTGTGTGTAAGGGGGAGAGAGGGTGGGGGGGATGCACATGTTGTGTATGTGTCTTGAATCAAATGCACGTGGGGGAGGGTAAGAAGTGTGAAGTGTGCCCACTACAGGTCCAGCTCCTGCTACCAGCCACATGGGCACAACATCCCCCACCCCCAAACCAGCACCTCCATACCGACCATGCCTTCCGCAGAGCGATAGAGACAATGAATCCCGGCCCCTTCCTGTTTAAGGATAGCTGTCAGAGGATGATGGCTCAGATTCAACACTGCAGCAGGTTTGCACAGGGCTCCCTGATAAAAAGAAGGAAACACACACACACACACATGCACACGCACACGCACACACACACACGCACACGCACACGCACACACACACACACACACACACACACACACACACACACACACACACACACACACACACACACACACTCTCTCTCTCTCTCTCTGTCTTTGTTTCTCTCTATTCCTCTCGCTGTTTCTCTCATTCTCCCTCTCTCAAATTCTCCCTCCCTCTCTCTGTCTCTCTGTCTCTCTGTCTCTCTCTCTCTCTCTCTCTCTCTCTCTCTCTCTCTCTCTCTCTCTCCAGTTCAACACTGATTTGACTGCTAGCATAATTTTACGGAGGAGACTATTTGCAGATGCAGCAGAGTTATCAATCCGAACAGACACACAATCCGGGTCCAATGTCACTTCTCCTCATTATGTTAATGGTTAATACATGCAAATGAAAACATTCCAGCAATTTGATTTCTTTGAAGATAGTTTGCATATTGTCTTAGCCATAATGATGGTACACTTTCTCTCCAGCTTCGATTTATGCCAGGCTAGTTAGTTCATTTTTATCAGCTCTGAGTTCATTTCTAGGGCTACTGGAATGTGTTTTCCCCTTCCCCTCACTATTTAACTAATTAGGATTCAGGTACCATAAGCAGATTTTTCACGCTATTGGTGTTTTTCTTAATTAAGAAACAAATGAATTCTCCCCAGCAAAATAGATGGAACAAGGGGATAGGGTGCCAGGGGCCAGATGCAGCGCTTCTTAATTAGAAGTCACTCCATTGTCTGAGGTTTTTTAATGAAGCTCCAATCTAAATGGATATCAAAAAAAGCTTCTAGAGAAGAAGAAAAAAACACACTGGCCATTTAAAATAATAAGGAAATAAAGATAATGGAAGACAAAAGATATCTACTGGCAAGCCTGGCTCACACCTAGAGTTCAGCAAATGCGGTGCTCTTGTCACCTTTGGATGGGACCCATTTAAATAAGTCGATCATCTATCCTCCAGCCATGTCTAATGTTGTGCCAAGCCAACACATAAAACAGTTGCTTTTCAACTTCTCATCAAAGGTGGAAGTTCCATTGCCCCCTGTGGATGGTTATCAACAAACTATTTTGCAAGCTGTCGAAGAGCTCTGTCTTCTTTCTCTCTCTTAGCTTCAGACTACTGGGATTCTCAATTATCATATCAATGTCATTGCGATACATTGGCTCTTTTCTTGAATTTAAGGCCAATGCAAATTCACAATTAGCTGGTACAAATGTTTGCTTTAATTCAGGAGCACAAATGATGACGGAAACAGTTGAGTTGATGTAACTGGGATGTACGTATGTGCAAAGTAAAGCAAAACAAAAACAGACAACATAAAGAGACTACAAAACAAAACTTCTCACTCTGTTTTGAAGCCGATTTGTGAGAGGAATATGTGTGAAGCTCAACCATTTAGGTCAGCTTTGCTGATGCTGCTGTGTTGGTGGCTGAAGGCGATAACATCGGGGCTGTTTTGACTGAAATAAAAACCGTAGCATGCCCATATGTGCTGCCAACCCCATCAGTTCTTCTTCAGACGGCATGGCTTAGGAGCTCCCAGAGGATGGGCCAGTGCCCACTGATACGGGCCCAGCAACCATCTTGTCCAGGCCAAGTATCCCTGCGCCCAGGGGCTGTGCCATCAATGCCACGACTTGTGCCAGACTGGATTCCACCCAGCAATCCATTTCAAAGGCTTTTTTTATGGATCAGGTATGCAGTGTGATTTTCCTTTCCCTTTGTAATGTGCCGTGTCAAAGGCGAGTGAGGCAGACTTTAAAGTCAGATACTATTTTTTTTTGCCTTTCATTTGGGTAGGACTCGTAATTGATTTCCGACTTTCCAAATGTCAAGTTGGAAGAGATTAGAAAAAGAAAAGTCCTAAAATAAACCGGCAATATGTTTATGTTGATTTGGTCGGTATCTTTGGGTTTTGGGCTTTCAGAGAGAAATCACTCATTAATAAAAAGTAAACAAATATTCAAGTACCTAATCCCCATGGGAATATCATCTATGTGGAGTGGTACCTTCTCGTGGTCATAAACTGGCAAAGAAATGGAAGTAAACATATTTAAAAGTGACCTATATATTAATATATACTGTAGGTCTCTATATTCATGACATACGATTTGGTGAACATAAAAATTGTTTCCTCATACATTTGAGGGAAATAATGTACAGCAATTAATTTCCCCCACTGGTTGAGAAAGTGTAAACTGGATCTTTTTAAGGGAGTAACTTATTAAAAAAGTGGTGTTTTCAGCCACCTTTACTTATCCACAAATTACCATAATCCTCTGGATGTTCACTCATGTGTTCTCTCTCTCATTTATAGCATTACTTGTTTATTTATATCTGTGAAAGAGATTAGAAGGGAAGATTACCTGGCGCAGACACATGAATAGCGATCAAAGACTGGAGGATAATGTAAGTCTTTCGGTGATTCCTCAGCGCTTTTCAAATCAACCAGTGGAGTATTAGAACAATGCCGGGTGGCTGTGCTCCATATAGTGTGACAACATTAATACAAAGTCCTCGGGGAGTTGAACCACATGTAAACACTCCAGATGAGCAAGCGGTAACACTGCCACGAGTGTCCTCTAATGCAGCGGAAATTAGCCCCGCTTTGATCCTTTAGGAGGAGATGAAAGTGTTAGCAATCAGTGCAATGGGATGACATCATTCACGTGAAGGCAGGTGAGGCTCAGCTAACGCTGGTTTGCATAGTGTGTCATATCACTGCTCGCTGTCGGGAAGAAACCTTGTATCTCCATGTTTCAACTTTGACAAGTGAGTAATGAAAATTGCCAATCTACAAGCTCATGGCGCGTCGAAGGCATTGACAAAATGTTGAAAGCCGCATAAGTGAAAGTGGTAATGTGTTTTCTAAACAATGAACCAATGAAAAGTATTAAGAAAGTATTGTGGCTAAATAATACAACATTGGATCCAAGGTAACAAAAAGTAACAGTTTTGGACATATGAGGTTTCCACCTGACAGTGACGATATGATGGTTTTGCATGCTGTAAATAGCCAATATACAAGCTCACATCACGTGACACCGGCGTGGATATAAGTATACATCTGACACAACGTTTTACAGCATGCTCTACTGTAATCCAGTGGATCAGGGCCCACTGGAAAATCTCCAAAGTGCCCACCCATCCACTGTTGTGGTCAGATGGGTGGGCCAATCGGCTGTCGTGTTAAGTGGTCAGACGGGTGGGCTGCGAGCATTTGCAAAGCATATTTATTTTGATGATTAAACAATCGATTGTGATCGGGCTTGGATCAATGTATCAGTACCAATACATGTATCCCATGTATCAGTATCACAATGAAAAGTCATGTTTCATGATTGGCTAATAATATTAATGTAGCCTGGCCCAGCCTGTGTGATTTCTGGTCTAAAGGGGCGGGGAAAAGCGATGGATCCTATTGGTTCACCGATCTGAGTGCCCGCCCCCTTCCTCCCTTCCCCTCCCCGGTAGTCAACATTGAAACATTTCTTAATTACGTCACCATCAACAGTCAATTAGGGACATGCATAGTGCATACCATACACACATACAGTACCACTTTTCGACCAGCCGACCACAGTACTTGCGTGCTCTGCTTGCGCACATAATAAAAGCCTGGGTATCGAGGCTAATATTAATGTTATGTTCTCATTAATGTTATCATTAGCATCTAGTGTTTTTGCCAATCATTTGACAATTTGGAATATCCTCACAGCCCACCAGTGGGCCCCAGGCCACAGGTTGAGAACTCTTATGGCTCTATGCCACCAGCCTCACCTGAGAGACACTAACTGACCAAGAGTAAATAAGCTCAGGCACTGTGTTATGTCTCTCAGACAGTAAACCTCAGCTTACTCTACAGACAAACATGGACACAAATCTGACATTTTCTCATCCGACTGATTTATGAAGAACAATATGACGAGTGAATTGTCACCGGGCTTACTGTCTGCGCTAACACACGTTATAGGAGGAAGCAGGGGTCTATCCAATTATCGGTGGCCGGACAGAAAAATCCTGTCACACTGATATTCATGACAAATGATGAAAGCAAAACAGAGCAAAACTGTTTACAGCGAACGCAGCGAGCACTGGCATAACAAAATCAGCAAATGAACCTACACCCTTAAAATCTCATGCATGCACGCACGCCACGCACGTCGCACGCACGCACGCACGCACGCACGCACGCACGCACGCACGCACGCACGCACACACACACACACACACACACACACACACACAAACAGTAAATAGTGCAGTTTTGACAAACTTTGCAAGGAAAATGTATCGGCGACAAACGAAGGGATGGATCTTAGGCTATAGGGTTGCCTAATTATTTATCCCGCTGGCTTTATGGCTCTCATTAATTTCTCCCCCCTCGCTCTTTACCTTCCATTGAAAGTCTGAAGCCAACCTGCATCTGGTGCTGATAACGACTAGGGCCTAAGCAGCCTCCCAGCCTCCCCTCTCACCACCCACCAACCCACCCACACCTCCACTAGAGAAAAGGAGCGCTCTTTCATACAGACCCACAGGATAAAGGTATTAGAAATAGCACTCTATGCTTCAAATCCATGAAGATGCGCTTGCACGAGTAGGGAAGCCAGTGTTGAGAATTTGTTGAGCTGCAAGCTCTTAATTCAGTGGATGGTATTGGTGAGCTTTGTGTTTATTATAAAGTGATAGGAACAGGAGGAGAGAGACGGGGAGGGAGAAAGTGTACGAGAAGCAGGGGAGAATAATGGCAAAATGAAGTGGGGAGTGTTTTCTATGCATTTCTATGTTGTTTATATCTGTCTGGAACTGTGAGCTTGTAGATCGGCTATTTGCGGTGCACAACACCGTCGTATGACAAAGTATAATTCAGGCTTCATTCTCTCTTACCGCCTTTACCATCCTCGTCTGCCTCATGAGCTCTCTTTCAGAAAAGTCTTCTGGATAAATGAGCTTCTCCCAAGTTGGATGGCTTGGTGAAATCACACCCCAGCAGGTCTGAACTGAGGGCATCTGCCAGTCTGGCACCCTGCTCCCTATCCTCTTGCCTGTCCAACTTCCTCTGCCCATCATGGCCCAGGGCCGTCCCATGGGCCGCCCGCAGATTCCCAGGGGACGACAATGGACAGCAAGCCTGACTTGTATGCAAGTTCAACAAGTCTCACTCACTTCAACAAATCACCAATGGACCAAAGGGCCAGTTTGAGCCAATCCTTCCGAAGAGCCAAGCACAGTGAACTGATAGAAACACCACACTGCTCCCACTTTCAAACCCAATAGATTATTGGTGGAAAGTCGACTTCGAACTTAAAAAAACAGTCGGCTAACAACACTACCTGGGCAGTGAAGCGGTTGCATTTACAGTAAGATCAACACAAGAGAAAATAACTCAAGTGATTTCTTTCATGTTGTCTTAACAGGGAACCTGGGTCGTTCATTTCTCTCTTCTGCTATGCAAAGGAAAGTAAACATGGAACTCTTTGCTAGCTTATGAATTTCAACAGTTCTTCTGAGCATGTCATGTGAACCATGGCTTTCTTGTGCTTTCAGTCTTAGATATGTTAGGTCTACGATACATTCGGCAGGTCATTTCAGATTACTTTATGTTCTTTCAAAGCCAAATATAAATTTGCATTAAATTCATGATACACTTTTTGTGAAAGGTCTACTTTCTGACTTGCATTTCAAAGCGAGCTCTACTCGAGGCTTTAAAACAAGCACAGTGCTTCTTCATTGAAGATGCAAAATGAAAACAAATGATTGCTATTGCATGATATTGCACAAATAATTCAAAACAAATAGATATTATAGATAAGCATACAAACATGTGCGTGCACATGTACACAAAGACAACATATACACACCAACTAACTAAAGAAAAGTAGAAAACCCAACCAAGTTAGGTACTGTAACTAACATACATGTTCTGTTTTTGTGCTTCACAATGCTCCAGTGATGTTCCCTTGTAGTGCTATAGGTTACTGTTATCAATGCTCAAGGGTCATGGGCCTGGCCAGTCAAGATAAAAGAAATCCTGATGAGATGAACCGTTTGGGAGCAGAAAGGTGCTGCATCCAACTGATGGAGGAAGAAAACAGTCACTTTTGGCTCTTTTTTCAACTACAAGAACCAAGTGAACCATGTCTTGCCATGGATTTGTTTCCAGATCCTATAGGCTCGCTTTCAAATAGGGTTCTTCTCTGCACTATAATTTGGGCTCTGCTCACTGAGGTAGCACTAACCCTGGGAACGGCGAACTTGTCATTTCAAGCTCACAACTCAACATGAATTCCAATGCAACATTTCATTCGGTTTTTTTTAAGAACCACCCTGGTTCTGGTTGGAAACATGAACAAAACTAAAAACATCGGCCCGGACGGTTGGCTCAACCGTCTGGGCACCTAGGCTGCTGAGCCAGCCTGACGGTGTGCCGCGGGTTCGACGCCCGATCCCGACGGCCTTTGCCGCGTGTCTGCCCCCCATCTCTCTGCCCATTTCCTGTCAGTCTACTTTTCAACCTATCAATAAGGCAGAAAAAGCCAAAAGAATATCTTAAAAAAACTAAAAACATCACAGAACTTTACTGGTTCTGATATATTTCAGGTTATGGAAGGTTCTGGGTTAAACACTGACCTAAGTGACATGCCTAGCCGTGGAATCTATTCTCCGCCACGCTCTATTTAGAGAAGGTGCAGATCGAAGAGCCTGCATAGAAGCGGGCTATATCTTTTATTCTGTTCTTTGGATGTGCTGTATGGGAGAAGCGACTCATCAGAGGTGACCGATGCAGCCGTTCACCCACTCACTCGCCGCTCCACTGCAACATGCCTCAGTTGCCAGCCCAGGAGAGTGACGTTGTACATTATTCAAACTTGACCTGACCAAAGTTAAAAGCCTTCAAAACAGCCAGAAAAGGTGCCGTTTTCAATCCACTGTGCCGTTTGATTGAAGCAGACGACACAAATCGTTATTCACCACCTTGCAGATCTAGAGACATGTTCTTTGTGCTATCATTGAGCTGGTCAATAATATACATCACTTCCCCAAAGGATTAAAGCCCTTATCTGAAATGATATTCAATAAAGTATCACCGCAGAAATACAGAGTGGAGTGTTCTTCTGCTTGGATCTGGCTTATGCCGTGGGAAAAAAAATAACACTTTATTGGAATTAAGATCCAAGTCAAGATTATACCTGAGGAAACAGCAGTAAGATTTCTGTTCCTGCATCACGTCCCACACTTTATTCTCCGCTGCCTGGGCACCAGACCACAGTGTACTGTTCCGCACAAGCCACAGGGGTGTAATAGGATGCCTTTATGAAATATATAGAAACCTCACAACGGCATAGTGTCCACAGATCCTAGCTGGGCTAACATGGTTTGGGGGGATGGGGGGGGATGTGCACGCATACTATGTCTACGTGACAGCAAACTCTCCCCAAGTCCCTCTCTGATACTCTACACAGCAGTAATAGCCATCAAGGTGCACAGAATGAAACGACTCACTCATTTTTGGTGCTTAACCACACAAAATGTCCACACATTGTGAGCTTGTAGATCCGAATCGGATTGGACTGCTTTGAATCATTTGTATTATCTTTTGCCTATAATAATAAGTATTATAAGTAATACTAATAACATGCCCAAAATTGCAATGCCAGGATTAAAGTGGTCAATCAGCTAACTACTCACCCCGTTGATTCAGCCTAACATAATTCAGGATTCCAGTAAAGCAGCTAAGAGAAGGAAGTTTCTCTGAAAAAGTTAATGTAAACGTTTAGTACTGTATACTGTAGCATTGTATATTGTTTGGTATTTCTAGCCTCGGAAACCCAGACGTTTTTATTTCCAGTGAGGAAAAAAAATGTCTGGGTCCGAGTCCACTTCAATTCGGCATAGAGTAGCGCAAACGTCGATCACTCTCTGCTGATTTCGGATTGTCTGCATCTTTGTTAAATTGACGCACACACGCACACATGTACACACACACACTCCTCTCTCTCTCTCTGTCGCTCTAATTAATCAGTCTCATGTCGCGCAGCTGTGTCTAGATTCTCCCGGCGGATCCGGCTGGGAGCTGCCTATGCCATAGAAAGCATAGGTGGACCCCAGGCTAGGTATTTCAAACATACACATTTCTATTTCCCCTATTTAAGTGGTTCTGTGGCAAATTGTTCCCATATTATAGTAACTCTGGCTTGTGTAAACTGCACCGAAATTGTTTACCTATATAGTAAAACAAACTCAGCAAAAAGATTCTTTCTTTCTTTCCCTGACTTAGTTTTTTTGTCAGTCCCTCAGCTTGCACTGTGCAGCTCTCCTCTTCCAGAATTTGACAGACAAAACCTTAGCGTGTGGTTAGAGCACTTGGGCCGAGGATCTGATGAGGAGGGCTATCACACACGCGCGCACGTGCACACGCACACGCACACACACACACACACACACACACACACACACACACACACACACACACACACACACACACACACACACACACACACCACACACTGTAAGTACGTACATTCTAATTAACTGATGTATGCGGGACCCCGTCCATGTTGGAGGGGTATCAAAAAGCAATCAACGCCCCATCCCTGATGAGCTCAGAGAGACTCAGAGATTCACATTGTCTGTGGAAAGATGATGTGCGGGCTGGACCCAGACACGGTTTTCCAAACTGCCATAATGCTCCGCAATCACAAGACATTATGCACAGATCTGAACGGAACAGAACGGAACAAAATGAAGAAAACTGCTGTAAAACAATATTAATACAGAAGAGATAGAAGGGAAGATAGGAGAGAACATGAGTCAAACAGTTAAGCAGATATCATGCACCCAAATGGAAAATGAGTATGCAATTCTGCTAAATGTTTTAGTTTTGATATTGGGTACTTTGCATTGAATAAATGCTAAACATACTCCTAAGAAGACATCTATGTTGCATGCATGGTTCAAATGATGAAAACAAAAGAGAAAAAACAACAACATCCCAAAACACCTGATCTAGGAATCTAGGATTTAGTCAGCCGTTCCTAATCGAATTTTACCAGAGGCCATACAGCCAATTCCTTTCAATAAAGACCATAGGTGTTTTAGCTGCAGGCTCCAGCAGGGAGGGAGAGGCATGCATGTCACACAAAGACCATCGGTTAGCATCGCACCGAAAGGGACTCTGTATCACCATCTTATCTTCAAAGGACTGGGCAGGGGCTCAGGGGAGCCGTGCCACCGCCTCGCCTGCACACAGACACACACACAGAGGGGGGATTTGGACCTGCAAGCAGGAACCAGAGATCTCTCGGCGTGCGCCCAGGCTTGGACCCTCCTCCAACTCGCCCGCGGAGAACAGGCAGGGTTCCTGCACAAGCGGCACGACATCAGTGAGCTGATCCCCGCCACCCCCCCTTCACCACCACCACCACCACCACCACCACCCCTCCACCAAATCGACTGCCTGCCCATTTGCTTCCTGGCCCCGGCTCGACGGAGGGGATGGGATCTGAACTCAACTTAGACACAGAGTTTCCACATTTCACAGATGGCTGGGAGAGGCTTTGCGTGGAGGTGAGGAAACAGAGAGAGAGAGAGAGAGAGAGAGAGAGAGAGAGAGAGAGAGAGAGAGAGAGAGAGAGAGAGAGAGAGAGATAGGGACAGAAAGAAAACGACAGAGATGGAGATGGACAGGGTGAGAGAGAGGACGAGAGGGAGATGGAGAAAGAGAGACAGGGAGAGAGTGCGAGAGAGCGCAAGTGAAAGCCTCATCGCCAGCACCGAAGCAGGGCTGATTTCACACCGCGGCAGAGTGCGCTAAAGCAGGCCGCCGTTAATCCACTCACTGAGGGGAAGGCCTGGAGCTATTCCTCCGCCCGGCCGCCATCTCCCCCCACAAAGCCATAAATGGTGCATTATACAACTGGGCTTCAGAGACGCTGCTGATATGCTGATAGGTGGCGGATGAGGACCAAAGCAACCACAGGACCAGTGCCACATTACTGTACAGCAGAACAGTGCACTGCACAGACGTGTGCACCGCCTCGCATGCTCTATACCTGCTGCGGTGTGTGGACCGTTATGAGTCCTAGATCAGTAGTTTTGATCCTGGTTTTTGGACCAACCTGTCAGCTCAGCCTCGACACAGAGATGGAACATGCAATAATCCCTGTTCTTCTGCTATCCAAAAGAATGGCATAGTTCCCACTGTGAATTCATATCTGTAAAGTTACCAAAAGTCTTGACGATGAGCCTTTGAACTTGTGAAAGGCAATCATTTTGAATGAAAGGGGACAGAAAAATTTATAAACATGGGGGAATTTAAATAAATTGCCACAAAGAAAATCGGAATGGGAGAGGGCCGCGAATTATGTAACGATAAGGCAGCCA
This sequence comes from Protomyctophum parallelum, assembly GCF_964188405.1. Taxonomy (NCBI): domain Eukaryota; kingdom Metazoa; phylum Chordata; class Actinopteri; order Myctophiformes; family Myctophidae; genus Protomyctophum; species Protomyctophum parallelum. Next base: position 30,870,093 of record NC_139698.1, on the reverse strand, counting down.
CCAGCCTAAGCCACAGAATGAGATGTTTTACATGAAACGAACAGCGGTCTAGATTAGAGAGTCATCCTGTTTGGACATGAAGCCAATTGGGTTGATATCACATGTAGAGAAAATTTGAAAGATAAGTGGGACTATGACAATTGTTATAATCCAACAGTAATAAAAAGCTGAAGTACATTGGCTTTTCCCCCCAGACGCATGATAAACATCTTTGATGAAAGAAGTTCATTACTTGTGCACTGTATAATGCTGTATTATGAGTCTATGTGCCAACCTACAGTACACTGGAGCAGACTCTAAATGAAGCTGCAGGCATTCAATGGACATCATTAGGTGAAAACATATAAGAGATAATTATGGTAATTACAAATCCCTTTTATTCACCCTGAGTCTTTGACAAGAAGGTTGTCATATCAACCACTTCAAACAAACAAAGAGTTGTTGTCTCTTTCCCTAAATGATGTCCGGTTCCATTTTGATTGGAATTGTCTCGGGATTATCCTTCTTATTGTTTGGCTAGTCGCTGTGAATGGAGGGTACATTTCTCTCCACGGAAACTTGATTAAAAGAAGAGATTCACAATAGTAGAATTTGACTCGCATTTGCATAACCACTTCATTAGAAGTGAAACCTTGATCTTGAAAGCAGCAGACCAGACAAAGCTAATGGACATGTCTATTAACTAGTGTATCAGAGATGGACTCCTCTGTCTGAAGAGCCAGTCAGTGTGTCTTAAGTGGATTTTAAGAGACATCACTAAGGCTACCGTAGGGCGTAGGCTAGACTAACCAGGAAACAGGACACTTTATTTGGTCTCCTAAGTAATAGTTTGTTTTGGTGGGAGGAAAATAGTCACTTTGATACGGTGCCATGTGGCACCAACGTATGGCACACTTAACAGAGGCCCAACTAACCACTAACTCACTTTGTGATAAGTAATCAATATAAACTAAAGATGGCATTTTGCACCGAATGTTTTTCTTGGAGCTTTAAGGGAGAGAGAAGGAGAATGAGATGTAATGCTGTAAGATTAGTGTTTATTTATCATATGCATCCAGTAATCCATTGTCACCGTTCCATGTTCAGCCTTTTCTCAAAACCACAGAGAGACACTCATCGTAGATTCCATTTCCAACCAAGTCCCATTGGCCTTTTTGCTTCACAAGCTTATAATGCCGTGGCACATTATCAGATCCTGCTTACAATAACAGATTGAATTCAAGTCGGAGCTGTTGTTTAACTTACTCGACACTCTAAAAGGAGAATCCAGTTCAGACGAGCAAGGAGGCATCTCACAGTGCACAGCAGCTGATGATGTCAACAGGCCCCCGCTAGTACCAGATCCTTCCACCATTTTCAATCATTCCTTGTGAGATTACTGCAATAGGATATTACTGTACAAACTATGACCATGTGTCCTGTTGCCACAAAGCTTGGCAACATATTACAGTTTGTCAAAGCAGGCTATTGCGAGGGAGAGATAGATACAGAGAGGAGGAGAGAAGCCATTGACCTTTGTGTCCTTCATATTTGCCTAGCTTCCCCTCAAACCCCAATCTGAAGAGTGAAATCAACTGATCCCAAACTAACTGTCAGCCTGGCTTGTGATGGTGGCAAAGCCAGCACACATCAATCAATCAGATTTTCTTCCATTTTTCTATCAACGGAGCAAACCCTCCTACCACCCCCCCCCCCCCCCCACCACCCCCCCTTTTGCTGCAGCTTATCATCTGACCCAGTTGTTATCCCATTTCTAAAGATTAACCACATGAACCCTAACGTCCCTATTCTGGGCATGTCGTAATGGCCAAAAAGTCTGCAAAAATAGGTAAACATTTTGTGAAAATAGGCAAGAATTTGGCAAAATATAGCTGATCTGCAAACTCGCATGTACAGTAGATCAGCTATAGATTCACTATTCGGTATGTACAACAAAGTACCGTTATAGGCCCGGGTTTAAGTGGAAAAATGTCTGTTTCAAAACCACAGGCACGTCCTCCATAAAGGTGACTGAAAACAAGCAGGCAGAAATGACCAGCATTTATTTAGCATCATTGAAGAGAACACAAAAATAAGTCTCCCATGGTCCATGGATGTACTATATGTACTTTACTACTTTTTATCTTTACTACATTAAACATTAACAATCCGCAAAATGAGGGATTTTAGTCAGTTATCCATAGATTTCAGGAATACCCGTTTGGGTGAAAATAAATGTCTGGCATTGTTATTATGGGCAAATTATCAAATGTTTTGTTTTAAATATATGTATAAAATATATACAAACTCACAATGTGTTACAGCATGGTTATTGAGGGGTTTTAACAGCAACAGGTCTTATTAACAACTTGATAAGAATTCTGTAGAATACACAGGGGAAGAGAATTTTCCATTTCTCTCTGGATGTTTACTGACAAGTTTTACAAAGCCGGAGTGAGATAATAAGCAGGACACGTGCACTTTGCAACCTGTCACTCCCTTCATCACTGTCAACTCATCAGGCACACAAGTCTCTAATCTTATTTGCATAATCTAGTTTAAATATAATCGATCAACATCAACCAGTGTCAATTGGAATATTATTCCATGATGGCTATTTATGCTACAGTGTTCACTGCTAATCATATGCATGCAGATATGGCCTCTGATCACAGGATGTGTAAGCTGCGCTGTCAACAGCTTTACCGGCTTTGCGGATGGCTCAAATCAAAACACAGCCTCCTTAAAGCATTAGCCTGTTTGGAAGTTTGTTTTATATTTTCAGCATATTTGACATAAATTGTTTATCTATTTGCGAAGCTTTGTCATTAGTGATTTTCCACAGGACCCTTAAGATGGAGTGTGACTTGTGTTGCCTCGTCTAGGGGAAAATGCTGATGTACAAATTGAACTGAAAGGCTTGTTACTTAATCCTCTGTTGCCACCTATCTCATAACTATGTAGCCTGGTGCATCTTATCCTTCCTAATGCAAAGTTCTGCCACGCCCCACAGCCCATCTCACCCCACAGCCCCCAAACCCCCTGCCCTGCAAACATCCTCAGTAATTCCTGCAAAACCACATATTTCAAATGAACATCTATTAGGGCATAATTTCCTGGTGTGGCCAACTGAACTGAAATTAGTACTTCATAAAAAGAAAAAGATGGTTGATGATTGAAACGGAAACAGCATGCTTTGTGTCAATATGTGGGTGAAATAAATAAAAATCACACCTGTGTGAAGTGAGGGGCGCTCTTATCATCATACATAATCTCATGAACAACTGAATTGATGTGATTGGTTAGCCGATTTGCTCGTCTACATATGATGTAAATTTTCCCTTCATTGTCAATGGTATTTAATGTTTGTGTTTCCACACATTTACGTCATATCTGAGGCACATATGACCTAATTTCTCCTTTTATTGTCAATGGCAAATATGAGTGTATAGGAGGGGGTAGTGCCCCTCAAAAAGCAACAAGGTTTGAATAATGATTGTATTACAGTAGATTCTCAGATAGGCTGCTGAAAATGTGAGTCATTATGTTTGTGTTAGTGACAGAGCTCTTTCATTGTCTCATCTCTTCGATCCCAGGGCCAACATTGCTTCAAAATTCACAATTTTGATTACATTTTCATTTCTCATGAACATTTGTTGATAAACTGTAGCTAATCAAATTGAAATAAACAAATAAAATAAAAAATGTTTAGATTTTGGAATAAGTCTATTGCCACAAATTCCACTGATGGCATGTTGTTGTCGTGATGTGAAATAAGATTCAATCCTGTTCCATCCAGGCACACAACTGTTTATCTCATTCTCCATGAAGATGTCAAAGAAGCGTCACACAAATTAAATGAACCCAGTATCCATGATACATCAAAACCCCTAGATGAGAGACACACAAAATAACCCAGAATGCCTGTGGGCCAACCTCAGAAATCCCCTTAATTGAGCAATATCTTCAATGCAGATCCATGTGCATCACCAAGGTGAAAAGGGACTGTGCAAGTTAAATGAAAGAAGAATTCATGATGTGTGGTGGCCTCTCTTATTCACCCTGGCTATTTCCCCTCCTGGCAGGGGCCAAATAGAGAATGTTAAATGAGGCAATTGTGTCCCGGAGGCAAAAGGAGGAAGAGGGAGGGGGGAAAATGCAGGCAGTCCCCTTGCTCTGTGCTCCAAACCCGCGGATCATTCTACAAGGCGATGAGGTATACATCCATGTGGCAATGCTACTGGCTCCCCATGTTGTCTGGAGCACAGCTAACCTCCCATGGGAGTATGGCACTTCCACCGTGCATGGCTGAAGATCACCACTCATTATTCAAACTTCATAATCAGGATGGTTATGTGTAGGTAAAAGTAAGAGTAGGGAAAACACCTATTTGAAATGCACGTGCATTGCTAAACTGCAAATATTGATGATTTGACCACTTAAGCCCTATACGATACGACGATATTCGATACGACGAATAGTGAAAATAGCCGATCTATAAGCTCGTATTATGATGCAACATGCTGAAAATTCTAACATATTTGGCAATTGTTTTGAAGATTCCCAAAATCGGGGTGCCAGCCAGGTTGAAAGTGGTTAAGATCGCTGACATGCTGTGTGTGGTATGTGTCTAAAATAGCGTGGTACGTGGTACGTGTCCAAAATCAGATTCTCCATTGTTTTATTGTGCAAAACTAAAAGGCTGATATTTTGTGGGCTAGCAGCACAATGTTTTGCATCCCCCCTGTGCCAGGATATAGGCCCGGGATGTCAGGATGTGGAGCGTGATCTGTGCACATTCTGTGGCCGTGGCTGCAGGAAGCTGATCTCCGCTGCAGTCCCACACTGTCAGCTATACAGACGTACTCCACGGTGACACCTCTGATAATCAAAGCTTTGTCTGGGTCTTAAAAGGACGTACTTGAACAACAGCTAGACCAGAGGCCTCTCTTTTCGTTAATGGCCTTTGGACATCAATATTTAAATCTTACATCTCTGTTGTGATTAGAATGCTCCCTTTCTTTTTCTCCCCCCCCCCCTTCTCTCTCTCTCTCTCTCTCTCTCTCTCTCTCTCCTCTCTCTATCTCGCTCCTGAAACAACAAGGTGGGGGTGGGGAATAAAAGAAGCTTAAATCGATGATCTTTGAGTCTAAACTAGATTCCTAAGCAGTTTGCCACTCTCAGCAGCAAGATAAGATAAACTCTCTTTGACCTAACAGATGAAGTTGCCATGACGATCGGGGAGTCCACTTTCTCTATTGATATTTTGCTGATGTAACAACAAATGGAACTAGATCCTACTCTTGATAATGGTGATTAATTAATACCAATATTGATCCTTACAAGCAGGAGACAAGGCTATTAACTTAAAGCGGCCTGAAAGTCAATTGTTACCCGGGGGCTCAATGGGCATCAGTGATATCAAATCTAAATAAATGGAGGGACACATTGTTAGGGGGTTGCAATACTACATCAACAAATAGAACAAAATGACAAAGAGGAGCATCGCTGACACCTTAAATATACATTAGATAGGATTTAGGAAACATTTATCAATGTGTGACAATTCTGGAACGAACACTGATCTTGATCAAAATGTGGGACAATGAGTGCGCATGAACGCACACAACAAGTCACATACGAGAGTGTTGATCTTCTGGCAAAGGCACAGTTAGTGGAATAATGGCAGTGGAATTCAGGAAATAGGAAGATAAAGAGGAAGCTGTGTGAGGAAGTGACCTCCACCTTTGGAAACCAGCTAGCCCTGCCTACGTCCAGGACAGAGGGCAGGGCGAGACACCGTTTTAGTCAGTCCCTTCGTCCATTGCCAAGTCCAGCTAATCACACATGCAACACAGACACAGACAGACAGATAGATAGACAGACCGTATTTTCAACAACAGCGCAGCACTATAAGATCTTGAGCATAATTTAACCTCTGAGATTGTACACTCCCAACACTGAGGATTTTACTGTGTACCAAATAGCATTATGCTAAAGTAACAATTAAGTTCCAATCTCTAAGTATAGTTGAAAGAAATTGCTCCATGCCAAAATAATAATTGAATAGTCGAAATCATGTGGATCTCGAGATCGCCAGTCATCTATGGCGCATATCTATGACGTATGACTCCACATTTGGGCAGTATCAGTCCCGCTGCACGCTCCATTGACTATCTGTATAAAATTTAAGTTAAATACAAAAAATGTAAATAAAAACAAAAAATTACGAAGAATTTTTTCTACTAGATGGCCTACTGTCAATGTGCATAAGAAATGTGTCAGTGATCGGTCCAGCGGTTCACCAGTTTAGTTCAGTACAGACAGACAGACAGACAGACAGACAGACAGACAGACAGGCACGCACGCACGCACGCATGCACACACTAGCTTCCTAAACAGCCATCCTGTAAAACAGTGGTTCTAAAAGTGGGGTCCTTGAGGGCCGGGGTTCTAGGCGGTCACCAGCTAAATGTGTTATTATTAAATCCAGGAAAAATTTAAGAAAGGAAAAACTAATTAACAGCTCCGTGGCCACATTGATTTGAGGGTCCTTGACATGAAAAAAAGTTTGAAAAAACACTGCTGTAAAAACACTTAATTGAAATAAACTAGAAGAAAGATTGCAGGAAGATTGACATTCATCGCTTCTGCAGGAATGTGTGAGAAGTAAGGAGACAATTGCGAAGGATTCAGCAACACTAAGACTAACACAACACAAGCTGTTGATGGCAGGGAACAGATGTTTGAGGGAAAGTTGGCATTCAACAGCCATTCTTCCTAACAGAAGATCTTTCAAAGGAACTCAGGAGACATGGAATGATTGTCATCCCGTGAAAGACAGACCATTATATTTACACCTTGTACAGTATGTACAAAACCTGTTACTTTTCACAAAATAGTGTTCCAAATTCCAATGTTGTTATAAGTAAAGTCACAAGCTTTTTCATTAGCCTCGCACCCAGCCTTACTCATATGCGAAGAGAAAAGCCTGGTCACAACCTAAGGCAGAGAGTGTAATGGCGGAAGTGTCGGGCGGGAACATCCGTCAGATGTATTTCCCCCGGATACGATATTTTTCGACCAATTGCAACACTAGTTTCATTCGCAGAGAATGTAAACAGATTTGTGTCAATGTCATTTCTTTGAGCGGTACTTTAGCCTAAATCCCGCTACTTTCACTTTTATAAAAGGTAGATACAAGGTTTCTTCCTGGCATTGACGATGAAAAAACAAAACATCTTTTGATTTTACACCGCAGAATACTGCATGTCAGAATGCCGGCGTACAAGTGATGGAGATGTGTAGATGTTGTTGACTGTTTCATCACTGCCTCCTCCCAGCACAGAACCAGATGTTCACCAGCTACCAACTTACCCACTCTGATAGATGTGAGTGCTGAGTGGTCTCACACTGTTCCAAACTGTATAGATCCATGCACGTTATGGCATGCATGTACACACAGGCACACATGACTTATGATGATTAGACAGTGTTGCTTGCGCGCACACACACACACACACACACACGCACGCACGCACGCACGTGCACACACACACACACACACACACACACACACACACACACGCACACGCACACGCGCACACGCACACGCACACACACACACACACACACACACACACACACACACACACACACACACACACACACACACACACACACACACAGAAGTGTTAATTTATCCAGTTAGAGGGTTCATTTGTTTCAATTTGTACATTCAGAGTTAGATGAACACTCAGTATTTTACAGTAGGCCCATGCACACATACTGTACATTTAAATACAAACACCCACAAAAAAAAGACGCCTGAGGGCAGGAAGCGCTGAAAGAACAGAGCTTCTTAATACGGCACAGTTGAGAAGCAGGAGTTAAACTATTAATCTGGTGTCAGTGAGGTCAAATGTAGAGTTGCTGGCCGGCACCATATATGCAGATCTTGTATGTCTATCCAGGGTTTGATGAGGTCAATGTTGTGATCTTCATATATGGAGAGTTGATAGTCAGCTCCACACATATTGAGATCCATGTGTTGTACCAACTTGGTTCAAGTGTGACTCGTGTTCCGGCAACCAAACTGGTTATCATGAGACTGTCACATTGTGTCACAATATGGTCATAAATTGATATTGCCATATATGGTTGATGGGATCTCCATATATGGGCATAACAGGGATTGTATTACAGTAGGGCATCGGATGTCACGTGATGTCACGTGATGTCACAAGGCCTATATATGGTCATCATATATAGGGGGTGACGGACTAACGGGGGCGTGACGGACCAAAGGGAAATGCACGTTTTCATAGTAAATGCGACCTGTGGTCGCAACAAACAAACACTCACACACACACACACACACGCATGTGAGCACGCACACACACACACACACACACACACACACGGTCACACACAGAATGTTGGCAGTCAATTCAGTAAACACTCGCCTTATCCCACACCACTGTAAGCTGCCTCTGATAAATGCCCCTCAAAGATAGAAACGTCACCTGATATGATAAACAGTATGCTGACGTTACATAAAGTGGCCTTATGCTAAGGAGTTGGAGAGATTAACTGTACAGCATAGAGGAGAAAGAAATGATTTTAAGCACACGCTCGCACACACATGCACACACACGCACGCGCACACACACACGCACACGCACACACACACACACACACACACACACACACACACACACACACACACACACACACACACACACACACAGATATATGAATGATACAAAAACATAATTTCAAACTTTTTCATGTCAAGGACTCCCAAATTGGCCAAAGACCCTATCTCCAAATGTTTTGTTGTTTTTTTGTTGTTGAAATGTTTCAAAACATATTACACATTCTTCACATTTGTTTCAAGATTCGTTAAAATAGCAGATCTACAAGATCAGAACACACACACACACATACACACACACACACACACACACACACACACGCACACACACACACACACAAAACACATGTCTACAGAAGAAACTTCAAATTGAACTGTTATGCAAACATGCACCTTATTATAAGCAAAGGCCATACATAAAATAACTTTCAAGTAACTTTAACGTGCAGTGACAATGGAACTAATTCCCCTATGATTACAACTAAACAAGCCCTAGAAGGTGCAGGTATTTCTTTTTACCAAATACTTTGATATTCTTAATGTTATTGTGACGATAATATAAAATGTCTTTCAACTTTTCCAAAAGTAACAAAATAGCGATGCAACGGACTGTGAGCTTGACTATTTTCACAATTCCTTAAAAAATTATTAAAGGTTAAAACTATGAGTAATTAAGACCAGGAAAACACTTTGGCTATATCACAATATTAAGATAATACAAAATCTAGTCTCATATCACAATATTGATTTAATATCGATATATTGCCCAGCCCCCAGTTCCTAAAAACATTCCACACTCTATATGATAAACCAGTGAGTAACTTTATCCATCCGACATTAGCCTATACTGTAGTTTGAAAAATATATATATAAAAGGAGAATTACTTTATATTGCTTTGGACCAGCATTACAGGTGTACAATCGCTATCACGTGAAAAGATGAGGCAATTTGACAACATGACACTGTGGCATGCAACATAGTTTATATTCTCCCCACTCGGGTAACGTACTGCACAAACTTACTGTAAAAAAGATCTAGTGCAGCATCACTGGCTGCACTAGCCCTGCATTCAAGAGAGTTATCAGAGGCACAGTCTAGTCTAGTTGGACAATGTCGGGTAAAAGAGCCAAAGAAAAACAACATGGATTCCCAGATGGTCCATACGGTGAAGACAACAGTTAAGGAGAGAGAGCACTAAGTCAGTTTAATAAGTACATTTGACATTAGATGTCCGTACATGGCCTCTGAGCGAGGCTCCAACACGTTCCCAATTCCCATAAACATCGGTGGCGGCATGCTCCCTACATCATCCAGATTCCCCTTTATGCCATGAAACTTTGGGGGGCAATTTTACAGAAAAATTACTCTGAGAGGGCTAGTTTCAATTGAGCCTGTTCATATCTTTTCTTCCTATTAAGGATCAAAATGTTCTCTCAGTACGAATAGGGGTACATGGACACCAATGGTAGCCAGAGAGAGGTGATGAGGGGAGGGAGGGACGGAAGGAGTGAGGGAGGGGGTGGGGAGGGATAGAGGGAGCTTGGAGGAATTCACACATCATATTACAGCAGCTAATCGCAATCCGCAGAGCATCAGCGATATTTTCATCATTCCTGTCAAATTCTACTGACCTGCCTTGGAACGGCTAACAATCTGGGCAATTTATTGGCATATTGGCACAAGGTGATAAGGCTAAAAACAACAGCAGCTAGCAGCTGGCCCTGGGAGATGAGCTGATAACATTGATATGTGCTCCCACACAAAACACCTCCACCGCTATCACCTCTTTCTATCAAACTCTTATTACAATAAAAGTGTATGGGTTTTTTTCTCTCCGCTTTCTGGGAAAAGCCAGGAGGGGAGAAGGGGGATACAAAAAGGGGACAGAAATATAGAAAGAGCAAAAAAATCAGATGTAACGTTTCAGAGACGAAAAAAAAAACAAGGGTGGAAAATACATAATTTATCACTGTATTATCAGGATATCCAGGCAGCCTAATCAAGGAGCACTGAGTGACTATTTTTTGCCTTATCATCCAAAGTGGTGGAAACGGAGAAGGAATTATCAGCCAGCTGCAGATTGCTGGGCTGGAATTTTAATGGTAATAATCGGGTTTCTGATGGTATATCTTCCCTGCTTATCTTTCCCATTATCTGGCCTTATCTCCCCAGTCATCGGACCAAATTAATGGTGCTCTTTCAGCATCGCCTTTTTATCAACGCTCAGAGAGCACCCAAGGGGAAAGAATAAGCAAAATATTAAAATACTGCATAAATCACAATTTTAGATAACGGGCCAATGTATGCAGGAGGGGGGAAAACTGCGCCCAACAACCTTTTTGTCCTTTAGAATGACTGTCTGTGCTGACTTTCTGTGCATTGCCTCCCTGGCCTTTTTTCCCATATAGTTCCTGGGGAAAGGGGAGAGAGTATCTAGGCTCCTTATGACCTTTCCGTTTCTAACTATAGGCTCGATTCCACTGCTGCACACATGCTCCATATTAACAACATCTTACACATACTAATTCATACAACAAGCGTGCACTTTAGTTCTTTTGCTTGACAACAACATTTAGATGCTATGGGATTGGTTCACAGATGAGTGGGCCCATCGCGTCATTCAATGTTGTGTCTGTGTATTTTTTATTCTGTTGTTTATTGGGAATGATTGCTCCTTGTTTGCTATCAGCACGCACATAAGTATTAATTAGGCTGCTTGATATAGTAAGTAAACATTATTGTAATTTCCCTCCACTAACTCCAGAGTAAACAAGCTGTCTTAAAATGAATTAAAAACATACATAACATAATTCCTTGTATTTAAGTATAAGTTCTCAGTTTCTCACTATTCTATAGAGATGAACAACTGTGAGATAAACTAAAACAGAATCCTCCTTATTCAAAATAAATAACAAGCTTCCCAATAACGCTAAAATGGGTTAAATGAAATGTTCAACCCAGACTGAACGCAGCTGATGTTCAGGCATTTCTTTCACTGTATTGAATGAAAAAATTGAAAGACAGCAATTTACTTCAGCCACAAGAATATTTTGAAGTCAACAGAAAGATTGTTATTAAAGGTGTTAAATTCCATTGTGAGGTATAAATAGATTCTTAGTCGACTGTCTGAAAATAAAAACATGAATGACACACATGCTTCCTATAACGCTGTCTTGTTCCACTGCTGTCAAAAGTGTCATGAACAAAATGTGCACGTGAACACATGAATCCTTGGATGACATGCAAATACACGCACGCACACACGCACACACACACACTATCGCTTTCTCACTCTCTCTCACACACTCACACACACACACACACACACACGCACGCACGCACACACACACAGTCACACACACAAACACACACACACACACACACACACACACACACACACACACACACACACACTCACTCACGTACATAACTATACGTACACAAACAGTGAAAAACGCTGCCATAGTTTGGAATTACACATAGCTCAAAGCACATAGTGTACTGTAGTCATTTCTCGTTGTATATGAAAGTCATGACTCGTGAGACCATAAGGAGAATGATATTTTCTCCCATAGAAACCCAAGGCAAAAACTTGTTCATAACTGATTATAAAGGTGTCACTATAATACGGTTACAGTATTAAAACAAATTAAGTAATATTTGTTGTATCCACACAAACCTATCAATCTTAAAAAAAAAATAAGTTATGAAATACTATACTAATCAATAACATAAACTTTCAAAATGGGGTAGATCATATTTCTCAAGTGTTAAAAATATCAAGTCACTGGATTTCAGGCTCAATAGGTCTTTTCATGAATTAAATGTAATTCATGGCCTTTCTCTCAAAACTGTTTATTAAGCAAAAGTGTCTGTCCAACAAAGATGATTTGTTGACAGCTAGGTTAAGTGCAAATTTCCCCAGAGTGATGGTGTTTCAAATTAAAGTAGCCTAGTAGGTCATTTTTATAGAAATGCAATACAATAAATATGTTTTTGATGAATATAGTAATTAATTTATTTGAAGAAAACTACATTGTGTGTGTGTGTGTGTGTGTGTGTGTGTGTGTGTGTGTGTGTGTGTGTGTGTGTGTGTGTGTGTGTGTGTGTGTGTGTGTGTGTGTGTGTGTGTGTGTGTGTGAGAGAGAGAGAGAGAGAGAGAGAGAGCGAGAGAGTGGGAGGGAGGGAGAGAGAGAGACTCCATGGAAGTGTGTGAAGAGTTTGCATCATAATTATACGTGTGCTATGTGTGTACATCTACTGCATTTAAATTTAGTCTATTATACTAAAGCAATATCAATAGTTATTAACAAGCATATTATAATTCATCACTTCTGCTGCCGTGTGTAAACAAAAATAGCTCGGACATTTCAGTCAAGCAGAACAATAACTCATTCTAGCAAAAATATATGAAACTTACTTACACAATTCACTACAATTAAATAAATACAATGAAATATATGAATTTCTTTTCCCATAAGTTCAAAGCCAATAAAACTTTTGCCACAGCATCTTCACACACCCGTGTTGCCTTGGTCTGCATTGTAAACGTTACAGTATCCACTTCAGTTCAGTTCAGGCGCTAGAATAGCGAGACGGCTACATGCACATGCATGACAGGCAACACTTTTCACTGGCAACATTTCAACGCTCTTTACCATCGTCAATAATATCACAGCAACCTTAATTCTAACTCAAACAAAGCTTTGTCTGGTATATACAGCAAGCAACAGCGGCAATAGTGAGACAGTGCAAACTTACGTTTGATTTGCCTGGGGTTGCTCTGCTTCCTTCGGGACATGCCTGCTTTGTGGCTGGTCAGTGTATCCAGGTGTAGCACTGACAGATCGATAGCTTTTGGTTCATCCAAGCGCCGGTATACGTTTGTGATGGAAATCGAGAAAGAAAGGGGCGCGAATTCTCAACACTCTTTTACACACAGTCTATATCGCTCCGTCTCTTTCTTTATCTTTCTCGTCTCTGGCTGGCACTCTCTCACTCTCCCCCACACTCTCTCTCACACGCGCGCGCACACACACACACACACACACATACACACACCCTCCCTGCCTCTCGCTCACTCGCTCTCTCTTCAGTAGTGTCTCCGAGATGAGGCTGCACTTCGCTGCGATCCGCACGGACTGACTGGGGAGGTGAAAGCGTTTCGCGCTTTTGTTTGAAGATAAGGTTTGTGCCTCCCCGGGTACCGTAGCCCCATCTTCTGAACTTCACTTGCTATACTACTTTATTTCTTCTCCTTCATTAATAATAGCATTATTCTTAAGTGACTGACAGCCGGTGGTCAACGTGATGTCATCACAATTGGACCAGTAATGCAAAAGTAGTTACAGCTGTGTTGCCCAAAGGGGCTCAGCCGGCACACTGGTCTGGAGTGAGATGTTAATGACCTAAAATGACTTGACCTTTTGGCTTTTGGCACTAGCCAAAAGAAGTATGCAATTTTTTTTTATATTCATAGGCTATACTATAGGATACATAATTGTAGTCTATTAGTTTTTTATTAACCATTAAACACAACATAAAAACATTAAAAATAGATATCTGATATATTTAACAAATAGCTATGCTACATTTATTTAAATTGTTGGTCGTCATCACATGTAGGCTAATTTGAAGCCACACTTTCTAGGAAAGCAAAGAAAATGTATCAAAAAAGGAGAAGAGAGAAAATAATATCCCAGATTGTTTTTGACTGCCCCATGTTTTTGAATAATCACCCAAACTGGGAAATCACCTTGTTCAATTAGCCAGTTGTACTGCCAAGTAAGACAAGCAAGTGGCCTGTGAAATTATCTTGTAACCCAATTCCCCAAGTTTTGGAATGAAGACCGAGGGTACAGAATAATTTATGGAGCACACGGGTCAGCGCTGGTTCACCTTGAGGAACGCAGCTGTCTTCTGCATGAGCCTGTCTCCTCCTCCTTCACTTCCCATCCTCTGGGGGACTAAACTTATTTCCTCTCTGGTCACACGGTCCAAATCCAAACACAGGACAGTGGTGGACCACACAAAGTGTGGTCCAACTTAAGGCTTCATATCTCGGCCTTTAAAAAAAGCTGATCTACAAGCTCATAACAGGTGACATTGCGATGTGTTGTGAGATTGTAGATCTGCTATTTCTGAAAGATTCTGAAATAATATGGCACAAACTCTTTTCAAATGGGGGTCCAAAGTTTCAGAACCAGTGGGTCATAGGAGAGCAACACAGCCATAAAACATTGCATTATTTCAATATCCCTGACCTCAGTATTACATTTGTCATACAATTAGCAATAGCACTATGATAACAAATAAAAACAAAGCAAAGACCTGGTAAACAAATAAAATATAGTGATAATAATCTGTGTATATTATTGAGGTTCTTTCTTCTCTGTTGTACTGGATACATACAATAAAAATGTCTATCCTATAGTTACAATTACATTGTAACTGTAGATTGTAAACATTAACCTACTGTAGGTGATCAATAAAAAAAACAACAGACATTCTCTAAAATTGCTTTCTAAAACAACCATAAATAGCATTTACCGGCCATATTAGGAACCCAGCACCGAAATCAATAATGATTTGTGGTTTGAGCAACAAACTGGAGAGTCAAATTGCTAACTGAAGATTAATTTAACGCCACTCCTAAATCCCCTGAGACTGGAGTATGGTTCTTCTCTGCTGTTCCCGAGCCCCAGTGGCTTGTTTGAAGCACTCTTTGATTGACAGGTACAAATCTGTGCGAGGAAGAGAAAGACTTTTTTTTCTTCCCTCCACCGGTTGGACCAGATGGTTGTGATAATTAACATGATACTGTTTCCATCGCAGGGGAAATCACTGACACAAGGTTGGTCATATTAATAGGTTAAGGTATACTGTACGGTGTATGCTATGGAGATGCTGCACAGTGCACTCACATAATCTGATTACAGGGGGAAAGGTTGATTCAATGTGATGCTAAATCATTTGATTATGAGCTGCCAAGTCACATTTGGGGAACGCCACTCACTGGCAGGGGTAAGAGAAATGAGGCATCTGCTGCTGGCTCATAAATGTGCATTCTTAAAGGAAATAGGTTTGAAAACATTGTGTGTTTCTATGGCTCATTGTTATGCCTGAGAGAAGTGATCTGGGTAAATACATGTCAACATGTCTATTACCTGTACAGCTCATTCACATGGGTTTACAACTTGAGAAACATTTTGATGGCACTTGAGTCTAGTGTCTAGACGCTAAATGGGTGGCAACCCTTTTGTACTAGCCTCGTAATTACTTCAGTGACAGAACTGTCATAAGCAGTGGCTGATTTGTTAATATTTAACAAGGAGGAGGGGTATGCGGTTGCATAGGATTGTCTTGGTTTTACACCTAAATGCAACTGTTAATTAAGGCAATTTAAGCCTATTTTAATGATTTGTTTTAACAGGAAGGCACCATACTCTGTCATTCCCCTTACATTTCTCAACTTATTATTGTTTTTTTTAGATATATATATATTTTTTTGCTTTTGCTTTTTTTTTTTTATTGATAGAGGGAAGTAGGCTGACAGGAAATGAGTAGAGAGATGTGGGGTGACACGCAGTAAAGGCTGTCGGGATCAGGAGTCGAACCCGCGGCACACTGCCAGACTGGATTATCAGCCAAGGTGACCAGACAGCTATGCCAGCCGACTGGGCCTATAGAATGCATTTTACTATACATATTGGACACATGTACTGTATATACAGTATGTGTATGTATAGTAAAATTAGTTGGATGTTTTTCACTGTTTCATACTGTATGTGTTATATACTGCATGTATTTAACTGTATGTTAATTGGGGAAACAATCTTCTTTATTTATATATTGTAGTGATACAGAATCAATCATCATGTAGGCTACACTGAACACAGAACTGTACTGTAATATTTAGTGTGGTTAGACTATAGTTATTGTCACACTTTATTATTATTTTTCTGGAGTAACCTACCTAACTTCCGCTGTGATTGGCCGAGCTTTGCATAACGTTTGTAGTAGCTAATTGGCTGTTGTTGGTTATGTAACCAATGTATGTTTTACAATCGTTTATAGAAGACTAAACTATTCAAGCGTTATAGAAAATTTCAAATTACTTTTCAAGAGAGTCAAGTGGGAGGGGCCTATGTAAGAGACTGCGGCAACCACAATTAGCAATTTTTCAAAGATTGCGACTTTTCTAGTCATGTATGCTATGGCAGAGAAGTAGAGTTCTCCATTTCCTCAGCTTTTGGACGATAGTCAGAAAAATATGAGCCACCTGTCCTGGATGACCCATACCTAGGTTGATACGTGTAAAGTGTCACAGATGTCCAGTGGCTGTAGTAATCACAACAACTCTAACTCTATTCTTGAAGAGCAGCATCAGCACCATGAGTCTCTCACTCTCTGGCTGCTGGGGCTTGGCTCCACTCCCAAAGAAGAGCAGTGTGCGTGCGTGCGTGTGTGTGTGTGTGTGTGTGTGTGTGTGTGTGTGTGTGTGTGTGTGTGTGTGTGTGTGTGCGTGCGTGCGTGCGTGCGTGCGTGCGTGCGTGCGTGCGTGCGTGGCGTGCGTGCGCGCGTGCGTGCGATGTGTGCGTGCATATTACTATATTTGTGAGTGTAGAAGTGTAGAAGATAGTAGAAATTGGGTGAGACAGGGTTGGAAATAGTCACTGTGAGGACAATCCTCCTGGTCCCCAGAGAAAATAATTGTTTTATGGTTTTACAAATTTACAATTAGGAAAAATCTCAGGTTGGGGTTAGGATTATAGGCATTTAGAAGTCAGGTATAGAGGTTTTTGGAGTTCTGCCTGAATTACCGATTGTTTATTTGCACACGGGTATCACACACTGAAAATAGCAGATCTACAAGCTCCCAACTCGCAACAACTTGAATAACTCTTTAACATCTTTTGTTTTAAAAATGGGATTCTTATAATTTTTATCCTAAAATGTCATTGTCCTCGCAAGTATAGTATTACCAATGTGCGTGTGTGTGTGTGTGCGTGCGTGTGTGCATGCGTGCGCAAGTAGACAGCTGGGGTGACACTCAAGGCCAACGATGCCTGTCCTTCTGGAAACAGTGGTTACCAAAAAACGTCATTGCTAGAGGACTTTGGAGTTTGGACTAAATGTGAGATAAAAAATAGTTCATATTTGTGCATATTGTGTTCATATTGTGTTTATGCAATTTCTCAGATGCTACCCGCAATCTTTAGCGCAGAACATGTCCTTGAATGACCCTATAAATGGACGTGTCTTGTGTGCACTCCACAGACCCGCAGGTCACCATGTGACCCTCCAAAGCAGAGAATCACTTGAAAGATCTACAAGTTCACAACGTGACGATGTACATCGGTTATTTTCACTATTTTAAAATGTTTTTCAAAATAGCCCCTTTGTGTAGAGGGAACCAAGAGCAGGCCAAGTACAGTTGTTACTCTGGTCCATTTCACTTTGGGGTGGTCAGTTGAATGGTCATAGTTGGTCATATTGGCCATGAATGAGCCAGAGGCTGCATGTGATTGTCACATGCAGGTATAATTCCAGGCCAGGACAGCAATGTGTCAAAATGTCCCTGAGCAAGACACTTAACTTCTCCCCTCTGTGGTGCAGCGATCAGCTGGGTGAAGCTGAAAACTGAATTCCCCCCACGGGAGAAAGTAGGCTTAATTATTATTATTACTGAGGAGTGGTACAACTTGTTTCAGCCTGGCATCCATATTTTGCTCATGTAGTAAGTAATTGTCAAAGATAGTCAAAAACATTCAAATTGTTTTCTACATAAAAATAAATACCGGTAGTAAAAATACCTGACCATAAGCTCACAACGCGTCGCAATGCAATGCATTGTGAACTTGTAGGTCAGTTATTTTTGCTATTCATCATACGAGAATTAATGCTCAGCTTGTGTCAGATGTGGGGGGGAACCATACAGTGCTCCAAAGGAAATCATAATAATTGTCTCCACCAGGCCGAAGGCATGTGGGGAGAGTATGTTTTGCACTCCGTCCGTCCGTGTGTCCGTGTGTCCGTCCGTGTGTCCGTGTGTCCGTGTGTCCGTGAACAGCTAATCTCGGCCACCGTTAACCCGGTCGATGCCATATTTTGCACACACACTCCCTGGATGCCAACGATGAACCTCTGCCCCAAACTTTCCAGAACAGCCTGTTATAGCGCCACCAGGAGGCCGCTTTGTGCAAAACAAGTTTTTGCACAGTACACCTACAGATTTGGTCCAAACATCACGCAAATTGGTACACACTCTCTCTAGAGCCATTCAACGAAACGGGTCTTTCAGATTTATCAGACTCCATCCTGATTGGTTAAGATTGGCTTCCAAAGTTCACAGGAGTGCTCAGTTTCAAACAAAATGCTGCAAATCATGAACACATCGCGTGATTTCCTTGAAATTGTGCACCCACATTCCCACTAGGCCGAGGACGAAATGCCACATGAACAATCTCAACTCAGCCTCAAGGTGGCGCTATAACTGGCCGAAAAGTGTTTTCACCTCTAACTGCACGGATCTGTGGATAACCTGGTGGAGACCTGTGCCCAGAAGGGCACTTTTTTTCAATTTCTACAGCACACCGATGCTTTGTGGCATTGTCGTTGATTGAATTATTGAATAGCCTACTTTATTAGTCAGAAATGTAAACAGCATGTGGTACAGTAAGGCATTAAGGCTAAATGGATAACACAAAAAGGTCTTGGGGACTTGTTTCCATTGTGGTCCTATTCAATTCATCATTCATCGTGGCGTTGCTGTTCTTATTGTTGTTGTCCAAAAACACAGTGAGATGATGCGGTGGTGGCGGTACTGCTGCTTGGTGATGGTTGTGGCTGAGTGCCCCCCCCCCCTCTCTCCAGCCCCCATGCAGCCAGCAGTTCCAGCAGCAGTGTGCAAACAGATGTCTGAGAGAGTGCCCATTCCTGCTGGCCCTGCTGCCAAAATCACCCGGGGCCCTGGAGGCCTCACCGCCAGCTCTGTCCAGGGAGGCTCCACTTGCCTGCCACACCACCATCCAGATTCTCTCCCCTGTTTACTGGAAAGATACACAGTTTCCCCCCCCCCCTTCAGTTGGGTCTTGTGATAGCAGCCTGCTTTGAAACAAAGCATAACAAGCGACAATATGTGCACAGAAACGACACACGATCTTCAAAAGAAATTCAACCGAAATGCCACACAACCCCAAAGCATCTTAAGATTATGGACCGAAAATGTTAAGACTGGGGAAGTGATGTAAGTGCAAAGAGAGGGGCGGGATGAACAAACTCTGCTCCTCCCAACGGGAGCATAAATCTGCAAATAAAGGCTTTTTGTTAACCACATGATCCCTAGTGTCCCTATGTTGGGCAAGTCATAATAGGCAAACATTTGTGACAATAGAAGATCTACAAGCTCACAACACGTTGCAATTTGACAAAATGTGAGCTTTTAGAGCATTGTATGGGCTATTTTCGGCAAAGAGATATGTAGACTAGGGAAAATGGAGGTGACCAAGCACAGACCCCTGGGGGACCCCGGTCAACAAAGTACAGTATATAGGGTTTTACTTATAGCAACAGAAGAGAAACATGGGGCAGTATATTCTTATTGCTAATCTTAATAATAACTTTTTATGTGGTCAAAAGCAGAGATGTGATGCCTACTAGGATAACCAATTTGCCTTTTTGGGGATTAAAATAATTAAAAGAATGTCCTCAAGGAGTGCACATAACAGTAATGTTGCATTTTCACCAAATGACAAAATGTTACATAATATGTGTTGAGACATAGTTGGGGAATGCAGCCTCTGTGTCATTACCCTGAGATGACCCCAGTGTTGGACCGTTACAGTTTTTTACATTTACAATATTATTCAATATTCTGTTTTAATATTAAAATTACATCATGTTATCATTTCATAATTTGAATTTGTCTTTACCTAATACATACTTGCCTTTTATATCAAAGCAAGGAGTATGGGATTTCCTTCACTTGCATGTACCATTTCCAATATAAATGGTTATGGATTCATGCATAGGTGAAAGCTCTGGTAACATTTGAAGTGTGTTCATTTCAAAATATATGTCTATATTAATAAATATAATAAATTAGCATATCCATTTGCTATTAATCACACTACAGTATTCACATGAATATGTAACGAAGTCTAGTATATTTTAACAGATTAGTCTTCACTTCAGTAATTGCAGCTGACCCTGTATGCCAATATTGACAAGTAACTCCCAGATAGAATGTTGTTATACTTCATCAATAATTATTACATGAATTAGGTCTAAATTATACTAGGTTATTTGTCCATCTTCATTAATAGCATGACGATGATGATGAAGCATTAGGCTTATTCTGCAGTAGCTGTCAGTCTGCTCAAGTCCCATTCCACAGTAAAGGGTAAGTAATATTCAGTACATTATAGGCTATATTATAGTCTTGCTATTGTTTGCATGCCTATTTTGTCAGTTTATACATGAGCACCTCATGTGTTTTGACATTCTTCATTTTTATGAGGTCAAGTAATTTATATTTGATTTGTATGATTGATTCCCTCCCCCCCCCCCCCCCCCTTTTTATATGTACACTGGTGACTGAAGACCCCGCATCTAAACACAGCAGCATAATACAGTCTGCTGGTGTATTTTATAAGTGTGTGTGCTGGTTTATTACATATGCAGAGGCATCAGAGCACAGCAAGATGGAAAAATGCGTCAATATATTCACAGAAAGGCAGGCCGTAGACAGCTCAGAAAATAAATCTACATCTGCCAGGCTACATGCAAATAGCAGAGCCAGCCTTAATGGTGAAACCATCGATGAAAACAGATAAAAATATTAAATATTCAGACATTCCTTTCACACAGTATCAAAAGCGTCCAGATGTGGGAAGCTGGAGTTGTTATCGTGAAACCAACGACAGGCATTGAAAGAAATTCCTCTGAATTTCCAACCATATAAAAGTATTTTATGGCATGCAAATAAATGGTAATTTTTGACTATGGAGAAAAAACATGCCAATAAACCCTATCATTTGGGACTAAAACTCCACAAACAGGAGACACTTTCAATTTGCTTTGCCTGTCTCCCCGCGTTAGATGCTTGCGATTGCCGCGAAATTAATCCATTTAACAATCTGTGGCTTAAATTTAAGGATTTCCAGTTTTTTAGAATATCAATAAGTTCCAATTGAAGAGAGGATTCTTTTGCAATTCAGGCATGTGCAGGCGATAACAGCAGAGTTGGCATGAAGAGAGGCAAAGATGGATTAATTATGCAGAGAACATGGAAATTCTGCTTATCATCGCTTAGCAAAGGAGCCCAGCTCACATAATCAGAAAACGAGGATGAAAAAAATAACAATGCAATGGCACCTTCCAGCCCATCATCTTACAAGTTAGATTTTTCCTGTAATTAAAAAGTAACATACAATTATATTCATATCTCATATGCAGACTATGAGTGGGTGTATATTAAATAATTGCATTGGGATATAAGGGTTGAGTAAAAAAAAAGGGCAGAAAAAAAATAAGGTATACTGTAGCTCCCCTGGGTTGGATAGAACTAGGCCTACTTAGAAACCAAAAACTTAAATTATCTTTGGAAAGCAAACAAAGACAATTAATGGCAAAGAAGAGAAGATAGAAAGCTATATTACTGTGTTTTGAAACATGCTCTTGGTGCATACTGTATGCATTTTGCAAATGAGAATAGTAATGTGTAAAGGCAGACTTTGTACACTATCCCCTCTGAGGATGTATGAGATATACAGTATGTACAGTATGTGTGTATACTGTAAATGTTTTTCTTTCTTTTCTTTTCTTTAGGTTTTTGAGGATCTGAATACAGCCTGCCATTTAGCAGAGTATATGATCAAATAATTGTGGTTTTCTAGAAACCAGTAAAAGGTTTAAATAACTCCTGTCTTCTGGGGCACTGGTGGGGGCTTGCCACTGCACCTGCCTTTGCATCCAGTATAGTAACACTACACATTCAACCTTTAATTGAAGTCACACAATAAGCTGTGCTGCACTGTTACTTCTCCCCAAGTTGAAACTATTTGGACAATTATACAAATAGAAGTCGCTGCCGGGTGGATGTACCACGCAGCTTTGTGTTATAACTGGCAGATGATGACACATGTAGGCAAATCCCTACTTATGAAGACCTTTCACTGGGTAAGATCCTCATAGGACCTTTCTTGCAAGTGTTATGAGCCACATGTTATTGATCTAGCAATCCTCATTTGACCTACAGTATGTTAGAATGCACTGGCAATCCCTCACCAAATACATTCATTATTGATTGATTTTATTTTGTATAAATTGCAAAACGTTGTTGTTTTAAATACATAAATAAACAAATAAATCCTCATACAAAGCCAACTCTTGTCGTGACAAATCATGACAACAAACACAATTTTTTGGGCCTTACAAATAATTAGAAAGAAGAAAAAAAAACGTCTGGTTACAACACTATTTTGGTTGTTTTTCTCATTTGTAATTATTTGTTTGGTTTGTTGTCATGAGTTGTCACAACTCGAGTTGGCTTTGTCCGTGGCGTAACAATCTTTAAATAAATACTTTTTGAAATGTCTATGGGGAAAATGCATTGGGAATCATTTCCTGGGCCTGGCGTCATCATGAAAGGGGGCGGGACTACAACACTCTATTGGGTGGGCTACTTAAGCTCTCTAGACTGCATGCTCTTCCTGCCTTCCTTCTCCTATGGTTCTGGTTGCTGTTATGTGATGTTTGCTCCCACCACCACCCCAGCACCATCTGCTATCTCCCTAGCCTGGTTAATAAACAAGACCGAATCAGCCGTTGGCAAAAAAAAAATTGCCTGCCGGCGGATTACGGTCTGGAGAGGCTCAATTGTACGCCCATTTCCTACAGCAGAGAAATGGGGCGGCCAATCGGGACACGGTATGCAATATGGGCGGGCTTTGGTACAGTGACTTTCAATGCTTGAGACCTTTGACTGACAGTAGCTCTGACCAATTGCGTCAAAGAGAAAATGTTTCAACCCGCCCCCCCTGGAAATGAAATCCAAGCTGAGCCTCCCCAGACTAATATCCCGCGGTCCGTGCGATATTAGTCTGGTTTATTAACCAGGCTACTATCTCCCTGCTCTTAATGTTTAATGATGGTGTTCGATTGTGCCGAGCAGGGAGAAAAATGTAGAAGAGCCGAACGCCAAGATAAAATATTATATGCACACTCTCATTCTATAATAAATATTGGTTAAATCTATTTGTAAGTTGTCTGACTGAAAGAAAAAAAAATATATATATATATATATAATATATATATATATATATTAATGCTGGGCCGTTATCGGCGTTAACGTGCTGCGTTAACGCGAGAATATTATCGCGCGTCAAAGAAATTATCGCCATTAATCTATTCTCAAAGTTGGGTCTGGGAGCTGGGTCTGCATTGACTGCATAAAGCGAGCAAACTAGGAATTTCACGTTTCAAATTGCCATTCGAATGGAGCTTTTATCATTTATTATCCCAGTTCATTCTGTTGGCAAGATTTAAAAATAATAAGCCCCGACTGCCTGCGGAGTTTATTTCTCCTGCCTTCTGTGTGATTTATCCACTATACATTCTGCGTCTACTACATCCTGTAGTTCACTTAAGAAATAAAAGTATTGTTACAAGTAGCTTTTATTTTGAAGAGGAAGAGGAAGTTGTTTCAGGTTGTAGCCAGCTACCATGACAGTCTTGAGTCTACCGGTACCGGTGCGGGTGGCAGTGGAATAATAACAACAACATGCTTTTAGCCAAAAACCGCATGCGTCTATGACTTAAACAATGTAGGCTAAACACTTTGGAATTACGTTAAACATGGTATATCCTCCGTGGCGGCGTCATTAGGTGAGTAGGCCTACTAGTTAATTCATTGTTAGTTTCATAGTATCATTCATCATCAACAGGCTGTTGTTTGATGCCCCCCAAAATGAACAGGTTACAGCCTAAGGATTCTCATTCTGTCACTGCCTGCAAGGATGACCGCCGTGCCATTTCTTATAAATTATCTAATTCATACGTGGTTCGTCGTGGGTCCACTCCACGTGGAGTTGTTATTGTTCATGTGCCACGGTGCGCGCCGTGGAGAAGGCATTAGGAGCGCAGCGCAACAGCCTAATAGTATGGCATATTATTGTCTGTACTCTCTGCACTCTCTTTCTGTCCAGTCCTACGTGTATAGGCTGGCGATTGTGGCGACTTTAATTTGGTTAATAGGCTAAAGAGAGAGCTGTAAAGGGGATATTGTCTATGGTCAGTTCATGGTGTGTATCATTCTCGTTTTTAACCGGGCCGTGGCCCGTGATAATGCGTCGCAATGACGGTAGGCAGTAGCCTAATAATACAATGTAACCAACTTGCGCAAGCATTAAAAAATGGGTTGTTATTCTGTGTATTATTATAGGCTAAATATGAGCTAAAATAAACAATGTAAATATTCGAATATTTCCGAATATTACAAATAATGAAGCAATGAAATTCGAATTGGATTATAGAGGTGAACTGACAGCACTAATGTGAACAAGCTGGTGTGTCTGAGTGACTGGTGGAAGAAGGAGAGGTAGAGGTTGGACTCAAATCATGTCACAAAGCTACTGACTCTAAACAGTTCTTCATCACCTCTAGGTTTACAGTTTAATTAATGTCATATCCCAGAAAAGGGGGTACTTTGTTCTTGCACCCACTGTTTCAAATTGCCTGTATGGTAACGTGTTTATGGTTATTCGTGTTTAACTGAATAAACAATGTATAACACACGTACATCGTATTGAATATTATTATTATATTTTCATTACCAATTATGATAGGGCTCCTGGTCTAATGGGCCACGTGGCCCGTTCAAGGATTTACTTCTGGTCATTATTTAGGTAGCGCACACATATTTTCAATGCTTTCGGCAGAGTTCAAATGAGCCATTTTAATCTAGATTAATCTAGATTAACTCCAGAATTGCAGTGAGATTAATCTAGATTAAAAAAATTAATCTATGCCCACCACTAATATATATATATATATATATTCTGTTGCGTTCAACAAATTATTTTGGCAATACTGAAGCCTATATTGTTTCATGTGCTATTTAATGTCATGCTGTCCTGTTTCCATGTCCACATTTTACAGTTGCATTTCCAAGAGTTAAAGAGTTAGTGGTGATACGGTATTGTCTATCTAGCCTGACAACTCTTTCACAATCATCAAATGCTAGAGTCTGTTACTCCTCCTCGCACAAGCTGTGAACGAAGCTGTCATGTATATGTTATGTTTGTCATTTCCGGTCACGAAAACATATTTACAGTATATCATTGCTGTTGGACAGAAACCTTGCATGTCCAAAATGGTTACTTACTGTACCTACTTTAAAAAAAGAATCTGTGTTCCAAATTTGTATCCAATTTAGTTATTGTTTAGTACCAAGCCCCTGTTAATACTTTTCATAAAGCCCACACAGACAGACTTAACTTTGCTACTTTTGTTTGACACTGTAGTATGACAAAGTAGGGGGTGGTCATTACTTTACAGGGGAAAGTATGGAGACACAGGGTTTCTGCCCGGTAACGACAATATAAAAAAATCTTCTCTTATATATAGACTTAGAAGGAAGCATTTGAAAAGTGTTTGAGCCAACATTCCGTCTCGAGAGACTTGTAGTATGGCATCAATTAAATGTAAACTATGGCCAAACCACAGTATAATTCAAATTCATTACTGTATATCTCTCATGTTGGGCAGTCCTACTTTTGGAGAATTATGGACATACTGTATCATTTCACTATGTACTTCACCATGACTCTCTCAGTTGACCCAAAGAAGTAAATCCCCTAAAATATCTCAAATCAGTCTTTTCATCCGAGATCCGAGAGCTTTCCAGTTCGCTTGCAGATTCCAGCAGCTTTTCAGACAGCGCACCTGTTGCTCGAGCCTTGATTTCGCTTTTTGATCAGAGGGCCCTTTGACAAAAGGAGGGAAGAGGAGAGAGAGGCAGCTGAAAAGATCCTTATCGAATGCTCTCCACTGGACAATGAATTTTCTTCCACAATTCAAATGTATCTGCAGAATGCTTGAGTGATTCATTACAGCAGATTCTGAAGTGTGACAAAGGGCCTCAGAAATGAGTGATGGTATCTTTTTGCTGATTTCATTTCCCTGATCCCCCTTATCCCCCTGGCCTGTGTACCTCTATTAATTAGAAAGCAGGGATTTCCACTCATCAACTGATGGGTTTCATGCTTTACTCTGTCACAAATCTCCTGCCCGCACTATCTCTCCCACCAACCCCGCATGGCCGCCTTGGAATGTACTCTGGTGCAGCTTCAATCTTAGGTGAAAGTCAGGGTGGCTTTAGCGATTCATAAATATTTATAAACAGATTAAGAAAGCCCGATTAAGAAAGAATAATAAAGTTATAAGACAGTGATTGTTACCCTTGAACAGTGCTATATGGGTGACTTCCTGAGGAGGGGAAATGTGATGAAGGGCTCCAGCTACCCCATTGCACTGATTTTATGAGTTAACTGTCCCTTTCCACCGTTTCAGTGATGGAATATCATGACCATCAGTTTATTAAAATTAGAATTGTGTTTTTGTGAGCACTTTAGAAAATGTTTAGCTGTTGGGTCATCAAAACATTCATAACACATACCGTAGAGTGCACAGTCAACACCCACGTGCAACCAAGTTTCGGCTCAAACGAGGGATTCAATTAATTTTGCTTCTATGCCAAAAATGTGGAACGCCCACCAACAGCCATTAAGAAATGTGAATCCCTTGACTCCTTAAAAACTGCTCTCAAAGAGCACCTACAGACGGCTGCAATTCGAAACTGGCCTCTGTAAAAAGTCAGAGTCCAAAATCCATACCACCCCTATTTCCCCATACATTCCCCAAATGTTTTTCCCTTTTTTAATGCCATATATGATGATTTCCTGTTTTTTGAAAATGGAGGACCCTGTTGTCTCCAGTTTGTTTTTCTCCAGAAAATGCATTTTCATGAACCGAAACTGAAACTGCAATACCAATTTTATCCAATCAGGGATAGAGAACACAGTCAGGAATCAGGATACAGATTAAACAAGTGGAATTGTAGGTGATGACACAGATAAATGAGCATTGATGAAATTGTGATATAGCTTTAAGAAAAAACAAGCAAGCAAGCAAACAGACAGATATATTTTCTGTTTTGTGCTTAGCTAATTGAGGCAATGTGACAAATCTCACTGCCATATTTTTTATTACACCTCAAAACAACTTATAAGATAAAATAAAAAATGTCACTCATTAGAAAAGTACATACTGAGCTGAACAGTAAGTGTAACATTTCCTGTAAGAGCAAACTGTGCACAACATTTAACTCCCTGCGCTCCTCGTGCAAAGGTTTTTGGGGACAGTCTAACTCTTAAAAGTGTCATTAATTATTAATGCGGCACAGCTGAAATGGCCAATTTCCCTGTTGTCTCTATGACTAGGAGGGTGCTTGAGGGTGAAGACCTGCAATTAGCAGTTATATGTGGGTGGCCATTCTAGACAGCATCAGCCCTCGTTAGCACCATGACTGCAGAGGAAAGCAGAGTGAACCCCTAAACTAATTATGCCAACCCCTCTCTCCTAAATATGAACACATTAAAGTTGATTAGTCTTTCTAATTAAGTTATGCTTTTTTGATACCTCTTATGGGTTTTTGCTTCCGGCTTTTAAGTGTGATAATCGCTTTTTTGCACACTTGCGTGTCAAGTTATTCCATTGTAGATATTATGCATGCTGAGATAATTTGAGAGGAAATAGTAAATGTAAGACAAAAAAGTAAATGTATTACGTATACATTTTAGCCAAATTTATCTATACCAAATTGCCCCTAAAATAGGTATACTCTTGGAGAGGGAAAAAAATGCCATTTGAAAAATACTTGACATTCTTGAAATACTTCAGCATGTGAAATCGTGTAATGTTTCTTGGAAACAAAAGGAACAGTAAGTACACTTGTTCTTGTATTCAATTTATGGAGAAATGAAACCACAGGAGCCACTTAACCCAAAGATGCTGTCTTCTAATAACAGCTAAATCTGATATCTCAACCCTCCCTCTCTCTCTCTCTCTCTCTCTCTCTCTCTCGTTGCCACAGCACACACCAGGACATGACTGGGCAGAAAAAAGGAGACTCCTCATCTGTAAGATTAGGTTTTGGCAACTCTACTCCTCTCTCCTCTGGATGTCAGATCTAGCAGAGTAAATTATATTGAGATCCTCTCAGAGATGACAGATGAAATCTGTCTCTTTGGGCTTGACGTGGAGCTGCAGGTGATACATGATATGTGATAAGGCAACGGGGCCCCGGCAAGCCTCTGGGCCTGGCCTCTGTTGCAGTGATGTCACGGCCGCAGGTGGCTCCCCCCCACACACACATCCCCTCTACTTGTGTAGAAAATGGCAGGCACTGTGTGAGAGAGGCTCACAGAGAACTTTTATCTCTCCCCATCTGTGTGGTCTCAGGCGCGATGATCTTGGACTCAAGCCATCTCAACCTTCATGCCATTTAAGAAAAAAAGGGGGGTGAAGAGAGGGAAGAGAGTGAAACAGAGGGAGAGGCAGTATAAGCAGTCTGTTCCACTCCTTTAAAGTTTTATGCATGTGAGCAGCTGTTTGTTATGGTTTTTGGATGGCTTAATGCCAGCGGTGGAAAAAGTACTCAGTCAGATATAAAAATAGCACACAATAATAAAAAAGTCCTGTATTCAAAATAACACAAATCAAAAATAGACAAAGTATAAAACAGGTTAAGTGGTTAATGCATGTTTTGTATTATTAATCTAAATCTATAAAGTTGCTAAGCGAAGTGTTTCAATAATTGTAGTGAAGTAAAAAGTATTTGCCTTTGAGATACAGTCACAGTGGAGTAAAAGTATTGAAAAATGGTATAGTATATAGTATAGTATAGCAAGTAAAAGTAACCGTTATGAACAGTTAAGTATAGTTGTACAGTACAGTACAGTACAGTACAGTACAGTACAGTACAGTACAGTACAGTACAGTACAGTACAGTACAGTACAGTACAGTACAGTACAGTACAGTACAGTACAGTACAGTACGCTACTTGACTGAATGTATACTTACATTCAACCACTACTTACTTTACTGCACTGCCTACTTTCCAACGAGAGAACAGCCTATTCCACTCTCATTGTGTCAAATACAATAAAAGGATTAATATAATTTAGTATGTTTAGGAATTCAGTTATAGAATAATTCAGAATAGTGAAATGTTATGTTGATGCCCTGCAGACCTACAATTAAATGCTAGTGCTCTTGTTCTTGTAACATCATAGATCTGATTAGGCTCTTCTGGGAGCCAAAGGGAAGTATTCAGAAGAATATTCTTAACACATAATGCACAATTGAATCAAGGAACCCCATATTAGTCCAAAGTTACAATGATATTTTTTTTTCCAAAAAGAAAAAAACACGAAAGAAGAAGCTGAGACGCATATAAGGAGCAATAAATAAAAAATGTGACTTTGGGAACCACTGCCCGTCACCCAGTGTTGTTTTTGAATCCCTGGTTTTCTTTTGCCAAGCTTTCCAGAATAAACAGGTATGCCTGTAGTCCTTGATAGGCACATCTTCACATTGCAGACACTGAGCACTGCTTGAAGGACTTATCATTTGAAATGAGGAAGAGTAAATATATGTTGCTTGTCAATAATTAGGGATGCCTTGCCTTTTGTTTCTATGCAGCAACTATGTATGTTGTTGTCAATGTGCCATTTCGGACTCAGCTGCACTTCAGAGATATAGAGGGAGGGCTTGCTGTCTCCTCTGTATTGTGATATTTCAGTCCAGCAACATTCTTTCATGTAAATGGACGAACACCAGCTAACATATATCAAGTCTCAGGTAGTGTTTATAGAATAGGTGCTTTTAATATAACATCAAAGATTGTTTTGAGGTCAGCCTATACAGTAATGCCAGAATTCAATTAATTTGCATGATTGTCAAAACCAGACAGGGGGAGGGACACTGCTATACGGCACAACATTGAGCTTTGAACGGCAGTTTCCATTAATTAAACTGGATTGAGAGTTGTTTAATCAATTTCAGAACCCCAAACAGTGACAATCAACCACCTGCCGATATGTACATGCATATGAATGCCTACTGTACATTATGTGTAATTGTGTGCCTACTGTAAATGTGTGTGTAAAACACATGTGCAAGGGTGAGCTTCGGTCAAAAAGAGAAGAACAAGAAAGCATTCATCTGTCTGTTTGCATGCTACCACTCTTGCTACCACTAGCGTATAGGGTCTCACTAATTAACCTCATCTCTGATAATGTGCTTAATTACTTTATACTGTGATTTAGTTTCTTTCTAGAGGTTATACATTCTGTCAGATTGCAGAAATAATCTTACATGCCTCAGAGGTGTTAGGCGCAGAATGCGATGCCCAAGTGAAACTCTGGTGCGAGCAGGCGTTTGTGGATAGACTTTGTGATTACCACCACATTGACATCAATGGAGGACATTTGACACCTGGCCCTGAGAGAGGGCAGCATCACACTGGAATAACTTTGATTAAATGAAAAAGAGACAAGCATAGTAGAGGAGCAAAAAACTTGATGTAATTTAGTCCGATCACCACGCTGGCCCAATGTCCTATCGGGCAGAGGACCTCTCATCACCTTTAAATTTAACTGGGATCATGAAAAGACCAGACACAGGCTTGATAAAAAAAACTATGGCAACAAAATGGGGTGGAATGAGACTCTGCCTTTTGATATCTCACAGAGCCACTATGCAACAATTTACTCCCAGTAAAGATTTCAGGCCTTATACAGTCTGGAGCACAGAGAGGGATACAACACTGAGGGTGTGAAAAGACACATTTGCACACTGAACTTTTTATTGAAATGGTGTAACTAACTGGTTTACCACCATCCGAATAAATGTTACATTTATGACATTGTTTTTTAATGACGTTAAAATGTAGAGTTTGAAAAAAAAAAAGTAATATGTGAATTGAGTCTAAGAAAGTGCAGTGTAGGTGCATGGTAGTGTTGTAGTAGTAACTACTACAACACTAGTAAGGCTAGTAAGGGGCTTAAAATAATTGTAATACTTTTTAATGACATGTCTTGCAAACTATTATAGTTTATTTCAGGCTGGTTTATTTGTAGGGCAATAAGACACAGCGTTGAAAATCAAGAAAATCTGCTAAATACACCATAAATAGACAGCGACAGGGGACTGTTCCTAGATTTTAAAAAAAACACCTCGGCACCAATACACAACCGTGGTCCGTGCACATGCAAGAATGCATACAAACACACATACGCATGCAGTACGCATGCACATTTAGGCGCACGCACACACACGCGCTCGCTCGCACACACATGCAGGCGCGCAGGCACACACACAGACCCCCTCCTTGTTTTGTTTTGGGCAGAGAGGATAACACCTGCCTCTTCCGAGTTAATGGTCTTTTTAATTCATGGCTCAAACCAATTTAAAGGCAAACCCTTTCACAATTTACTTAATTTCTGATGTCATTTCCACCTTATAATTACTGTTCTCTTCCTCATGTTTATCAGTCAATGTACCTGCAGTGAAAATATAAGACCTTGACTCCACTTTTACAGAATAAAAACGTATTTAATTTGATGTCTTTGGCCGTCAAACAACATTGTTCGAGGGATGTAATTAGGACAAATTTATAAAAAAAAAATATTTTGGGATATTGCTAAGACATGTGGGACCTTTATGATAAGAAGAGGGAAGAAAGCATTTGAAAACCGCTGCCCAGTATCTCATGGTTATGTGAATGGCTTTCAATAAAATTTATGGTGTAGGGGGAGATTGCAATGTTGCTCTGTTAAAACAGGATGCAGATGTAGTTATAGGCCAGCCAGGTAAGGAAGCAGTCGTTTCCTAAACACAGCACGCACACTCACTGCACACGCTCACTGCACACACGCACACACACGCATGCACACAGCACGCACACATGTGCGCACAGCACGCACACATATACAAAACAATTGTGGAAACACACATGCACAGACGGAAGGTGTCAAAATAATAATTTGGATCATTGTCATGGTGGGTTCCTATTTCCCCCATGATTCACTCTCTCTCTCTCTCTCCCCCCCCCCCGCCCGCTTTGGGACTTCACCCACCCTAATCTGTGTGTGTGTGTGTGTGTGTGTGTGTGTAATATATGTGTGTGTATATATATATATATATATATATATATATATATATATATATATATACATACATACACACACCAGTAAGATGCCTGGGAATGGGGGGTCCCAACATACTGTATGGAATGAATTCTGTACTGGCCATATATGGAGCATGTCTTCAGTGTACAGGGTTTGATCAGGTCAGATCAACATATGGAATGTCAGAACAGGTCAGTTCCATATATGGAGATCTAAGGGTGGCAGTGGGGGCAGTGTCTTGAGTGTACACTACAGGGTTTGATGAGCAGCCTTAATTGTCGGGCCTGTTGAGAACTCTAGTTTTCGCCGGCTAGAGTTTGAATGGACAGGTATCAGTCAAAAGGGAGATATCGAAGGACGATGGGGAAGGATCAACATATGGACATGTCAGAACAGGTCAGCTCCATATATGGAGATCTAAGGGTTTGAGGTCAGATGTAGAGTTGCTGGCCGGCTCCATATACAGTATGTAGATCTAGCTGATGATCCAGTCTTCTCCATATACTGTATGGCTTTCCAGGGTTTGATGAGGTCAGTGTCGTGATCTTGATATATAGGAGATGGTCATATATGGAGTGTCGACCATATATGGTGGTGTGAGGTGTCAGGAGGCGTGATGTCAGGAGGCGTGATGGGCTGACAACCATATATGGATACGTGACCTGACTGACGGACGGACGGGCGGCTTTCATAGTAATCTGCAACATACAGTTGCAATAATAATAATTATTTTCAGTGTGATTGTTCATTAGTGTTAGTGCTATCTGGGCTGTTATCAGGGTGCAAAATAAATACATTTAAATAAATAAATAAATAAAATAAAGATTCAACTATGCCTACTTATTATTCTAGTCAGTGACACAGAAAGGCTCTTTCTGTATAGATAATATTGTACATATAGCCCTTACTCCCTACCAGTTTATTTGACTGCCCTGATCTATTATGCACAAGAGGTGGAGTGTGTGCAGACAACTGCTCCCAGCAGAGTGAAAAATTACTCTTGGGGGATAAACAGATTTTTGTGAGGTTGTTCTGGTTCTATGTACAGCCAGATTGTCTGTACACAACCTGCTATACGTTATGTTGTCAAGGCAATTTTTTTCCTCCCCTGCAAAGGAAAATTAATTGAGGAGAGGGCCGAGAATTTGTTTTCATATCGGCTTGGTATTGCTGAGTGCCAGGATGGAGGAGGACAGCTGTGGGGGAAGGCTGTCCGACCCGTTGCCTTCTGCCTCTCCCATGCCTAGCTGCACAGAGTCTGTGACAAAACCAGCCTCCAGGAATACTGGGCAAACATTGAGCCTCTCACTGGTACCCACACACAACTTCCTGAGAACAACCACAGCCAACATACTCAAGACATCCAACACCATGTCGCTACCGCTCGATAAGATGTTTTTCTTTGTTACTGAGTGGTTGCTTTCATATCATGCTGCTATCGTGTGAGTTGCATCGCTATCAAAGATATGGGCTGGTCACAATCGTGTCAGTGGCTTATATTAATGATATGAACATACAGGAGAGAGCAGCATGTGTTGAGGTGCTGAACTCACAAACAAACATGTTCTTTTAACACGCTTTAACAACTCCCAACAAGAAATAAGGTCAGGCGTGTTGTAAGTGATTCCTCCTCTTCTAAATCTGCTGTGTGCTCTCACTGTACGAGGCTGTCGAGGCTCAGCAGAGAGAGATGGGGTGAGATAGTGGCAGCTGAGGTAGGAACCATTTTCACACACCGCCACAATTACAGAAACTGTCATTACATTGCTCACTCTTACTCAAATACAGATAGAAGCCCCCCAAAATTATGCACAGGCTAGGAGGAGAAAGTGTCTCACTTCTGTTTGCTAAATTAATCGCTTCCTAAATGGCTCCAGGCCAGGCAAAGTTAACATTTGCAGTTTCAAAGGTTTTCAGCGCTTGCAATGAGCCATGAAATTACTGCATGCCGTCGAAAATGGCAGCTGATGAAAAGCCCAAGGAGCAGGTCCCACAGGCAGAGAGAGCTTGGAAGTGAAATCTTAAACACAAAGACTCATTTCTGATTTCGGATTGTGGTAAAAAAATTGAACCAAACTTCGGGAAATACGAGCCATGTGCTAGTGTGACAGGTTGTGAGAAGACAGATGATGAGCAGCTGTTTTTGGCCTGGCTGGCTCCGTGGAGGCTCATTGGGGACAGAGGTTGGGTTTAAGGACCGTAATGATGATGTTGAGGTGCTCAGCTGCAGCCAAAATGGACTGACCCAAATTAGGTTTGATTAAATCACAGGGTGACTCTACAGATCTGCAGACCTCATTAACATCAAAATGATTGTGGTGAGCCATTTGAGCTCTACTAAAACTCAAGCCAACAATTTAATCTTAGGCTATTGTGTGCGCCTGTAAGTGGTTAATGCAATTCTAACTACTTAATAACTGCTACTTAATAAATACAGGAATTTGTGGTTCCAGCTTTGCTCTTGCTGTATTGAAGACTTGAAGATTGACCCAATAGCAGGTATGATATGTGGGAGACGTGTGAAACATCCCCAAAAGATTCAGCTGAGAAATATTTCATGTGAAATAATTAGGCTACCAAGAATGCCAAAGACTTGCCCATGTTTATGATTTCATCCTTTCTAAAATAAAATGCCTCCCCGATTAAAACCATGGATGGAATATCATTATAATATCATCAGTAGCATTCTTGTCATCAAAATGTTAAGATATAGTTTGTAAACAATGTGGTATTTTTTCTTATCTTTCTTATTCCTGTGCAGGGCAACATATTTTGGACGTTTTCTCAAACCCCCATGTGTTGGCTCTCTGGTCAATGATAGCCCTGAAAAACTACATGACAGAAAATGACTTGTTTCCTTCCTTTTCAATTGAGCATTAACTGATAACATTAGATATTTAGCATTAACAGATATAAGACTGATATTGTATTTTGTCTATTTAGATTTTAAGATGACCATTTTATGTATTAATGCTAACTGAAATGACCAATGGTGCAGCACCCATATGGATACTCAATGTGCAATTTGGAATGGGTACTTGACTCAAATACAATCATAGCATGTCAGTTTTAATGTTAAATTAATTTTGAAGTATTTGTTCAAAAATGGGGTTGGGCTCTTTGTAAAGACACCACCTATTAAGGCTAATATAATTTTTGAGTATGTTAATCTTGCTGTATTGTATGTATGTATTAATGACATTTAAATATGTTATGCCTCCAACATAAAACATTAAATACTCTATTGTTAGGTCAATTTTGAAGTGACAGAGAATTGGTGGGTGTTTATAAATGAGAGTTTAATTAATTAAAGAATGCATTATGTTTTAATGTGAATTGTTAACTCAGTATACCCTCATTAACATGTGCCCCTTGGGGATTTCAATACCATCATTTTGCCAGCAACCAACTGGCTGTCTGGTCTATGGCTATTTCATGGTGCTGACAAAGTAATTAATCATACAAATCATAGGTGGAAATTAACCACCCCCTTAGCTTGTGATATGTCTACAATATCAATTATTTGAGGGAGGTATGATCTTGAGATTGTGGATATTCAAACCATTAATTTAGGCACAGTGAAAGGTGTGATCCTAGGGAGAACTAAGATATTATTTACAAAGGCCTCAACAAATAATGTGTAACAGTTTAAACAACTAATTCTTGCAAATTCAGACATTGTAGATGTTTTACAAAAAACGTGTTGATTTCTGCAATGTTTGTTGAGGATATTTTTTCTTCTTTTGTTCCGTATATATGTTGTTGATGAATAAATGTTCTGAAAGGATTTCACTACATTAGGAACATAATGCCAAGCTGAGTCTTGCTGACTGCAGGCTAAAGGGCAGTACGTGCCACTTGAGTAATGTTGTTTAAAGTTTTTCTCCCTGAACCCAGTGGCTCTGAAGCTGCCATTTTCTCTCCTTTTCACTCCTAATTACCCTAGTCTCTCCAGAAAGTCCTCTGTTGCTCCATCTGTCCCCTCAGTTACTGACGGAGATGCTCTAATCACCTCTCATAGCACACACCCCACATGGGAAATGACTACAACTACCACCATGCTTTCTCAGATATACTGTATACCATCACGGCTGTATGCCAATACCTCTCACTTGGGTATAAGGCTCTAAACATTGTCCATCGCCTTATGTGGGATATGTTCAGTGATGTGCGCTGAAATGGAGCCATTTCATGTTACAGATCTCTCACATG
Organism: Protomyctophum parallelum; assembly: GCF_964188405.1. Taxonomy (NCBI): domain Eukaryota; kingdom Metazoa; phylum Chordata; class Actinopteri; order Myctophiformes; family Myctophidae; genus Protomyctophum; species Protomyctophum parallelum. The sequence goes on along the minus strand of NC_139698.1, from coordinate 30,832,990 downwards.
GTGCAACAACATCGACGCCAATTTCTTTCTTTTTCTTTTTTTATGAAGTGCATGTGACATATGTTGTGTGCGCTGTGGACAGTCTATCATCAGTAGCTCACATCAAGACAACACTGAGGAGAAGAGGATCTGTTTCTTTTGGAAGGATATTTAAGTTTTCAAAAAGAAAAACACAGATAAGGAATATCACAACATGGGAAGACAATCAATGGATCTAGTGATTTTGTTTGATTGAATGAATCAGCAACAAAACCTGTTGTCTAATTGAGAGAAAGGCAAGTAGACAGACAGACATGAGAGGAACAGAGAGAGAGAGAGAATATGAGTGAATGAATAAGAAAGAACAGAGAGAGGAGAGAGAGATAGGTTATAATTGAAGGAACTTTATTTTGAACCCCAGCATGTGTTCTAAATCTTGACTGATCCATGCATTATTTCATCTTATTCTGTATGCCCTGCAGCTTTATAGTACACCTTCCTAGTGTTTGATTCCGTTATTCTCACCCAGGTTGACATCTTCTGACTTAAGTTCTGACTATTTTTTACCTCGACAACTTTCATGTGTTCCTTCCTTAGCAGGGCACTAAGTTTTCCAGAACTTTTCCTGAACTTCGCAGAAAAAGAAACTTTGCAGGTCTGCCAGAAAGCCTTCTCATCTTGTCAGAGGAGCAGCTGAGGGAACTCTCAAATGATGACAGCCATCGTGAAAGGGCAGATATAAGCCCGTGTGGCTTTGCCTCTGATTGTATGTTCATCTCATTCTGATCCGTCCATGATTCTAAGCCCCTGTCTCACAGTCCTCACACTCCCAACAGTTGATCTTCTGCTTGTCATTGAAATCGTCTTAGAGTTGATCCAGGAGACGGGGGGGAAGTGGCTGTTTGTCACCCAACATTGGTCTTGGCAGAGAAGACAAGCTGTTGCTTTTTCTTTTTCCTTCCTACAACGTCACTGACTGACCAGTACGTTGCTTTGTCTTTGGACTGGACCATCACAAACACATTGTTAAAGGGTGCATTCTATTTTTCTTCTTTTTTAATGTGATGTCACGTACTGGTGGGACATCATAAAAAAGGTATTGGGTCGCAAACAGTGGCATGAGTGGCATTTTAACTATTTTTGAGGGGCTATGCCCAGCTTTGTGTGTGTGTGTGTATGTACCAAGGAATTTGTTGATTTGATTGGCTGAGCCCGGAATGTGATGATGTATGATGAAGAGTGCCTTAGTTAAATATAATATTGTTAACAGGTTCAACAATTTCAAAAACGTGACATCCGTGGCGTCACATATTACATCACAAACATAACATGTCCGTTACGAAGACCATTTGAAACTAGACCTCATAACGGCCTTAACAAGTTTCTGAAAAAGTCCAATTTCCAGACACACATAGCCAACTAGTGGACTTCAGTGTGGCAGAGTAGTCCGGGAATTCTGACAAAGAGTGTAACATTTCTGACAATAATATCAGTTTTGATTACTACACTGACATTGTCCATTTTCTGGCATTTTCTACATTCATGGCACCAGCTCAACAAAGTCCTCGGCAACAACAGTCAAAGCTTCACGAGTCATCATGTTTGTGCTTATACAGAAAGCGATATAAATTACAATTTGTCTTTTAGTTGACAGTAAAAATCTCCTGCAAGGTCTCTGATTCTCTCTCCGTCGCGGTCTTCAGTGCAGCGCTGATGCACAGGCCTGAGACTACGTAAGTGTGGCCCTCGCAGTAGGTGCTTACACACAGCGGGTGGTTACCTGCTGTCTCCATTGTTTTCGATTCGCAGCTCTGGAAACGTGCCAGTGGCAAGGGGGAGAGAGATGCTGCCAACCACTGATAAATAATAACTGGATGTGGATATTTAAATGAAAATATTATTATTTTATTTTTTAACACCACCCCCAGTCACTGCTCTAAGGGAAACATAAATTGAACGTCACTGACTGATGAAGTTATGGGATGTAGATACTTATGAGTGTTGCTGCTTCCTGTATCTATCATTTCAGATTTAAAGTCCCCCAGTGTTTCAGACACGGTCTAGCCATATACTAGGTTTCTTTTTAGGTTCTTAGGTATCTTGTTTATGTTTGAGGGGCACTAGCCCGGCCCCCTCCTATGCCCAGCTTTGAGGGTTTGAGTGAATGTGTGAATACAAGCATTGGCTGATGATTTGCTGATCACCCCATGATTTGATTGGCTGAGCAAAGTACATATTGAGGATAAAAGTGAGGGCAGAAAAGTGAAGACGCCAAAAGCGATTGGCCGGAATGACATTTGTGATGATCTGATGATTTGATTGGCTGAGCACGGAATGTGATGTACAGTATGATGATGTATGATGATGTTCACTTCACACAAGTGTAATTTTTATTAGTACTAACCCTTACCCGTCGCATTTTTAATTCACAAATAAATTCATTATTAATTTATAATTAATAATTAATTTAAATTTATAATTAATTGGAAAAAGGGCTTCTATAGACCTCCATATTATTATGGTCAATGCCTGCGTGAAAAGTGGGAGCGATTGGTGCAAGCGGTGAGGAGATACGGCAGTGTTTCTGACAGACAGACACTCAGACATTCAGACAGACATTGACTGGATTATAGTATGATGATGATGATAGTTTGTACTGCTGCAGTCGATGATTCAAATAAATCAGCTATAAATCATGTATTACCTTCTTTGAGATAAATCAGATCAAGTGCTGTATGACTGGATTATTATGTGACAGTTTGTGTTTACTCAAAGTATATTACCGTCCTAGTGGCACCATGTGCAATGACTTGAATATTTTTGTTCCATGTCAAATATTGCTGCATGTTATTTCCTCGATTCTTATCAAAGATTAATATTTTATTTCAGTTGACCATTTTACATTAAAACATGACCGTCACTGTAAGAGTGACAGAACAGGGCAGAGGTAGTAGCACACTTGCACCCACCATAGGGAGGTACGCACCCTGCCTACTAGAGTGTGGAGGGCGAACATTTCCCTTCACTTAACTTGACATTTGCAGCTGCACAGTGTCTGCGGCGGGTCCTATGTGGTGTCACTTCTATAGCCCCGGCAGCATGCACTGCTGAACGCTCTGGGTCTTAAATGAGATCCCAGAGGGGAGGTGGAACTGAGGGTTGGGGGCATTATCTTAGCCACTAATGAACAATTGTATAATTTCTATCAAAAGCAGTCATAAGGCCTGCTCAGTCTTACAATATCTCCTCTAAATACTGTCATGATAAAGGGACTGTTAAAAGAAGAGGGGTGGTGGTGGCGGTGGGTGGGGGGCACCGGGGGGAGCTGTCAAGAGGGGCACTATGGTCAGAAGCAGTGCTAGAAAGGAAAGTCTCTCCGCCTTTATCTGCCACTTCCTCCTCGTTTCCTAGCTACATTAATAATCTGTAAGAACAGACAATCATGCACCGCTCTAAGAGATAAAACACGGATGACAAAATATCAACTTCCTGCTACAAAACTCGAAGCCCGTTATTAGAATATCAGGCACAGACAGTAATTAATTTTCGACTTTAATTACTTCCACTGTTCCTGTAGATTAGATCACAGGTTTGAGATGGGTTATTAAAACAACTGGGGAAATCTTCAATATAAAAAGAGGAAGAAGGAAAAAAAAAAGAATATGTTAATTTCTCCAACCCCATCTCTTAACCTGCTTGTTGAGTGATGCAATTACATCTTTGCAGTGCAGACAGGGGTGATATGATGTCGATGGAAAAGACACCCGATCACTTTGGGTGAAAGCGGGAAGGTTGGTAAGTCGACGGCGTACAGATACAGTAAAACCCATTGATGATATCATCTACGCATAGGGACGTGATGAGATTTGTTCGCACATTTATATCATGAGCACTTGTTCCTCATACAGCACCATCACGTACGCTAATAATCATGAAAGCCCCCCCCAAAAGAAAAAAAGAATACTAGGTATATATTGCTCTATTAAGATAAAGAAAATGTCATCAAGATGACAGCATTGTTTTAGTACTGCAATTCATGAGCGACTTGAACTGCCAGTGACCTCCACGGGTACAGTATGAGGAAAGATACTATTCCGCTTGAATTTCATATTTCTTGAACATATAAAACTATAGCACGGTCGGAATAAACGTCATAAGAACAACAACCGAGATTGTGGCTCGAGTCCATAAGACAAGAACTCAAAAATTAAATGTTAATGTGTGCTGTACTTTGTGCATTGTAGTGCCGTCTCTGTACGATTACACTTTCAACTGGTCTCCTGTGAGAAGATTCTGTACATTAGAATGGGGCCGTTGAAGAGCAACGCTCATCTTTCACACAACTGTATGATTTATGTGTACCGTTGATATGAGGATGATGAGGCCTTGATTTCTTTGCAGTAAATAGGGAGCTGCATTCAACCATGCGCCTTAAATCCCAGGCAGGCCCGTCAGGCAGGCAGGCCTGGCCCTTTTCTAATAGGGCCACTCCATATCAGTTGATTCAATGCACACTTTTCTTCATCAATCAAAGTATCATCAGACACCCTTTCATACTGTGCATCCTATATGCAAATAATCTGCTTGAAATAGTATAATATCATATGGAGCAGACAGGGTATTTGCTGTGGGATTATGGAATGAAAAATGCATTGCAGATATGCCATTTCAAATTAAAGGCACAGGGTTTCCCCCCCCCCCCCCCCACCCTATCTTTCCTGAGATATTCTAATTAATTTACTTCAACTATAAATAAATATTTAGTTCCTTCTTAGCACAGCACACAGGCCAGAACTGGCTTGATGCACAGAGACTTCATTATACAATAGTGTTACGGGTATGTGGGGACGGCTAATCTTAAAATCCCTGCCACACAATAAACAGAGTGACAGAAAGGAAGGATGTACGAGATAAGTCCCCAGTAATGAAACTGGATGCCAAAAGGAGAGGACAGTATGTAATGAAGAGAGAGCAGAGGGGAATGTTTAAAATAAGTTCAAGAACAGAGATAAAGCCCAAGGATGATGTTATCTGCAGGATTGAAGAAAGCATTTCAGTAACAGAATGGTCACAATCACTTAATCAGCCAGACTCCACCCAGCGTAGTCCCTGTCTTCCATCATATGCTATTTCCCCAGCTCTAAACAGTCCATTTTCAGTGTGTGTGTGTGTGTGTGTGTGTGTGTGTGTGTGTGTGTGTGTGTGTGTGTGTGTGTGTATGCGTGTGTGTGTGTGGTAGTTTGAGTGAAAGGGTTATAGGGTTGATGGCTCTGTTATAGTGGAGGGTGGTCCTACATTGTGCTTTAACCACATTACCCCTAGTGTCCTTATTCTGGGGTGAACATTCAGTGAAAAGATCAGCTATTTTTGGCAAGGAGATTTGGTGTAGAGGGAAAAAAGGGAAAACCCAATTATAGAGCCCTTGGGTACCCAGTTAACAAAGGGTTTAAGTGGTTTATTAATCAAGCACTGTGGGGTCTTGCTGAAAAGATGACCCATGTAAAATTAAACTAATGTCCATTAGGTTTTATTGGTCGAAGCATTTTTATTTGCAGGCCTGTCGTTAAAAACACTTCAATTGAGACTAAGATTTGACCACACGGTCGGAATCAAGACTCTTTTAAATAAATCAACAAAGACAGTGATAGGAGTTCTGTGATGGCCTAGTGATACTCGTGTGTTTTATTTTTACATTACATATACATGACTTTATGCACTGAAATGTCATTTTCACATTATGCTTTGAGATTATTTTGTTGGCCTGACAGAAATGCACAAAAATACCAAGACTTAGACAAACGAGTTCTGAGTTTGAGACAAGTACATGACTCCAAACACACAATCTTGAATCCAAGACTACAGCCCTTTTGAGATGTGTAAAGATCATGAGGAGGTTAGACGCACGTGTAATCTGAAATACACCTGAAAAGTCACTGGTGGACAATAAAATTCAATAGTTCTTCATACACCATATGCGCAGAATAAACAATGCATAGCATAATATATGGTTCTGTCCATATCTAAGTGTCATACATGCGGTAGCTGATAAAACAGCTACATACTGTATGCTGAATAAGGCAGAGGCTCCCTCTAATCTTCCTCTCCATCCATTATGTTCCACTGCTGTACTGCCCAATGCCATCGCACCAACAAGCTTATTTTCCAAAAGCTGCTGAAGCTCTGCTCAAAGCCTTCAGATCCTTGTCCCTGCTGGGCTGGACCGTATTGGCCAAAATGAAGACAAAGACTGGCCCATCGCGCCTCTGCTGTGGACGGACATCTGCTTCCAGCACTCTGCAAACACCATCTCTGTGCTCATTTGCAAGTTCTTTTGACACATGAGTTTGTGATTAGCAGTGTTTTGGATCAATGGCCGCTCACCAGTTGTAAAAGTCAGAGCGGACAAGTGGACCCCTACCGAGAGTGAGGCAGAACAGCCCCTAATGCTGTGACCCCACATGTACCACGAAAAACCCTACCCTGGTTCCAAGGACCAGGCCTCACAGTATAATGCTCTGCTCCCTGATTGTGAATCATGGAGGACCCAAATAGACACAGAGACAGACCTAAACAATAGGAAAGCATATAGACAGTGAAAGGACAGTAGGAGTAATTTAAAAAAATCACACTCGTGTGAAGTTAGGGACGCTCTTATCATCATACATCATCACATTCCGGCCAATCACAATTGCCGTCCTCACTTTTCTGTCATTCCGGACAATCACAATTGGCGTCTTCAATTGTCTGACCTAACTTTTTATCCTCAATAATATGTACTTTGCTCAGCCAATCAAATCATCGCTATGGGGTGATCAGCCAATCAAGTCATCGCTGAAATACACAAGCACACACAAATCTGGGCATAGGAGGTTGCTAGCACCTCCCAAAAATGTGTTGCAAAAATTGGCCGCCTGGTGGTGCTATACTAGGCCCATGTTAAAAGGATATACCTGAAGGCCACAGAGGCCGAAATGTTGTGTTTTTTATCCGCCTTAGTAAAATAAAGTTTTGGGGAGCTTTCAAAACAGTGTGCAGACTTATTCTTTATTTTGCACAATGTTAAAATGATGACATTTGTTCCTCAACATGTGTGTGCAAGGTTCCACCGCAACAGAGAGAGAGAGAGAGAGAGAGAGAGAGAAAGAGAGAGAGTAAGCTCAATATCTCCCCTTAGCCAAGCCGAAACAGCCACTTGCATGAGCTAGAAGTTGGGTCCCTCACATGAGAGACAGGGTTTGAATCCTGGCCGGTATGTATAAAAGTTATGGATTGCAGCTTGACAACTTCAGTATCTGCACGCACGCGTGCGCGCGCGTGCGTGCGTGTGTGTGCGACTGTGCGTGGACACAGAGAGAGGAAAGCTAGAAAACATGGGCTCTATTCATCTCTTTGGTAGGTCTGATGGGAGGATTGAGTGCCCCCTCCTGCGGCCCTTCTTATTTATAGAGCACTGTTTCTCAATGTCAGGTTGGGGGACCAGCAGGTGTCCAATTTAATGAACCATAGGTCTGTGACTCAATGGAACCAATTAAGTACAAATGAAAGGGTCTATTTGGTTCCATGTGTACCATCCAGAGTTAAATACACACTGAGGATTTAGCCTACAGTGTAGCAGCCTACCAGAGAATTAATTTAAAAATAAATAAAAATATAAATGTAGGCCTATCATCTTAAATGTTATGTCTTCTCATTTATTTTATTTCATCACTTTAAATTTCACTTTTTCATCTGTATCCTGTATGGGTTCTATCTCTTGATTGGATAAAATTAGTATCCCAAACTGAAAATGTATTTTCTGTAGAGAGACAGGGAGTGTACATACAACATACGTCAGTCCGACATGCCGGTTAAGACTCACCGTTGCTTCCACTGACTGCATGCATGCCCGCTGATGTTATTGCCTTGTTGGTTTTGTTGCTCCACAAAAGTTATGTAGGTAGGCCTATATTGCAACAAAATGTGTCAACATGATTTATTATGTGTGTGGTACTGGTTTGACAATAGCTTAAATAGTTTTGCCAAGCCACAAGGCTGTGTGACAGCTCCTGCATGTTTACTTCCTTGCCTTCACCTGTGTCAATTATGCACTTGACAAAAATCCATGTTGAGTATTGAAGGTTCAGCAGTGTAATTTCCTTTAATGCTTTCCAAAATGCACTTAACATTATTATTATTATATATATTATTTATTTTATTCTTTAAAATAATATTATATATAATTGTGAAATTGCCCGAACGGCCAAGGCTCCAAAAACAGTCAGCAATGTTAGTTAAGGGTTTTTAATTTATTTTCCTTTAACTCCTCCACCAACATCCAGAACAGCTTCAACAGTGTGAAACCAGAAAAATATCAAAAATACTGAGAAAATAAATGAACACTTGAGCAAAACACTATGAACAAACCCAAACTGGATACGAGCTCTCTCAGAAGGTCCCTTGTTCACACAAGGGCCTGCAGCTCAGGTTACTGCAGCTCTCCCTCAGGGTTGTTACCTGTGTCATGGCCCACATCTAACTCTCGTCTCCAACCTGTCCCTGCAGCCTCCTTTATATAGGAGTGGATCATACCACTGGGCACAGACTCACTCAGCACATTGCTTCTCAATTACATTACTCATATAAACACTTCCATCAACAACCCCTTGAATAAACAGTAACCTAAACCTTCTCAATAATGTGTTACAAGTAAACAAGTATAAATCAGAATGAACACTCCATGACAATTACTCAAAGCATCAGGAAAACACCCTCTCCTCCACAGTACTTGGCACTTTCCTCCCCTTCTTAAAGTGCCAGCACTGGAGAGGCCCTACACAGTACACACTGAGGTTACAATAAACACAGGTTAATAAACTGAATGTTTTCCCTGTGTGTATTATTTCATTTGTACATCCTGTAAATGCATACATCCACAGTATTGACATTACCTGATAGGACCTGTCTGCCCCACTACCCACAGTCTGTGTGGTGTGTGCGTGCGTGCAATGTCCTTAATCAGTGTGTGTGTGTATAGGGCACGGACTGCCCCGTGACAATAATATTTGTTATTAAAACTTATCGTTTTTTTTCTTCTATAGGCCTACTTTAATGTATTGTTTAAACTAAAGAGAGAGAGGACAGGGTGTGTGTGTCCTACAGTCTAGTCTACTACACAATTCTGATGGGTCCAAGTTGAAGTGCTTGTCTGAGACTACTGTGGTCTGCTTCGTGCACAAAAAGTCAAATGAAGGCAAAGAGTGAGTTAACATAATATAAATATTTTAGTCACCTTAAAACGCAGTCTCCGACCACCGACCTAGATGAACACGAAGGGGAAACACCGTGCTGGTCTGGACGTGCATATATGCGTTAGCATAGTGGTTAGCAAGAGAGGCATTTCAACTGATTTCAAGTCAACCGGTCCATACCAACCCATACAAGAATGTATTTTGATGCAAAACTACCCAGCAATTAAGGCAAGTAACACAATAACTGAAAACTGAATTGAATGATAAGACAGCAGTGATAAGACAGCAGTCGTTTTTCTTTTTTTTGTTTGGAAGTTGCAAAGTTACACCAGGAAGTTGCATGCTAGCCTACAACTACAACTGGATTAATTCAGCACAGGGCAGAGCATTATTTGGATAATTATTTATAAATAGACAAATAGTACATTTCCTTGAGCTTTTTGATATTTGTACTGTATCAGTAGGCCTATTTGTATTTTCTTTTTATATTTATGACTTTCACACCACTACATTTCAATGGTTGATTCATATATAATCTATAATTTTCCTTTCCCACAAATATAATGTTGTCAAAACAAGTACAATATTAGTGACTGATATTGTACTTGTTTTGACAATTATATTTGTGGGAAAGGAAACTTATAGATTATGAATCAACTTGAAATTGGGCTGGTGATTCGAATCACCACCAGCCCTATTTCAAATGAAAATTGCAGATCTATAAGCTCACAACGTCCTGTTGTAGCTGCAATTTTGAAACACTAGATATTTTTACCCTCCATTGACTGCCCATTGATCCAAATAGAAATTCTGATCTGCTTGTATTAAAACTAAGTTAAACTCACCAACATTGCGGCTGTAGGGCAAGTTTGAATTATCCTCTTTCAATCTGCAAAGCGTTTGTTTTATTAAAAGACAATGTAGAAATATTATGAGCTGCTTTCTGTCAAGAAATTCTGTGCAGGAGTGGCAGTTCAGCCTTCCACTGAGACTGAATGGCTAAAGTTATTGTCTCCACCAGGCCGAAGGCATGTGGGGAGAGTATGTTTTGCACTCCGTGTGTCCGTCCGTCCGTGTGTGTGTCCGTCCGTCCGTCCGTGTGTCCGTGAGCAGCTAATCTCGGCCACCGTTAATCCGGTCGATGCCAAATTTTGCACACACACTCCCTGGATGCCAACGATGAACCTCTGCCCCAAACTTTCCAGAACGGCCTGTTATAGCGCCACCAGGAGGCCGCTTTGTGCAAAAAAAGTTTTTGCACAGTACACCTACAGATTTTGTCCAAACATCACGCAAATTAGTACACAGTCTCTCTAGAGCCATTCGACGAAACGGGTCTTTCAGATTTCTCAGACTCCATCCTGATTGGTTAAGATTGGCTTCCAAAGTTCACAGGAGTGCTCAGTTTCAAACAAAATGCTGCAAATCATGAACACATCGCGTGATTTCCGTGAAATTGTGCACCCACATTCCCACTAGGCCGAGGACAAAATGCCACATGAACAATTACAATTCAGACTCAAGGTGGCGCTATAACTGGCCGAAAAGTGTTTTTACCTCTAACTGCACGGATCTGTGGATAACTTTGTATGCCAACTCCCTAGAGGCCAAGGAAAAACCTTTGCCTGGAATTTTTCACATCTGCTCTTTATAGCGCCACCAGGAGGCCGACATATGTAAAACACATTTTCTATTATTACTCCTTCAGATTTTATCCAAATTTCACGCAAATCGGTATACACTATCTCTATAGTCATGTGATCAACACGGAGCGGCACCATTTCCCATCTTCCATCCTGATTGGCTAAGATTGGCTTCCAAAGCTCACACGATTTGTCCATTTCGAAAAAAGCCCACAAATCACAAACACAGTGTGCAATTTCCCTTAAATTATACACGCACATTTTCACTAGGCCGAGGACGACATGCCACAATTTATTCCTCAAAATCAGCCTCACGGTGGCGCTATAACAGGCCAATTCCTGTTTTTAGCTATAACTGCATCGATCTGTATACAACTTATGTATGCACACATGGAAAAACATTGTACCTGCATCCCTCCAACACGAACCTCCGGCCCAAATCTTCCTCAACAGCCTGTTATAGCGCCACCATGAGGCCACAACCTGACCTGCCCTGGTGGAGACCTGTGCCGATTGGCACTTTGTCTAGTTATTTATTGTGTATGTTGCAGAGAATTATATTATTTTGGGCTAATTGCTTGTTGTCTCCATGGTAGGGAGCAACTATCAGCTGTGGGATGTGGGGAACATACCAACAGTATGAGGGTTTGACAGTATGGCAGTACCCTGGTTTCTCATTGTTGTCTCCACCAGCCGAAGGCTGTGGGGAGAGTATGTTTTGCACTCCGTCCGTCCGTGTGTCCGTCCGTGTGTCCGTCCGTCCGTGTGTCCGTGAGCAGCTAATCTCGGCCAACGTTAATCCGGTCGATGCCAAATTTTGCACACACACTCCCTGGATGCCAACCATGAACCTCTGCCCCAAACTTTCCAGAACGGCCTGTTATAGCGCCACCAGGAGGCCGCTTTGTGCAAAACAAGTTCTTGCACAGTACACCTACAGATTGTGTCCAAACATCACGCAAATTGGTACACAGTCTCTCTAGAGCCATTCAACCAAACCGGTCTTTCACATTTCTCACACTCCATCCTGATTGGTTAAGATTGGCTTCCAAAATTCACAGGAGTGCTCAGTTTCAAACTAAATGCTGCAAATCATGAACACATCGCGTGATTTCCGTGAAATTGTGCACCCACATTCCCACTAGGCCGAGGACGAAATGTCACATGAACAATTTCAACTCAGCCTCAAGGTGGCGCTATAACTGCCCCAAAAGTGTTTTTACCTCTAACTGCACGGATCTGTGGATAACTTTGTATGCCAACTCCCTAGAGGCCAAGGAAAAACCTTTGCCTGGAATTTTTCACATCTGCTCTTTATAGCGCCATCAGGAGGCCGGCATATGTAAAACACATTTTCTATTATTACTCCTTCACATTTTATCCAAATTTCACGCAAATCGGTACACATGATCTCCATAGTCATGTGATCAAGACAGGTTTGTTTGATTTCTCATATTCCATCCTGATTGGCCACGATTGCCTCCTACAGTTTTCAGGAGTAGCAAATGGCCACAACTCCTCAACGCAGCGTCCGATTGCGATGAAACTGTGCACGCATATTCCCACTAGGCTGAGGAAGAATCCTGGTGGAGACCTGTGCCGATTGGCACTTTATCTAGTTTAGATATGGTTAATTGATTGAATAAGTGATGTATAATAAATTAATAATAATAATGTGATGAATATGTGTTGTCCCTGGCCTGGACATTATGAAGTACTGGTGTAAATTGTGGAATCAATTCAGGGTGGTATGTTCCAGTGGGAGGGGCTTAGCCTTTATATGTAGGGAGGCCTCCCACTGAGTAGGACTGTGGAGGTGGAGGACCTAGAGCCACCTGCAGTATCAAGTAAATACTTTTGTTTTGGGTGAATATTATTTATATATTTTTTCCCGGTTTTCACACTACCCACACTAGTCAAGTGTGACAGTTTATAGTAAACTAATACTGTTATACTAAAAAAAGATAAAGATCAGGGAAAAAGAGACCCTTTTACAGTACAATAATGTTTAAAGTTTACACATGTATACAAATAAACAGGCCAACAGCATAAACAATATTTCTTTGCCTCTTCTACAAAAATAAGTTACCGTTGCGCGTGCCAAGCTGTCATTCTCTTTTTTTTTTTTTTTTTTTTTTAGATATTTTTTTGCGGCTTACGCCTTTTATTGATTTTTGAAGGGACAGACAGTAGGCTGACAGGAAACGGGAGAGAGATGGGGGGATGACATGCAGTAAAGGCCGTGTCGGGTCCGGGAGTCGAACCCGCGGCACACTGCGACTGGATTACCAGTCCGGTGCCCAGACCGTTACGCTACGGCCTGGGCCAGCTGTCATTCTCTTGTATTATAGGTACGAGGACATTGCAAGCTGGTTGTAGGAGTGGTTGCACCACTCAAAAATACATGAACCTGTGTATTGGCGCCCTCTACTGAAAGTGACGTCAGACTTCGGTGCTCTATCGTACTTGTATTATTTATTTATTTCCCACAACGGAGTAACCTCGCGGCAGACTATCCAGCATGTATCTTCCACCTCGGAGGAAACTCTGGCCAATCAGAGGCAGGCGGGGCATTACCATGTCTATGCTCGGACGTAGAAAAGATATACGTGCTCAAGACACCACACACAGCAGTTTGTCACTGTAACATGCGATTACGGATAGTGTTACGCGAGATGAAACCTTGGCAATGCACTATTAATTAATGGCGGCGGGTTAAGTGTTTTTAACAGTCTTTGTATTGAGTTGTGCTTGAAATGTACTGTAATTCTGCAAACTGTTAATACATATTTCAATCAATCAATGAGGAGATAATTCAAGCTTGCCCTACAGCTGCAATGTTTAAAGGACACCTTATTTTTTTTTCAAACAAGGTTCATGTTTTAGGTTATTATTTACAAGTAAAATGTGAATATTAAACTTTAGTTTGAATGATTTTAACTACTTTTGACCAGCGTGATCTAGTATGAGAGTGACGAGTCGACGACACTAGCGTTGACTCCCATTGTAATAATGGAATGCGGAAGTGCTCATTCTATCTCAATGGGATAGTAATAGACTAGTATAGTAGTTTACATCTTGTATTGTATTTACCTTCAACAGGTGTCAAAGTTGTCTTAATACTTGCTGGCATTGTAGAAATATTAAGAAATAGTCTATATAACCATATCAAATGAGTACCTGAATAAATATAGCCTATAATGTATCAGTTCACATTTTAGGAGCATATGTCTCCCCTTCTGCATATTTCGCCTTGGCAAAATGTACAGCCACAGACGGGACTAATAGGCCTACTTGCTGACACAACATGGGTTGTTAACATAACTGCTATTAAGATAAAATATACGTCTACTTAGATTTGTTGTACGGTAGGTGTGCATATACTGTAGGCCAGTGATTCTCAACCTGTGGTACGCGTACCACCACCGGTATACGACGACAGCAATCGTAGGTGTAGCCTATTGCGCCCATTTCCTTGTATTTTCCGTACCACAAAAAACGTGTGTATGATGTTGATTATTATTATAAAAATACAAATCCATATAAATATCGGCTCTTATTTACACTGTTTCTAGGAAAATACAGGAAAGTGATTATATGAATGTGGCTGATAGTTCTTCAGAACAGGGCCTAGTGGAATGTCTCCACTGCTCTGTTTAAACAAAGCCAAAGATAAGATTTAAGGAGAATCCTTAAGGTGATCCAGCTGCCCTCTCTCTCTCCCAGGCTGCAGACCACTGTAGTGACTGACCTTCAGTGAGATTATGTTTATGCTTTGCCAATATAACATACATTCACACTGTGCACACTTTAACCCTGATATCCCAATTTCGGGCATGTCATTTTAAGTTAAAAAAAAAGAGACTAGCCGATCTGGAACACCCAATTTAATTTAATTGGATTGATATAATAATAATAAGAAAAGAACAATCATTTTTATGTTTTAGTTCTGCTCCACCTGACTGTTTCTGATTTCAGTTTTCCTCCAGGCAGCCAGAACTACTGTTGTCCAGTTGGTTACATCAACTGTTTATCTTCAGTCTCTGTCATTTTTCGTTTTCTGTTTATGATTTACATGTGAATTAGTTCGAGAACAAATCATTTCTACGTCTCATCCATTCTTTACAGTACATTTTAATGATTAGCCAACTGCACGTCTGAATTTCCTCAATTATTCCATGACCCCTTTTGCTCAATGTAAGGAGACAAATGCTCTTTTGCCATTTAATCGCATGCAAAACTGTAAAACTGAAAGGAAAAGAAAACCTGTCAACTGCCAGAGTGCATTAAAAAAGCAGAGCATGCATATAAATGTATTTTGTCATATGCATGATTACATTACATCAAAAGAGTGTTTAACAGTTTGTCACATCACATTGTAATTAATGCAAAACATATTTGCAAGAACAACAATTTTCTGTGGAAAAAAAATATCATTATTCACTATTGCTATGTGCTGCCCAGGATAATCCAGTGGTTTGGAGAGAGAGAGAGAGAGAGAGAGAGGGAGGAAATAATTAGCAGAGAGAAACGATTGCACTAATGAGAGAAGCATTTGACTAGGATACTTTACTTGACCCCCAGTGTTCCTTGGCTGTCCTAGTAAAAGAAGGCTGATTTATAATTATACTCTGCAATGCACCATGAAATTGTTATTGTGGAATACCTTTTTGAAAATGTTATCAAACAATTACTTTAATTTTTCCCCCCTGGAAACTGTTGCACACACGTCTACCAAATGAGATGGTGGAAGCGGTGTCTTCCTGCCTGTCATCCACTGCTATTCATGCAGATGAGCTCACTACCCCCCCATGCCCCCCCACCCTCCCCAGAGCCGCTGTTCCGAGGAATGCTGTGGCAAATAAAATAATACTCTGATAAAACTGAAATATTTTATGACAGAGTGATAATCATTGCAAGCATACGTGCCACTGATATGGGGCTGTTGCAGTTGGGGGAGGAGAGGAAATAATCCTTTTTGTGGGCTTTAAAAATAAATGAATCTCAGTCGAATCACATCAGAGGGGTGGAAAAAAAAGAAAACTCAAAGACAGTTCCAAGATGAGCCAACTCCAGGAGAAAATGACCTCCTCGTTTTGGTGATAAAGTTCTAGCCAAAATATGATATCAGCCCGCGACGTGACTCATTAGAAATGTGTGTATGGCGTGGAGGCAGCTCTCCCTATCTGCCAGTGCCTGGCTTGCCGACTGATAAGAGGCAAATGCAAATGTCCTGATAAGAACTGAATGCAAATATTTATGATATGATATTCCCTGGGAATTATGTGTGGATAAAACAAAGTGTATTATTTCCCTGTATTTCTTTCAGGTTTGCCAAAATGCCCCTTTTTGCTTTCGGAATTTGCATTTCTTCAAAATTGATTGGGCCTGCGTATTATGTTAAGCTATTTGTTTGCTGAGGATGGTAATTAGTTACTGTAATTACGGCGATGACAGTTGCTAAATTGTTTTTAAAGCATTACAGTGCGTCTGTGCCAGAAGATTGCAGTACTTATTTTAGGATTTAAGCATGTGCCGGAGAAACTCCCACTCTAAGGCCAAAGTGGGAATTTTTTTGAACTACAAAGCAGCCATTTTCTAAGCAAAGAATTTTTTTGAAAATGTCTGTTAATTTGCACTAATTGCTGGGTTGCCTGTGTTTCGTGGTTTCTTTTCCGATTGGGGGCATGTTACTGATAGGATGTCTTGGGGGATCAAAATGGGCTTGAAATAGTATAAATACATGTGTTTGTTAGCTTTGACTGCTCATTTTAAGTCAGACCTTTTTTTAATGTTCTCTGTAACCCAAGAAACAAATTGCCGTTGAAGGCAAGTTTGTAATTATTGTTCCCAGTGTTGCCTATACATGCTTTCAAGTTAAGGAAACATTAATTAGTGTGGATGTGGACAGTTGGGTGTTTTATAAGGCGTTTCATGTACAGCATGAGCAGCAATGTCTAAATCACATGGATCAGGACTGCCAGAGCTGCTTATAATTATGCATATTTCTGTTGCAATATAAAAACATACCCAAAGAATTACATACTGTAGAGCACAGTATTAAGTGTGTGACACACTCATGTATTTGTTGGATGTACTGCTTCAGAATGTATGCTAGCCTGTAACAATTGAGCCTGAAACTGGTATTGGTTCAAAGTCAGATTGTTGCACAACTTTTTGTGTGTTATTTTTTTCTTATCATAAATTAACGCTCTTGATCATACTACAGTGTCATACAAAAGCATCGAATGCTTGTAGATCTGCTACTTTTGCTGTTTTTTTTTTATTTGAATCCTGAAAAGCAACAGTTTTGGACACGGGTTTCCACCCGTGACCCGATAGAGACGATATGTAATACTCTAGCAGTAAGATTGATATACCGGTAGTAACAACACATACAAGACACACTATGCTGAATATCTTTGAACGTGACCCACAAATCTGTAAAATTGTAATATCTGTAAACTGTAATAATATACACGTATCATCCATTGATAATTTCAAGCTGATTTGTTTTTACCAAGGGGAATTGTAAGAGGTGACAAAAATACAATGTGAGAGCTAGTCCTCTCTCAAAACTACTGATTCCTCCATTTTGAAAATGAATCACGCAGTGGTTCCACTTCTCAAGACCCCATGGGCAATGAGCCTGGCTCTCTTCTCAGGCATTATGCTATAAGTACGTAATTGGATTTACTATTAACATAATCGGACAGCGTGCATGTTGACTTCTTATTCCCCAATGAGTTTGATTTGCTCTTATGAACCCTATAGTAGGAGATGCTGAACGTACATTATAGCCCCATGAGGTGATCTTTGTGTCTGTGACTTCTACTCAACTCTTGCAAAAGCTTGTACCTTTTTTTTTTAACTGGAAAAATATGGTTTATAATGAAAGAGCAGGGTTGGATTTGCTGGAGGGGATGTGTGTGTCTTTGTGTGTGTGTGTGTGTGTGTGTGTGTGTGTGGGGGGGGGGGGGGGGGGGGGGGTGCCCCTGCGTTTGATATCCCCCCTCTGGTCATTCAGTTCTATTCGCTGGTGGGGATATGTTTTATCCTTGCTTCTGGTCAGACTGAATTAAATATAGCCTGTGCATTTGCTTTTGGGAAATGTAGACTGACTGATATGTTTGATATTTCTGTTTGATGACACCCCAATGTAACTATTTAATACAAATCTATGTTAACCACGTGAAATAGCAGATCTACAAGCTCACAATGGGTCCTGATGTGCCACATTGTGAGCTTGTGGATTGGCTATTTTGGCTATTGGTGATATGAAGCATGGGGGCTTACAGTAAGTGTTTCCCCCATAGTTGGCTTTTTTGTTTTCTCAAATACTGCCTTGTGAAAGAAATGAAACCATGTCTGTCTGTACAGTAAGGTGAGGAGTTTGGTATTTACTCCTGATGCATATAGGTTTATGCTGAACAGCTTCAACCATACATGAACACCTCTGCTTACATGCAGAGGTGTTCATAGGGATAGGGAGTACTGATTGTGAATATCTGTAACACAAAAGCAGTTATCACAGCAGCCAACAAACATATCTTGTGAATGGCTTTTGAATGGCTGTTAGATTTTTTGAGTGGTGCAAACACTCAAAAAATCACTGAGCACGAAAATAGCGTTTGGTTGGTTTTCATCACCATGTGTTATTGTGTCACTGCTGCAGCCTAACACACACACACACACACACACACACACACACACACACACACACACACACACACACACACACACACACACACACACATACATATTAACTGTATATATGATCACACACATACATATTAACTGTATATATGATGATTTTGGGTGTGACAGTACAGGAGGGGTCACTGTTACAGTACAGTGACAGTACAGTACAGCATAGTACAGTAGGACCCCCTGGGGACCCCCATGCGGTCATTTCTCAACCGTTTAGGACGCAGGGCGGCTCGCCGGAACCGGCCTGGCCCCCTGGCTACCCCCGGGGACCCCCACGAGGAATTGCACCACTCACTTCACACAAGTGTGATTTTTTTAATTTATTTGAATTGCAATCCAATCCAATATAATGTAAACACTTGCATACATGTTAATACATAAAATAAGAATATTTAGTTACTGTAACCAATCACCTTGCTCAAAAAGTCAAAATAAAGCAATGATCAAAGCTGTCTTCATCTGGAAATGGATAAGAATGTATTGTCTAAAGCCAATACAATTCTACAGAACACTGCAACATTCAGGTTTAACCACTTGTGGTCAATAATATACAAATATATAAAATAGCCCGGTCTACAAACTCAAGCCTGCAATGCGTTGTGAGCTATTCTTGACAAATAGTTTTATTTATTTTTATTTTGAATATTTTTGATAATGTTTAGTTATGACATGCAGAAAATAGTGATGCTAGGATTAGTGTGATTACGAGAGGTTAGAAAACAAACAAAGAAATAGAAACACTGCTATTGCCACTCTAGTAGTAAACTAAAGGTATTCCTGTTTTAGATTAAATGTGGCCTCTGTGAGTGAGGCTAATTCCAGTGTTGTCTTTCTGTTGAACACAGATCCTCCACCCCAAATCCACATCTGCCCCAATGAGCCCCCTACCAACAACACATAGGTATAAGTGCCTGTACACACACACACACACACACACATACACGTGCATGCATGCACGCACGCACAAACACGCACACGCACACACACACACCCTTATTAGAAGCACCCGCTGGTTACTTCTTAATTAACACCTACTGTGGCCATAATAATGGAATCGCTTTCTCCCTTTCTGAAATCCCTTTGAAATTACGCAGGATTAAGGAAAGTTGGTTGCTAAATTGGTGTGTGCATCTGTAATTTAATTGCATCTAAGGCTGTTAATTAATAAGGTGCCTCCATTAATAGTTAATGTATAATTGCCATTAATTAACAGGCGGTCTTGATAACGTGTCACCAAAATCAAACAAAAACAATTAGCTTTTGGAGGTAAGTGTCTTTTAAAAGCCTCATTATTAGGACTGGAGGTAATATACAGGAGTTAAAATGATAAAGAAGCCAGTGCAGTTTTTTATTTGGTTGGGGAAGGAGAAAATAACACAGTTGACATCCATAAGGGAATTAACATGTGTTAATTATGGACTAAGCTCATTGCAACATGATAAATAGAGCTGGGAATCTGTCCCTTCTAGTTGGATTCTCTGTTCTTTATTAGGCTGGACTATATTTGTTATAGACATTGCAGCCTGTTTTAGATCAACTAATATTATGTAGTCCCTCTATGGCCTATGCTAACAACCAGTGGTGTAAAGTAACTACATTTACAGTTGCAAGGTACCTTTACGGATTTTTGCGGATGTTTGCGGATTTCCCATTACTTGATACTTCTACTCCTCTACATCTCAGAATCAAATGCTGTTAATGCGGTTAATGATCAATAATTATTAGTCCAATAATTCTGAAATGGAACATTCTGCACTAAACTACTTTTACTTGTGCTACTTTACATATATTTTGATGCTTTTACACTGTGGTATTGTCACTGTTTCCAAAATCTGAGTACTTCTTCCAACCCGGCTAACAAACACATATTTAGACAGATGTCCCATCAAAACAATCGTAGTTAGACTCTAACTAAGCGCACAATTGCTTTGGCTTTTATTGCAATACTATATTATATAGTTATATCCAACGAACTCACACAGATGAAGTTGTACTTCAGTATAGCAACTCTAATGTTCAATCCCATAAACATAACATTAAATACTTCAACAGAGTATTCCATGTTGATCAATTCAGTAAGCCAACTTCCAGTGGGATTTGGTGGCCTTGGTTTGCTATTTGGAAAGATCTGACTGTTTGTGGCAGTGGCACCGAGTTCATGAGGGAAAGTGTTATTCCATGACAAAAGCAATCATCTGAAGTCCCGGTGTTTGAGCTTTCCTTTATCACAGTGTCACATGGAGTAAATATAACAAGTAATAACTTAGGCGCCAGGTAAAAGCATGACTAATAATTTAAATACACGGTGTGACTAGCAGCTTTTGTGTTTGAGCTAGTGTGTCACCTGAAGCCTCTTCTGGGAGAAATAACACCAAAACAGTTTAGTAGCCTGGTGCGTCCTACGTGGTATAAATCAATAAGTTGAGGTTTTAGCCGTGATTTACAAGTGGAGCGGGCGTTCACACGAAATGAATTAGGTGTAAGGTTGAGAAACAACGTACATTTGGAGCATGGGAGTTTAAACAAACCCGGCTATTATTTTCAGTACCATATTACCATGAATACAAATGACAGCACAACCTCAATCTTCTGCAGTGCGAGAGAGCGGGCGGAGCCCAAGATCCCAAAGTGCTTGTTTGGTCTCAATTTCCCTCCTATCACAGTGTCAACAATCATGCTGTTTAGTGTTGAATTGGTCCATAATATTCAGGTGAGCTGTCCACAGGGAAACCACTGTGAAATGCAGTATTTCCCTGAAATGTAGCTAGTTGATAGAAATACTGTACACCTCTAATATTTTCAAGAAAGCCTGTTTTACTCTTTATTTAATGAGGCACCAGCGACAGACAAAACATGCAATGTACAAAACACTTGGCCTATTAGAAATCCTTTTCACCCCGGTTCGCCACAGAGAAAAGCACCAGTCCACTTGCTAAACAATTAGGACATATTAGCTACTTGTCAGTCAGACCTTCTGGAAACAATACATCTCCATTTATTTCCTCTCTACATTTTCTTCCCCGTCTCCTCTTTTTCTCGCTCTCCCCAGACAGGCTGGAGATGTGTGGAGAGTCCACAGGGAGCTGTGGAATATTTCACTCCGCCAGAGAGGGACCCATTGGGAATAGGGGTTGAAACTGTGTGAGTATGTATCTCATTAGTTCAGTTATGTAATTTGGAGCACTGATAATCCTCCAGGACCGCCGAGTTGCACACCTCGGAAACAAGAGTCGTAGTCGTCAACATGCAGCCAAGAACAGCACTATAGCCGCTAATTGCTGGGTGTGGTAATGTAGCCTGTAAAGTAAGCTATAGTCCTCTGTGGTTTTACAGGTTAAATACCACTGTTACAAGTGGTTCTTGTGGAATTGCTTGCCACATAGTGTGGTTAGGTCATCGATGCAGATGATCTAAAATAATCAAATGCTCTAATTAAGTGGTTCCCATGCAAGCTTTTCTGGACCAAGGCCCAAAAGGCCCGGTAAACCATATCGGTAGGGTGAATTTACGTTTTCATGTGTACCTGACTGACCACTTAACACAGCAAATGGCCAGAGGGGTGGGCCGCCTGCATTTTCAGAGCATGATTGTTTTTTTTTAATATTTTTTCCAGTCTATTTTTATTGAGGCTCGGAGATTTCACATCCGTTCAATCGCAATACACAATGCTTATAGAACCACCCTTTTATTTTTAAAACACAAGATAGAAAAAGAATACAAACAGACATTACATTAAACAGACAAAAAGAAAAGAAAAGAAAAGGGAAGAAAAACAGAATAATAGTGACAAGACAAACGAGTACACCACAGTCCTGACATGATTGTACGTACATTCCAGGTCACCAGAGTCCTTTTTTGTTTTTTTGCTACAGTTCAATTAGGTACATTGAAGCACAGTCTAGACGGGTCCACTATATCTAAGACTGGTTTCCATACCTTCGTGAACCCTTCCATGTTATCACGGAGGAGATAAGTAGCATGATTGTTTTAATGATCACTCAATCGACTGTGTTCCGGCTTGGATCAATGGAGCTTTAAGTTCCTAGTTGTATCACAATGAACTCATTTTTCAAGTTTCAAAAGAAAAAATCCCATGATATTTTAAACATAAATGTATTTATATCAACGTTATATTATGAATAAAATATTAGTGTTTTGACAATTATTTGGTGTCCCACTTGCACTATCCAGAGATTCCTACATATTGGGAATCGCTGCTCAAATTTGAACTTGAATCAGATCAGAGGTTTGGACGGTCCATGTCCCATTCGTTAAAATGTAGCATCGTCATGGACCACTGTATTTAAGTACAGTGTACAGTACAGTGTTTGTTCCATAGACCCGGTTCTCAGCAGCAGTACACCATCTTTCACTGTGCAGCCTGGATGGAATCACCTCAGTCTATGGGGATGGTTAACTGGCTGACTGGGTGCAAGGTTGAAGACCTGGGTTCATCACCGGGGCTTCGACCTCCAACCCAACCTGGAGCCCAGAACGAGGAAGGGTAGAGAAGGTGTCAGTATCATTCAACGTGACACGCCATGTCCAATAACAACCAGCAACATAACATCATTTAACCTTTACAACGCGTCGTATTGATCCATCTGGTCGTTATCGCGCTGCCATCGCAGCTTGGGGGCTCGGCTTAGCTTCAGCTTTAGGGGGCTGTTGGAATCCACCCAGGCAATATTACTGAGAGACAAAGAGAGACCCAGTTCTATTTTTTTTCACCTTCTCCTTGGATCATAACCCCCCCCCCCCACACACACACATACACACACACACACACACACACACACACACACACACATACACCTTTGTATTACTATACTTGTGAGGACATAAACATTTTAGGAAAGTGATTTTATGTATGCCAGGAAAGTGGTTTAATTTTGAACCCTAACCATGAAGCTGAGAGTGGCTATTCTTCGGTGCATGACACCTAATCTTTTCTTCGTTTTTGTCATAAACAACTATTTTCCCTGGAAAAGGAAAATGGTCCTCACAATGCTTGTGGGGACACTTGGCACTCACACACACACATGCACAGTCGCACACAGATCTGTTGAACAATAGGCTAGATATCTCTATGTTCTTTCTGAGACGTCTAAATGGCAATTGGAGGTGTGAGATATAATCTTGGCAAGCTGGTGCTGAATGATTAATAAATAAATAAACAAGTATTGCTCCCCGCAATCCCTTGATGATTTTCCAGTGATGCCAGGAGAATCTGTGTACTCATTTCGTCCTCAGTAAGACATCGCAAAACAATACCTTAATTAAGTGGTGTCTGTCTTTATTGGCATATTCCCTATATGGGTGCATTATCAGAGAGAGCATATTAAAGCTGCACTACAGTATGTAACTTTCCGCTTCTACCCGTAATTTGAACCCGGTTTCCTGCGCAAGTGCTGACATTTTGGAAGGCCTGTAAATGAGAAGAGTGGATGCATGTTGTTCTCAGTATATGTGGATTCATAGGAAGAGTAACATTGTACCAGAACTTGAATTATCTATCCTAGGTGATGCATGCTACTGTTGTGTATTTAAGACATTTTGTTACTACCTCTGGAGACAAATAGTAAACACAGTATAGTTTATTAGCTGAATCTAATCTTATTTTCGAAGCAGTGTTTCACCTTTCAGTGCGTGTTTCACTGACAGTATGGTAAATCTGAGGTCTTTACAGCATGAATTCTTTGTTGACGTACCTATACCTTAGATTCTAATAATACCAATCATGAATCATTCCGTATGTCATGTGTAAAGCAGTTTGTAACACCATTTTGAAAGGTGCTATATAAATAAAGTTTTATTATTATTATGAAGAGATGGCTGAAGGATATATGAGGGGGGGCCGGGGGGGGACAGTAGTAGTAGTGGTGGTGGTGGTGGTGATGATGAATAACAATTGACAATAATGGTGATGACAGTAATGATGCCTGTGACAATGTGAGATGTCAGAGATGTTGTGGTGGCTTTTTGATTGCTATAATGGCTGTGTCGGTACAAACAAAAATCACACCCGTGTGAAGTGAAGGGCGCTAATATATGAAAGTCTAACTCATGTTGATTAGGTGATGTAATGGTGTTAAACAAACGGTGCCAACACAAACATTAAAGGAGAATTCCATGCTAGAAGGCTTTCTTACCTTTCTTACCTTTCTTTGTAGTTGTTACGTCCCCATCAAAGAGGTCCAGGTGTTTTTTTTTGTTGCAAAAACTCGTTATTGGCTATTTCCCCTACCCCTACCATAAGCCCTCAATGAATTGCATTGAATTGAATGGGGCTATGGGGTGTTGTACTAATTCGCTTATTTCCATCGAAATAAGTAGTAAAGTGTGCCGCTTGGGATATTATTTACTTTATGCAGAGAGGATATATACAAAAAATATATAATTTTGAGCGATGGAAATAAGCGAATTAGCACAACACCCCATAGCCCCATTCAATTCCAATTCAATTCAATGCAATTCATTGAGGGCTTATGGTAGGGGAAATAGCCAATAAGGAGCTTTTGCAAAAAATAACACCTGGACCTCTTTGGTGGGGACGTAACAACTACAAATAAAGGTAAGAAAGCCTTCTAAGCATGGAATTCTCCTTTTAAACGCCATTAACAATAAAGAGACAATATGATGTAAACGACACATTATGACGTAAATTTTCCCTTCATTGTCAATGCGTTTACTAAACAAACTTTGAACTAAAAACAAACCTGTGTATAGGAGGGGCTAGCGCCCCTCAAAAACAATGGAAAAGTGTACTCTTGTAAAAAGTATTACGTAAATGCTACATCTTGTAGGCTGGACCACTGTTCAGTTAATGAGGAAATGAGACCCGTGATCATAACAGAGTCACTTTGACAGAGCCAAAGCCAGGGTTATCAGGATGTGCCTTGCATGCTGATAATAGACACATGTGCTGAGGAAAACGGCGCTTTAATAGAGTTTTTAACTGTAGATCTGGAATAGAAAATTGGACATACGTTCTAATTGAATACCTGGTTGAAAATGCACCCGGCACGCCATTATAAATCATTTGGAATCAGTTTTCCAGAACTGCTCTCTCCCTCTCACCCACTTTACAAACACAGAGCAAGGCTTTTTCAGCCTCTGATAAGTGTTAATAAATTACCTGAATTTGAAAATTAATGGCCAGCCGCCTGCTTCAGGGAGATATCATTGTGTTTCATGAATATTTTGATTTTGTGATTAGATCAAAATGCGGTGAATTCCTAAACAGCCCCATGCCCAAGCTCCACTGATCATAAACTCTTCCCTTCTTTAAAAAAAAATCTATTCCATGCAAATGTGCTGATATGGAATAATTAGAATGAGTTTTTGCCAGTATTTTTCTGCTGTAACATTTGCATGACTTTAGATCTCACCCTACTGATCTCCTCCAAGCTGAGGGAAAATGTATGTTTTTGTGCAGCTACCCCCCCAAAAAATTTACCTTGCCAGGCGAGATAATGGCTTACATTGTGATGTTAAAGAGGCTTGTATTTACAAAAAGAAACAAAGGCGAGGCAGTTGCCAGTCCTGGAGGACATTGATTAGGCTCTTCCTGTCATTTCCTATTCACTGGCTGTATCAGCGGCATTCCAGCTCATCTGCTTTTTGTACACGATAGGGATCAAATAGATTTCTGCAACGCTCATTGTCACAACATTTCACTTGTGCAGAATGTACAGAGCATGAATAGCCAGTCAAAGTTTGACTTGATAACACACCGTACAGTACGCTTACACTTTCGACTACATTGCGGTGAGCATACTGTATGTCCCGGTTTGGCTGGGATTGTCCCGTTTTCAAGGTGGTTGTCCTGAGCAGGGGCTATCGGTGTGTCCGGACACGGACCGTGGCAAGGCTTGTCCATGTCTGTGGCAAATATTTTATACATTTTGTTTTCATGATATTATTTTGTTCATGTATGTATGTGCGATTAAAGCACTGACTGTAATGGAGAAGACCCAATTATTGAAATGAAATCCCAAACAAGTCTCAGACTTGCCAGTCTCAAGTTTTCTTCACTAGGTAGGAGACTGATTTAATGAATGCAGAAATGTTATCATTTTAAAATATGTAGCACAGATAGACACTATGGCACATTAGCCGCCCATTAGTATACATTTAGGGCTTGTTCTATGTGTTTCTGTATGTCTTGTATGCCAGTGACAAATAAATAAATAAATCACACTCGTGTGAAGTGAGGGGCGCTCTTATCATACCAGACAGTGTCCTTGTGGTTAGGGTGTCCACCCTGAAACTGGGAGGTCAGGGTTCGATCCCCGGCCGGGTCATACCAAAGACTGTAAAAATGGGACCCAATACCTCCCTGCTTGGCACTCAGCATCAAAGGGTTGGATTGGGGGGTCAAATCAACTAATCAAATGATTCCCGATCGCGGCACGGCTGCAGCTCACCGCTCCTTGGCTGCGGCTCACCGCTCCAAGAGATGGGTCAAATGCTGAGAACAAATTTCACTGCGGTAACGTGTGTGACAAATCGTACGACTTTATCATCATATCACATTCTGTGCTCAGCCAATCAAATAATCACAAATGTCACTCCGGCCAATCACTTTTGGCGTCTTCACTTTTCTGCCCTCACTTGAATATGTACTTTGCTCAGCCAATCAAATCACCCAGGGGCCAGGTTGAGAACCCCTGCTCTAGACCAGGGGTTCTCAACCCGTGGGTTGTGACCCCTCGGGGGGTCGCCAAATTATTCTGGGGGGTCCCCAATTTTTTTTGTTTTTGTTTTTTGCAACTGAATGCCTGGAAAATGGAAATTAAGAGTTTACATAGTACGTGGTGCATGCATAAACTTTCCTTAATGATTATATCTGGTTTCAGTATTAATTTACGATGAATTTTCTGTATTATTAAGGTTAGTTTGTATTGGTGGTGGGGAGGGGGGTGGGGGTGGCGAGACATGGCCAAAGCATTTCCGGGGGTCCCCAGCCAAAAATGTTGAGAACCCCTGCTCTAGACTACCTACTGTACACACACACACACACACACACACACACACACACACACACACACACACACACACACACACACACACAAATACTTGTGAGGAAATAAACATTTTATGAATGCTATTTTTGTACATTAATTTGCTATATTGAACCCTAACCATGAAGCTGAAAATAAGTTTGATCCGTGGCTATTTTTCAGTGCATGACACCTAATCTTTTCTTGTGTAAAGAGATACACATTCACACAGGAGGTAACATTAAGTTATTTATCCTTAATCTTTGTGGATAACATTCCACATTAGGCATACTGTAGTATTTTATGCAGTGTATTACTGTACAGTAACATTTTGTCAGGATACATTTTGTCGCATTCGTTCTCATCTAGAACGATGAGAACTACAATGTATTCTGTAGTGTGTGGTCGCTGTATAGGAAAGTGTACAGTACGATGCACAAAACTTCACACTTTGTGAAGTTGCCTGACTTAAGATCGTAGTTAGCCACACTGTACTAAACATGGAAGGATGCTGGTGGCTGTGTGCGTGCGTGTGTATGTGTGTGTACTTCTATTAGGTTACTATACTTGTGAGGGCAATGTACCCACAAGTATAGTAGAATTTCAGAAACCGACATGGTGAGGAGGACCATTTTCCTGGTCCTTACAGGATAAATAGTTTTACGGTTAGGTAAACATACAATTAGGAAAGGATTCAGATATTTAGAGGTTAGGTTTAGGGGTTGGAGTTATGCATGATTTTATTCTCAGCTGTGTAATATCTAAACTCACAACATGTCACAGTGCGATGCGCTGTGAGCTTGTATAGTTCGGTTATTTTCGGCTAGGGTCAGGGTTAAAAATTGCCAAAAATTATACAAATGACATTAATAAAATTGACGTTCTAAAATGCCAGTGTCCTCACAAGTAAAGCAATACAAATACTGTGTGTGAGTGTGTGGGTGAGTGAGTGTGTGTGAGTGTCTGTGTGTGTGTTTGTGTGCCCGGCAGCTGCACAGGGCCCCAGGGACCAGCCTGTGTAGATTGGGTCTCCTCAACCCATAGCTCATTAGTGGAGAGTGAAAGGAATCTTCGCAGATGGCTGTCAACGTTCAAAAAAGTCGACTGCGTGAGACATGTCAATTGAGGTTTAAGTTCCTTCTGCTTGTTTCTGTGACACTGCAGTATTCAAGCGATATTTGTTTATTCCTCCCCAAAAAGTACAAAAACACAGGAGCTGGGTGACATCTGAAAATGTGTTTTCTAATGAGCGCTCAGAGTACTGAACAGGAGTATGCACTTGTCATTCATCACCACAAATTACTCGCTCTAACTTGACATGTTTTCAGTGCTACAGATGACGAGCTTGTCTGTTCTGCAAACAGTGGGAATAGTCGGCATTTAAACTGGGAAAATGTGGCGCTGAACAGTCCGGCAAGACGCTACAGAAAATCAATTAGATTGTTTACCTGTCAGAGTTGGAATGGAGGCCATGCCACTTTTAAGGTTGGCTCATCATTTTCACTCCAGCACTGTCACCTGCACTCCTCCTGTTATTCAATTAATACAACTGAATACACAGTTCCGATCCGGCGTTGTTATGCACTAGGCTCTGTTTCTTTTTTTAATGACTGCTGTCGTTCTCATACTACAGTATGTTATACCGTAGCCATTTGGAAACCCGCTGATGAACGTCGACGGTTTGAACTAGCAAGATGAAAGACCATTGTAATCTGTACTGTTGTGTCGTTATGACCACTGGCCACAGTAAAGGAAAGCCTGCACATTGCTCTGCTATTGTGATTCAGATATCATCATGATAACAGATTAATGGCAAATGTGCATTTGTTCAGTACAGGCTTTTGTCTAATTTTCCTAGAACTGACATTTACAACTGTAATGCATTGCTGACTGTTCGCATTGCGTTACAGTGCTGAAGGAGTACCTGAGGTTAGTGAGAGCAATGCAGTCCAAAGGAGACGGTTAGATTAAAGTAAGTGATATTTTGTTAAAATAAATGTCAAATACTATAAATATTCCCATAATAATCATTGCTTTAAAGCGTTTGTTTAGTAACAGGGTAGCTCAGTACACAGAAAATATATTTTCAGATCAGCAAACCAATTCCATTCAATCATTCAGTATGCAGGACCAAAAATTAGCAGACAAATTTTAAAAATTGCATGAACTCTATTTTCTAAAGTAGGCCTATAGAAAAAACCCACAGTGGCCCATGCACATTTTACAGCAGCTGTTACAGTATGTACTGTAACACTAATGTCAGTATATACAGGTACAACAGCCAACTCCAACAATTAACTGTTTTGATCTTCAGGAAGGAGAGAGGTGACACGTTTATCTAGTTCGGTATGGGATTTAAAGTCGGTCTGGACCAGAGATGCTACTTTTCAGTAATTGTACATAACAGCAATCTGAAAACCACTCAAGCTGACCTACTTGTGGGGCTCAGAAACTTTTATCCTGCGGCCAACTCTAAAAATAACCCCTGTGGCCAGTTTTAGATCCATCTCACTGGTAACCCTGACACTTTTACAGCGTGCCAGTGACAGAGACCCGTTAAGAAAGCAGCGGTCGGTGTCGTTCCTCAAAAATAGCAGATCTGCAAGCTCACAACACATTGCAGCGAGATGCGTTGTGAGCTTGTAGATGGGATATTTTCGGTGTGCGACACTGGTGCGCAACTAATTATAAATCCGGCTTAAGCACTGCACACGTACCATTGTGACATCTTTTGAGTCCCTGCTGAAATATCTTTCCATTATAGCCTTGGCGTGCTTCAAACATTACTGTACAAATGCCTACCTCGATGATTTATGAATAATGAACAAGCAGGCAAGTATGTGCATTTTTGGATATAGTACTGTACCTCTATGAAGTGCAACTCAAATGATTTGTATGCAAATTAATAGCAATGAAACCCAGCTAATGTGTAAGTGGAATCTATGCAATTCCTTGTTTGGCTACACTGAGTTAGTGAGCTTTGTGTGCTAGATCAATGTGAAGTAGTTCCCTTTTAATCATTTACTATGAATGGCAGTAAAACGATTCGCTGAACAAACTGGTATTGATGTCCAGGCAAAAAAAATCACATGCCGTTTTTGTGTTCTCTTTTCTTGTCGCCTTTTCTTTCTCCGTGTGTCACTGCGTGGATATTCTCTCTTGCTGCATGCATCGCTCCTTTAAGATGATTTGGAATTAGACGGCTTTTCATACAGCACACATTATGTAGCTTGGTGGGACTCCATTAGTCTGAATCAAAGAGGACAGCAGCCCGCATAGAACCACACAATACTGTGGCAGCCTGTGTTTCAGCAAATAAATAACAAATCCATCCGCTGCTTACTGTAGCCGCCAATGCAAAACCAACTAATTAAAAGATGAAAGGAGGACACCCTCCTAGCAGTGTGACGATACAGTTTGGTTGAATGCTACTGTAACATCAGGGTATTCAGAACTTGGCCAAAAACGGAGTCTACCGCTAATAAGGATCCAAACCAGCCAGCAGTATTGATTTGTGCACATGGAGGGATAGGCAGACATAATCTCGAGTTGAAGTGGGTGTACAATGAGGTCCAAAGTGTTGCCCCACAACTGACATCGGCCTGTGGGAAAACTAAACCAGGGGTCTCTGCGAGTCTGTTTGGTTTGGTCTCTCCTCCTCTCTCCTCCAGTATTCCTTCTCTCCTCTCCGAGCATCTTGGGAGCGTTGAGCTCAGACAGCGGGATTAGTCAAGGATCCATCTTGAGACGCAGATAATGTTCTGTACCAGCTCCCCTGCTCTCTGCAGGCTTCTGCTCCACTGATTACAGCTCCCAACTACACCAGAAATGGCTATTTGTTTTTGAATTGTTATTTTTCCCTTTTTATTTTTGCTCAAACTGTTTTTGTCGGTTATCCCCACCCCCAATTCAATTCGATAACAAAGTCACAACTAGGTCAAGACAATGCTGCAGCCGGCAGTGTCTCTGTCTGAGAACGGACTGACAGCAACATGGAAGCGCCACAGGGCTGTTTAAATATGCCCTCTGGTCTTTCCCTCGCACACAGCCTATATTACTTAAAGTGGGTGGCACTTTATATTCCACAATGTGACGCTCTGTTTTCTGGAACTAAAGTTAGATCGGTGTTTATATGATTCGCCTTTACCGAACATTTCCTTATAACATTGTTTTTTGGTCCTTGACACGCAGAGAAACATAAGTTTAACATAAAGTTGCCTTATGGCATGCAGCATAGCACATACATAACAGTTGTGCGATTGTACTAGATGTGAGGAGAGTGTGTGTCTGCCGTCTCACCTGCCTGTCATTGTGAGTGACAGAGGAAAGGTTGGGGAGGGATGGGGGGGGGGGGGGGGGGGGACTGCAGCAGCTGGATTTGCACCTGCAGACTCTCACAGACATACAGTGGGAACAGATCATCACATCCCCTCCCTCTGTCAGTGATACTTAACAAATAATTCATTGCTTCACTCTTGTTTTTCCTTCTCTTCTGAAGATTTGTTGTATACACACACACACACACACACACACACACACACACACACACACACACACACACACACACACACACACACACTGTACATATGCACTTAAAATAATAGACATTGCAGGCAACATAAGCCCCGACAAAGTATAGTAAAGCTGGAACGGTCAAGTATACTGTAGTCACATAAACAGGTTTTGGCCTAGACTGACATTCCTAGTTGTTATTCACATACAGTATTTTCTTAACTTCTGAAAAAGTGTTGTATACAGAGATACACCTGTAGTATGTATGTGAATGTGTAGGTACATTTGTGCATTTGTGTTAAAATAGACATAGTGGGCAACATAATGTATGGCAAAGTAGCCAAATAAAGCTGTAACGATCAAGTAGACTAATTTGAACTAAGATTTTGTCCTAGAATGAGTTATTATTCACTTATACAGTATTTTATTTCCATGAGGCAATTGACATTTGCACATTACGATTTACGAGTTTTACATTTATGCACACTTTTTTGTGTGATTGTCAAGTAGGTTCAACATGAGCTCTGTTAGAGAGCCCACTACTTCATGACGCACGCACCCACGCACGCACGCACACATGTGCGTTCCTGCAGAGTTAGTGCAGGGCCTGGGACATTCTCTCCTTGCCTCTACATCCTGGGCTGTTTAAGACACTGAAGTGACTGTTCTTCGCCTGTGTAAAAGAACCCCATTATCAAAGCATTAAGATGTGATTAAACTGACATTTTCCTAAGAAAACCAAAAGAGTTGGGAATAAAGGCAATGAGAGAACTACATACTGTACACGAGATCTTATCGTGTGTGTGTGTGTGTGTGTGTGTGTGTGTGTGTGTGTGTGTGTGTGTGTGTGTGTGTGTGTGTGTGTGTGTGTGTGTGTGTGTGTGTGTGTGTGTGTGTGTGTGACTGTGTGTGTGTGTGACTGTGTGCGTGTGCGTGTGTGCAGATCTTTGAAGCAGCTTATTACAGAGCAAGCTAACAAGACAAGTGCGCTGGTGTACAGATCAGAGGTATGCAAGTGAAATGCACCTGCTAGATTTCGCTATCATTCACAGGGTGTCAGTCAGTCTTGAGGCCCCAAAAGCTGGTCCATCTCTGAGGCCGGGCCAGGGAGTGGGATACAGCACCATGTCTGTTTGTCTATCATCGTCACTGTGCACAAACAAAGTCCGTATGGGTCTTGATGGTGGCCAACACGAAGCTTGAGTTATACTTGGTTGCACATCGTGTTGCGCACTGAAAATAGCTGATCTACAAGCTTGCCACTATTGGCAATTTCTGGTGCAAGCACCAGCATGCACATACGTTTAAATCAGGTGTGAGGGTGTTCTGTTGATTGTCCAGCTCAAATTGGAGTATGCTCTGCATGTGATAATATGTTGAATTCCCACACAGTAAAAATGCAGAAGTCAGAAGTTCTGAAGGCCCTAAATGCATAGTAATGAGGGGTTAAAATCTTACTGGAATACATATTTATCTTCTCTTTTGTCATTTTTCTCGCAGAGAAAGTATTTTCTTTCACTCTCTCTTAGAAAGACATACTGTATCTCATAAATATATGAAATGTTTGACTGCAAGACTGATCACTGCCATATATCACACCATAACAGTTATAGTGCGATATACTGTAAATCCTGGTCTCTATACTGCCTCCCCCTGGCCAGTCTGATGGAGGGGGAAGGGAGGAAAGGAACTGGTTGGAATAACGTGTTCCTTCCACATGCTGCGTCCTACCGGGAAAACTCCCACCTGTCAGTTGAAAAGAAGCGGCTTGGACTCCTCATGCATAGAACTTAAGGAAGCATGAGGTTAGTCCGTTGCTCTACCCAGGTTGGCAGAGGGAGTGTAATGCCCAGGATTATATTAGACAATCACAATTTCCACTGGTGAAAAAATGGGTTGCAAAATCGTGGGTTAAAAGTTACGAAACAAAGTTAGTATGGTGTGATATATTAGCTGTGCATCTACAGTATAATATAACTAATCTATTCAACATCCAATTCCTAATTTGATTTGGAAGTTACAATTACAGCCACCTAAGAACAAAGGCTTTTTAAAGAGCCCCGGATTTCTGTTGCTCCGTGTTGCTAAAGGCTTGAGTGAGTACAAGTGGTTTAATAACATTTGTTTGTCATTTTAGATTTCAACATCTAAGATCGGAAATGGGATCTGTATTTACTGTATTTTATCTATCTGGCTTGATGTGAGGCCAGCAGCCCTTTTTGTAATAGGAAAACAAGCAATATAGTGTCAAAAGATCTGAGCCAAGATAGTTGGAAGACATTTTGATTTATAGTTTGATCATCTGTCGTCTGCGTGAGCCTCGACACCCCTTCCCTCTCTCCCTCACCCCTTCCCTCCTGCTCTCAACTATCCACCCACTCTTCTTTCTTTCTTTCTTTCTTTCTTTCTTTCTTTCTTTCTTTCTTTCTTTCTTTCTTCCTTCCTTCCTTCCTTCCTTCCACTCTGTACACCAGCGGTTCAATAGCTCTTTAAAACCTTGAAAAATGTGTTTACCGATACATTGAAATATAAGTGTACTACATTTAGTTCCATTGATCAAAGCAGAAACAGAATATATGGATTGATCATTAAGATAAACACGCTGTGGACAATGCATGCGGCCCAACCATCTTACCACTTTACAAAGCAGCTGGTCAGATGGGTGGGCTGCGAACACATGTGAAATGTTTTAAGTGGTGATCCAGAAAAGGTTGAGAATCACTGCAGTGTACCCTTGTTACAGTATACTGCACTCCTCCTCACACCCCTTCTAATAAACCTTGTGTGGCTGTCTTACAGTTGTATCATCAATTTATCATTCAACTATTAACCTCTTAAACCCTACAACCTACATACAGTATATATACTTAGTTGACCGGGGTTCCCCAGAGGTCACCACAATATGTAATCGTTTTTAGAAATTTGTTTTAAATTTGTCTTTTATCTGTTACTTGTATATTTCATGTAGGATTTCCAATTCCTAAATTGTAATATATTTTCAACAGTAGTGTTCTTGAATGCATTGTATTACTCAACACTGCAAATGAGTTTAACTACTCAATTTAATTTCGAGAATATATAAATCATGAATGAATGAATGAATGAAATGGCAGATCTACAAGCCCAATGCGTTGAGTTGTGAGCCTGTAGATTAGCAAGTTTTACATTTATTTATCGATTATTTTATAAAATTATTGATGAGAGGGTAATTATAATTGATTACATTCGATTAGTCTGATAGACTGATGCACCCCCTACAAGCCACACACCCCAGGACTACCAGAACTTACAGATAGCCTACTATTGATATAAGGGGGTTCCAGTGGGTCCCAGTAAATGAGAACAGTTGATTGATTGAATAATTCATTACAGTAGTCAGAAATGTTAACAGACTGTGGTACAGTAAGACATTAAAGCTAACAGGACAACACAAAATAATCCTGGGGACTTGTTTACCATTGTGGTCCTACTAGGCAAGAAGGCATTTAAAAAGTGAGATGTGCATCATTGTGACAGTGTGTAGCGTTGATGACGATTTCCAATGCTTCACTCAACACACCTGCTGAGTTAATAAATCTGACCCCAGCTTAATTAAAATAACACAACATTCTCCACTGAGAGACGGGGGAAAAAAGAGCAGTTTGAGAATTATTCTAACTAATCACTAATTAAGATTGAGCATGATTAAAAAAAGCAAAACAAGAACAGGGGTCGGAAAGATAGTATAGATAGAGTATCACTTTTTGCCATTGGGAAATTGTCGGTGGAAACCTTGTTATGTCTAAAAACTGTTACTTTTCACGACGATTCAAATTAAAAAACAGCAAGTTTTGAGTATTTTTAAAAGCATGTTCTTTTGAAAATTTAAAGTACTCCAGTACTTTAACTCAAGTACAGGTTTGACTAAGCAACTTTCAAATGTATTTGAGTACAATTTGATTTGACTGTATAATACTTGACTCAAGTATTGTGTGGGTGTTGAGTACTTTAATTGTTCACCACTGTACTGTTTGTCAATGGTTCATTCATTCGTCACTCACTCATACAGCTACAAGCAGCAAAAAGGTTGGAATATTCTGCAGAGACTATGCTAACAACAACAATACAATATAACACAATAATAATAAATGCATCTATACAAGAGTGAATCTGTCCCTTGGAAGGGAGACAGAATATACTGTATAGTTAGCATCTTTTCAAGAACAAACGATATTCATAAAGTAATAATTTACACTCAATGTCTCCAGTGAATGATAAATGATTGAACTGAGAATCACTGTAATTTGTCATCATGGGTAGTCCAAGAATCACAGGAATTCTGAGGAAATGTTAACTCTTCCCATGAATACATAGAGTAGGTTACTTGACCCTCACTTAGGCTTTCCTTGAAATTGCAAAGTTGTTAATTCAGCTATATTATGTGAGCAAAAATAAACAGTGATACAATATTATTTTCCCCGTCATTGAGAAGTAAACCTATTGGACATACAAGGTTTCTGCCCGACAGCAACGATATCTTTAGAAGCATTATTGAATGTGCAAGAAACAGAAGGAAAACATACTGCATGTAAGTAAAAAACATCTTGTCTTTCACCTGCCTACAACAAGTCACTTGTATTGAAACTAACATTGAGCAGCCCCACAGGATTTTTACAGTTGTGTTATTTGTAACAACGTAGTGTGTAATGTAACGTGCCCATCTCCTTGTGAAGTTCCATAACATACAGCTTCACTAATTGCTCATTTTGTATGCTGCACTTTTGATCAAATAAGGTGAACAAGGCCAGAAATACAGTCATCATATAATGACTGTTATAACTGTGAATCTTGGCCTCTGCTGCCGTGAGTTCTGTAATTCTGCAGCAAGGACTGTTAAGAGGATATCATTATCATGTGTTTTCTCAGTAAGCCGGAGATTTGGTTAAATATAGTAGCTTTTTGTTTCCCCCTCTTTTCATTTGTGCATTAAAGCTGGGTCAAGCCGACCCCTCCCGTGGCAATTCCCTCAAATTGAGCCGCCAAAGCTGCCTCCTCTGCCACAAACGTGGCCAATATCGATGCCATGCTCACAAAACTGATTGAAAAGAGACTTACATGTTTTCAAGGCATGCTGGGAATTGGGGGGCAGGCGGAAGCCCAAGTATTAAAGCTTAGATACTCACCAGTATGCTCTAAAAGGAAAGCATATGCCCACATGTCCAACGTTGCACAAATGAGTGCATGTAAACCATTATTCTGAGCATCTTTAAAAAGCATTTCAAGACAGATTTAGTGGATTTGTGTGTGTGTGTGTGTGTGTGTGTGTGTGTGTGTGTGTGTGTGTGCGCGCGTGCGTGTGTTTGTGCGTGTGTGTGTGTGTGTGTGTGTGTGTGTGTCGCTCTCTCTCTGTCTCTCTCTCTCTTGTGGTGGGAAAGGAATCCTTGGCTTTTGTCCTGTTCTATGCTAATATGAGCACAGGTATACTATTTTTGTTTTGAAATACTATTTTTGAACAAAATCAGACTTGAGAAATTGAATGAAGAGTATCATAAAGTCTAACTGTAGAAGGTTGATACACTTGACAATATTGTGCTTAGAAATTATAATCATTATATTTAAACTTGTTTCTATTATTTCTGTAACAGTCTGCTATTGCTTTGTGACCACAAGGCAATTACAGCATATCAATAAAAAAATATCTGTTCTTTTTTTAAGTCTGCAATTCAGATGCATTTTAAAGGACACATTTGAAAGGGACATATTTGAAAGAGATGACAATGATGGATAATTCTGCTATTTGCGAATGTCTGCATCTATGAATTAATGTTTTTACGCTGACATTCAAAGGACTGCTCAGAAAATATCAACAATTGATTTCTTGTGAAGGGGAAAAGATATTCTTAATTAGTATATCTGAATGAGTAAAAAGCAGCAGATTTTTTTGTTAATATCCTGAGTTTATCAAATGAGAAAAAAAGAGAAAAAAAGAAAATAACTTTCTTCCAAATCCCAATGAGCCCCACTGTCAAATTCTCAATACAGTACTGTTCTAAATCTGAGTGTATAATAGAGATTGTGGAGTGAAGTGTAGCGCTGTGCAGTTGTTTGCATATTTATTCAGCTGTCATATCTGAGCTGATCATCAGAGGATATAAACTAGAAAGATGAGGGAATAATGGCTCTTGCTGAGAGGCTGCGAAATGATTCAAGCATATTCCTGAAAAGAGACTGGGAGTGTGTAAACAAAAAGTATTCAACAAAAAAGCCATTGAATTCCAAATGAGAAGAGAGTGAAGATGAGGAAGATGGCACTGATAATGAAGATGAAGATGCTGATGAATGATATGAGGAGAGCAGATTATTTTTATTTTTTGATCCATCTATGAAGCAGGCATTAACTTTTCACAGTTATAAAGTCATTGAAAATAGACATTTTAAAACTCTGCCGTGATAAATGACAACTATTTTACGTCTTATGGATAAGAAAACATCAATCTGCCCGTGTAAAATAAAATTGTTTGATATTTTGTGGCTTGGAGAGATACAATGCTTTGCAGAACAGAGTGGGTAAAAATGTGCTTCAAACACTACTCGAGCATTGTAGAATAATGTTCCTGAAAAGAACACAGACCCTGACATTTAGTGAGAGAAGCCTCTAAGGTCATGCTGTTGATACCTCTTGTGGAAGGAAAAAAAAAACCCGGATTAAACATCAGGGCAACCAAAGAGAGACACAGGAAATGTTCTCTTTGATTTGCGCTAGATAAATGTAAATATCACCCTTTTCCTTTTCTAAACAGAATGTTATTGCTCTCAGCACTTGTTGAAAACACTGACCTTTTTATTTCACCCTCCCTTTGGTTCCTCGTCACTGTAATGTTTAAGAGACATTCATCTACAGCTGAAGGTGTCACAGGGCCCTCATATCGTCCATCCGTCAATGTGTATGTAAACCCACTCAATGAAGACAGTGTAGGACAGTTAATTGAAGCAGTATTCTGAGGAGAAGACACAGTGACACAGAGCATGAAATGCTACTCAATGGTGCCATCCAGTGGTGCTGATGAGAGGACTGACTGCACAGCCTCCTCATCACCCATGAAGTTTGGATAACAATTATCTGTTATATTTGCATTAATTTGATTGCTTTGTCTGCATACTCATCTGTCTGCAATTATAAAGAGTAGCGTTAAAAAGCACTAATTAATTAACTCGATTGTGAGTAGATTGATTAATTCTAAACAAACACGAGATCGCTGCAGCAAATGAGCTCTGGAGTGCTGATGCATCAGGGAGTGCTTCCGCACAAGACATTTTGATTATCTGCAGACACATGTAGTTGCAAATCTTTTAATTAACACAAATAGATAGTGGGAGTGAGTCTGTTTTGTGCAACCAGAACTAACTGCTCGTTACTTTCTAATCATAATTTGGTCCGCTTAAAGGGCGGACAAATGGACTGTGGGTGTGAGACAGTGACTGAGAGGCAACGCAATTATTCTATCCCAAAAAGTGTGTGTGTGTGTGTGTGCGTGTGTGTGTGTGTGTGTGTGTGTGTGTGTGTGTGTGTGTGTGTGTGTGTGTGTGTGTGTGTGTGTGTGTGTGTGTGTGTGTGTGTGTGTGTGTGTGTGCGCGTGCACGCACATCTGGACCTGTGTGTGTGTGTGTGTGTGTGTGTGTGTGTGTGTGTGTGACAGAATGGGTCTTGACATCTAAAGTCACCACACAAAAAGAGATAATCAAATTATGATCAAAACAAAACAGATGGTCACATAAATCATCCATTCATATGTTGGATTGCTGCCCCTCCTGCAGAACAATGAATCACTCCCTATCAATGCTTGAATCAAAACATGAGAGCTATTATGAATGCAAAATGCTGTTCAAGCTGTTATTCTGCCCTCAACACGTCTCACGTTTTGGCCAAACGTAACATAATAGCGGAGATTTGGGTAATTTTATCCCTTCAAAATGTACCATTCAGCCAGAAACCTTGTATCACATGATTCTTTCTATGATTTTATTTATTTTTTGTATGACTAAATTCCTTATTTTAAGTGCAAGAATACAAGCCAAGGTTTCGCCCTCACAATGACGAACAGTAACTTGTTTAGTTTTGTTTATAGTTTTCAATGTTTCCCTTAATTGTAAAAAATTACATTGTGGAAATTGTTGATCTGTGTAGTTTAGTTTGAAAGGACTCTTGCTTCATCAACATCCTCTTGTGGATCAGAGATGTCAGTAAATAAATTAAAATGATTCTTCTCAATAGAGGATGCACCTTCTGTATCCTTAAAATCCTGAACTAGATTCATGTGGGAGCAGTCAGTCACAGCTCCCTTTCTCGGTGTGCTGTCAGCATCTGCACATGCAGAAAAGCCTAATCAGAGAGATACCAGTAAAGTGCATGTAATACTTTAGAGATTTAATGCAGTTTTTAATTGGATAGAGGCCCATTATTTTTCAATACAGAAGGGGCAGTGAGGCACATAAAGCTCTTGAATATTTTTGCAAATCGTGTTCAACAGCATAATGATTAACCATGGCACTAAATTTGCCTCACAAAATGAAAAGCAAACTTCATGCAAGGCGTAATTTAATTGTTTCCCTTCACATTTTCTGCCTCCCATTGTTGGAAGCTTAACATTTTTAGAGTCTGCTTAACAGCTGCCTTGTGATGCTTGAGCTGCAACAATGTGACTGACAAATGTTTTGAAGTAGCTGGAGACTCCAAGTGTCTTTTCATATCCGTAGTGCCAGGGAATTTTTTACATTAGTTCATGTCATTTTTGATGCCTTACTACATGGATATTTATTTCTCAATTCAAGAGTACAAATTTCTACTGTAATACTATATTGACAGTAATATACTGCAGATTGAGTTAGTATTAATATCAATTATTTCTGTCATTTCTTCATTTCAGTTCTAATCTCCACTTGGGTGACATTCAAGAATGTAAAACAATTTCAGAAGACAGAAGGTATTCTAATTCTATTCAATTTTGTATAGTTATCAACAATATTTAAAACTTTTTTTAAATACAAGGACCAATGTGGCTTATATACTGGTGTTTCACTGTAAGTGCAGTATTTATTAAATTTTTTGTTCTGTATCATGTTTTAGCGCTTACTTAAACCTTGTATCTCCATATTTGACATTTTATGTGTTTTTCATAAATTAATGCCCTGCCTTTTCTATTCTACAAGGACACAAAAGTAGCAAATATAGCCGATCTACAAGCACTTGTAGTTCTGCTATTTGTGCCATTAAAAAAGCTTACTTTTGTCTATGAGTTTTATAAATACAGGTCAAGAGTTTGTGACAAAATTACGACATCCCCCTAACTCCTGAAAACGTAATAATAGTTTGGGACATACAGGGTTTCCACCCGACAGCCACGATTTCCATTTTGTGTGTTCAACCTGAGGAGAACACTGCCATCTGGACTACAATTAGTGGAAATGCAGTGCTGCTGAACCGTCAGCTGCTTGCTGGTAATGCAGCAGCATTCCACTATAGTTCTGAAACACTTCACCATCGGATGAAAAGAGCAATAGATGTGTCACTTTAAATTATTCCAGGCAGGAGGCTTACTTTGATGCATTTCTTCATCATTTATTTGAAGACATCTGTGATGATCCCAAAATATGCTATGACGACACAGGAGGAGCGTGCTGTGTGTGTGTGTGGGGGGGGGGGGGGGGGGGGGGTGTACATAGCAACTATAATATTGTCGCTGTCGGGCAGAAACCTTTTATCTCCATATTTAAACTTTTTTCTTCTTTTTTTTACAAAGAAAAGTGGCACAATGTACAAGCTCACAGCCTGTCGCAATGTGTTATGAGCTTGTAGATCTGCTATCTTTTAAGTGAAAGTGTAGGTGGACAATTCTGTCGTTTTTAATTTTGGTTATTTTTTCCCCCATTTTCTGAAAAGTGAGGATTTTCGACATACAAGGTTTCTAGCCGACAGCCATTCTATTGTTCCATTGCTACAGTAAGTGTGATAATGTGTATACCACACAAACTTGGCAATCAGCCTTCTTTCAGCCTAAGCAGTGAAGCACTGATAATCTGTCGGAGAATAATATTATCATTCCTGTATATTAAAGTGTCTGTACTTGGTGCTCACTGGATGTCATAGGACACAAATAACATCATGGGACGTCTGTCCAGTTTGTGCTATAGTTAGTAAAGGAAAATTGCAGAGATAATGGCATTCCCTCCCCTATAAATCCAAGCTGAATTGTAACTTTCCCTCATTCAGCAGCACAGAGACTGTTGAAGATGCCATTGCTGCCTCATTGGTTTTTCCTCTTCCCTCTGATTACTCTTCTCATCTTATGTAAATCCTCTTAAGTCACATGTTATTGTTTATTGCAACTGTGAAGGTTAGGTGTTCCTAAGCCCTGTGCGCTGGCTTATCTCGCCAGCGCATGCATCTTTGTCTCTCCAATGTGTCTTGTTTTCGTAATACACTAATGGATGGGGAAAAAAGTTGTCTGGACTGATGCGGGTGCCGACAACCACCACAATCCACTGCACTAAAATGCTAATCTCTCTCCCACAACACTTGATGAAAGAGAGGCAGATGCATGGTCCAGGGACATCGCACATCCTTATCTGAAGTCTGGTTTCTTTTTTTCTTTTTTTTTAATGCAAAATGTAAATAGTCTTTTTTTTGTTGGTCTTTCGTTTTTTGGGAGTTTTCATAAAGACAAGTTGTTCTGAAAGCTGTATTAGAGGTTGCAGATGCACTTTAACCACATGAACCCTTGTGGGCATGTCGTCAGAGACGGCACCGGACAATCGGCTAAATTGGCCAATTTTCTGTGAAGATATTTGGTGTAGAGGGACAAAAGGAAGGGGACAAAGTACAGATCCTTGGGGGATCCCGGTCGAAGGTATAGGGGCCACCGAATGGCCAGCGAGCCACTCCCTCCTTTTATCAGTTCACTGGAGTAGCACAATAAAAAAATAATCGTCTACAATGCAATATTATATGAAGGTAATCTGATGGAAAAGAAATTCCAAAATGTGTTAACCCAAACCCCAAAATAAAAAGCTTCTGTAATGGAGGTGATGTCCTTTCTTGTTGTTTCAAGAGGCCTGCAGGGTTTTGTTTAGCTGTGGGAGCATACTGTAATGCCCTCCTGGACTACAGGCTAGGCTGCTGTCTAAAGATTTGAAGTTGCACTGTGCTTAGCATTAATAACTGGTGGTGGAACAAGTAGTCTGAATATTTTACTTAAGTGAAAGTATATATACCACAGCATAAACATGCTCTCTTAGTAAATGTTATTCAAAATTTGTAAAAAGCATTCGCATCAAAATCCAATACTACTGGCATTATTGAAGATTTGTCAAACTTTTTCCAAAATGTTCCATCTATATGGGGGGACGTGGTGAGCTTATCGATTGGCTATTTTCAAATGGCTAATGTTTTATATTAATAATCTACATCTGCAAAGTAACTAGCATATTAAATTGTAGTTGTAGTAGAGTACA
This sequence comes from Protomyctophum parallelum, assembly GCF_964188405.1. Taxonomy (NCBI): domain Eukaryota; kingdom Metazoa; phylum Chordata; class Actinopteri; order Myctophiformes; family Myctophidae; genus Protomyctophum; species Protomyctophum parallelum. The sequence goes on along the minus strand of NC_139698.1, from coordinate 30,789,427 downwards.
ATATTTGCCTTTGGCATGTAGTAGAGTACTGAAAATAGTGAATATGCCCTGCCATTTATTTGAATTGTTTTTTATGCTTGATCTGACATACTAAAATTACTTTTCTGAAGTTTTTCATCTATCCATTGGTATAATGTAATTTAAAAGGGTCCGTTCAACTTAAATATGTGTTCTGTTGGTTCAATTTAAATTGAATACTCGTATTAAAGCATTCACATTGCATTCCTTTGTCACGTGATGCTGTCACGTGATGCTGACGTAATTCTCAGATTTTTGCTCGGCCTCAGATGTCCGCCATTACACTCGGTGCGCACAGTTGGAGTCACGGTCGGCGGCTCGGCGCGCGGGCAAACAACATTTCTGCAGCCAGCGGGTGTTTATTATTCACAAACCACGGTAAGAAATATGAAAACATGATTGAGCGTTTTTGTTCAAATTATTGTTATATAAATTGCTGTTTTACGAACATAACATTTTAACCAAACAGTAATAATGACTACTATAATTTGTGTGTGTTGGTCACTCCACTACTCCTACAAATTAAACTGAACTAAGAAACTGAACCAAATATATATTTTCTATGCATGCATTTACTGAAATGGCGTTTTTGGTTTTGCAACTATACTATGTTGAGGTGTCTGTGAATGCTATAGCATGATGTGACTGATGTGGCTACTATAGCTAACTTGGTGTGCAGGCTATAGCTAGAACAGCAACTTGAATCAGAGTTGCCGCGTTTAGCACTTGTTGTATGAAATTAGTTTAGTTGAAACGTGAGTTGGCTCGTAGCCTATGTGTTGCGATAGTTTTGTGTGGTTTTGTTCGCCATTATCATTATTATGATAGCTTGAGTGAATGCTGTTGCATGCACGGGATTAGAGCTACCAGAGCTATAGCTAGTACTGGTGTAGCAATGGCGGCAACGCCGGTGGCCGGCTCTGGCCACCGGCTCTGGTCCATTGCTACTGGTGTGGAAATGGCGGCAATGCCGGTGGCCGGCCGCATGCGTTAGCCTTAGCGTTTAGCTGCAAGCTAGCCCCGGTCCTGCAAGCTAGCCCCGGTCCAGTTAGCAACGTTAGCATCTCGTTACTGTCAACTGGTGTGGACAGTGACACCGGGTGTCTGTTTCTCTCGCTTGTGTGCGTGCATGCGTGCGAGTAAATTTAAGCGTGTACATAATTTATTTGCACGCGTGTGTGTGTGTGTGTGTGTTCGTGCGTGTAAATAAATATATAAAAAAGAACATGCAGCTCAACTGTTGAATAAAGGAGAGGATGCTAAATTGACTAAGGCTAAAAGCATGAAGTAAACTGACCCTGTTGAATAACCAAACCAAAACATTTTTTTTTTTGCATTGGGCCTGTTGCTTGCAGAAACAAGCTGGTCTGTTTAAAAAAAATCACACCCATATGAAGTGAGCGGCGCTCTTAACATCATCCATTCATTGTCATTCCATTTCATCCCATTCTTGGGAATTTAATGTAGGACAAAAATGGCTGATATATGACATTAATTCTCCATTCATTGTCAATGGTATTTAGGACAAATCTAGACTATAACTGAATATATGAGGGGCTGGTGCTCCTCAAATTGTTGTTGTATGTCTATGATCATCTGTCATTTGAGTGGTGTACACAGCTGTGTGTGTGGGTCTGTCCCTGTGTCCCTGGCTGTGTACGAGTGTTTTAGTCCTTTATGGCATTGAAATGGTTGGTCGCATGCAGAATTTAAATGGCCAATCTACAAGCTCACAACTTGTTGCAGCACAGGGCTTGTGCTTGTAATTCTGCTATTTTCATGATGCGACCAAGAATAAAATGACTTGTCCCTTAGTACAGTGGTTCCCAGGGGTCCTTGAGGCAGTTCCAGGGGGTCCCCAGCTATAATGATAGTTTTAAACCAAATGAACCTTTATGTGTCTGTAACTCGGAGAGTAACGGGTCCATTAGGTTTCATTTGTACACTCTCAGAGTTATATTAACGTTGATTTTACAATATACATTGGGGGTCCCAGAGATATAAATCCCATTGAATGGGGGTCCGTATAGACTAATGCATGTCAAACTGGGGGTCCTTGAAATTAAACGGGTTGAGAATCACTGCTAGAGCCTTAAAAACCTTCTCTTATGAAATGTGATGAGGTCATTTGGGCAATTGGCTAAGCCCAAATATAGCCCAAGGAGTGTTTTTAGTGCCACACTAATGTCATATGCCAAACTAATGTCACATCGGCCCAACATTTTGTGTTGTCACGATCCAAGTTGGCTTTGTTCGCTTGCAGACAGGGCTCCAGACTAAATACATGACCGTATCACTGATAAGGTCATGTATTTATATATTGGTGATAAGTTATCACAAGGGTTATCACAAAGGATTTCTTGGCTGAAGCATAAACGCCTTAAATTAAGCACATAACATGGAATATTTCTCACTCACACACATTCTATAAGCTACCTGGCCTTGGCATGATTATTATAATTAATTAACCTAATAGTGCATTTTTTATTTGGCTATATGAAACAGAAATGAGACACACCCCTTACCTTCTGCATGGTCATGTTCAACCTCAACATGGCCAATAAGGATAACATTGAGGTGCCCACCGAATTCATAATCCTTGCCCACTTTGCTCCTGTCTTTTCTTTATGAAACCGCAACATGTGAAAGCTGATGTGCTTTTATTATATTTATTGTTTATTGTTTATAAGGGAAAAGTTTCTGAAAGTCTCAGCCTGCATATTTCCATGTGCTGAAAATAGACGATCTACAAGCTCACAAACGCCTCTTTCTCTCTGTAGGTCCACATGCTGTTCTGGACGGACTGACCTTTGGCCCTCTGCAAGTCAGACTCTCCACTGAGGCCCACATGCTGTTCTGGAAGGACTGACCATTGGCCCTCTGCAAGTCACTCTCCACTGAGGAAAGGCAACTCAGGCATACCTTGTAAGTAATGGTAATAGATCACTCCATTACATCGCCATACTTGATTCAAAGCGTGATCAACTGATTTTAGACTTTTTGCATGCAGAAACTAGCCGATCTACAAGCTCACAAACGTCTTGTGCCTCTTTCTCTCTGTAGGTCCACATGCTGTTCTGGACGGACTGACCTTTGGCCCTCTGCAAGTCTTACTCTCCACTGAGGCCCACATGCTGTTCTGGAAGGACTGACCATTGGCCCTCTGCAAGTCACTCTCCACTGAGGAAAGGCAACTCAGGCATACCTTGTAAGTAATGGTAATAGATCACTCCATTACATCGCCATACTTGATTCAAAGCGTGATCAACTGATTTTAGACTTTTTGCATGCAGAAACTAGCCGATCTACAAGCTCACAAACGTCTTGTGCCTCTTTCTCTCTGTAGGTCCACATGCTGTTCTGGACGGACTGACCTTTGGCCCTCTGCAAGTCAGACTCTCCACTGAGGCCCACATGCTGTTCTGGAAGGACTGACCATTGGCCCTCTGCAAGTCACTCTCCACTGAGGAAAGGCAACTCAGGCATACCTTGTGAGTAATGGTAATAGATCACTCCATTACATCGCCATACTTAATTAAAAGCGTGATCAACTGATTTTAGACTTTTTGCATGCAGAAACTAGCCGATCTACAAGCTCACAAATGTCTTGTGCCTATTTCTCTCTGTAGGTCCACATGCTGTTCTGGACGGACTGACCTTTGGCCCTCTGCAAGTCAGACTCTCCACTGAGGCCCACATGCTGTTCTGGAAGGACTGACCATTGGCCCTCTGCAAGTCACTCTCCACTGAGGAAAGGCAACTCAGGCATACCTTGTGAGTAATGGTAATAGATCACTCCATTACATCGCCATACTTAATTAAAAGCGTGATCAACTGATTTTAGACTTTTTGCATGCAGAAACTAGCCGATCTACAAGCTCACAAATGTCTTGTGCCTATTTCTCTCTGTAGGTCCACATGCTGTTCTGGACGGACTGACCTTTGGCCCTCTGCAAGTCAGACTCTCCACTGTGAGGCCCACCTGCTGTTCTGGACGGACTGACCTTTGGCCCACTGTGAGGCCCACATTCTGGACAACTGACCACTTGGCTGCTCAGTAAGTGTTGAATGCCAGAGTGGAAATGCAAAGACTGTGGTGTTACCAAATCAAGAAGGTCGGAGCTTCTCAAGCATTACAGACTTGATCATATACAGTTTGGACGTGGCAATAAGTACCCATGCACATATGCAACCTGCCCTTGCTCCTATAGATCCTGGAATTCCCTGAAGTCTCATTTGTCAAGGAATCACAGTCGACTTACCACTGAAAATCCTGAACAGAGAACTTTGTCATGCCTTTTGTGTGAATATAAAGACAGCACAACTTTGAAAGAGTATTTGTATCACATTGCACAGCATTTGCAAAAACTTGAAACTGTTACATGTATTTTTCAAGGGTGTCAATATAAGACAAATATTTCTGGATCCTTCAAGACTCATAAGTACAGAAAACACAACAAATGTTCTATAAATGATTTAAAGCCTTGCATTGCTCAGAGTTTGAGGCCAGACCCTAGTCATCCCTCTGAAGCCAACATTTGACTGATTACTATGTTCTTTAATGTCCTACAGTATATGACATAGAGAGCAAAAATATGAAGAAGGGTGAACCTTACAGTAAAAGCTGTAACATCTTGTGTAAACTCATACATTGGAGCAAGGTTAACTGTGAACCTTACAAATCACACTCACACTAGAGCAAGGTTAACTGTGAGCCTATTATAAATCACACTAGAGCAAGGTTAACTGTGAGCCTTAAAAATCACATTCACACTGGAGAAAGGTTAACTGAGCCTTAAAAATCACATTCACACTGGAGAAAGGTTAACTGAGCCTTAAAAATCACATTCACACTGGAGAAAGGTTAACTGAGCCTTAAAAATCACATTCACACTGGAGCAAGGTTAACTGTGAGCCTTAAAAATCACATTCACACTGGAGCAAGGTTAACTGTGAGCCTTAAAAATCACATTCACACTGGAGCAAGGTTAACAGCCTTAAAAATCACATTCACACTGGAGCAAGGTTAACTGTGAGCCTTAAAAATCACATTCACACTGGAGCAAGGTTAACTGTGAGCCTTAAAAATCACACTCACACTGGAGCAAGGTTAACTGTGAGCCTTAAAAATCACACTCACACTGGAGCAAGGTTAACTGTGAGCCTTAAAAATCACATTCACACTGGAGCAAGGTTAACTGTGAGCCTTAAAAATCACATTCACACTGGAGCAAGGTTAACTGAGCCTTATAAATGTTTTAAATGGAATGTGTGCAAGGAGTTGGAGCCTTTGCCTAAACATCAGCCAAAAAGTTTTTTGTTTTTCAAATGTTGCTGCCGTTATCAAAGGGAAACTGTGGGTTGGTTGTTAGGGGTGTGTGTGTACTCAAACTGACTGACTTGTTATATTTGCTGGATCTTTATTTATTCTTATTTGCTGCTATTTTTAACCCATTCTGTACGGGAAACCGTTTGGTGTTTTAAACATTGTTATAATTTAGCTATTGAAATGGGTTAAGGGACTCCATTACAAGGAAAAGGTGACACCATTGGCTGCTAGCAAGACTATTGGTGAATTTGAAACAGTTATGCTGGACCTCCATTATGGGTCCTTTCCAGCACACACCTGAGTACTTGTGATGTTTTCCTCAAATTTAATTTGATGTCAATTGTACATATAGAAAAATATCACAAACGTTCAAGCAGTATCACGATTCATGATGTCCTCACAATATTGCGTTTTTTTCTTTTTCTCCAAGTTAACCGTACAACCACCTCACATACAAAGTAACACAAATAGGATGTCTGAATATTAAATATGTCTACGATATTTATCACCATATCGTCCACCCTGAATATCACTGTTGCAGGTCACAGATGTCCTTTGTTTTTGCTAAATTGTTCTTATGGCCACAAAACAGACTGTTTAGACTGTTTGCACAGGGCACTTTGTTTCAAAATGCACTTCCATACATGTGTTCTGAAAGATAAATAAATGTTAATGTTATATGAATATACATTTGTGTTTCTGTTGTTTCAAGTATATTTTTCAACTTGGAGTAAAGTATTATTTTTTACTTGGGTTGATTTAAAAAAACCACTTTGTTTTAATGCATTATTTTAACTTAAGGTAACGTAAGATATAAGCCTAAACGAAAGTGAAAAAACAAGTTCATACAAAGCAGTTTTTTTAACTTAAGGTAACTTAAGATATTGGCTTAAACGAAAGTGAAAAAACAAGTTCATACAAAGAGAGTACATTGGTTCAATTAAAAAATCTGATTTGATTAGAATAAAAAATATTCATTGGTCGGAAGTACTTATTTCATTTAAACTAAGTGAATATATTTGCTTTGTATGAAGGTATTTTTCTTATTTGAGATAAAGTAAATATATTACATGTAACTAGTTGACGGAGGTATTTTAGTTTGATCCAATTGAAGAATTTTTTCAGTGAGTATAAATTGAAATGCTCAAGTAATGTACCTCCAAATTGAGTAAATGCACTTACCGTAGTTACTTGCCACCACCGACTGGCTCTTCTTGGCAGTGAAAATAACATTGGATATATTCTGGATAATCAATAGATGCATAGGATATTTATGCTTTCTGCCTTCTTGCACTATCCATTGCTGCTAGATATACCTGTACTTTAGCAATTCTATCTTATCAATATCTTTTGCTTACTTTTATTTGTTCTTTTTTACTTCATTACATCTATTTGGTTTATTATTAATATTAACATTAACATTAACATTAATATTAATATTACAATGGCTGTTACAGTATCTATACTTTATGCAAAATGATGAGAATTGAATGATATGCGGTGTTCTTACCTCCCAAGTTGCAAACTCATTCATTATATTGTGAATTTGAATACATAATGCAGTGTTTTATATGCCACTCAATGCTTTATAACAGGAGTACTGCTCTGGTAAAGGTCACATGACCAAATTAACATTTCTAGCACTAATTTTTGGAAGATATATCCCATGTCTCTCTTGAAATGTATATAAAGAATATTTTCAAAAGTTGGATAAATAAAAGACAGCTACAGTTTTAAAACAGCATGGTAATGTTGAACCCTCCATAAATAAAAGTTAACCTCTCTGAGTAGAAACACTTGTGCTGAACTAATGTCCTCACCTCTAATTGTGTTCCACTTATTTTGGGAACTTTGCATTTATGGAAATTATTATTCTTGTGAATGGTGCCGTTTAAACTTTTAAAGAGCATGGAGCTGTCACGGTGAGCAGGAGATAGAACCCAAATGCAGAGCAGAGTAGTTTCAAACACTGGTTTATTAAATAAAGCAGGTTAGCTGCAACACAAGGCAGCAAGCAAGAAAACTCAGGGAAGCCCTTTGGCCAAACTTTTCAAAAGTAAAGGGCAAAAATCCAAAAAGGCAAAACACATAAGTCCAAAAACCTTACAGACACGGAATTCCAGATACAGGATAATCACAGGAAACATCAGGAAAGGTTGCGCACCGGACAATGGTTTATGTTCCCACAGTTTGTGTGTGTAATGAGTCCAGTCTTTATAGGAGGTGGGTTGATTGGGGAAATGTTCTCAGGTGTGAAAAGGGGCATGGCACTGCTGGGCTGGGGATGGAGTGGGAACAGGTGTGTGACAATGACTGAGGGTAGGAATGGAGAGTGGGGGTGGCTGACAGGGAGATATGGTATGCAGACCATGACAGGAGCAAAGAAAGGCTGGTTAATTGCTGACTGCTAAATGTTACTGTGTGTGTGTGTGTGTGTGTGTGTGTGTGTGTGTATTCTACGTCCAAGCATAGACATGGTAATGCCCCGCCTGCCTCTGATTGGCCTACCGACACTTACGGCCTTACCAGACTTTCCTCAGAGGTGGATAGCTATATGCTGGATAGTCTGCCAAGAGGTTTCTCTGTGGTGGGAAATAATACATAAATAAGTACGATATAATAGAAGTGAGTGACAGCTTAGCACGTGCGACAGTAACTTTTTGTAGAAGAGGCAAACTAATATATTGTTTATGCCGTTTATTTTACATGTGTACAGTGTAAACTTGAACCATTATTGTAGGCTACTGTAAAAAGGTTTTCAGAGGTCAACTTAGTCATTCCTCCGGTCATCACAAACCACACCTTTACTGGCAAAGATATAATTCAATGAATCTGTGAATATAGTTGTGAAGGTTGAGCAGTAGACTTTGGTCCAAATTTAATTGAATTACATTTATTTTCAAGTTTTATTATTTCTACGCTGTTTTAACTTTTACACTAAACCATTTGCTTGTTGAACTGTGCAGCACTTGTTTTAAAGTTATTTTCGTGTACTACATACTATGCAGTCAGTGTAGAGAGGAGTCCATTCAGAACAATAGGAACAGCCCCCCACTGTTTACATTAGGAGTCTGGTTCATTACCCATTTACCCCAGAGAAGTCAACACTCACCTCGTCAATTATTTACTGACGGGTGCGGCCGTTGTTCTGGGGTCCGACTGATATGGTCGGCCGGACTTTTGACCAGCTGCGCATAATAATAATAAATTGAAAACAAACACAGCGGTGGTTCCTTTAGCTGTAACAGCACTAATGTGTTCAGGATCTGGATCGAGAGGCACATGACGTTTTCTTTTAAGCGACTACTGCACAGTTAGATAATTGCATTGGTTTTTAGAGAGGTGTGTCTGCTATCTGACCAGACTGAATCCATCTGGGTAATTAAAGTACTTTTGCTTCCACTTCTCCTCCAGCAAAGCATGGCAGGTCATGGCATGATCCTAATAAAGGGTGGAAGAGTTGTGAATGAGGACTGCTCCGTAATCAGTGACGTCTACATTGAAGATGGGAAAATTCTTGAAGTTGGATTAAATCTTCAAATCCCGCCGGGAGCACGAGTTATCGATGCTACTGATAAACTGGTGATACCTGGCGGCATTGATACCCATACCCACATGGAGCTGGCCTTCATGGGAACTAAAGCGGTGGATGACTTCCATATCGGTACCAAGGTAACAAAATGAAGGAGTCCAGAGGTTTCAATAGGAAGTAATCAGTCCATGGTAGCCTTTTGATGGAATTGTAGGCACCAGTCAATTTTATTTATGGTTTAAAGCCCAAACCACACCAGTTGCAACTCCTTGCAACTAGTCGCAACTCCTTGCAACAAAACAAGATCAACCACACCAATGCAACTCCTTGCAACTGCCATTGGGGATAATGATTGCAAGGAGTTGCGTGGCGAATCATTGGTACGGTTTGGGCTTAATTTAAGTATTCAATTTTCTAACCTCGACTTTGCAAATAACGCATTCCCTGCTCTGCCCCTCATGGTTCATGATCAATACCTCTTGCTATCTTGTACATTTTGACATACTGTACTGTACTCTGTACTGTACTCTCGTGTGTGTGTGTGTGTGTGTGTGTAGGCTGCCCTGGCAGGGGGCACTACTATGATTCTGGACTTTGTCATCCCCCAAAGGGGCACTTCTCTCCTGGAGGCCTACGACCGCTGGCGGAGCACAGCTGACCCCAAAGTGTGCTGTGACTATAGCCTCCATGTGGCTGTCACCTGGTGGAGTGATGAGGTACAGGGGGGTGTGCTGTGGGGGGGGGGGGGGGGGGGGGTTCCTGCTTCATCTCTCTCAGTTAAGGGGTCCTGGGCCCTTGCTGTAGCCTGCTATGTACAAATAAGTTCCATTAGGACCAATGTCATTATTATTTAGTCACAAGCTTTTGTTAATCATTTTCATTGGTTAAGTATCATAAAACCCACAGACAGAATGAACCACATTCACTTTCAACACAAACAAATGGCTAAAATAGCAGTTCTGTCAGATAACTCACAAATAGATTGAAACGAATATTTGTCTTGACACACATGCAAGACAAAGTAGGTTGTTCATTTAGGGGAAAACATTTACATAATAACTTAAGTTGAAATATGGAGAACGATTTCGCCCTGACAGCAACGATAAACAAAATGTTCTCTTTCTCTCTGTGTCACTACAAAATTAGGCATGTATCAAAGACCTTTCCCCCATGCAACACTCCATCTCAGACTGCTCCCTCTTCTTCCTATAGGTTAAGGGGGAGATGGAGACATTGGCCAGAGAGAAAGGTGTCAACTCCTTCAAGATGTTTATGGCCTATAAGGGAGTGTTTATGCTACAGGACCATGAGCTGTATGCTGCGTTCTCCCAGTGTCAGCATATTGGAGCCATAGCTCAGGTGCATGCTGAGAACGGAGACCTTATTGCAGAGGTTTGTATGAGGATCAACATTTTGGTTACCTACATTGAACACTATAGCATCCAGATTCTGGTTATGGCATTATAGGTGAACATTTGGCCAAAATAGCAGATTTATAAGGTCGAGCTAGCTAGATTTGGTGATGAGAGAAATAGGAGGGTACCAAATATAGTCCCCTGGTCTAATCATAAATGAATGGTACGTACCAGGGTGTTGTGTCTCTGTCGGGTGGAAACCTCATGTCCAAAACTGTTACTTTTCAGGATTATAAATTCAATATAGCAAAAGTAGCAGAACGACAAGCTCAAAGCGTGTCGCTTCGCACCACACTTTGAGCTTCCAGATCTGCTATTCGAGCTTCCAGATCTGCTATTTTTGATGCTCTTGTGTGATGCTGTAGTATTGTCAAGTAAGGGATTAATTTACCAAAAAACTCAAAATGTTAAAATATGGAGATAAGAGGTTTCTGCCCGACAACAACGAAATCATAGAACTATTGGTATCCATTAATTCCCAATATTATTTGGAATTTGTTATCAGAATCAGCTGGGTGAACTTGATGTTTTTCCATCATTTTTAAAGGGAAGAGGAATGGAGATATGACATGCAGTCACATATCCCTCTCAGATATGTATGACAATGACAATGGTATGAGTCTACAGTATAAACCGGCAGCATGCATGGTAATAGGTATTTATGATAATATACAGTACATTATATCATCACTGTCAGGTATCAGAAACCATTCCTTTTTTATTAAACATTTAAACATTATTATTATTATTATTATTATTATTATTATTTTATAACAGTGAAATTAGCCGATCTGCTATCTTCACAACCTTTGTGTGAAACCTTTGCATGATGAAGAAGGGTATGAATTTACAAAAACACGCGAAAAGCTGAAATATGGAGATACAAGGTTTCTGCCCGACAGCAAGGGGTCTATATGTACATTATATTATACAAAAGCAGCATATCAGTAACGGGTATGTACACTGGGTTACAAAGTAGCAGTACTGTAATTACCGTACAATGTAGCAGTAATAGGCCTAGTAATATTATTGCAAATGCAGGTCGCATTTACTATGAAAACGTGCATTTCCCGTCAGTTGGTTGGTTGGTTGGCCCGTCACCCCAGGCATGATCATTATGGTCATGCCTCGTGACATCACGTGATTAAGCCCATATATGGGAATGCCCATATATGGAGATCCAGGATGTCATCCCCCAGGAGGAAGTCTGGAATACTCTGGTGGAGCTGTTGCCCCCGCGACCCGACTACGGTTGAAGTGTGCTCTCGTGTAAACATACCAGTGGTGGACCTGGTGAATGTTTAAACCTGATTTTAGGCACTGCTCAATCTGTGTACAAAAAGTGTGTAGGTTTCATGATCACGCACGCACGCACGCCTGATGCTACATTAACTCATTTTGCTGGGGACCCCTCTGGAACCCACTCAAGGACCCTTTGGGCCCCAGGACCCTACTTTGAGAAGCACTGCCTCACAGAGGTCAGAATGCAGAGAATCCTCCTTTGTTAACATTTATAGAGACAGTATGACAAAGCTATTGAATTACACATTCAGTAATGTGCAGTTATCAGATAACTGAACTGAGGATAACTGTTATCCTCGGTTCACCTCAGCATTTCCTTATCATGTCTTCTTAGCCAGGCAGAACAAAGGCAAAAACAAACCTCTTCTGTTGGTTCACTGGGTTGTCTTGTTATTAATATAATACTAGCTTAGCTTGCCACCTATGTGTGTTTATTAGCTACCATGTTTGATATCCTGAAAAGTATTCTTGTAAAGAATATTTGAGAATAACCCATGATAGACTAGGTCTGTTCATTAACATTAACAAACCTGAAATATTAGTCTCAGTCCAATTTACATTATTATATCAGCATAAGTAATAAAAAAAACCAATATTAAAGCCAGAACTGGCTTTTTGTTTTTGCTTATTTCTTTTTTCCCCAGTGTATCTTAATGTTCAAGGCAGCAAATCACCACTAGAGGGTGGTAAATGCAAGATATAAAGCAAAATTCAAATGGTGGCAGGCAGCAATTTGTGAACTCCAAGGACATTACTGGTTAACTAGCCTGGTGGAACCTGGACAACATTTGCATCTCTCGGGCAGAGACGATGTACTCTGGACCAAATCAGACCGGAGCGATATGCACCGTATGCAGCCGCTAGAGGCGGGATCAACGCGAGACTGAAACTGTGCCACAGCACAAATGTAAACACAACCTAACAAGACTACAACACGAAAGTATTATGGAGATATCAAATGTTTGTCCCGCTGCTTCAGGTTCATCGTTTCTGCTTGAGAGAGACCAGATGCAGGCAGGAGGAGGGAACTGGTGTACTCAATACTGCTGCAATCTGGCGTAGTCAGGTTACTGGTTAACCACTCCGCCTTGAAATCGCATTTAATGTGATTTCAAGGAGGAGTGATTATAGTCCGGCAGCCCGACAGGCTTCTTTTGTTTAAAGTGGGAAATTTGGTAGGCCTATATAGTCTTTTTTATTGCCCTAAAATATTGTCTAGATACATATACATACATTCATTCATATGCTGACCGGCTGTCGGCATTGAGCAATTATTTTAGCTTTATAATATGTGACTATAGTACTATACCATTGACAATGTCAATGGTAGGCCTATATAAGGCAAAAATTTGAAAATCTTGCCTTATATAGGATGTCAATTTGACATCCTATATAAGGCAAGATTTTCAAATTTTCATTATACTTTATGTTGCATGTGACATCTCAGTCTAGGGGTTTTTCATAATTCAAGCATTAGTTCTGCACAAAAAACACTCCTTGGGCTAAAAACGTCCACTTTTCCCAAATTCCCATAAACCTCATCACATTTGTGATGATTGCAATGTCCGTTTTTAGCCCAAGGAGTGTTTTCTTGTGCAAAAATAATGCTTGGAATGGATTCTGAATCATGAAAACCCCCTAGTTTGACATGTCATAAGGTATTTAAAGCATAATTAAACGTTGACACTTTTTACATTTTGCCTTATAGGATGTCAATGTTATGGTCACAATTCTAAACCCCTATAAAAAGAATTACACCCGTGTGAAGTGGTGATTACAGTAGGTGATGTAATGGTGATGTAAAACAAACGGTGCCAACACAAACATTAAACGCCATTAACAATAAAGAGATAATATGATGTAAACGACACATTATTCATTGTCAATGCGTTTACAAAACAAACTTTGAATTTAAGACAAACATTATACCTGTGTATAGGAGGGGCTAGCGCCCCTCAAAAATTAATCGATACCGACATCCGGTCAGCAAGTGGATTCATGAATGTATAGACAATATTTTAGGCCAATAAAAAATAACTATATACCAAACTTCCCACCCCACAACCCCGGCTGCCGGACTATTAAATTGGCTACAGTAGGTCCTTGGCACAAACACCTTTCAAATGGGGGTCCTTGGCCAAATATATATATATCAATTTGGCTGTCCTGATATGAACAGGTTTGAAAACCACTGCACTAAGCACTTGTAGTTTTATTGTCTCCACCAGGCCGAAGGCATGTGGGGAGAGTATGTTTTGCACTCCGTCCGTCCGTGTGTCCGTCCGTCCGTGTGTGTGTCCGTCCGTCCGTGTGTCCGTGAGCAGCTAATCTCGGCCACCATTAACCTGGTCAATGCCAAATTTTGCACACACACTCCCTGGATGCCAACGATGAACCTCTGCCCCAAACTTTCCAGAACGGCCTGTTATAGCGCCACCAGGAGGCTGCTTTGTGCAAAACAAGTTTTTGCACAGTACACCTACAGATTTTGTCCAAACATCACGCAAATTGGTACACAGTCTCTCTAGAGCCATTCAACGAAACCGGTCTTTCAGATTTCTCACACTCCATCCTGATTGGTTAAGATTGGCTTCCAAAGTTCACAGGAGTGCTCAGTTTCAAACAAAATGCTGCAAATCATGAACACATCGCGTGATTTCCCTGAAATTGTGCACCCACATTCCCACTAGGCCCAGGACGAAATGCCACATGAACTATTTCAACTCAGACTCAAGGTGGCGCTATAACTGGCCGAAAAGTGTTTTTACCTCTAACTGCACGGATCTGTGTATGCCAACTCCCTAGAGGCCAAGGAAAAACCTTTGCCTGGAATTTTTCACATCTGCTCTTTATAGCGCCACCAGGAGGCCGACATATGTAAAACACATTTTCTATTATTACTCCTTCAGATTTTATCAAAATTTCACGCAAATCGGTATACACTATCTCCATAGTCATGTGATCAACACGGAGCGGCACCATTTCCCATCTTACATCCTGATTGGCTAAGATTGGCTTCCAAAGCTCACACGATTCGTCCATTTCGAAAAAAGGCCACAAATCACAAACACAGTGTGCAATTTCCGTTAAATTATACACGCACATTTTCACTAGGCCGAGGACGACATGCCACAATTTTTTCCTCAAAATCAGCCTCACGGTGGCGCTATAACAGGCCAATTCCTGTTTTTAGCTATAACTGCATCGATCTGTATACAACTTATGTATGCACACATGGAAAAACATTGTACCTGCATCCCTCCAACACGAACCTCCGGCCCAAATCTTCCTCAACAGCCTGTTATAGCGCCACCATGAGGCCACAACCTGACCTGCCCTGGTGGAGACCTGTGCCGATTGGCACTTTGTCTAGTTTTTATTTATTTTCATTTAGGTACAAATAACATGTTTTTATCTGTCCTGCTTCTTTATTCCCGACCCCCCACCACCACCACAGGGGGCCAAGAAGATGCTGTCCCTGGGCATCACAGGGCCCGAGGGCCACGAACTGTGTCGCCCTGAGGAGGTGGAGGCCGAGGCCACCCAGAGAGCCGTCACCATCGCCCACGCTGTCAACTGTCCCCTGTATGTGGTCCACGTCATGAGCAAGTCCGCTGCCAAGGTGGTGGCCAACGCACGCAGGGAGGGTGAGCTGCCTGGCACGCACGCATGCCCGCACACACACGCGCGCACACACACACACACACACACACACACACACACACACACACACACACACACACACACACACACACACACACACACACACACACACACACACACTCACACTCACACTCACACTCACACTCACACTCACACTCACACTCACACTGCCACCTGCTGGGAGGAAGAGGAAAGGATGTATCTTGTGTGTGCTGTACTGACTGTACTGTCGTCTCTGTCGGGTGGAAACCTCACATGTCCAAAACTGTTACTTTTCAGGATTCTAATTCAAAAACAGCAATGGTAGCCGATCTACAAGCTCGAAATGCGCAGATTCACACTACGTTTCGCTTGTGGATCTGCTACTTTTGATGTAGTGTGATCAAATAGGGCATTCAATTACAAAAAGAAAAAATAATCATGGAGATGTGTGCGTGTGTTTCTCTGGGAGGGTGTTTCTCCTAGTACTGGGACTGGTAGGTTTTGTGACTTTATTTCAAGTATGGATGTGGGTTGTCTCTCTCCAGGACGTGTGGTGTTTGGGGAGCCCATTGCAGCAGGTCTGGGTACAGATGGATGCCACTACTGGAATAAGGACTGGGCCCACGCTGCCAGCTTTGTCATGGGCCCACCACTGAGACCGGACCCCAGCACCCCTGGGTACCTCATGGACCTTCTGGCCAAGTATGTGCAGCTAAAAGTACACTTAAGTCAGTTTTATCAAACGTTTTCATGTCAAGGATCCCCAAATGGATATGTATTTGGCCGCAGACCCCATGTGAAAAGGGTTTGTTTGTGCCAGGCACCACTCAGGATTATCCAAAATGTTCCAAACATCTTTGATATTGTTCAAAACAGTGGCACGAAGCGAAGCACTGCGAGCTTGTAGAGCTGCTATTTTTGAATACCCAACATATAAATGGATAAAAATACTAGATACAGTACATAGATCTACTGTACAGATAGATAGACAGACAGGGGGAAACACACAATTTAATTCTTTCATTTCTCCATTCATCTCTTTGCCAGTGATGATCTCAGTGTAACGGGCACAGACAACTGCACCTTCTCGGTGTGCCAGAAGGCCCTGGGCAAGGACGACTTCACCAAGATCCCTAATGGAGTGAATGGAGTGGAGGACAGGATGTCCGTCATCTGGGAGAAGGGAGTGGTATGTCCAGTTACTGTGCTCCTATAGCTTAACTCTTACTGTACGTTTTATGTTACTCTGGGGTTATTAACTGTTACTGTTCAGATGTATTTTGCTCTCTGGTTTATTTCATGTTTTTAGTACACCTTTATTTTACACTGGGGGTCATCAATACAGTGACAAAAAAGAAAAGCAGCCATTCCCTTCAGAACTTGATGATTTACACCTTTAAAGGCCCCTGGGAAGTGACTGACACGCCATGGTATTTCATTTTCAGTGAGAGGCAGGTGATTATTATGGAAGCACAGAGAAGTTGATGGGCGTTGACGCAAGCGTGTGTGGTCCCGTGAAATTGTTGCGTGCGTGTTTGTTTCGTGCACACACCCGCGGGTGGCTAGAGCTGGATTGTGGTCAGCTTTTTTGTGCCAATCATGTTCAGACGCATCACTGATCCAGGCGAGAACGCCTGCGTCACTCGCTCCCCATCTGAAATGGCTTTTACTTGTACAACAAAATACAACACGATAATGTAAGATTTGAAGATTTCTTTAAGACAGGATAAAAGCTACAATATTGTTTATGACTAATGTCTTAAGACAACTTTGAGAAGAGGCTGAATGTGTAGTAGTAGTAGTACCAGCATGCACACTTAAGTGCATGCTGGTAGGCCAGTAAGGAGAGAGTTACAATAGTCAAGTTTTGATATGACTGATAGTCATAGCCTAGTATCCCCACTAAAATGAAAGAAAGCAGCAAATGGAAAAATAAATGAATAAATAACACACATTCTTTTACCTTCTCTAATAACAACCTAAAACATGAACCTTGATTGAAGTTGTCCTTTAATGGGACATTTCACCGCTGGAAGAAACTGCAGTCACTCAATGTTAATAGTATTTGTAGTAGATACCAGTAGCACAATTTGAAATTTTCACCCTATGGCCAGAAAAATAATGAAGTCTGTGTGTTTGACTAGGGTTTGACTGGATTGCTGAATTGCATTCCTACTGCTTTAGTGCACTTCCCCTCCTTGTGGAGAGGGGGGGGGGGGGGGGGGGGGTGGGTGGGCTGCATGGAGGTGTGACTTTGTAGTCCCAGAAGGAAGTGAGACCACATTTTCATGACAGGTTTTTGGTCATGAATATGGGGTCATAAAATATATAAAAAAAATATCATATTACACACATAAAACCCCCAGGAAAGTGTTTCTTGTGTCTTAAACATCATTAAAATAAGCTTTGGTTGCAAAAGGGGTGAAGTGGCCTTTAAGTATTAATGTATTAGATTCTTTCCACCACTGCACCGGTGCTTAGAAATAAGATGTCATTGTTATTGGGCAGAAACCATTTATCTCCACATTTTACAACGTCACAGCAAAGCATCAAAAGTAGCAAATCCACAAGCTCAAAGTAGGCCAGTCAATCTAAGCTAAAAAGGGAAAAGAAAAGAAAGGAAATTGCAAGAGCAATGTTCAAGGTTTTGTATGATCCAAATAACAAAATAGAGTATTATATACATTGTGGATCATGGTAAATTCAAGGGTTGAAGTTGAAGTTGGAGTACCATTAAAAGGCAAAAAAACAATCTTAGGCCATAGCCACTTGCCCAAATGTGCCCAAATGTGCTGACCTCATCACATTTGGGCGAATTTGGGCAAGAGGCTATGGCCGTTTTTAGCCCAAGGAGCGTTTTTCGTGCAAAACTAATGCTTGGAATGGATTCAGAATCATTCTTAAAGCATAATCTAAATGTTATTTGTTTTGCCTTATATCCAACTTTCAACCCCTGAATTTACCATGATCCACAATTTATATAAGACTCTATTTTTAATATGTTATTTGGATGAACCATAAAAATCCTTGAATGATTACTTTTGCAATTTCTTTTGGGTCAAATCTTAAATTGACTGGCCTAAAGCGTGTCGCAAAGTGACACGTTTCGAGCTTGTAGTATGGATAGTATGGATTGTCATTCACCGTGGCACCACATTGAAAGTTTGATGTTTTGGGAACGTTTCTCTCTCCTCAGCACAGTGGCAAAATGGATGAGAATCGATTTGTGGCCGTAACCAGCAGCAACGCGGCGAAGATCTTCAACTTTTACCCCCAGAAAGGCCGCATCGCCAAGGGATCCGATGCTGATGTGGTTATATGGGACCCCAAATCGACAAGGTCAGCACAGAACTCACAGATACCCATTTGAAAGTTTTATAGTTATGTACTGTACTGTATAGCACTGTCTTTCAACGTTCGGTACGGGCTGACCGGGGGTCCAAAGGGACCCTTTTGGGTCTGTAGCTCTGAGAGAGTATGGAGTCAGTAGAGTATTCCATTCGTACACTTTCAAAGTTACAATAACACTAACTGCTATATCTTGCGCCACCCCTTACCCCTTATCCCTTATTTGCTTTTTTTTACTAAATAGCCGATCTACAAGCTCACAACGTGTTTATGTAAATCGCCTAGTTGAACTACGGTATTATTTTAATGTTTTTCAAGATAGTAAAATATGGCAAAGAAGTTTAGGGATAAAGGGTAAGGTGCCCCCAAGATAGGGCCATGAGAATGTAGATTTGGGTTCCAGTGCTGTAATTTCAAGGATCCCCATTGCCCATTTTGAAAAATATTGCATACTCACCAGCAGATGGTGCTGTTGACACACTGATCAACCATGAAAGCCTGTCTTCAAGGAAGAAATTTGGATAGAATAGAATAGAATTGCTAAAAGGATTAAACCCAAGAAAGCACTAGGCCTATGGCTTGTTTCCACTGGGGTCCTATGTATTAAAAATTTCAATTAATTGAAACATTTAATGACAGACAATCCAATACTATGCAAAAACATCATATACACGAGCAGTATTCAAAAAGAAGCTCATGAACATAATACGTTCATATCGGACGGATAAGCGGTGCTGGACAGTATTATGTTTGTGAGTGAGAGTCCGAAGTCAATATCTTGGCATCTGCCCCCCTGCCTCCTTGTGTGCCCTTCCCATGTCATTTAGTCCCTTTCCTGTCCAGTGTGGTGACTTTGACAGTGTGTTTTCCCCATTGAGCCTGTCGTGTTGCTTGCCTGTGTTGTGTATTATTACCTACAGTATTGTCCTCTTTGGTTTCCTGCGTTTGTCGAAGTCCTGCTTTTGTCTTGAGCCCTGCGTTTCTGCATTTGGGTCCAAAAACGGCACTGATTGGTAGCTGACTAAGACTCCCTCAATCTATTAGTCGATTAATTGAGGTCGGCCTACACCTATTATACAATTGTTGTATTTATGTGCGTGTGTGTGTCTGCCTGTGCATGTGTGTGTCTGCCCGTGCATGTGTGTGTGCACAGAACGATCTCAGCCCAAACCCACCACCAGGCTGTGGACTACAACATCTTTGAGGGCATGGAGTGTCATGGTGTCACTGTGGTCACCATCTCCAGGGGGAGCGTGGTGTATGAGAATGGTCAGCTAAAGACAACACCAGGCCACGGCAGGTTCATTCACCGGCAGCCCTACTCCCAGTTTGTGTATAAAAGAATCAAGCAGCGAGATCAGGTCAGTCTTCCTAATTAATGTATCAGTTTAATATATTGCTTATAATCTACATTTTAGTCATGGTCATACCAACCCTCTAATGCAGTGGATACCAAACAATCAGTCAGGACCCATTTTTGGGTTTCAGACCAATTCTAATCGGGTCACAAAAGATTTTCAAAAATGTAAATGATAAAATAATTTGTGTTGTAGTCGAGTCCACCTAAAGCAAGTTTGAGGGAGTCCTAGTCAAGACCGAGTGTGGGAGGGGGTCGAGTCCTAGTCAAGACCGAGTGTGGGAGGGGGTCGAGTCCGAGTCAAGACCGAGTGTGGGAGGAGGTCGAGTCCGAGTCGAGACCGAGTGTTGGAGGGGGTCGAGTCCGAGTCAAGACCGAGTGTGGGAGGAGGTCGAGTCCGAGTCGAGACCGAGTGTTGGAGGGGGTCGAGTCCGAGTTGAGACCCTGACCGACGGGAGGCGAGACCGACTAGAGACCGAGACCAGATTTGTTTTTCTTTTTTCTAATTTCATATGAACGGAAAACACTGCGAGAGCAGGCAGGCGCGTCAGCTACACTCTGTTACTCATCAAGATAGCTGTCAAGCGCCAGACAGCTCTCTTATAATGTTAATGTAAATGGGTTACTCATAATATGGTTATAATGCATTTATTTCATTGCATTGTCGACTCATGCCTCGAGTGGACTCGTGGGGGAGGAGTCCTTACTCCCTCTGTACGAGACCTAGTCAAGTCCAAGTCAAATTAAGGACGAGACCGAGTAAATGTAAATGTTGTAATGCCAATATGTTTTATTTACCAGGAAATGCACCAGTATAATATCGTTGCTGTCGGGCAGAAACCGCTTATCTCCGTATTCTAACTTGTGTTTCTTCATATTCTAACTTTCTGAGTTTCGAACTTTGGACATAATGAGGTTTCCACCTGCCAGAGGCTATAATATAAAGAGTAGGACAAGAACAACATTACCTTGTATTGTTATTCAGTGTGTAGAGTAGACATTAGATTCTTTCAGGTGAATATGACTCGAGAGGAGTCAAACTTTTGATGTAAACATCCTTAATTATTTGTGCTTGGTTTACAGGTGGGGCAACCTACAGCTGTGGACAGGAAGCCCTATGAAGGGCATGTCATATCTTTATGAATGAACGCTACTGGACTAACGCTATTACATCCCAGCTGCAGTGTCCTAAATGCAATGTACATCTGTACTGTGTTTCATTCAAGCCTTGAGTATTATTCATTCTGGAAAAGCCCATTACTCTTTATCAGTATTTGCCAAACAATGGGTCAGCACTCATTTGTGGGATGCTTTGTTTAATGCATTGCGGTGTCAGCTTGTCAATCATCAATTTTCACTATTATTGAAATAGTGATTATTTCATTTTCCATGTCTCCTGTAGAGACACCGAAATAATTATTTTGAGTCTTGAGCTGAAAACATTTGGGAACCAATACTAAAGGTACTGTAAAGGTAAACTATAGCCTGGTTTCCAGCCCATAGACCCCGCCCACTCCACTGAGTGAACTGTAGAATCTGATAATCAGGCTAGGTAAACTATGCTCTTTTTCAAAATAATACCCTTTACTCCATTTGCTCAGTTGTTGAGTATTATGCCTGACCTTTAGTATAATACTCTGCCATAGAACACATATTACGGTATTAAGCAATTTAATTCAATGTGACTCATAAAGGTGTGCTTTTATGCCACAATAAATAGTTATGAAGGATGATAAGGCGATGAACAAGTGTAATGACATTTTAGTCTATTATTTTGTGTTAACTGTAAAATAAATTAAATAATACATACAACTAATAAAAATTACTTCTATAACAGGTCTCTTTTTCTTTTATTTTCTTCCATAAACTAATTCAGTATATTCAACATTGTTTAAAAGTGTTTGCCCATATAAGGTCAACTTCCTTGCTGTGGTTAAAAGGGGGCCAGCAGTGCTGTCACCCAGCGTCACGTGGCATGTTGCGTCCTGTTGCGGTGGCATGCTGGCATGTAGTGTGACATAATGTGACTGAGTTTATCTGCACCACGGGTCAGTGGCGCTCCGCTGTGTGACTCACCCCCAGTGCTGCGAAAGATTTTCTTTACGCAAGTAAAAGTAGCAATTCAAAATAAAGTAAATGGCCCCTATTCATTTCAACTGTTTAATTTGGCTTTGGAAAGTTTATTGCCAGTTTATTGTGGTTTTATTTATTGTAGAGTTACACAGAGTTACCATTTGGGTTTTTATTTTGGTACAATGAAATCTCTGGCCTACAAATGGATCCATTTCAACCGAGGAATTGACTGTGTTCTATTAATCATAGAATAATTCCATTCAATTCAAACTTTATTCCAGAGACTCAGGGGTTCCATAGACCTTTATTATGTATTGTTTACATCAATGACCTGGCTGCTGTATCCTCATCTTTTACCCCAATTCTGTTTGCTGATGATACTAATTTGATTTTAACTCACAAAAATTTTGAATCTCTCATAAAGGAG
Organism: Protomyctophum parallelum; assembly: GCF_964188405.1. Taxonomy (NCBI): domain Eukaryota; kingdom Metazoa; phylum Chordata; class Actinopteri; order Myctophiformes; family Myctophidae; genus Protomyctophum; species Protomyctophum parallelum. The sequence continues at coordinate 30,766,981 of NC_139698.1, read as the reverse complement.
GCCAATTCTGGCATAGCTATGCTATCCGAATGGTTTCTCGCAAATAAGTTATCACTAAATGTAAATAAATCTAATTTTATAGTTTTTGTGAGCAAAAACAAAAAATACTGTCATCATAGAGCTAAGATCTCTATTGGTGGGATTGAAATTAGTCAAGTTTCATCCACCAAGTTCCTAGGAATCCTGGTGGATGAAAAATTGTCTTGGAAAGAACACATACATACAGTAACCAACAAAGTTTCAAGATCATTTGGTATCATCAGAAGAATTAGGGGCCTGGTTCATCAGTCTTGCCTCTTAACCCTCTATTACAGTTTGATTTATCCATATCTCATTTATTGCAATACCGTTTGGGCAAGTACATATCCATCCAATTTACACAAATTATTAATTATTCAAAAGAAATTTGTAAGAATAGCTACCTCGTCTCACTATTTGGCTCCATCTGCTCCTTTGTTTAAGGATCTAAATGTACTGTCTATCTATGACATTAACATAGTACAATCCTGTTCTTTCATATATAAATGCACTTACCTTCCAAATATGCTCCCTACAACTTTCAAAGAATATTTTAAGACCAACTCTCAAGTTCACGATTACAATACTAGACAATCCGACAATATTCATCGTCCCTTCAGCCGTACCACTCTTAGCCAGTTCTCCATAAAAGTCAGAGGTTCTTTACTTTGGAATTCACACATACTTATTGCCAACTCTGCATCTTCACTCTGTAACTTTAAACATAGATTGAGGGCCAGCCTCTTGAAGTTACCCTCTCCAATTGACACACACGCACACACGCACGCACACACGCACACACACACTTCACAAGTGTAAATAATGTATTTCTTGTTGTTTTTGTTTTTGTTATTTTACATACCTATGTTTGATTACTTTGTCTTACTATTTGTATATTATGTTATATTGTATTATATTATATTATATTATATTATATTATATTATGTTATATTATATTATATTATATTATATATTTAATATTGTTAAATTGTATATTAACTTTGGTGAGAACCTCATATAAGCCCTCCCTGGGTTTCTTTTCTCACCTGCACACACCTCACATTTCTATTGATGTTACCTTTTTGTACTGTTTTTTATTGTGCAAATAAACTAAACTAAAACTAAACTAACATACAAATTGTCAAAACACTTATATTAAACAGGATTGACTATATCAATAATACTGTTCCAGGACTCATCCAGGCGAGACATGAATCGATACATAGAGTGCCTCATGAGAGCCTCACATGTGTGGATTCTATATGTTACAAACATAAAGTCTAGACTTAAAGATAGCCTATCTCTCTAGACAGATTTCTTCTCTGATATTAACCTGTTACATAATGAGCATGATGATGTAAGATGTTTTTTGCCTTTGAAAATGAAGATTTCTTTTCAAATTGGCAGTGGTGCAAGGAGTAAAAGTAGCAATACCACAGTGTAGAAATACAGCTGTTTAAATAAAAGTATAAGTATTGGCATCAAAAGTTACATTAAGTAGGCCTACCAAAGTAAAAGTGTTCAAATATATAAAATAGAGCTTATAATAGAAGATAAAAGTATGTTTTGTAATAATCAACTAAGGGCTCTATTTTCCTCCATGCTAAACCAACCCCTTTATCCCTAAACTACTTTGCCTTTTTTTTGTTACTATTTTGAAAAACATTTTTGAATAGTTAAAATAGCCAATCTACAAGCTCACAACGTGTTGATGTAGATTGGCCATTTTAACTATTCAAAAATGTTTTTAGGGAGTAGTTTAGGGATATGGGGTTTAGCATGAACGAAAATAGAGCCCATAATCTTCAAAGTAACTTGTTAAAGCTGTAAAAATGATTGTAGTGGTATAGTGGAGTAAACATTACAATTTACAATATTTGCCCCTGACATGTAGTGGAGTAGAAACATGGAAATACTCAAAATGACCTCAAAACTGTAACTTAAAGAAACTTAAGAAACAATACTAGCTGCAGTATTTTAAATGAGCTGGAGCCTTGTTACACAGTACAGTCCTTTTAAGGGAGTACAACTAAAAATGCAATGACCAAAATGTATGATGTACAATCATCATTGTTTCTTTACTTATTATACTGGTTTTCCTTCTGCTTTGTGGTTAGAGGTTTAAATGTTGGATTTTAAGTGGAGACTACAGCGTGAACAGTGTTGGGCAGTAACAAGTTACTAGTAATATATTACTGTAATGTTATTACTTTACCCAGTAACGAGTAAAGTAAGGTATTACTCTGCCAAACAGTAATATTATACCATATTACTTTGTAAAAAATAGCACATATTTGTATATTATTCAGGATTTGTTAGCTATACCGTTTGAAAACATTTCATTTAAAAGGTCAAGCGAGATTGCTGCTTTGTTTTATAGCCTTTTTATATATATACATTTTTTATCCCACCGTTTTGCAACCCATTTTTTCACACAGTGTCAATTATCTAATGTAATCCTGGGCGCTACACTTCCTCTGCCAACCTGGGGGGGCAGCAGATTGACCACATGCTTCCTTCTATGCATGAGGAGTCCAAGCTGCTTCTTTTCATCTGACAGGGGGGAGTTTCCCCGGCTGGACATAGCACGTGGAAGGAACATGTTATTCCGACCAGTTCCTTTCCCCTCCATCAGGCGCCCCGGCTGGCCAGGGGGACGTAGTTTAGAGACCAGGGTTACTGCATGTTTTGTCTTACCTACCCTAGGCTAGGGAACACGGGGAGAACATGCAAACTCCACACAGAGTTTGTATGTCCTTTCGCCAACCCTGCCTGCCGGCACTGATGACGCGGAGGAGAGAACACGCCCCCAGCGCCCACAACGGGAATCGAGCCCAGGACCTTCTAGCTGTGAGGCGACAGCACTACCGACTATGCCACCGTGCCCCCTTATAGCCTTTTTGGCTGATTAGTGGCTCTTCTTCTTCTTCTTCTTCTTCTTCTTCTTCTTATTATTATTATTATTCAAAACCATTTAATTCAGTTCTGTTTAGTCAGCTTCTAATAGAAGCTGACTAAACAGATTGTGTTGTTGTCCCTTTTTTTGCGGTTAATATTATATTATGTAATATAATGTGAATTATATTATATTACTCTTGATTCCAAGTAATAAGTAATAATCAAGGAGTAATATCATATGTATTGAGCGGTCCTACTATTATGTCATAATAGAGTAATAATCTTCGAAAATAGCCAGCAAGCAATAGCAATAGCTTGCTATTTTCAGTAAATAGATTTGGTGTAGAGGGGGAAAAACTGAGGGGGCAAAGAGAAACACACACACATATACACACACTTTATGCCCGAGTGGAGGGATGAGCTGGAGCCTTTCTACAGATTTCTTGGGAATCACCTAAAATGTGTTATTTTTATTTTACTTCTGCTTCGTTGTAAATGTTCAAGTGCCGACTCCAAGAAGATGACTGGGAAATGAGTAATACCCAAGGTTTGAGTATAAATTACTACACGCTTGTTTTAACACCGTTTATGGAGAGGTAGCGCACAACGCAGCCCAGCTGAACTCTACAGATAGATTTAGGGTTTATACTTTTACTTCACTTTTTTTCTTGCTACGAATACAAACAGTACTTTATGTTCTAATTTCTTTCCGCTGTCACTGTGCTTGTGCAAAGATTTGGAGTGTTCTTTCAGAGGCCATTTGTACACGTGCTGCGATTCTTTACACATACCATACCATACCATACCATCTTTATTTATATAGCACATTTTAAAACAACAACGTTGTACCAAAGTGCTTTACAGTAAAACATTAAAAAACAACTTCAACATTAAAAAACAACTTCATTTAAAAACCACAAAACAACCACAAACAACATGCACAGTGTCACGTTAAACATCGCACATCTCATACTGTGCTTGGAAAAGCCAAGGAATAAAGGTAAGTCTTGAGGCGTGACTTAAACACCTGGAGGGTGGGGGCTTGTCTTGTGTGCAGAGGCAGCTCATTCCAGAGCTTGGGAGCTGCCACTGCAAAAGCTCGATAACCTCTGAGCTTCAGCTTGGTTTTATGAACCACCAGGAGAAGCTGGTCAGAGGACCTGAGCGTCCGTGTCGGAGCATAGGGTTTCAGCAGTTCAGATAAATAAATGTGTGCCAAACCATTTAGACACTTAAAGACAAAGAGCAATACTTTGAAGTCAATCCTGTATCGCACAGGAAGCCAGTGGAGGCACATGTACATTCCGGCAGCAATCCAGCGCTTTAGGGATCTTGTTTCTCTGGCCTTGGAGGTTTACATAAATGGCACCAGCAGGGACAGCTGGAGGTCGACAATGCTGCTCGTCCTCACCTGCCTCCTATTCGGTCTCCTGCCTCGGCCATAGAGTATTAAAAGGATAGAGACTAAACTGGCGCGAAGCTCCGCCCCCTCCGCTATTCATGTCAGTGGAAGTTGCTCAGTGGCGTTTTGAAGCACCAAGGAAGCTCTTAGAAGGAAGTGAAGTGGTCACGTGACTGGGCTGCGCCATGACACTTTCATGGACACTTTCATGGGAGCCAAACTCACACCGGTAGTGCAATGAATACATGGCAGTGAATGGAGCCGGCTGGACCAGCTCATAACAAACATTATACATGAACGATTGCGAGCTTTGTCATATAATTGGTTCAGGAATATGAAAGAAGACATAAGTGATATCACACGTTTTTTCCGAGTGGTTGTTTTTCGACTTAATAACTATTTATTTTTATTGAGGTATTTATAGAAGAGCACATAGTAAGTTTTCTGCCTGGGCTGCTCTCTGCTCTTTGAAAAAATAAATCACATTAAAGCCTATAAAGGTATATTCAGTGATTTCACTTAATTCAAATATCACTTATTTTTTTGTTTTGTTGTGATAATCCTCCCTACTATAGAGTGTGCTGGCCATATAAGGAGTTCCTCCCTGTCCCCAGTTAACCCCTGGGGGTCAAAAAACCTTAGGTTTCGTTTTTGACTCTCTATCCTGATTGGACGAAAGGCTGGGTCCCACAGCCAAAAACGAAACTTTTTTAGTGAAATCACTGAATATACCTTTAAGTAGTATGCACATCAAAAAATAAGACAGCCTAAAATAACGTGTTATATATATTATTTTATTTTCCAGAAGTGATCACTTTACAAAAGGTCTCAGTCATTCATAAATAATGTTTGTTCATGAGCTGGTCACTGAGCTCTCATTGGCAGTGCATTCTGCCGAACTTCCGGGTGTAGTTTGGCTCCCGTGAAAGTGTCCATGAAAGTGTCATGGCGCAGCCCAGTCACGTGACCACTTCACTTCCTTCTAAGAGCTTCCTTGTGAAGCACCCGGAAGGCTGCCGGAAGTACCGTCTATTTCCGCTTTTTTTTTTACTCCAAACTTAATATTTCACTCAAGATATACGATGGCAAATTCGAGGAGAAACTTGTGGATGCAAGACAGAATCTGAACAAAACAGCCATACATGTCCAGTCTGTTTTGACCACAGTGTCCTCCGTGAGTCACAGAATGTTCCCCGCACTCGGCTTCCTCCTGCTCATGACGTTTATTGTGCTGCACGTGAAGAAGTATTGCAACAACTTGAAATATCAAAACAAGTTCATAAGCAGCAGATTCATCTCCTTTGATGAGAAGCAGAGGGCAGAAGGGAGGCCTCACGTCCTGCCCCTCACACCTGACGAGGCAAAACATTACGTCTCCATCCTGTCCACTCGGCCCACCTCCAAAGAATCCAAAGCTATGCTGAAATTTGGAATCCCAATTTTCACCCATTCTGTAGCCTGGGTGGTTTTTGTTTGTGTGGATGGATTAATATACTGGTTTGTTAATAATGTAACTGTGCAGCTAGCACAGCTGAAACCATTCCATGTCCCCTTAATAATGAACATCCAGGTAGGTACAGTATGTTTGTAAAACTATAACGAGACCTATAATTAGAGCAAGGCAATATCTTGATATTGTGATGATAATATATTTGTTACAAAAATAATCTGAAATAGTGACAAAATTGCAGATCTACGAGCTCAATATTGATGCGTAAGACCACACTTAAACTCACATTATGATATAATAATGCCAAATCCCAGATAGTATATCTTCCAGACCCATAGAGAGAGAGTTACGTCACTAGCATAGACTCCCATTGTAAGAATGGAATGCGGAAGTTCTCTTTCTATTTCAATAGGGAAGTTCCAATGTTTGGAACATATAGCACCCAGCTTTGCAGCGAGATCAAAGCGTGTCGCAACTCTCTCTCGGGTGTGGTACAGTATCTACTACTAGTCTCATAATATTACAGTTTGTGATACGAGATACCAATCTTAATGAGGTGTGTGAGATATTGCCATGCCCTCCCCATAATCAATGATAAATAATCACATTTCGTAGCTGACAGTTGAATCATAACTCCATCTTTCCAGGCCATTACGTCTATCCTAGGCGTGAGCACAGGGCTGGAGAACAGCAGCAAAGACTTCTCCTACTCTGTGAGCCTGTTTGAGGAGAGATGCCTTTATGAACCAAAGCTGCCGCTCTACAACTCAATGTTCCCCATGGCTGTCATCCTCACTGCACTGCTGATCATGGCCTTGATGGGTGCCAAGCTCAAACAACTGAGGCTGATCCTGTGCGAGCGCTTCTTCTCCGCCCCTGCAGAGCAGAGGGTGAAGTACCTCCACGCAAAAATCCTGCGGAAAAGATCAGAAGGGTTATTGGGGGCGGATTCAGACGAGAGTAGTTTGAGGGCTCTTGTTTTTAAGGTTTGAAAAAAACAAATTGAGTTTGTTCCATGCCCCCAATTAGGTGTTTAAACTGATCTATTGTTTTGTTTTTGTTTGTTTTCTCTCATCAGGCATATTTCTGGTTTCCATTGCTCTTCAGTCCGAAGGAGGACGACAGTTCTATTGTGTGAATGAAATGCCTGTTACAGTTGAACAAAGTCCCCCACCCATAGTACAGTAAATAGTTTTATGCTGAGTTTATGTTTTACATTTTTTCTTAAATAAAAGTCCATAATCCATCTCTGACCTGTTCACTGCCTTATGAACAGACTGCTGATAAATCAATCACACCTCGCAGATCATAAGACACTGCATTAATGTAACTAGAATAACATCTGAATCTGGTGCATCTATACACTTCTCACTCATAGGGTTGATGGACTGAATACTTTAACAAGTACTGTTAACAAGTTTAACAGTACAGGTAGTATAAATCAAAGGTTAGGCTAAATAAAATAAGTCAAAGGTTATTATACATTTCTCAAATTTGAAAGCACTATATTTCAAAAACTATGAAACATTTCAAAGATTCCTTTTCAGGCAAACATGACATTTCCACCATAAGATGAACCTAAATAGGTTTGAATGGGGTTTCTAGGTGTACTTGTATGTAGGACTAGTAGCATGCCAAAGTTTGTGCTATTGCCATAGAGAATGCATTGGGTGTTTAAGTTATAACTCAGAAACTATAAAACATTTCAAAGTAAATAAGTTCCAGCATGTGTCTCCACAGTAAGCTGAATAATAAAAAGTGTGAATGGAGTTTCTAGGTGAAAGTGATTTTTGATGTGCCAATGTCTGCCATTGAGCCCCATTGTAAATTTGTAAGCACTATATTTCTAAAACTATGAAACATTTCAAATATTCCTTTTCAGGCAAACATGACATGTCCACCGTAAGATGAGCCTAAGTAGGCTAGAATGGGGTTGCTAGGTGTAAGTATGTAGGACTAGTAGCATGCCAAAGTATGTGCTATTGCCATAGAGAATGCATTGGGCGTTTAAGTTAAATAAACGCATGTGTCTCCACAGTAAGCTGAATAATAAAAAGTGTGAATGGAGTTTCTAGGTGAAAGTGACTTTTGACGTGCCTATAGAGCTGCCATTGAGCCCCATGTTAAAAGTCTCAAATTTGAAAGCACTATATTTCTAAAACTATGAAACATTTCAAAGATTCCTTTTCAGGCAAACATGTCCACCGTAAGATGAACCTAAGTAGGCTAGAATGGGGTTGCTAGTATGTAGGACTAGTAGCATGCCAAAGTTTGTGCTATTGCCATAAAGAATGCATTGGGGATGGGTGTATGAGACTCTGTATTTTGCGTGTCTTAAGTACCAGGTCTTATTCCCTAACTTGAGTAAACTAAAGACCTGGAGGCGTGATCAATGCCATTTGGCCACTCAGAATAGCCAAATGGCATTGATCACGCCTCCAGGTCTTTAGTTTACTCAAGTTAGGTAATAAGACCTGGTACTTAAGACACGCAAAATACAGCCCAGGCCTGGGTGTTGCGGAGGATGAGAGGAATGCCTCTCATCCTCCGCAACACCGATTAACATACACCGCTATACACCGCGAGGATATGGGCTATAGCCCATATCGTACAGCATACTATAGCACGCCGTTTTTCATAATTTTTGAGGATTTGAAAAAAATAAAAAATAAAAAACATGGGTTATAGGCATAGCCCATCGTTTTTTGAATTTTAGATTTTTTTTAATCCTCGTTTTTCATCATTTTTTACCATGGGCTATAGCCCATACCGTACGGCATACTATAGCATGCCGTTTTTCATCATTTTTGAGGATTTGAAAATAATGAAAGAAAAAAAACATGGGTTATAGCCCATCGTTTTTTTAATTTGTTGAATTTTGTTTTATCCTCGTTTTTCATCTTTTTTGACCATGGGCTATAGCCCATACTGTATGGCATACTATAGCACGCCGTTTTTCATCATTTTTGAGGATTTGAAAAAAATTAAAAAAACAAACATGGGTTATAGCCCATCGTTTTTTGAAGTTTAGATTTTTTTTTTATCCTCGTTTTTCATCATTTTGGACCATGTGCTATAGCCCATATCGTATGGCATACTATAGAACGCTGTTTTTCATCATTTTTGAGGATTTGAAAAAAATGAAAAAATTATTTAAAAAAAACGATGGGTTATAGCCCATCGTTTTTTGAATTTTTGAAAAAAATGAAAATCCTCGTTTTTCATCATTTTGGACCATGGGCTATAGCCCATATCGTACGGCATACTATAGCACGCCGTTTTTCATCATTTTTGAGGATTTGAAAATAATGAAAAAATGAAAAAAATGATGGGTTATAGCCCATTGTTTTTTTTTGTTTTTTTGTTTTTTTTATCCTCGTTTTTCATCATTTTGGACCATGGGCTATAGCCCATGCCGTACGGCATACTATAGCACGCCGTTTGTCACCATTTTTGAGGATTTGAATTTATTTTCTTTAAATAAAAAAACGATGGGCCCATCGTTTTTTGAATTTTAGATTTTTTTTAATCCTCGTTTTTCATCATTTTTGACCATGGGCTATAGCCCATACCGTACGGCATACTATAGCACGCCGTTTTTCATCATTTTTGAGGATTTGAAAATAATGAAAGAAAAAAAACATGGGTTATAGCCCATCGTTTTTTTAATTTGTTGAATTTTGTTTTATCCTCGTTTTTCATCTTTTTTGACCATGGGCTATAGCCCATACTGTATGGCATACTATAGCACGCCGTTTTTCATCATTTTTGAGGATTTGAAAAAAATTTAAAAAACAAACATGGGTTATAGCCCATCGTTTTTTGAAGTTTAGATTTTTTTTTTATCCTCGTTTTTCATCATTTTGGACCATGTGCTATAGCCCATATCGTACGGCATACTATAGAACGCTGTTTTTCATCATTTTTGAGGATTTGAAAAAAATGAAAAAATTATTTAAAAAAAACGATGGGTTATAGCCCATCGTTTTTTGAATTTTTGAAAAAAATGAAAATCCTCGTTTTTCATCATTTTGGACCATGGGCTATAGCCCATATCGTACGGCATACTATAGCACACCGTTTTTCATCATTTTTGAGGATTTGAAAATAATGAAAAAATGAAAAAAATGATGGGTTATAGCCCATTGTTTTTTTTATTTTTTATTTTGTTTTTTTATCCTCGTTTTTCATCATTTTGGACCATGGGCTATAGCCCATGCCGTACGGCATACTATAGCACGCCGTTTGTCACCATTTTTGAGGATTTGAATTTTTTGTTTTTTAATAAAAAAACGATGGGCCCATCGTTTTTTGAATTTTTGATTATCTTTTTTATCCTCGTTTTTCATCAATTTGGACCATGGGCTATAGCCCATATCGTACGGCATACTATAGCACGCCGTTTTTCATAATTTTTGAGGATTTGAAAAAAATGAAAAAATGAAAAAGCGATGCGTTATAGCCCATCGTTTTTTGAATTTTGGATTTTCTTTTTTATCCTCGTTTTTCATCAATTTGGACCATGCTGTACTGTATGGCATACTATAGCACGCCGTTTTTCATCATTTTTGAGGATTTGAAAAAAATGAAAAAAACAAACATGGGTTATAGCCCATCGTTTTTAGAATTTTTGATTTTCTTTTTTATCCTCGTTTTTCATCTTTTTTGACCATGGGCTATAGCCCATACCGTACGGCATACTATAGCACGCCGTTTTTCATCATTTTTGAGGATTTGAAAATAATGAAAGAAAAAAAACATGGGTTATAGCCCATCGTTTTTTGAATTTGTTGAATTTTGTTTTATCCTCGTTTTTCATCATTTTTGACCATGGGCTATAGCCCATACTGTATGGCATACTATAGCACGCCGTTTTTCATCATTTTTGAGGATTTGAAAAAAATGAAAAAAAATAAACATGGGTTATAGCCCATCGTTTTTTGAAGTTTAGATATTTTTTTTTATCCTCGTTTTTCATCATTTTGGACCATGGGCTATAGCCCATATCGTACGGCATACTATAGAAAGCTGTTTTTCATCATTTTTGAGGATTTGAAAAAAATGAAAAAATTATTTAAAAAAAACGATGGGTTATAGCCCATCGTTTTTTGAATTTTTGAAAAAAATGAAAATCCTCGTTTTTCATCATTTTGGACCATGGGCTATAGCCCATATCGTACGGCATACTATAGCACACCGTTTTTCATCATTTTTGAGGATTTGAAAAAAATGAAAAAATGAAAAAAATGATGGGTTATAGCCCATTGTTTTTTTAATTTTTGATTTTGTTTTTTTATCCTCGTTTTTCATCATTTTGGACCATGGGCTATAGCCCATGCCGTACGGCATACTATAGCACGCCGTTTGTCACCATTTTTGAGGATTTGATTTTTTTTTTTTTTTTTAATAAACGATGGGCCCATCGTTTTTTGAATTTTTGATTATCTTTTTTATCCTCGTTTTTCATCAATTTGGACCATGGGCTATAGCCCATATCGTACGGCATACTATAACACGCCGTTTTTCATAATTTTTGAGGATTTGAAAAAAATGAAAAAATGAAAAAGCGATGCGTTATAGCCCATCGTTTTTTTTTGGACCATGTGCTATAGCCCATATCGTATGGCATACTATAGAACGCTGTTTTTCATCATTTTTGAGGATTTGAAAAAAATGAAAAAATTATTAAAAAAAAACGATGGGTTATAGCCCATCGTTTTTTGAATTTTTGAAAAAAATGAAAATCCTCGTTTTTCATCATTTTGGACCATGGGCTATAGCCCATATCGTACGGCATACTATAGCACGCCGTTTTTCATCATTTTTGAGGATTTGAAAATAATGAAAAAATGAAAAAAATGATGGGTTATAGCCCATTGTTTTTTTTTGTTTTTTTGTTTTTTTTATCCTCGTTTTTCATCATTTTGGACCATGGGCTATAGCCCATGCCGTACGGCATACTATAGCACGCCGTTTGTCACCATTTTTGAGGATTTGAATTTATTTTCTTTAAATAAAAAAACGATGGGCCCATCGTTTTTTGAATTTTAGATTTTTTTTAATCCTCGTTTTTCATCATTTTTGACCATGGGCTATAGCCCATACCGTACGGCATACTATAGCACGCCGTTTTTCATCATTTTTGAGGATTTGAAAATAATGAAAGAAAAAAAACATGGGTTATAGCCCATCGTTTTTTTAATTTGTTGAATTTTGTTTTATCCTCGTTTTTCATCTTTTTTGACCATGGGCTATAGCCCATACTGTATGGCATACTATAGCACGCCGTTTTTCATCATTTTTGAGGATTTGAAAAAAATTTAAAAAACAAACATGGGTTATAGCCCATCGTTTTTTGAAGTTTAGATTTTTTTTTTATCCTCGTTTTTCATCATTTTGGACCATGTGCTATAGCCCATATCGTACGGCATACTATAGAACGCTGTTTTTCATCATTTTTGAGGATTTGAAAAAAATGAAAAAATTATTTAAAAAAAACGATGGGTTATAGCCCATCGTTTTTTGAATTTTTGAAAAAAATGAAAATCCTCGTTTTTCATCATTTTGGACCATGGGCTATAGCCCATATCGTACGGCATACTATAGCACACCGTTTTTCATCATTTTTGAGGATTTGAAAATAATGAAAAAATGAAAAAAATGATGGGTTATAGCCCATTGTTTTTTTTATTTTTTATTTTGTTTTTTTATCCTCGTTTTTCATCATTTTGGACCATGGGCTATAGCCCATGCCGTACGGCATACTATAGCACGCCGTTTGTCACCATTTTTGAGGATTTGAATTTTTTGTTTTTTAATAAAAAAACGATGGGCCCATCGTTTTTTGAATTTTTGATTATCTTTTTTATCCTCGTTTTTCATCAATTTGGACCATGGGCTATAGCCCATATCGTACGGCATACTATAGCACGCCGTTTTTCATAATTTTTGAGGATTTGAAAAAAATGAAAAAATGAAAAAGCGATGCGTTATAGCCCATCGTTTTTTGAATTTTGGATTTTCTTTTTTATCCTCGTTTTTCATCAATTTGGACCATGCTGTACTGTATGGCATACTATAGCACGCCGTTTTTCATCATTTTTGAGGATTTGAAAAAAATGAAAAAAACAAACATGGGTTATAGCCCATCGTTTTTAGAATTTTTGATTTTCTTTTTTATCCTCGTTTTTCATCTTTTTTGACCATGGGCTATAGCCCATACCGTACGGCATACTATAGCACGCCGTTTTTCATCATTTTTGAGGATTTGAAAATAATGAAAGAAAAAAAACATGGGTTATAGCCCATCGTTTTTTGAATTTGTTGAATTTTGTTTTATCCTCGTTTTTCATCATTTTTGACCATGGGCTATAGCCCATACTGTATGGCATACTATAGCACGCCGTTTTTCATCATTTTTGAGGATTTGAAAAAAATGAAAAAAAATAAACATGGGTTATAGCCCATCGTTTTTTGAAGTTTAGATATTTTTTTTTATCCTCGTTTTTCATCATTTTGGACCATGGGCTATAGCCCATATCGTACGGCATACTATAGAAAGCTGTTTTTCATCATTTTTGAGGATTTGAAAAAAATGAAAAAATTATTTAAAAAAAACGATGGGTTATAGCCCATCGTTTTTTGAATTTTTGAAAAAAATGAAAATCCTCGTTTTTCATCATTTTTGACCATGGGCTATAGCCCATACTGTATGGCATACTATAGCACGCCGTTTTTCATCATTTTTGAGGATTTGAAAAAAATGAAAAAAAATAAACATGGGTTATAGCCCATCGTTTTTTGAAGTTTAGATATTTTTTTTTATCCTCGTTTTTCATCATTTTGGACCATGGGCTATAGCCCATATCGTACGGCATACTATAGAAAGCTGTTTTTCATCATTTTTGAGGATTTGAAAAAAATGAAAAAATTATTTAAAAAAAACGATGGGTTATAGCCCATCGTTTTTTGAATTTTTGAAAAAAATGAAAATCCTCGTTTTTCATCATTTTGGACCATGGGCTATAGCCCATATCGTACGGCATACTATAGCACACCGTTTTTCATCATTTTTGAGGATTTGAAAAAAATGAAAAAATGAAAAAAATGATGGGTTATAGCCCATTGTTTTTTTAATTTTTGATTTTGTTTTTTTATCCTCGTTTTTCATCATTTTGGACCATGGGCTATAGCCCATGCCGTACGGCATACTATAGCACGCCGTTTGTCACCATTTTTGAGGATTTGATTTTTTTTTTTTTTTTTAATAAACGATGGGCCCATCGTTTTTTGAATTTTTGATTATCTTTTTTATCCTCGTTTTTCATCAATTTGGACCATGGGCTATAGCCCATATCGTACGGCATACTATAACACGCCGTTTTTCATAATTTTTGAGGATTTGAAAAAAATGAAAAAATGAAAAAGCGATGCGTTATAGCCCATCGTTTTTTGAATTTTGGATTTTCTTTTTTATCCTCGTTTTTCATCAATTTGGACCATGCTGTACTGTATGGCATACTATAGCACGCCGTTTTTCATCATTTTTGAGGATTTGAAAAAAATGAAAAAAACAAACATGGGTTATAGCCCATCGTTTTTAGAATTTTTGATTTTCTTTTTTATCCTCGTTTTTCATCTTTTTTGACCATGGGCTATAGCCCATACCGTACGGCATACTATAGCACGCCGTTTTTCATCATTTTTGAGGATTTGAAAATAATGAAAGAAAAAAAACATGGGTTATAGCCCATCGTTTTTTTGAATTTGTTGAATTTAGTTTTATCCTCGTTTTTCATCATTTTTGACCATGGGCTATAGCCCATACTGTATGGCATACTATAGCACGCCGTTTTTCATCATTTTTGAGGATTTGAAAAAAATGAAAAAAACAAACATGGGTTATAGCCCATCGTTTTTTGAAGTTTAGATTTTTTTTTTATCCTCGTTTTTCATCATTTTGGACCATGGGCTATAGCCCATATCGTACAGCATACTATAGAAAGCTGTTTTTCATCATTTTTGAGGATTTGAAAAAAATGAAAAAATTATTTAAAAAAAACGATGGGTTATAGCCCATCGTTTTTTGAATTTTTGAAAAAAATGAAAATCCTCGTTTTTCATCATTTTGGACCATGGGCTATAGCCCATATCGTACGGCATACTATAGCACACCGTTTTTCATCATTTTTGAGGATTTGAAAAAAATGAAAAAATGAAAAAAATGATGGGTTATAGCCCATTGTTTTTTTAATTTTTGATTTTGTTTTTTTATCCTCGTTTTTCATCATTTTGGACCATGGGCTATAGCCCATGCCGTACGGCAGACTATAGCACGCCGTTTGTCACCATTTTTGAGGATTTGATTATTATTTTTTTAATAAAAAAACGATGGGCCCATCGTTTTTTGAATTTTTGATTATCTTTTTTATCCTCGTTTTTCATCAA
Organism: Protomyctophum parallelum; assembly: GCF_964188405.1. Taxonomy (NCBI): domain Eukaryota; kingdom Metazoa; phylum Chordata; class Actinopteri; order Myctophiformes; family Myctophidae; genus Protomyctophum; species Protomyctophum parallelum. The sequence continues at coordinate 30,751,766 of NC_139698.1, read as the reverse complement.
TTTGGACCATGGGCTATAGCCCATATCGTACGGCATACTATAGCACGCCGTTTTTTATAATTTTTGAGGATTTGAAAAAAATGAAAAAATGAAAAAGCGATGCGTTATAGCCCATCGTTTTTTGAATTTTGGATTTTCTTTTTTATCCTCGTTTTTCATCAATTTGGACCATGCTGTACTGTATGGCATACTATAGCACGCCGTTTTTCATCATTTTTGAGGATTTTAAAAAAATGAAAAAAACAAACATGGGTTATAGCCCATCGTTTTTAGAATTTTTGATTTTCTTTTTTATCCTCGTTTTTCATCTTTTTTGACCATGGGCTATAGCCCATACTGTATGGCATACTATAGCACACCGTTTTTCATCATTTTTGAGGATTTGAAAAAAATGAAAAAAACAAACATGGGTTATAGCCCATCGTTTTTTGAAATTTAGATTTTTTTTTTTATCCTCGTTTTTCATCATTTTGGACCATGGGCTATAGCCCATATCGTACGGCATACTATAGAACGCTGTTTTTCATCATTTTTGAGGATTTGAAAAAAATGAAAAAATTATTTAAAAAAAACGATGGGTTATAGCCCATCGTTTTTTGAATTTTTGAAAAAAATGAAAATCCTCGTTTTTCATCATTTTGGACCATGGGCTATAGCCCATATCGTACGGCATACTATAGCACACCGTTTTTCATCATTTTTGAGGATTTGAAAATAATGAAAAAATGAAAAAAATGATGGGTTATAGCCCATTGTTTTTTAAATTTTTGATTTTGTTTTTTTATCCTCGTTTTTCATCAATTTGGACCATGGGCTATAGCCCATGCCGTACGGCATACTATAGCACGCCGTTTGTCACCATTTTTGAGGATTTGAATTTTTTGTTTTTTAATAAAAAAACGATGGGCCCATCGTTTTTTGAATTTTTGATTATCTTTTTTATCCTCGTTTTTCATCAATTTGGACCATGGGCTATAGCCCATATCGTACGGCATACTATAGCACGCCGTTTTTCATAATTTTTGAGGATTTGAAAAAAATGAAAAAATGAAAAAGCGATGCGTTATAGCCCATCGTTTTTTGAATTTTGGATTTTCTTTTTTATCCTCGTTTTTCATCAATTTGGACCATGCTGTACTGTATGGCATACTATAGCACGCCGTTTTTCATCATTTTTGAGGATTTGAAAAAAATGAAAAAAACAAACATGGGTTATAGCCCATCGTTTTTAGAATTTTTGATTTTCTTTTTTATCCTCGTTTTTCATCTTTTTTGACCATGGGCTATAGCCCATACCGTACGGCATACTATAGCACGCCGTTTTTCATCATTTTTGAGGATTTGAAAATAATGAAAGAAAAAAAACATGGGTTATAGCCCATCGTTTTTTGAATTTGTTGAATTTTGTTTTATCCTCGTTTTTCATCATTTTTGACCATGGGCTATAGCCCATACTGTATGGCATACTATAGCACGCCGTTTTTCATCATTTTTGAGGATTTGAAAAAAATGAAAAAAAATAAACATGGGTTATAGCCCATCGTTTTTTGAAGTTTAGATATTTTTTTTTATCCTCGTTTTTCATCATTTTGGACCATGGGCTATAGCCCATATCGTACGGCATACTATAGAAAGCTGTTTTTCATCATTTTTGAGGATTTGAAAAAAATGAAAAAATTATTTAAAAAAAACGATGGGTTATAGCCCATCGTTTTTTGAATTTTTGAAAAAAATGAAAATCCTCGTTTTTCATCATTTTGGACCATGGGCTATAGCCCATATCGTACGGCATACTATAGCACACCGTTTTTCATCATTTTTGAGGATTTGAAAAAAATGAAAAAATGAAAAAAATGATGGGTTATAGCCCATTGTTTTTTTAATTTTTGATTTAGTTTTTTTATCCTCGTTTTTCATCATTTTGGACCATGGGCTATAGCCCATGCCGTACGGCATACTATAGCACGCCGTTTGTCACCATTTTTGAGGATTTGATTTTTTTTTTTTTTTTTAATAAACGATGGGCCCATCGTTTTTTGAATTTTTGATTATCTTTTTTATCCTCGTTTTTCATCAATTTGGACCATGGGCTATAGCCCATATCGTACGGCATACTATAACACGCCGTTTTTCATAATTTTTGAGGATTTGAAAAAAATGAAAAAATGAAAAAGCGATGCGTTATAGCCCATCGTTTTTTGAATTTTGGATTTTCTTTTTTATCCTCGTTTTTCATCAATTTGGACCATGCTGTACTGTATGGCATACTATAGCACGCCGTTTTTCATCATTTTTGAGGATTTGAAAAAAATGAAAAAAACAAACATGGGTTATAGCCCATCGTTTTTAGAATTTTTGATTTTCTTTTTTATCCTCGTTTTTCATCTTTTTTGACCATGGGCTATAGCCCATACCGTACGGCATACTATAGCACGCCGTTTTTCATCATTTTTGAGGATTTGAAAATAATGAAAGAAAAAAAACATGGGTTATAGCCCATCGTTTTTTTGAATTTGTTGAATTTAGTTTTATCCTCGTTTTTCATCATTTTTGACCATGGGCTATAGCCCATACTGTATGGCATACTATAGCACGCCGTTTTTCATCATTTTTGAGGATTTGAAAAAAATGAAAAAAACAAACATGGGTTATAGCCCATCGTTTTTTGAAGTTTAGATTTTTTTTTTATCCTCGTTTTTCATCATTTTGGACCATGGGCTATAGCCCATATCGTACAGCATACTATAGAAAGCTGTTTTTCATCATTTTTGAGGATTTGAAAAAAATGAAAAAATTATTTAAAAAAAACGATGGGTTATAGCCCATCGTTTTTTGAATTTTTGAAAAAAATGAAAATCCTCGTTTTTCATCATTTTGGACCATGGGCTATAGCCCATATCGTACGGCATACTATAGCACACCGTTTTTCATCATTTTTGAGGATTTGAAAAAAATGAAAAAATGAAAAAAATGATGGGTTATAGCCCATTGTTTTTTTAATTTTTGATTTTGTTTTTTTATCCTCGTTTTTCATCATTTTGGACCATGGGCTATAGCCCATGCCGTACGGCAGACTATAGCACGCCGTTTTTCATCATTTTTGAGGATTTGAAAAAAATGAAAAAAACAACCATGGGTTATAGCCCATCGTTTTTAGAATTTTTGATTTTCTTTTTTATCCTCGTTTTTCATCTTTTTTGACCATGGGCTATAGCCCATACCGTACGGCATACTATAGCACGCCGTTTTTCATCATTTTTGAGGATTTGAAAATAATGAAAGAAAAAAAACATGGGTTATAGCCCATCGTTTTTTGAATTTGTTGAATTTTGTTTTATCCTCGTTTTTCATCATTTTTGACCATGGGCTATAGCCCATACTGTATGGCATACTATAGCACGCCGTTTTTCATCATTTTTGAGGATTTGAAAAAAATGAAAAAAAATAAACATGGGTTATAGCCCATCGTTTTTTGAAGTTTAGATATTTTTTTTTATCCTCGTTTTTCATCATTTTGGACCATGGGCTATAGCCCATATCGTACGGCATACTATAGAAAGCTGTTTTTCATCATTTTTGAGGATTTGAAAAAAATGAAAAAATTATTTAAAAAAAACGATGGGTTATAGCCCATCGTTTTTTGAATTTTTGAAAAAAATGAAAATCCTCGTTTTTCATCATTTTGGACCATGGGCTATAGCCCATATCGTACGGCATACTATAGCACACCGTTTTTCATCATTTTTGAGGATTTGAAAAAAATGAAAAAATGAAAAAAATGATGGGTTATAGCCCATTGTTTTTTTAATTTTTGATTTTGTTTTTTTATCCTCGTTTTTCATCATTTTGGACCATGGGCTATAGCCCATGCCGTACGGCATACTATAGCACGCCGTTTGTCACCATTTTTGAGGATTTGATTTTTTTTTTTTTTTTTAATAAACGATGGGCCCATCGTTTTTTGAATTTTTGATTATCTTTTTTATCCTCGTTTTTCATCAATTTGGACCTTGGGCTATAGCCCATATCGTACGGCATACTATAACACGCCGTTTTTCATAATTTTTGAGGATTTGAAAAAAATGAAAAAATGAAAAAGCGATGCGTTATAGCCCATCGTTTTTTGAATTTTGGATTTTCTTTTTTATCCTCGTTTTTCATCAATTTGGACCATGCTGTACTGTATGGCATACTATAGCACGCCGTTTTTCATCATTTTTGAGGATTTGAAAAAAATGAAAAAAACAAACATGGGTTATAGCCCATCGTTTTTAGAATTTTAGATTTTCTTTTTTATCCTCGTTTTTCATCTTTTTTGACCATGGGCTATAGCCCATACCGTACGGCATACTATAGCACGCCGTTTTTCATCATTTTTGAGGTTTTGAAAATAATGAAAGAAAAAAAACATGGGTTATAGCCCATCGTTTTTTTGAATTTGTTGAATTTAGTTTTATCCTCGTTTTTCATCATTTTTGACCATGGGCTATAGCCCATACTGTATGGCATACTATAGCACGCCGTTTTTCATCATTTTTGAGGATTTGAAAAAAATGAAAAAAACAAACATGGGTTATAGCCCATCGTTTTTTGAAGTTTAGATTTTTTTTTTATCCTCGTTTTTCATCATTTTGGACCATGGGCTATAGCCCATATCGTACAGCATACTATAGAAAGCTGTTTTTCATCATTTTTGAGGATTTGAAAAAAATGAAAAAATTATTTAAAAAAAACGATGGGTTATAGCCCATCGTTTTTTGAATTTTTGAAAAAAATGAAAATCCTCGTTTTTCATCATTTTGGACCATGGGCTATAGCCCATATCGTACGGCATACTATAGCACACCGTTTTTCATCATTTTTGAGGATTTGAAAAAAATGAAAAAATGAAAAAAATGATGGGTTATAGCCCATTGTTTTTTTAATTTTTGATTTTGTTTTTTTATCCTCGTTTTTCATCATTTTGGTCCATGGGCTATAGCCCATGCCGTACGGCAGACTATAGCACGCCGTTTGTCACCATTTTTGAGGATTTGATTATTATTTTTTTAATAAAAAAACGATGGGCCCATCGTTTTTTGAATTTTTGATTATCTTTTTTATCCTCGTTTTTCATCAATTTGGACCATGGGCTATAGCCCATATCGTACGGCATACTATAGCACGCCGTTTTTTATAATTTTTGAGGATTTGAAAAAAATGAAAAAATGAAAAAGCGATGCGTTATAGCCCATCGTTTTTTGAATTTTGGATTTTCTTTTTTATCCTCGTTTTTCATCAATTTGGACCATGCTGTACTGTATGGCATACTATAGCACGCCGTTTTTCATCATTTTTGAGGATTTTAAAAAAATGAAAAAAACAAACATGGGTTATAGCCCATCGTTTTTAGAATTTTTGATTTTCTTTTTTATCCTCGTTTTTCATCTTTTTTGACCATGGGCTATAGCCCATACTGTATGGCATACTATAGCACACCGTTTTTCATCATTTTTGAGGATTTGAAAAAAATGAAAAAAACAAACATGGGTTATAGCCCATCGTTTTTTGAAATTTAGATTTTTTTTTTTATCCTCGTTTTTCATCATTTTGGACCATGGGCTATAGCCCATATCGTACGGCATACTATAGAACGCTGTTTTTCATCATTTTTGAGGATTTGAAAAAAATGAAAAAATTATTTAAAAAAAACGATGGGTTATAGCCCATCGTTTTTTGAATTTTTGAAAAAAATGAAAATCCTCGTTTTTCATCATTTTGGACCATGGGCTATAGCCCATATCGTACGGCATACTATAGCACACCGTTTTTCATCATTTTTGAGGATTTGAAAATAATGAAAAAATGAAAAAAATGATGGGTTATAGCCCATTGTTTTTTAAATTTTTGATTTTGTTTTTTTATCCTCGTTTTTCATCAATTTGGACCATGGGCTATAGCCCATATCGTACGGCATACTATAGCACGCCGTTTTTCATAATTTTTGAGGATTTGAAAAAAATGAAAAAATGAAAAAGCGATGCGTTATAGCCCATCGTTTTTTGAATTTTGGATTTTCTTTTTTATCCTCGTTTTTCATCAATTTGGACCATGCTGTACTGTATGGCATACTATAGCACGCCGTTTTTCATCATTTTTGAGGATTTGAAAAAAATGAAAAAAACAAACATGGGTTATAGCCCATCGTTTTTAGAATTTTTGATTTTCTTTTTTATCCTCGTTTTTCATCAATTTGGACCATGAGCTATAGCCCATATCGTACGGCATACTATAGCACGCCGTTTTTCATCATTTTTGAGGATTTGAAAAAAATGAAAAAATGAAAAAAAAAACGATGGGTTATAGCCCATCGTTTTTTGAATTTTTGGAAAAAAAAGTATCCTCGTTTTTCATCATTTTGGACCATGGGCTATAGCCCATATCGTACGGCATACTATAGCACGCCGTTTTTCATCATTTTTGAGGATTTAAAAAAAATGAAAAAATAAAAAAAACGATGGGTTATAGCCCATCGTTTTTTGAATTTTTGATTATCTTTTTTATCCTCGTTTTTCATCAATTTGGACCATGGGCTATAGCCCATATCGTATGGCATACTATAGCACGCCGTTTTTCACCATTTTTGAGGATTTAAAAAAATAAAATAAAAATAAAAAAACGATGGGTTATAGCCCATCGTTTTTAGAATTTTTTATTTTGTTTTTTTATCCTCGTTTTTCATCATTTTGGACCATGGGCTATAGCCCATATCGTATGGCATACTATAGCACGCCGTTTTTCACCATTTTTGAGGATTTGAATTTTTTTTTTTTATAAAAAAACGATGGGCCCATCGTTTTTTGAATTTTTGATTATCTTTTTTATCCTCGTTTTTCATCAATTTGGACCATGGGCTATAGCCCATATCGTACGGCATACTATAGCACGCCGTTTTTCATAATTTTTGAGGATTTGAAAAAAATGAAAAAATGAAAAAGCGATGCGTTATAGCCCATCGTTTTTTGAATTTTGGATTTTCTTTTTTATCCTCGTTTTTCATCAATTTGGACCATGCTGTACTGTATGGCATACTATAGCACGCCGTTTTTCATCATTTTTGAGGATTTGAAAAAAATGAAAAAAACAAACATGGGTTATAGCCCATCGTTTTTAGAATTTTTGATTTTCTTTTTTATCCTCGTTTTTCATCAATTTGGACCATGAGCTATAGCCCATATCGTACGGCATACTATAGCACGCCGTTTTTCATCATTTTTGAGGATTTGAAAAAAATGAAAAAATGAAAAAAAAAACGATGGGTTATAGCCCATCGTTTTTTGAATTTTTGAAAAAAAAAAGTATCCTCGTTTTTCATCATTTTGGACCATGGGCTATAGCCCATATCGTACGGCATACTATAGCACGCCGTTTTTCATCATTTTTGAGGATTTGAAAAAAATGAAAAAATAAAAAAAACGATGGGTTATATCCCATCGTTTTTTGAATTTTTGATTATCTTTTTTATCCTCGTTTTTCATCAATTTGGACCATGGGCTATAGCCCATATCGTATGGCATACTATAGCACGCCGTTTTTCATCATTTTTGAGGATTTGAAAAAAATGAAAAAATAAAAAAAACGATGGGTTATATCCCATCGTTTTTAGAATTTTTGATTATCTTTTTTATCCTCGTTTTTCATCAATTTGGACCATGCCCATATCGTACGGCATACTATAGCACGCTGTTTTTCATAATTTTTGAGGATTTGAAAAAAATGAAAAAATTAAAAAAACGATGCGTTATAGCCCATCGTTTTTTGAATTTTGGATTTTATTTTTTATCCTCGTTTTTCATCAATTTGGACCATGGGCTATAGCCCATATCGTACGGCATACTATAGCACGCCGTTTTTCATCGTTTTTGAGGATTTGAAAAAAAATTAAAAAATTAAAAAAATGATGGGTTATAGCCCATCGTTTTTTTTAATTTTAGATTTTTTTTTAATCCTCGTTTTTCATCATTTTGGACCATGGGCTATAGCCCATATCGTACGGCATACTATAGCACGCCGTTTTTCATAATTTTTGAGGATTTGGAAAAAATGAAAAAAACGATGGGTTATAGCCCATCGTTTTTTGAATTTTTGAAAAAAAAGAAAATCCTCGTTTTTCATCATTTTGGACCATGGGCTATAGCCCATATCGTACGGCATACTATAGCACACCGTTTTTCATCATTTTTGAGGATTTGAAAATAATGAAAAAATGAAGAAAATGATGGGTTATAGCCCATAGTTTTTAGAATTTTTGATTATCTTTTTTATCCTCGTTTTTCATCAATTTGGACCATGGGCTATAGCCCATATCGTACGGCATACTATAGCACGCCGTTTTTCATCGTTTTTAAGGATTTGAAGAAAAAAAAAGAAAAAAAAAAAACGATGGGTTATAGCCCATCGTTTTTAGAATTTTTGATTATCTTTTTAATCCTCGTTTTTCATCATTTTGGACCATGGGCTATAGCCCATATCGTACGGCATACTATAGCACGCCGTTTTTCATAATTTTTGAGGATTTGAAAAAAATGAAAAAATGAAAAAAACGATGGGTTATAGCCCATTGTTTTTTGAATTTTTGAAAAAAAAGAAGATCCTCGTTTTTCATCATTTTGGACCATGGGCTATAGCCCATATCGTATGGCATACTATAGCACACCGTTTTTCATCATTTTTGAGGATTTGAAAATAATGAAAAAATGAAGAAAATTATGGGTTATAGCCCATAGTTTTTTTAATTTTTGATTTTGTTTTTTTATCCTCGTTTTTCATCATTTTGGACCATGGGCTATAGCCCATGCCGTACGGCATACTATAGCACGCCGTTTGTCACCATTTTTGAGGATTTGATTTTTTTTTTTTTTTTTAATAAACGATGGGCCCATCGTTTTTTGAATTTTTGATTATCTTTTTTATCCTCGTTTTTCATCAATTTGGACCATGGGCTATAGCCCATATCGTACGGCATACTATAACACGCCGTTTTTCATAATTTTTGAGGATTTGAAAAAAATGAAAAAATGAAAAAGCGATGCGTTATAGCCCATCGTTTTTTGAATTTTGGATTTTCTTTTTTATCCTCGTTTTTCATCAATTTGGACCATGCTGTACTGTATGGCATACTATAGCACGCCGTTTTTCATCATTTTTGAGGATTTGAAAAAAATGAAAAAAACAAACATGGGTTATAGCCCATCGTTTTTAGAATTTTTGATTTTCTTTTTTATCCTCGTTTTTCATCTTTTTTGACCATGGGCTATAGCCCATACCGTACGGCATACTATAGCACGCCGTTTTTCATCATTTTTGAGGATTTGAAAATAATGAAAGAAAAAAAACATGGGTTATAGCCCATCGTTTTTTTTAATTTGTTGAATTTAGTTTTATCCTCGTTTTTCATCATTTTTGACCATGGGCTATAGCCCATACTGTATGGCATACTATAGCACGCCGTTTTTCATCATTTTTGAGGATTTGAAAAAAATGAAAAAAACAAACATGGGTTATAGCCCATCGTTTTTTGAAGTTTAGATTTTTTTTTTATCCTCGTTTTTCATCATTTTGGACCATGGGCTATAGCCCATATCGTACAGCATACTATAGAAAGCTGTTTTTCATCATTTTTGAGGATTTGAAAAAAATGAAAAAATTATTAAAAAAAAACGATGGGTTATAGCCCATCGTTTTTTGAATTTTTGAAAAAAATGAAAATCCTCGTTTTTCATCATTTTGGACCATGGGCTATAGCCCATATCGTACGGCATACTATAGCACACCGTTTTTCATCATTTTTGAGGATTTGAAAAAAATGAAAAAATGAAAAAAATGATGGGTTATAGCCCATTGTTTTTTTAATTTTTGATTTTGTTTTTTTATCCTCGTTTTTCATCATTTTGGACCATGGGCTATAGCCCATGCCGTACGGCAGACTATAGCACGCCGTTTGTCACCATTTTTGAGGATTTGATTATTATTTTTTTAATAAAAAAACGATGGGCCCATCGTTTTTTGAATTTTTGATTATCTTTTTTATCCTCGTTTTTCATCAATTTGGACCATGGGCTATAGCCCATATCGTACGGCATACTATAGCACGCCGTTTTTCATCGTTTTTAAGGATTTGAAAAAAAAAAAGAAAAAAAAAAAACGATGGGTTATAGCCCATCGTTTTTAGAATTTTTGATTATCTTTTTAATCCTCGTTTTTCATCATTTTGGACCATGGGCTATAGCCCATATCGTACGGCATACTATAGCACGCCGTTTTTCATAATTTTTGAGGATTTGGAAAAAATGAAAAAATGAAAAAAACGATGGGTTATAGCCCATTGTTTTTTGAATTTTTGAAAAAAAAGAAGATCCTCGTTTTTCATCATTTTGGACCATGGGCTATAGCCCATATCGTATGGCATACTATAGCACACCGTTTTTCATCATTTTTGAGGATTTGAAAATAATGAAAAAATGAAGAAAATGATGGGTTATAGCCCATAGTTTTTTTAATTTTTGATTTTGTTTTTTTATCCTCGTTTTTCATCATTTTGGACCATGGGCTATAGCCCATGCCGTACGGCATACTATAGCACGCCGTTTGTCACCATTTTTGAGGATTTGATTTTTTTTTTTTTTTTTAATAAACGATGGGCCCATCGTTTTTTGAATTTTTGATTATCTTTTTTATCCTCGTTTTTCATCAATTTGGACCATGGGCTATAGCCCATATCGTACGGCATACTATAACACGCCGTTTTTCATAATTTTTGAGGATTTGAAAAAAATGAAAAAATGAAAAAGCGATGCGTTATAGCCCATCGTTTTTTGAATTTTGGATTTTCTTTTTTATCCTCGTTTTTCATCAATTTGGACCATGCTGTACTGTATGGCATACTATAGCACGCCGTTTTTCATCATTTTTGAGGATTTGAAAAAAATGAAAAAAACAAACATGGGTTATAGCCCATCGTTTTTAGAATTTTTGATTTTCTTTTTTATCCTCGTTTTTCATCTTTTTTGACCATGGGCTATAGCCCATACCGTACGGCATACTATAGCACGCCGTTTTTCATCATTTTTGAGGATTTGAAAATAATGAAAGAAAAAAAACATGGGTTATAGCCCATCGTTTTTTTTAATTTGTTGAATTTAGTTTTATCCTCGTTTTTCATCATTTTTGACCATGGGCTATAGCCCATACTGTATGGCATACTATAGCACGCCGTTTTTCATCATTTTTGAGGATTTGAAAAAAATGAAAAAAACAAACATGGGTTATAGCCCATCGTTTTTTGAAGTTTAGATTTTTTTTTTATCCTCGTTTTTCATCATTTTGGACCATGGGCTATAGCCCATATCGTACAGCATACTATAGAAAGCTGTTTTTCATCATTTTTGAGGATTTGAAAAAAATGAAAAAAATATTAAAAAAAAACGATGGGTTATAGCCCATCGTTTTTTGAATTTTTGAAAAAAATGAAAATCCTCGTTTTTCATCATTTTGGACCATGGGCTATAGCCCATATCGTACGGCATACTATAGCACACCGTTTTTCATCATTTTTGAGGATTTGAAAAAAATGAAAAAATGAAAAAAATGATGGGTTATAGCCCATTGTTTTTTTAATTTTTGATTTTGTTTTTTTATCCTCGTTTTTCATCATTTTGGACCATGGGCTATAGCCCATGCCGTACGGCAGACTATAGCACGCCGTTTGTCACCATTTTTGAGGATTTGATTATTATTTTTTTAATAAAAAAACGATGGGCCCATCGTTTTTTGAATTTTTGATTATCTTTTTTATCCTCGTTTTTCATCAATTTGGACCATGGGCTATAGCCCATATCGTACGGCATACTATAGCACGCCGTTTTTCATCGTTTTTAAGGATTTGAAAAAAAAAAAGAAAAAAAAAAAACGATGGGTTATAGCCCATCGTTTTTAGAATTTTTGATTATCTTTTTAATCCTCGTTTTTCATCATTTTGGACCATGGGCTATAGCCCATATCGTACGGCATACTATAGCACGCCGTTTTTCATAATTTTTGAGGATTTGGAAAAAATGAAAAAATGAAAAAAACGATGGGTTATAGCCCATTGTTTTTTGAATTTTTGAAAAAAAAGAAGATCCTCGTTTTTCATCATTTTGGACCATGGGCTATAGCCCATATCGTATGGCATACTATAGCACACCGTTTTTCATCATTTTTGAGGATTTGAAAATAATGAAAAAATGAAGAAAATGATGGGTTATAGCCCATAGTTTTTTTAATTTTTGATTTTGTTTTTTTATCCTCGTTTTTCATCATTTTGGACCATGGGCTATAGCCCATGCCGTACGGCATACTATAGCACGCCGTTTGTCACCATTTTTGAGGATTTGATTTTTTTTTTTTTTTTTAATAAACGATGGGCCCATCGTTTTTTGAATTTTTGATTAGCTTTTTTATCCTCGTTTTTCATCAATTTGGACCATGGGCTATAGCCCATATCGTACGGCATACTATAACACGCCGTTTTTCATAATTTTTGAGGATTTGAAAAAAATGAAAAAATGAAAAAGCGATGCGTTATAGCCCATCGTTTTTTGAATTTTGGATTTTCTTTTTTATCCTCGTTTTTCATCAATTTGGACCATGCTGTACTGTATGGCATACTATAGCACGCCGTTTTTCATCATTTTTGAGGATTTGAAAAAAATGAAAAAAACAAACATGGGTTATAGCCCATCGTTTTTAGAATTTTTGATTTTCTTTTTTATCCTCGTTTTTCATCTTTTTTGACCATGGGCTATAGCCCATACCGTACGGCATACTATAGCACGCCGTTTTTCATCATTTTTGAGGATTTGAAAATAATGAAAGAAAAAAAACATGGGTTATAGCCCATCGTTTTTTTTAATTTGTTGAATTTAGTTTTATCCTCGTTTTCCATCATTTTTGACCATGGGCTATAGCCCATACTGTATGGCATACTATAGCACGCCGTTTTTCATCATTTTTGAGGATTTGAAAAAAATGAAAAAAACAAACATGGGTTATAGCCCATCGTTTTTTGAAGTTTAGATTTTTTTTTTATCCTCGTTTTTCATCATTTTGGACCATGGGCTATAGCCCATATCGTACAGCATACTATAGAAAGCTGTTTTTCATCATTTTTGAGGATTTGAAAAAAATGAAAAAATTATTTAAAAAAAACGATGGGTTATAGCCCATCGTTTTTTGAATTTTTGAAAAAAATGAAAATCCTCGTTTTTCATCATTTTGGACCATGGGCTATAGCCCATATCGTACGGCATACTATAGCACACCGTTTTTCATCATTTTTGAGGATTTGAAAAAAATGAAAAAATGAAAAAAATGATGGGTTATAGCCCATTGTTTTTTTAATTTTTGATTTTGTTTTTTTATCCTCGTTTTTCATCATTTTGGACCATGGGCTATAGCCCATGCCGTACGGCAGACTATAGCACGCCGTTTGTCACCATTTTTGAGGATTTGATTATTATTTTTTTAATAAAAAAACGATGGGCCCATCGTTTTTTGAATTTTTGATTATCTTTTTTATCCTCGTTTTTCATCAATTTGGACCATGGGCTATAGCCCATATCGTACTGCATACTATAGCACGCCGTTTTTTATAATTTTTGAGGATTTGAAAAAAATGAAAAAATGAAAAAGCGATGCGTTATAGCCCATCGTTTTTTGAATTTTGGATTTTCTTTTTTATCCTCGTTTTTCATCAATTTGGACCATGCTGTACTGTATGGCATACTATAGCACGCCGTTTTTCATCATTTTTGAGGATTTTAAAAAAATGAAAAAAACAAACATGGGTTATAGCCCATCGTTTTTAGAATTTTTGATTTTCTTTTTTATCCTCGTTTTTCATCTTTTTTGACCATGGGCTATAGCCCATACTGTATGGCATACTATAGCACACCGTTTTTCATCATTTTTGAGGATTTGAAAAAAATGAAAAAAACAAACATGGGTTATAGCCCATCGTTTTTTGAAATTTAGATTTTTTTTTTTATCCTCGTTTTTCATCATTTTGGACCATGGGCTATAGCCCATATCGTACGGCATACTATAGAACGCTGTTTTTCATCATTTTTGAGGATTTGAAAAAAATGAAAAAATTATTTAAAAAAAACGATGGGTTATAGCCCATCGTTTTTTGAATTTTTGAAAAAAATGAAAATCCTCGTTTTTCATCATTTTGGACCATGGGCTATAGCCCATATCGTACGGCATACTATAGCACACCGTTTTTCATCATTTTTGAGGATTTGAAAATAATGAAAAAATGAAAAAAATGATGGGTTATAGCCCATTGTTTTTTAAATTTTTGATTTTGTTTTTTTATCCTCGTTTTTCATCAATTTGGACCATGGGCTATAGCCCATATCGTACGGCATACTATAGCACGCCGTTTTTGTTTTTCATAATTTTTGAGGATTTGAAAAAAATGAAAAAATGAAAAAGCGATGCGTTATAGCCCATCGTTTTTTGAATTTTGGATTTTCTTTTTTATCCTCGTTTTTCATCAATTTGGACCATGCTGTACTGTATGGCATACTATAGCACGCCGTTTTTCATCATTTTTGAGGATTTGAAAAAAACAAACATGGGTTATAGCCCATCGTTTTTAGAATTTTTGATTTTCTTTTTTATCCTCGTTTTTCATCAATTTGGACCATGAGCTATAGCCCTATCGTACGGCATACTATAGCACGCCGTTTTTCATCATTTTTGAGGATTTGAAAAAAATGAAAAAATGAAAAAAAAAACGATGGGTTATAGCCCATCGTTTTTTGAATTTTTGGAAAAAAAAGTATCCTCGTTTTTCATCATTTTGGACCATGGGCTATAGCCCATATCGTACGGCATACTATAGCACGCCGTTTTTCATCATTTTTGAGGATTTAAAAAAAATGAAAAAATAAAAAAAACGATGGGTTATAGCCCATCGTTTTTTGAATTTTTGATTATCTTTTTTATCCTCGTTTTTCATCAATTTGGACCATGGGCTATAGCCCATATCGTATGGCATACTATAGCACGCCGTTTTTCACCATTTTTGAGGATTTAAAAAAATAAAATAAAAATAAAAAAACGATGGGTTATAGCCCATCGTTTTTAGAATTTTTTATTTTGTTTTTTTATCCTCGTTTTTCATCATTTTGGACCATGGGCTATAGCCCATATCGTATGGCATACTATAGCACGCCGTTTTTCACCATTTTTGAGGATTTGAATTTTTTTTTTTTTATAAAAAAACGATGGGCCCATCGTTTTTTGAATTTTTGATTATCTTTTTTATCCTCGTTTTTCATCAATTTGGACCATGGGCTATAGCCCATATCGTACGGCATACTATAGCACGCCGTTTTTCATAATTTTTGAGGATTTGAAAAAAATGAAAAAATGAAAAAGCGATGCGTTATAGCCCATCGTTTTTTGAATTTTGGATTTTCTTTTTTATCCTCGTTTTTCATCAATTTGGACCATGCTGTACTGTATGGCATACTATAGCACGCCGTTTTTCATCATTTTTGAGGATTTGAAAAAAATGAAAAAAACAAACATGGGTTATAGCCCATCGTTTTTAGAATTTTTGATTTTCTTTTTTATCCTCGTTTTTCATCAATTTGGACCATGAGCTATAGCCCATATCGTACGGCATACTATAGCACGCCGTTTTTCATCATTTTTGAGGATTTGAAAAAAATGAAAAAATGAAAAAAAAAACGATGGGTTATAGCCCATCGTTTTTTGAATTTTTGAAAAAAAAAAGTATCCTCGTTTTTCATCATTTTGGACCATGGGCTATAGCCCATATCGTACGGCATACTATAGCACGCCGTTTTTCATCATTTTTGAGGATTTGAAAAAAATGAAAAAATAAAAAAAACGATGGGTTATATCCCATCGTTTTTTGAATTTTTGATTATCTTTTTTATCCTCGTTTTTCATCAATTTGGACCATGGGCTATAGCCCATATCGTATGGCATACTATAGCACGCCGTTTTTCACCATTTTTGAGGATTAAAAAAAATATATATATTTTTTTAAAACGATGGGTTATAGCCCATCGTTTTTAGAATTTTTGATTATCTTTTTTATCCTCGTTTTTCATCAATTTGGACCATGCCCATATCGTACGGCATACTATAGCACGCTGTTTTTCATAATTTTTGAGGATTTGAAAAAAATGAAAAAATGAAAAAAACGATGCGTTATAGCCCATCGTTTTTTGAATTTTGGATTTTATTTTTTATCCTCGTTTTTCATCAATTTGGACCATGGGCTATAGCCCATATCGTACGGCATACTATAGCACGCCGTTTTTCATCGTTTTTGAGGATTTGAAAAAAAATTAAAAAATTAAAAAAATGATGGGTTATAGCCCATCGTTTTTTTTAATTTTAGATTTTTTTTTAATCCTCGTTTTTCATCATTTTGGACCATGGGCTATAGCCCATATCGTACGGCATACTATAGCACGCCGTTTTTCATAATTTTTGAGGATTTGGAAAAAATGAAAAAAACGATGGGTTATAGCCCATCGTTTTTTGAATTTTTGAAAAAAAAGAAAATCCTCGTTTTTCATCATTTTGGACCATGGGCTATAGCCCATATCGTACGGCATACTATAGCACACCGTTTTTCATCATTTTTGAGGATTTGAAAATAATGAAAAAATGAAGAAAATGATGGGTTATAGCCCATAGTTTTTTTAATTTTTGATTTTGTTTTTTTATCCTCGTTTTTCATCATTTTGGACCATGGGCTATAGCCCATATCGTATGGCATACAATAGCACGCCGTTTTTCACCATTTTTGAGGATTTGAAAAAAAAAAAAAAAAAAAAAAAAAACGATGGGTTATAGCCCATCGTTTTTAGAATTTTTGATTATCTTTTTTATCCTCGTTTTTCATCAATTTGGACCATGGGCTATAGCCCATATCGTACGGCATACTATAGCACGCCGTTTTTCATCGTTTTTAAGGATTTGAAAAAAAAAAAGAAAAAAAAAAAACGATGGGTTATAGCCCATCGTTTTTAGAATTTTTGATTATCTTTTTAATCCTCGTTTTTCATCATTTTGGACCATGGGCTATAGCCCATATCGTACGGCATACTATAGCACGCCGTTTTTCATAATTTTTGAGGATTTGGAAAAAATGAAAAAATGAAAAAAACGATGGGTTATAGCCCATTGTTTTTTGAATTTTTGAAAAAAAAGAAGATCCTCGTTTTTCATCATTTTGGACCATGGGCTATAGCCCATATCGTATGGCATACTATAGCACACCGTTTTTCATCATTTTTGAGGATTTGAAAATAATGAAAAAATGAAGAAAATGATGGGTTATAGCCCATAGTTTTTTTAATTTTTGATTTTGTTTTTTTATCCTCGTTTTTCATCATTTTGGACCATGGGCTATAGCCCATATCGTATGGCATACTATAGCACGCCGTTTTTCACCATTTTTGAGGATTTGAAAAAAAATAAAAAAAATAAAAAAACGATGGGTTATAGCCCATCGTTTTTAGAATTTTTGATTATCTTTTTTATCCTCGTTTTTCATCAATTTGGACCATGGGCTATAGCCCATATCGTACGGCATACTATAGCACGCCGTTTTTCATAATTTTTGAGGATTTGAAAAAAATGAAAAAATGAAAAAGCGATGCGTTATAGCCCATCGTTTTTTGAATTTTGGATTTTCTTTTTTATCCTCGTTTTTCATCAATTTGGACCATGCTGTACTGTATGGCATACTATAGCACGCCGTTTTTCATCATTTTTGAGGATTTGAAAAAAATGAAAAAAACAAACATGGGTTATAGCCCATCGTTTTTAGAATTTTTGATTTTCTTTTTTATCCTCGTTTTTCATCTTTTTTGACCATGGGCTATAGCCCATACCGTACGGCATACTATAGCACGCCGTTTTTCATCATTTTTGAGGATTTGAAAATAATGAAAGAAAAAAAACATGGGTTATAGCCCATCGTTTTTTGAATTTGTTGAATTTAGTTTTATCCTCGTTTTTCATCATTTTTGACCATGGGCTATAGCCCATACTGTATGGCATACTATAGCACGCCGTTTTTCATCATTTTTGAGGATTTGAAAAAAATGAAAAAAACAAACATGGGTTATAGCCCATCGTTTTTTGAAGTTTAGATTTTTTTTTTATCCTCGTTTTTCATCATTTTGGACCATGGGCTATAGCCCATATCGTACGGCATACTATAGAAAGCTGTTTTTCATCATTTTTGAGGATTTGAAAAAAATGAAAGAATTATTTAAAAAAAACGATGGGTTATAGCCCATCGTTTTTTGAATTTAAAAAAAAAATGAAAATCCTCGTTTTTCATCATTTTGGACCATGGGCTATAGCCCATATCGTACGGCATACTATAGCACACCGTTTTTCATCATTTTTGAGGATTTGAAAAAAATAAAAAAATGAAAAAAATGATGGGTTATAGCCCATTGTTTTTTTAATTTTTGATTTTGTTTTTTTATCCTCGTTTTTCATCATTTTGGACCATGGGCTATAGCCCATATCGTACGGCATACTATAGCACACCGTTTTTCATCATTTTTGAGGATTTGAAAAAAATGAAAAAATGAAAAAAATGATGGGTTATAGCCCATTGTTTTTTTAATTTTTGATTTTGTTTTTTTATCCTCGTTTTTCATCATTTTGGACCATGGGCTATAGCCCATATCGTACGGCATACTATAGCACACCGTTTTTCATCATTTTTGAGGATTTGAAAAAAATGAAAAAAACAAACATGGGTTATAGCCCATCGTTTTTAGAATTTTTGATTTTCTTTTTTATCCTCGTTTTTCATCAATTTGGACCATGAGCTATAGCCCATATCGTACGGCATACTATAGCACGCCGTTTTTCATCATTTTTGAGGATTTGAAAAAAATGAAAAAATGAAAAAAAAAACGATGGGTTATAGCCCATCGTTTTTTGAATTTTTGAAAAAAAAAAGTATCCTCGTTTTTCATCATTTTGGACCATGGGCTATAGCCCATATCGTACGGCATACTATAGCACGCCGTTTTTCATCATTTTTGAGGATTTGAAAAAAATGAAAAAATAAAAAAAACGATGGGTTATATCCCATCGTTTTTTGAATTTTTGATTATCTTTTTTATCCTCGTTTTTCATCAATTTGGACCATGGGCTATAGCCCATATCGTATGGCATACTATAGCACGCCGTTTTTCACCATTTTTGAGGATTAAAAAAAATATATATATTTTTTTAAAACGATGGGTTATAGCCCATCGTTTTTAGAATTTTTGATTATCTTTTTTATCCTCGTTTTTCATCAATTTGGACCATGCCCATATCGTACGGCATACTATAGCACGCTGTTTTTCATAATTTTTGAGGATTTGAAAAAAATGAAAAAAACGATGCGTTATAGCCCATCGTTTTTTGAATTTTGGATTTTATTTTTTATCCTCGTTTTTCATCAATTTGGACCATGGGCTATAGCCCATATCGTACGGCATACTATAGCACGCCGTTTTTCATCGTTTTTGAGGATTTGAAAAAAAATTAAAAAATTAAAAAAATGATGGGTTATAGCCCATCGTTTTTTTTAATTTTAGATTTTTTTTTAATCCTCGTTTTTCATCATTTTGGACCATGGGCTATAGCCCATATCGTACGGCATACTATAGCACGCCGTTTTTCATAATTTTTGAGGATTTGGAAAAAATGAAAAAAACGATGGGTTATAGCCCATCGTTTTTTGAATTTTTGAAAAAAAAGAAAATCCTCGTTTTTCATCATTTTGGACCATGGGCTATAGCCCATATCGTACGGCATACTATAGCACACCGTTTTTCATCATTTTTGAGGATTTGAAAATAATGAAAAAATGAAGAAAATGATGGGTTATAGCCCATAGTTTTTTTAATTTTTGATTTTGTTTTTTTATCCTCGTTTTTCATCATTTTGGACCATGGGCTATAGCCCATATCGTATGGCATACAATAGCACGCCGTTTTTCACCATTTTTGAGGATTTGAAAAAAAAAAAAAAAAAAAAAAAAAACGATGGGTTATAGCCCATCGTTTTTAGAATTTTTGATTATCTTTTTTATCCTCGTTTTTCATCAATTTGGACCATGGGCTATAGCCCATATCGTACGGCATACTATAGCACGCCGTTTTTCATCGTTTTTAAGGATTTGAAAAAAAAAAAGAAAAAAAAAAAACGATGGGTTATAGCCCATCGTTTTTAGAATTTTTGATTATCTTTTTAATCCTCGTTTTTCATCATTTTGGACCATGGGCTATAGCCCATATCGTACGGCATACTATAGCACGCCGTTTTTCATAATTTTTGAGGATTTGGAAAAAATGAAAAAATGAAAAAAACGATGGGTTATAGCCCATTGTTTTTTGAATTTTTGAAAAAAAAGAAGATCCTCGTTTTTCATCATTTTGGACCATGGGCTATAGCCCATATCGTATGGCATACTATAGCACACCGTTTTTCATCATTTTTGAGGATTTGAAAATAATGAAAAAATGAAGAAAATGATGGGTTATAGCCCATAGTTTTTTTAATTTTTGATTTTGTTTTTTTATCCTCGTTTTTCATCATTTTGGACCATGGGCTATAGCCCATATCGTATGGCATACTATAGCACGCCGTTTTTCACCATTTTTGAGGATTTGAAAAAAAATAAAAAAAATAAAAAAACGATGGGTTATAGCCCATCGTTTTTAGAATTTTTGATTATCTTTTTTATCCTCGTTTTTCATCAATTTGGACCATGGGCTATAGCCCATATCGTACGGCATACTATAGCACGCCGTTTTTCATAATTTTTGAGGATTTGAAAAAAATGAAAAAATGAAAAAGCGATGCGTTATAGCCCATCGTTTTTTGAATTTTGGATTTTCTTTTTTATCCTCGTTTTTCATCAATTTGGACCATGCTGTACTGTATGGCATACTATAGCACGCCGTTTTTCATCATTTTTGAGGATTTGAAAAAAATGAAAAAAACAAACATGGGTTATAGCCCATCGTTTTTAGAATTTTTGATTTTCTTTTTTATCCTCGTTTTTCATCTTTTTTGACCATGGGCTATAGCCCATACCGTACGGCATACTATAGCACGCCGTTTTTCATCATTTTTGAGGATTTGAAAATAATGAAAGAAAAAAAACATGGGTTATAGCCCATCGTTTTTTGAATTTGTTGAATTTAGTTTTATCCTCGTTTTTCATCATTTTTGACCATGGGCTATAGCCCATACTGTATGGCATACTATAGCACGCCGTTTTTCATCATTTTTGAGGATTTGAAAAAAATGAAAAAAACAAACATGGGTTATAGCCCATCGTTTTTTGAAGTTTAGATTTTTTTTTTATCCTCGTTTTTCATCATTTTGGACCATGGGCTATAGCCCATATCGTACGGCATACTATAGAAAGCTGTTTTTCATCATTTTTGAGGATTTGAAAAAAATGAAAGAATTATTTAAAAAAAACGATGGGTTATAGCCCATCGTTTTTTGAATTTAAAAAAAAAATGAAAATCCTCGTTTTTCATCATTTTGGACCATGGGCTATAGCCCATATCGTACGGCATACTATAGCACACCGTTTTTCATCATTTTTGAGGATTTGAAAAAAATAAAAAAATGAAAAAAATGATGGGTTATAGCCCATTGTTTTTTTAATTTTTGATTTTGTTTTTTTATCCTCGTTTTTCATCATTTTGGACCATGGGCTATAGCCCATATCGTACGGCATACTATAGCACACCGTTTTTCATCATTTTTGAGGATTTGAAAAAAATGAAAAAATGAAAAAAATGATGGGTTATAGCCCATTGTTTTTTTAATTTTTGATTTTGTTTTTTTATCCTCGTTTTTCATCATTTTGGACCATGGGCTATAGCCCATATCGTACGGCATACTATAGCACACCGTTTTTCATCATTTTTGAGGATTTGAAAATAATGAAAAAATGAAAAAAATGATGGGTTATAGCCCATTGTTTTTTTAATTTTTGATTTTGTTTTTTTATCCTCGTTTTTCATCAATTTGGACCATGGGCTATAGCCCATATCGTACGGCATACTATAGCACGCCGTTTTTCATAATTTTTGAGGATTTGGAAAAAATGAAAAAATGAAAAAGCGATGCGTTATAGCCCATCGTTTTTTGAATTTTGGATTTTCTTTTTTATCCTCGTTTTTCATCAATTTGGACCATGCTGTACTGTATGGCATACTATAGCACGCCGTTTTTCATCATTTTTGAGGATTTGAAAAAAATGAAAAAAACAAACATGGGTTATAGCCCATCGTTTTTAGAATTTTTGATTTTCTTTTTTATCCTCGTTTTTCATCAATTTGGACCATGAGCTATAGCCCATATCGTACGGCATACTATAGCACGCCGTTTTTCATCATTTTTGAGGATTTGAAAAAAATGAAAAAATGAAAAATAAAAACGATGGGTTATAGCCCATCGTTTTTTGAATTTTTGATTATCTTTTTTATCCTCGTTTTTCATCAATTTGGACCATGGGCTATAGCCCATATCGTATGGCATACTATAGCACGCCGTTTTTCACCATTTTTGAGGATTTAAAAAAATAAAATGAAAATAAAAAAACGATGGGTTATAGCCCATCGTTTTTAGAATTTTTTATTTTGTTTTTTTATCCTCGTTTTTCATCATTTTGGACCATGGGCTATAGCCCATATCGTATGGCATACTATAGCACGCCGTTTTTCACCATTTTTGAGGATTTAATTTTTTTTTTTTTAATAAAAAAACGATGGGCCCATCGTTTTTTGAATTTTTGATTATCTTTTTTATCCTCGTTTTTCATCAATTTGGACCATGGGCTATAGCCCATATCGTACGGCATACTATAGCACGCCGTTTTTCATAATTTTTGAGGATTTGAAAAAAATGAAAAAATGAAAAAGCAATGCGTTATAGCCCATCGTTTTTTGAATTTTGGATTTTCTTTTTTATCCTCGTTTTTCATCAATTTGGACCATGCTGTACTGTATGGCATACTATAGCACGCCGTTTTTCATCATTTTTGAGGATTTGAAAAAAATGAAAAAAACAAACATGGGTTATAGCCCATCGTTTTTAGAATTTTTTTTTTTTTTTTTATCCTCGTTTTTCATCAATTTGGACCATGAGCTATAGCCCATATCGTACGGCATACTATAGCACGCCGTTTTTCATCATTTTTGAGGATTTGAAAAAAATGAAAAAATGAAAAAAAAAACGATGGGTTATAGCCCATCGTTTTTTGAATTTTTGAAAAAAAAAAGTATCCTCGTTTTTCATCATTTTGGACCATGGGCTATAGCCCATATCGTACGGCATACTATAGCACGCCGTTTTTCATCATTTTTGAGGATTTGAAAAAAATGAAAAAATAAAAAAAACGATGGGTTATATCCCATCGTTTTTTGAATTTTTGATTATCTTTTTTATCCTCGTTTTTCATCAATTTGGACCATGGGCTATAGCCCATATCGTATGGCATACTATAGCACGCCGTTTTTCACCATTTTTGAGGATTAAAAAAAATATATTTTTTTTTAAAAAACGATGGGTTATAGCCCATCGTTTTTAGAATTTTTGATTATCTTTTTTATCCTCGTTTTTCATCAATTTGGACCATGCCCATATCGTACGGCATACTATAGCACGCTGTTTTTCATAATTTTTGAGGATTTGAAAAAAATGAAAAAATGAAAAAAACGATGCGTTATAGCCCATCGTTTTTTGAATTTTGGATTTTCTTTTTTATCCTCGTTTTTCATCAATTTGGACCATGGGCTATAGCCCATATCGTACGGCATACTATAGCACGCCGTTTTTCATCGTTTTTGAGGATTTGAAAAAAAATAAAAAAAATAAAAAAATGATGGGTTATAGCCCATCGTTTTTTTTAATTTTAGATTTTTTTTTAATCCTCGTTTTTCATCATTTTGGACCATGGGCTATAGCCCATATCGTACGGCATACTATAGCACGCCGTTTTTCATCATTTTTGAGGATTTGAAAATAATGAAAAAATGAAGAAAATGATGGGTTATAGCCCATAGTTTTTTTAATTTTTGATTTTGTTTTTTTATCCTCGTTTTTCATCATTTTGGACCATGGGCTATAGCCCATATCGTATGGCATACTATAGCACGCCGTTTTTCACCATTTTTGAGGATTTGAAAAAAAAAAAAAAAAAACGATGGGTTATAGCCCATCGTTTTTAGAATTTTTGATTATCTTTTTTATCCTCGTTTTTCATCAATTTGGACCATGGGCTATAGCCCATATCGTACGGCATACTATAGCACGCCGTTTTTCATCGTTTTTGAGGATTTGAAAAAAAAAATAATAATAAAAAATGATGGGTTATAGCCCATCGTTTTTTTAATTTTAGATTTTTTTTAATCCTCGTTTTTCATCATTTTGGACCATGGGCTATAGCCCATATCGTACGGCATACTATAGCACGCCGTTTTTCATAATTTTTGAGGATTTGGAAAAAATGAAAAAATGAAAAAAACGATGGGTTATAGCCCATCGTTTTTTGAATTAAAAAAAAAAAAGAAGATCCTCGTTTTTCATCATTTTGGACCATGGGCTATAGCCCATATCGTATGGCATACTATAGCACACCGTTTTTCATCATTTTTGAGGATTTGAAAATAATGAAAAAATGAAGAAAATGATGGGTTATAGCCCATAGTTTTTTTAATTTTTGATTTTGTTTTTTTATCCTCGTTTTTCATCATTTTGGACCATGGGCTATAGCCCATATCGTATGGCATACTATAGCACGCCGTTTTTCACCATTTTTGAGGATTTGAAAAAAAAAAAAAAATAATAAAAAAACGATGGGTTATAGCCCATCGTTTTTAGAATTTTTGATTATCTTTTTTATCCTTGTTTTTCATCAATTTGGACCATGGGCTATAGCCCATATCGTACGGCATACTATAGCACGCCGTTTTTCATCGTTTTTAAGGATTTGAAAAAAAAAAAAAAAAAAAAAAAAGATGGGTTATAGCCCATCGTTTTTTTTAATTTTAGATTTTTTTTTAATCCTCGTTTTTCATCATTTTGGACCATGGGCTATAGCCCATATCGTACGGCATACTATAGCACGCCGTTTTTCATAATTTTTGAGGATTTGGAAAAAATGAAAAAATGAAAAAAACGATGGGTTATAGCCCATCGTTTTTTGAATTTTTGAAAAAAAAGAAGATCCTCGTTTTTCATCATTTTGGACCATGGGCTATAGCCCATATCGTATGGCATACTATAGCACACCGTTTTTCATCATTTTTGAGGATTTGAAAATAATGAAAAAATGAAGAAAATGATGGGTTATAGCCCATAGTTTTTTTAATTTTTGATTTTGTTTTTTTATCCTCGTTTTTCATCATTTTGGACCATGGGCTATAGCCCATATCGTATGGCATACTATAGCACGCCGTTTTTCACCATTTTTGAGGATTTGAAAAAAAATAAAAAAAATAAAAAAAACGATGGGTTATAGCCCATCGTTTTTAGAATTTTTGATTATCTTTTTTATCCTTGTTTTTCATCAATTTGGACCATGGGCTATAGCCCATATCGTACGGCATACTATAGCACGCCGTTTTTCATCGTTTTTGAGGATTTGAAAAAAAAGAAAAAAAGATGGGTTATAGCCCATCGTTTTTTTTAATTTTAGATTTTTTTTTTATCCTTGTTTTTCATCATTTTGGACCATGGGCTATAGCCCATATCGTACGGCATAGTGGGCATACTATAGCACGCCGTTTTTCACAATTTTTGAGGATTTCAAAAAAATGAAAAAAACGATGGGTTATAGCCCATCATTTTTTTAATTTTTGATTTTCTTTTTTATCCTCGTTTTTCATCAATTTGGACCATGGGCTATAGCCCATATCGTACGGCATACTATAGCACGCAGTTTTTCATCATTTTTTGAGGATTTGAAAAAATTTAAAATTAAAAAAAACGATGGGTTATAGCCATAGACTGTAATAAATATGGACAAAGCGTTCCCCGGGTCGAACATGGACGTAAAATGAAGCCTGTTATTCCTGCACTGTAAGTCGCCATCTTTCTAGATCCGTTTGGGCCCAGCTGGCCATTGGCTGGCTCCGTTTGGGCCCAGCTGGCCATTGGCTGCCCAGACAACGAGGCGGGACTTCCCCCCTTCTTCTCTGTTGGTTTTTAAGTGGTGCAAACCACTTCTACATCCAGCTTACAATGCCCTGTACGTGTTTGTGTGTGTGTGTGTGTGTGTGTGTGTGTGTGTGTGTGTCTGTCTGTGTGAGCATGGAACGAGAGAAGTATGTGACATGGCTGCCACCTGCTGGACGCACGGGAGTTGCACCACTTGGTTCACACTGGTGTGATTTTTATTTTGACTCGAGTGGGTGGGGACTCCCGATCATAGACTGTAACGGTAGCCACGCCCCTCAGAACATACGCGACTTTATGGTCATTTATTTTATGAATGGGACCATAATTTTCCAAAAAGAATATTATGACATTAGAAATGAGACTTTCAACTAGTGACTGGAAGCAGAAAGTATTCATGACCATGTTTATTAAGGTAATACAGTCTAGGTGAAGTTGGGCCCAAATACATGGACTTCTATGGGGCTATGGGTTTTTTTGAGTCCAGTGACAGCGCGACAACAGGCCATTATATGAACTTTCAGGAGTTTCAGGCTTCACAAAATATCTGTCTGACTGCCCCCCTGGTTATAGCCCATCGTTTTTTGAATTTTTCTTTTTCTTTTTATCATCGTTTTTCATCATTTTGTATGTAGGACTAGTAGCATGCCAAAGTTTGTGCTATTGCCACAGACTAGAATGCATTGGGCGTTTAAGTTAAATGACTCAGAAACTATAAAACATTTCAAAGTAAAAAGTTCCAGCATGTGTCTCCACAGTAAGCTGAATAATAAAAAGTGTGAATGGAGTTTCTCGGTGAAAGTGATTTTTGACGTGCCAATGTCTGCCATTGAGCCCCATTGTGAATTTGAAAGCACTATATTTCTAAAACTATGAAACATTTAAAAGATTCCTTTTCAGGCAAACATGTCCACCGTATGAACCTAAGTAGGCTATAATGGGGTTGCTAGGTGTAAGTATGTAGGACTAGTAGCATGCCAAAGTTTGTGCTATTGCATAGAGAATGCATTGGGGATGGGTGTATGAGAATGGGTGTTGCGGAGGATGAGAGGAATGCCTCTCATCCTCCGCAACACCCATTCTCATACACCGCTATACACCGCGAGAATATGGGCTATAGCCCATATCGTACGGCATACTATAGCACGCCGTTTTTCATCATTTTTGAGGATTTGAAAAAATATAAAAAAATAAAAAAACATGGGTTATATCCCATCCTTTTTTTGAATTTTTGAATTTTGTTTTATCCTCGTTTTTCATCTTTTTTGACCATGAGCTATAGCCCATACTGTATGGCATACTATAGCACGCCGTTTTTCATCATTTTTGAGGATTTGAAAAAAATGAAAAAAACAAACATGGGTTATAGCCCATCGTTTTTTGAAATTTTGAAAAAAAAATGATCCTCGTTTTTCATATTTTTTGACCATGGGCTATAGCCCATACCGTACGGCATACTATAGCACGCCGTTTTTCATCATTTTTGAGGATTTGAAAAAACAAACAAAAAAAACATGGGTTATAGCCCATAGTTTTTTGAATAAAAACATATCCTCGTTTTTCATCTTTTTTGACCATGGGCTATAGCCCATACCGTATGGCATACTATAGCACGCCGTTTTTCATCATTTTTGAGGATTTGAAAAAAATGAAAAAAAAACAAACATGGGTTATAGCCCATCGTTTTTTGAATTTTTGACTTTTCTTTTATCCTTGTTTTTCATCATTTTTGACCATGGGCTATAGCCCATACCGTACGGCATACTATAGCACGTCGTTTTTCATGTTTTTAAAATGAAAAAACATAGTTTTTTTTATTTTAATTTTTTTTTATCCTCGTTTTTCATCATTTTGTATGTAGGACTAGTAGCATGCCAACGTTTGTGCTATTGCCACATACTAGAATGCATTGGGCATTTAAGTTAAATAACTCAGAAACTATAAAACATTTCAAAGTAAAAAGTTCCAGCATGTGTCTCCATAGTAAGCTGAATAATAAAAAGTGTGAATGGAGTGTCTAGGTGAAAGTGATTTTTGACGTGCCAATGTCTGCCATTGAGCCCCATTGTAAATTTGAAAGCACTATATTTCTAAAACTATGAAACATTTCAATGATTCCTTTTCAGGCAAACATGTCCACCGTATGAACCTAAGTAGGCTATAATGGGGTTGCTAGGTGTAAGTATGTAGGACTAGTAGCATGCCAAAGTTTGTGCTATTGCATAGAGAATGCATTGGGGATGGGTGTATGAGAATGGGTGTTGCGGAGGATGAGAGGAATGCCTCTCATCCTCCGCAACACCCATTCTCATACACCGCTACACCGCGAGAATATGGGCTATAGCCCATATCGTACGGCATACTATAGCACGCCGTTTTTCATCATTTTTGAGGATTTGAAAAAAAAAAAAAAAAAAAAAAACATGGGTTATAGCCCATCCTTTTTTTGAATTTTTGATTTTTGTTTTATCCTCGTTTTTCATCTTTTTGACCATGAGCTATAGCCCATACTGTATGGCATACTATAGCACGCCGTTTTTCATCATTTTTGAGGATTTGAAAAAAATGAAAAAAACAAACATGGGTATAGCCCATCGTTTTTTGAAATTTTGAAAAAAGAATTATCCTCGTTTTTCATAATTTTTGACCATGGGCTATAGCCCATACCGTACGGCATACTATAGCACGCCGTTTTTCATCATTTTTGAGGATTTGAAAAAACAAACAAAAAAAACATGGGTTATAGCCCATCGTTTTTTGAAATTTTGAAAAAAACCATATCCTCGTTTTTCATCTTTTTTGACCATGGGCTATAGCCCATACCGTATGGCATACTATAGCACGCCGTTTTTCATCATTTTTGAGGATTTGAAAAAAAACAAACAAAAAAAACATGGGTTATAGCCCATCGTTTTTTGAATTTTTGACTTTTCTTTTATCCTTGTTTTTCATCATTTTTGACCATGGGCTATAGCCCATACCGTACGGCATACTATAGCACGTCGTTTTTCATCATTTTTGAGGATTTGAAAAAAATGAAAAAATGAAAAAACATCGTTTTTTTAATTTTTAATTTTTTTTTATCCTCGTTTTTCATCATTTTGTATGTAGGACTAGTAGCATGCCAACGTTTGTGCTATTGCCACATTCTAGAATGCATTGGGCATTTAAGTTAAATAACTCAGAAACTATAAAACATTTCAAAGTAAAAAGTTCCAGCATGTGTCTCCATAGTAAGCTGAATAATAAAAAGTGTGAATGGAGTGTCTAGGTGAAAGTGATTTTTGACGTGCCAATGTCTGCCATTGAGCCCCATTGTAAATTTGAAAGCACTATATTTCTAAAACTATGAAACATTTCAATGATTCCTTTTCAGGCAAACATGTCCACCATAAGATGAACCTAAGTATGCTAGAATGGGGTTGCTAGGTGTAAGTATGTAGGACTAGTAGCATGCCAAAGTTTGTTCTATTGCCATAGAGAATGCATTGGGGATGGGTGTATGAGAATGGGTGTTGCGGAGGATGAGAGTAATGCCTCTCATCCTCCGCAACACCCATTCTCATACACCGCTATACACCGCGAGGAAATGGGCTATAGCCCATATCGTACGGCATACTATAGCACACCGTTTTTCATCATTTTTGAGGATTTGAAAAAAATGAAAAAAACAAACATGGGTTATAGCCCATCGTTTTTTGAAATTTAGATATTTTTGTTTTATCCTCGTTTTTCATCTTTTTTGACCATGAGCTATAGCCCATACTGTATGGCATACTATAGCACGCCGTTTTTCATCATTTTTGAGGATTTGAAAAAAATGAAAAAAAACAAACATGGGTTATAGCCCATCGTTTTTGGAATTTAGATTTTTTTTTTTATCCTCGTTTTTCATCATTTTGACCATGGGCTATCATTTTTGAGGATTTGAAAAAAAAGAAAAAGAAAAAAGAAACATAGCTTATAGCCCATTGTTTTTTGAAATTTTGATTTTTTTTAATCCTCGTTTTTCGTCATTTTTGACCATGGGCTATAGCCCATACCGTACGGCATACTATAGCACGCCGGTTTTCATCATTTTTGAGGATTTGAAAAAAATTAAGAAAAAAAACATGGGTTATAGCCCATCGTTTTTTGAATTTTTGAAAAAAAAAATATCCTCGTTTTTCATCATTTTTGACCATGGGCTATAGCCCATACCGTACGGCATACTATAGCACACCGTTTTTCATCATTTTTGAGGATTTGAAAATAATGAAAGAAAAAAAACATGGGTTATAGCCCATCGTTTTTTGAATTTTTGATTTTTGTTTTATCCTCGTTTTTCATCTTTTTTGACCATGAGCTATAGCCCATACTGTATGGCATACTATAGCACGCCGTTTTTCATCATTTTTGAGGATTTGAAAAAAATGAAAAAAACAAACATGGGTTATAGCCCATCGTTTTTGGAATTTAGATTTTTTTTTTTTATCCTCGTTTTTCATCATTTTGACCATGGGCTATCATTTTTGAGGATTTGAAAAAAAAGAAAAAGAAAAAAGAAACATAGCTTATAGCCCATTGTTTTTTGAAATTTTGATTTTTTTTTATCCTCGTTTTTCATCATTTTTGACCATGGGCTATAGCCCATACCGTACGGCATACTATAGCACACCGTTTTTCATCATTTTTGAGGATTTGAAAATAATGAAAGAAAAAAAACATGGGTTATAGCCCATCGTTTTTTGAATTTTTGATTTTTGTTTTATCCTCGTTTTTCATCTTTTTTGACCATGAGCTATAGCCCATACTGTATGGCATACTATAGCACGCCGTTTTTCATCATTTTTGAGGATTTGAAAAAAATGAAAAAAACAAACATGGGTTATAGCCCATCGTTTTTTGAAATTTAGATATATTTTTTTTATCCTCGTTTTTCATCATTTTGGACCATGGGCTATAGCCCATATCGTATGGCATAGTATAGAACGCTGTTTTTCATAATTTTTGAGGATTTGAAAAAAATGAAAAAATGAAAAAAACGATGGGTTATAGCCCATAGTTTTTTGAATTTTTGATTTTCTTTTTTATCCTCGTTTTTCATCAATTTGGACCATGAGCTATAGCCCATATCGTACGGCATATTATAGCACGCCGTTTTTCAACATTTTTGAGGATTTGAAAAAAATGAAAAAATGAAAAAACGATGGGTTTATAGCCCATCGTTTTTTGAATTTTTGAAAAAAAAAGAAAATCCTCGTTTTTCATCATTTTGGACCATGGGCTATAGCCCATATCGTACGGCATACTATAGCACACCGTTTTTCATAATTTTTGAGGATTTGAAAATAATGAAAAAATGAAAAAAAAATGATGGGTTATAGCCCATCGTTTTTTTTCTTTTTTTTTTTTTTTTTATCCTCGTTTTTCATCATTTTGGACCATGGGCTATAGCCCATATCGTATGGCATACTATAGCACGCCGTTTTTCACCATTTTTGAGGATTTGAAAAAAATTATTTTTTTTTTTAAAAACGATGGGTTATAGCCCATCGTTTTTTGAATTTTGGATTTTCTTTTTTATCCTCGTTTTTCATCAATTTGGACCATGGGCTATAGCCCATATCGTACGGCATACTATAGCACGCCGTTTTTCATCGTTTTTGAGCATTTGAAAAAAAAAAAAAAAAAAAAAAAAGATGGGTTATAGCCCATCGTTTTTTTTTAATTTTAGATTTTTTTTTAATCCTCGTTTTTCATCATTTTGGACCATGGGCTATAGCCCATATCGTACGGCATACTATAGCACGCCGTTTTTCATAATTTTTGAGGATTTGGAAAAAATGAAAAAATGAAAAAAACGATGGGTTATAGCCCATCGTTTTTTGAATTTTTGAAAAAAAAGAAGATCCTCGTTTTTCATCATTTTGGACCATGGGCTATAGCCCATATCGTACGGCATACTATAGCACACCGTTTTTCATCATTTTTGAGGATTTGAAAATAATGAAAAAATGATGGGTTATAGCCCATCGTTTTTTTTATTTTTTATTTTGTTTTTTTATCCTCGTTTTTCATCATTTTGGACCATGGGCTATAGCCCATATCGTATGGCACGCCGTTTTTCACCATTTTTGAGGATTTTTTTTTTTTTTTTAATTTTAAAAAAACGATGGGTTATAGCCCATCGTTTTTTGAATTTTGGATTTTCTTTTTTATCCTCGTTTTTCATCAATTTGGACCATGGGCTATAGCCCATATCGTACGGCATACTATAGCACGCCGTTTTTCATCGTTTTTGAGGATTTAAAAAAAAAAAAAAAAAAAAAAAAAGATGGGTTATAGCCCATCGTTTTTTTTAATTTTAGATTTTTTTTTTATCCTCGTTTTTCATCATTTTGGACCATGGGCTATAGCCCATATCGTACGGCATACTATAGCACGCCGTTTTTCATAATTTTTGAGGATTTGGAAAAAATGAAAAAATGAAAAAAACGATGGGTTATAGCCCATCGTTTTTTGAATTTTTGAAAAAAAAGAAGATCCTCGTTTTTCATCATTTTGGACCATGGGCTATAGCCCATATCGTACGGCATACTATAGCACACCGTTTTTCATCATTTTTGAGGATTTGAAAATAATGAAAAAATGAAGAAAATGATGGGTTATAGCCCATAGTTTTTTTAATTTTTGATTTTGTTTTTTTATCCTCGTTTATCATCATTTTGGACCATGGGCTATAGCCCATATCGTATGGCATACTATAGCACGCCGTTTTTCACCATTTTTGAGGATTTGAAAAAAAATAAAAAAAATAAAAAAACGATGGGTTATAGCCCATCATTTTTTTAATTTTTGATTTTCTTTTTTATCCTCGTTTTTCATCCATTTGGACCATGGGCTATAGCCCATATCGTACGGCATACTATAGCACGCCGTTTTTCATCATTTTTGAGGATTTAAAAAAAATGAAAAAATGAAAAAAAGGATGGGTTATAGCCATAGACTGTAAAAAATATGGACAAAGCGTTCCCCGGGTCGAACATGGACGTAAAATGAAGCCTGTTATTCCTGCACTGTAAGTCGCCATCTTTCTAGATCCGTTTCGGCCCAGCTGGCCATTGGCTGGCTCCGTTTGGGCCCAGCTGGCCATTGGCTGCCCAGACAACGAGGCGGGACTTCCCCCCTTCTTCTCCGTTGGTTTTTATTTTGACTCGAGTGGGTGGGGACTCCCGATCATAGACTGTAACGGTAGCCACGCCCCTCAGAACATACGCGACTTTATGGTCATTTATTTTATGAATGGGACCATAATTTTCCAAAAAGAATATTATGACATTAGAAATGAGACTTTAAACTAGTGACTGGAAGCAGAAAGTATTCATGACCATGTTTATTAAGGTAATACAGTCTAGGTGAAGTTGGGCCCAAATACAATCTATGGGGCTATGGGTTTTTTTGGGTCCAGTGACAGCGCCACAACAGGCCATTATATGAACTTTCAGGAGTTTCAGGCTTCACAAAATATCTGTCTGACTGCCCCCCTGGTTATAGCCCATCGTTTTTTGAATTTTGATTTTTTTTTTTATCCTCGTTTTTCATCATTTTGTATGTAGGACTAGTAGCATGCCAAAGTTTGTGCTATTGCCACAGATTAGAATGCATTGGGCGTTTAAGTTAAATGACTCAGAAACTATAAAACATTTCAAAGTAAAAAAGTTACAGCATGTGTCTCCACAGTAAGCTGAATAATAAAAAGTGTGAATGGAGTTTCTCGGTGAAAGTGATTTTTGACGTGCCAATGTCTGCCATTGAGCCCCATTGTGAATTTGAAAGCACTATATTTCTAAAACTATGAAACATTTCAAAGATTCCTTTTCAGGCAAACATGTCCGCACCGTAAGATGAACCTAAGTAGGCTAGAATGGGGTTGCTATGTGTAAGTATGTAGGACTAGTAGCATGCCAAAGTTTGTGCTATTGCCATAGAGAATGCATTGGGCGTTTAAGTTAAATAACTCATAAACTACAAAACATTTCAAAATAAAAAAGTTACAGCATGTGTCTCCACAGTAAGCTGAATAATAAAAAGTGTGAATGGAGTTTCTAGGTGAAAGTGACTTTTGACGTGCCTATAGAGCTGCCATTGAGCCCCATGTTAAATGTCTCAAATTTGAAAGCACTATATTTCTAAAACTATGAAACATTTCAAAGATTCCTTTTCAGGCAAACATGTCCACCGTATGAACCTAAGTAGGCTATAATGGGCTTGCTAGGTGTAAGTATGTAGGACTAGTAGCATGCCAAAGTTTGTGCTATTGCATAGAGAATGCATTGGGGTTCGGTGTATGAGAATGGGTGTTGCGGAGGATGAGAGGAATGCCTCTCATCCTCCGCAACACCCATTCTCATACACCGCTATACACCGCGAGGATATGGGCTATAGCCCATATCGTACGGCATACTATAGCACGCCGTTTTTCATCATTTTTGAGGATTTGAAAAAAATGAAGAAAAGAAAACATGGGTTATAGCCCATCGTTTTTTGAATTTTTGAAAAAAATGTAATCCTCGTTTTTCATCTTTTTTGACCATGAGCTATAGCCCATACCGTATGGCATACTATAGCACGCCGTTTTTCATCATTTTTGAGGATTTGAAAAAAATGAAGAAAAGAAAACATGGGTTATAGCCCATCGTTTTTTGAATTTTTGAAAAAAATGTAATCCTCGTTTTTCATCTTTTTTGACCATGAGCTATAGCCCATACCGTATGGCATACTATAGCACGCCGTTTTTCATCATTTTTGAGGATTTGAAAAAAATGAAAAAATGAAAAAAGCGATGGGTTATAGCCCATCGTTTTTTTAATTTTTGATTTTTTTTTATTATTATTTGTATGTAGGACTAGTAGCATGCCAAAGTTTGTGCTATTGCCATAGAGAATGCATTGGGGATGGGTGTATGAGAATGGGTGTTGCGGAGGATGAGAGGAATGCCTCTCATCCTCCGCAACACCCATTCTCATACACCGCTATACACCGCGAGGATGTGGGCTATAGCCCATATCGTACGGCATACTATAGCACGCCGTTTTTCATCATTTTTGAGGATTTGAAAAAAATGAAAAAAACATGGGTTATAGCCCATTGTTTTTTGAATTTTTGATTATTTTTTTTTATCCTCGTTTTTCATCATTTTTGACCATGGGCTATAGCCCATACCATACGGCATACTATAGCACGCCGTTTTTCATCATTTTTGAGGATTTGAGAAAAATTAAAAAATTAAAAAAACGATGGGTTATAGCCCATCGTTTTTTGAATTTTGATTTTGATTTCATCTTCGTTTTTCATCATTTTGTATGTAGGACTAGTAGCATGCCAAAGTTTGTGCTATTGCCACAGACTAGAATGCATTGGGCGTTTAAGTTAAATAACTCAGAAACTATAAAACATTTCAAAGTAAAAAGTTCCAGCATGTGTCTCCACAGTAAGCTGAATAATAAAAAGTGTGAATGGAGTTTCTAGGTGAAAGTGATTTTTGACGTGCCAATGTCTGCCATTGAGCCCCATTGTGAATTTGAAAGCACTATATTTCTAAAACTATGAAACATTTCAAAGATTCCTTTTCAGGCAAACATGTCCACCGTAAGATGAACCTAAGTAGGCTAGAATGGGGTTGCTAGGTGTAAGTATGTAGGACTAGTAGCATCCCAAAGTTTGTGCTATTGCCATAGAGAATGCATTGGGCGTTTAAGTTAAATAACTCATAAACTACAAAACATTTAAAAATAAAAAAGTTACAGCATGTGTCTCCACAGTAAGCTGAATAATAAAAAGTGTGAATGGAGTTTCTAGGTGAAAGTGACTTTTGACGTGCCTATAGAGCTGCCATTGAGCCCCATGTTAAATGTCTCAAATTTGAAAGCACTATATTTCTAAAACTATGAAACATTTCAAAGATTCCTTTTCAGGCAAACATGTCCACCGTAAGATGAACCTAAGTATGCTAGAATGGGGTTGCTAGGTAGTATGTAGGACTAGTAGCATGCCAAAGTTTGTGCTATTGCCATAGAGAATGCATTGGGGATGGGTGTATGAGAATGCGTGTTGCGGAGGATGAGAGGAATGCCTCTCATCCTCCGCAACACCCATTCTCATACACCGCTATACACCGCGAGGATATGGGCTATAGCCCATATCGTACGGCATACTACAGCACGCCGTTTTTCATCATTTTTGAGGATTTGAAAAAAAAGAAAAAAAAACATGGGTTATAGCCCATCGTTTTTTGAATTTTTGATTTTTCTTTAATCCTCGTTTTTCATCATTTTTGACCATGGGCTATAGCCCATACCGTACGCCATACTATAGCACGCCGTTTTTCATCATTTTTGAGGATTTGAAAAAAATGAAAATTTAAAAGAAACGATGGGTTATAGCCCATCGTTTTTTGAATTTTGAATTTTATTTTATCCTCGTTTTTCATCATTTTGTATGTAGGACTAGTAGCATGCCAAAGTTTGTGCTATTGCCACAGACTAGAATGCATTGGGCGTTTAAGTTAAATAACTCAGAAACTATAAAACATTTCAAAGTAAAAAGTTCCAGCATGTGTCTCCACAGTAAGCTGAATAATAAAAAGTGTGAATGGAGTTTCTCGGTGAAAGTGATTTTTGACGCGCCAAAATCTGCCATTGAGCCCCATGTTAAAAGTCTCAGATTTGAAAGCACTATATTTCTAAAACTATGAAACATTTCAAAGATTCCTTTTCAGGCAAACATGTCCACTGTAAGATTAACCTAAATAGGTTTGAATGGCGTTTCTAGGATTAAGTATGAAGGACTAGTAGCATGCCAAATTTTGTGCTATTGCCATTGAGAATGCATTGGGCGTTTAAGTTAAATAACTCAAAACAAAAAAAAGTTCCAGCATGTGTCTCCACAGTAAGCTGAATTATATAAAGTGTGAATGGTGTTGAGACACCCCTTCCTCTCTTTCTCACCACACCCCTTCCTCTCTCTCCTACTATTAATATTTCAGACAGATCTGGATTATTATCTTATTTTATTGTCCGAAATGTTAGTTAGTGGACTTGGGCTTGAACCTGTGAGTGGTTCCCCACACCACGATGCATAAACTCTGAGGTCCTTTTCTTTACCAACTGCACCATCACTACCTTAGCCTGACTGGGTGAGATTTCCGGGCAGTTTTATCTTCTTCTTTCTTCAAAGTAAAGACCAAAGTGGGAATTGAACCCACAACATCTGTATCATGAGGACAGCCACTTAACACACTGAGCTACCGGGCTCTCTGTGTCCTGTCATGTTCTGTCATGGTTTCTCCTCTATTATCTAATTAACATCACGATAAACCATAAATGCACTAAAGAAACCTTTGATGCACACAGCAAACACCATTCAAATGCTCTGTACATGATCCCAAGGCCCCATTTGAAAGGTGACACCAAGAGCAACAAATCGCAACATAAAATCACAGGGAGCTCTGTGGCACCCTTGTGACATCCATGTGAGCCAGAGGTTGTGAGTTCAAATTCTGCTGAGTTTGTCCTACTTTCACTCTGCAGCATGTTTTGGAGAAGAACACTGGAAAGAGATGGAAAGCTGAGGAGATTCTCAGAGAGCATGGTGGCACTCTGTGCCACCATGGTCAGACCTTTAGACCATCACACCATCACTCAGTTATTCTCAATATGAGTCTCTTAGCACTGTAGTGTTCCTTAAGCCAAGGAACACGAACAAATTTGTATAGCATTCCGTTAGTAAAGTTTAAATACGCCAGCATTTAAAACTGCATTATGTAACTTTCCTGTCCGTAGCATTGGACTTGACAATGGAAACTCAGCTGAAAGACTGTAAGAAGTATTACTACACCATAACTCAGTAAATAGTACTTTTTAAGTGTTTGTTTATGTTAAGGAATTCACAGCACTTTTGCATTTGCATTCAACTATACTGTAGGTCTGGGAGTTCACTTGAACAAGAAAACCCAGTGCTGAGAGTTTGAGCATAGTCCAGAGTCGACTACATCATATTTGATGTTGTCTTCAGGTTTTTTGAGCAAGCAGACCAGGAAAGAACAGCAATAAGCTTTGGAAAATGCTAATCACCAAACAGGAATTAGATGATGCACAGGAAGTCACCATTAAGTCATCTTTACAGTATGTAGCATATTGAGCATAATAGAAACACTGATGAGTTGACCTAAAGTTCTTTCCAATCAAAGATTGGCAAATATAACACACAGTAACCATAATAAATAGTAAAATGTATGACTAAAGTGAAACATAATAAAATCATATATATATATATATATATATATATATATATATATATATATATATATCACCCATTCTTGAGATAAGGGACAAAACTTTTTTCAAACTAGATTTTTTTTTTTTTTAAGATGCATTCAAATCAAATAGATGTATTTGTAGACACAGGTCTCAACTACCAATCTTGAGAAGGAACAGGTTTTTCGCATAACATTTCTTTCTAAAATGGGACATTTATGCACTTAATACCTGATTCTTGTCAACTCCGTCAGACACACTAAAATCCCTTTTAATTGAATTTGATAATTTCAACAATAATATAAAGTCCTCAGTTATCTTATAATGGCTTTCAGGAATCAAGTTAAGTAATACAATTCTTTTAATATTGTTTTGTTCCAATATCACACTATTATGAAATATCCAATTTCTCAAATCCGTCATTTCAACCTTTATTTTCAATATTATAACATGAAAACCATGTAAAAAAAAAAAAAACCATCATTACGTATCATTTCAGTTGGTGTTTCAATACATAAGCACAAAAGATTTAACATCGAATTTTCTATTTCTTTGTAAATTAACAAAAACATCATGGGACGAACGTCTGACGGAGTTGACGAACATCTGACGGAGTTGACAAGTTTAACTGATTTAGGTTCTAGACCACCTAGGATCTTGATTCTGGTGACTAATCCCACATTTTCAAGGATGAGGAATACAGTGGTACTATTTATATTGGCCCTGTGACCATGGCAGCCATTTTCAAAATGGCCGCCACCTGCTGTTATTTTACAATAACTCAAGTTCTACACCACCTAGGATCTTGATTCTGGTGACTAATCATACATTTTCAAGGATGTGGGATACATTGGTACTATTTAGATTTGTCCTGTGACCATGATAGACATTTTTCAAAATGGCCGCCAACTTTCTGTTATTTCCCAATAACTCTATGGCCAAACTAGGGGTCAAACCCCTTGGGCTAAATTCGGCCATATATCCACTTGCCCAAATGGGCTGACCTCATTTTGTGATGACGGCTATGGCCGTTTTCAGCCCAAGGAGTGTTCTTCGTGCATAGCTAATATACATACTACATGCTACTTAAAGCATAATGAACATTTTGCCTTATATAGGTTGTTGATGGTACCCCAACTTTCAGCAGCTGTCAAAAGTTCCCCTAGGGTGGTTGAATATAAAGCA
This sequence comes from Protomyctophum parallelum, assembly GCF_964188405.1. Classification (NCBI taxonomy): domain Eukaryota; kingdom Metazoa; phylum Chordata; class Actinopteri; order Myctophiformes; family Myctophidae; genus Protomyctophum; species Protomyctophum parallelum. Next base: position 30,711,990 of record NC_139698.1, on the reverse strand, counting down.
ATGTGGGATATGTTAGTAGACACCCTTCCAAACACATTGGTGAAGAAAATTCTTGATAAGGAATGTATTACCAGATTGTATTAATATCCCCTGACTAACTCATCTTCTAGACCACCTAGACCCGACTTCACCAACAGAGACCCGATTGACAACTAAACAACAAGTTTGGACAGCCCCACCAATTAGTGTTACGGAAAATAGCAAGTGTCTACCCTAGGCCCAGAGGGAGACACAGAACTTAGATGCGGCTCACATGTTGCACGACTCCTCAACAAGCTGCCACCAGAGATGAGAGCTGAATTCTGCCGCACAATGCTCTGCGGCCCAGGAGCAACCAACACCATGTTGGAGTTCTCTGAGTTGTTGAAGCACGAGTCCTAGCCATATAGCCTGTGCAAAGGCAAACACCTTGAAGACCTGCTTGAGGTGAACAGTGAGCAGTGAACAGTGAGCGAAAGACTGAAGACAGAAGATCTGCCTTCAGGACTATCAGGCAGGATGTGCAGACACTGAAGGCATCAGTGTCGTTCTGTGTCCCCAGCATGTCAACCAAAGCAATGTTACCAAATCAAAGGAGCCTTCACCTCAAGTCACCTGGGGCTGGGTGAGAAATCGTATCCTGTATCTAGCCTCACAACTAAATACAGACACTTGGCCAGACTGCCGTTTGAAAGGGTTAAACCCTTCATCCTGATTGGGGAAGACCACCCCACCTAATCACACCAACCGAACAAGTGAGGTTGGGGCCTCCAGGTGGGCCAGCAGCCATCTGCACAAGACTGGGCTGGACCCTGCAGGAAAGCAATCTCCAGCCAAGACAATGTAAGTTGACTATAACAGAGCCCCAGAACACAGAGGTCATGAGAAGGATGGAGAAACACTGGCAGGAGGCCACCAAGATCAACGCCACACTGCAGTGGCCAGTGAAGTCAAACTGTGCATCTGTACCTGAAAGGGACAAGTCAAAGGCCAGAAAGCCCACCTCCTTTTAATGTCCTGTCAGTAGCAACTCAACCTGCACCTGAAATAAGCCCTGACCCCTCCCAGAGAAAGTTCATCCTTGAAAATGTAATGATTAGTCACCAGAATCAAGATCCTTGGTGGTCTAAAACTTGAGTTATTGGTAAAATAACAGCAGGTTGGTGGTCATTTTGAAAAACAATGGCTGCCATGGTCACAGGACAAATCTAAATAGTACCACTGTATTCCTCATCTTTTAAAATGTATTATTAGTCGCCAGAATCAAGATCCTAGGTGGTCTAAAACTTGAGTTATTGTAAAATAACAGCAGGTGGCGGCCATTTTGAAAAACAATGGCTGCCATAGTCACAGGACAAATCTAAATAGCACCAATGTATCCCACATCCTTGAAAATGTATGATTAGTCACCAGAATCAAGATCCTAGATGGTGTAGAACTTGAGTTATTGTAAAATAACAGCAGGTGGCGGCCATTTTGAAATATGGCTGCCATGGTCACAGGGAAAATCTAAATTGTACCACTGTATCCCTCATCCTTGAAAATGTAGTCTTAGTCACCAGAATCAAGATCCTAGGTGGTGTAGAACTTGAGTTATTGTAAAATAACATCAGGTGGCGGCAATTTTGGAAAATGGCTGCCATGGTCACCACGAGACAAATCTGTGATGGCCCTATAGCCAAAAATGTTCCTTAAGGCATGCTATAACTGTGTGCCAAATTAGAATACGTCCCATTATTCAAAAACTATAATTTTATTGTTTTAGTAACACTTTTGTCAACTCCGTCAGATACATGTCAACTCCGTCAGACACAAAACCTGACGGAGTTGACGTCTGACGGAGTTGACAAAATGTCATTTGTTTTCATCTTAACCCTCTGTAGTACAATGTAGCCATTTTGTTTTTGCTTCATTTGTTAGCTAAACCTAACCCTAAACTTTTATAATAAACATTATTTTGGAATTCTTAACAAAGATCATAATAATGTCCTGACGGAGTTGACATGTAAAAGCTGTGACCACCCTGATATCACCATTGTTTGTTTAAAATATCAAACAATTGAATGCTTGTCAGACCAGGTGCTCCACTGTTGCAACAAATACAAACGGGACTTGGAAAAGGAGTCTTCAGGCTAAATCTGTCGACAATATTTTCTGATTAATTTAAGACTTTTAAAAAACCTGACGGAGTTGACGGGAGACGTGGGACACACATTTGATATGAGATATCTAATGGAAAATATAAATTAAAATTATTGTGTATATTGTTTGCTATGTTGTTGACAATCTACTTTAATTTAGTATGTATATTTATGTGATTGTGACAGTATTAGACACTTTTTTAGCAGTTTGAAATTATGACCACTTGCTGGGGACAGGCTAAATACAGGCGTTTTTGGGTACAGCGCCTGCTTTTAACTAATTCAGATGGCATATGAAAACAATTATAATGAAATTAATGGCATAATAATACACAACTGTATTACATTTAACTTTGCAAGTGCTTTTATTTTTATTAAATTAATTAATTTTTAACAATAATAAGGCTCTTATGTGTGGGACATGTTTTTTCCACTTTTGTCCCTCATCTCAAGAATGAGTGATATATATATATATATATTTAGAGTAATTAAACAAAACAAACAACTGATAAAAACGCTGTAAATAAATTAAATTAAATACATTCAGTGGATTTGAGAAAACAAACCCTGGGGCAACGTCAGACTAAGCTAAAACCATGAAGAGAAATAAGGTGGGTCTTTAGATTTGACTTAAAGTAGTTAATGGGTCAGGATTTAACAGTGGTACAGAGTACAGACTGAGTGATGGAGACGCATGTGAAAGAGTCCCTAGAAGTGAACCTTGGGGGATGCCACATGTAATGGTGGCATGCAGAGTATGACAAACAAGGTCCCTGTTCTATAGTAAAAGTTTCCATTTTTAAGGTAAGAAGACGACTGGTATGAAAATCCCTTTGAAAGTCACTTCCGGTTGGAGTTATGGTCAGAGGTCACTGAAAGGGACAAGCTCGACATTCAACAAATAAACGTCTTCCAATGGATGGTAAAGCGGCGGCAGCACCCAACCAGCACCTCCAATCCATCCATCGCTCTGTCCATCATGTCTGTCTTACAAACAGAGGTCCTCTCTGATCCATCCCCGTGTTCATCATGTAGGTGCCTTCAATGTTTTTCAGGCCGAGGACCCCATAGAGAGAAATGAAGCAGGGACCCCCACTACATTCATGTTAAATGGTGAATGTTTTCAGACATCATGTAAAAATACAATGTATCGTCTGTTTTGATGAAGGTCTAACGACCAAAACGTTTAATAAAGAGCAGCATTGTTTCTGACAGTACTGTGCTCTTCTTTGTCATTCAGAGATTCCCTTTTGAATGTAAAAATACAAAAATAAAGTCCCAATCATGAAAAGATTTGGTGCCCCCCCCCCCCCCCCCCTACAGTATCTCTGAGGACCCCTTAGGGGTACCGGACCCCTTGTTGAAGATCCTTGATGTATCCTATTCTTCCACCACTCTCTTCACCATGTCTTCTGTTCGTCCACCTCTCTGTTCATGTCTCCTGTGTCTTCTCCTACAGTATCTTTTCTCTTGAGTGGTGGCATTGTTCTCATCTGTTCTGCTCCTCATCAAACCTGCATGGAGATAGTGGAGGGCAGAAAGACAACACAATGAATGAGAGTGTTATTTCCATTCGTTTTGTTTTCTAATTTAAGTTTAGGTCTAATTCCTTTTTAAAGTGTGTTTGCTAACTTAGTTTAGTTTAATGTGTCTGAAAAGGCTTAAAGGACCACTTCACCACTTTTCAACCAATCTTCATATAATTGGTTCTCACTAATGGTCATGAGAAAGTAGCACAATATTTTCCTACTCAGTCTGTGTCTCATAGGAGGGCTGTGGGCAGTTCAGAAGCCCAGTGACATCATCGATGGGGAATCCAAGCTAATAGAAACTGCATGGGCTTTCTATTCTTGAAAAGTTGTGATGCGAAAATGGAAGCCATCGTTCTCACGATAATAAATATCATCTAGTTGTAGTTAGTTGTGTTATTTCTTTGTGAACTATAATAACCTTGGACTGTGCGTGCGTGCCTGCGTGTGTCTTACTGTCTGATACATTCAGGGATCTGCAGGTGGTCCAGGGGTAACATTTCTGACAACTCCTTCAGACTCGAAATGAAACACAACTTCCTGCTGAACTTCTCACTGAGGACACAAGAACATGGGTCAGAGAGCAGGCATGATTCGTCACCACAGCAATCAATCAGTGAAACGAATTCTGCACTAGCTACACTATACTACATTTATGAAAAAATAACTTAAACCGGAAGTAAAATTGGGTGCATTAGTGACATTGTTAGTTCTATGTAAAGCACTGACGGAATGGATTTTATGTCCAAGCTGACTCAAGTCTTCATAATTATTTGTATAAACATTTTTGCATTTCATTTCAATCCTAGTTGTATCTCTCTACTTGTAACTGTATCTGTTCTGTGATTCTATGCATATTCTATGTGTGTGTGTGTGTGTGTGTGTGTGTGTGTGTGTGTGTGTGTGTGTGTGTGTGTTGGGAGGGGGAGATTATTTCGGCCTGAAAAGTGTGAAAACCCCTGTGTGAATGGATGTCGTGTCTAATGTGCAGTATTGTCTACTGTCTGAATGGATATGTTTTGTGTAACGTAAAACATTATGAAATGTGTTGGTTTGTACATGTTCTGTTCACTCTGTCCATTAAATGTAGAATCAACAGAACCCTGAAGAGGTAAATACCTGATGAACGGTTTGACCACCATGATGAGAGCTTTGATGTACCAGGCAGGATGAACCACAAACAGTCCCTTCAGGTCCTTCTTTAACCTGACACGCACACGCACATGCACAGGCAAACGCACACACACAACAGAATTGCCATAATAAACATTTGTCATCTATCATTCTGTACCTTGAATATTATTCAAAATGACACCGTTTGTGTACAATTAAAACACATTATGAAAAAAGAATAAAATAGGCTAGGAGTCAAACTGAGTCATAATTGGGAGAATATAGGGTAAATATACTTAATTCAACTCAGCCAGATTGCTGTTTAGCAAATGTGGTTGCTCTGATGAGACAAGGGCCCCTTCCTTCCCACCAAACAGATGCTAAAGGCAAGTATGGTTGTTGCCAAAAATGTATTGATAAACAGTAAGTCTCTAACTTCTTCATGGTCTGGTCATGGTCTGATGAAGAGCCGTGAGGCTCGAAAAGTCATGTCCACTTTGGTGAGAGAATAAATCTTTAGGCTTTGGAGCTCAGTCCAGTGTGCGGACCTTATTTTCTTTTCTATTCGGCCCAGCAACTGGCGTTTAGTTAGTAGATGTGCGTGCTCTATTGTTTCTTTCAACAACATGCTCCATTGCAAAGCTGGAACAAATCCGTCATGACGGTCGGACAGAATACACAAGCTATCCATACAATGTGAATGCCATTCCTGGCAGTTCTTGACAATTGTTGAGTCTAGGCCTATATGTTCAGAATTGTTGGGTGCTATGGTGAGGAAGCATCTGTGTCATTTTAGATTGAGACTATATATCGTCTTTGTCAGATGGAAATGTCCAAAACTGATACTTTTCAGGATTCAAATTCAAAAGTAGCAAATTCAAAAGCTCGAAAGGATCTAACTTTTGAGCTTGTGGATCTGCTACTCTTGTAGTATGATTGAGTTGGCTGTTAATTTACGAAAAAACAATGGAGATATGGCGATAAGAGGTTTCTGCCCGACAGTAACAGTAGGCTAGTTTATAGCAAACAGAAAACCGATTTAGAAGACAGGTCTGAACACAATTCAGACCAGCTCATAACAATTCACATTACAACATGTTGCGAGATCTATTGTAGCCAAATGATAGCCAATGATCACAGAATGTCTGCCTATTATGACATTGCCAAGAGTAAGGACACTATAGGCTTCATGTGGTTAATGATTCTAGGGTGGAGATGAGTAAAGCTGTAATCAGGGACCTTTTTTTAATAACATGTTATTATAGCCAATCTGTATGGTAGACAATATTAACTGGTTGTACTGGGCAGGTGTCAGTGGCTGACCTTCTGTCTATGGAGGTGTAACACTGACGGAGCCATTTGAGGGAGGGCAGCTTGTTCCTGGGAGCCATTCCACACAGATACACCAGCACGTAATCCTCTGATACCATGAGGTCCAGGGTCCCCACTATGTACCTGGAGGCAACACACACACACACACACACACACACACACACACACACACACACACACACACACACACACACACACACACACACACACACACACACACACACTCACACAAAAACACATCAGAACAACAGATCAAACTTTTTAATCACTTTCAATCTGTAGCCTACTTAGGGCATGCCAGCCCATAACTGTGGCAACAAACAGTTATCTACAAGCTCACTGTGAGCTTGTAGATCAGTTATTTTCGCTTTCTTTTATTCATCAAGTATAGCTAGAGTTTTCTCACCTGAACAGGTTGTCCATCACATACTCATACTGCTCCACTGAGTTCTCTGGCAGGAAGCATGAAGATACCAGGATGATAGCCGTCATGTTGTCCCCATAGTAACCTTATAATCACATCCATGCAAGAGTTAGCATACCACAGCTTTATACAACTCTGCAAAACACACAATTAGGGCTGCATGGGATGTCGATATGGTCAAACATCATGACATTTTTGACCAAGTACCTCCATATCGATATTTTGAAGATCATTGGATTGTGATATACATTTTATTATATATAAATATTTTATTCATGATGCCACGTGATGTCACGTGCCCGACCAACACACTGACGGGAAATGCACTATTCCATAATCGGTCGCAATAATATTGATGTTTTCCCAGCCCTACATAAAGTATTTATCTTCATTTTGTCTCAGTAATCAGTGATTATTCCGTCATTAACAATATAATCATTATTTCAAAACATTTAAAGAATGAAAGTCACACCTTTTAAACAATTACAACATTTAAGATGTATTTCATAAATACATCTTAAAAAGTTGTGAAAATATCTACAAGCTTGTACAGAAAAAAAATCTGCCTTTCATTTTTCCCATAGAGATTTACAAAAATATTTATATAAATTGTTATACAAGCTTGTAGATCTGATATTTTCGCTAGTTTGGATCCCGGGCAAACGTCTAATTTCTCTTTTGGGTCTCGAGCTAAAGAGTTTGGGGTCCACTGATCTATGATGACCCCACCTAGAACCCCCCCCCCCCCACCTCAAGGACCCCCGGGGGACCCCGGACCCCCACGTTATGAGAAAACAGTCACCTCCATGGGACAGGACCTGTAGGTAGGGCTGCAGAACGGACATGTTGACGTGGTACTCCTGTTCAGAGACACAGAACCTCCTCCACCGCTGCCCCCCGCTGTCCATCTGGTCAAACTGCTGCTCCAACTCCACGCCACCTCCTTGCTCCGCCCGCTCCTCTGCGTCCTCCTCACTGGCCCCGCCCCCTGTTGCACGCCGGCCCATCCGAGGGAGGTCATCTGCGAGTGACAGGAGTTTTTATTTTATTATTATCTATGTATCAAGTCAGAGGCAGAATAACAGGCAGGGAGGAGAGTATAGTGTAGCCTGGTAAACCTTATCCCGGTCGTGTGAATTAACATAACGTCATATATCTTCTGCAGAGCGCTGGGTGAGCATTTTGCAGAAACCATGAGCCAATCAGCTTCTGTCAATCACAGGGCCCTGGCTGGGTGCAGAGGCTGATTGGCTCTTAAACTTTTTGGTTTCTGCAAAAGCAAAACGCCTACTGAGCGCTTGGGGCCAGACTGGGAGGCTGGTCTGCAGAAGACACATGATAATGTGAATAGGCTCTATGCAGTATGCACACACACCATTTTGGACCTTCACTGGTGTCAACGATGATACTAATGAAATAAAAGTACCACATTCAGATTGGATATCAGAATGGGGAAATATCTAGATTTAGCAAAACCTGTCCATCCGTCAGTCAGGTCATCCATATATGGTTGTCAGTCCATTACGCCTTGTGACATCACACCTCGTGACACGTCACGCCACCATATATGGCCGTCAGTCCATCACACCCCATGACACGCTCCATATATGGCCGTCTCCATATATGAAGATCACGAAACTGACCTCATCACACCTTGGATAGCCATACATGGAGAAGACTAGATTATCACCTAGATCTGCATATAAACCGGCCAGCAACTCTACATCTGACCTCAAACTTCAGAGGTTGCGTGAGGTCCATTTTGAAGTCCATTTTGAGGTCCATTTTGAAGTCCATTTTGTCAGCAGCACCATTTTAGCGATCCTTCAGAGTCTGAAGGATCGCTAAAATGGTGCAAGACGCTGAACCCCAAATTGCTCCCGATGTGCTGGCTGGTGCCTTGCATGGTTTCCGCCGCCATCGGTGTATGAATGTGTGTGTGAATGGGTGAATGTAATGCACAATCTATGTAAAGCGCTATATAAATGCACCATTTACCATTTATAAGAAAACATATATCCAGAATGTCTCTCACCCTCCCATTCCAGGTCATGTGTGAAGTCAGGGAAGGAATATGATTGGCTGTCAGAGGGCGTGTCCAGACCATCCAGGTTGATGTCCAGAGAGGGTGTGTCTGGGGGTGTCTCCGAGAGGCCAGCAGCCGAGGGAACCGGCGAATCACAGTTCAGCATGTTGCTGAGGGTGGGGGCTGCAGCCAAACGCTTCTTGGCTGTCCCTGATAGGGTGAGGCTGGTGGGCGGAACTACGGGAAGGAAGATGATGATGTTTTGTACTTAATGAATAAATAATAATAATAAAGATAATGGGTGCAACTAGGGTTGTCCCGATCCAATCACGTGATCGGAAATCGGGGCCGATCACGATATTTTCAAATGATCAGAATCAGATCGGGAGAAACAAAACGGGGGATAGTTCTGTACCCCAGGAAAGTGACTCACCTGGTCTGTCTGCGGGGGGATTCTCCTGGTCTTCCAGAGGACTGTGGGGGTCTTCAGGTAGTGGTCTAGAGAGCACACACACAAAACACGCCCAGTTTTACATGCATTTAGGCTACGGACCCCCCATTTAATGGCATTTCTATCACTGGGACCCACCCCAATTTATATTGTAAAATCAATGTTAATTTAAGCCTGACGGGTGCATTTGGTTCCATTTGTACACTCTCAGAGTTACAGACCCATAAGGGTCCATTTGATTCCAAACTATCATTTAGCTGGGTACCCCCTGGAACTCCCTCAAGGACCCATGGGGGTCCTCGGACCCCACTTTGGGAACTACTGTTTTAGATAAATGATGGATAAGCAGTTGAATGTTGTGCATTTAGCTCATTTGTTTTACGAGAGAGTTTTTTGTTTGTTTGTTTAGTTTTTTAGCTCTCCTAAAGTGAGGTGATAATGATGACACCCGTTCCCTCACACTGGGTCATAAATCACTGGGGATTCCCCACAGAGGTCATGACCACATGGTCACTTTTACCTAGGAAATTCTTCATCTTGCCATTCCTCTCTCAGCTCCATGTCTTGGATGGCACTCCTACAAGGAATAGTCAATATGTCAATACAGGCAGGCAGGCAGGCAGACACACACACACACACACACACACACACACACACACGCACGCACACACGCACGCACGCACGCACGCATAGAGGGACCAAGGGGGTCCCCACATGATTTTATGGACTTATAAGACCTTTAAATACCTAAATAATTTATGAAAAGGACCATGCATTCAAAGTAATGAACAAACTATACTATAAAAACTGGTGAAACATTGACCAAATTGCCAAATGAAAGAGAAGAAAGAGGCAAACAATTTGAAAATAATCAATATCACAATATCTGTGAAACCAAGTTAAACAAAGTTTAATGCATCAACTCCTATATTCCAAGTGCTTATCAAGGTAGGGCTTCCCCAGTTCAAATTGATTGAATGATTATTTTGGGTGGTCACGGCCTGAAGGTTGACAACCACTATCTAAATTTTACTGAGGGACTGCCATTGTTTTTTTTTTGGGTGTCAGTATTGGGCAATTTTTTCTTGTGATCTACCATTAACATCCTATGGCATGCAAAAATGTCAAAAATGTCAAACTTTCCTTTTGCTTTAAGCAGCATGTGACATGTCAATGTCACATGCTGCCATAGGATGCCATAGGATGTTAAAGGGATAGTTCAGATTTTTTAACTTAAGCTGTATGAAATACTTGCTATTAATATAGTGGTTGCAACTTGCAACTGTATTAATTGATTGCCTGAGTACCGTGGTGGGAGTTCTGCTCTGGTTTTGGTGAAATATTAAGTATTTCGTGGGGGGCACTGGGGCCACACAGTAAAAGTAAATGAATCCACAAAACTAACGTCATTTGTATTGTTGACCTATTTCTAAAATATTAGTGCAACTTTCGTTCATTTTTTAACCCTCTATCACACGGAACTATGTTTTTTGTGTCCATATCACTACGCCCAACGAATTGTTCCATGTGATAGAGGGGTCAAAGTTGAACGAAAGTTGTGCTAATATTTTAGAAATAGGTCAACAATACAAATGAGTTTTGTGAATTAATTTACTTTTACTGCGTGGCCCCAGTGCCCCCCACAAAATGACCGGAACTACTTAATATTGCCCAAAACCAGAGCAGAACTCCCACCACAGGACTCGGGCAATCAATGAATACAGTTGCAACCACTATTGTTGTATTTCATACAACTTAAGTAAAAAAATCTGAACTATCCCTTTAATGGAAAAAAAAAAGCCCAATACTAACAGCCGGTAAGCAAGTGGATTCATGAATGTATGTGATGGGTATTTTCTTAATTATGATTTATTGTTTCTTATTTTATGTTTACATCTTATTACTTAAAATATCTGGTGCACATTAAATCCACTATCAGCTGTCACCCACTCCAGATTGTCTATTGTACCAAAGGGAAATAGGATTAAATGGAAAAACATGGAGAAACAACACGACGACAACTTTGCCCTTAAAGATGAGGATAAACATACTCTTTCACCTCATGAGATAAAGGGTCAACAACAGAATCCTAATCACGAACCGTGATTAAAGTAGAAAACAGGATTCAGACGATCGGACGCCCATGACAGCCTGATGACACCTCACTCTGATGTGAGCTTTCAACCTATTGAAATGTGACAGCTGAATCCTGATCTATGACATATTTTTCAGTATATGTTTGTGCAAAATGATGTGACTTGCATTCAGAGCACTTAGGAGAATTCTCTCTCCTCTATCTACATTTGTATACGCTCTGGATCTGAAGAAAACTTACTAAAGAAAACTTAGAAATACTTTAAGAATTTGTGTCTTGTGTCAAAAATCCTTTCAGGTCTTTTGCAATACTCTAAGTTTCTCTAGAGTTCATCTTTTGGGTTTTGATACTTGGTTCTCACTTTTCCAGTGAATATTTACAAGGTTGAGGTATCTGGTCTTTTTGGCTATTTTAATAGCCTCACTCAGCTATAAATCTGTCAGTATATACTATATAGACATTATTTTAGGCCAATAAAAAAGACTAGGCTATATACCAAATTTCCCACTTTAAACAAAAGAAGCCTGTCGGCTGCCGGACTACTGTGCTATTAACTCATTTTGGATTTAAAAAAAGGGGGAAAAAAGTTGTTCTCCTCTGGTGAAAAGCTGGAGGTTGCGCGATGGCAGGCTCTCAGTCAAATCTGGTCACTGTTCAGACAAAATGCTGTTGTTGTTTTTTTCTCCCTCTCTTCTTTTATTCTATTAATTTCAGGTATTTAACAAATTATCAAACTCTTGCAATTATTGATCTCCACATTTAGTGTGGTACGAGGCGTCAAAAAAACAGCTCCCGTAGGATTTTTGTGCTAAAATAGTTTTTTTTGCAGATCTTGGTTCTATAGGGTCCAAACTATGAGAAAATGATGGGGTTCAAATTTTCCCGACCCCCACCCCGTTTCTGGGGGGGTCATCTATTTGGGACCTCCCAGAACAGTATGCCAGCCAGTTAATGTCCGATTTTCATAATATTAGAATTGTTTAGTATGTTTTAAAACATTCTGAGTTGATTTCTTAAACTTTTAAAGTGGTCAAAAGAATCTTTTTTTACTTTTGGTAGGGGTGTTTCCTCACCTGGGACCTCCCGGACTGACCCCTGGGCCTATCCCAGTTCTCATTACATTCCTTGCTCTGCTCCTGCTCCAGAATATTGTCAAATTAGATCATAAATGAAGCATAAAAGTATTTGTAGCTGGGCTCTGATATAAAAAAAATAGTAGTAGCCAATACCAGGGGTCTTCCACAGGGGGCCCATGACCCCTAGGGGGTCCTCAGTGTTACTATACAGGGGCCCACCAAATCATTGTGGGATAGGAACTTTTTTCTTTTTTACATTAAACCACTTGAACCATAGCATCCCTTTTCCAAGGAGAACTTTAGCCAACAATAGCTGATCTACAAGGTTGTAGTTTGAGCTTGTAGATCAGCTATTTTCAAAGTAAGGTGCCTCAGACCCAAGTGTAGCAAATATTGCTGTTAAATAAAGATCAGCCAAGATCAGCCAGGCTGCTGCTGTCTTTCTCTTTTCTCTTTGTCTTTCTGTTGTCGCCGTCGGTCAGGTGACTGGGAGGGCTACTTGTCATCCTTAGAGGAACTCATCAAGTATTTCTTTGCTCGTGATCTCCTTAAATATGCTCGACTGATGCCAGTCTATCTTGCCCAAATGAACGCTCTTGAACAGGATGACCCAGAAACATGAAACGCACTGAAGTCAGGTGAATTTGTGGTGGCAAAGTCAGAGATACCGTTCACTCATCTCTTCACAGATCAAGCCCTTGAGCAGGAAATCAAGAAGCTAAAGGGACATGGTGGGATGGTTGGACTCAGTAGAGATGAAGCAGCTCTGGACCGACTAGTCACTACCACACCTCATCATTCATTCTAGTGAATCAGTACCTCAACAGCTTCCCAAAAGCTTCCAGGTCTTCAAGGAAACAACATTATCAGCTCTCAGGAGAGATTGCATTGAGGTCAAGAGAAAATGCTCTCAAGCAATGTAAATTGATTGAGTTGCACTGTGGAGGCAATCTGTTCAAAGAGAACACACCATTGAAGAGTCTGGTTTCATCAGCGCTTGTGTCAGATGGGGCAAAAAATGACATTCTTCCTGGGCCTACACAATTTTCCTGGGCCTACACAATTTATCTGGTGCTGACTGGGTAGGAAAATTAGTTGGAATCTCCAAGAAGACATGGGTCAATGCCTACTTGAGGCTTGATGATGATGATCCTGCCATTAACTGCTTCAAAGACCTTGGAATGGGTTCCATTCCTCCTGAGCTTGTTAACGGCAAGCTTTCCTCACCATTGGAGCATTTGGCATGCCGTATTTACAGTCCAAAAGGTCCAACAACCTTGCCATTACTAGATGGGAACTATTTCGGTCAAAGAACTTGGAGGGTGAGATGCTACCTCCCACTCGTGCTGCACTGCTACCACATATCCTCTGTGCCAACTACGTCACAATGCGGGATAAGTCATTCATACCTGACAAATTGCCCTGAGCTTCCACCAATCGAACAAAATGGATGGAATTCAGATAGTGGAGGGTATGTTCCAGTCAGGTGTCTTGCCCTCCCTGTTCCAAAGGCAGTACTTGAGCTCATCACATGTGGTTGCAAAGCAGGTTGCAAGGGACGGTGCAGCTGCTCAAACAATAACCTGCCGTGCACTCCTCTCTGCAAATGCTATGGTGGAGACTGTGGAGGACATTCAAGATGATGATGACGAAGATGAATTGATCCTGCAAATAATGTATTGTAGGCATAATTGACCATGGGCTCTTTAAGAGGATATGTGTGTGTGTGTGTGTGTGTGTGTGTGTGTGTGTGTGTGTGTGTGTGTGTGTGTGTGTGTTGTGTTGTTAGTGTGAGTGCAGTGTGTGAAATAAATGGACACGTTCTGCATGCCCAAAGTGAGAAGTTGCAATACCTTTATTCCCTTCAGTAACATCTGTCAACAATAATGGTAGAATACTAATAAACTATCAAAGTACTTTCAAAGGTACATAAACGCAAGATATTCTAATAATATTCGAAATACTTGCAAATCACATATATGGGTGCAAGAATAGGGGCAAAACTAGTCCCGGCCCCCTGTGGAAGACCCCTGGTATTAACTACTACTCATTTTTGTAAACTTTTAATGCTTAAATTATTATCTAATTTGACATTGTTCTGGAACAGGAGCAGAGCGAGGAATGTAATGAGTACTGAGATGAGTCCGGGGGGCCCCGGGTGAAGAAAGACCCCAACCAAAAGTCAGAAAAGATTATTCTGGCTACTTTCAGTGTAAGAAATCAACTCAGAATATTTAAAAACCTATAAAACAACTATTATGAAAATCGGACATTAATTGTCTGGCGTACTATTATGGGGGGTCCCAAAATGTATGACCCCCCAAATAAGGGGTGGGGGTCGGGACAATTTGAACCCCATCATTTTCTGACAGTTTGGTCCCTATGCAAGCCAAAAAAGCAAAAAAATCACTTTTAGCAAAAAAATCCTACGGAATTACACCTCGTACCACACTAATTGTATGATTCTTTGTGTTGTGATTACAAAGACACCCAAAGGCATAGTTGCAGCAGACACAAAGGTCTGTTGTGGTCTGAGGCCTCATTCACACGTATCAAACACCGATCAATCAAATGTTTGGTAATTTTTCAGTTTTTTTAGGCCACCACAAAGCTTTTCCAATGGGAGTCACATGGTTTGACCAAACATTTGTGTTTGATTGATGATTGCTGGTGGTGTTCTGCCCCCCCCCACCGATCAAACAAAAATGACCTTTAGAAGCCTGTGCACATATATGGCAGGATCATTTTCATTCATTGCAGATTTACTGCCACTATACATTTTATGAGACATGAATTGATTGATTGATTGAAATATTTATTAACAGTTTGAAGAATTACAGTACATTTCAAGCACAAACTCAATACAAAGACTGTTAACTGTGAGTGGACGACCCAATTAAGCATTACACTTGTTTACAACAGGGTCCACATTGTTCAATTCATCAAAACATTTAGAGACATACAAATAGACACTTCTATGTAGTTAAAGAACAGAACAGGAATTCATCATATAGGAAGCAAAAAGGGAAAAGATACATATACAGTGAGGGGAAAGGGGGGGGGGATTCAGATTTTACAGAGGCCAGTTTCGAATTGCAGCCATCCGTAGGTGCCCTTTGAGAGCGGTTTTGAAGGAGTCAAGGGATTCACATGTCTTAATGACTGTTGGTAGGGCGTTCCACATTTTGGTGGCATAGCAGCGGAAATAATTTAGTCCCTTGTTTGTGCCGAATCTGGGTTGTACATGGTTTGTTGCACTCCCTCTGGTGTTGTGGGTGTGTACTTCGTTTACATTAAGGAAGTATTTAGACAGGTACATGGGTATCTTGGTGGTGTATCGAATCTTGTGGACCAGACCCATTGCAAGATGCTGTACTCTGTCGTCGACCCTAAGCCATCCCAGCCTGTCAAAGTGGGCAGGGGTGAGGTGGGTTCGGGGGGTGAGGCCAAGTAGGAGCCTGACCAGTTTGTTTTGGGAGGTCTGGAGCCTTGTTTTAAGGGCCTTTGAGGTGCTGTGGTACCAAGAGGTGGATGCATAGTCAAAGAAACCTTGTACGAGGGCTCCTGTTAAGGTCTTCAAGGTGTTTTTGTTGACCAGTGAGGAGATCCTGTAAAGGAATCTTGTTCTTTGATTGACTTTTTTGATTACGTTGGTGGCCATTTTATCACCGGAAAGATTGGCCTCCAGGATGGAACCTATGCAGTGAGTTAATGTGAAAACCAATCACAAGATGCATTTATATTGACCCAGATGACATTTACTGCTGTAAACAAATATTAAAAGTCCATAGACTTGGCTGCCATATGACATTATTTCAAAATCCAGACATTGGAGGGCCTAGCGGCTCTCAAAAATAGAAATGAGACAATAAAGATCGCAGCTTCTACCTCTTTCTCTCTCTCTCTCAGGTCTGCATCTCCCATCCTCACTCACTGTCTATATAGGCAAGCACACACACACACACACACACACACACACACACACACACACACACACACACACACACACACACACAACCTTGTGTCTCTCACGCTCTTTGCTTTCTAAGAAGCATGTACAGTAAATGCTCTGCCAGCCTGAGGAAGTGGTCTCATGCATGAAAGATTCCTGCTCATCCAGCTGTGAAAACCATCATAGTTCACCAAGGGGCCAGTGATAATGAGAAGCAACATTGTCAAATACAGAAACAAGACTTTATTGATCTGTTTGAGCACAGTCAGCTCTTTTATATATGGAGTGGCCCTCTACTGCCAGTCAGAAGAGGAGCTGAGAGATTTAGCAGATCGTCGGCACTGAACGAGTTGCTCTCAACAATGTGCCGACAATTCAGCACAGAGTGCATGCTGTGTGTGACAGTCAGAATCCTTATTTGTGCAGACATATTGCAGTAAGTATTGATATAAGCTCACACTATTGCCTTGCACAGTACCTTTACTTTACTTTACTATATATACTTACTACTCTAGTACTGTATGTCTGAGAGGCAAATATTGTACTTTATATTTTACTCTACAGTCTACACTACAATTATTTGAGAGCTTTAGTTACTAGTTACAGTTTCAGATTATGAATACAAAACATAGTTGACTGGTGTTCCCCTGCACTCTACACTAGAGACCTCTTCCGTTCTCCTCTATAAGCACACAGATCTAACCACACACATTCTAATGAAGGCTCTGTTCCATTTAGTGTTGCACAGTGGTTCTCAAACCTTTTAACTTCAAGGACCCCCATAACTATATGAGTGTACAAATGGAACCTTACAGCCAGGTCCATTTGGTTCCATTTGTACACTCTCAGAGTTAAACACCCGTAAGGGGCCATTGAACCATGAGGATACCTCCTGGACCACACTTTCCTTTGTTTCTATGGCAGTTATGAAACAGTCGATCATGCATATAAGTATATATCAATCATATATATGCATACAGTACATTAGTGTCAGCTGCTGGTCACTCACCCACTGACTGTGAACTGCTTCCTGGACTCTGATTGGCTCTCCATGGTCTGTTCTCCCACGTCCAGACAGATGGTCAGGCAGACAGACAGTCAGTCAATCGGTCAGGCAGACAGTCAATTGGTCAGGCAGACAGACATACAGACAGACAGAAGGAGGTCAACAAAACAGTCAGTTGCTCGTGTGTCTGTGTTCCCCTGAGCAGACTTCTGTGTTGGTGTGGTGTGGGTGTGGACATCTAAGTGCATATTATGTTTTGTCTTTGTGTGTGTGTGTGTGTAGTGTACAAACTGCCCTTACAGGTTTTTCTGCATTTTTGACATCATGTGATCCTGCCACGTGCCTATTGGTTGATACTCACCTTAGAGGCAGAGAGAGTGTGAGAGGGGGGGATTTCCCCATGCAATTTGGCTTTCGAGCTCACCATTCAACTGAAACAGCAAACAGTGTCTTCATTGAAAAAAAATCAAGAGCAGGTTAGATAAAAACCCATATGTAGGTGCTGTGTTCCTCGATCTGAAACGGGTTTTTGACACAGTGAATCACCACGTTCTCCTCACCAAACTATCTAATTTCAATTTTTCCTCTGATAATATTACAGTCTGCATGCTGTTCAGTAAGAGACCAGTGAAGATCAAACGGTCAAATGTGTTCTCAAAGGGAATAGAATTCATTTTGGACTCAAACCTGACTTTTAAGAAACCCATACAAAAAAGTAACAGTAAAGTTTAGTAACAGTAAACTTCTGTCAAATTCGACCAAGTTCAAGAGTGCCTGTTTTATCTATAAATGTCGAAATAATTTAGCTCCTCTTCCTCTCAAAGAATGTATACATAAAAAGAGAGACAGTGGGTATGACACCAGGTCTACATCCAGGGGTGACTGTGAGGTCCATGGCAGAAAGTCTACCTTCAGTCAAAATGTACTGTCCATAAAAGGTTGTCAATACTGGAATGAGCTCCCTCTCACACTGAGGGAGAAACAGTGGCAAAAAAACAACAGTCACACTACAAATAAAGTTGATTTTAATATTTGTATTGAGAATACAGAATCAGAATTGAGAATCAGTCTGTTTGCCTGTCGATTCAATACATGTATACAGTTACATAGGTTCACTTTGTAATGATTGTCCTGCATCAAATACAACAGTGGCTCTCAAAGTGGGGCCTCAGCACCACTCAGGGGTCCTTGAGGGGGTTCCAGGAGGTCCCCAGGCAAAATGATTGATAGTACCAAATGAGCTCCCTACAGGTCTGTAACTCTGAGAGCGTAAAAACAAAACGGTACAGTCTGAGTTATGGGGGTACATGGCCCTAGTAATCTAAATGGACCCTTACAGGTCTGTAACTCGGAGAGGATACACATGGAACTAGGGTTGTCCCGATGCGATCACGTGATCGGAAATCGGTGCCGATCACGTTATTTTCAAATTATAAAAAACGTGATCCGACACAGGAATCATCCTGATATCCATTCCTTGTATCGATATTATATCCATATCATGATATTAGACTGGATATTCTTCTATTGTGATATGGCATAAGTGTTCTATAAAAATATAAATATAGGATCGGGAAAAATCGGTATCGGCAGATACTCAAAATCAAATTATCGGAAACGGATCTGGAGCAAAAAAAAAACGCGATTGGGACATCCCTACATGGAACCAAATGGACCCGTAGTACATGTGTATCTTCTCTGAGTTATGGCTGTCTTACAAATCAAACCGTTTTGGGAAGCACTGTGTGTGTAGGAACACTCTACTCTTCACAGTACAGCATCCCCCAATGACGGGCATCCTGTCAGCCACCTGTAAGAGGAGGCACTGGTGCATAGTTGCATACTATGGACACCCAGCCAAGCTGGGTGCGCCACCACCAGGGAGGTTACCAAACCTTAGTTTTGCATGGACAGACAGGGACTTCACCCCTGTAGCCACTCGAACACTAACTCTCAACACTTTGAATGGATTGAGAATCAATTAAAACTTCAATCCATTGATTAACCCACTAAACAGGGTTAACCGGCCGTTCAAAAATAGCAGATGTAAGCTTCACAGAACATCACTATTATTGAAAAACCTTGAAAGTGTGAGAACTACTGAAGGCATTTGTATAGAATCGACCTCCGGTCTCAAAAAAAATTAATAAATAAAGCACACATTCCAGGTTGCTTTATACAGAATGGCATTTCAGCTGGAATTAACTCTATGTCACTTTTATATCACTATCAGCTTTGGTGAAGATTGATGCCAGCTGGGAGAAATAGACTTAAAACCCAAGGTTACTTTTTTTCCCCACTAATAACATGCCACTGACATCTGCTACCTTAACAGCTACTATCTTCTACAGCTAATGATGTTGGTTCATGTTTGTCTGCAGAATGCATGGGACCAAAACTAACATCAACCAAACCAACACGTAAGGGCAGCAGTTCTCAACCTTTTTGTCTGGATTCGGGGCCCACTTGAAAATCTCAAAAAGTGTTCACAGACACCCATCCATCTGACCACTACAGACTGTTTTATTTGAATGATTAATCCATTGTGTTCTGGCTTGGATCTGTATCGATATCACAATGAAAACTATTTTTTAAATTAGAAATATCATGACATGTTAATATAAATAAATATTTGTTTTATATCAATGTTATATCATCCAAATCTCAGTGTTTTACCAATTATTTGGGGGCCCACTTGCAATGTCCTCACGGCCCAACAGTGGGCCCCAGCCCCACAGCTTGAGAATCACTGATTTACAGTCGAGTCTGCTTATTATTAAACACTAGTCATATTATGAACCCATCTGCTGATGTCATAGAAATCCTACATACAGTACAGTAGTTACATAAAGACACACTTTAAAGCTACAATCCGGAAATTATTTTAATTAATTAAACATTAGTATTTAACCAATCTGTATGGAACAATACATAACAGAACTAGAATATCTGCCATTGAGACATATTAACACTTACTGTACTGTAAATAAAGTTATTTGAATTGGACCGCCATCTTTGTTGTTGCAATCACCTCAGACTGTTGGCAGAGGACGTAGAAACGTACAGATTGTAGCTTCAATATAGAGAGGTAAGCTGGCACATGAACCTCAAAACCAAACCTGTGTGTGTGTGTGTGTGTGTGTGTGTGTGTGTGTGCGCACGCGCACGTGCGTCTGCAGTGTGTGTGAGTGGGTGATGGAAAGTAACTAAGTACATGTACTCACAAACTGTACTTAAAACTTTAACTGAGTATGTCCATTTTTTCATACTCGTACAACACTACAATCATTTTAGAAAACGTAGATTTAGAAATACAAAACGAAGTTTATACGTAATCTACTCAAAAGTAGCCGTTCTACAAGCTCTAATATTGTAGAAAGATATTTTCTACAAAGTTTGACACATTTTGATATGTTGTTTTGATGACTCAAGTAAACTTTTGAATATAGGTTGGTATTTTACTTGTAACAGCGTATCTTTTATCTAGTAATATTGCTCCTTTTACTTGAGTAAAAATCTGAGTACTTCTTCCACCACTGTTTGGTTTGTATGTGTGTGTGTGTGTGTGTGTAAATAACAGCATCATTTATCTCGCCAGCTTAAAAATGGTTTATAAAAGTCTCTAATAGTCTTAACAGTTGTACTGATTGTAAAACGGCGTGAATCAGAGTCGCACTGGTGGTGTTGAGACCATCCGGACGCCAGACGTGCAGGTCAGCGTGTGTCGGCCATCTTACTGAACTTTTCCTGCAGGGCATTCATGGCGAGGGGCAGGCCAGCGTCCAGCGGGCAGCCTTCCACCAGACTGTTCATGGGGGTGGGCGGGAACTGAGTGTCCTCCTCGTCTCCCTGGAGACAGGCTCCGCCCACCTCCCGCCCCCTGAGGAAGTCCTTAACGATGGGGAGGAGCTTCTTGCGCGAGGCCAGCGCGTTGCCCTGGTGATAGGCGTTGACGCGGGGATAGGGACTGCTCATTGGACGCAGGCTGAGGCTGGGCCGGCCGTCCTCCAGAGCCTGGCTGACCTGAGAGCAGCACAGAGGTGATCAATGGTGGACTCAAGTACTCACAATCTTTACTTAAAGGAGCATTCATTGATTTGGGTGATTTGGAAAACCCCCCAATCCGCCCCAGTAACAAGATGTGCACATGCACGCACGACAGGCCAACAGCACTCACGCCAAGGCCCGCCCCCGCTCGATCATGATTGGCGGAAGGCCCCTCTCTATCCTGATTGGATAAAGTCTGGGCCACCAAAAACGAAACCTACGTTTTTTTGACCCCCAGGGGTTAACTGGGGACAGGGAGGAACTCCTTACAACCGAGTGCAGTGCCTGGCCTCGTCGGTCGGATACACGGTTGTCCAGAACCGCCCACACTTGCCATTTGTTTACTTAGTCAGTCCACGTTTCACACTTCAGTGAACAATAGGATCCAAAATATGTGCTTTAAGTTAAAAGCAGATGAACAAGCTCACATAGCATGGCACAAAGGAAATACAATCTAAAATGACACAGATGCTTTCCCTGTTTTAATGGGATAAATACCCTAATTTGTAGTTGTGTGAGCATTTCTTACCTCCTCTCTGAATAGGGCACTGTGGCTGTACACAGCCAGTTGTCTGAATGGTTGCTGCTGGTTGTTGAAGGCGATGGTCATGGCTATCAGCACATCGTAGCCATGTTTATGACAGAAGGAGCTCAGATCCTGATCCAGATCTGCTCTTTGGAGAAACTCCTGAACATTGGAGGGAGGAGTTTTTTTTTGTAATCACACAGTCATCCACGCCTGGTCCTCTGCCCAGTACAACCTCAAATACCGATAACTCTGAGAATGTACAAATGTAAGGGTCCATTTGGTCCCATTTGTACACTCAGAGTTATGGGGGTTGTTGAAATTAAAGTCTGAGAACCACTGTACACTAAATGAAACAGAGCCTAAATTTGTATAATCGGTAACACCTGTGAAGTTAGTAGGGAAGGGCCCAGAAGTAGGAAGAGTTCTGTCCAAAATGGCTGCTGTGCGTGTGCATATAGCCTATTGGTCTCATGCCCAACCTCACAGAACTAACTACCAGGCCTTTGCACACATTGGGCCTGATTCTTCAACGCGCTTCCGCTTATATATTGACGTGACGCTAGCGGAAAGGCATTTACGTGGATTTCCCACATTAATTTGGAATTCATGGAAATGGCCGTGAACTTGACGCTGACTTTGGTTTGTCGGAAACTCCACTAAATCCTACGGGACCTCTTTAGGTGGCGGAGAAATTTGCGGAAGCATACACTTGCGTATAGATTTATTCAGAAGGCTTTAGTCTTCATGCTGAATCAATAAATTGTTCCCAAATCTCAGATAAAATATGTAGGCATGTGTCCCCAACATATTGGTCGATCAGCACATAAAAAAATGATAGCCTATATATATATATATATATAAAAGCAGAGTGCACTTGTATGCCTAAATGCATGCATTAGGATATTTCTATCATGCGCGATTGGGGCTGCTCACTCGGCAGCCTTCTACTCGAAGTGCAACGGTTGTGAGCTTGTAGATCGGCTCTCGCGGACTCGCGCTGCATGTTAAAAAACAAACTCACAATTATAATAAGAAGATAGGCTTATCTGCATTCTGCACTGTACGAATCCGACATTGTTTAGTGTAGTAATGCCTGCAGTAGGCGGCAGGCCTATTGAAATTGTTTTGTTACGGAGCTCCTTGAGTTCACTGTCGGTGTGTGTGTGTGTGTGTGTGTGTGTGTGTGTGTGCGTGTGTGTGGGAAGGGGGGGGGGGGGGGGGGGGGGGGGGGGCAGACAGTGCTGCCGATCCGATTCACATTGGAAAATTAATAGGGCTAATTAGCCCTATATATAAAAAATAGAAGACCACATTAGCCTAATGAATGGCATCAGCGTTTGAAAGTCGGCCAGTCATATCTTTTAAGCAAGCTCACCTCCACTCGCGCTTGTTCACAAACATGACGGACAGACAGACAGAATTTATAATAATGTATATTGATATTGATCACATGGATGCCACACACAGAATAGTTTAACTCACTGGATAAACTCACTGGATTATAATTTCTTCAGACAAGAGGATCCCAGGCCTACGAGGTAGGCCTATAATTATTCACTTATGAATGTATAGGCTACTGTTCTTTATCGCGCAAACAGTGTCGAGGGCCCATGCCCCCCTCCCTCTCTCACTAGCTCTCTCTCAAAAGACGACTTTTGCATTGACAATTTGACATATATCCGATATTTTAAATATCGGATATGTTTTACCTCTGCAAAGGTGTGAGTGAGCACCCGCCTTGGTCCCGAACTTAATTAAATAAATTATAATTATATTGCTTCAGCGGAGCACGCACCATTGTAAGCTTGGAAATCTTTTAATTTAATTAATAATGGATTGATGTCAGTTTGTACATATATAGTAGCCTACAGTGGTAATATACAATGGTGCAAAAACGACATAACATAAAAGCCCTAACTGTCCTATTATAGTCTGCGTCTGCAAAGCCTTTTTTCTTTTTTTGACAGACGGAACTGCTGTCTGCTGAGTCATGCTTGAAGCCTTTTATGGTGCGATATGGGGCGTGGATCTATGCAGATGAGGTTGTCGGGTGCTTTTCCGATCACTTTGCACCCGCTGCTTTCAGTATGACATACACCTGCGATACGCCTGCGTACCTGTGGTACACACCACTCTCTGAATAACACGTCATCTCAACGTAGCTTGATCGGACGGATAAATACGATATCTGTTTCCGCCACCGTTACACTCTGGCGCATTTTTTTTAAAGAATCAGGACCATTGTAACTTCAATAGAACAGCTACATGTAGGACATCACACACACACTCAATTACCACCTTAACCTACTGCCCTACAGGTGCAGGTACACTACACTGAGGTGCAGAAAACGTTTTTGAATCTTATTTTTATTTATTTATTTTAAGTTACTACAAAGTTGCACCACTGTATGATAGTTGTAACTTGTAATGCCTTCAAACATCTTTTTGTTTAGGCAAATGAACAAACTATTGGCTCAAAACCTTACAGACTACTCAGCGACACGTTTCGAGTATGATAACTCTTCCTCTGGCTGCTATTTGTTCATTTGCCTAAACAAAAAGTTGTAAAATACTGTAGCTGTTTGAAGGCATTGAAATTCCCTTCTCTTACCATTTCTATCCACAATGTTGCACAATAGTTTCTCTGTCTGACGTATAAAAGACTGAATATTGAAGTTGAACATGATCATGATCATTTGTTGTATGAAACCCCTGGGGTTTCCTTAATTGCCAGCTGATGAACCTTTGTGATTAGGAGAAATGTCTTCTAGACCATCAGTGTTTTCATTACGTTGTTTAAAATGTTCTAATTATAAAGTTAACAGAAAGCCAGCGAAACAGGTTTGGGTCATCCATTAGTGGAACATTCCAAGGTTGGGTGTGACACCCGTCAAACATGAGTCTTTGTGTGTCTGTGTGACGTAGAGCTCCGATAGGACAGCAGGGTGTGACATGACAATGCTGACTCATCAGGGTTAAGCCTAGTGTGGGCATGATGTGATAACAGGTGAACATTCAGCAAAAATATACAACCAATAAGCAAAAGTAGCCCATGCAATAAGTAAGATGTAGTAGATCGTCTGTTTCTGCTATTTGATGTACAGTACAACAAATTGGAGTTTAAGTGGTTAATGTCTTGTGCAGTGGTTCTCCTAGTGTGGTCCGGGGACCCCCAGGGGTTCTTGAAGGGGTTCCAGGGGGTCCCCAGTAAAGCACAAAATCTGTTTAACCAATTTAACCGTATTTTCATACATTTGAAATTAGCCCAGCTTTAAGCTCACAACGCATTGCGATGAGGCATGTTGTGACCTTGTAGATCGGCTATTTTCAAAGAAAAATTATGAAACAAGTTGTATCCCTTCTGGAGTTCCTGGCACAAAATCTTTTCAGATGGAGGTCTCCAATGATCCAATGGTAGGCTCTTACAAGTAAACTGCTACTGTGACAAATCTATTCTAAACCCAATCTAAAGTCATCACCTCTGCCATGTCAACTCCTGCATGATCCATTATGACCAAACAGTCTCAGGCTTTCTACAAGCAATTTGTCAATCCCATTTTGGAACTTTCATTAAAAGATTAAAGAATTTCAAATATTTAAAATCAATTTCCAAATAAATAAATAAAAAGATCTACATGAGCACAAACAGAGATGTAAATGGTAAATGCATTTATATTGCGCCTTTATCCAAGGCGCTTTACATAGATTGTGGATTACATCCCCATTCACACACACATTCATACATCAATGGCGGCGGAAACCATGCAAGGCACCAACCAGCACATCAGGAGCAATTTGGGGTTCAGTGTCTTGCTCAAGGACACTAGCAGGTCGATTTTGAAGGTGCGGTTTACCAGGTCGTGATACATAAATTGGCCTCGCTCTGCGCACATTCGTATTATGAAAGGCATATCGGCCCGTGTTGAACGCACTCGGCCCGTGTTGAACGCACACACATTTGGCATACCGCGTCCCTGAATATTTTAGCATTGTGGGAGTGTCCATATGTTAATTATTCTCGCTTTGCGCAATTTGCTATTAAGCCCCTTGACCTAAAGACACTCAGCGCATAACGATTAGACGTGGGTCTGACCACCTCATAAACGCAAAAAGCACTGTTTGATTTGACACTTGAGCGCTCTGGGAGGCTGGTAGAGTGTTGCCATGTCTGTTTATTATAAGCGGCTTATTTTTCTGTAAAGTTGCTTTCTGTGTGATTGCTTTTCTTGTTTCTAAAGTGGTTATTTGGGCTTTTCTCCTAATGTTGTTTAAACCAGTGCAAAACAAGCACATTCCCATGTCAAGGATCCCCAGATGAATGCATTTGCCCAACTAAGGACAGCTAATCCAAAAATTAAATAAAAAGATTACTTTTGAAAATAGCAGATCTATACCAGCTCACAATGCATCACATTCATTCATTAAAACTATGAACTCTGACTGCAGGGGGATATATAATGATCATTATAACAATGTGCAAGAACATATTTAAAAAGAAGGAAGAACTTTATATTTGTGGACAATCAAAATATGTTTTTTTATTTTAATGTGGTGTCATTCAAATTAATCTGGATATGGCAGACTCACTATTTAGAAAATAAAAACATGGCACTTCATTTAAAATAGGTTACAGACCCCTGTTATATGCGCTTATTTTTATAGACCCATTTACTTGTTTCTATGAGACATGGCAGTTTTGCGTCTATTTTTAAAAGATGTTGAGATTAGAAACGGCCATAATTCTTTCATTTCTCAACCTTAAAAATAAATAAAAACATCTCCATAATCCGTGGGAAATGTGCTTTCATATGCTGTATCACACCCGATTCAAGTCTTCTTCAATAAAATGCTACGAGCGAACTCAGCGAAGACCATACCATCGGGGCCACAGCATTACAGCACGCATTCAACTCATTCCTTGACTTGAATGAAATAAAATATAATAAACGTTATTTTACTGGTGTTTTTCAATAGAAACAAATAAAGAGCGTGTGTAGGCTACTGTGTGCAAACTGCAACAGTGCATATACATGCATGCACTAGGCTATATTTCTTCCGTGTCGGGATGGTGATTGAGCTCTTCAAGTTCACAGCCCGTTTGGTCTTTCATAAAAAAACCTTGATATTAGCCTATAAACACTCATGGTTCTCTCATTTCTCAACCGTTTTATTAAATGTAAAAATCTCCATATTCCTTAGGAATCTTGCTTTCATTCGCTGTATGGTACATGGTTCTATCGTTATCGAATTAATTAATTACGCATCTACTCGCAATTCCATTCCGATCTGAAAGGTGGGTCTGTTCTTTTGAGGCATAAAGGTGACAGCATGCAGTGCAATAGGAATAATTAACCCAAATGTGACAAAGGCATGTCATGTCTTCTATGGTGCCAGCCTGAAGAAATGTCATACCACGATCCCCAAAGTGCGCATTCCGTATGTGACATCAGCTGACTGGTAAAGAGAATAGTACGGACATGTTGATTGGGTACGTCTCAAACACGCCTTAAACACACCCATGACTAATTCAAGGCCGTTTTGCGCACTCCGGGGGGTGTCAAAAGCGCTTCTTAACATGCCCAAAATTGCAATATGACATACTACACGCCCCCAGATCATAATACTGTAATTAGATTAGTAATATAGAAGTAAGTAAAATAGAAGTCCTAAATCGACCCCTAACTCTGTTCGAACTGGCAACCTTGCGGTTACCATCTGGCCACTCTATTCCTAAGCCACCGGCACCCCTGTGACGTGTTGTGAGCTTTCAGATTGGCTATTTCTGCTATTTTTGTTTCGTTTACTGAGTAAATAAAGACACCAGGTTGAACGTGATCCTGTGGGTTTTTTATAAACATTTAACCAAAAGTATGAAAAGTATTAACAAGAGCTTGTGACAAAATAATGTTGCATTTGATCATTCCCCCCCCCCATTCCTTGCCAAGTAACAGTTTTGCATACAAGGTTTCCAATCGTCAGCGACATACAATATTGTCTCTGTCAGGTGGAAACCTCCTACTGCATGTCCTGAACCGTTACTTTTCAGAATTGTAATGGAAATTTAAAAAATAATAATAATTTAAAAAGTAGCAGATCTCAAAATGCATTGCTTGACGCTACGTTTCGAGATTGTGGATCTGCTGCTTTTGATGCTTTTTTGTGATGCTCTAGTACTGTCTAGTATGATCAGGGGTTCACACAAGCGGTGCGCCAGTGCGCATGCGTCGTCAAAACGTTTGGTGCGCGGTAGATTAAAGGCATGACAGCTAAGAGACAGGGATTTAGAGAATGCTGACAGGCACTCAAAAGGCACTCAAATGAGATGTTAATGTCCTGTAAGTAGACTTAGAAATAAAACTAGTGTTGACTAATCATTACAAGTGGCTCATATTTTGATGAGGAAGTCAGAGGACAGGAAGTGCGTTTCAGTTGTAAACAAGCTAGATGACAGTTTTTAAAACGGAAAGTTATCGGTGAGCTTAGCTGTCAAAGTGCTAGTCGCTAAACCACGTTAGCCACCATATTTACAATATGAAAACTATCTGTCACTTAAACAATGTAGGCTACACACGCTGGAATTAAACATGGAACCTGCAGGCAGCATTAGGTGAGTAATTCATTGTATATGTGTTGGACGTTTGTGGTTCTGCTAGTGATAAACGGACAGGTACTGCTAGTGGGATCCTCCTGCTGCTTAATGACTACACTGTCTGTGACTATAGGTGTACTAGTGTAGCTTTGCATCTGTTGCATCTGCCCGTGTGAATGCAGCATAACATTGTGTCAGTATACACTGTGCGCACCAAAGTACTAGCCCAAACTAATAGTGTGCACCCCTGAGTATGATCAAGTTAATTTATGAAAAAACATAAATTAGTTAATATACATCGAGATAAAAATGTTTTTGAGAGGTTTTTGCCTGACTACAACTATATAAAATATGTATATACTGTATGAAGTTCTTACCTCCAGGGTCATGTATATAACTGAAATGGCCAGGTTCAAGTCTCCTTCTGCCACTGCCTTCATGTCCTTCCGCAACATCTGCCGGGTGCTCAAACCTGTGACACACACAGCACCGAACAGACATATGTATTAGAAAACTATTTAAAAGGTTAAAAACTAGAAATAAAAATCAAAAGAGGGACAAACAAGAAGGGTGTCTGTGTGTGTGTGTGTGGTGGGGGGGGGGGGGGTATGTAGGGGAAGCCAGTTTGAAAAGGTGGGTTTTGAGTGTGCTTTTGAACATTTCAAAGGTGGGGGCAGCTCTGATGTGAGTTGGGAGTGTGTGTACATGACACAACACAACAGAACTTTGTGTTTTTTTGGTAAATTAATACTTAATTTACAAAAAGCTCAAAGTGGCGCATTTTGAGTTTGTAGATCTGCTACTTTTGCTATTGTTGAATTTCAATCCTGAAAACTAACAGTTTGGATATGTATGGGGTTTCCACCCGACAGAGACGATGTCCTTAGCCACTAAAACCCTAGGTATACTTAGTTGAACATGACTATACCAGTGGTTCTCAAAGTAGGGGGGTTCCAAATGGACCCTTACAGGGTAGACAGTAGAAAAGGAACCAAATTGGTTCCATATGAGTACACTCTCAAGAGTTATGGGGGCCTTTGAAATTAAAACGTTTGAGATAACCAGTCAATATAATTTTGCTAATCACAATCACGTCTTGTGGATAGAATTCACAAATAATGCCATCCAGGACAGTAAGCCTCAGTGCTCACTGAGTGGTGCAAATTAGTAAACAGCCCAAAAATAAACAACAACTTGTCACCTGAGGGGATGGCAATTAGATTTTCTATTAAAACGCTAGAAACAGCATGGACTTTCCACCGAGCTCCATGTGACAGATAATGGTCTCAACAGGACTACTTATTTACTGTTTCACAAGATGGTTAAACATAGCAAGCCATTTCCCCAGGGGAATTCATGAAAGAACGCCTTGTGGAATCTGATCACCATCAACTGCAGACATTTGAGAACTCACTATATGTCGTTGTGTTTTGATATAAGTGGAGTTTAAGTTGATTTGTGCACGGGCCACAGAAGCCTGATCAATATCTCATGTGTAAAACACAGAATAGCGCTAGGTTCCATATGGTTAATCAACACAGTCAGCCAGTTTACCTGAGACATCAAACTTGGCATTCTGGAGGGACTGGAAGAGAGCGCCTCTCGGTGGCAGGCTGGGGAAGCGCGTCTCCAGCAGGGCAGCGATCTGACTGTCTTTAGGGGTCACCTTCCCTGCTTCTGGAGCCATGTTGACACAGTCTAACACTATGGTACCTGACACACACACACACACACACACACACAAAGTTACACTACAGTCAAACCAGATACAACTGCTGCTCATGCTTATTAAGATGTACACGTTTCTGTCCAGAAGAAAGGTTCCTAACCCCATTTTTGAGGTTTATGATTTTGTTTTCTTCCATAAATCAATGCTATTGAACACCCTTTATGCCCCCCCCCCTCCTAGCTACTCAAGGATATATGAAACACTGTCTTTTCCCCATAGATAGACTGGCCATGATAGCTGAGACAGAACAGTATTTAGCAAACGTTTGTGAACGTGGCCCAGACTCCAAAAGTTAAACTTTTTTTTTAATCTGCTGAACGGAGTGAATCGGTTGAATTCCAGGCAGCCTCAACTTTGCACCCCTTTTTCCTGGCTCCGCCTCCTGCCGCAGTGAAGGAAACGGCTGTCACTCCTCGCCATAGACAACGCATTGAACCTCGCCGTTTTCTCAGAACGCTCAAGGAGAATACCGCTACTGGTGTGAACTTAAAGTCCTATTGTCTTTCCATACAGTAGTAGCCTGGGATCAATACCATTTTCGGGTATTGATCAACCTTTGATCGGAGCTGCTGGTCTATAGAGACCAGTAGCTACCAGTAAAGTCTTACCAAACAGTAGTAACACTAGCTGCTGGTCTATAGTAGAGACCAGTACAGTAAAGTCTTACCATACAGTAGTAACGCTAGCTGCTGGTCTATAGTAGAGACCAGTACAGTAAAATCTTACCATACAGTAGTAACGCTAGCTGCTGGTCTATAGTAGAGACCAGTACAGTAAAGTCTTACCATACAGTAGTAACGCTAGCTGCTGGTCTATAGTAGAGACCAGTACAGTAAAGTCTTACCATACAGTAGTAACGCTAGCTGCTGGTCTATAGTAGAGACCAGTACAGTAAAGTCTTACCATACAGTAGTAACGCTAGCTGCTGGTCCAGGATGTCCGCAGCCTTCTGGATGATGCGCTCCGTTACCAACGTGGCGCAGGAGCCCACTGTCTCCACGGTAACCGGGCAGGAGGGGGAGGGGTCTCTCTCCAGCAGGTGGTGGTCGATGACCTCTACTACTGCCCCCTCAAGGTCACCATCAGAACTGCACACAAACAAACAAACTTCTACAAGCCTCCATCTCGACACGTGACCTTATAGAATATAATAGATCAGCTATTTTCCAATAACTGATGTAGCTAAACAGATTTTTATGCTATATTAACACATCCCCCCCTCCCATCGGCTGGAACCCAGTTAAGGAAGTGTGGGGGGGTCCCCAGATCTCACGTTGAGAACAACTGCAATAGAAGCTCTGACTTAACAGTATAGTAGAAATTAGGCATATAGGTCTAGGCTATTTTGTAGAGTTTTCACTTATGCCCAAAATAGGGACTCTGGGGTTTTTGTGGTTAAAGCTTTCATGATAAGACTAAGTGGACGGCGACACAACTCCACTTTTAGGTAATCACCTAAAATGGGAGCATGTAGCTGCCTTGAGGCTATGGACTAATTAAAGAAACCACTAGGTGTCACCAAAATACATGAGAATGACTACAGCTGCAACAGAACGCAGGAACTGACTCAAGGTCATTGTTGGTTTACCAGACAGCAGTTACCACTTAAAACTCTCCATATTCGTTTTGCTTTTGCTTTTTCTACCCTCAACACCAAACCAAACCAAAAATTGCCAAACTACAAATGCTTTGCGATACATGGTGAGCTTCTGCCCATTTTCAGTAAATGATCAGTGAATGTGAATGTATGAGCAAAGTATTTCCATTTGACTTTTTGCTCTCAATCTCACGTGAGTTTGTTTTTTAATGGCTTGGTTCTGCAAGAGGATGGCCACGTGTGCGTGTGTGACGTGTGCGTACATGTGTGCCAGCCCAGTGTGTGTCTAAATCTCCTATAATGACATGCCCAAAATAGGGTTCAAATGTTTAGGCTCTCCAGAGCAGGGTGATGTGAAACACTGCGACTGTTTGCTGGGAATTGTAATGATGGATCAGGGAGGAGTTGACATGCATGACTTACAATTTAGGCATTTAGCTTTTAGCAGACGCTCATATTCTTCTCAGTGACTTACAACAAGCAAGGTAAACACATACATGTACGTGTAGTAGCAAATATTCAAATGAGAACAGAGACAGTGTAGTGCCTCAGTAAACTAGGATCACAGGTCAACAAAGAACTGAGCACTGAGCATCAGTCTATACAATAGTACTATGAAACAGTAAACTGTACAAAATCTAGACTGAACTAGATTAAATGAAATTAACAATTACTTATATGATATGATTTTTTATTTAGCTATTTTTCTAGCTCTTTTCTATGCACTACGTGCCTACTCAAAGCGCTTACAATGGTTCATTCATTCATACATTGGGAGGTGAAGCGGCGAACAGTCAGCGTCCTCACTTCCCACATTCACATACCAAACACTTATGGCAGTGTTATGTTAAAGTGGGCAGAAGGGAGCAGGTCAGTAACGCTGAGTGTGTGTACAAGTCACGGGGTGTTACGGGGGAACTTGAAATGTAAAAGTTTGAGAAGGACTGACTTTGCTACACAAACACCGGATCGACTTGCGAGATGCACACACTTAGTTTTCTATGGGTAGAAACATCAATACATTATGTTTTTTTAGGATTTATGTGCATTTTATGTGCTTTATTTCAGGCAGATGAGCGACAGAGAGGCACAAGGCACTAGAGAGAAAAGGAGGATGACATGCAGTAAAAGCGATTCGGGTCGGAGTCAAACGGCCGGCCAGCTGCAGGAAGGACTATAGCCTTATTTAGATGGCATGCACTCTTACTCGACTCCCCAGACATCAATACATTCCAACCTATTTTTGGAAATGTTAGAGGGAAAAAAGAAACTAACAACATCTTTGCCTATAATGACATGCGCAAAATGGGGGACAGCAGTTTGAAAAGTTGTCAGCAAGCTGGGCACCAACCGTGGGGGTGGGGGGGACAAAATGGTGGGAAGAAAGTGAAAGAAGACTGAATTAGATAAAGTGCCCCTCGGGGCACAGGTCTCCGCCAGGGCAGGTCAGGTTGTGGCCTCCTGGTGGCGCTATAATAGACCAATGTGAAAAGGGTGCCATTTCTTCTTATGCCTTGGATGGCTATTGAATGATTTGAGGCATTTTGTTCCAAAAATCCACCTGTTGGTGGTGCTATACCAGGCCAATGTGAAAAGGGTGGAATATATTCCTATATTATATATTACTCAGCCTAGTAGGAAAGTCTGTGATGTAAATTGTCATGTAAATTGCATGCTGCGTTCATGATTTGAGGGTTTTTGTTCAAAACGGGCCAATCCTGCAAAATTTGAAAGCCATCATTAGCCAATTAGGATTATGAAATATCGGACAGTTCCGGCTTGAACCCATGACTATAGAGATAGTGTGTAACGATTTGCAGGAGTTTGACAGAATCTGGAGGAGTAATATTAAAAAAAAAAGTTTTTCAAAAGTGTGTGTGCAAAATGTGGCATCGACCGGGTTAACGGTGCAGGAGATTAGCTGGTAACAGACGGACGGACAGACTCACACACACACGGACACACACATGGATGGAGTGCAAAACATACTCTCTCCCCATGAGGGAGGGCGAGATCGGTCGGTAAATCCGAGGTCGGTCGGTAAGTCCGACGGTCTGGGGGACCGGGGGACTTACCAACCGACCACCGCGTCGTAGAGCCCTGCTTGGGAGTGATTTATTGATCCCGCCAGCTCCCGTGGAATCGCGCACATGCATGCTGGGTGGAGAGAGAGAGAGAGAGAGAGAGATAGAGAGAGAGAGAGACTGCGCGTTAAAAACCCCATTGTGGGGAAAAGGAACTCGATCTACGCATGCACTTCTCAGAGTGATTAGCCTACTAATGATTGACATGGTTTTACCTCAGTAAAACTATACCTAAACCTAACCCTAACCTTAACCTCAGTAAAACTATACCTAAACCTAACCCTAACCTTAACCTCAGTAAAACTATACCTAAACCTAACCTCAGTAAAACTAACGCAGTTGCTGGGGGGCGTTTCCAAGAGCCCTGGCGACCGCCGCGTCGGACCACGGACCTCAGATGGATTTCACCCTTGCTGCTCCCCATGCCTTCGGCCTGGTGGAGACAACTATCACTGCAAGCGGCGGAAATTAGAAGCAAAAGACAGCTGAAGGAGCCTAAAACTGCGAAACTCCCCGGTGAAGCGAAGCCCCCCCCCCCCCCCCCCCACACCACCACCACCAACCCACCCATGTGGACAGAGTCAAGTTGACAACATCCATGTTGTATAAAGGCATGCCCGTTGGAAATCTTGTATATCCCAAATCCGTTTGTTTTCAGAAAATGGAGGGCAAGGGGTAGTTTTCCAATGTTGTTAGTTGTTACTTAATGTTGTTAAGTTGTTACGAGAATGATGAAATATGGAGATATGAGGTTTTGGCCCAACAGTAATGAATTGGGTGACATGAATGCACACAGACAGACCATTAAAAGATTATTTCGAAATTGGCCTGAGAAAATATCAGGAGACTACAATTAGGGGAGGTAAATGCAAATTCTCCTAAGAAAGGAGGTGTCGTTTTTCCTTTTTTTCCGTTGTATAGGCTAGTGTTTTGTATTTGTTGATGAGTCATGATTTTTATATGCATTTGTGTTAAATTTGTATGCTGTTGATGTTTGAATTGAATACATTGGTCTTCCCCACATTGGTCTGTACCACGTGCTGTTTACATTACTGACAAGTCGACAGACAGACTGACACAGACATACACACACCGCTACCCCCATGCATAAGAGCGTCTGCTAAATGCCTAAATTGTAAACAAAGTATTACTTAAGTCTGACTTCACAGCAATTGATAAACGGGTGGAAACACCAGGCAACTAACAATGTGATACAAAGCCCATGCACCATATGATAATATCACCATATTGGAAATATATAAAATTTGAGCAGAAAAAAAAAAAAAAAAAAACAATACAGGAATCAGACACATTATGTTGTGTTGTATGGTTATTTTCAGCTCGAGTGATTTTTTTAAAGTTTATTTACAGTATTATAACATTATATCATTTATTTACTTACAGTAGCCAATTCTAGTATTTTTACCCCTACGTTCTCTCAGTTTAGCCAATGAATCCCTCCCCACTCATTCTGTGTTGCCACTGCTGTTCTATGTGGCTCACCTGCCAGTGAGGAGGAGCCCCCAACGGGATGACATAGGGCCTCCATCCTACTCCTCCCAAAGCTGAACAGTTATGGCACGTACCACATGGACGCTAAATAAAATGCCTTCTTAAGCGTGTCCCCGGTTTCACTGCTGGCAGTTTGCGGTGTTTCTTTCCCCTGCTCTATGTCAACCTTTCCTTGCCTCTGTCTCACTGTTATCGAAAAGTACAGCATATGGCAGATGGTGAAAAGAAATAAAAATAACTTCCCTCTCACAAACACTGTAAATGATATTCCTGTAGACCCTAATAAAAGAGATAGCTAACGCTACACCATTCTATTTGGACAGTTGTGGATAAAAATAACAAAACTATAAAACACACAAAGTGTCTGCTGCGAGAAGTTATCATATTTAATGAATGCTTGTTTACATTAATTTATATTTGGTAATTTTGATATGCTAATATACACTTAATAGCCTGTGTTGTCTTCATTATAAGGCTCAAAAATGTTTGCGACTCCAGACAGATATTGTATTGTTTTTGGTCCATAATGGCTGTTTTGACATTTACATCCTGGCCAAACCAAATGTGGAAAACCCCAAACCATGGAACACATCATGAGATACGCTCATGATGCTACGCTCCACAATGTGCTGGAGATGACCTCGCCGAAGCAAATGCTGCTGCACAGCTGCACTCTACTGCCTGTGCCAACCACTGGAAAGACGTGCTATAGATCGCCACAGCTAACAGGCGCAAATGAAGGAGGACTACAGACTTTTACAGCGCAGTGAAACAAATCTGGGAATGGGTTCTGCCGTTTCGGCTCCTCAATGTAGGAACCGGTTCCTCAAAATAACCAGTCCCCGATCCCAGTGGTCAGTGTGTCAGTTACCTGGTGGGCAGGTGGTGAGTCTGTCAGTGTGTCAGTTAGCTGGTGGTCAGTGTGTTCAGTGCGTCAGTTACCTGGTGGGCAGGTGGTGAGTCTGTCAGTGTGTCAGTTAGCTGGTGGTCAGTATGTCAGTTAACTGGTGGGAGGGTGGTGAGTCTGTCAGTGTGTCAGTTAGCTGGTGGTCAGTGTGTCAGTTAGCTGGTGGTCAGTGTGTCAGTTAGCTGGTGGTCAGTGTGTCAGTTAACTGGTGGTCAGTGTGTCAGTTAGCTGGTGGTCAGTGTGTCAGTTAGCTGGTGGTCAGTGTTCAGTGCGTTACCTGGGCAGGACGTTGTGGTCCACCAGGGTCAGCTGCAGCAGGCCGAGGCGGTGCAGGCGCCGGAGGTCCAGCTGCTCCCTGAAGGGCAGCAGGTCCGGGTCCAGACCACACTGTCTCAACAGGAACATGCTGTCACTGCGCAGCACCAAGTCTGACTGGACCAGGTTCAACATGGGCAGGGGGAAGGGCTTATCACTGGGCTGGGTCTGGTGGGGGGGTTAAGGGTGTAGAAGAAGAGAGTGAGAGAGAAAAATAGAGTAAAGGTCCTTGCAGACTGGACGCATTTTCTTTTCCTTCAGAAAAACACAGCAAAGAATCCTTAAAGGTTTTCCCTAAACTTCGTCAACAATGTAACTCCATATTTGATAATGCACTTATTGAATCTGATTTGTGAGTAACAGAATAAAGCACTGTTTAAAGATCCAATGAAAACATGTATATTGAAGAATCAGATGAAGAACAGCCCTAAATTAGGTGATTGCGAGATTATGACTAATGGTTACCTTTGCTGTGATGCGATTGGCTTTAGAGTCTTACCTTAAACAGGAAGAAGGCGTAGGCCAGAGCAGACACCATGGAGTCCAGATCACATGCCTCATTCCCGAGAACGACATGGAACCTTTGACTGCCGTCTCCGTTCCCCTGGGGAGCACATAGCATGTTGTACAACCTCAAACATCTGCTGTGTCCAAAATCATCAAAGTCACACTATACAGTTCTACTCAAATTAGACGAATTCAGAAGAAAAAAAAAAGTCAAAATATCCACCGCAGCGGCTGAGACCAGAGCCATAGAGTAATGGTTGAGACGAAGCAGTGAAAGGTCCTGAAAGATACATAACGTCAGTCTTACCCAATCTTTCCGTTTTATGAACACAAGGCTGCTGTACTTTATACCTCATAGTCATACTAAGCATTTAAAGTATGAGGTATAAAGTACAGCAGCCTTGTGTTCATAAAACAGAAAGATTGGGTATTGGGTAAGACTGACGTTATGTATCTTTCACCTTTCACTGCTTCGTCTCAACCATTACTCTATGGCTCTGGTCTCAGCCACCGCGGTGGATATTTGAGTACTATAGATATTGGAGCAGCCATAAACTACACAGGTTCATCCCGATGTTCTGGGCATCTTTGTAATGTTAGTGTTAGTAAAAAGCAGGTAAAAGAGTAACGTTTGAGGCAGACTAACATCAGTCACTCTACAGTTCACTGTAGTAGAAGAGGTGCGGGTTTACCCCCCACCTCTTCTAAGCTGAGACCATGAGACCAGTTTCTGAATTAGTCCCCAATCACTTTTGACGCACTTTTGCGTCATGACCTCACTGAACGTCCGTCTACATCCATGAACGTCTGAGAGCGTCCTAGCAGCTTCAACGTTGGCCAGCCGCTCTGGGGACCTGGTTCTACTGTATTTATTTAGAGTGGGTCTAAAATGTTCTCATAGCAGGTAAACCAAGAACCTATCGTCAGTCTAAACAGGAGTATAATATAAAATATATATATAATCTATAGAACAATACACACTATAGGTTCCAGTTCTACAAATTATTCTGGCATCTATTCTGTGTACATAACATGCTATCTAAATTACATTTTAGCCTTTCCATATGCCCGTTTCCATGGCATATAAACAAAACAATTTTGCTAATGCAGATGATAAGTTTCCAGATTTATCCAATTTGACCAATAATATGCTGTGTGTGGATAAATGTAGTCCCATGGTTCCAGAAGATGGCATTGTGTCTGCTCCTGTTCATTTCCCCACAGTATCACATAAGCACTAACCAGACAAACAGAGATGTACTCCTACTAGTACTGAATGCATCTGGTCAAATCTAAATTCAATTAACAGGCTCGAGGAGGCTGGAGAAAACCAGCGTTAACCTGTCGCCCACTGCTTTGAAAACCAATTGAATCCTATACTAACACTGTACACAGTCATAATAATATGCAAGAATGCCCTGAAGTATTTTTGAAATGGTTCTGTGAAGCTATTAGCTTTTTTTATATTTTTTTTCCAAAAGGTTTCCCACACAGTTCATTCACTGAATTTAGATGTTTGATTGACTCAACAGCAGATTTGAACAGGACACACAGATGATCATCACACCTTCAACTTGCAGTCATTAAGGCCGATTCTACACTTGCCTTCTAAACACTTATTCCACAAAGGTTCATAAATAGAAGCTTGTATTTTTTAATAGGCAAAGCTAAAATGACACTGCTTTCCCGGTTTTTATAGGTTAATCCAGCGTGGTATTTTGTCTTTTTAGCCGTCAGAAAGTACTGTTTAGTGTTTTGTTTTACATGTTTTGACAACGGATTATATTTGTGGCAGCAAATAGGGGAAAAAAAGAAAAAGTACCTTTAATAAGTAGTAAATAAGTTAAAATGATAAAAAATATCAAAACAGAGCAGTGTTTGGCAAGTTGTTTGGCTTTGCTCTTTGTCATGCCAGCTATTGTTAAGCCATTCGTGGTCAGTTTATGTACATGCCCAGGCTTCCAAATATCATATTTCCAGAATCTACATCGGTACCCAAGGTTTGTTATGATTCTAAGTAATGGTTGGCAGTGGTACTTAGAATGTTTATCTTGAAATGCCTGGTCCATGACATGTACAAACAAATCAAAGACACAGCCCACCTCCAGAATCAGGACCTCCTTGTGACCGGTGTCAACAAAAACAACATCAAGTGTATTTGGGATGCTAGCAAAGACATCTAAAAAAATCTGGTAACACTCTTGAATGTTTATACATTGCTGCACTGGATGTCATACATTTTTTAACTGCATCAGACACTAGGTCAACAATACAGTCATGGCGAGCAATATACACATTTTTGTATGCACTGCATACAATTGTTATGTGTTCATTGTGCAATGGATAGGTGTTGTTCAGAATCATGATGGTTTATACAGAGTGGAGTACGGATGTCGGTATACCCGATTGTACTTGGTTGGTAATACTGGTGAATTTTAAACACACACTCTCTAATGTTCTAATATGAACTCACTGGTGCATTTGATTCTCACTAAAAGCCGGGCCGAGCAGCTCATATACTGGTGAGTTATTGGATACTGTGAGTGTTTTCCAGGCTTGCACACACACACACACACACACGCGCACGCACACACGCACAACACAGTGTGAGTACACACAATTACACACTCTACAACAGTCTACACACAGTGAGTACTGAGTACACACAAATACACAAAGTGATGTTGCGGTGTGTCTCTGTGTAAACCAAGACCAGGTCAAGATAACCTGGATCCATAATATGTCTGTTCCAAAGTCTGCATATCTGAAGGCATTAACCCATCAAGACATGGGGCCGATTGTATGAATGTCTTCTAAATCCTAAAAATCCTGTCTGAATCATAATTTCATAATGTTTTTAGGATTTTACATTATTTATTTAAATATTATTATTTAAATGACATTCAGTTTAAATAATGATCTATTATAGGTTAAGCAACCCAGCACTGCAGCACATGAAGTACTTAAAACAAGCCCCAACTTTACCAGCTGCAACATTAAAGTGAAGAACACATTAGTATTTTATCGACATATCTGACTTTTGCTTTCGTAGGCCTATGATAGGGGCGGCCTTATGAATCTGGAGGCCCATTTCAAGACCAAATATGAGGCCCCCCAGGCCCCATATATACCTATGACATTATTATTCTGTTGATACAGGTGTATCGATACAAATAGTTTTGACTGTTCAATCAACAACACCTCTCCTCATTCTGTTGTCCCTTCACAATAAAGTTTCTCCCCTTTACCTCAGAATGCCGCACATTTTACCCAGGTTATTAACAGGAAATAGGTTTAATTTAACATTTTGGGAGAGGCAGCGAGTGAGCGAGTGAGCGAGAGAGAGAGAGAGACAGACAGACAAGGGTGGCAGGGGGTTGACTGACGCCTGGCGGTCAGTCGGAGCTCAGAGGCCCCCCTGAGGGTGAAGGCCTATTTCAATTGAAACTGGTGAAACATAGCAAAGGCCTCCTATAGGCCTATCTAGGTGTATTTTATCAAGTCAGACTTGATCAAATAGGTATGCACCTATGATAAGTCTTGATCCAGGGCTAACATTGGGTACTGTACTGTATACATGTACATATTTATTATAAGTTGCTATACTGCCATTACTCAAGTAGCTAAATCAATCTATCTATAGTCTATATCTACTCTAGGTGTATCTATCTGAGGCCTGTTTTCCCTCTTGTACGGTCCATATCCATATGCTATGCTACAGTCAGTGTCACACAGCTTTATTCTAATAAGAATGTAGCTCTGGTCCATATATAGCTCTAATGCTTCTATGATTCTGCACCCAGAGCTAATAAGAATGTAAAGCTGCATCATGCCATACATACAGCGTTGACAGGGGCTGAGGTCCACTATATGAAACCAATACACTGCACATTCTGCATGACCAGGCAATATTACGCAACACGCACGCCGCCGCACACACACACACACACACACACACACACACACACACACACACAGTCAGTCACACACACACACACACACACACACGCGTGTATTGTGACATGGCTTGGTAAACACACAGCCCCACTGCGGTCAGCTGGACTGGACATACCAAAATTAACGGACATAAATACAGTCTACATCCTCCTCCACGAGCCTCTCTTAACAATAATTAACATTCATATGTAAAATAATCCAATAAAGATCAATTGTTTACCTTCAGTAAATCCTGGCAGCTTGTAAGGAAACTCTCCATTTGTGTGTCCTTTTACAAACGTTAACCCCCACAGCGTTACAAACACAAGCTGGATCCAAATAACTATACTATTACGGTGTAAGTATGTGTGTTACGATCTACTAGAATGAGGTAAAATCAAACAGCCCAGTCAGAAATATGATATGCAGCACCGTGGCGTGGAGCTGTGCAGCTAAAAGTGTCATGTGTGTGTTGACCTCCAGGCGAACGGAACTCTGGGCAATGTAGTGTCATCAAAGCATAGGGTAAATATTTGTGCCTCAAAGCTTGAATTTCTTTTTTTTTATCAATGCCCTATTGTAGAAATAGTCTACATTACAAGTACAAGTTCAGTAAAAGTAAAAGCATATATTGGCATCAAAATCTGTACCAAAAGTATACTCATTATGCAGAAGGTTCCATTTCACAAGTTTTCAAATGTAAAATTCCTTTGAAAATAGCAGATCTTCAAGCTAGAAGCCAGATCTACAAGCTCACAATGCATCGCAAAGTGACACATGGTGAGCTTGTAGTGAAATAATTGTAGTGGAGTGAAGGCCTATTCATAGTTTGGATTTTTGGTGGTGAGGTGACCACCGCTCCGGTGGTGAGCTGACCACCGGAGCTGAAATAACGTTGAGCGGTGGTGAGTAAAAACAGAGAGAAGGGCTGGAGCGGTGGCGGTGGTTTGCTCTTCACCGTGGCACGTGGCGTCATGTTGTAGTTCGGTGGTCACCTAACCACCGAAAATCCAGACTATGTATGAGCCTTAAAAAGTAAGTAGGCCTAGTACTCAAATAAAGTAAAAGATATGTCAACATTGTACTTACGGTAAGTACAGTACTTGTGTACATTATTAGTTACTTTTTTACACCACTGCTTAAAAACTTCAATTGCTGTTTTCTACTCGCACGACCGTGTCATGCAAGAATAGCGAAAATAGCCGATATAAAGAGGCGCGCCATGTTGTTAGTTTGTAGATGTGATATTTTCCACAATTAGATTTCTACCTATAATGACATGAACAATACCAGGTTGAAAGTGGTTATGTCGGCCCGGGCCGTCTGGGCACCTAGGCTGCCAAGACAGCCGGACGGTGTGCCGCGTGTTCGACTCCCGAGCCCGACGGCCTTTGCCACACGTCACTCCCCATCTCTCTCCCCCTTTCCTGTCTAATTACTGTACCCTATCAATAAAGGCAAAAAACGACAAACAATACCTTAAAAAAAGAAAACAAAGTGGTTAAGTGGACTTAATTGGGCATGACCCTTCCATAAGATTACATTAAATTTAACACATAATTTAATAGCTTCACATAGTTCTACATCAGTTAATTAGATATCACATCGGAGTAGATCCGCTGCTGCTGAGAATCTTGAATATTGAATTCAGCGGCGGAGGAAGTCACATAATAAAGTAAAAGTATATCAATGGGCCTACCACAATGTAGAATTACGCTGTTACAAGTAAAAAAGGCTGGTATTAAAAATGTACTTGAGTAAAAGTACAAAGGTATAGGCATCAAATGTACTTAAATTACCAAAAGTAATGATGGATGGGATCTGAAACAATGTAGCCTACTCTGAACTAAGTAAACTGAACTAAGTAAACTTTGCTCCATCTCCTTACTTACAGGCATAGTATGAACTTGAAGGACTGTGAGATTAGTTGACCACAAATGCGACCGGAGGTTTAATTGTTTGTCCTTAAGACGTGGCTCTTTACAAATGGCTGTTGAGACAGGCAGAACCTGAAGCTAATATATGTATAGTGAAACAGAACTGTTTTAGAAAGAGCTGTTTTAGAAAGCCTGCATCCCCCCTTTGTGGGG
Organism: Protomyctophum parallelum; assembly: GCF_964188405.1. Taxonomy (NCBI): domain Eukaryota; kingdom Metazoa; phylum Chordata; class Actinopteri; order Myctophiformes; family Myctophidae; genus Protomyctophum; species Protomyctophum parallelum. The sequence continues at coordinate 30,669,024 of NC_139698.1, read as the reverse complement.
ATGCGGTCATAAACACCCCAGGGGTCCTATCTCCTATCTTCTGTGCTTATCACTAAACCTCTCAGCAGCATCTTAGCAGCAGTTCCCTTGGGAGAGCTCTGCTCTCCTTCTGTATGTCATGAGTTTGGTGTCTATCTTGTCTGGAGTAAAGTATACATTGTACATTTCATTTTCATTACATGTGTTAAACAATGTTCTGCATATTTCACATAATTGTTGCTGGCCTTATGCCCGTGGCGCCTTGTAAACAGAGAGATTCCTGTTCAATAAAACTGACCAGAATCTCCTGCCTGACTCCTTTTCTCCTCATCGTCACGCTACAACACAGAGGCCACTGGTACAGATACGTCAGTGAAAGTATACTCATTATGCAGAATGTGGGCACCTCCTGGAGAGGCATGCACAAATAATTCTGAAGTAGGACTTACTTACACAGCACCTTTGTTGCCAGTGTTGAGGAACCAATTAACCAAAGAAGACTTACTCTTGTTTGTGTGATCATAGGCCTATATAAAATGCAAAAATCACACCCGTGTGAAGTGAGGGGAATGTTGATTAGGTGATGTAATGGTGATGTAAAACAAACGCCATTAACAATAAAGAGACAATATGATGTAAATTACACCTTATGACATACATTTTCCCTTCATTGTCAATTCGTTTACAAAACAAACATTGAACTAAAGACAACCATTAAACCTATGTATAGGAAGGGCTAAAAAATCAGACCAGTCTGAAGTGAGTGGTGCTGTACTGTACTCGTGCTGCAGTACTGTACTGTATTGTACTGTACTGTACAAGCCCTACTCCCTGGCCTCCCTGTGTGTGTGTGTGTGTGTGTGTGTGTGTGTGTGTGTGTGTGTGTGTGTGTGTGTGTGTGTGTGTGTGTGTGTGTGCTTGTTAGGCTGCTCGTCAACGCTATTTCTGTACTCGGACGGACAGACAGACAGACAGAGAGACATACACAGCCAGGGACACACATAGCTGTCTATAGGACGTGGCTAGCAACACCACTCAAAAATACAAGAAGTAGATCTTCACTCATTGAATAAGCGTTCAGAATGGGCACTGTACTACTACTATATGTCTGAAACATCCATCCATCTTCAACCACGTATACGTAGTCGGGTCACGAGCAACATTAGTAACTTCCTCCTGGGGGATCCTCAGGCGTTCCAAGGCCAGTGAGTCGAATCCCTCCAACTGCACCTTGGTCTTAACCTGACTCCGCCAGATTGCAGCAGTATTGAGTTCACAAGTTCCCTCCTCCTGCCTGCATCTGGTCTCTCTCAAGCAGAAACGATGAACCTGAAGCAGCGGGACAAAAATCTCCATAATAATTTCGAGTTGTAGTCCTGTTAGGTTGTGTTTACATTTGCGCTGTGGCACAGCTACAATACGTCACCAGCCGTTGATCCCGCCTCTAGCGGCCGCATACAGCTGCATATCGCTCCGATCAGCATTTGATCGGAGTGCATCGTCTCTGCTCGAGAGAGAGACCAGATGGGTGCAGGAGGAGGAACTCACTGCTGCCGCCATCTGGCGGAGTCAGGTTACCTTGGTCTGCCCCGGGGACCCAGCGGGACATGCATCAAGGATCTCCTAGGGAGACGCTCAAGAGGCATCCTAACCAGATGCCCGAACAACCTAAGCTGGTTAAACAAACTGAGGTCTCACTGATTTGGAATACAAAGCAGCTTTAGTGATGTTTGATACAGTAGCACTTACAAGCACTGAGGCCCTTAATTTCCACCAGGGTGACATGGCGCAGGGTGACATTCGAAGGGTCCCTGACAGCTTATTCCACCCTCCATAGGATGCAGATGTACATACATCTCTGTTCATGGAGAGCCATGGCGCCGCTTGAGTGTTGGTGAGATGTTTCAAAGATGCATAACACAACTATAGGAGACAACGGAAACGTGGGCGAAACTGCATTAACCGCCGATGCCGTTTTTTTTAAGTTTTGGCTTTTCTGAAATTCTCTCTCCTCTCTCTTCCTTGACTTCCTTTTTTAATTCCCCTTGTACCGCCTCTAGAAACTAGCCAGTCGCCGCTCGGGAGGCGGTACAATGGGAAGTCAATAAGGAAGTCAAGGAAAAGAGAGGAGAGAGAATTTCAGAGAAGCCAAAACTTCAACAACAAAATTAAAATACTTAACGCTGTTTCGCCCACGTTTCTGTTGTCTCCTATAGCTGTGTTATGCATCTTTGAAACATCTCACCAACACTCAAGTGGCGCTGTGGCTCTCCGTGAACAGAGAGTATGTACATCTGCATCCTATGGAGGGCGGGATAAGCTGTCAGGGTCCCTAGGGTGCCATGTCCAAACCTCAGAAAAGGTAACAGAGGGAGCCGAAAGGGACTATATGTGCGCTGTTTTATCTTATTCTGATAATGTGACCATAATTACCATTAACAACAAGACAGGTGAGCAACTCTTCCACTCATTAATGCTGATCATGAACAGCTGTGGGACCATCAGCATGCCTTAAAACCTCTGCTGCATCAGCAGTATGAACTTCTTCCATGGTGGCAGCAATGGGATGCATTAGCAATCTTGTTCTTGGTGCTGCACTGACTCTTTGGTTTGCACAAGGTAATCGCCTTTTGGTTTGCTTCCAATGTGCATTTATTAAATTGTAGGTCTGTTGCAGATTCATAGGAAGACTAAACATTTTGCCATTTTTTACCATTGCCCTAATGGAGCCTGCCTGTCAAAATTCATATCATATCCTGTGTCTATGTCAGGGGTGCCCAAATGTTTTCAACATTTTGACTAGCTGTCTACCAAAATGCCAAATTGTAAATACACTTTGAATGGGAAATAAAAGGGGTAAAATGGAATTGGTATTATTTTATATCTTTTCCTATGTAACTTTGTAATGCTACTGATGTTTGTGCTCAACACTCTTGAGAACGAAGTATTATTATATAGGGACATATCTACCTGCACAGCCTTTGCAATCTACTGGTAGATGACAGATCTACCTTTTGGGCACCACTGGTATAGGTGATGCATGACGTGTCTCAACAGAACACCACAGACCTGCCCCAATTATATAAATTGTATTAACATACTCTACAGATTGGACAAACCTACATTTTCTTTAATTGGCAAGCTTTCTTTTCAATGTGGCTGCTGTGCATATCCTAGAATAGATACTTGGCACTTAAATGGGCATTGAAGCTAATCATCCCCAGTGCCCCAGTTTGATCGCAGTCTTGGTTCTTTGGCTGTTCCCCTGTGAATACAGGGGAACAGAATGAGTTCTGTTTACAGGATTCTGTTTCACACTGCCCGCTAGCAACATGAGTACGCCTGCCACCGACCCCATGCACAACATAACGGCAGCGACATGAGTGGCTGGTCCAATAACACGACTCTCACTGACGGCAGAAGAGGAGGGCCCTTCAGCTTCAAGCTGCCAGCCTGATGGTGGCAACTTGAACGCTGGTAATATGACTGCTTGCTTTAATTGAAGTTATTTTTAAACTAATCATTGGGTCCTCATTCTTTCCCTATGTTGACTACACTCAAGACAATTTACCAAAAGTAAGCTGTAACATTTCTATATAGTAAACTCATCTTAAAATCAAAGAATTGTACTCAAACATGTTTGTGTGATCAGAAGAAATGTGGTAAATAAAATTGATAATACTTATAAAGAAAATGGCAGATGTACAAGCTCGCAGTGCAGCACTGAGCTTGTAGATCTGCTATTTTTGAATAGCCAACATATAAAATCTATAATCACACTGATGCCACAGGCTTGTTCAAGGCCATTTAATTTGAGAAGCTATTCACATTCGCACTTATTGCAAAATTATACACCAGAACTAGGCAAAAGGAAATGACCGTCTGTGTGGAATTCTGGGTAATGCAGTTTCATCTGTCTCCCCATAATGGGTTAAACATTTCGATTGTTTAGATCCAATACATTGATGCCAAATTATAGTATCATCAAATTCAAAGTGTCAACACAAGTTTGTCAGTACATTAAAAAAATCCAGATAAATGTATAAAATTGGTTACGTTGTACAATGACTGGTATTGTAAACTAAACGGCACAACTAATATTTCATAGGATTTATTTCATATTTTACATGATCAAATACAGATTGTAGAAACATCACTGTCCACCACGGAAAAGAGAACACAATAAATCTATCAGCGTTTTGAAAGAATCCTATCACTTGGTGGTTCTCAACATTAAACACATTTTCAATATGTTCTTTACATACAAAGCAAACAATAGTTATTTTAAAATAGACCATTTCTATAAAGTCTTTCAAACAAACATGATGAAATAATGTATATGCCTCTTAAAGCACAAGTTGGTGTTTATATAATATAGAAAGCACTTCCTTTTCTATTATCTGGGAAATAGTTGTTGTATACCAACCTGACATTATACTTTTAGCAACATCGCTTTCATTTACATTTTAACACTGCTCCAAAAACAAAATGCTCACAATGTACAGTATCACATTGCGACGTGTTGTGAGCTTGTAGATCAGCTAGTTAAACATGATTGAACTTTTCTCCCTGAGTGATCAATGGCATTTGAATTGATCTGATCACTGAGATCTGTGAGAAGTGATGATGCTGATTAGCTGTGGTTTCAAACAAAACAGAACCTGGAATAAAGAGAAGAGGAACAGAGGAGATGCATGGAGTTGTTTACATCTTCTCTACGTAGTTTCCAGGGAACATTCCTTCTCTTCCCCTGAGACGACCGTACCACCACCCTGACGGATCTTTGGAGACACAATTACCAATTACATTCATGTAACAATCACGTTCGACTTCTTCCACGTTCCAACTTTACTTTCTGACACAATGTATTGAAGAGCCTGGACAATGACTTTATATTTACTTGACTTTACTGATCATTAGCAGGTAGATACAGATAACTTCATACAGACCGGTACAAATTCACATCATCATAGCATCTATCTAGTGAGCTTTACGACACTGCCGTTAAAGGTAGGCTGCTACGGGTGCCCGTTACAGTTCCAAATTTGTCTGCTCATTTTCCCTTCTTTAACACCACGAACAGCCGGGGGTATTTAGGACCATTAAATCAGAGCGCCCAGCGATTTACAGCAATGGAGCACATTTAGCGACACACCAGGCCCTATCCCGGATGTAGCTGAAGTAGCTTGATGTAGCCAAAACAGTCTCCCAAAGCGATCGACAACAACGGGAGGTATGATTAATTCTAACGCGACTAGTAACGGGACCGCGATGGCCAGTCTAAAACATAATCTTTGCTTAGAATTGGACGGAATGATTTAGATCAAGAGTTATTCACGTTTTAAGATTTTTGGTCTCATCTCCTAAAATGGGGAGGGGAACATTTTCGATGACGTCCCAACCGGAAATGACATAGAATGTTGCGCAACAGACGCTCCCAGCCTGTGGAGCGATGCGATCGGTTTTGATATCAATAAATCTCTGTCCTTTTATTAATCTCCGTCCTGAGCGCTAGGCGTTACTATTTGATAGGACGGTGTTAACTGCAGAACATTGTCATCCTGACCTCAACATTTGAAATTTAAGTTTATTTAGGCAGGAGATCCTATCGAGACAGAAACCTGCCTTGCAGGTACAAATCACAACTACAATCATATAAATAAAGTGTCTGGAGTCTCTGGACAGATAGTGATAGTGGCGTGCAGCCTTTGAAAAAGAATCTTGACTAGGGTCAAGATGGTCCGTATAAAGGGGCCAATGACCCATTTTGACCCCCCTGTGGCGCCAAGATATAGCCCTTGGTGTTTACACTTTTTTCAACCACTGACCTTCGGTGAGGATGTCGATGACGTCATCTGCATTGAAGCTGAGTTCGTCGGTGTCCTGCGCGTCGTAAGCGTACAGCGCTCTGCACTGTGGACCCCGGGGTTTGGGTCTCGGTGCTGGTTTGGGTCGACCTGCTCCTGGAAGCGGCTTCACCTCCTTAGAAAGTCTACGGTGGAGACTACACAAAAGACAAAAATACACTATAAAGGTTCCACACTGGTGCGTTCTTTTGCTGTGCGTTTTGCAGATCCGAAAGTAGTAGGCGATCACTAGCTTTGTTACCAACACCCCACCCCACCCCAACAGACCTCACTAGACAGCTGCGAAAAACTGATAAAACCAACCCCAGTCCGAAAAAACTTTATATGGACGAAATATTTGGTGGCAGTGTGCAAACATGATTGACATAAAGTGAGGTTGATTCTTTTTCTTACGTTCCTCCGAAGTACGGGCCTTTGGAAAAAACTCTTTGGAAAGAAATCCTTGGCAGTGAATGAGTTTTAACCACTTTCATTAGCATCCTGTCATAGGTGAAGATTAGCCTGGTAAACCACCTCGGTCATGAAAAAATGTAATTCATTCATTCATCTTCTCTTTAGAGATTTGTAAAATCGTAACATTTAAAATGAATTTGAAAACACAGGCTTCAAGCAGGTCCTCACCCGGCCACGCCCTGGTCCGGTACGTCCATGAAGGAGTTGTCCTGGTCGTGTGCGTTCCTCTGGTTCTGGTGGGAGTGTGCGGCCGCGAGGCGCGGCAGAGTGGGCTGCTCCATACTGGACTGCTGACGCAGGAGAGAACCTCTCTGATGAGCTCTACCTGGACCTCCTCTACCACCTCCTCTACCACCTCCTCCTGCCCTGGGAGAGTCTGGGAAGGGAGAGGAGAGGAGAGAATTTTGGGGCTTTTTATTCCTTCATTAAATTAATATAAAATATTGATAGGACAGTAGACTGACAGGAAGTGGGGAGAGAGAGATGGGGAGTGACACGCAGCAAAGGTCGTCAAGATCACGATTCAAATCCCTGTGACACGCTGGCTGGATTCGGGCTGAGAGGAGAGGTTTTAATGGCAGTGTGACATATAGGAATTGTTTCTGGTCAAGGTGCAAGAATATTAAATATAGTCATAATTTATCATTATTGATAACCAGGTGGAGAACTGGAGATGACCATGGACCTCTAGTGGGTTTAGGTAAAGAGCCAGCAGGTGTTCCAGTCAGTGAGTCAAAAGGAGGGTCAGTAGGTGCGATATCATAAACCCCTTAACCCCCCATCTGGGAATGGTCTGCTTTCTGTGCCAAAAAATAAACATAGGGAAGCAGCATTTAGTTATTATGCACCACATATGTAGAACAAACTCCCAAAAACTGCTGATCTGTTTGAGTTATGTTTCTTTTTCCTACTCTTCTACACTGTTACTTTTACTTATTTTGTTTTATTGCATCCTAATGTCATTTTAAATTTGTGTTTTCTTCGCTTGATGTTTTGTGTAAAGCACATTCAATTGCCATGAATTTTTGTTGCAATGTGCTATACAAATACAAAGGCCTTTCCTTACCTAGGTGAATCCATATGAGTCAGTAGACGAGACAATAGATTAATCAGTAGATGAGTCAATAGAAGAGTCAGTAAATGAGTCTGTGGTTGGGTGAATAGATGAGTCAGTTGCTCACCTCTGGACTGATAGCCGGTAGATGGAGCCTGGCTGCCCATGTAGCGACTCTTACGATTGTCTCGGCGGGTTGGTCCTATTGGGCAGAGAGGCCGTCGGTCACATTGCAAACAGGAAGAAAGCAAAGAGGAAAACAGAAAGAAAACAGGAGGTAACCCGAGCTCTCTGTCAGCAAAGACTCTTATAAATAAGGAGAGGGTAAGTAGCGTTACTTTATCATTCTAATCAATGATGGAAAAGGCTCCAATGGAGTTTGGAGATTTAGTCAGAACAGTAAAACCCACACACAGATGTAAAGGGTGTTCAATACCACATATTTTAAAAAATGGAGATAGTTGGATTCTGCCCGACCGCAACAATATTGGGTTTAAGTGGTTAAAAAAAAAACCTTTTTTGTAAATCTTTGAAAAAAAGAAAGTAAAGAAATGTTGCCCATTCACCAAAATGTTTGTATACACGACACTGTTGCTTTACTGAACAGTCGTTTTCTGGGCCCCAGCTGTTAGTTCTGACCCAAACCCTGATGCTGACTTACGGGAGTTCTTGGGCAGACCCGGTCCGACGCTGACCAGCAGAACTTTACCACTGGGCTTCAGAACCGCCTCGTCTCCCTGACCAGCCTGGAACTGGATCTGTCTGGAACCCGCCGACCCGAATGGACCCCAACCACCTTTCTTCACTTTAAACTCCAGCCTGTAGAATGGGGGAGCCAGACAGACAGTTGCCTCCCACAATTTGCAAATGCTTCCGTTATACAGTCTGGAGCAACAAAAGCTCTGAAAATTAACAAGAGATAAAGCGACTGTAATCTCGCAAGAACAGATTCTGAGCGGCGCTACCGAGGGTGGACGAAACGGGCAACATCCTGTTATAGACATTCTATTGAGGCCTGCCCCCAGTCAAATTAAAAGTCAACAAACAACAGAGGGCGCTGTTTTTCCTGTTTTTTGCCGATTGGTTCCCAGATTGAAGCGGATGTGACCCCCCCCCCTCCCCCACACTTCCGTTTCGTCTTTACAGTCACGTAAATGTATCCGAATATAAATCCAACCGGGGAAACTCCCCCGTGTCAAGTGAAAAGAAGCAGCTTGGACTCCTCATGTATTGTCGGAAGCATGAGGCCAGTCCGCTGCTCTCCCCAGGTTGGCAGAGGGGGTGTAGCGCCCAGGATTACCGGTACATTAGACAAAGTTACAAAAATCGTGGGAAAAAATAAGATGCTTCTCGTTTGGTACCAAAAAAAAGGTTGAGAACCAATGGTGTGGTTACAGTACTACTTACAGGCTGTTGAATTTGAGTGATAGCTTCCTGTGTGTCTTCTCCTCGTAGCGTTTGTACAACAGACTCAGGAACTCCGTTTTAAACATGGACTGTAGAACACTGTCGTACTGCATCTCATGAATGATGAACATATCATCCTGCAGAGGACTGGAGGAGATGGGAGAGGAGAGGAGAGGAGAGGAGAGGAGAGGAGAGGAGAGGAGAGGAGAGGAGAGGAGTGACATGCATACCAGTGTGACATACTACCATGTTTATTAAAATAAACATGCTCTGAAAATGCATGCAGTGGTCAGATGGGTGGTCCGTGAATGTTTCAGTGGGCTCTCGTCCTAAAATAAGGTTGGTAACAACTGCATTAGCCAGTTTAGTCGACTAAAACTATGATGAAAAATGTTTGTCAACTACCCTTTTTCACAGACGAAAACTAAACAAAAACTAAGACTGCGGACAAAAATGAACTAAGACAAAAATATGACAAAAACGAAATCATTTTTTATTCAGAAGACTGACTGAAAACCAAACCAGTAAGACGCCTTACTGGTTACAGTACCCGACCGAGCGACGGGAAATGCAGGTTTTCATAGTAAACTGCGACCTACAGTCGCAATAAAGATTTGTAGGACTGGTCAGTGTCAACGCAGCATTAGCATCAAAGAATCAACCAAAGTTTTGGGCAAGCGTTTTCATAAATTTAATGGTCCTGGTAACAGACAGACAGCCTTGTTGTACCTTAGAGAGACAGACTGGATCTGGTCCAAGTCCATCTTCCTCTTCAGAACCTCCCTGATCTGACCTTTCTCCGGGCCCTGTTTCACCTTCTCTCGACCAATCAGATACACAAACTTAGACGTCAGGATGAGGTCACGCTTCACCGTCTGGGGAGAGGGGAGAGAGAGAGAGTGTCAGGTGGTATTGGGAGTCTCAGGACAGGCCTCAGATCAGCTGACAAACAGTGGTGGAAAGTAACTATGTACTCAAGTACTGTACTTATGAGTACCATTTTGAGGTATTCCAATTTCCCAAAACCTTTACTTCACTACAATTATTTGAAAACTTGAATTACTACGTAGTTACTTTGTAGATTTTTATTATTATTACAAAACGCATTAATCACTTCAGCCCTATATACATTTCGGCCATTTGAAAATAGCAGATCTACAAGCACACAATGCGTGTGAGCTTGAGCTTTATACATACAGATAATCTTACATTTTATGATACCGTATTCTGTTGAATGAATATCAGAATTTTTTTATATGTATTTGTATACTGTATATTTATTAACTTTTTTAGAAAATCAAAATGAAAAAAAAAAAAGGTGTTATTTACTCGTGACCCATAAAAATGGGTCCGTGACACAAACATGGGTCCCGACCCAGGGTTTGGGATACACTGCCCTAAAAGGCTGAGGTCTTACCCTGAACCTGCGGTCGTATTTGACGACAACGTCGGCAAAGTCAATCCTCTCTCTGCGACCGACAAACTGTCTGATCTCGGGGTGGCTGTCGGTTCCGATGTAATCCCCTACAAAGTTCCTGTTCAGGCTGTTTCTGCGACGTTCTTTCTTGTTCAAGAGGATGTCGGAGGCTGAAGGACAAAAATCGACAACATGGATAAATCGTGAGTTCGTTCACAACTGAAATTGGGATAATAATGATAATTTAAAAAAGGATAGATACCACTACAACACAAAACAAATGAAACGTGGCACGTCCTTTCCTTTGTGCGAGTAGCTTTGACCTGGTAGAGCGACCTCTGCCAAGTCAACCGCAACATAACTTAGAAAAATAGACGTATCAAGGACTCTAACCTCTACTGGCAATTTTGTGGTATGGTTATTGTAGGAGCCAAAAAGGGTGTTTACAGTCTAAATGGATTCTGGTAGAAATAGCAGAGGGGATTTAACAGAAGATTTTCAGCAAAATATATCATCACATCTCTATCCTAAAGCTCCACCTCTTCTACCCCGGATTTGAACCCGGGAATCTTTACCATTGAGCTAATGGAGCCTGCTTCCTTGCTCAAGGGATCCAATGAAACTTGACCTTCAGTTTAAAATGATGTCATGATACCGTGTCTAAGTGAGACATGACCTTCGACACAATCTAAAAGTCTCAATAGAAGAGCAGGGAGACTAAATACAACCACCCCGATTGTATAATTATGTTATATATTGCATTAATATACTCTACCATAGATTGTATTCATAAAAACTAAAAAGTTACATAGTGCCACTTTAATGTCCGTAATGGCTTATATAAGTGAGGAGGTTGGTTCTATCTCAGGTGGCGCAGGGGTAAAGTTCCTGTCCAGACAGTGACAGGGGCCATACAAATACAGGGGGAATTGAAATTGAGTGTGAGGAAATGGAAAAACAACAAGCAGTGGATGGAAAAAGGTCAAAACTAGGCTGCTTTACCTTCTTCTCTCATCTTGACGTACTTGCGGACGGCGATATGTTTCCTCCACGCCTGCTGGATCACTCTGGCATACCCGTTGTACTTCCTGTCGCGCATCTCCTCCAGCAAGAACAACTACAACGCAACACAATGTACCACAATACAACATAATGAACTGCAAGTAGGAAATAGACCAATTATTTGTTCACAAACATTGAGAGTGCGTGCACGACGTGGTGTATGAATCCCTAGCGAGATGCCACGGTGTTGCATGGCGAGAATAGCAGACCTAGAAGCTCACGATGTGTACAGTCATCAAAACTGCCTTCTTCCACCTTCTTCTGACCCTCTCTGTAATTTCTTTTTTTTTTTTGGGGGGGGGGGGGTATTTTTAGGTTAACAGGAAATGGGGAGAACGATGGGGGGGGAGACATGCAGCAAAGGTCGTCAGGATCGGACTCGAACCCACAACACATTGACAAGCAACACGTCGCATGATAAAATGACTTGTCTTTTAGTTCTACTGGATCGCTTCTCCATTCGGTATATGTTCTATTTGTTGACGAAATTGTCAATATATTTAGTCTCAGTTTTAGTCCTCATAGCTTGATTTTTATTTAGTTTAAAGGTACTTGACGAATGTTTTTCGTCATAGATTTGGTCGACGAAATCACCCCAAAGCACTGTATAGAACACAAATGCTGTGGTACTGTACGCGTGTGTGGTGAACATACAGACTCTGGAGCTTTGATGAATATCTTGCTGCGTCCCAGTTGGTACTGGTCTGAGTCCATGTTCACAGAGCGGAGGATGTGAACCACCCCCTGGCGCTCCTCGCCCTGCCAGCGAGGCCACGTCTCCCTGGTCAGGATGGCATACCTACACACACAATATTGCAATGTTAGCCTGAGCTGTAGACCAGATTCTACAAATGTCTTGTAGATCCTAATAGTTAAAAAAAAAAAAACTATGTTGCTATATATCAGTGCTGCTCAAAACCTAATTTCATGTCAAGGACCCCAAAAATTATCTGTAATTGTCAGCGGACAAAATATGTTTTGAGAAGGGCTGACCCCCGGAAGCAAGGATTTGAGTTAAAAATGTTCGATCTGGAAATATATCTATTTACAGATTTGCAAAACATCTTCACAATTTCCCAAAATGATGCGCTACTGTATGAGGTTGTAGATCCGCTATTTTTTTAAAGTCGTGACACACACTTAACACTCTGATTGCCCTGGTTTATTTAATCCATTAAATCATAGCGCCTAGTGATTTATAGTAGCGGAGCACTTTTACCGACGGACCGGATGTTATCCCGGATGTGGATGTAGCAGCTAAATGTAGCCAAAACACTATAGAGCCGATCGACAACAACGGGAGGTATGATGAAAACTAACGCAACTAGCGACGGGACCGCGGTGGGCCGTCTAAGACACTTTTATTTGAATTGGACGGGATGATTTAGATCAAGAGTTATTAATGCTTTAAGATTTTTGGTCTCGTCGGCTAAACTGGGGGGGAACATTTCCGATGACGTCTCACTCGTCTCAGCAACTAGGCTGTGGAGCGATGCCATCGGCTTTGATATCAATAATCTTCGTCTTTTGGATAAAACGTCGTCCTGGGCGCTGGGTGTTACTAATTGACAGGACGGTGAACTTCGTCCTTGGACGATCGGGGTGTTAACATCTGTAGCTAAAATCTAAAATAACACGGATGCTTTCCCGGGTTTTACACAGGTGAAGAGTGTAAATGTTGTCCTGACCTTTGCAGGAACTTGCTGAAGACCCTCCTGAAGGCGTAGCCCGCCCTGCGGACCCGGATGTTCTCCCTCAGGCCCAGGTACTCCACCTGGTGCTTGGCCCTGGAATCCTCCCAGTCGCGAGCGCGCTTGGTCTCGTTGGGCTTGATGCAGCGGATGTAGTGGGGGGTGCAGCGCATCAGGGTCTGCACCAGGTTGTTGGCTTGTTTCTGCGCAAACGAACACACCCGCACGGATTTTAATGCACAAATAAAATCTCAAGACATGCTGGTTTCTATGGAATCCAAATGACTGAAATCAGTTGTGGTCAGTAGTTGTAATCCATGCATATGCACGCACATGCATGCACAATACGCTTACTATACACTTTCAACCTTGCAAGCTTGTCCGCAGCTAATATAACTATGATCCCAGTGCTCATTGGCAGAACTACCATACCATGTGTCGAACATACAGTACGCCTCTCCATGATACCATGTCAATTATAGCATAACCACTTGGAATATTGTCTCGACTCCTATTGCATCATCAATTACTGCCAGGAGGTCACCTCGCCGTTAACATGTATCAGTCAAACAAGGCAGTGCTGAATTCAAGTTTATGTTACTGGATTGCATATTTCTGGACTAAAATGTTTTCAGAAAGCCATTTTAGTTTACTGTTTATCTTTAAAATTAGGTCATTCATAACATTCCCACCATGTTTGTTTAAATCATACATTGTACGCGAAAAATTGTTTTGGCATGAATAGGGATTGGCACCTCCAACCCTGACAGTGTTAGTGCCTTGCTCAGTGAATCCTGACCTTGATCTTACTGCTCGCGGTGGAGGGTCTGCCTCTCTTCTCGGCATCCAGGTTCTCAGGAAACAGGTCTCTGATGAACGCACTGGCAAAAGAAGACACTAGCTATGAATATACTAATTGTCTGTATGTAAGTTGAGTGAATCGTTACATGCCTAGTTATGAACATCTAATTAGTTAGATGTAATAATGTAATAATCATTTTCAAAAACACAGAAAACTGCGCATCTATAAGCCCATATCAAACAAGTATGTAATCAGTCTAATCGATTTAGTTAATTATAAAAAATTATCCGTAATTGTTTTGCATCAATCGTTAATAATAATCACTAAGGAGTCCATTCCATGACTCCAGATTCCAGTTCAGTACTTACAACTCACTGCTCTGCATCAGCTCGATGATGTCATTGAAGAGCACGTCTCTGTTTCGCTCACAGAAGCCACAGACATCATACGACACCTGACGAGACACGGTTCAATAATGTACACACACACACGGTTCAATAATGCACACACACACACACACACACACACACACGCACACACACACACGCACGCGCGCTCCTGTGAATCAGGTCCTTCTTGCAGCTGGCCCAGGTTCGAATTGTTTCATAGATGTCCCCTGTTCTCCATTTTCCCTCGAGCTGAACCAAGGCCTGGCCCATGCCTTAATTTTGAGGCCCTTTGAGAACTCCACCGCTGGGTTCTGTATGAACCGCAGCTCGAGTGTGACAAACAGTACATGTGTGAGTACCAGGACACTATTATTAATAGACGATTCTTGAAGAAAAAATTAAGTTTGGAGCTACTAAAATACCCGCATTAGAATGAAGACAACTAGTTTCATTCCAACTGTGGGAGGGGTGGGGAAATGGAGAACAGGGGGCATCTATGAAACAATTCAAGGCCAGCATGTAGTATGTTGGGACAGGATTGTAGGCTGATTCAGGGTAAACTTTCAGAAGGTTCCCCTTCCATGACTATAATCATCCATCATCATCTCAGAAACGTCTGACGTTTTCTATATATGAATTTAAGCACATGCTACTTCTGTCCCTTTTTTAGTGTTAGTGTTAAAGCCAACTCTCCACCGTGCCGATATCGGCCCGACTCGGCCGCGGAAGGATTTGGATCGAGTCTCCTGCTGACAATTTATCAATGGCACGGCGGATTGGGGCCTGGTTGGGACTTCTAATAGGACGCCAATCGCCGATCGTGAAAAGTGTTTTGTTTTGGTGTAGATAGAGACTCCGGTGTTGCCAGATTCTGTGAGTGAAACAAGCAACCCGGTTTATTAAAACAAGCCCAAAAGAAGAGACCGGTTTCACCACTTGAGCTATTTTCAAAAATAATCTTGAAAGCAAGCCTAAATAAACTACACTTCCGAAATAAGCCCAAACTAAAGCAACCCACAACTATGAATATTTACAAGCGACTTTACAGATTATACAGAACAAAACAAAACAAACCCAAAGTCGCTTATAATAAGAAGACCTGGCAGCGCTGGCAACAACCGTTTCCGGAAATGGTTCCAAATGTGATGGGACCGATTCCGGTTCCTCAATGTTGGATCCGGTTCCTACGGTTCCGGATCGGATCCCAACCCTAGTGTGTGTGTGTGTGTGTGTGTGTGTGTGTGTACTGTGCATACCTTCCCAGCATAGTGGTGGATGATGAATCCTTTGTTCCAGCTGTTGAAGTGTTCATGGGAGCTGATCTGACTCTGCAGCTTCTGTATCAGAGTCTGGTCTGCACCTTCCCCTTTAGCGTGCATGGTTGCACACACATCATCTAGTACACTCATCACTCCTATGGGGTTCTGACACACACGCACGCACGCACACACACACACACACACACACACACACACACACACACACACACACACACACACACACACACACACACACACACACACACACACACACACACACACACACACACACACACACACACACACACACACACACACACACACACACACACACACACACACACACACACACACACACACACACACCAGCAATAAAAGTGGTGTGAGCAACAACAACAAATAAAGGTTTTCTATACAGTATTCTATGAATTCACTATAAAAGCTCCAGATCTATCTTTCTCTACAATTTAGGCATTTAGCAGACGCTCTTAATCCAGAGCGATTTACATTAAGCAAGAACAAAAAAGCATGGGAATACATCACATAAAAACATTTATCAAAAAACATGCGTAAGCTAAGAAAGTAACAGTGGAATATCTATATAATGAAGCTATACATATAAACTATACATCTATACTACTATGCTATACATATGTACTATGACGTGCTATGACTACATACAATGCAATTATAGTGCTGTCTACATAACATGCTATAAGTCTGTATCAAATGCTATCTAAGTCTACATAAATGCTATCTAAGGGGGTGGGGTAAGTGCTATGGGCCATGATGGAGTCTGAAAAGATGGGTTTTCAGACTACGGCGGAAGATTGGGAGTGATGCTGCAGTTCTGACTGCAATGGGAAGTGCATTCCACAGTTTTGGAGCCAGAAGGGAGAAGAGTTTGGGACGTGTGGAGCGTTGTCCCGGCGTTTTTAGTGAGGGTACTTCCAGCTTCCCTGCGTTGGCTGATCTGAGTGCGCGGGAGGGTTTGTAGGGTTCGATCATACTTGCAAGATATGGGGGAGCCATACCTTTGGTTGCTTTGAATGCCAGCATCAGAGTT
Source organism: Protomyctophum parallelum (assembly GCF_964188405.1). Lineage (NCBI taxonomy): Eukaryota > Metazoa > Chordata > Actinopteri > Myctophiformes > Myctophidae > Protomyctophum > Protomyctophum parallelum. The sequence goes on along the minus strand of NC_139698.1, from coordinate 30,652,578 downwards.
TTGTATTCTGTGAGGGCAGCGACGGGGAGCCAGTGGAGGGAGCGGAGCAGGGGGGAGACATGTGAGAATTTTGGCTGGTTGAAGACCAAGCGAGCTGCAGCATTTTGGATCAGCTGGAGAGGCTTAAGTGCACATGCTGGTAGGCCAGTAAGGATGGAGTTACAATAGTAGAGTTTTGACAAGACTGTTGTCTGGATTAGGAGCTGGGCTGATTCCTGGGTGAGGAACGGTCTAATTCGTTGTATGTTATAGAGTGTGAACCTACATGAGCGAGTGACAGCTGTGATGTGGTTTTTGAACGAGAGCTGACTGTCCAGGACAACACCAAGATTCCTGGCTGTTGGGGCAGACGTTACCAGGGCGTTGTCTACGGAAATAGTTAGCTCCCGCATAGGGCAGGATTTAGCTGGGAAGAAGAGAAGCTCAGTCTTGTCTGGGTTCTCTAATCTCTGTTCTCTCACCTCTGTTATGAAATGTGGGAACATTATTAATACAAGCATCTGAAACAGGTTTTCCAGGTACCTACAGCTGGGAGAAGGACCAAGGGGCAGACCAAGGACCAGATGGGGGATTATATCTCCACGCTGGACTTAAAAAGGCTGGGGATCCCCCAGTTAGACGCAGGTTGTATTAAGCAGGTTGTAGTACGCAGGTTGTAGTCAGAGGATATTCATAAAATCTGGGAATACATTTCTTACCAAGAATGTTCTTCACCAATCTGTTTGTAAAGGTGTCTACTAACATATCCCACATTGGTTTCTATTCAAACACCCTAGGGGAATCTTTGACAGCTGCTGAAAGTTGGGGTACCATACAACCATTATAAGGCAAAATGTTATAAATTTCATTATGCTTTAAGTAGCATGTGACATGACAAACTACTAGGGTGTTTTCATGATTCTGAATCCATTCCAAGCATTAGTTTTGCACAAAAAACATTCCTTGGGCTAACAATGCCTTCATCACATAGCCGTCATCACATATGTGATGAGGTCAGCACATTTGGGTCTATGTGTCTATGGCCGTATTTAGCCCAAGGAGTGTTTTTCGTGCAAAACGAATTCTCGGAATGGGTTCAGAATCATGAAAACCCCCTAGTTTGACCCTTAGTTTGGCCAAAAACTCGTACAAAACTGGATTCAGAATCATGAAACACCCCTAGTTTGTCATGTCACATGCTACCTAAAGCATAATGAAATTTAGAACATTTTGCCTTATAATGGTTGTATGGTACCCCAATTTTCTAAAAATCCCCTAGGGTGGTTGAATAGAAACCAATGTGGGATATGTTAGTAGACACATTTACAAACACATTGGTTAAGAAAATTCTTGGTAAGAAATGAGATTTTACATTATACTGATAATATTCCCTGACTAATGTGTCTGGGAAAGGGAAGTCTGAGATTCTCTGTGTTCCGTGTGTTAAGATAACACTGAATCTAATCCAGTGGGGTTCAACCCGTTTCATATCAAGGCCCATTATTTATTGGACCACAGAAAACCATTTAATGAGATTTAGCCTCTCAGACCCAAAACTTTGAATATTTTGTTGTTGTTTGATAAGATTTTGTCTACAATTCAATGGTCTATTGATGTGGTGCCATAGGACATAGGAGACATGACAGGCAAACGTTGATCAAAATAACAATCATTCTACATTGTCGAATTGTGTAGACTTCGTATAAATTAAGTCATGCAGATGTTTAACAATAATTTAACTCTTGAGAGTGTAAAATTAAACCAAATGGACACATATGGATGCATTTGGTTTCACTTTACACTCTCAAGAGTTGAAGATCTAATAAGGGTCCACTTGGTTACCAACTCTGTGTCATTTAGCTGGGGACCACCCGAAACCACCTCAAAGACAAAAGGTGGTCCCCGGACCACTGGTTGAGAACCACTGATCTAATCCATTAAGTTTGGTTTGTAACTAATTAGTGACACCCGGTGACCAAAATATGTTACTGCAGCTATGTTGACCGAAATTAATGAGCCAGAACGTGTTGCGATCAGGGGGGCAGTCAGACAGATATTTTGTGAAGCCACCAAGGAATTCGGGATTTCCTGAAAGTTCATATAATGGCCTGTTGTGGCGCTGTCATTGGGCCCAAAAAAACCCATAGCCCCATAGAAGTCCATGTATTTGGGCCCAACTTCACCTAGACTGTATTACCTTAATAAACATGGTCATGAATACTTTCTGCTTCCAGTCACTAGTTTAAAGTCTCATTTCTAATGTCATAATATTCTTTTTGGAAAATGATGGTCCCATTTATTAAAAGAATGAACATAAAGTCGCGTATGTTCTGAGGGGCGTGGCTACCGTTACAGTCTATGATCGGGATTCCCCACCCACTCGAGTCAAAATAAAAACCAACTAAGAAGAAGGGGGGAAGTCCCGTCTCGTTGTCTGGGCCAGCCAATGGGCCAGCTGGGCCCAAAGCGATTTACAATACAAGGACTGACAGGCTTCATTTTACGTTCATGTTAGACCCGGGGAACGCTTTGTCCATATTTTTTACAGTCTATGGTTGTGATGCTTTTTTGGTGAAGAGATTTGGTGTAGATTAGAATCTACATCAGAAGGACAAAAGACGTCCAAGTACAGTTAGAACTATTAACTAAGACTAGTATAGAGGGTTTAACTCATTAAAAGCGGGAAAGCATCTGTGTCATTTTAGATTAGAGCTAAAAAGCATCATTTTACACAATGGCTATTAAAGAATAGCAGATATACAAGCTCATTGCACGTCACTTCATGCCACGCTACGAGTTTGTAATCTATTTTTTGAAATATCGTGATCATTTGTGCAAATCTTTGAACATATTATTTTAAAGTGAACATGTTTAACTCAAATCTTTGCTTCTGGGGGGTTCCACTCCCTGGAACAATACATATAATTATGGGGGTCCTTGACATGAAAACATTTGAGCACCACTGACATAGCAACATGTTTTTCAGAAAAAGAAAACAAAAATCTGTTTGTACATAAATGTTTTGCATTTGTTGTTCATCAAAACCAATCAGAAGCCAAACCAATCAGAAGCACTCACCAATTTGGACTCGATGAGGTCACACACCACCTTGTTGTTGAAATAGTCGATGGTCTTCCAATTGATTCCTTCACTAACATACTCCTCCTACCCACACACGCACACACACACACACCTGAGTATAGTACACACATCAAATTAATAAAACCATGTTAATACCCACACAGGACGTGAAAGTGTGTTACCTGTTCTGCTTTCAGCGTCAGTTCAATGAAGATCTGCTGCAATTTCTCGTTGACAAAGTTGATGCAGAACTGTTCAAAACCGTTTTTCTGACAGACAGACACAGACAGACAGACAGACAGTCAGTCATGCGTTTCTAGACATTCTAGACACTAGTTCTGTTTAGTCCAGGCCTTGCTTGGTGAACAAATTCAAATGAGTCTTCCTTAGGCATGGGTAGAGCTCTGTAGCTTTGTTAACACTAGGACGTCGGAGCAACCGACCGATTTTGAGATTTTATTTTCTTAGCCCATGGAGTCCAGAGAAAGTTCCCCTTGCATGACTTTGTCTAAATATTCGATTGAAATCATCTCTGTTTTTTTTCTCCATTTGAAACGTTTTGTAAATATGATTTTAGGCATATATCTCCTACTCAGTCTGGCTATTTCGGCCCAATCGACCGCCGTCCCCCTTTCTCCCCCGCACCCGTCTCACACCTCCCTCTCCAGCTGGAGAGTGGAGACGACATTGTTGCCTGCACGCACGCACTTTTCTTTTTTTTTCTTCCCTCTCTTATAAATACATTATTATACACCCAATGAGAATTTACACTTCACGGATTATAGGCCATTTGGAATTAGAACAATCGGTAGAAAATTGGCCGAGAATAGCTCAATTTAAATATCAACCTTTTTGTTCCGCCACTTCATCATGGTGTCCGAGGTGATCTTGGCGTGCGGAGATCTGCAAACTCAACACGGTGAACACGCATATAATAATATAAATGAGGGCTGAGGCTGAATAAATTTGCAAATAACGGTCCGTATGTAGGCCTGCTGCTGTGGATTAATTTGTTCCACATCCTATTCTGGCATATAAATATCGCCAGCTCTTTGTCAGTCAAAAGAGTTCTGTCCGTCCTTCTTTGTCTGTACACTTTTCTACAAGCGACCCGTGGAACTGATTTCCACGCACGCACGGCTATATAAAAATAACAATATATAACTCTAATGTCGTATTTCGTCTGACTCTGAGCAATGTGCCTGGCTCTGGCTGTTATACAATAACGTGTTGTGTGTTGGTGAAAGTCTATTCTCCAGGCTGGGAAGCATATTTGAGCGAGAACACAACAGGCTAGAAGCTAGCTAGCCTAGTTAGCTAGCTGTCTGTGTGTTGTGTGTTCTTTTTTTCCCTCCACCCCTCTTTTCTTTAAATCATAACTCACTAATTCAAAATACCATGTAAACTACGAAATTCGGGCTTTCATTTGGTATATAGATCGGTTGTGTAGCCCCTCTCTACGAAACAGTATCAAGTGAAAAGGAAATGTCGGGAAATCGGTTTATAGTGTAAAAGATTGGATATACTTCGTTCAAATACGGCCGTTAGCACTGTTAATTCAACATCCGGTGTGGGGAGGATACTAAATAGAAACCAGGCATGTCACATTCTAACTTCATTTCAGTTTACCAAACTATAATTTAGTGACGGTGTGAGCGCACGTTATTGTATAACAGCCAGAGCCAGGCACATTGCTCAGAGTCAGACGAAATACGACATTAGAGTTATATATTGTCATTTTCATATAGAGGGGGAAACATTATAGGCTACGCATGTGTTATCGAACACAATGCACAATGTACTGTAGGATGTAGCATTTATTCATATTATACACAAGTAATTTAATTGAAAACAGCCTTTGACTAAGAAAGGAAAGAGGTCGCAATATATTGTTTCCGTTTCGGGAGAAATAAAGTCATTGCATGACAGCGCTTTGTGAGCTGGCAGATGAGCCATTTTCAGGGAGCCACCATGATCAAGTAGAGTGGGGGAGAATGGGGGACGTGGCTCGATTTGGCCGAAATAGCCAGACTGAGTAGAAGTGAATTTTTTTCAGACGTGTTAAAAAGAAAACGTGATAATGAAAACTTCCAACGAAGTGCACGAAAAATGCATAGAAATGTCACACGGATTTCAATACATCAAAATCACCTTGAATATCTCAAATCCGTAGATGTCCAACACGCCGATGTTAAACTCCTCCTGATCCTTCTGTATGGCCTTGTTGACAGCCTGACACACACACACACACACACACACACACCATCATCATCATCATCATCATCTCAACTGTAGTCACAATGTAGGAGATCAGTGGTTCTTAACATGATTTTGAATGGATCCCCAGATGACAGTGAAGTAAAGAAAGGGAAAAAAAATCCATTACTGCATCAAAAGTAATCAAAAAACTATACTATAGAAACTGGTCAAACATTGGCCAACTAAATCTAGCCAATCTACAACACCTTGCAACATGAGGCGTTGTGCGCTTGTACTGTAGATCTTCTATTTTCACAATTTTTATCTGAGTCAAACTAAATTAAATGCCTGTTTGATTTGAAGGAAGGCACTGGACTAGGCCCAGCGCCACAGGGGTGCAAAAGGGTGCATTGCCCGCTTAACGAGACCTCCTTGCACCCCCCATGTGAAAAGTGAGTTTTTTCCCGTTTTTTTTTCATGATTAATTTGTTTCCGTTTGTAATAATGTCAATATTTAAATATATTAAAAAAAAAACTCGTTACTCGGTGGCACGCTATGAGCTTGTAAATCTGGTATTTTTTAATAGCTAAAGTATAACAGAATGCTTGAAACACCAAAAGGGGTTCCCGCCCAAAATGACACACTGGACTGGCTTGCTGCTGCGGAGCTGAAGGTCTAAGGACACACGACAGAACAGAAGAAGATGTTAATCTGTCACACAATCATCCTACACTTCTCCAAACCCCCACACAGTCCACAGCGCCCTCTAGAGGCAGAGGCACCTGTACAGTTATCACACTAGCTGTTTGATTTAACAACGCAATAGCTGTATGACATTTTTAAAAATCACACCTGTGTGAACTGAGTGGTGCAATTCCCCCCCCCCCACACCTCTCTCTCTCTCTCTCTCATTAGCAGGCAGCAGGCACAGCACTATCCCTCTCTGTTTCTGGCGCCCCCTACTGGTACTAATAAGTCATATACTCGTGCTCATGACAGACCACTGATACATAGATACGCACAGACATTGCTGGTTGTAGGAGTGGTTGCACCACTCAATAACAACACTTAGTGTACACCATTGACATTTTTGACTGCACCCATAGACTATCATTTCACCCTGGAGCCGCCCCGCACTGGACCAAACTAAACTACCAAAGTCAGACAATGAAAGCCTTTTTTAATAACGGCAAATAACATGTCGTTTCGATGCCAATACACCGAAACGCTGTAAAATCCTCAGTGATCATTTAACTCAAAGAGTGTACAAATGGAACCAAATGGACCCATTTGTAACTCGAGTTACAGACTCGTGAGGGTCCATTTGGTTCCTAACTATCAATCATCTAGCTGGGGACGCCCCTGGAACCCCTTCAAGGACCTGTGAGGGTCCCCGGCAGGAACCCTACACTGAGAACCAGTTTACCAGATGGATATCAGAAGTTGAACTTACGTCCACCAGGAAGTCGAACAGGCGTGAGTAGAGCGCTTTGGACAGGGCGTCTCTGGTGAAACACGCCTGCTCCGTGTTCAGGGTCACCGAGATGACCTCGGTCTTCCCGCCCCACTTGCTATCCATCACCCTACTGGTCAGCTTGGAGCACAGCCCGTCCTGACTGATGCCTAACAGATAGGCTGGAAACGCCAGGACTGAGGATGAGAGGGGATTGATGGATTCATACTTTATTAGTCAGAAATGTAAACAGCACAAAGTACAGTCAGACATTTAGGCTAAAAGAATAACACAAAAACGTCCTGGGGACTAAATCCAATTTCCATGGTGATCCTGTATTCATTCATCAGCATAAAAATTATACAAGAATACCTGCCATCAACAAAACACTATTATGTACAAAGGAGAAAAGGAATGTCACTTCATTTCTTTTTTTAAATGTTTTTTTGTGGCTTTCGCCTTTATTTAATTTTTTGAGTGGTGCAACCACTCCTACAACCAGCAATGTCCGTGCGTACTGTACCTATGTGTTGTTCACCCATGTGTTCATTAATGAGCACGAGTATATTAATTATTAGTACCAGTAGGGGGTGCCAGAAACAGAGAGAGAGAGATAGATAGTGCTGCAGCCTGCTCTGTTGCCTGCTAATGAGAGAGAGAGAGAGAGAGAGAGAGAGAGGTGGGGGGGGAATTGCACCACTCAGTTCACACAGGTGTGATTTTTTTATGGAGGACAGGAAAAGGTCAAGGCAGTAAAGGCCGTCGGGATTGGGAGTCGAACCCGTGGCACACTGCTAGACTGGATTACCAGCCAAGGTGCCTGGACCATTGAGCCATGGCCCAGGCCATGTCACTTCATTTCTAATGGAAATTTGCGTTTACGACCCCTTGTGGTCTCATGATAGATGATGATAGGTGATGATGATGATGAGTCATTCCCCCTTTGACTATCTTTAAAAAACAATCCGATTTTGAATCCTGTCTTCTACCCTGAGCCATCCCAGACTAGCAAAGTGTGTCGGAATGAAGTTGGTCATGGGCTGTGTGTGTGTGTGTGTGTGTGTGTGTGTGTGTGTGTGTGTGTGTGTGTGTGCGCGTGCATCCTTACAGTCTTCACACTCTACAACAGCGTAGTTGTTCTCCTCTCTGAAGGCGATGTTTCCCAGATGAAGAACGGCAGCAACAATCTGTAGAACTGTGTCCTGTTCGTCTCCCGTCAGCCCCACTACAGACATGGCCTCCTGGTGGACAACAAAGATATACACACATTATATACAGTATTAGCATAATACATATAGTCGTCATATAGCCGTGGATGAAAAGGTTATTTACAGGGTTGACCTGAGCCAAAAATGTTTGAGAACCACTGTATTAGACTACAGAAGTATTTTAACCACAGTAGATTTTATACACCAGTTTCACATAAATATCGGAAAAATAAATGATTGCGTCTAAAATTCTAAAGTAAAAACTTATTTTGATATGCTATGTAATTGCTTCAAAATGTGACAGCCAAAAGCAAAACTATTTTAATATGGAGGAGGAATCATCACTTCCTTTGTCTGCAATAATCAACTGCTTGCTTTATGTTATTGTTTGAACTATATCAACAGAGTTTTTCTTTACAAATTAATTATTTGTGGAGGTCGTGGGTTGAGCTACGGTTTGGGGCGACACACACACAACAACAGAATGCAGAAACTGAACAACAAAAATACAGTGATTTTACAGTGAAAGCAAACAGTGGTTTATCATCCGTCAACAGTCTGGGAATTGATGTTTAATCATCATCATCATAATCATCATCATACTATAATTCTAACAATGTCTGTCTGTCAAACACCGCCGTAGCTCCTCATTGCCTGCACCAATCGCTTTTCACACAGGCATTGACCATATGAATATGGAGGGCGTAACGAAGCCATTTATTTGATTTGACACATTAATGATTATTAATGAATTTATTAGTGAATTAAAAACGCACCAGGCGCAGTACCCCCACGGCCACAAGGGGGGGCAAATATCTCACAACGGGTAAGGGCTAGTGTTTTAAACAGAGCATACATTTGACAGGCAGACAGACAGACAGACAGACAGACAGACAGACAGACAGACAGACAGACAGACAGACAGACAGACAGACAGACAGACCATGGTATCAGAGAACTCCTTCTTGTCGTCCATATCCTCTACAGTGTAGGTTCCAGACTGGTTGAGGTACAGGTAGTAATCGGCCGTGGTGATGCCCAGGTTCTCTCTCTGCTCGCCACTCGCTCCCTGCAGCAGCTACAGCGATTCATGGGATTTCTTAGATTTTGTATTTATTTAATCATGAAATGTATGACTTTTTTTAATGATGATGAAAAAGAAAAAAAGGAAAACAAAAAAATAAAGGGACATTTACTTGTCAGCTACCATACGTTATGTAGAATGTCAATTATGATTGACACAGTCCCATCCAATCACCTGCCAAGTAGCTTGAAAAAACGTTGTGAAATAACCCACAAATAAGACCAGTGCACTACAGTAGTACTAGCAGTAGTAGTAGTAGTATTAGCAGTAGCAGTACTGATGAGGTAGGCCTATTTTGAGTGTATTATTTACTTAAAGGGTAAGGCAGATAACAAACAACTTCAGATATTTACATAGTAGTCCATATCCATATCTAAAAAAATAACTAGTGGAGGAAGTAGCTACTTGTAATCACTTTACTATAGAATCAGAATCAGCTATATTGTCACATCCCATCAAGTAAAACAGTGGGTGAAGTTTTTGTGCATAGTTCCCATCGTGTCATATTTTAACAATAACAACATTATTATTGAATGACAAATGATAACATGTACTGTGTTTCACTTTACAGCAGTAGTAGTAGTAGCACTGTTGTAGTAGCACTACACTGTACACATGTAAAATAAACGGCATAAACAATAAATTAGTTTGACTCTTCTACAAAACGTTACTGTCGTACGTGCCAAGCTGTCATTCTCTTGTATTATATCGTACTTGTATTATTTATATATCGCTATCCACCTCGGAGGAAGGTCTGGTGCGGCCGGCAGCGTTGGTAGGCCAATCAGAGGCAGGCGGGGCATTACCATGTCTATGCTCGGACGTAGAATAGATATACACAGTACCACTGGTGGTACTTGAGCCACCCTCTGGTGGTACGCAGAGGAGTGGCCCAAAAAAGGAGAAAGAAGACTAAAGTGGACAGTACAGTACAGTACAGTACAGTACAGTAGTCGTAGTACCTGGTAGTAGATATGGAAGTTTCTCTCTTCTTGGTTCTGGGAAACCACTCTGGTTTTCTCCAGCAGGAAGTTGGAGATCTTTCCTCCGTCTGGTTCTCCTCCTCGGCTGAACTGGATATCAAAATACTTCCCCTGCAACAGGCAGTACATCACAATCAGAATCACTGGTTTACAGGTGTATAATCAATGCATCTACAGATTTACACATAGTAAATTGCACGTACATTTCACATATCTGCCCGGTACCTGAGGTCAGTGTTAATTTTTGCGGCAGATTCTGATTTAGTCTTAGTCTTTTGAATAACACACAATTTAGTTTTAGACCTATTTAGTCATCTGAAATTGTTTAGTCTTCTAAAGCCCTAACCACACCAAAGGGTCAAGACGGTTTTAGCGTTGTCCCTGCGGTGTGATAGGTCTTGTTGCACGTTGAATTCAATGACCCAAACCACACCAAAGGGTCGAGACGGTTTTAGGTCAACGTGCAACAAAACATATCACACCGCAGGCACAAGACTAAAACTGTCTTGACCCGTTGGTGTGGTTAAGGCTTAAGTCTTAGTCAACAAAATCAATACTGCCTGAAGTAAGACATATGTGGCACATAGTCCACGTAAGATCACTGTCATTGGACAGGTATAATCCACAGGTAGGTCCATGAGAGCGATCGATAGCTCTTCCTCATGGACCAATCGATCGATTGATTACTCAACCAACCAACCAACCAACCAACCAACCAATCATGTGGCAGTCAGTAGCTTTCAATGTGAACACACCTTGAGAACTTCTTCGATAAACAGAACAGGCGCACTGCTCGTTACATTTGTATTTTTTGTTTAGGTCAATCTCAGCCATTTCTTTTTTGTTATTTGTCTGTGCCATTTATTATGAATTTTACACCGTCCCATCCCCAGTTGACACTGGTACTTACAAAGCGACTGGAGTTGTTGTTGCGAACCGTCTTGGCGTTTCCAAACGCCTCCAGGAGAGGGTTTGACTGGAGAATGATGTCTTTGACGTGCTAGACAGACAGACAGACAGACAGACAGACAGACAGACCATTTGACATTAGAAACACGATGTGAAGGACTGAAGAAACCAGAATAAAAAGAGATGATATTAAATAATAAGAATCATCATCATAAAATACTTCCCCATTAGTTATTTTGGAGTATTTATCAGTGTACATTTGCACATTATATGTGAATTGTGTCCTCTCCATTTAACCAATCCTAATCATTAGGAGCAGTGTGTGCCATTAATACAGCACCCAGAGAGAAGGCAGGGGTATATTGTCTTGCTCAGAGACACTTTGACATAATATACCAGGGCCAAACAGGAGGTGGATATGAGTGTAGTGTAACAGTAGAGGAGGTTCAAAGGAAGAGGTTCCATTAGAGGTGGTGTAGACTTACCTGGACTTTGCTTCCTCCTCCAGATACTTTAGAAATGTAACTCATGATGTATTTGGCTGCAACTGTTTTACCTGCACCACTCTCCCCACTACACACACACACACACACACACACACACACACACACACACACACACACACACACACACACACACACACACACACACACACACACACACACACACACACACACACACACACACACACACACACACACACACACACACACACACACACACACACACAGTTTACAGATTGTTACAACCTTTAAAAAATGAATAATTCCACTTTATAAATTCATGTTCCTACCTGATAATGACACACTGGTTCTCACAGTCGATCATCATGTTACGGTACATGTTGTCAGCTAGCGCATATATATGAGGAGGATTCTCATACTGGGCCTGAGGAGAGGAGAGGAGAGGAGAGGTTGGGGCTGGTGTCTCCAAATGTAGCAAAACAAGGTGTGTTGTATGTGCGTGTACTTACAGCTCCCTGGTACAGCTCTACCTCTCTCTCAGAGAAGTACGGCAGCTGTTTAAACGGGTTTACTGAGATCAGAACCGACCCAATGTATGTCTGAGGTCAGAGGTGAAGGAACACAAACCACCTGGCTGGTACCAACATAACCAGAATTTAAGACTGACTGATTGATTGATTGAATAATGTATTAGTCAGAAATGTAAACACCAACACAAAAATACATATCATCAACAAATATTAAACACTGTCTGTAATGTACAAAGGCAAGAAGTGGAAAATAATGTCAACAGTGAATGTCACCCCCTTTCTTTGAGAAAAATGTGTTTACCATTTACTAGGGTTGTCACGATTATTACATTTTACTTGAGGATAACTACAAGCTAGCGGCGTCATCAGTAGCTCACATCAAAAAGGTTCATTGTATCATTGCATTGCGCCAGAATACCACCACGCCGACAGTGTGGTTCTTTGCTCACCATAGACGATGTTGCAGTGTAATTGTTGTGGTCTGTGGTCAGATATGGATGGTCAATGCACGTCTGCACCATCAATGTAGTGACCACTTGGCACTTATCAGAGATGTTTAGACATTACAAATCACTGTGGGGAAATGTATGCTAATGTCATCTTAGAAAGCAATACACCGTAAGGGGGGGGGGGGGGGGGGGGGGGGTATGTTTCATTGCTTCTGGTCAGACTGGATTAAATACATGCTTTTCCTTTTGGGAAAATGTAGACGGTGTGACGTTTGGTATTTATGTTTGATAATGTCTTATGTATTATGCATTATAAATGTTATGCATTATGTAGGCTATGTATGTTAACCATGAATAAGGATGTCTGTAAGGATGTATGTTAACAATTAATAAGGAGTTTCGAGATCGTCTTGACGGAACATACAAAAGACTCCTCATGCGTCCAGAACCTATCATGGAAGGACCATCCCACTAAAGCTCAGATTTATGGAGGCATCCCCCCAGTGCTGGACACACAGACTGGAGACTACCCTGCCCATCATGAGGAGCAAGACCACTCACATTTCCAGATGTTCTGAGTAGGGACACAGGACTGACTGTGAATGAACTTGGTGTGGCAATGAGCAACAGAGACCAGTGGAAGCAGCTTGTGTCGCAGATCTCGAGGGCACTTGAATGTAGATGATGATGATGATGTTAACTGCATTAACCCAGGAGGGCTTCCTTTTTTCAGTTGTCAAAAATAGCTGAATGTTCACCTATAATGACATGCCCAGAATAGGGATGCTGCTAGGGGGGTAACGTAGTAAAAGTGGTTAAGAAGATGCCTGTTTATTGTTACCCTGCTTGCATCATTTCTATATAGTGAAATTACATGGGCAGGTTTAAGGATACAAAGATGTAGTCGTCCATGTATCTCCTCTTCAGGTTGTCTGTGATGGCGTCCTCACTGATCTTAGACAGCAGGACCATGTCGTCCACACCTGACACCTTGACATTCTGAGTCTGCCAATGGTATTTCTCCTTACTCTGACACACACACACACAAAGACACATCACACAGGGATATAATATGAACCGGTGATCATTGCATTTTCAAACCACAAATCAAATGTTGCCACATAAAACCTTACATTGAGACGGCCTCTTCCAACTACAAAAGCAGTTTATTAGTCACATGATTGTATTCATGTGACAGTCAGTGTGTAGTGTGTACCCAGCCCCCCACTTGTCATCTCCATTCAGACCACATAATGTGTCAGTATCACATCAGCTCCACAAAGGCATGCTGAATCTATGGAAAAAGGGCGCTTATTTCCTATCGATTCATTATTCTATGTATGGTCTACTAAACAAAGTAGACCATACATATCTAAACAAAGCAAGACTTAAGTCTAAATAGCCCAATTGCATATATTAGACACAGCATTGTTGTAGTCTATGCCAACGTGGGGTCGGGAGACAACCCAGGAGTCCTTGAAGGGACTCCCAGGGGTACCCATATAATATTGATAGTTAGGTACCAAATGGAACCATGCACACCCATTCGGTTACATGTATTCCCTCTCAGAGTTAAATGAACACTTGCATTTTACAATGCAAAAAATGCGTGTCAAACTGGGGTACTTGAAATTTAAAAGGTTGAGCTGGTGTAGACAATGCCATACATGCTAGAAGGACATCTATCACTGTCATATACCGTTTATAACCTGGTTAAATGTCAGGAAGGGAGGCTATTATGATGGTATTATGACACTGTCGAATCTAAGCACTAGTACTGTACTGTAACTGTACAGTAGCCTATAATAGTACTATAGAACAGTGGTTCCCAAACGTTTTAGCTCAAGACCCAAAAAATAATTTGTCCGGCACTAGTGAAGCAGATCTACAAGCTCACAACATGTCGCTTCGTGCCATGTTGTGTGCTTTTAGATCGGCTATTATCTTATTTATGGAATTTTAGATTTTTCTTTGATTTCTTCATAAAATTACTGAAAAACATTAATTTAATTCATGAAAAATGTTGCTTTTTTGGGATATATATATATTTTTAATAATAATTAAAAACAAAATGTAGGAAACAAAAAAAAAAAAGGGTCCCGACCCAGTGTTTGGGAACTAGTGCTACAGAATACATTAGATTAGATAATACTACTCTGAGGGCAATTTACTACAGTAGTCAGAATAGATGCCGTTTCATGATAACTGTTACAGTATTCTTGTCCTGAAGGGATCTGAATTCCCAGCATTCCCGTGTCTCCTGGGAGCAGAGAGGATCAGCTCTGTCCAGACACGCTCTCCTCACACATCATCTACCTACCTCTGAATCCTGACGCTCCCTACCAGCTTACCACTAAAACACTGGCCCTCCCTACCAGCTTACCACTAAAACACTGGCCCTCCCTACCAGCTTACCACTAAAACACTGGTCCTCCCTACCAGCTTACCACTAAAACACTGGCCCTCCCTACCAGTTTACCACTAAAACACTGGCCCTCCCTACCAGCTTACCACTAAAACACTGGCCCTCCCTACCAGCTTACCACTAAAACACTGGCCCTCCCTACCAGTTTACCACTAAAACACTGGCCCTCCCTACCAGCTTACCACTAAAACACTGGCCCTCCCTACCAGCTTGCCACTAAAACACTGGCCCTCCCTACCAGCTTACCACTAAAACACTGGCCCTCCCTACCAGCTTACCACTAAAACACTGGCCCTCCCTACCAGCTTACCACTAAAACACTGGCCCTCCCTACCAGCTTACCACTAAAACACTGGCCCTCCCTACCAGCTTACCACTAAAACACTGGCCCTCCCTACCAGCTTACCACTAAAACACTGGCCCTCCCTACCAGCTTACCACTAAAACACTGGCCCTCCCTACCAGCTTACCACTAAAACACTGGCCCTCCCTACCAGTTTACCACTAAAACACTGGCCCTCCCTACCAGCTTACCACTAAAACACTGGCCCTCCCTACCAGCTTACCACTAAAACACTGGCCCTCCCTACCAGCTTACCACTAAAACACTGGCCCTCCCTACCAGCTTACCACTAAAACACTGGCCCTCCCTACCAGCTTACCACTAAAACACTGGCCCTCCCTACCAGCTTACCACTAAAACACTGGCCCTCCCTACCAGTTTACCACTAAAACACTGGCCCTCCCTACCAGCTTACCACTAAAACACTGGCCCTCCCTACCAGCTTACCACTAAAACACTGGCCCTCCCTACCAGCTTACCACTAAAACACTGGCCCTCCCTACCAGCTTACCACTAAAACACTGGCCCTCCCTACCAGCTTACCACTAAAACACTGGCCCTCCCTACCAGTTTACCACTAAAACACTGGCCCTCCCTACCAGCTTACCACTAAAACACTGGCCCTCCCTACCAGTTTACCACTAAAACACTGGTCCTCCCTACCAGCTTACCACTAAAACACTGGCCCTCCCTACCAGCTTACCACTAAAACACTGGTCCTCTGGTCCCAAATGTTTTAATGTCAAGGACCACAATAACTCTTTCTTTCCCGCCTAATTTTTAACCAAATTCATTGGTTCAGACCCCTTAAAAATACTTCTTCTGGCCCTGAACTGGGAAGTGGGGACCAAAGTGGTCACTATTCAGGTTGGAAGATGCAGATGTGATATAAATCATCGTAATAAATAAAGAATGGAACCAGTTCTAGAACCAAAGTTCATTTTTGGTGGAAAAGGGGTCTGAGAGTGTACAAATTAAACCAATTTGTATACTTTCTCAAAGTAACAATCCTGTAAGGATAGTTAGAATCCTTAAGAATCCCAACCCTACATTAAACCTGCAGTACTAGGTTCTGGTAGGGATCACCAAGTTGACCAACTATATGTCCTGGCTGGTAGGATATAAAACCAGCAGTAGAGGTCCTGGTAGGAGATAAAACAAGCCGTACTAGGGGTCCTGGTAGTATATAAACCAAGTTCCTACAGTACTAGAGGTCCTGGTAGTATATAAACCAAGTTCCAACAGTACTAGAGGTCCTGGTAGGATAGAAAACCAGCAGTACTATAATTCCTGGCAGTCTAATTCTATACAAACATAGGTTGTATAGCCTGCAGCCATGAACAAGTGTTTATGATCCTTTTATTGGCTAGTCATATAGGCAATCAACTGAGTTGACTATTGATTGATGGACTATTAAACTTTTTTATTTAAGCAGTTTTCTCTTTAGATGACAGATCTCTGATGGATATTAAGGAATTATCTGACTGTCTGTCAGGAATAGCTACACACTGTCATACTGCTGACACGACATTGACATACGGGTGTGAAGTTTGAACTGAAGCAATTCATAACAAAGGCTATATTTCTAACTTAAGACATGTCTGCAGGTACAGATAGGGGCAGAATGTGCACATTAATTCGTAGCTTTGTGTGAATGTGAATGTGAATTAAACAAAGTCTCAAAGAGTTGATCTCACCATGTCTGCGTGCTGTTACTTCCTGCTCGTTGAGAAAGGATCCTTCAGGTACAGAGAGAGAATAAAGGAGTGTCCTCCTCCCGTCGACACTTCAAAACAAAACTGTCACAACATGGTGAAAACTCTCACTAAAAACAACACTTGATCCGTTTATCTAGAACACATCACAGCTGATGTCCCCTCGATGTCACCGTGAACGCTGTGGCTACAGATTGTGTCAGATTTGTCACATTTCCAGATGTGGAGCGGCTTATTTGTGTGGAGGTTTGGTTTGGACGGAGTCCCTGTTGAACATGTGTGAACAGGTAGAGAAACACCTTCACTGACTCACAAGTTCACAACCGCCTGGAAGTATGGGTAGTGTAGTTCCGGAATCTATACATCCCATGGCCTGGAGGGACGACATGGCCCTGGCCTGCATGCCTGCATATCAACTGTCAAAAGTTTCACAGAAGCCAAAAGTGTGAATTAAAAAACGCTCTAAAAGAGCACATGTTTTTATTGTAATGTTTGTAGTACCGTATATTTGTCTATCATGTTTCAATGAATTGAATACACTAGACCGATGCCAACGATAGAAGTTGGAGATTCATGCCCCAGCAGCCACCACACCACCGGCTATGCAATAGGCTACCTGTTGTACCCGTGTCAGAGTACCCGTTCCACAGTTCCACCCATCTGTCTGTATCCCTTTTATGCCCATATGGAGATTTCTGTATCTGTCTCTCTGTGTTCCTTTATTCCTATATGGAGTTCTGTGTCAGGCACGCCCAAATATGGAGTGTTGTCAGAACAGGCCAGCTCCATATATGGACTCTGGGCAGGGGCCCTGTCACTGGTGGATGGGTTTCTGAACTGCCCACAGCCCTCCCATGAGACACAGAGTAGAAAAACATTGTGGCATTTTATAGCTAACCAATCACATAAATTCAGTTGTTCATGACATGATTTAATGTAATATAAGCCTATAATGACATGTATGGCTTAAAGTTCTCAGTCCTGGGGACGGATTTCAGTCCTGAGGATTTCATAGGGGTCATTTAATGAGATCAGTGCAGATTTGCAAAAAATCTTTTTCAGTCTTGGGAGATGTTGGAAACTTCTGGTAATACTTTTACCCAGCTTCATGAGGTTGCGTTGGAATTATGTAATTTGTGCTTTGTTCAAAGGTAATTTGTGGATTCAGACAGCTGATGAAGCACTAGCTAAAGTGATAGAACAAGTCAAATTAAGACAAGAACATTTAATTTATTGTATAAAGGAACATTTACAGAGTTAGGTAAGAATACTGACAACATCTTGATGAAACCCAGCCCATCACTTCTGGGAGGCTATAGTAACAGACTAATAGATTAACTCAAACATTTGGTATTTAATATAAATTAACAGAAACTAAACTGTTAGTAGTGACAGTATTGCAAAAACATACTGACACACTGCATGTGTGTGCGTGCATGTGTATGTGTGCGTGTGCGTGTGTGTGTGTGCTTGCATGTCTGACGATCAGTCAGGTTTCAAACCATGTTGGCTTTTCTACTGAACTGGAATCAGTCTCCAACTGATGAAATGGCCAGGACAACAAGTGTGACTGTGTTCAATAGATCTCTGCAGAACTATGCATTCAGTAGATCTCTAAGACTATGCTGTCCAGTTGATCTCTACACATGACTAGAGATGGGACGATAATTGTTGTTTATCGTATAAAAAAAGAACTCACAATAATCATATCGTGGAGATTTTAATGTATCGTGAACTTGTCCTCCGTCATACACTAGGAATTAGCTTTTCTTTTAACTGCAAATTCGGTACCACTTAAACCCTCTACACCAACACCTGTATATACCGTGTAAAGTATATGTACATTGGTATGCTCTTATTTCACTCTACACTAATCGATTGGCCAAAAATATTCCCCCCAGAATAGGGTTAGGGTTGGGTGGGTGTTCAAGTGGTGAACAGAAGTGCCATATTGATTATCGCAACATTAATGAATATAATAATTAATCATTTTTGCCACAAAATGACATGTAATCTTCATATCGTCCCATCCCTACACATGACTGTGTAGAGTAGATCTCTATAGAACACACTGTTCAGTAATGAGTAGAGTTTGTCTTTACAGCAGACTGGGAGCCAGTGTGGATAACGTTGGTTCCCAGTATAAACCTTAGCTTGGCTTCATTACCTCCTGTTTGAACTAGGGCTGCACTACTATGACTAAAACCATCACTATGATTCATTGTGATCACGTTTGTTAATCCCAATTATGATCGATTTTATAATACTTTTTTGGTCATTGTGCTTCTCTTGTTGTCATATCTTTGGTTAAATGGTATGTCATTTTATTGTAGGGCTGAAACTACCGATTATTGCCGTTGCAATTATTCTATACATTACTTTTTTTGCTCGAATAATCGAGAAGTGTTTTTACAATAAATATTTTCATATAGAAATCATATAAGCCATATTTTACACACTTTGTCGGACAACAATGTCGTGCAAAAATAGCCAAAATAGCGCCCCCTGCAAGCTTACAGCTATTTTCACTAATATGAAAATAAATTTCTTTTTTGAAAGAATTACATTCCCATAATTATGGATTATTTCAATAATCAATTAAATCGATTAGTTCCATTAACTGTTTCACCGCCTTTGTTATTGTTCCTCTGTGAGCATGACGGATGCAGAGATGAGCTGTACAATGTTCTAGTTATTAAGGCTACAATCCACACGTTTTATGTCCTCTCCCGATGCGAGAGAGGTCGTTTGCAATTGTCAACACCAGAGATTCCAACCAGTAGGCCTCTGGTCAAGCATAATAGGTTTTAAGTGGTTAAAAAAAAAGCGCTTTATTCGCACTCACAAAATAAGTTTCACAGCTTCTTTTTAATACGTCACAGCAGCAATCAGTAATAATCGCGTATCGCGCTTAAGGAGATGTACCACGAAAATAGGATAAAATTACGTTTCGATAAAAAATATGATCCAAATTGTAATGGAAAAAAGACGAGGGTGATATCCAGCAGCTGACCAAATTAAAGGTGTTTGAAGCAAGTTTCATAAAATCACAATTTATAAATTCTGATCCATTGTGCAGCCCCGGTTTAAACGCACTGCTCTGTAACTTCAGAGGGTCACGGGGTCACCTGCTCACATCAGACAAATGGAGTGATGGGTCAACGGTCAAATCAGGACATTTCCTGTTCTGGTCTAATCCAACTGGCCACCTGATTGGTTAAGAAGCCAGCCCCTGGGTCGATGAGCGAGTGTTTGAACCATGACAACCACAAAAATCACAAATTCAAAACAAAAAGACAAAGAGAAAAAGTGGAATCAGTCAACCAATCAGCTGTGAGACTGGCAGGGGTCTGCGGGGGGGGGTAATGGTCAGTCTTTGCAGGTAGAAGGGTGGAGGATCATGGAAAAGGTGGCGCCAAAAGCTCTGGGGGAGTGGTCTCGGTACGGCCAATGCCGACAGGTCTTACAAACAAACGCACACAATCACGCATACTCTCACACACACACACACACACACACACACACACACACACACACACACACACACACACACACACACACACACACACACACACACACACACACACACACACACACACACACACACACACACACACACACACACACACACAGTATAGTTTCACATGATTCCGTTGGTGAGGTATTGGAAGCCGTCGTATAGTTTGGTTGTGATGGAGCGCATGGATCCATCCACCAGCTGATCCACCAGCACCTGTAGTTGCTCCTCCGTCAGACTCATGTGGAAGCGCTCCTTTAAGGCACGCATGGTGCTGCTGCCGTGGAAACAGGGGAGCTGGGAGCCTGACCAAACACATTCACGCACAAAGTGCACGTTATTAATGGGGCTATGCAACAACAGCATTCATTTTAAGCAGCTATCTAGCACAAGATTAGTAGTAAGATTCAAGTTATTGTTCCTTTAATGCTTCTATGAATATTTACTTTATGCATTTGTGTCACCATCCCTGCTAATTCCTGAGCCCCCCCCTCTCCCCTCCCCCATTCATGTTAAACAAGATATCACAATGGAAATAGGTTTACTTGAATTTTATCATTCATTGTATGCCATTACTTTTTCACTAAATACCTCAATGAATCAATGAAGGCCTTGTTTTCAGTCTCTCTCCAGAGTACAACACGGTCCAGTATGATGCAATAGCGTGAACAGCAGTGTTGGAATAAGCACTCAGTTTCTTTACTTAACCACTTGAAACTTAGCGTTTCTACGCAAGTATTTTTCAACCTTATCTTCATACAATTAGTCGGACTTTCTCACTAACGCTCATATGCGATGCCACCATTTCTGTCCTCTGGCTCTGTCTCAGAAGTGGACTGTGGACAGTTGGACTGTGGTTAGAGACCAGGATTACTGCATGTTTTTTTGTGAGGGTACCCCTACCCTAGGGGACACGGGGATAACATGCAAACTCCACACAGAAAGGCCCTTTCGCCAACCCCGCCTCGGGTATGGGCACTATGGGGGCGGCGGTGGCTCAGGGTTAGAGTGGCTGGATGGTAACCACAAGGTTGCCAGTTCGAACCCGGGCTCCCCCAGAGTTAGTGTCAAAGTGTTGTTGAGCAAGGCAATGAACCCCTAATTGCTCCTGATGTGCTGGTTGGTGCCTTGCATGGTTTCCGCCGCCATCGGTGTATATGAATGCGTGTGTGTGAATGGGTGAAAGTAATGCACAATCTATGTAAAGCGCCTTGGATAAAGGCGCTATATAAATGCACTATATTTACCATTTACCACTGATGACACGGAGGAGAGAACACGCCCCCAGAACCCACTAATACTCTAGTCTATAATTCTGAATATTTTCTTTCTTGGCTGCGACATACAGCAGGCATATTCACACTTAGTTAAAAAACTTTAAAATACAGCGGACAACAACCTTAATGAAGCAAAATGCAAGAGGCACATTTCACTGGATATGTAAATATATACAGTGACAAATACTGTATACCGAAATACTGAAGACCGAACTATCATGAATTATTATGTTACCGTTACCTTGTTGCATGATCTCTACCAAGCCGATGACCCTGTCCATATGTTTTCTAGCTGCTATGAGTCCTTGCAGCATCAACATCTTATAGTAGTTAAACATGTCTCCATCCTGCCCCCCCATCACCTGCAACACAGCACAACACACTATGGTCTTAAACATGTCCCATATCACCTGCAAAATAACACACAATATGGTCTTAAACATGTCAAATATCACCTGCAAAATGACACACAATATGGTCTTAAACATGTCAAATATCACCTGCAAAATGACACACAATATGGTCTTATAGTAGTCAAACATGTCTCAATCCTGTCCCACATCACCTGAAAAACACACAAAATGGTCTTACAAATAATAATATATTAAGTCTAGACAGACTCACGTCCACAAACTCGGCGGTCAATTTGAAGGCCGACGTCTCGAACCCGAGGTTCCGAGGAGAACTGGACAGAATGAAGCCAAAGTCTATATGGATGATGTGTCCCTCAGCGTCCAATAGGATGTTCCCATTGTGCCTGAGAGGGGGGGGCGGGGCATAGAGACAGATAGAACATTGAAATGTAGTTCACAACAACTAGCAGTATTACCAATATTAGTATTAGAACTAGTATTACCAATAGTAGTGTCTCAAATAGTAACAGGTCAGATAGATCAGACAGTAGGGATGGGACAATATGAAAATTACATGTCACGATTATTGTGGCAAAAATAATTTTGATCAACAATATTATCACGATAATGAAAATATACTCAAATCTTAAAATGGCACTTTTTTAACCACTTGAATTATAATGTGTTATTGTAAATGTACATTGAACATTCTGTATCAGACTGAATAACATCAGCTGCAACAGTGAAGTTTCAGCACAGCCATGTTACCGTTGGATTAAACATAAACTTCTATTATTATTTGTCAGGTTTACTGCCATTGTGGACCGCAATTGTCCCACCGTGAAGATTTTCTACTGAACTCTACAGTGTATCCAGTACTATCCAGTACTATACAAGACCAGCATACGGTGGTCTGCTGCCATAGTGGGCTACAGAGGAGCTGCAGTGCTCGCCCCATAGTGAAGACAGCACTGTACCATTGAGGAGTCGAGGCCAGTTACGGTGGTAAAGCCAGCTTCTAGTTGTTCTTGTGTTGTCTGGCAGCAGGAGGACCAGAGAGCTGTATTGAAGCCAGCTAAAAGTTGGTGTGTATATATGCCTGGTGTCAGAGGATACAATTTCGCACTGAGGCCAGACTAAAGTGTGTGTGAGAGCACATCCAGAGTCGGAGGAACCAAAGTTCTTCACATCCAGGGTCGGAGGAACCAAAGACCGAAGTATTTTGTTTTAAGTTTGGATTTTTTCAATTTTTTTTCAATTTTCCTATTTTCTTATTTATTTTTGTACTTTTTGAGAGAGCTCTATTTTTGTTTGAGTACCCATTCAGGAAAGGACAAAACTGCAAAACACTAATTTAGAATTAGGTATTGCGTGTGGGGTTCAGGGTATATAACTGTTTTGATAAGTTTCCTTCTCTTTGACATGATTGTTGAAATGGTGTGGTTATTGTGATTTTATTTGTTTTGTGAAGTACGCTCCAGTTCGAACTTAAATTAATTTTTTAATTTTATCAATTCAATTGAAACCGGATAATAATACGCCATCTAAAATAAAATAAAATTCCTTATTTAAGGTGATCCATGGTTGTGTTGTTTATTTAATTATATACACATATAGGAAAAATTAACCACTTGACCCCCAAGCATCCCTACTCTGGGGGGGGGGGGCGTTTGCCAAAAATAGCCGACCTACAAGCTTGTACATCTGCTATTTTTGCCGATTCGGTTGCTATTGAGTGAAATAAGTAAAGAGCATAGCATACCAAATGCATTTTTTCAGGTCCGTTTTATCAAATATAGCAGAGGTTTAAGTGGTACTGAATTTGCAGCTACTATCAGACAGACAGACAGACAGGTACCTACCTGTCTTTGACCTGCAGCAGGTAGCAGATCAGACTGTAACCCGCACAGCTTTGGACAAAGTTCCTCTGAGCACACAGGAAGTTCTCTGTGGTGTGAGAGCCGTGCTCCTGCAGGAAGTAATCTAACATAGACATCTGACTCTGTTTCTTCACCTGCAATTAGACCAATAAACCACACTGTTAATGAGTGTGTGTGTGTGTGTGTGTGTGTGTGTGTGTGTGTGTGTGTGTGTGTGTGTGTGTGTGTGTGTGTGTGTGTGTGTCTGTGTGTGTGTCTGTGTGTGTGTTAGAGCTGCCTGCAACAATCGATTATTCTATTGATCACCATTTTGTATAATCTCATCATGAAAAAGAATATATATGGTATATATCAACGCAAAGCAAAAACAAATCTGTCAAACGACCAAATCAATTAGTATCACTTAAGCACAATTTCATAGTTTGTCGTGCACACTGTGTGTGTGTGTGTGTAGTGCGTGTTCGGTCACCTGGTGTATAGAAACAGCGTTGACTACAGGTTCTATCATCCCACTGTCTGATGACAACACCAGGATCTTATAAGGTTTAATCCACAGAGGAAGTCTCTCCTGCTGCCAGATGCTCTGAGAACAAACACACACATAAATATTGTATTATTCCCTTGAGGGATAATAAAGTATATCTCATCTCATATTCACATGGATTTCATCATATAAACACCTTAGTTCAATTTATTCCATAGTTTTTAACTACATCTATGCAAACTTGTGAAGACATCAGGTGAAGCAGGTTATTGGAATAGTCATAATAATGTAAATAATCATGTAATTGGTCCTCACTAATGTTCATTATAAGTAAGCCTTGCCGAGCCATGAGGCCCGTAGGGGCAAGAGCCTTTCTCCTGTTTCCTTAGTGTGAGGAAGCCCCTGGACATGACGCTAGTATGTCGCAGGGACTTACCCCCAATCCAACCCTTGATGCTGAGTGCCAAGCAGGGAGGCACTGGGTACCATTTCATTTGTATAGTCTTTGGTATGACCCGGCTGGGGATCGAACCCCGACCTCCCAGTCCTAGGGCGGACACGCAGACAACAAGGCCACTAAGCTGGTAATGTTCATTACATAGGGGTTCAACAGGTTCCGTTCGATTTCCCCACCTAATTTTGAACCAATGAATTGGTTCAGATCCCTAAAAGTTGGTTTGGAACCAAAAAAATACTTCTTCTTGCCCTGAAGTGGGAACCAAAGTGAGCGTGTCACAACCATCATAAAAAAAAAAGGACTGAACCAGTTGGAGAACCAAAGTTATTTTGGTGGAAACGGCGCCTCAGAGGTGGACTGTGGACAGTTCAGAAACCTGCCGACAAATGACATCATCGGTTGGGAGGTTTAGTAATTTCAAGCAAGATTTCAAACCTTTTGTTTTGTTTTTATTTTATTGATGCAAGAACAATTGCTTCCGTTCCATCGTGCTAACTATCCTGGAGGATAAAAGCTGTAGTTTCTATTAGTTTGGAGTGAGTTGATGGAAATGGTGCCATCTTAAAATGAGCATTACGCTGGGAACCCCCCCAAAAGGTGTTGCTCACAACACACAAGCTATTATTGCACGCACAGGTTTGCGTGCAACTGTTCTCTCCAAACCTGGCAACAATGCATTTCAATGACAATGCGAGTGAAAAACCTTTTTTTTCCTACCCCGAGCAGGGGGGAAAAAATCTTTGAGTGGAGCGTCCATGTATGGCTGGTGAGAACAGCCGGAATGTGTGGAAGAAATCAGCATCCGTGAGCTTATTAGGGATAGGACGATAATCGTTAATGTTTATCGTGCTGAAAAAACGCTCACAATGATCGTATCGCAGAGGTTTAAATGTATTGTGAAATTGTCCCCGTCATAGACTGGGATGAATTAGCTTTTGTTCAGCTGGAACTCTAATGAGCGCACCTGGTACACTCTTATTTCACTCTACACAAACCGATCTACAAGCTCGCAACACGCAGTGAGGTTGTAGATTGGCTATTTTTGGCAACCCCTCCCTCTCAAATAGGGATGTTGGGGGTTGTATCTGTACCAACATACACAAAAATGATTTTTGACATTTGTGAATCGATAATCGTCCATGTCCACATCACGATTAATCTATGAATCTATTTTCCACCCCTAATCAGTGGCATGAGGCTAGGACTGTACCTGTAGCTGTTGTAGGACCTGATGGGCCAGAAGTTCCTGCCTGAGGTCATCTCCACATTTAACAATAACAGAGAGCAGCCTCCAGTTTGGCATGTGACCGTATGGCGAACCTTCTCTGATTCGCCTGAAAACACACAAATACAACTATTACAATACTCTACTGGACAATACTATACAATACTAGTTTACTGTACAATACTATACTACTACTACTGATACCAGGGCACAGCCAGGAAAGGCAGGAGGCGAGCCGCCCTATGTAGACACACTGCAGCACGACAGCGGAGCTAACAACACTGCAGAGCTCAAGACGCTGATGCTAGACAGGAGGGTGTGGAACTTAAGGCAGGGATTCAAGAGTCCCGAGGTGGCGTTGGCTTGACGGCACTCTCAAATGGCAATACTAATACTATTACACCCACCCACAACTAGTGGTTTGAGCCACTGGTACGTGGTTGCTATTTTAGCTGGCCGGAGTATAAATAACCCTTGAAGGATTAGTTCGCCACTTCGCCCAAAAAAGTGACTTATTTTGAGGGGCGCTAGTCCAGCTATGTCCAGCTTTTGGTGGGTGTGCACAAACTTTGTCTTACACAAACATTAAAATGCCATTGACAATGAATGGACAATTTTGAGTGTTTGTGTAAACACAAACATTGCATAACACAAACATTGATGACAAAGGTGAGGATGGAAATTGTGATATGCCGGAATGAGATGATGTATGATGATAAGAGTGCCCCTCACTTCACAGGTGTAAGACATCTTTACGCTGCGTAATAATGCCTTCTCCTTTCTTCTCGTGTGCCAAATACCAACTTCTTCATACCACAATGGCACATTCATCCCCCTATATTTAATGCGATTGTATTCACACCTCCGCTGTGAATACCACAGTAAAATGCGGTTCTTTGGTGTGCTTCAGGATTCAAATGAGCCTTCATCAATTTTGTCAAA
Organism: Protomyctophum parallelum; assembly: GCF_964188405.1. Classification (NCBI taxonomy): domain Eukaryota; kingdom Metazoa; phylum Chordata; class Actinopteri; order Myctophiformes; family Myctophidae; genus Protomyctophum; species Protomyctophum parallelum. The sequence continues at coordinate 30,625,620 of NC_139698.1, read as the reverse complement.
AATAGCCGATCTACAAGATCACCACTTGAGCTTGTCTGAGGGGGTATATTGTATTGCCACTGGAGGAAAGGTCATACGGTCATCAAAATCAGTAGGGGTGATCCAACAATCTGATGAGTGATCGCTTCGGTTCAGTATTCTGTTTTGAGCTTTTAGGTCCATTAATGTGATTAATAAAAGCTTCCTGATGTTATCATCACCTCATTTTCTCCTCCCAGGGCTCTTTGAGGGCCACAGCTGAGGGGTCCTCAGGGTCTCTCTTAAAGGACGTAGGAGGATGTGCCAACTGTTCTGATAGACGCCTCCTGAAACACAGACAAGAGCGCGTGCACACACACACACACACACACACACAGTTAACTATTTTTTTCCCCAGGTACGTATAGTCGTATACAGAATATACAGACGTCTTTTAAAGTGAAAGTGTATGCTGGCACTGGAAACTGGGGTTTATGCTAACAGCTAGCGGTAGACATAGAGTTAACACACATAGCTACCAGCTGTCTACCAGTTCAATCCAACTGATGTTTTCAAATCATCATGGCTTGAGAAGTGAGCTTGTTTAGCCAGTAGATGGTGCTAATTCCCTATTTAACTACAACAGTACATACAGCATGACACCTACTGTAGCTGGCAAAATAACAACACTAGGGCAGTGGTTCCCAAAGTGGGTTATAGGGACTCCCAGGGTTCCTCTGATGGCCTTGAAATTAAAACCACTGCACTAGGGAAAAAAGTGAATTACAGAGTATAACTTGTATAAAGTGGAGGGGACGTGTCGTCCATCAAACCCAGAATTTTAGCAACCATGTAAAAGTTGCACAAGAAGAAACACACTCAATAGATTAAAGCTGGCGGTCAGCTAATGCTAATGCTAATTTGCACCCATGATAAATGTCTTGGTGAAAAAAATCTAAGTTATTAGATCAAAAGAACTGAATAGGACGTTGGGAATGAAGTTTAAAGTTTCCAGTTTATGTAAGAAAAAGCGTTACAGGAAAAGGGCAAAATAAATGAATCTTAGGTATAAGAGGTTTTTTCTCGGCTGGTCTGCTAGTATACTGTAGCTCGTATCTCTACTCTACACATGGATCAACAAACTAAAGAAAAAGCCGGCACATTCACCGGACATCCGGCGCTAGTTAAAAGGCATTATGGGAAATGCAGTTCCAGCAAACGCCCAGTAAATGAATACAAACAGAAACAGCTATTCTAAATGAATTCAATTATTTTTTAACTCCAACAAGTCTTTTTAAACTGTAAATAATAATACTATGAAATAAACAGCTTTTAAACATTATGAAATGAAATGTCACAATATGAATAACTATGTAACCCAAATAGTTACAACAGTTATAGAAATATTGGGCGATTTGAATGTTGGCCAGTTAAGGTGTGTGTGTGTGTGTGTGTGTGTGTACACGTACCTGATATCTCCCGCTGCGATGAAGACAGGCTCTTTATTCTCCAGACTGGTGATGCTGTCCACTGAAAACTGACTGATGTTATCACAGCTGTTAGTGTGAACCTCTGTGAGCTATGGAGAGAGAGAGAGAGAGAGAGACACACACACACACACACACACACACACGTAATGCAACAATTCAGCAAACTAAGTTAATTGATTATTAAAAAATCTAACTACCGGTAGTAAAATTTACAGTAGATTTGAAATAGTGAAAATGGATGGTGAAAAAATTGTGAAAATTAAATAAATGAAACAAAATTTGATTCTCGATTATTCAATTAATAAAAAATACGAATCGGTAGAACAATAGAAAATAATTGATAGTTGCAGCCATAACTGTATATGCTCAGATTTGACTGACATTGGGCTGGCTGACACTGCGGTCAATATAAACAGTGACTGGCTGAAGTCAGGAGCCCCACCTCCACCTGCAGGTCTGCGATGTCGTCTACGCTCCAGGCCTCGTCGTCGTTGTCGTAGTTTGGAACCGTGGAGAAGCTTCCTGTCCGCTGCTCCGCCGTCAGGAAACAGTCCGGGAGGTTCTCCACCGAACGAGTGGAACGGATCCGGTTCTCTGGGATCCGCACCGGAACATTAGACGTCTCAAAGTTGTCACACTCCAAAACCTCCACGTAGATTAGATACGGAGCCTGGACACGTGCGCACGCCCACACAGACACAGACACACACACACTTGAACCTTGACCCTCTGACCCTAACCGTGAGCTTTAATCTTGACCCCTGAACTCTAACTTTGACCCCTAAATACTTATCTTCCAGCTTTCTGGAAAAGAAAATCTTTCTATGTCAGTGTTGCTCAACCTTTTTCATGTCAAGGACCCCCAGAATTATCTGTATTTGGCTGTGGACCCCCATCTGAAAATATGTAGTTATTCCCAGAAGCAAAGATTTGAGTTAAAAACTTTGGCTCTGAAAGAATATATATTCAAAGATTTGCGACACATTTTCAAGATTTTTCAAAAACAGCAGATTATGAACTTCTATTGCTATTTTTCAATAGCTAAAGTATAACATACTGCTTAAAACACCAAAAGAGGTTACCTCTTCCACCACTGCTCTCAGTACACAACGATGTAAAACATTACCTTGTCTTTGGAGTTGAGGACCACCGCCTGGGTGTGAGGGACCCGTACGACGTGGTGCTGGTAGGCAGCGGTCGGCAGCCACACGCGCCCCGGCAGTTTGTGGTTGAGCAGCGACAGCTCCGAGACCAGCCTCTGTGTCTTCTGCTCTTTAGTGGGCAGCACGGCCAGGCGCTTCCCGATGCCCATCAGCGACTTGATGAACTCTCTCTGAGGAGCGAGACGCACAGGCTGACAGACGGAGAAAAGGAGACAAGAAGACAGTGAGACGAGGAGGAGGAGAACGGGTTAATGCCCACATAGGTGCTCTGTCGCACGGCAAGGGTCGTGTGCCAAAAATAGCCGCTCTACAAGCTCACGACTAGGGTTGGGATTCTGAACCTGGTGGAACGTCGAGCTATCAGGAATCACATATGGAACCGTTTCCGGAAGCGGTATGTGGATTTAGCTGGTACTGCTATACAATTACAGTACCAGTGGTTCTCAAATGTTTTAATTTCAAGGACAGCCCTGTGTAAGGGTCCATTTGGAAGCCACGATAAGAATCATTACACGGAACACCCATTCTGGGTGGGAACCCATTTTGGTGTTTTACCCACTCAGATCGGGAACCCATATTTGGGTTCTGTACAGTATGTACAGTATTCAAAAATGTAAACATTTTGATTCTGCCATATAAATATTTGAAGTTTTTCAGAAACCTTAGGTCAGGATTTAGAGGCGTTTTTAGAATCGGCCTCAGGCCTAAATGGGTTAAGGAATCAGACAATTACGAGAGAATCATTAAGGAAATGGAGTCATTAAAATCCTAAAGGATCCCAACCCTACTCATGACGTGTTGCATCATGAGCTTGTAGATTGTCTATTTCTGGTTTACGTGCCAAAGTAGAAATCAAGCTTCCGAGAAGAGAGACATTTCAGCTTGATGCAAATGCATCTCATTTGTTGAATCACAATAAAGCAACAAAGTGGAGACATGAGAACCAGTTTTGGACACAAATTATCATCACCATCAACAAAGCAGATTTTTTTTTCTTCTTCTCTGAATCAGGTCAGGCAGAAGTTCAGCAACTGATTGGTACAAAGTAAACTACAAACATAAAAACAACAGACATGTTATGTTACACAACTTCTAAATTAAAACACATTCAGTCCGTGAACATGTACCACAGTATGACTTGTTTACTGCCGAATGCAGATCATAAGTTAAAGCTACTCCATGCAATTTGTTTTAATAAAAAGGTGGTGTAAGCGATACTTTTGTAAAAAAATGTAGCGGTTTGTTCAGTAACAGGGGTCTCTTCAGTAAACACTCTACAGTAAACACTGCGGTAGAGGTCGGGATGCCAGTCTCATTCAATCACGAGAGAGAACTCGTACAGGATACAGGATAAACAAGGAAATTTGAAGTGATGACACAAATAAATGAGCCAACAAACTGGAACACAAATAAAATAGTTCTCTCTCCTGATTGGATGAAATATGTGGCCCACCTGAAAATGTTACTCTTTATGAAAGAGTTGGAGATGGGGTGACCCCTGTTATTGAACAAACACTAGTTAGTAATGAATGATTACTATCTTTGAGACATACGGTAATCCAATTTTTCACTGTGTTCACAGTTAAAGCAGTGGTTCCCAAAGTGGTGTCCGCGACGCATAGCCAGGGGGTCCTCGAAATTCCAGTCTGTATAGGTTAAAAAACTGATCAAAAGCACAAAGGCAACACAGTTCATGGCCAACGGGAGCCGCTATTGTGCCAAATGTGCATAGCATAGCTTTAACTACTGGTTATTTTTTATTAGGTACTTAAATGGGATGTCCGTTACTGTCCATGTACATGTTCAGGGGCCACACCCGTCCGATGACAACAACCGCACCACTGTAGCCAATGACGACGGCCAACCATATCCCAGAATGCATCAGGACAGAGAAGGTGGTGAACTTACGGGACCTGTTTCACTATCTGACCCTTGACTGTCAGAGCTGGAATCCTGAAAGGTCGGAGGTCAAGAACATGACATCATCATATGCTGCGATGAAGACTTTCCATCCAGTCTGCATACTGTTGGACTTCATATTTGTGTGTGCTCGTGCGTACATGCGTGCGTGCGTACATGCATGCGTGGCGTGCGTGTGTTTTAACCCTGTAGGAATTGTAAAATGAAAGTGATCTGACTGAGAACCTTTTGTGTATCAATATCATTTTGTATCAGTTCTGTATAGGTGATGTTTTAATAATTTAAATGATACAGTATGCATCATCATTCTGTGACGTTAATAAATTCCAATTATTATTTGGACATTATTTATGCCACACGCTAGCTTGAAGATCAGTGCTTGTGGTTGGTGCAGTTGTCTTGTTGTTGTTTTAATGCCCTACTCCTTGATCATACCACAGCGTCACACAAAAGCGTCAAAAGCAGCAGATCAACAAGGAGCTTGCAGATCTGCTACTTTTGAATTTGAATCCTAAAAAGTAACCGTTTTTGAACGCGTGAGGTTTTTCACCCGACAGAGAGACCGATCGATATACCTCGTCCTGGCTGTTCTCCACCTTGGGGTTGCTGGCGGTTCTCTTCAGGTTGCTGCTGAGGCTGATGGAGACGGTGGCGTCCGACTTGGAGCGCTGGTGGGTGCGTTTGGTCGGAGACAGACTGTGCTCCGCCCCCCCGCTGGCGGCGGGGGGACAGAAGGGGGTGAGGGTGGTGAGGAGCTCCCTCCGGGCCCGACTCGCCGACGGCTTCAGCTCGTCGGACAGGATGAGCTTTCGGAGCTTGGTGCCCCTGGAATGTCTCTGGGTGGAGATGTGCATGTCGGAGCTGTACGCGCCCAGCAGCCAGGCGCAGCGCAGCGAGAACGAGATGCTCTGTCTGCAACGGTGGACCTGGAGGGAACACACGACAACATCATCATCTGTCGTATTAATGCACTGGTTCTAAAAGGTCGGGGCCTCACCAGGGGTCAAAAGAAACGGACACTTAAAGGTCTGTAACTCCCAAGAGTTTTAATTTGTAGTTTTAATTTGTTTTTTTCTCCATTTGTCATGTTGTCACTGTGGTGTGTGTGTGGGACTACGGATGGAATTTAACTTCTACCTAAATCTGGCATATTTCCATGAAATCGATCAGGTGTATTGATTGAAATGTTCATTAATATGCACTATCCCAGAAATAAATAAAGTGTACAAATGGAAGAAAATGGACCCTAACCCTTAGAATCGATCAAATTGGGAGTACATAGTTTAATGCATATCAAACTGGGGGTCCTTTAAATGTTACATTAATTATAGGTGAAACAGTTTAAAGAATTGTCAAATAATTGTTAAAAGATTAAATGTTAAATAATTATATTTAGATAGGATGTTGTTTAGACAGATGCTAAGATGTATGCTTGTTACTTGGAAGAACTCTGATCTTAGACTTTCTAAAGCCACATTTACACTGGCAGCCAAATCCAGCCTGAATCAGATCTGAGGCACATCCAGATTGGAATCTGATTTGTTTAAATGAGTCATGTGACATGTTGGACTGGTTAATTTGGTGTCCCTTGCCAAAAAGAACAGCTCTTCAAGCTAACAACACACCATTGGGTTGTTAGTCTGAATCTTGTTCATCTTGTTCTTTTTGGAAAGCGACAGACGTTCTACTTGAGTTCATTATTTTCACATTATTAACACACTGTCACACACCTTTGAGGGTTCAAAATTAACATACTGGTAATAAAGCAGCATAATAAAAACTGTGCAGTTAACAGTTACTTATGTTTTCTTGTTTGCTGGGTGGCCTATCTATATAATAATCAGTGTTTGGCCTGACAATGCTGAACTTGAGTAAACTGTTTAATTCTAACTAACAAAGCCTACAAAGGGCGCATGTAACAAACATACAACAGTATCAATCTTATGAACCCTTAATAGCATATCGGAGAGACAACCAGTGTTCAAATAAGCAGTGTCACGGGGCAAGCCGTGCCCTATATACACACATGCATCAAACTGCTTTCGATAACATGTAAGGACTAACGTTTTAAACTTGTGTATGGAAACCATATTTCCCTTGATTAGGAAGGGGCCAGGTGCTATGCAGGAGAGGGGTGTTTCCTATGCTTTGAGTTTAATTGACATAGACTTTCCAACCCACGTTATACTTGTGTGAGCAGGAGCACATGTAACTTCCCTGAGGGAGAGCTACAGGGCCTTGTGTGATCAGGGTATTGATGATATGCACATGACTGCCATCTTGCCAGCAAGGTGCTACCTATAGGTGCAACTTCCCATAGACAGCCCATTCATCCAAACAGAAAAGTCCTATTTAATTGTATTAAATAACGTCAAACTCAGGGTCATTGCAGCTGTACGAAAAGCTTGAATTATCGTCTTACTATCTGCAAAGTGTTTGTTTCATACAAATCCACCATAGACATGTTATGAGCTACTTCCTGTCATGAAATTCCTTGCAGATGATTATTTTTTTTAAGTGTCAGAGTTTGGAAGAACTTGTCATCAGTAAAGCAACCTCCTGCATTATGTGTAAATTCTAAACAGGTGGTACAGTGAGTGATAGTCAACGAGCACTTCCAAACTCCAGCACAAATCATCTGCAAGGAATTTCTTGACAGGGAGTAGCTCATAACATGTCAGTGGATTTATATTAAACAAACACATTGCAGATAGAAAGAGGATCATTCAAGCTTTGCGTACAGCTGCAATGTTGGTGAGTTTGACGTTATTTAATATAATTAGATAGGACTGTTCTGTTTGGATGAATGGGCTGTCTATGGGAAGTTGCACCTACTGTAGGTAGCACCTTGCTGGCAAGATGGCATCCATGTGCATATCATCAATAGCCTGAAGAGAGTTCTTAACCAGTTGGGTTTTGTTAATTTGTGTTTTTCTCAAGTGCTTATTTAGTTTAATCATTTCTCTATTTTCATCCAGTATTATTTTAGCTATTTTCCTTTTTTCACAGTAAAAACATCTGTACTGGAGTTTGGTGGAGGACGTTTCGGGAGAAATAAAAACCCATAGCATACATCTCTTGACTGTTCTTGGAGCCTTGACCATCGGCCAACTTCACAAGCAGTTAAATCAGTTGAGTTCTAAAACACAGATTAATAAAAGATAGCACAAAGTAGTACTACAGTTTCAGTGTGCGGTTAGGGTTTTGGGTAGGGTGTCAGACTCATGATTGTAGTACTGTTTCCATCAAGATGCAAAAGTAAAGGGAGTGTTTTTCAGCGCAAAGCACCATGACTGTAAATTGAAGTAGGCCATCGCCTCTGGATGCCAGTAAACATCGTTCACCTTGCTGACATCACAATGACGCCACTCTGCAGTCAGCGGTGGAGACGGAAGCGAGCAAGGAGAGGCAGATGGTCAGATGAGTGATGCTGATTGGGCAGGCGGTGGACCGCCTGCAGCTCAGACTTTCCCACCAACGAGAGCCTGCCCAGAAGTTCCAGGCCCCGGCCGGCGGGGAGGTGCGAGCACGTGCCTGCGTCCGGTGGCGTGTACAGTATGTAGTCCACCGTGGACTTCCAGGTGGTGACTTCGGGCGTTCCGTTGTGCGCCAGGAGGTGCTGGTAGGAGGATCGCAGATTCAGGCTATGGTCTATTCTAGGTCTGCCTGATGTCATTTGGCTTGACACGGCTCCAGTATGGATGATGGGTGTGGTGGTGGTGTCGCACAGAGGGGGTGCAGTGGTGTAGTACTGACAGAGTCGAGTGGTAGTGGTGTAGTTGTGAAACTGTTGCTGTGCGTTGGTGTCATACCGACAGTTTGTGTCGATGCCCAGCCTCGGAGACCAGAGAGGAGCCGTGAGGAGACGCTGACCTCTGGGGGCGCTGTTCTGACCCGACACCCTGTCGACGCGTATGCCCTGGTACTCCAGAAAGCCCGCCGTTAGGAAGCTGTACAGTGGACTCCAAGGCGTCGAGTTCAAATCCCCGCACATCACCACCGGATTGGCCGAGCCGCCCGGGAGGCGGGACAGGCGGTTTGTCTCGGCCAACAGGACGGCCAGCTGAGCCAGCTTGACGTCACCGCGCTGGGGGTTGTAGAGCAAGTGGGTGTTGGCCACGCAGATGAAGTCCGAGGGATCCGATTGGACACCGTCGGGGGGGACGGGCTGCAGCAGGAGGATCAACCCGACATTGTCTCGGTCCAAGGGGGGAATGCCGGAGCGGAAGTACTCAACAGGGTGGGCGGAGAGGAGGGAGAGACGGGACGGCTTGAAGATGACTGCGCAGCCGTCAATATTTGGGCCGGTACGCTTCTTATATTCACACCGGTATCCCATCTCCTGTAGAGCAGGTTTAATCTGCTTCTCGTAATGGTCCGCTTGCACCTCCTGAAGACACAGAATGTCTGCGTCGTAGTGGCGGATCTCAGCCAGTAGGTTGGGCAGCCTGTACTCCCAGGGCAGTGCCCTGCCGTGACAATGTTTATACAGAGAGGCGTTGCGATGTAGCAGCTCTTGAGACAGGATGTTGTAGGAGAGCACAGAGAAGTCAAACGGAGCAACCCCTGGAGGTCGGAGGACAGTACAGACTTCCCAATTCCTCTGCAGAGGCCTTGTCGGTGTCCTGGCCAGTGGATGCTGTGGGTGCCTATTCCTTCCCTGCCCCCAAGCACCCTTCACCGGGCAGGGGGTTCTGTCTCGGTTGGTGCCGTTGCCAGGGTGAGGGGTTCTGCTTCTGTCGGTGCTGTTCTGAGTTAAACACGTAGCTCTGTCTTTCAGCTCTGAGTGATGCCCTGCGTATTTGCCGCCGTCTCTATACCTGTCTCTTTCTTTATCTCTGCACTCATTCCTAGAGCTATTTTCTCTGCTTCTCGCATTCTCCCACTGACCATTCGAGCTGACAGATAGCACAGGGATGGAAATGGAATGGAATGGAAAATACTTTATTAATCCCCGAGGGGAAATTGATTTGTTACAGCAGCAACAGGCAGCCAGCATTACGACATTGGTCGGTTTCGGCATCTTTGGACAAGACATGCCTTTGACCGCTCAATTCATACATATAACTTTAGCATGCATGTTATAACCACGATGACGAAGTTTTAAATCCCCCCAGAGTGACGTCATGATGTCAACCGGCAACGATTGAGACCTTTCTCCACGCTGTGCTTCCTTATTTGGGCAATACAGGAATGAGCATACCTAAGGTATGCATGCGTAAGTGTGTACGCAAACATTTTCTAAAAAGAGCAGGCTCATATGCATACAGGTAAAAATACATGTTCAAATGTAATTGCCAGCCTCAGTCATTTAACACTCCCTGCTCCAAAAACGAACCTCCTTAAACAGTTATGTATCGATCAATATCATTTTGGAACATGTTACCACCTCACATTAATATAATACAAAATAAATTATCTTTCAAATATGCTTTAAATGAACACTTGTTACAGCTGACCACATGACCGGAATGTCATTCTTATTATGTTGTATTTAATTTGATAGAATAATTGTAATTATGTATTTTCATGTATTTAATCTTGTAGAATGTATTTGTAATTATGGAAGGAAGATTAGCTGTCGCCCCGGCATCAGCTAATGGGGATCCATTCAATAAACAATAAATGTGACGTGTTGAGAGCTTGTAGATCGTCTATTTGTTTTTATTTATTTTTATATATTTTTATGCCCAGCTTTGTGTCTGTGTGTACCATGGAATGTGATGATTTGATTGGCCCGAGCATGGAATGTGATGATGTATGATAAGAGCACCCCTCACTTCACACAAGTGCGATTTTTTAAATAAAGGGTAGGTGGTGAAATGGATTTAAGTTCAGTATAAGTGTTTTTTGTATAATAAGAGCTAAATGTTCTTTTCATCTATTGACATTGTATATTTAAATATGTATCTACATTTTAAATCTGATCTGTCACAAAGTATAGTGTATTTGTATTTATGTGTTTACAAATCAAGTTAAATGTTATGTTTCAAATTGATTTCAAGATTCTGCACTTTTTCGTACAAGACATTGGTCAAAACATCAGTAATCTGTGGTCTAGGCTCTAGGTCCTAGACCTAGAGCATCAGAGCCAAAGCCCTGGCATCGGACAGCCTGTAATAATACCCACCACATAAGGTTTAATGGCGTCCCCCACGTCTTCGTCCATGTGGATGTACATGTTGAGCAGCTGCGGGAGGTAGAAGTCCACCTCGTCGTGTTTGAAGCTGAACAGACGGTTCCCGATGTAGGCCTGCACGCCCGGCTCCTTGGAGTTGTGGAGGTAGGATATGGCCATGGAGACGTCGAACAGCTTGGACTCGAACAGGCGGAGCAGCCACGACTGCTTAGACGGGTTTTGCCGCTGGCGCCGGCGCGCGCTATGCACCGAACCCTCCTCCGGGCTACTGCTTCCGGCCCCGTTAGCCAGGCCCGGGGCGGGGTCAGGGGCAGGGTTAGAGTTGGAGTGGGGGTTAGCGTTAGAGTTGGGGTTGGAGATAGAGCTTGGGTCGGGGCTAGAAGTCGGGTCAGGTTCGGGATTAGAGTTAGGGTCATGGTTGTCGGTGGTGTCATTAGTGGGACCAGGTTCAGGGTTAGAGTTGGGGTCGGGGTCGGAAATGGGGTCCGGTTCAGGGTTAGAATCGGGGTCATCTTCATCCCCCTGCAGTCTCTTTACCTTCTGCAGGACCTCCTGGCAAGCCATATCGGCCACGTCCTGGTCGATGCACAGACTGAGCTCCCCTACGCCCTCCCTGATGACCCCCAGCGGAGGACTGGGGTGGGGGAGCGGGTGGGGGGAGCACGAGGAGGAGGGGGTGGAGGGAAGGGACAGTGAGGATGAGGAGGGGCTGTGTTCATCGCCGGAGAGAGAGGGAGACGTGTCCTGCTCTTCATCTCCCATGGTGCACCTCACCTCCACTGCAACACAGACACATTCTATGTCACAACATGTCAGGAGTGCAACAATTAACTTAAAAACCATATTGATTTAAATAAAATACCCACTTTTACCAGCTCACAATGCATAGCGATTAGCGATGTGTTGTGATCTTGTAGTATAAAATACGGTTTAGGTGGTTTATAAGAAATACATTTAATTAAATTTGTATTTGAATTTGTAAAACAATATGTATGTTTCTCGTTTTAAATGTATAAATAGCTGATTATTTCTTTAAGAGATTATTGATTACTAATCTATCTTATCACATCTTAAGTTAAAAAAGATTCATTGCAAACAGATTGAAGGGCATGGAAGAAGTCCCCCCCTGCACATCAAAGGCCTGTCCTGTCATCACAAAACATCTCGTCTCTATCTCTAATCTCGTCTCTTCGACAGATTAACACAGCTTAACACTGACCACACAGTACACACACCACCAGTCAGACAAACACCCCATGAGGGTGGGGCAGAGATGGGTGTATCACCGGGTCCTTATTGTCAAATGACTAGTTCCTACTCAGGGTTGAGAATGCATGGAGATCTCTGTATATGTCTGCCCTTTTCCCCTATATGGCTGCATGTTAGTTCCCTGATGTCATCAGTATATTGTACACAGTACACCAATAACATAATTTCATTGTTCTGATGACACCAGGGATGATGAACGCGGCCGGCAACAGCAGTGATCCAATATGACATCCAATATTTGATGATTCATTTATGAGGGGCGATGATCCAGCTTTTGGTGTGTGTGCACAAACTTTGTCCTACACAAACATTAAATTCCTATTGACAATGAATAGACAATTTTAGGCCATAGTGTCTGATGATGTCATAGTGTACAGTACTTCATGATGATGTACGATGATAAGAGCGCCCCTCACTTCACACAGGGGTGTGATTTTATTATATTAATAAGGCATTATTTTCACTGGCCCCAGCGGGCAAGTGCCAGGTGTGTTCTGCTGGCCTGTTCAGTTTAAAGAGTACATCTGGGCCAGCGGGCCAACTACTGCTCATACATCAAATTAGAATTCATTGTATTTGTCTTCATACATCAAATTAGAATTCATTATATTTGTCTTTAGAATTCATTAAACTTGAAAACTCTCTCTCTCTCTCTCTCTCTCCCTCCCTCTCCCTCTCTCACATCATTTAAATGGGAGCAGAGCGACAAAATGCACTCTCAGACGGAAAATATAACAGCTTTAGTTAAGCTCCCTATATCCCACTACGTATGTGAAGCATTTAAAGGGGTAATTTCCTGCTCATGCTTTATGTATGTCAGCACACTGAACACTAACAAACTATGGGCCCTATTCCGTCAGTGCTAAACCCCTTATCCCTAAACTTCTTTGCCTTTTTTTTTTACTATTTTGAAAAACAATAAAATTGTTCAACTACCCAATCTACATAAACACATTGTGACCTTGTAGATAGATCTATTTGAACTATTCAAATACCTATCTTGGGCGCGCCTTAGCTTTTATCCCTAAACTCATTTGCCATATTTTACTATCTTGAAAACATTTTAAAATAGTTCAACTAGCCAATTTACATCAACACGTTGTGAGCTTGTAGATCGTCTAGTTGAACTATTTTGATGTTTTTCAAAATAGTAAAAAATGGCAAATAAAATAAGTTTAGGGATAAGGGGTAAGGGGTGGCGCAAGATATAGCCCCATGTGTACAGAATTCCAAAGAATAAACTTTTACAACCCTCCAACAAACAAAAAAATCACACCTGTGTGAAGTGAGGGGTGCTAATATATTAACCCATTCTGGGCGGGCACCCATTTTGGTGTTAGCATCATGTCATACTTTAGCTATTGAAAAATAGCAGATCTACAAGCTCATAGCGCGCCACCGAGTGGCGCGCTACGAGTTTGTAGGTCTGCTATTTTTCAAAAATTGAAGAACGAATCTGATCTCAGGTCAGAATGGGTTAATCAGACCAGTGTGTGTCCAGTGGAAACCTCGTATGAATCTGATCTCAGGTCAGAATGGGTTAAAGTCTAACTCATGTCTAACTCATGTTGCTATGATTAGGTGATGTAATGGTGATATAAAACAAACTGTGTCAAAACAAACATTAAATTATCTTTATTAACATTAAATAAAACATTAAACATTAAACCTGTATATAGGAGGGGCTAGCGCCCCTCAAAAACGAAAGTTAAAGTTAATAAAATGACACCTGTGTAAGGTGAGGTGCGCTCTTATCATCATACATCACATTCCGTGATCAGCCAATAAAATCATCACAAAAGTCATTCCGGCCAATCACTTTTGGCATCTTCACTTTTATCCTCAATATGTACTTTGCTCAGCCAATCACAAGCCAATGTTTGTGTTATTTTCACACAAACATACGAAGCTGGGCAAAGGAGGGCCTAGCGGCCTAGCGCCCCTCAAAAATAAATCACACACGCACGCACGCACGCACACACACACACAACAGTTGAAAAGATGGAGGAAGTCTCCTCCATCAATGTCTCAGAAAAGTGTACAAATAAATAAATAGTGTACAAATAAATTGGAAGCTAATACTGGTATTGAGGATTTTACTGTGTATGAGTGTCTCTTCTCTACTGTATGTCCATTGTCCAGTCACATGAAGTGGATTAATAAGCCTGCTTTCACTTCCCCTCATAATCAAACCGTTTGTTCGGAATCTGAACGACTTCACAGCCTCTTGTGTGTGGGAGGGAGTCAGGACATTATTCCACTTTCATAATCCACTAACATACGTCCATGCATGTGACTCTCACACACACACAGTCTTATTTATATCAGTATTGATCTTTTTTTTTGAGGGGGGTGCAGCCGCTCCTATGCACAGCTTTGCGTCCGTTTGGGTTTGAGCACGGAATGTGCTCATATGATTGGACATCATGTTGTTGACAGACACATCATTGTGATGAAAGGCACTGCTCACTTCACACGAGTGTGATTTTTTTTAACGTGGTTGCTCATTTTCTACTTAAAATACGTAAAATTATCTCTCACAACTATGCCAGACTGCCAGTGACTTATGCCAGTGACCCTTCTCCATGCCAATGGTGGCCTAAACAGATCAATAGTACACCGCCTAAACCATTGGTTCTCAAGAAGAAAGAAAAGTATTCATAATTTTCCAAAGAATGTCGATGTTATATCCAATTTATGAAAGAAACAAAAAGAAAGATTAACTGCAGATCAAATCTGCTATTTTCCAATAGCCAACATATATACATGGATAAAGTGGAATCTGGGACCCCCTGGAATCCCCTCTACCCCTGGGGGTCCCCGGAGCCCACTTTGAGAACCACTAAACAACGAATACTGGAGAACACACATCAACTGTTGATGTGGACATCAACTAACTTGACACATACACAGTCAGTCACACTAGAGCAGATCAATACACACTAAAAATGACACACTAGTATAGTTGACAACTACATACACTAAACAACTACATACAAACTTAACAGACCTGCTACACACCATGGATTCTAAACAGACCAGTTAATATCCCCAGACAGTAGAACATTGTGTCTTTCTTGTTGTTGTACCATTTAAAGAACTATGTTAGCTGCTAGTCGGCTAACTTTAGCCCCGTTAGCATCATCATCATCAACATTATTATCATCATTGCCACCGTTTTAAACGTTTAGACGTCTAAAGCAGAAACTTTTAGAAGATATGACAACCACACAACAAAGTGCAACTTGTGTTGTTTTAGATGTGACAGTAGAAAGAAGATTATTCGTACCTTAAAAGTGCTACTGGATTTAAACGTTAGATGATCCAGCTTCTCTCCTCCTGTTTGTATAGCTGTCCTTTAACCGCCTGCCTAGAATATTATAAATACCATGCTATAATATAGCATGCTACATGCTATAAAAGATGGAAAACTCTTCGCCGTTCACGTCTTTTCCAACAGTAACAGTAGAATTTATATGATGACTTAAATTACCATATTAACCCGATATTATATTATTCACAGACAGGCTAGCAACAGACAGCTAGTCAGACGGTAGGGTTGCCAGATGTCAGACTCAGGACAGAAACAAGCAAAAACAACTATCAAAAGAAACCAAGAAAAATAAAAGTACTTATATTTTATTTAAGTAAAAAGTATTGGCATAAACATATACTTTAACTCTTAACTCAGTTTCAGTTTATTTTTTATTTATAGTGCAACATCACCCCAAGGGGTTTCTGTGCACTTCACAGCAATACACAGCAAAAAACACAATAGCACAAATAACACAACAATAGCAAGGAAACACAAGTAAAGCATAATAAAATGTGCCAACACACATGGCTGAAACAAGTACCATGGGACAGCTATAAATCATCATCAGACGTGTAAAAATACGTTCAGAAAATCCATTAATACAGCATAGGATTTTAAAACTACAGGGCAGAGCAAGGTGATAGTGGTTTCAGTGAAAATAGGGGGAACCATAATGCAGGGGAAAAAGAAAGGGTTTTAAGTCTAGATTTAAAAATGTCTAGTGAGTTGGCAATGGCATAGGTATCTTGTGGGAGAACATTCCAGAGACGGGGCATGTGTGAATGCTCTGCTCTGCCCCCAACTGTTATTTTATTGTGGTATGTGACTGAGTTTTGCAGCATCTTGGGAGCGTAGAGGTCGAGGGGGGATGTATGCTTTTATTAAGTTGTACAAGTATGGTGGAGCAAGTCAGGATGAGCACCTTGAAGTCGTCTCTGGCCTGTATGGGTAACCAGTGTAGTGCTGTGGGTGTGATGTGGTCGAATTTCCCTTTCCTTGTTAGTACTCTAGCTGCTGCAACTCAAATTAAATATTTGAAAATAGGTCACTTTGTGAGCTTGTAGATTTTCTATTTTCAATAGCCTACCAGTAAGATGCCTGAGGGCGAGAAGCACACATCCGCCTGGGTGACAGCAGACTGCTAGACGAATGCTGGCGCTTTGGCATGGGGGATCAGACCCATAGGCCTATATGGAATGAATTCTGTACTGGCCATATATGGAGCATGTCTTGAGTGTACATGGTTTGATCAGGTCAGATCAACATATGGAACGTCAGAACAGGTCAGCTCCAGATATGGAGATCTAATTGGGTTTGAGGTCAGAGATATACAGTTTCTGGCCAATATTGATGATAACATTAGGGATCTCCATACATGTATATGGGCATTCCCATATATGGGCTTAATATTGATGACATCAGGGATCTCCATCCCTGATGATGTTGGGGTGACCAACCAACCGACGGGAGATGCACGATTTAATAAATGCAACCTGAAGTCACAACAATAGGGATAAAGTGGTTAATGTATGTAAGTAAGTAACTTAAGTTTTCAAATAATTATAGTGGAGTAAAAGTACAATATTTGCCTCTTATAATACCTTCGTTTACTTTAGGCCACTGCTTCACAACATGCGTTCTGGAGACCCCCAGGGGTCCTTGAAGGAGTTCTAGGGAGGGGGTCCTCTACCCTTAGGCTACAGGTCCATTGGGTCCATTTGTGCAATCTCAGAGTTAAATTACAGTCATTGGAGAAAGAAAATCACACTGAAGTGAAGTGAGGGGTGCTCTTATCATCATACATCACATTCCATGCTCAGCCAAACAAATCATCACATTCCATGGTACACATTAAACACACAAAGCTGGGATTATATAGGGGCTAGCCTCTCATTTTTTTTTGAGAATCACTTGTTTAGGCGTTGAGGTACTTGGCGTGATGCCTAACGTGGTCGTTGATGAACGAGTAGACGAAGAAGTAGCTGTGGTCATAACCTGGCATTCTGTAGACCGCGGAAAGCCTCTCGGAGCATGCAGCGATCAGATTGTCAGGGAGGAGCTGATTGGCGGACAGGAACTGGTCGTCACTGCCCTGGTCGATCAAGGTGTTGAGTGTGGGACCAGAGTAGGAAGCCGCCAACACTGTGGCGTCATAGGCCTCCCAGCTAGACCTGTCCAACCCAGGTACCCTGAAAAGGCCTGCTGACTGCCTGCTTTGGTGATGAAGTTCTGCTCTGTGCAGGTCAGTCCGGAGAGCCAGTACATCACAGGACACCTCACGCCGCTCACCTCTTCCACCATGGGGGAGAGATAAACCGCAAACCTCATCGTACACTTCAGCTCAGTGCTGTCGTGTTCAAACACCTTCTGGTAGCCACCTGCACACCTTCTGGAGGACACTTCAATGAGGGCCATCTTTGGTTAATCACACTTTACAATGTGCTTCCTCGCTAAGCTCCCTCCTCTCTTAAGATTGTTTGGGGGTGTGTTGCGGGTGTGTCTTGTCTGCCTGTAGAAAAATATGAAAATGCCTAACGTCACAGATTATGCCTATGTGTGACAGTCACAGTCCTAACTAGAACTGCACTCTGTCGAGTGCATACTTGCTTGTTGCACACTAGTAGGCCATAAATGGCCAACTAGTGCGCAAGCAGAGCGCGCATGTAATCTTTTCGCCCGCTGTAAACTGCCAAATTTCAGTATCTCTGTGGAGGAACGTTTGAAATGATTAATGTTTAGATGTAATTATTTGCTACCTACTATACATGTAATCATTTAGTATTAAGTATGATTTTAGTTTCTATCTATATAAGAAATACTGTTTTATTGTTGTAGATATATTCTGGATCCATTTTTTGTTTTTCAGAGACAAATAAATCATTTATATGTGTTGAAAAAAAAAGGTATATAAACTGAATTAAAATATGTTATACAGTATACTTTTTCTGTAAACGGTGGAATCTCAATATCTCTGTGAAGGAACATTTGAAATGTGTAATTATTAGGTGTAACTATTTACTACCTATCTAATTTATGTATGTAAACGCTTATAAAAAAACGCTTATAAAAAAAAGTATATAAACTGAATTAAAAATGTAATTTTAATTTTAAATCTATTTCATGTTAGACTATAGTGATATTAATACTAAATCATGGTCAGAGTAATATGTGTCTCTAACTTCAATTTCTATAATAATACTTTCACATTTGTTAAAATATACATGATCTAAAATATTTCCGTAATCTGTAGTTGGATTTGTATTTAATTGTTTAAAGCCTAATTTTGACATGTAGGTCTTTATACTTCTTTCTATCTCAGTATTATGGTTTTCATTGAAATCTCCTATTATCAAAATTGCAGAAGTCGGAGATGATATGTACTGTATCATGTATTCGAGAAATGTGTTTAATTTTGAAAGGTCTGTTTTAGGTGATCTGTACATAAGAATGATATATAGATTTTTATCTTTTACATGTATACATATATGTTCTACTTTCTCTAATATCCTGCTTTCAGTTGGAATTCTTTCAATGGAAATATCTTCTTTTATAGCAAACATAACTCCCCCACCTATATCTTTTTCTCTGTCATTCCTCATTGTATTGTAATTCGTGTCCGTTGTTTTTAATTTAAAAGTAATGTTATTATTTTTCTTTAAGTGTGTTTCAGTAAAAGCTATTAGATCCAACATTTCGAGTTGGGAATCTGAGTTTATATCTTCTAAATGTGGTAGATAACCTCTGACGTTCAATAATCCAATATTTAATGAATGTTTTAATGGTAATTGAGTTATTTTACGTATATTAGGATTTTCAAGAGGTGATTGTCGTAATCGTATCATTTCTCTCTCTACATTCTTATCTACTTTGATCTTCGTAGGATTAAAGTCAAGTATATATAGATCTTTTATCCTTTTTACTCTGCTGAATGCTACATAGGCTTGTCCCGGGTTAAAATGTGAGCCCTTCATAGATACGACAATCTCTTGTATAGTTAAACCTTGGACCTTATGAATAGTTAATCCCCAAGCTAATGTCAACGGGAATTGAAATCTATTTGTTGATCCTGTTTTTCTGCCTCCATGGAAAATGATAGCTTCATGTCTGTAAATTGGAACTGCTTCTGGATATGTTTTATAGGTACTATTAGCCTTCGCATTAAGACCAACATATTTGTCTTGGAATTTAACGAGTATTACTGTAACATACGTGTTGTTTTTCCCAAAGTCAATATACTCAACAAATCCTCTGATACCGTTGACTAATCCATCAGATACCATTACATTAGTAGTCAACATCACTTGTGCACCAATTGCTATACTGAGTGTAGTTGGTAAACCTCCTGTTTGTGATAGTTTCCTATTTGTGCAATCCAGATCAAATAGTCGTGTGTCTTTATCTTTTCTACTATCTTCTGCCTTTATATGATAAATAGTAATATTCAATTTTTCAAGTTTGTAGTTATTGTGTTCATCGACAGATTTATTCTCTGCAAACACATGAAGTGCATCTTCTGGGTAATTATCAGCATTAGCATTTATTTCTCTTGATTGTAACTGTTGGATATCCTCATCTGTTATTTTTCCTTCTCTGACTCGATTCAACATTACAGCAAAGTTCAAATCATCTTTCTGGCGCATTACTTCATTAAGTTCCAACAATTTAAATGAATCCCATCCATTACCACATATATTTGCAATTGCATTACTTGTACCTTGAAAGATGTATTTTTGCATTACTGGTGGTAATTGGAATAGATCTCCAACAGCTAAAATAGATACATTGCCAAATTGTTCTTGTACCTTTGAGCCATTTTCCATAACATTTGTGCCTTTAATTTGACTCAATCGTTTATGTACTTGGAGAAAAATGTCTGCACCAATCATAGAAATTTCATCTATAATTAATAATTGCAGATTTTGTAAGGAATTTTCTAGTAATGCTACTTTTTCTTGATTCAGTGGTAAGAAAGAATTTCCAAATCTCGATGATTTTAAAGATAAAGCTGAATGGAGTGTCACACCTCTAATATTGAAAGCTGCTATTCCCGTTGATGCCGTAATCATAGAAATAGTGTCATCAGGTTGTATGAAGTTGGCTGTTTTGAATAATCTCATGCAGTCGTAATGGATCAGTTTAATAAGATGACTCTTTCCTACCCCACCTGATCCACTAAGGAAGATGTGATATGGGACAGTTTTCTTTCCTTCCTTTAAATCAATAACTGTATTTTTACACCATTGACGATGGAAATCCATTAATTGTTTTTGTTTCTGGTTCAATGATCTCATCATTTTACAATATTCTTGATGAGATAATATATCTCTCCTAACTTCTTGTTTGAAAAGATCCCTTGTGTAGTGTCTTTGTTTGCTAGATACAAGTTCTGTGTTAGCATCCAGGTCCTCTTGACTTATTTCTCGTTCCGTCTCTTCATCCTCTTTTCGTATAAGTATTTCTTCGTGTTCCGTACAAGGAGCGATATTTTCCCAAGCATGTTCCGGTGGACCATTAGTTTCAAGGTTCCTTATAGCTGCATCTATTGCTTCTGGATTTATACTGTATTTCTTCTCATTTTTGAAAATGACATCAATCTTGGCATTATAATGATTTTCATAATTATTGTATTTACTTATTAGATCATCCTCTTCATTTCGCCAGGGTAAATACAACATTAACTCAGCACGGAAGTGTTTTTCCTTTTCCGTTTCTTTATTGTATTTATGAAATCGAATGACAGCTTCTTTACATCTTTTGTACATAATACCGAGTCCATGTTTTAGAACTATGAACTTATTTCTTTGGTTTTCTTCCTTTTTTTCAATTTCTACGTCTTCTATTGAGTCATCGTCATTCGTTTGTCTATTGTAATTAGCAACAAATTCTGCTAAACAAATATCTTCTAATATATCTGGCCTTGCAGCGTACCTTTCGATAATATTAGAATAAAAGATATCCTGTTCATCATCTTGCATTTCTTGAATAATTTTCAATGGCTTCATCATTGATACCCGAGAATTCTTAGGGTTTGTGTTTATAAATATTACCTTAGTGCTCATTTTCTTTAAAGGTATTGACAGTATTCTGTATGCTGCTTCTTGTGCTGAAACTTCTCTATGGTTGAGGAATACTGATTTTATTTTATTTATTTGATCTTTGAATTCCATGTCTCTGCTTTCATTTGATACAATTTTTAATAGTTGTCCCATGTTCTTGTCGGTTTTCATCATGTATGAGGCTACATACATTACACAAGCGTATGGGTCTGTAATGTATTGTATATCCATGTTAGCTTTCCAGGCCATAAGAATGTCGGGATTGTAGTTATTGATCCATATTTCACTTGGTCTTCTTTTTAGTATAACCGTATTTCCTCTCTTTGAAACGGCTAGAGCTGTTTTGTATTCGTCCTCTGTAAGTTCTAGTAATGTTAACATTTCATTCAACTGCATATGCTCTGGTTGTTGGTCTTCATGTATAAATGTCATTACTTTTTTTAATATAGTACGTGCTCGGTTTAAATCCTCATCCGAATCTGTTTCCCTTGCAATTATAATTAAGGGACTTGGTGGTTTTGGAAAATTAAATCTACAATTTCCTTTCTTCTTACATGCACATGAATGAACGTGTGTTTGTAATGTTTCTACTAATTTACTTAACTCTGGTTTTTCATTTTCATCCGGTAAACTACAGCTTATGATTTCATCTATAAATCTCTTCACTTTTTCCTCGTCATCTACGTCTAGTTTCGGAGCATCTTTGATCCATAAAATACTATGAGCATGAGGTGAACCTCTTGCTTGAAATTCGATTCTGAAAACAAAGTCGATAACTTCTCCTAGTGGTCCTAATTTAGATTTTATAAAATCTCGTATAAAGGTTTCTAATCTATAATTAAATTGTCTTGCAGCAGTCACAGGATTTCTTCTTAACCATTTGCTCCTATCCTCAAAACTCATATTCATTATTTCTTCAGTGGTGAGATTGATTTCATGTTGTTGAGCAATGATCTGTATAACTTCCGGCCATCGGAGATCAGCTGATGATAACGTCAAAAAAACGGCGGGTATATCTTTTTGACGTAGATAACCCAGCAGATCATATAGTGTCTTTTGCCAATATACATTAGATCCTCTTATATCTTTCAGAAATCTATAAGCATGATCTTTTCTCAATAATCCTTCAACGTTATATTTATTTTTTTTAAATCCTGCATTCATAGTTAGACCTTTAATTTATCTTCCTTTCGTCTGTCGTAACATGATCGATGCACTGTCACATACTTGTTTGCACTCCACACCATACTGACTGGCAAGTAGGTATTCAACATCCTTGGCAAATCTTGTGTCAACATTTAAAAGGCGTTGTTGGAAGTATCGTCGAAATGTTAATTTAACAGGTCTGATTCCTGAAACTTTTCCGGTTGGGTAATGATTAGGAAATGCCATTACCTCAAAATTGTCATCGTCTAATAAGTGTAAAGGTTTTCCATTTTCTCCGGGTGCTAAGGAAAAAGTGTATTTTTCAGTCTCCAAGTTTTCTGGTTGAAGACATGATTCGTATTGTAAACTACGATATTTTTCCTCCTGATGGTCATCTATGTAGTCATTGTCAAACTTATTTCCATCCTTCACTTGTTCTTCATGTATCTTTCTCAAGGCTACATAATGTAATTGCCCGATGAGACCAATACACATATTTTGATCTGCAGTATTAGTTGATGGAACAATTTTTGTCGGGTTCTTCCATAATGTTGTAAATATTTCTATATTATAATTCAACATTTCACTTAAACCTTGAACTGTTATATGATCACCCCAGGCGTTGTTTCTCAGTTCATCCAGATAACGTTTCCATAGGACATCTTGGTTCGAATCTTGAGTTTCATCCTTCTTTTCATTATTTAAGAAATTAGCATAAAGTATTCCATATTTTGTGGTATTTTTTTCGAAGTATTCAATAAGTAGTTTTCTTAATTCTTTTCCATTCATCTTTTTTGTATTTTGGTAATTCAGTTGATAACAAACCGCACTAAACAAACAATCTCCATCACCTTCAACATTAACAACGTTAAAACCCCTTTTTCGATAATAATTGACATGTGCTTCATCAATAACTGGATATTTATCATCATCTTCCAAAGGATTATCTGATTTTGATATTACTAATGGTGTTTCGATTACATCTCCAGGTTTAGTTTTGTAAAGTTTATCTTCTTGAGGGTCAGTTATAAAGGCTTCCCACATATCCGAATCCGACGTCTTCCATTCCTTTTCCCAATCATCCTTGAATGTAACATTGTCATACAGTCGATTATTATCTTTCAACCAAGTTAATGCACTTATAATTCGTTCTGGTCTGATATATTGATACATGTAATGTCCTTTATAGGTCAATTTTCTTTTCAACTTCAAAGAAAGTATCTGTGCATTAGAAGGTAATCTTGGAAGTAAAGTACAAATTGGAGTGAGATCACTAGGAATATTGATTGCAGGACCAACAATCTTCTTTTGTTTTCCTTTTGGTAAGACAACCATTTTCATAAATGGAATACGTTGAGCAATTAATCTAATTTCCATCGAGTTTAAACCAAGAAGTTCATTTGGAACATCTTCAAGTATTAAATTATTGGCCACTGCCTGACTGGGTAGTTTACCAGCTTTCAAATTTTTATTACATGTAGAACAAATCCATTCATTCTTTCCCCGTATTCTTTTTCTGTTTTTTAGATCAAATACCAATCTTGTCAGGTTGTTCCTCTCTTTAACATAATCAGAGTATTTTATCTCATTAAATATTGAGACAGTCTGTCGATATAGAAGTCTGTGGCAACATGTACAGACGTAAACAGGTCCTTCTTTTACTGCATTTTGGAATTTTTCAATCATTTTTTGAGAACGCAGTGATTTATTTCCGTTGATCTCTTCTTGTTTTCTCCTTCTCCTCTCCGTGATTTTCGTCTTATGTATATTCAATTCTTCATTTCGTTTTTCTTCCATTTCTTTAATTGTCAGTTCAGCTTGATTTTCTAGCACATCCTTTACTTCTTTTTTAATTATATCCCAACGTTTTGTCCTTCGTTTGTTGTTGTCCTTAACATTCTGTATCTTCTTGTTATCCCGCAGATCCTTTTTAATATATGAAACATGTCTTTTTGAAAGTCGTTTTCTTTTTTCTTGATAGGTTTCGTTTTTATATTGTTCCATTCGTTTTTCACTTCGTTTTTCCTCGTCATGTTTTTTCCTTTCTTTTGTTGTTTTCCTGTGATTTCTCTTGATTTTGTCTGGGGTTTTTTGTCTGGCTTTTTCTTTCTTACGTGTATTCTTTAGTTTGTTAAGTTTTCTTCTTTCTTCTTTCTTCTGCTTATTTTCTTCCAAACGTTTTTTTCTTTCCTTTCTTTGCTCTTGAACTGAAAGGGGTATTTCAAGGATATCATTTCTTATGTAAATACGTATCTTTTGTTCATTCATTTTGTTTTGTATTTCTACCCTTAGATCTCCTTCCTCTTTAATGTACTGGTTCATCTTTTTATTCATTTTATAACAATAATTCCTGGCTTTAGTTCTTCTAGTTCAACTATGGATTGGTACAGAATGCTATATAATAGGTATCCAAAGATTTTTGGGTTCAACAGGCTTCTTTACAGTACGTCCGTCTTTTCTCCCTGGATAGAGAGGCTAACCAATGATCTGGAACTCCGGAGGAGTTAGGATCGCGGTGCAACGACCGCAGATTGCAGAGATTCACCCCGCGTCTCCAGAGCTGAGGAGCGTAGGAACGGCAGGGCTGGAATGGCTAGCACTTCCAGGCTAGCAACAGGAGCGAGGCAGGTCACGCTGGGGACCTGGCGTCGTTGCAGCAGGGCGGAGGGAGACGATAATCCAGGTGTGTGTAGTGGTCGAACCGGCGGTCAGTATTGAGGTCTTGATATGGTAGGGCTGGAATGGCTAGCACTTCCAGGCTAGCAACAGGAGCGAGGCAGGTCACGCTGGGGACCTGGCGTCGTTGCAGCAGGGCGGAGGGAGACGATAATCCAGGTTTCACGTGTGTGTGTAGTGGTCGAACCGGCGGTCAGATAATCCAGTTTTCACGTGTGTGTAGTGGTCGAACTGGCGGTCAGTATTGAGGTCTTGATATGGTAGGGCTGGAATGGCTAGCACTTCCAGGCTAGCAACAGGAGCGAGGCAGGTCACGCTGGGGACCTGGCGTCGTTGCAGCAGGGCGGAGGGAGACGATAATCCAGGTTTCACGTGTGTGTAGTGGTCGAACCGGCGGTCAGTATTGAGGTCTTGATATGGTATCTGAGGTCTACTACGTGATCTGTCTTCTTCTGGCTTCATTACGTTGTATGCACCAGTATTTATGGTAGAGAGTGATGTCATTCCTGGCGTCCTGGTTGTGATGTCAGAGAGGCACTCCGTTGCTTCGTAACACTTCGCCCTTAGTGAAGCTGGTCGATGTGGAGCCGTGGACCAAGGATCTCTTCTTGATCGGCGGCCGTCGTTGCTTCGGGCTCTGGCCTCTTCGGACTTTACCATGAGGTGTTCTGGGGTGCTCTTGCAGACTCTGCCAGAGTGTTGACCTGTTCTTCGAGCTTGTCTTCCAGACTCGGTGGTGGTGGTGCATCAATGCTGGATGTGAACTGCACAACGATGCTTGGGCCGTTATGGCTTAGAGAGCCCTAACAGGTAGGCGGAAGTGATGGCGCCAGTGTGTTTGGCTGCTCGTCTCCTGCTCTCGTTTTGGTTTGTGTTTCTGCTGTGTCTAAGCCTTGGCACTGTTCAGATTAAGTCTCTGTTGGTGTATGATCGCCAATCTCCGGCACCGAGGAGGAAACGTCTCCGCCGCCGTGGCAAATGGAGTGGCAAGCTGGTGAAGCTGAAAGCCCGTGTATGCTACTCGTCTTTGTCTCACGTGAAACCTGGATTATCGTCTCCCTACGCCCTGCTGCAACGATGCCAGGTCCCCAGCGTGACCTGCCTCGCTCCTGTTGCTAGCCTGGATGTGCTATTCCAGCCCTGTCGTTCCTGCGCTCCTCAGCTCTGGAGACGCGGGGTGAATCTCTGCAATCAGCGGTCGCTGCGCCGCGATCCTAACTCCTCCGGATCAAAGGCTCCAGCCCCTGTCAGGATTGGCCAGGATTGGCCTGGTGAATGCTAGATCGCTGACAAATACAACATTTATCCTGAGGGATTTCTTCAGCTCCCGCGCCTTGGATCTCCTCTGTCTGACAGAGACGTGGATGGTGGCGGGTGAGTGCAGCGCCCTCGTTGAACTGTTGCCGGCCGGCTGTTCCTATTTCAACTCCCCGCGGCCCTTGAGCAGGCAGGGTGCGGGAACATGGAGCAAACACCATAGGACCTAAAGGATGAAGCGTTTGAATGTCGTGTGGGTGTCCAGCTAGCCAACAGTCCAACAGTGTGAACAGCTGCGGTTGTCAGTAAGATTACCAGAATGGCTAAACCTAACCGGCCTAGCCTAGTCGGCCTGGCTTTGTTCGGTTTCGTCTCATTGATCTGCAGCGGCTCTCCATCAAGCAGGGCGTTATCGCTTCTCCTGGGCGTCGTGTGGGATGTCTTCCCGGCGATGGTCTACTGGTAGTTGCCGTCTCGGCCCTTGTCACTGCGGCAGCTGGCGATTTGAGGCCGTTTGCGTCGTGAAGCTGAACCTCCTCAGTGGTCGCATGGTCGACCACTGCCTCAGCATTCCTGGCCACTCCGTCACTGAAGAGAGAAACCTGGCAGTGAACCTCCACTCAGGATTGTTTATTTTAAGGACCTTTTTCTTCATAGAGTTTAGGTTTCCAAAAATATCATGTATTTCAGTTGAAAAAAAAACATTTAAAAAATAGGTTGTTCCAAAAATATCATGGATTCAAGCTGAAAAAAAAATATTAAAAAAAATATATTATACTCGTATTTATTTACATAAAGAATCAATAAATTTGCATTGTTTTTTATCAATTTTCTTTACATTTGTCGCTGTGATAGTTACATTCTTTTTTATGTTATTTGTTACTATTTTCAGGCAGATTTTAAACATAACGATTTCTGATTTTAATGCATCTAAATGTTCATTAAACTTATTTTTATTACTATCATTTAATTCAATCAAATAATCTTCTGACTCACCCAACATTTCAGAAATAATATCATGTTGACAACTTATCAAAAGGTATTGATCACACACTGCTATATCTTGCGTTTTAAATATGATCTTTAATCCTGATTTACAATTGTCAGATGTTTTATTACACGAATTACAAAAGTAACCTTCATCCACGAGTCGAATGACCGATTCATCACAAGTTCGACATAAAATCGTTGGCGAATCTTCCAATTTAAACTCAATAATCCTCCCCAAATAACTATATAATATTTCCGTCTCTAAGTCATTTACGTTGTTCATATTAAAAGAAAACTTTTCTGTTGGTTCCTCATTTAATATTACTTTTTTTCCTTCTTTTTCAAACCATAATCTTAATTCTTGAACTTCTGGTATATCAAGCTCCCTATATAATATAGTACCTGTATTACTAGTCAGATTCTTTTTGTCATTATAGCTAGTTATGATGGTTCCCTGTAAAATTAAAATAGGGTAAAGAGAGCCGGTATCCATGGTTGTGTCTTCTTCCCAAGCTGTATATATAATTTTTGTATTTGATGAATCCAATAACTGTAATTCCCTTTTTCTACGTGGTCCATTATTTGTAGAAATAGTCTTTACTTCTGAGAAATTAATGCAAATCCCCAATACGTCTATGACACATTTGTCTTCTAACAACTGTATGTCAGGTATCCTGGTGAAATTAAACTTAGGTTTCAAAATTTCCACATCTCTATCAAATACAATAATTTCTGTCCTTGATTTCAGTATAATTTCAAATTTTTCGCGGTCCGTAGAATATTTTGGATTTATTTCTTTAAATTGTCCGTCAGTGATGAAATAACATTGGTTTACTTCAATCAAATTAAAATATTTCTCACATTCTTGAGTAAATCCTGTTACCTTAATTGTTGCTGTACTGTCTGTAATCCGAAAGAAGAAGTATATTCCGTTAGTAAATTTACGTTGTTCACTTTTAGTAACTACCTTTCCACAGATTTTCCATCTTTCACGACTTCCAAATGATAATGAACTTAATGCTGAGATTTTAATTACGGGGTCCTTCTTCATCCTTTTATTTGAAGGTATATCTGTAGATAGTTCCATTGTTTTTCTGTATGTTTCGTTGTGGAGGTGTCCTATTGATCTAGATCTGTGTTTACAACAGGCTTCCGTGTGAAATTGTCAAATGATCTGGAGTGTTGATATGCCCGAGTCTGTCTGCGTCTTCCTCGGAGAGTCCTGGTTTCAATATCTTCCTTCTTTCACTGTGCAGCTGAGAGTCTTTGGCTGAGAGTCACCCCAGCTAACTGAGTCCTGGTTTCAATATCTTCCTTCTTTCACTGTGCAGCTGAGAGTCTTTGGCTGAGAGTTCCTCGGAGAGTCCTGGTTTCAATATCTTCCTTCTTTCACTGTGCAGCTGAGAGTCTTTGGCTGAGAGTCACCCCAGCTAACTGAGTCCTGGTTTCAATATCTTCCTTCTTTCACTGTGCAGCTGAGAGTCTTTGGCTGAGAGTCACCCCAGCTACCTTTTCTAGCCTTCCCCCGTGGATGTGTCAAATGATCTGGATTGTTGATATAGCCAAGTCTGTCTGCGTCTTTCTCAGAGAGTGTTAAATGACTGAGCTTCTTGCGATATTATAACTTAGTTTTTGCATATATAATTATATACTTAGATATATATTTAATTTTGCAAACCACACTAATATTATTAATTATGGTAACATTTTTGACACGTTGTGACTTTTATACATTCCAGAATCATAATGTTGTATTACATACGTCATTACTGAGAGCAGTTATACAATATCTATATACGTATATACGCATATACTATATACGTATATCTATATACTCTATACTCTATACTGTATAAAGTGTGTAGTTGTAAGTTGATTAGCGGTATTCTGTGATCGGCCTGGTCCAAAAACCGTGACAGCAAAAAAAACGTTCCGCCATTCCAGGACCCCCCCAGAAAAACATCAAATCTGTGCCCGTATTGCTGGACCAATGATGACGAAATGACCATATCTCTTACGTCATCATTTAGAGCTGGTCATACACGTATTTCTTACGTCATCATTTAGAGCTAGTCATACACAGTATATATCTATATACTCTATACTCTATACTGTATAAAGTGTGTAGTTGTAAGTTGATTAGCGGTATTCTGTGATCGGCCTGGTCCAAAAACCGTGACAGCAAAAAAACCGTTCCGCCATTTCAGGACCCCCCCAGAAAAACATCAAATCTGTGCCCGTATTGCTGGACCAATGATGACGAAATGACCATATTTCTTACGTTATCATTTAGAGCTATGAGCTATTAGAGTGTATGACTAGCTCTAAATGATGACGTAAGAAATACGTGTATGACCAGCTCTAAATGATGACGTAAGAGATATGGTCATTTCGTCATCATTGGTCCAGCAATACGGGCACAGATTTGATGTTTTTCTGGGGGGGTCCTGAAATGGCGGAACGTTTTTTTTGCTGTCACGACAAATGGACCAGGCCGACCACATTACTTGCGCGCTCTGCTTGCGCAAGTAACAACCCTGATGTAATACACTGGCCTTCAAGTTGTGCATGTGTGTGTGTGTGTGTGTGTGTGTGTGTGTGTGTGTGTGTGTGTGTGTGTGTGTGTGGTGCGTGCGTGCATGCGTGCGAGCGAGCGTGCGTGCGTGTGTGCGTGCCCCCTCGTCCAGATTAGGGCAAAGGTCACCTATGCTGGTCACAGTCACCTGCTAACAGCTAAAGGTCGTCATGGATCTCTAAACCAACAACAACACTACTGGACTGGACTAAAACTCTAGGGGAAACTTGCATGCCTTCCCTCTGCTGATCACTCTCTGTCTCACCCTCATTCCTTAAGAATCATCACATTCACAGTAAAAGACAGACCACCTTCTCTCCTTCTTCCATCTGGTTCCCCAATCCCCTCCAATTGCTCCCTCATTGGCACACCACACCACACCACAGAACAGGTCACTGCAAACACGGTCACATATCTTGATGTCATGCATACAAAGGGACACAGTATATAGCACATCATGACAGAATACTGTAAATCATTGTATAGTACATCAAAATATCATCATACAGATTGTAAAAGTCACACCCGTGTGAATTGAGGGGCGCTCTTGTCATCGTACAAATTTGACCTAATTTCTCCTTTCATTGTCAATGGCAAATGCGTGAAACGCGTGGAGACAAGATCTAAGTCATATTTACATATGACGTAAATTCCCCCTTCATTGTCAATGGCATTTGTAATGTTATTGTTATTGTAATAATGTTTGTGTTGCCACAAATGTATGTAATATTTGGCGGACATTTGACCTAATTTCTCCTTTCATTGTCAATGGCAAATATTGAGACGTGTGGGGACAAAAGCTGTATATAGGAGGGGCTAGCGCCCCTCAAAAATAACACTTGTGTGAAGTGAGGGGCGCTATTATTGTCATACATCATCATCGCATTCGTGCTCAGCCAATCAAATCATCACTATGGGGTAAACACAAACACACAAAGCTGGGCATAACATTCCTGTCATTCCATCCATGTTTCTTTCATCTCTGTGATAAGTTATCACTGACAACCGATACATGTTTATATCTTTGACAGCTGATATGAGCTAATACACCAGATGTTGTGGTTGATGAAGAGTCCAGAGAAGTGTCTGTATTGCTCCTGTGACCTTACAGTCTAGAGTAAAGGGGATCTGTAGCCTTAATACATCCAATGATATGAACGTGAACTACAGACGGACGGACGGACGTACATACGTACAGAGATTTTGAGCATTTTATTAGTAAGATGTTTAGGTCTAAAATCATCAAACATAGGGAGCATAATCAACTTTTCACCAACTTTTCTGCAAATACATTTGCATCCCTGACTGGATTACTACTTTTCATTCATCTGGTACAATATGGAATCTGCTATACTAACAAGGTTATCAGCAATGAAACATTGTTTATTATACACTTATTGTTATAAAATACATAGAGAAACTGTTATGTCATTGAATTACTTCTATGTCTTGGTGGTGCCTCGTCCCATGATGGACTTCTTAGTGTTTCTCTCTGGTTTCAAAAGCATTATATAACACTTCGGTCCAAACAATGCCACCAACACACCAGAACTAGATGCTAAAATAGCAAATACTTCCACTACATCTGCATATTTTCCTGGAGAGCTGATATATGCAGGAATGAAGGCTATCCACACGGCACAGAAGATCAACATGCTGAAAGTGATTAACTTGGCTTCATTGAAGTTGTCTGGAAGATTCCTTGCCATGAATGCTAGGAGGAAGCTGAGTAGGGCCAGTAAACCAATATAACCTAACAACACTCCAAAACCAACTGTTGATCCCACAGCACACTCATAGACTATCTTATCACTGTGGTATTGTGTGTTTTTATGAGGAGTTGGTGAGGCAGACACAAGCCAGGCTATGCAGATTGATGCCTGGATTAAAGTAAGACCCAGAACGGTTCCTCTCTGCTGCATGGCACCGAACCACTTCATAATGTCTGCACCCCCAGGCTTGGAGGCCTTGAACACAGCCAACACCACCATAGTCTTTACCAGGATGCACGAGATACACAGCACAAAACTGATTCCAAATGCTGCATGCCTCATTTGGCACGTCCACAGCCGGGGACGGCCAATGAACAGAAGTGAGCATAAGAAACATAGTTTGAGAGACAGCAACAGTTTGAAGCTAAGTTCTGAGTTGTTGGCTCGTACCATGGGTGTGTTTCGATAATAAATGAAGATTCCCAGGACAGTGGCGCAGGTAAGTGTGCCCAACAGTGAGATAGTTGTCAAGGAGATACCCAGGGCCTCATTGTAGGAGAGGAACTCCACACTTTTATGGATACAGTGGTCACGCTGGGGACTGGACCAGAAGTCCTCTGGACAACTGGTGCACTCTGTAGAGTCTAATAAAGAGTACAGAAGTAAAGGGACAGACAAGTACAGTATAATTCTAAAGATAAATTACTGTACATTGTTACATGATGTAAACCTACCAGTCTCATTGTTGATTTCTCCCTCAGAGCAAGCAATGCAGTCAAAGCAGCAGACTGGTTGCCCTTTCCTTCTGGCCACACGGGTTCCAAGGGAACAGCTCTCACTGCACACTGACCGAGGAGGCTACAGAGGAAAGTAACACTGAACAATTTCAGTCTAAACTAAATTACATTCACATCATGACATTAATTTGACATTAGCTATTTTAGAAAGCCAAAGTGACCTTTGTGTATTCAAAGTTCCAGAGGATTATGTCTTCATCAAGGATCAGTTCTTCACCTGCTGAGGCTGATTTCTTGAACACACCCACATTGTAAACCTTAGTACTTCCATCAGGGAGCCACACCCAGTTCAAGATATCCCAGATTGGTAAAGCATCACCATTTTCATCAAATGATACATCATCACCAAATGACGTGGTGAAGTTGACCTTTTCCAGGTAATGCACAAGCTAGAAAGGGTGAGTAAAATTATGAAAATCAAGAGACAGAAAAGGGTACTGAGTTTATATGTAAATGCACACGGCCGCATCAGATTCCGTTTTCCAGATTCAAGTTGGCCCTGATCCAGAAAGATTTGCAAACCAATGAACTAGAAACATTAACAGGAAAATTATATTACACCTGCCATGGCTGCATTGTCTGCAATCTGGCACAGCTGTGCCCAATGAAAGGCCCTCTTCCGGGCACACACTGCAACATGTCATTGAGGGCATGGGCCAGAGCATACACAGCCTTGTATACATTGTACTCTGACCTGAGGTCAGACACATCCAAAAGGGCTGCTTCGGATGTTCCTAGGTCCTCTTGTCCAGTACACAGCTCTCCACCAGCATCCAACCACTCTGACGGAAGGGGTGCAAATTTACACTGAAATGTGTGCTCCCAAAACTGCCTCACCTAAAGAAACAAAATTAAGACTTAAAGGAAAAGGGAAATTAAAAAGATATTACACGAGAGGGTGTGCTTTATCGTGATTATTGGCACGCCAGTGATGCGGTCAGGAACAAGGCTTTAGCAGAGTTCCGCAAGCGTCACTGAAGTGACTTCGTCTCATCAGCACAGCTCATTTTTGAGGGGCGGCCTAGCCCCTCTCATGTCCAGCTTTCGGTGTATGTGCAACTTTTTCCTTTGTGTAAACACAAACATTACGTAACACAAACATTGATGATGAACGTGGGGGCACAAATTGTGATTGGCTGGAATGAGATGATGTACGATGATAAGAGCGCCCCTCACTTCACATGGGTGTGATTTTTATGTTTTGATTACGTGTGTCATCATGCTTGTTTGAAGCACAGGTAGATGGCTATTTCATTCAATCAGATTGCTTCCTCAAAACTACCTGTTTATCTTTAAAAAACATCTGGGGTCATTTATAGCTGTCATTTATGTGCACACCGTGCTTTATTCAACATTTAGATATTTTTGATATTACACATCAGCCACATCTCTCTCCTAAGCCCATATAGACCTTATGCAGACGCTGTCCATATTGCCATTAAGTTAATGGCAGGGTGGCAACTAGCCGCAATTTGCCATTGACAGCCCATACATCCAAACAGAAAAGTCCACATTGCTTTACTGGAAGCGAGTGCTTCCAAACTCCAACACTTCTCAAAAATCAACTGCAAGGAATTTCTTGATAGAAAGTAGCTCATAACATGTCTACGGTGGATTTTTATGTTGCCACCCTGCCATTAACTTACAGTATATGGCCGTGGTCTGCATAAGGTCTTAGGAGAGAGATGTGGCTGTAATATCAAATATCTAAATGTTGAATCAAACATCTTAAAAACTGTCTGGGGTGCACAAAAAAGCCACAGTAGATGTTAAAATTACCCCGGAAGTAATTTAAAGTGATATACAATTGCCATTTATAAATTGCTGTTTAAATACTAAATTAAACAAAAGACTCACTATGGTATTTCCAATTGTGTTGTCGGAATCATTGTGAGGATGTATTTTTGACAAGAAGTCCTTGAAACCTGGTATCTCTCCACGATGGAAGGCGACACCTAGGGTTCCTGCCAGGTACGGCATGAAGCGAGGAGCCTGGAAATGAGAATTTGTCGACCAACCCGCAGCGCCCACCCATTGCAGACCTGTCAAATTCTGTCTTACAACCTGTTGATTGTGTGGAAACAAAGACACTCATTTTACACTTGGAAAAGTGTCAGGGTTAGTTAAAGAAGGAGCGCCGTGATTTGTGTATTTTTCCAGTTTATCAAGTGTTTATTTCGCTTGGTGTGGTTGTTATGTGCAATGATGTCTTCCCTTTGTATTTAGGGTTTCTTCCTGGAGACTGAAACCTTGACAGTCAAACGTGGCAATGAAAAAAACAGTGATATAGTGACATCACAATATCATCCCCTCCTCTAACCCCTCCCCTTTATCATACAACAGATGTGGGTGCGGCTTCAGTTCAGGTGGATCACTACCCACCGGGCATACTTAATGAACTGGTGGGGAGTCTACATAAAAACAAAATTTTAACAAATACCGTTTTGAAAAACGTCTTCCTCCTTATATAATAATAATACCTGATGATCATGTTTTAGGGTGGGGAAAAAATCACGACAATCCATCTTTAATTATTAGAGGATAGAGGAACATGGGTCTGTTCAAATGGACATAAATAAAAAGAGTATAATACCAAACTTTTCTTGAGAAAGAAAGAAAGAAAGAAAGAAAGAAAGAATAGTGAGTGCTTCATACCTCAACATAACTCCAGTGGTTAAATAAAGGTTACATACTGTACATGTTACGTACATATCTACATTTATTCCACTTTTCTATGAACTACGTGCTTACTCAAAGCGCTTTACAGTGGTCCATTCATTCATGCAGGTATACTGTACATATCTACATACCTACATACGTACTGTACATACATACAAACCTCATCCATGAGATTAAGCATATAGCTCCCAAATGTAAATGCAATGACCACACGAGCTGTGGATTCCTTCATGACAGTGACAATCCTGTCCAGTTTGTCCAGGTCATTGTCCCAGGGCAGGGCCTTTGAATAAGCCACACAACCCAGACCAGAACGGGCCAGGTTGGCCTGGAAGGTTCGACCAGCATTGTGGCCATAAGCACCATCGTTAAACACCAATCCTACCCAGGTCCATCCAAACCGCCTCATAAGCAGCAAAATAGCTCGCACCTAAAGAACCACAATCAGTTCAGAAAAGATCTGATCTCTATCCTTTCCACAACAATTACAAAATCACATTTGTGCACATTTGGGCAAGTGGCTATGGCCTGATTTAGCCCAAGGAGCTTTTTCGAAAACATTATAATGGTACCCCAACTTTCAACCCCTGGATTTACCATGATCCACTAATTATTTCATTGAAATTTTTTTATATGTTTGGATGACCCTTAAAAAACCTTGAACGATTACTATAATTATTACTATAATTTATTTTGGTTCAGACCTTAGATTGACTGGCATAATAGTAGAGGAGAGTATTCCTAATAGAAATATTAGGAATGAAAACAAAGCCGCAGCACCGATAGAGGAGGGCTGAAGGGGAGTCAACGGGCCGACATCCAGTCTCCATACACAGGGAATTGGGCGGTGCCGCATGAGGCAAATTCAAGGTATTCTTTTTTGCCAATGGGTTCCCAGATTGGCTTATAAAAGACTATTTCTACATTGTAGTAGCCTATTACAACTTTTAATTAAGTTAAATCAACAACAACTCTTCTTCCGCCAGTGTTCACATAGAGGTAAATCCATGAATCTCCTACACCAGACATGGCCAAACATTTGTCAAAGTAAAATATGGAGGATGACCTTAGGAACGACTGCATCTCCTGCAGAACCTTTGGACTAGGCGTGCACGTTTATGAAATTATGACCGATATCCGATCTCTGATTATTTGCAGGGTCATATCTGCCGATACCGATTCTGACCGATTCCGATATTATACAGAGGACCACAATGGAAACAAGCCTAGGCCCTAGGTGCCTAAAGTATTCAATCAATCAATAAATAGCATATACTCTTTTCCAAGTGTCTTTTTCAGATGAGTACACACATTAAATGTAGAAAAATGTTTATTTTACACCAGACATTTATGTATTTGATTTGGCTTTTGTTCTAGACTAGAATGAGACAACACAAGGAACAAGCAGTTAGGAAACTTTACAAATTCTATTGCGAAATAGCCTACTGCCCAGGTTAATTTCAAAACAATGTCAATGTATGAATTTCAAATTACTATAATGGTGGTGGGCCATAAATAACACATCTTAGGAAGGAAAAAGTGTATACCTGGGAGTCATTATTTGGGCTTGTTCTAAAAAAGGATGGGAACTGATTCAGGTCACTCAAAGTAGAAGAAGCAGCAGTGTGACTTATCTGAAAAAAGGCACACAACATCTCTGCTGTAAAACATTGAACTGATTCAGGTCACTCAAAGTAGAAGAAGCAGCAGTGTGACTTATCTGAAAAAAGGCACACAACATCTCTGCTGTAAAACATTTCATTTCTTGTCAAACTACCCCTGCAAACAGAGCAGGGGGATGGCTGAGGGGGGGGGGGGACAGGAAAAAAAGAATAAAAGAAGCTGCTTTATCTTTATCTTCATCTTCTTTTATCTTCAAAAAAGCCTTTGCCACTTTGAATTGCATTTCAGAAACCAATTTGAGCACAATCTGTCCTACCCCATACTAGAGTCCAGAAAAACTTGGGCAAAAATCCTTGATTATGCTGGCAAAAATCCTTCTTTATGCAGACTAAAATCCTTGATTTTGTGATTAAATATGTGGGTTTTGTGTGATTTTATGCAGTGAAATTGCAGGAAGTTGCAAAATATGCATATAAAATACAGAAAATACCGTATGTTCTGTATTTTAAAATACAGAAAATACATTTGTAATGTATTTACAAATACATGTATTTCAAGTACTGCCCATCTCTGATGTTAAGCACCATGGACAGCGACACTGTCAAGCAGCCTGTGTTAGAAGAGTGAGCCATCTTGCATCAGATACATTGACATCTGACCTTTTGAAAGCCTGCTTCAAAATCAAAATCCATTCAATTCAGCCCGCAAGTAAATATGTTCTGTGTCTTTCAAGCTGTAAAAAAGACCCAATACATATTTATCATATTTGACATTTATAATTAAATAACCAAATAAACAGTATAAGTGGTTGAAGACGGATGGAACATAATGTCATGATTAAAGGGGATTTAAGGTGGAAACTTACCATGGGTACTCGGTATAAACCTAATATTCTAGAGAGAGCAATCGAACTTGACGAGGTAGCAGGACCCACAATTCCTGGCACTGGAGGAGACCCAAGACAGCTCTCATCCAACTGAAAGTGCTCCTCTGTCCCACTCACCAATGTCAAGGCTGAACGGAATTCAACTGCATGTGTCATACAGTTATCATAGAGATTATAGCCCAGTGTCACATTGGGCAGTATGTATGGGTTTCTGTTGATCTCAGTTATTGCATAAGCCATGGTCTGGGCCTGCATGAACCCTTGCATGTATAAACTAACACACATAACATAACATTGCATGATATTCATCTTTGTAGAAACACAACATCAACTATGATACAATCTATCAAAACATGTTACATTCTCTTGCTTGCTTTTGTAAACGCATGTGTGCTATACTCACCTATAGCAAATGTACTCGCGTGGCTTGGAGGTGAAAGATAGATCAGGGAAGACAGAGGCAGAGTGCAAATAAAACAAACCACCCAGAACGACGTCCCCAGGCTTGTAAATTCTGTTCAGCTTAAACTGTGCCTGTATCTGACATGAATAGTTGGGTGAGGAAGACAAAGGAGAGAAGGAGAACAATATCAAGTACATGTATGAAAGCAGGTGTGTGTCTAGAAAAGCCAACATGACTGTCCTCCCCTGTCTAACCCCCTCTCCCAAATCCTTTTTGTCGAGTTATATTTTATACACAGTGCTATGCCATCCCACCTTCATGCCATTACGTAATGTGTCTCACACCGCCCATCTGGGCAGAGAGAGGCACAAGTAGGGGCAGGGCTTTTGAAACTTTGGAATTTCAATGACCCCAAGTTTGATATGCATTAGGGACACTGACAGACCCCCATTTAATACAGTTTTTTCATCTTTGGGAACCAAATCTATTGTATTAATGTAATTAAGAAATATAATAATTTTCCCAAATAATAATAATATGGTGTGAAGTTGCCCCAACGGCCAAGGCTCTGTCGAGTGCATACTTGCTTGTTGCACACTAGTAGGCCATAAATGGCCAACTAGTGCGCAAGTCCTTTCGACCGCTGTAAACTGTCAAATCTCAGTATCTCTGTGAAGGAACGTTTGAAATGATTAATGTTTAGATGTAACTATTTGCTACCTACTTTATACTAGTATTATTAAGTATGATTCAAGTTTCTATCTATATAAGAAATACTGTTTTATCGTTGTAGATATATTCTGGATCCCTTTTTAGTTTTTCAGAGACAAATAAATCATTTATATGTGTTGAAAAAAAAGGTATATAAACAGAATTAAAATATGTTATACAGTATAATTTTTCTGTAAACGGTGGAATCTCAATATCTCTGTGAAGGAACATTTGAAATGTCTAATTATTAGGTGTAACTATGTATATAGTATACGTATGACTAGCTCTAAATGATGACGTAAGAAATATATATAGTATATATATAGTATATAGGCATATACTATATACGTATACATATATACTCTATACTCTATACTGTATAAAGTGTGTAGTTGTAAGTTGATTAGCGGTATACTGTGGTTACTTTGCGCCAAAAACCGTGACAGCTGTTCCGCCATTTGATGTTTATGCAAGAAAACAGCAAATCTGTGCCTGGTTTGCTGGAGCAAATGACCACAAATGACCATATTTCTTACGTCATCATTAAGAGCTAGTCATACACATACACACCACGTACTCTGGTCCCAGCAGATCAGGCACAATTTGCTATTTTATTTTTACTGATTATGTATATAGTATACGTATGACTAGCTCTAAATGACGTAAGAAATATATATAGTATATAGGCATATACTATATACGTATACATATATACTCTATACTGTATAAAGTGTGTAGTTGTAAGTTGATTAGCGGTATACTGTGGTTACTTTGCGCCAAAAACCGTGACAGCTGTTCCGCCATTTGATGCTTACGCAGAAAAACATCAAATCTGTGCCTGTGTTGCTGGACCAAATGACCACAAATGACCATATTTCTTACGTCATCATTAAGAGCTAGTCATACACATACACACCACGTACTCTGGTCCCAGCAGATCAGGCACAATTTTATTTTTTACTGATTATGTATATAGTATACGTATGACTAGCTCTAAATGATGACGTAAGGGATATGGTCATTTGTGGTCATTTGGTCCAGCAACACAGGCACAGATTTGATGTTTTTCTGCGTAAGCATCGAATGGCGGAACAGCCCAGAGACCGGGCGAAAACATTACTTGCGCGCTCTGCTTGCGCAAGTAATAATACTGAGAAATGAAATGAACACTTGAGCAAACACTACAAACAAAACCCAACTGGATAAGAGCTCTCTTCAGGCTGTACCCTGATCACACAAGGCCCTGTAGCTCTCCCTCAGGGATGTTACCTGTGTCATTGCCCACTTCTAACTAACTAGCCTGTCCCTGCAGCCTCCTTTAAATAGGAGTGGATCCTACCACTGGGCACAGACTCAATTAGCACATTTCTTCTCACATACTTCACCAATATAAATACTAACATCAACCACCTTGAATAAACAGTAACCTAAACATTCTCAATAATGTGTTACAATTAAACAAGTATAAATCAGAATGAAAACTCAATGACAATTACTCAAAGCACCCCTCTCCTGCATAGCACTTGGCCACTTCCTCATCAAGGGAAATGCCACCAGCAGTGCAGGAAAGACAACTAACCAATCAGTGATCATTTTCATTCCACCACACAATAATGGAATAGTCTTTGCATGTTATAGAAAGCAGTTTGTGTCTTTGTATATAGGGCACGGGTTGCCCCGTGACATTTCCCCCCCCCCCCCCCCCCCTTGAGAAGACGCCCCCTGTGGCGTCCTCCAAAGAAGGTCCGCTGCACAGTTCTGGCTCAGTTCCGTAGGACCACAGAGTTGGAAAACCCAAACTAAAGTAACCATTTGTCTCAAATCGCCATGCCTCACCCTGGCACCAGTGCTGCCACTGCCCCGTTGTTGTCACTGGCCGGTTCTGCTGCTCTGTAGGTGCCATCGGCTGCCCCCGGTTGCCTCAGTGTCCACTGGAGCTGGGTGATTTGACGGTTGACTCTGTTGAGCTGGGGTTGACCCGTTAAGCTGCTGCTCATGCCTCTCCTCAGGACTCCTCTTGAACCACATGAAGGCCTCAAACCACTTGACACTGTTGACAAACGCCACCTCTTAGAAAGTGGTTGTGTCCACCTTGGGCTGGAAGTCATCTCTCCATCGATGGCTCCCCCTGTGGCACCCTCTTCCTTTGAGGCTGTGGCCTGCTGTTGCTGGTGATGGTTCTTGGGAGGCATCCTGAACTGTTCACTTTTCCGCTGCCACCACATGTGAAGTTGCCCGAACAGCCAAGGCTCCAAGAACAGTCAGTAATGCAGTTTAAGGGTCTTTATTTTTCCCTAAAAATAACAATAATAATAATACTGAGAAATGAAATGAACACTACACACTACAAACAAAACCCAACTAGATAAGAGCTCTCTTCCTGATCACACAAGGCCCTGTAGCTCTCCCTCAGGGATGTTACCTGTGTCATTGCCTACTTCTAACTAACTAGCCTGTCCCTGCAGCCTCCTTTAAATAGGAGTGGATCCTACCACTGGGCACAGACTCAATTAGCACATTTCTTCTCACATACTTCACCAATATAAATACTTACATCAACCACCTTGAATAAACAGTAACCTAAACATTCTCAATAAAGTATAAATCAGAATGAAAACTCAATGACAATTACTCAAAGCATAAGGAGGAACACCCCTCTCCTGCATAGCACTTGGCCACTTCATTCATCAAGGGAAATGCCACCAGCAGTGCAGGAAAGACAACTACAGTAACCAATCAGTGATCATTTTCATTCCACCACACAATAATGGAATAGTCTTTGCATGTTATAGAAAGCAGTTTGTGTCTTTGTATATAGGGCACGGGTTGCCCCGTGACATATGGATTGCATTTTTATAGCGCTTTTCTATGCACTACGTGCTTACTGCTTACTCAAAGCGCTTTACAATGGCCCATTCATTCATACATTGGGAGTAAATAATAGGCTATATTAACCCATTTAGACCTGAGGCCGTCAAAAAACGCCTTCTAAAATCTAACCTAAGGTTTCTGAAAATTTTCTCAAATTCGTATTAAAAGAATCACACTTGTGTGAAGTGAGAGGCGCTCTTATCATCTTACAACATCAATTACAACATAATGTTTGTTTAAGCAACGGGTGCTAATTTTTAAGTGCTAAGTCCTCAAAACAAACTGCCTTTATTGTCTATGGCGTTTTCTTAAACAATGATGCTTCATTGAAAGACAAACATTAAAGCTGTATATAGGATTGGCTAGCGCCCCTCAAAAATCAGACCTGTCTGAAGTGAGTGGTGTAACAGCACCCCCTGTTGGTACCCTAACATAGGGACATACAGACAGGGATGGACATAGGGACATTGCTGTTCCTTGAAGTGGTTGCACCACTCAAAAAAATGAAGAAAAGACGTTTTACAGTGGCGTGCACAGACATTTAGAGGAGCAGGACGGTGCTCAAGTGAAAAAAAGGGCACCTTGTGCCGCGCGTGGAACCGGCCGGTTGCCTTAATAGTGTGAGATTTATAGATTGTGGGGCCTAAATAATATATTAGAAGCTT
Source organism: Protomyctophum parallelum (assembly GCF_964188405.1). NCBI lineage: Eukaryota > Metazoa > Chordata > Actinopteri > Myctophiformes > Myctophidae > Protomyctophum > Protomyctophum parallelum. Next base: position 30,583,318 of record NC_139698.1, on the reverse strand, counting down.
TTTATCAATAATTGATCAATGTCACCATGGTCCACATACTGTACAAAATAAGAAAAAAAAATAAGATTCTTTATTCTTTCAAATTTTGCCTAGTGTCTATCTGTGCACGCCACTGACGTTTTGTGTTGCTATAGCGGGGGTAGACACGTTGGAGCAGTTAGCACCACTCAAAAATAATAGCAGGCCCACAATGTAGGCCTATCAATTTAGGATTCATCTCTCAAGCCAAGCAATTCTTCCACAAGCTAAATGCTACAGAGTGTAACTATACACCTGAAAGCGTTGAACAAGAAGCTGTCATCTGCTATTCAGAACCTAAAGTATTGGAAATTCAACGAGTCATGACGAGGTGTTCACGGACATATCATTTTAAAATATCTTTAAAATATATTTTTTCCATTTCCATTTCTACCAAGCAGCAAACTTGATAGGCTTCGACTAATTTGATTTGCAGTGGGAATGACTTATGCCACTGCAGAAGTGAGGGGAGGCCGGACAACCGCTTACTTTCTACACATTACATTTGTAGCACCGTTAGGCAGAAGCATTTGAAAATAGTCTGAGCCAACAGTCTGCCTCTCTTGACTATTTCAGGATTCATTCTATCCAGGAGAATTGGAGTGCACTGAATAGAGAATTATTAGTGGTAGCAGAGCTGGGGTCTCCATAAAAGCTATGGTCTGCAGGGCCTCCTCAACCCAGCTTAATCTGTGTGTGTTTAAGGCTGTGTGCGACTATGCTCTGGTCCATGCCTTGCACGACATGTTACAATGTGTGCTAGGAAGAGGGCCTTTCACGGGTGACAACAGGGATCAACACTTCAAGGGGATTCAGTCGGTGAATGAGCTGCCACCACCGCCCAACATTGCTGTGATTCTAAATAAATCACAAATTACGGTTACGAAAAAAGCCATTTCAGCTGTCTTTAACACCATGTTACTGAGGGACTTCTCCCAGTATAATTATTAGGAATAGTTGCCTCTGGTTGGAAGGGTAAATTTTTCCTCTAATAATTTCATGGATCCTAAAATCTATCTATAGTATTCCCTTTTAATAAGGCCTTTAACTTGTTGGGGGGTGGGAATTGAACCTGTGTCAGAAGCAAGAAGTATCTGCCTATGTAGAACTGCATTGTACTGTAGCTCCTTTTATTACTAATACCTTTTGCGCTTTTCACACCAGATTGAATATTTCTTCATGTTTATCTAACTTCCATTCGGTTATTAAAAAGTAAAATAAAAAAATAAAAATACAATAAAGTCAATGTCATCCCTTGATTCCCATTGAGGAACAGCTAGGTTGTTTGTGAGCTCCAGCAGCTGGAAAATTACCAGTCGGTAAACACTCTCAACTAGAGAATGATGCAATCTCTCAGCTTTCATTGCTAAAACTGGGTGGGAACAACAAGAGGAAAGGAAAAAAACAACTTGCATTTCAGGACCAATCCAAAAGTTTTAGGGTGGTCCTTCATATTGAGGTGGTGCGAGATTATTGGTTTATAAAATCAGTGGGCTTTCAGTAGCTTTGTGTCCTCGCAGCGTTCTTGGCAGTTGCAACCTTGGAAAATAATTAACTTTCAGGTCCAATGAGACAATTGAGTCACCAGAGATTGTTTCGAAACATTAATTAACAACATGGACACAAGGGTGCCATTATGTACTAGGCCTACTATAGCTAGGTCTATTGTAGAGCGTCATAATACAGACAGATAATATATCAAAATGTTTAAGAGAAAATACCCTAAATAAGCATTACGGTATTGACTGGTGGGTTTCAGATGAGAAGTATTAGTTTTGATGACCAGCATCCTTTTTCACCTGTACCATATAAAAGCACTTTATAGACACATTAGACAGGCATATACAGTAGACAGCCGTCAAATTTTGGGTCCTTAGCTACACCGGTTAGTTTGTTATCACTGTGATTCTCAAACGTTTTAATTTCAAGGACCCCAAGTTATGCATTAGGTCCCCCATTACTTATGTACAATCCTCAGTGTTAATCTAACTCAGTGTCCCATTTTCATACACTCTCAAATCCAGGTTAGAATCAGAATTTGTTTTATTTGTTATATCACAGGTTTACAGGTGGAAGTGGGTGAAATTATATATTTTTGATTTTTGTTCATGTGCGCACCATCACAAAAAGGAAATGATGCGTAGCTTGCGGAGTTAGTTCAGTCAGATACTCGAGCGTGTTCATGCTATGCTCAAGGGATATAAATGTATTTGAGGGGTTAATACAGTATGCTGCATGTGGGTGTATACAGTGTTTGCAGTCCCACATGCCATTCGCTGATGTGGCAGTCAGCTGACCAATTGGGCAGGGTATTTAATCTCACCTAGACTGCATGCATTCTTCCTGCCTTCCTTCTGCATATGGTGACTGACTACATACAGCACAGGTCATCTGAGTAATGGATTGAACATTTTATTGACAAGTACAGCAGTACAAAGAGTTTGGAAGAGTTTCCATTGTGCTCCATTACAAATTCAACACTCAAACAACTCGAACAACAGGGCAACAGTCAGCAATACAAAATAGAAATCACACTTGTGTGAAGTGAGGGGCGCTCTTATCGTCATTTACATCATCATACATCACATTCTGTGCTCAGTCAATCAAATAATCAAAAATGCGGTACACACACAAACACACATAGCTGGGCATAGGAGAGGCTAGCGCCCCTCAAAAATGTCAATGTCAAAAAGATTTAGACTTGCATAACATTCAATTAATGGTAGGTTCTCTTCTTTTTTTTGTTCTTTTTTAATTGGTCTGTAGTATGATCAACTTTAGATAATACATGTTGCTGTCTCTAACTGGATTACTAATTTCAGTTTAATCTGGCAGACATAAGATTATACTACTTATTAACAATCAAATATATTTTTTTATAAACTTATCGTCGTAAAATACACACAGATGAACTGTTTTGTGATTGAATTTCTGCTTCTATGTCTTGGAGGTGCCTCGACCCATGATAGACTTCTTAGTGTTTCTCTCTGGTTTCAAAAGGATGATATAACACTTCGGTCCAAACAATGCCACCAACACACCAGAACTAGATGCTAAAATAGCAAATACTTCCACTACCTCTGCATATTTGCCTGGAGAGCTGATATATGCAGGAATGAAGGCTATCCACACGGCACAAAAGATCAACATGCTGAAAGTGATTAACTTGGCTTCATTGAAGTTGTCTGGAAGATTTCTTGCCATGAATGCTAGGAGGAAGCTGAGTAGGGCCAGTAAACCAATATAACCTAACAACACTCCAAAACCAACTGTTGATCCCACAGCACACTCATAGACTATCTTATCACTGTGGTATTGTGTGTTTTTATGAGGAGTTGGTGAGGCAGACACAAGCCAGGCTATGCAGATTGTTGCCTGGATGAGAGTAAGACCCAGAACAGTTCCTCTCTGCTGCATGGCACCGAACCACTTCATAATGTCTGCACCCCCAGGCTTGGAGGCCTTGAACACAGCCAACACCACCATAGTCTTTACCAGGATACATGAGACACATAGTACAAAGCTGATACCAAATGCTGCATGCCTCATTTGGCAAGTCCAGAGCCTGGGGCGGCCAATGAACAGAAGTGAGCACAAGAAACATAGTTTCAGTGACACCAAAAGTTGGTAGCTGAGTTCGGAGTTGTTGGCTCGTACCATAGGTGTGTTTCGATAATAAATGAAGATTCCCAGGACAGTGGCGCAGATAAGTGTGCCTAATAATGAAATAGTTGTCAAGGAGATACCCAGGGCCTCATTGTAGGAGAGGAACTCCACACTCTTAGGGATACAGTGGTCACGCTGGGGACTAGACCAGAAGTCCTCTGGACAACTGGTGCACTCTCTAGAGTCTAATATAGAGAAGTAAAGAGACAGATTACAGTACAATTCTAAATTCTACAGATAACCTACTGTACATACATGATGTAAACCTACCGGTCTCATTGCTGATTTCTCCCTGAGAGCAAGCGATGCAGTCAAAGCAGCAGACTGGTTGCCCTTTCCTTCTGGCCACACGGGTTCCAGGTGAACAGCTCTCACTGCACACTGACCGAGGAGGCTACAGAGGAAAGTAAAACATCATCAATTTCAGTCCAAACTAAATTACATTCAAATTATGAAATAATTTGACATTAGCTATTTTAGTAACCTTTGAGTATTCAAAGTTCCAGAAGATTATGTCTTCGTCAAGGATGAGTTCTTCACCTGCGGAGGTAGATTTCTTGACCACACCCACATTGTGAACCTTAGTGCTTCCATCAGGGAGCCACACCCAGTTCACGATATCCCAGATTGGTAAAACATCACCATTCTCATCAAATGATACATCATCACCAAATGACGTGGTGAAGTTGACCTTTTCCAGGTAATATACAAGCTAGAAATTGTAAAATTATGAAGCTGAAGAAACTTTCAAAAACCTACTTCATACAATATGCACAATAGTTACATTGAGATGGACCATTGTATAAACTTCACCCTTGCATTATTTACAAAACAATCCATCTGTGCCTGAGGGATCAGGTGTGGGCGGTACTTGAGCTCAATATAGAGTAGATTGGGCTCAAGTATGGGTCTTTGGCATGATTATTATTATCATTATTGCTTTGGTTGATGAAAAGTCGATTTTGATGAACATTTTTGTTCAAAAAGGGAATTCACAATAATGAATGCACTGGCAAACTGCAACTGCATAGACAACGTTTATGAATGGGTCATTAAATCATCTGGCCATTATAGAAAAAAGGGGGGTATTTTTTTCAGCATGAAATTCTTTAATTATAACACATTAACATTTACTAACACTATATAAAAAAGATTCTCCACCAGGCCGAAGGCATGGGGAGAGAGACTGAGACTGAGAGTATGTTTTGCACTCCGTCCGTCCGTCCGTGTGTGTGTGTGTGTGTGTGTGTGTGCCCGTCTGTCTGTTACCAGCTAATCTCCGGCACTGTTAACCTGGTCGATACCACATTTTGCACACACACTCCCTGGATGCCAATGATGAACCTCTTTTGTAAAACACAATTTTTTATATTACTCCTCCAGATTCTGTCCAAAAATCCCTGCAAATCGTTACACAGTATCTCTATAGTCATGTGTTCAAGACGGATCTGTTCGATATTTCATATTCCATCCTAATTGGCGAACATTGGCTTTCAAAGTTTGCAGGATTAGCCCGTTTTGAACAAAAAGTCTCAAATCATGAACGCAGTGTGCAATTTACGTGAAATCTTTCACGGATTATCCTACTAGGCTGAGGAATATATCCCACCCTTTTCACATTGGCCTGTCATAGCGCCACCAACAGGTGGAATTTTGCAAAACACATTTTTGGAACAAAATGCCTCAAATCATCCAATTGCCATCCAAGGCAAAAGAAGAAATGGCACCCTTTTCACATTGGCCTATTATAGCGCCACCAGGAGCCCACAACCTGACATGGCCTGGTGGAGACCTGTTCCCTGATGGGCACTTTATCTAGTTTTTCCATCCTACCATTTTCATGCAATTTACCAATGTCACATTTAAATATGTATTATTAATATAAATTAGACTACAACTAGAAACATTAGGAGAAACTGTACAATCATATCACACCTGCCATGGTTGTATTGTCTGCAAACTGGCACAGCTGTGCCCAATGAAAGGCCCTCTTCCTGGCACACACTGCAACATGTCATGGAGGGCATGGGCCAGAGCATACACAGCCTTGTATATATTATACTCTGGCCTCAGGTCAGACACATCCACAAGGTTCGTTTCTGAATTTCCTAGGTCCTCTTGTCCAGTACACAGCTCTCCACCAGCATCCACCCACTCTGACGGAAGGGGTGCAAATTTACACTGAAATGTGTGCTCCCAAAACTGCCTCACCTAAAGAAACGCAAAGACTTAAGAATGCCGTCACACTGAACTTTGATTCTGCCCATAAGGGCAGATTCTGACAATGCTTTTCAATGGGAATGGAGTGGTTTGTTGCCATTTGCGGATTTACACAAAAAAGGGGATATTCATTTTTGAACTACTTAGGCGTTTGTGTGCATTCCAGACAGTGTTTAGGTTACTTGATTCAATATTATGTGTGTATTTACTATTTTCTTCTTCTTCAAATAAATTATAAAATAAAATAAAATGAAAAAGTAATCGAAAAACACAGCCCCCTCATTCATTAGAAGGACAATATCAGTCACCAGTAGGCTACCATGGACATGTGTGTGTTTGTCTTTTATACTTTTTTTGGGGGGGAAGCTTTTTCTGTTTATTGGATAGTGTACAGTATGGTGACAGGAAATTGAGGGATAGAGATGGGGAGTGGCAGCAAAGCCGCAGTAAATGCTAAAATTACCCTAGAAATGTTTGAAATAACGAATTACTCACTATGGAGTTTTCATGTGTATTGTCAGGATCATTGCCAGGATGTATTTTTAACAAGAAGTCCTTGAATCCTGGTATCTCTCCACGATGGATGGCGACCCCTAGGGTGCTCAACAGGTACGGCATGTAGCGAGGAGTGTGGAAATGTGGAAGTGTCGTCCAACCTGCAGCCGCTAACCATTGCAGACCTGTCACTTTCTGTCTTACCACCTGTTGATGGTGTGGGCGCGCACACACACACACACACACACACACACACACACACACACACACACACACACACACACACACACACACACACACACACACACACACACACACACACACACACACACACACACACACACACACACACACACACACACACACACACACAATAATATGATATATGAAGCAATGCATTTCCTTCAGTGTAACTTACTTCAAATGTCTTATAACCATTTCATATATAATAATTATTTTCAAAAGAGGTTTCTCATCTCATCAGAACTCTCCTTCCTGGTCAAAGAAAGGTTACATACATACATTTCAAATCCCTGATAATAAAACAAACCTCGTCCATGATATTTATCATATAGGTTCCATATGCAAACGCAATGACCACACGAGCTGTGGATTCCTTCATGACAGTGACAATCCTGTCCAGTTTGTCCAGGTCATTGTCCCAGGGCAGGGCTTCTGAATAAGCCACACAACCCAGAGCAGACAGGGCCAGCTCAGAATGGAAGGTTCGGCCAGCATTGCGGCCATAGGCATCATCACTAAACAGCAATCCTACCCAGGTCCATCCAAACCGCATCATAAGCTGCAGCATAGCTCGCACCTAAAGAATTTGAATCTGATCAGAAATGAATCGGTCTCTATATTCCCTATTCTCTCAACAAAATATTGTGCAAAAGAAAAAACACAGATTTGTGCATGAGTTTTTTCTGAGGTAGTGCTTAGGCTAGATATTCAAAATTAGAGCTTCTGTTTTTAGACAAAAAAAAGTAAAACATAAAAACTTGAATATACTTATATACACTAGTACGTTTTTGAATGCAGGCTAGTCATATAGGTAAATTGTGATATTACTACTTAATACAAACATCTGTGTACTTCTTCCACCATTGGATGAATCTCGGACCTACCATCAATTACACTCACTAGAGGTATTTGTTAAAGTGTGTGGAACATGTACAACTGTTTACCTGAAAGTCATTATTTGGGATTGTTCTAAAGAAGGACGGGAACTGATTCAGGTCACTCAGAGTAGAGGAAGCAGCATAGTGACTTATCTGAAAAAGGGCATAAAACATCTGTTCTGTGATAGGCCTATACACATCTTTCTTCTTTTTTTGTGAAACTTTTCCCCTGCAAGCAATATCAACAATAATATGCCTGTAAAGGGAAAATGGGAAGCTGATTTGGGGTTTATTTATGATGACATTGATTGGCATAACTTACTTGAGTGCTCTCAGACTTTCTTAATCTCCACTAAACAGTAAACACAGACAAATGCAGTTTAACATTTGAAATAAAACCCATTATACTCCACATAGATTACACAGAATATTCAATAATGATTCCCCCAACTGCCAGAGATGCAAAATCTCTGATGGAGATTGACTTCATATGCTGTGGAGCTGTCCATGCTTGGAGGAGTTCTGGAAATACATAGTTAGAACAACTTCAGAAGTAGTAGGGTGTGACATAGTACCTGATCCTAGGATCTGGATATTGGGTGACATACAGGGACTCGCATTAAGCAATCATAAGACATACTTTATTTTGTTGGCTGGAAACTCTCAGAGACATTAGTTGAACGAGTTAACTTCATATTGTACTCCTGAAAAGATTGTATACAATGTACGGAGGAACCCAGCAACATTTGAGAAAATATGGGGGTTTTGTTGCTTTTGTTGTTGTCCTTGTCTTTGTTTTTTGATCAAATCTTGATTGCCTTTATTCTTTAAACAAGGAGGGCAGGCATTGCCTTTTTCAATCAATGTGATCTGAATTTTTCAGAAACCAATTGGAGCACAATGTGCTCTTTTAACACAATCTGCCCTACCCCATATTATTATAACAATGTATAATAGCACCATGGACAGCGACACTGTCAGGGGGCTGTAGGATTCCTATGAGCCATAAGTCAAAAGTTATACTTCAGTTCTAACACTGATACATTTAGGCCAGTCAATCTAAGATTTGACCCAAAAGAAATTGCAATAGTGGATCATGGTAAATTTGGGGTTGGGGTACCATTGAAAACCTATTAAATTATGCTTTAAGTAGCATGTGACATGTAGAACTAGGGGTTATTCATGATTCTGAATCAATTGCAAGCATTCGTTTTGCACGAAAAAAACTCCTTCGGCTAAAAACGGCCATAGCCGTCTTCATGAGGTCTTGATGACGTCATCACATTTGGGCAAGTGGCTATGGTCTTGAACGATTACTATTGCAATGTATTTTGCTCAACCCCTTTTTTAGTTTAGATTGACTGGCCTAATTATCATATTTTACATTTGTGAATAACCAAATAAACAAAATTAAATGGATCATGGTGACAGGGCATTAGAAAACTTACCATGGGTACTCTGTATAAACCTAATATTCTAGAGAGAGCAATAGCACTGGATGAGGTACTAGGACCCACAATTCCTAGCACGGGAGGAGACCCAACACAGCTCTCATCCAATTGAAAGTGCTCCTCTCTGCCACTGACCAGTGACATGGCTCCGCGGAAATCAACTTCAGTCGTCAAACAGGAATCATAGAGGATATATCCCAGAGTCACATTGGGCAGTAAACTGGGTTTTTTGTTGATTTCAGTTATTGCATAAGCCTGGGCCTGGGCCTGCCTGAACCCTTCTCCAGTTTTGCTAATACATCATCAAAATCAGTTTGACAACTTTAATCCTATCTCATCATCAATCATTCGAAAATAGCTGATCTACAAGTTGTAGCTATTTCAAATTAAAATTTGGAAAATCTAGACAATTTGGAAAAAAAAATGTTTTATTCTCAAAAATATCTTTTCAGATGGGATTCCACGGTCAAACAATTTCATTGTTACATTGCTACTCACCTAAAGCAACTGAACTCGTGTGGCTTGGAGGTGAAAGACAGCTCTGGAAAGACTGAAGATAAATGGAACTCAAACAAGCCGCCCAGAATGACGTCCCCAGGCTTGTACATTCTGTTCAGCTTAAACTGTGCCTGTATCTGACATGAGGAGTTAGGTGAAGAATACAAAGGAGAGAAAAAAGAGAACAGCGTCAAATACAAGTACAGGTATGAAAGCAGGTGTGTGTCTACACAAGCCGACATGACTGTCCTCTGTCTAACCTCCTCTCCCATTTACCTTTGTGCAGTTCTTACATTTTATACACTATGTACTTTATACGCTATGTCATCCATTCTGTCAAATCATGTCATTACGTAATGTGTCACAACGCCCATCTGGGCAGAGAGAGGCAGGGCTTTGGAAACTTTGAATTTCATGGACCCCCAGTTTAATTAACAACAATTAATTAACAACATGGACACAAGGGTGCCATTATGTACTACTGTAGCTAGGTCTATTGTAGAGCGTCATAATACAGACAGATAATACATCAAAATACCCTAAATAAGCATTACGGTATTGACTGGTGGGTTTCAGATGAGAAGTATTAGTTTTGATGACCAGCATCCGTTTTCACCTGTACCATATAAAAGCACGTTAGAGACACATTAGACAGGCATATACAGTAGACAGCCGTCAAATTTTGGGTCCTTAGCTACACCGGTTAGAGTTTGTTATCGCTGTGGTTCTCAAACGTTTTAATTTCAAGGACCCAGTTATGCAAATTTAGGCCAAGCCACAGACCCCCATTTTTCATGTAAAATCCTCAGTGTTAATCCAACTCAGTGTCCCATTTTCATACACTCTCAAGTCCAGGTTAGAATCAGAATTTGTTTTATTTGTCATATCACAGGTTTACAGGTGGAAGTGTGTAGCTTGCGGAGTTAGTTCTGTCAGATATACTCGAGCGTGTTCATGCTATGCTCAAGGGATATAAATGTATTTGAGGGGTTAATATGCTGCATTACTATGTGGGTGTATACAATGTTTGCAGTCCCACATGTCATTCGCTGATGTGGCAGTCAGCTGACCAATTGGGCAGGGTATTTAATCTCACCAAGACTGCATGCATTCTTCCTGCAAATGGTGACTGACTACATACAGCACAGGTCATCTGAGTAATGGATTGAACATTTTATTTTTAATTTTATTTATTTGTTTAAGTACAGCAGTACAAAGAGTTTGGAAGAGTTTCCATTGTGCTCCATTACAAATTCAACACTCAAACAACTCGAACAACAGGGCAACAGTCAGGAATACAAAATAGAAATCACACTTGTGTGAAGTGAGGGGCGCTCTTATCGTCATTTACATCATCATAAATCATTATACATCACATTCTGTGCTCAGCCAATCAAATAATCAAAGATGTGGTACACACAAACACACATAGCTGGGCATAGGAGAGGCTAGCGCCCCTCAAAAATGTCAATGTCAAAAAGATTTAGACATTCAATTAATGGTAGGTTCTATTTATAATATTTCTATTATAGCAGCTGAGTGCAAGCTTCTAGAGTTCGGCCAGAAGTTTCAAAAATTGTAGAGAACAAAAACAAGTAGGCCTACATGTAATGGTTGGTGTTATGAAAGGGTACGTTTGCAAATTTGAACCCTATATACAATTGCCCATTAGTCTGACAAACCATTTAGAACCTCCAATAGTTCGACAAATGTTAGGTTAGTGTGAGGTTTTAGGTTTAGGGTTGGGGTTGATTTGAGCACAGTCATGACCGAATGTGCTTTGAAATAAAGAGCCATTGGACCAATGTCATGGCAACGCATGATTTGACTCTTCTTTTAGTTCTTTTTTAATTGGTCTGTTCACCAAACTTAAAGTAGTATGATCAACTTTTCTTCAAGATAGATAATACATGTTGGTGTCTCTAACTGGATTACTAATTTCAGTTTAATCTGGCAGACATAAGATTATACTACTAATTTATTGACAATCACATATATTTTTATAAACTTATCGTTGTAAAATACACACAGATGAACTGTTTTGTGATTGAATTTCTGCTTCTATGTCTTGGAGGTGCCTCGACCCATGATAGACTTCTTAGTGTTTCTCTCTGGTTTCAAAAGGATGATATAACACTTCGGTCCAAACAATGCCACCAACACACCAGAACTAGATGCTAAAATAGCAAATACTTCCACTACCTCTGCATATTTTCCTGGAGAGCTGATATATGCAGGAATGAAGGCTATCCACACGGCACAGAAGATCAACATGCTGAAAGTGATTAACTTGGCTTCATTGAAGTTGTCTGGAAGATTTCTTGCCATGAATGCTAGGAGGAAGCTGAGTAGGGCCAGAAAACCAATATAACCTAACAACACTCCAAAACCAACTGTTGATCCCACAGCACACTCATAGACTATCTTATCACTGTGGTATTGTGTGTTTTTATGAGGAGTTGGTGAGGCAGAACAGTTCCTACAGCCAACACCACCATAGTCTTTACCAGGATACATGAGACACATAGTACAAAGCTGATACCAAATGCTGCATGCCTCATTTGGCAAGTCCAGAGCCTGGGGCGGCCAATGAACAGAAGTGAGCACAAGAAACATAGTTTCAGTGACATCAAAAGTTGGTAGCTGAGTTCGGAGTTGTTGGCTCGTACCATAGGTGTGTTTCGATAATAAATGAAGATTCCCAGGACAGTTGCGCAGATAACTGTGCCTAATAATGAAATGGTTGTCAAGGAGATACCCAGGGCCTCATTGTAGGAGAGGAACTCCACACTCTTAGGGATACAGTGGTCACGCTGGGGACTAGACCAGAAGTCCTCTGGACAACTGGTGCACTCTCTAGAGTCTAATAAAGAGAAGTAAAGGGACAGATTACAGTACAATTCTAAATTCTACAGATAACCTACTGTACATACATGATGTAAACCTACCGGTCTCATTGCTGATTTCTCCCTCTGAGCAAGCAATGCAGTCAAAGCAGCAGACTGGTTGCCCTTTCCTTCTGGCCACACGGGTTCCAGGTGAACAGCTCTCACTGCACACTGACCGAGGAGGCTACAGAGGAAAGTAAAACATCATCAATTTCAGTCCAAACTAAATTACATTCAAATTATGAAATAATTTGACATTAGCTATTTTAGTAACCTTTGAGTATTCAAAGTTCCAGAAGATTATGTCTTCGTCAAGGATGAGTTCTTCACCTGCGGAGGTAGATTTCTTGACCACACCCACATTGTGAACCTTAGTGCTTCCATCAGGGAGCCACACCCAGTTCACGATATCCCAGATTGGTAAAACATCACCATTCTCATCAAATGATACATCATCACCAAATGACGTGGTGAAGTTGACCTTTTCCAGGTAATATACAAGCTAGAAATTGTAAAATTATGAAGCTGAAGAGACTTTCAAAAACCTACTTCATACAATATGCACAATAGTTACATTGAGATGGACCATTGTATAAACTTCACCCTTGCATTATTTACAAAACAATCCATCTGTGCCTGAGGGATCAGGTGTGGGCGGTACTTGAGCTCAATATAGAGTAGATTGGGCTCAAGTATGGGTCTTTGGCATGATTATTATTATCATTATTGCTTTGGTTGATGAAAAGTTGATTTTGATTACAATTTACAATTACAATTTAGGCATTTAGCAGACGCTCTTAATCCAGAGCGATTTACAATAATCAAGAACAAAAGCATGGGAATACATCACAAAAGCATTTATCATAAAACATGCGTAAGCTAAGAAAGTAACAGTGGAATATCTATATTATGAGACTATACATATAAACTATATATATATATATATATATATATATATATATATATATATATATACTACTATGCTATACATATGTACTATGGCGTGCTATGACTATATACAATGCAATTATAGTGCCGTCTACATAACATGCTATAAGTCTGTATCAGATGCTATCTAAGTCTACAGAAATGCTATCTAAGGGGGTAGGGTAAGTGCTATGGGCCATGATGGAGTCTAAAAAGGTGGGTTTTCAGACTACGGCGGAAGATTGGGAGTGATGCTGCAGTTCTGACTGCAATGGGAAGTGCATTCCACAGTTTTGGAGCCAGAAGGGAGAAGAGTTTGGGACGTGTGGAGCGTTGTCCCGGCGTTTTTAGTGAGGGTACTTCCAGCTTCCCTGCGTTGGCTGATCTGAGTGCGCGGGAGGGTTTGTAGGGTTCAATCATACTTGCAAGATATGGGGGAGCCATACCTTTGGTTGCCTTGAATGCCAGCATCAGACCTTGTCGGCCTCATCAGCGTTCTTTCCCGGCTTTTTTTCCAGTCGGGACCATGGCTCAATCAACCCCACCAGAGCCCTCAACGCCCTCAAACTTTGACGAGGGACCCCTCCCCCCACCCGCAGCCCAACTCCCGGCACCCCCCACCCTCCCCCCACTCCCGGCACCCCCCACCATCCCCCCACGGTTACCCGCGGCCGCAACTACTGCAGACATAAACAATGGACCTCCCTATTTTAACATGGAGGACATTAACAGTATTGCCAGCGTCAAAGGAATCCATTTGTTTCACCTGAACATCAACAGCCTTGGACCCAAACTGGCTGAGGTCAGACAAGTGTTCCAAAGCGGTAAGGTAAACATCCTAAGTTTCTCTGAAACAAAGCTGGACGAGTCCACCAGGGACCCAGAGATAGAAATAGAGAACTATACTATCATTAGGAACGACAGAAACAGGCATGGCGGTGGCGTGTGCATGTATATTCACAAAGACACTGAATATGTTACTCGTACTGACTTACAGCATGATGAAATTGAAACTGTGTGGGTTGAATTAATTTTCAAAAATGCTAAATCAGTATTAGTTGGCACCGTCTATAGACCGCCCGATCAGAATGGGTTCTATGATATACTTGAGGGGTGCTTAGCTGGGGAGGAATGTGTAGAGAAAATCCTGATTGGCGACTACAATACGGATATGCTTCATAAGGAAGCACCTGTGTTTAAGTCATTTAGTCGGTTTTGTGATCTGCATGGTGTCAGTCAGCTAATTACCCAACCCACAAGAGTGTGTGATTCTACTCAAACTGTCATTGATCTCATTCTGACCTCGGACAAATCCAGAATCTCCAAGAAAGGGGTTATTGTATGTGGGCTCAGTGATCATTTTATGATTTTCTGTACCCGCAAAATACATAAACTAAAGTTTGACTGTCACAAAACAGTCATATCTAGGGACCTCAAAACCTACTCTAGTGAGGCCTTTAACCTAGAACTGGAGAGTCTGGATTGGTCCGATGTGCTCAGGAGCTCACTAGTCGAAGAAGCATGGCTTGGCTTTAAAACCAAATTTACATCAGTACTAAACATCATGGCTCCTTTGAGAACCATCAGGGTCAAAACCCGCTCGGAGCCATGGATGAATTCGGACATACTGACTGCAATGAAAGCCAGAGACAACAAATGCTCTGAACTTCTTAAATGCAAGTCCATGCTAGCCAAGCGCTTCGACAGTAATCTCCAGACCAAACTGTGCAACCTAAAAACCCAGTGTAACAAGCTAAGAAACGGTGTAATTGCCATGACCAAATCTGCCAAATGTAACTTTATCAATGATAAAGCCGAGGAAATCAAAAACAATCCTCGGGAACTCTGGAAGTTACTAAACAACCAACTAGGCTGTGGTCAGAAACTAAAAACCAGGTTTACTAACATAAACATCAAATCGAATAACACCCTCATCACTGACAAGCTTGATGTAGCCAACCACCTGAACATCTTCTTTACAAACATTGCAACAAAGCTGGTTAGCAAACTGCCCTCCCACTCTGGGCGTTTTGGTGTAGAGCACATCAAAGCCTTCTACAAAAACCTTGGTGTTTGTAAAGATGATTTCAAAATGGCAATGGTAACAACCGAGGAGGTACTTAAAAAACTGAGTGCCCTCCAACCCCACAAGGCCACTGGCCATGACAATATCCCCTCCAAATTTCTCAGAGACTCAGCCTTTTCCATAGCTCCAGTCATCACCCACATAGTTAACCTCTCCATCA
This sequence comes from Protomyctophum parallelum, assembly GCF_964188405.1. Lineage (NCBI taxonomy): Eukaryota > Metazoa > Chordata > Actinopteri > Myctophiformes > Myctophidae > Protomyctophum > Protomyctophum parallelum. The sequence continues at coordinate 30,567,788 of NC_139698.1, read as the reverse complement.
AACAGGGACAGGTCCCCCAAGATTTTAAACTGGCCAAAGTAACCCCCTTGTACAAAAAAGGGAGTAAATTAGAACCCGGCAACTACCGCCCTATTTCTATTCTAAGCTCCATCTCGAAAGTGATGGAAAAAATAGTCTATGAACAGGTTGAAAAGTATCTTGCCACTAATAAATTGCTGTACGAGTTCCAATCTGGTTTCAGAACATCCCACTCCACTGACACATGCCTCCTCTATTTGAGCGACCACATCAAACACGAGGTGGACGCTGGAAAATACTGCGGCATGGTCATGCTGGACCTCCAAAAGGCTTTTGACACCGTGAACCACTCCATACTGGTTAACAAGCTTAAAGCTATTGGTTTTGATAGCACATCAGTGAGCTGGATGCAATCCTACCTGGAGGGGAGAGAACAGATGGTGGAGGTGAACGGAACACTGTCCCCTCCCCTCCCAGTGAGCTGTGGCGTCCCACAAGGAAGCATACTAGGGCCTTTACTGTTCCTAATATATGTTAACGACATGACTTCAGCTTGTGACTGCAGCTTGTTCCTGTTCGCAGATGACTCAGCACTGCTGGTCTCGGACAGGAACAAACTGCAGGTTGAAAAGACCCTCAGCTCTGAACTCGGTAGAATCTGCACCTGGCTCGCTGATAACAAACTATCCTTACACCTGGGAAAAACTGAATCCATCCTCTTCGGATCAAATAGTAATCTCAGCAAGGCAGATGGCTTCTTGGTTAGAGTGGGTGACAATATTATCACACGAAAAGATCAAATTACCTACCTAGGTTCCATCCTGGAGGCCAATCTTTCCGGTGATAAGATGGCCACCAACGTAATCAAAAAAGTCAATCAAAGAACAAGATTCCTTTACAGGATCTCCTCACTGGTCAGCAAAAACACCTTGAAGACCTTAACAGGAGCCCTCGTACAAGGTTTCTTTGACTATGCATCCACCTCTTGGTACCACAGCACCTCAAAGGCCCTTAAAACAAGGCTCCAGACCTCCCAAAACAAACTGGTCAGGCTCCTACTTGGCCTCACCCCCCGAACCCACCTCACCCCTGCCCACTTTGACTGGCTGGGATGGCTTAGGGTCGACGACAGAGTACAGCATCTTGCAATGGGTCTGGTCCACAAGATTCGATACACCACCAAGATACCCATGTACCTGTCTAAATACTTCCTTAATGTAAACGAAGTCCACACCCACAACACCAGAGGGAGTGCAACAAACCATGTACAACCCAGATTCGGCACAAACAAGGGACTAAATTCTTTTCGCTCCTATGCCACCAAAATGTGGAACGCCCTACCAACAGTCATTAAGACATGTGAATCCCTTGACTCCTTCAAAACCGCTCTCAAAGGGCACCTACGGATGGCTGCAATTCGAAACTGGCCTCTGTAAAATCTGAATCCCCCCCACCCCCCCACCCCATTTTCCCTCACTGTATATTGTATCTTTTCCCTTTTTTGCTTCCCATATGATGAATTTAGCTACATAGAAATGTCTATTTGTATGTCTCTAAATGTTTGTATGTCTTTAAATGTTTTGATGAATTGAACAATGTGGACCCTGTTGTAAACAAGTGTAATGCTTAATTGGGTCGTCCACTCACAGTTGACAGTCTTTGTATTGAGTTTGTGCTTAAAATGTACTGTAAATTCTACAAACTGTTAATAAATATTTCAATCAATCAATCAATCAATTGTATTCTGTGCGGGCAGCGACCGGGAGCCAGTGGAGGGAGTGGAGCAGGGGGGAGACATGTGAGAATTTTGGCTGGTTGAAGACCAAGCGAGCTGCGGCATTTTGGATCAGCTGGAGAGGCTTAAGTGCACATGCTGGTAGGCCAGTAAGGAGGGAGTTACAATAGTCGAGTTTTGACAAGACTGTTGTCTGGATTAGGAGCTGGGCTGATTCCTGGGTGAGGAACGGTCTAATTCGGTCTAATTGATGAACATTTTTGTTCAAAAAGGGAATTCACAATAATGAATGCACTGGCAAACTGCAACTGCATAGACAACGTCTATGAATGGGTCATTAAATCATCTGGCCATTATAGAAAAATGGGGGGTATTTTTTTCAGCATGAAATTCTTTCATTATAACACATTAACATTTACTAACACTATATAAAAAAGATTCTCCACCAGGCCGAAGGCATGGGGAGAGAGACTGAGAGTATGTTTTGCACTCCGTCCGTCCGTCTGTCCGTGTGTGTGTGTGTGTGTGTGTGCCCATCTGTCTGTTACCAGCTAATCTCCGGCACCGTTAACCTGGTCGACACCACATTTTGCACACACACTCCCTGGATGCCAATGATGAACCTCTTTTGTAAAACACAATTTTTTATATTACTCCTCCAGATTCTGTCCAAAAATCCCTGCAAATCGTTACACAGTATCTCTATAGTCATGTGTTCAAGACGGATCTGTTCGATATTTCATATTCCATCCTAATTGGCGAACATTGGCTTTCAAAGTTTCCAGGATTAGCCCGTTTTGAACAAGTCTCAAATCATGAACGCAGTGTGCAATTTACGTGAAATCTTTCACGGATTATCCTACTAGGCTGAGGAATATATCCCACCCTTTTCACATTGGCCTGTCATAGCGCCACCAACAGGTGGAATTTTGCAAAACACATTTTTGGAACAAAATGCCTCAAATCATCCAATTGCCATCCAAGGCAAAAGAAGAAATGGCACCCTTTTCACATTGGCCTATTATAGCGCCACCAGGAGGCCACAACCTGACATGGCCTGGTGGAGACCTGTTCCCTGATGGGCACTTTATCTAGTTTTTCCATCCTACCATTTTCATGCAATTTACCAATGTCATCAATGATGTATTATTAATATAAATTAAAATACAACTAGAAACATTAGGAGACTAAACTGTACATTCATATCACACCTGCCATGGTTGTATTGTCTGCAAACTGGCACAGCTGTGCCCAATGAAAGGCCCTCTTCCTGGCACACACTGCAACATGTCATGGAGGGCATGGGCCAGAGCATACACAGCCTTGTATATATTATACTCTGGCCTCAGGTCAGACACATCCACAAGGGTCGTTTCTGAATTTCCTAGGTCCTCTTGTCCAGTACACAGCTCTCCACCAGCATCCACCCACTCTGACGGAAGGGGTGCAAATTTACACTGAAATGTGTGCCCCCAAAACGGCCTCACCTAAAGAAACGCAAAGACTTAAGAATGCCGTCACACTGAACTTTGATTCTGCCCATAAGGGCAGATTCTGAAAATGCTTTTCAATGGGAATGGAGTGGTTTGTTGCCATTTGCGGATTTACATAAAAAAGGGGATATTCATTTTTGAACTACTTAGGCGTTTGTGTGCATTCCAGACAGTGTTTACGTTACTTGATTCAATATTATGTGTGTATTTACTATTTTCTTCTTCTTCAAATAAATTATAAAATAAAATAAAATGAATAGTAATCGAAAAACACAGCCCCCTCATTCATTAGAAGGACAATATCAGTCACCAGTAGGCTACCATGGACATGTGTGTGTTTGTCTTTTATACTTTTTTGGGGGGGGAAGCTTTTTCTGTTTATTGGATAGTGTACAGTATGGTGACAGGAAATTGAGGGATAGAGATGGGGAGTGGCAGCAAAGCCGCAGTAAATGCTAAAATTACCCTAGAAATATTTGAAATAACGAATTACTCACTATGGAGTTTTCATGTGTATTGTCAGGATCATTGCCAGGATGTATTTTTAACAAGAAGTCCTTGAATCCTGGTATCTCTCCACGATGGATGGCGACCCCTACGGTGCTCAACAGGTACGGCATGTAGCGAGGAGTGTGGAAATGTGGAAGTGTCGTCCAACCTGCAGCCGCTAACCATTGCAGACCTGTCACTTTCTGTCTTACCACCTGTTGATGGTGTGGGCGCACACACACACACACACACACACACACACACACACACACACACACACACACACACACACACACACAACTTACTTCAAATTTCTTATAACCATTTCATATATAATAATAATTTTCAAAAGAGGTTTCTCATCTCATCAGAACTCTCCTTCCTGGCCAAAGAAAGGTTACATACATACATTTCAAATCCCTGATAATAAAACAAACCTCGTCCATGATATTTATCATATAGGTTCCATATGCAAACGCAATGACCACACGAGCTGTGGATTCCTTCATGACAGTGACAATCCTGTCCAGTTTGTCCAGGTCATTGTCCCAGGGCAGGGCTTCTGAATAAGCCACACAACCCAGAGCAGACCGGGCCAGGTCAGAATGGAAGGTTCGGCCAGCATTGCGGCCATAGGCATCATCACTAAACAGCAATCCTACCCAGGTCCATCCAAACCGCATCATAAGCTGCAGCATAGCTCGCACCTAAAGAATTTGAATCTGATCAGAAATGAATCGGTCTCTATATTCCCTATTCTCTCAACAAAATATTGTGCAAAAGAAAAAACACAGATTTGTGCATGAGTTTTTTCTGAGGTAGTGCTTAGGCTAGATATTCAAAATTAGAGCTTCTGTTTTTAGACAAAAAAAAGTAAAACATAAAAACGTGAATATACTTATATACACTAGTACGTTTTTGAATGCAGGCTAGTCATATAGGTAAATTCAATTGTGATATTACTACTTAATACAAACATCTGTGTACTTCTTCCACCATTGGATGAATCTCGGACCTACCATCAATTACACTCACTAGAGGTATTTGTTAAAGTGTGTGGAACATGTACAACTGTTTACCTGAAAGTCATTATTTGGGATTGTTCTAAAGAAGGACGGGAACTGATTCAGGTCACTCAGAGTAGAGGAAGCAGCATAGTGACTTATCTGAAAAAGGGCATAAAACATCTGTTCTGTGATAGGCCTATACACATCTTTCTTCTTTTTTTGTGAAACTTTTCCCCTGCAAGCAATATCAACAACTAGAAAAAGTGCCCTACTGGGCACAGGTCTCCACCAGGATGAGCAGATGTGAAGAATTCCAGGCAAAGGTTTTTCCTTGGCCTCTAGGGAGTTGGCATACAAAGTTATCCACAGATCCGTGCAGTTAGAGGTAAAAACACTTTTCGGCCAGTTATAGCGCCACCTTGAGGCTGAGTTGAAATTGTTCATGTGGCATTTCGTCCTCTGCCTAGTGGGAATGTGGGTGCACAATTTCACGGAAATCACGCGATGTGTTCATGATTTGCAGCATTTTGTTTGAAACTGAGCACTCCTGTGAGCTTTGGAAGCCAATCTTAACCAATCAGGATGGAGTCTGAGAAATCTGAAAGACCGGTTTCGTTGAATGGCTCTAGAGAGACTGTGTACCAATTTGCGTGATGTTTGGACAAAATCTGTAGGTGTACTGTGCAAAAACTTGTTTTGCACAAAGCGGCCTCCTGGTGGCGCTATAACAGGCCGTTCTGGAAATCTGAAAGACTGGTTTCGTTGAATGGCTCTAGAGAGACTGTGTACCAATTTGCGTGATGTTTGGACAAAATCTGTAGGTGTACTGTGCAAAAACTTGTTTTGCACAAAGCGGCCTCTTGGTGGCGCTATAACAGGCCGTTTTGGAAAGTTTGGGGCAGAGGTTCATCGTTGGCATCCAGGGAGTGTGTGTGCAAAATTTGGCATCGACCGGGTTAACGGTGGCCGAGATTAGCTGGTAACGGACACACACACACACACACACACACACACACGGACACACGGACGGACGGAGTGCAAAACATACTCTCCCCCTGGCCTTCGGCTGGTGGAGACAATAATATGCCTGTAAAGGGAAAATGGGAAGCTGATTTGGGGTTTATTTATGATGACATTGATTGGCATAACTTACTTGAGTGCTCTCAGACTTTCTTAATCTCCACTAAACACAGACAAATGCAGTTTAACATTTGAAATAAAACCCATTATACTCCACATAGATTACACAGAATATTCAATAATGATTCCCCCAACTGCCAGAGATGCAAAATCTCTGATGGAGATTTACTTCATATGCTGTGGAGCTGTCCATGCTTGGAGGAGTTCTGGAAATACATAGTTAGAACAACTTCAGAAGTAGTAGGGTGTGACATAGTACCTGATCCTAGGATCTGGATATTGGGTGACATACAGGGACTCGCATTAAGCAATCATAAGACATACTTTATTTTGTTGGCTGGCGCAGCTGGGAAAAAATATATTCTTTAAAACTGGAAATCTGAAAATTCTCCCTCTCAGAGACATTAGTTGAACGAGTTAACTTCATATTGTACTCCTGAAAAGATTGTATACAATGTACGGAGGAAAGCGACTTTTTTAGTTTAGATTGACTGGCCTAATTATCATATTTTACATTTGTGAATAACCAAATAAACAAAATTAAATAGATCATGGTGACAGGGCATTGAAGTAGGAAACTTACCATGGGTACTCTGTATAAACCTAATATTCTAGAGAGAGCAATAGCACTGGATGAGGTACCAGGACCCACAATTCCTAGCACGGGAGGAGACCCAACACAGCTCTCATCCAATTGAAAGTGCTCCTCTCTGCCACTGACCAGTGACATGGCTCCGCGGAATTCAACTTCAGTCGTCAAACAGGTATCATAGAGGATATATCCCAGAGTCACATTGGGCAGTAAACTGGGTTTTTTGTTGATTTCAGTTATTGCATAAGCCTGGGCCTGGGCCTGCCTGAACCCTTCTCCAGTTTTGCTAATACATCATCAAAATCAGTTTGACAACTTTAATCCTATCTCATCATCAATCATTCGAAAATAGCTGATCTACAAGTTGTAGCTATTTCAAATTAAAATTTGGAAAATCTAGACAATTTGGAAAAAAAATTGTTTTATTCTCAAAAATATCTTTTCAGATGGGATTCCACGGTCAAACAATTTCATTGTTACATTGCTACTCACCTAAAGCAACTGAACTCGTGTGGCTTGGAGGTGAAAGACAGCTCTGGAAAGACTGAAGATAAATGGAACTCAAACAAGCCGCCCAGAATGACGTCCCCAGGCTTGTATATTCTGTTCAGCTTAAACTGTGCCTGTATCTGACATGAGGAGTTAGGTGAGGAATACAAAGGAGAGAACAAAGAGAACAGCGTCAAATACAAGTACAGGTATGAAAGCAGGTGTGTGTCTACACAAGCCGACATGACTGTCCTCTGTCTAACGCCCTCTCCCATTTACCTTTGTGCAGTTCTTACATTTTATACACTATGTACTTTATACGCTATGTCATCCATTCTGTCAAATCATGTCATTACGTAATGTGTCACAACACCCATCTGGGCAGAGAGAGGCAGGGCTTTGGAAACTTAGAATTTCATGGACCCCCAGTTTAATTAACAACAATTAATTAACAACATGGACACAAGTGTGCCATTATGTACTACTGTAGCTAGGTCTATTGTAGAGCGTCATAATACAGACAGATAATACATAAAAATACCCTAAATAAGCATTACGGTATTGACTGGTGGGTTTCAGATGAGAAGTATTAGTTTTGATGACCAGCATCCGTTTTCACCTGTACCATATAAAAGCACTTTATAGACACATTAGACAGGCATATACAGTAGACAGCCGTCAAATTTTGGGTCCTTAGCTACACCGGTTAGAGTTTGTTATCGCTGTGGTTCTCAAACGTTTTAATTTCAAGGACCCAGTTATGCAAATTTAGGCCAAGCCACAGACCCCCATTTTTCATGTAAAATCCTCAGTGTTAATCCAACTCAGTGTCCCATTTTCATACACTCTCAAGTCCAGGTTAGAATCAGAATTTGTTTTATTTGTCATATCACAGGTTTACAGGTGGAAGTGTGTAGCTTGCGGAGTTAGTTCTGTCAGATATACTCGAGCGTGTTCATGCTATGCTCAAGGGATATAAATGTATTTGAGGGGTTAATATGCTGCATTACTATGTGGGTGTATACAATGTTTGCAGTCCCACATGTCATTCGCTGATGTGGCAGTCAGCTGACCAATTGGGCAGGGTATTTAATCTCACCAAGACTGCATGCATTCTTCCTGCATATGGTGACTGACTACATACAGCACAGGTCATCTGAGTAATGGATTGAACATTTTATTTTTAATTTTATTTATTTGTTTAAGTACAGCAGTACAAAGAGTTTGGAAGAGTTTCCATTGTGCTCCATTACAAATTCAACACTCAAACAACTCGAACAACAGGGCAACAGTCAGGAATACAAAATAGAAATCACACTTGTGTGAAGTGAGGGGCGCTCTTATCGTCATTTACATCATCATAAATCATTATACATCACATTCTGTGCTCAGCCAATCAAATAATCAAAGATGTGGTACACACAAACACACATAGCTGGGCATAGGAGAGGCTAGCGCCCCTCAAAAATGTCAATGTCAAAAAGATTTAGACATTCAATTAATGGTAGGTTCTATTTATAATATTTCTATTATAGCAGCTGAGTGCAAGCTTCTAGAGTTCGGCCAGAAGTTTCAAAAATTGTAGAGAACAAAAACAAGTAGGCCTACATGTAATGGTTGGTGTTATGAAAGGGTACGTTTGCCAATTTGAACCCTATATACAATTGCCCATTAGTCTGACAAACCATTTAGAACCTCCAATAGTTCGACAAATGTTAGGTTAGTGTGAGGTTTTAGGTTTAGGGTTGGGGTTGATTTGAGCACAGTCATGACCGAATGTGCTTTGAAATAAAGAGCCATTGGACCAATGTCATGGCAACGCATGATTTGACTCTTCTTTTAGTTCTTTTTTAATTGGTCTGTTCACCAAACTTAAAGTAGTATGATCAACTTTTCTTCAAGATAGATAATACATGTTGGTGTCTCTAACTGGATTACTAATTTCAGTTTAATCTGGCAGACATAAGATTATACTACTAATTTATTGACAATCACATATATTTTTATAAACTTATCGTTGTAAAATACACACAGATGAACTGTTTTGTGATTGAATTTCTGCTTCTATGTCTTGGAGGTGCCTCGACCCATGATAGACTTCTTAGTGTTTCTCTCTGGTTTCAAAAGGATGATATAACACTTCGGTCCAAACAATGCCACCAACACACCAGAACTAGATGCTAAAATAGCAAATACTTCCACTACCTCTGCATATTTTCCTGGAGAGCTGATATATGCAGGAATGAAGGCTATCCACACGGCACAGAAGATCAACATGCTGAAAGTGATTAACTTGGCTTCATTGAAGTTGTCTGGAAGATTTCTTGCCATGAATGCTAGGAGGAAGCTGAGTAGGGCCAGTAAACCAATATAACCTAACAACACTCCAAAACCAACTGTTGATCCCACAGCACACTCATAGACTATCTTATCACTGTGGTATTGTGTGTTTTTATGAGGAGTTGGTGAGGCAGACACAAGCCAGGCTATGCAGATTGTTGCCTGGATGAGAGTAAGACCCAGAACAGTTCCTCTCTGCTGCATGGCACCGAACCACTTCATAATGTCTGCACCCCCAGGCTTGGAGGCCTTGAACACAGCCAACACCACCATAGTCTTTACCAGGATACATGAGACACATAGTACAAAGCTGATACCAAATGCTGCATGCCTCATTTGGCAAGTCCAGAGCCTGGGGCGGCCAATGAACAGAAGTGAGCACAAGAAACATAGTTTCAGTGACATCAAAAGTTGGTAGCTGAGTTCGGAGTTGTTGGCTCGTACCATAGGTGTGTTTCGATAATAAATGAAGATTCCCAGGACAGTTGCGCAGATAACTGTGCCTAATAATGAAATGGTTGTCAAGGAGATACCCAGGGCCTCATTGTAGGAGAGGAACTCCACACTCTTAGGGATACAGTGGTCACGCTGGGGACTAGACCAGAAGTCCTCTGGACAACTGGTGCACTCTCTAGAGTCTAATAAAGAGAAGTAAAGGGACAGATTACAGTATAATTCTAAATTCTACAGATAACCTACTGTACATACATGATGTAAACCTACCGGTCTCATTGCTGATTTCTCCCTCAGAGCAAGCAATGCAGTCAAAGCAGCAAACTGGTTGCCCTTTCCTTCTGGCCACACGGGTTCCAGGTGAACAGCTCTCACTGCACACTGACCGAGGAGGCTACAGAGGAAAGTAAAACCTCAATTTCAGTCCAAACTAAATTACATTCAAATTATGAAATAATTTGACATTAGCTATTTTAGTAACCTTTGAGTATTCAAAGTTCCAGAAGATTATGTCTTCGTCAAGGATGAGTTCTTCACCTGCGGAGGTAGATTTCTTGACCACACCCACATTGTGAACCTTAGTGCTTCCATCAGGGAGCCACACCCAGTTCATGATATCCCAGATTGGTAAAACATCACCATTCTCATCAAATGATACATCATCACCAAATGACGTGGTGAAGTTGACCTTTTCCAGGTAATATACAAGCTAGAAATTGTAAAATATGTATTATTATTATAAATTAGAATACAACTAGAAACATTAGGAGACTAAACTGTACATTCATATCACACCTGCCATGGTTGTATTGTCTGCAAACTGGCACAGCTGTGCCCAATGAAAGGCCCTCTTCCTGGCACACACTGCAACATGTCATGGAGGGCATGGGCCAGAGCATACACAGCCTTGTATATATTATACTCTGGCCTCAGGTCAGACACATCCACAAGGTTCGTTTCTGAATTTCCTAGGTCCTCTTGTCCAGTACACAGCTCTCCACCAGCATCCACCCACTCTGACGGAAGGGGTGCAAATTTACACTGAAATGTGTGCTCCCAAAACTGCCTCACCTAAAGAAACGCAAAGACTTAAGAATGCCGTCACACTGAACTTTGATTCTGCCCATAAGGGCAGATTCTGACAATGCTTTTCAATGGGAATGGAGTGGTTTGTTGCCATTTGCGGATTTACACAAAAAAGGAGATATTCATTTTTAACTACTTATCTACGTTTGTGTGCATTCCAGACAGTGTTTACGTTACTTGATTCAATATTATGTGTGTATTTACTATTTTCTTCTTCAAATAAATGATAAAATAAAATGAAAAAGTAATTGAAAAACACAGCCCCCTCATTCATTAGAAGGACAATATCAGTCACCAGTAGGCTACCATGGACATGGTAGCACAACTTTTTCTGCGTTTATTGGATAGTGTACAGTATGGTGACAGGAAATTGGGAGATAGAGATGGGGAGTGGCAGCAAAGCCGCAGTAATTGCAAAAATTACCCTAGAAATGTTTGAAATAACGAATTACTCACTATGGAGCTTTCATGTGTATTGTCAGGATCATTGCCAGGATGTATTTTTAACAAGAAGTCCTTGAATCCTGGTATTTCTCCACGATGTATGGCGACCCCTAGGGTGCTCAACAGGTACGGCATGTAGCGAGGAGTGTGGAAATGAGTATATGTTGTCCAACCTGCAGCCGCTAGCCATTGCAGACCTGTCACTTTCTGTCTTACCACCTGTTGATGGTGCACACACACACACACACACACACACTTTAGGCATTTAGCAGACGCTCTTGATCCAGAGCGACTTACATTTAAGCAAAAACAAAAGCATGGCATACATTTAAGCAAAAACAAAAAGCATGGCATACATCATATATCAAAAGTGCTTATCATGAATCATGTATAAACTAGAACGTAACAGTGGAGTATCTATGTCAACTATACATACTGTACTATATTATACAATATACATGTGTACTATAAAGTGCTATGACTACATAAAATGCAATTCTAGTGCTGTCTACGTAACGAGCTAGAAGTCTGTCTATAATAACAATGCTAACCTAAGTACTATCTGAGTCTACATAAAGTGCTATCTAAAGGGCTTGGCTAGGGCAAGTGCTACGGGCCATGGTGGAGTCTGAAGCGGTGGGTTTTCAGACTACGGCGGAAGATTGGGAGTGAGGCTGCAGTTCTGACTGTGATGGGAAGTGCTTTCCATAGTTTTGGAGCCAGAAGGGAGAAGAGTTTGGGACGTGTGGAGCGTTGTCCCGGCGTTTTTAGTGAAGGTACCTCCAGCTTCCCTGCGTTGGCTGATCTGAGTGCGCGGGAGGGTTTGTAGGGTATGATCATACTTGTGAGATATGGGGGAGCCATGCCTTTGGTTGCTTTGAATGCCAGCATCAGAGTTTTGTATTCTGTGCGGGCAGCGACCGGGAGCCAATGGAGGGAGCGGAGAAGGGGGAAGACGTGTGAGAGTTTTGGCTGGTTGAAGACCAAGCGAGCTGCGGCATTTTGGATCAGTTGGAGGGGTTTAAGTGCAGGCCAGTGGTAGGCCAGTAAGAGGGAGTTGCAATAGTCAAGTTTTGACAACACACACACACACACACACACACGCACAATATATGATATATGAAGCAATGCATTTCCTTCAGTGTAACTTACTTCAAATTTCTTATAACCATTTCATATATAATAATAATTTTCAAAAGAGGTTTCTCATCTCATCAGAACTCTCCTTCCTGGTCAAAGAAAGGTTACATACATACATTTCAAATCCCTGATAATAAAACAAACCTCGTCCATGATATTTATCATATAGGTTCCATATGCAAACGCAATGACCACACGAGCTGTGGATTCCTTCATGACAGTGACAATCCTGTCCAGTTTGTCCAGGTCATTGTCCCAGGGCAGGGCTTCTGAATAAGCCACACAACCCAGAGCAGACCGGGCCAGGTCAGAATGGAAGGTTCGGCCAGCATTGCGGCCATAGGCATCATCACTAAACAGCAATCCTACCCAGGTCCATCCAAACCGCATCATAAGCTGCAGCATAGCTCGCACCTAAAGAATTTGAATCTGATCAGAAATGAATCGGTCTCTATATTCCCTATTCTCTCGACAAAAGTGTGTGCAAAAGAAAAAACACAGATTTGTGCTTTTTCTCAGGTAGTGCTTAGGCTAGATATTCAAAATTAGAGCTTCTGTTTGTAGACAACAAAAAGAAGTAAAACATAAAAACGTGAATATACTGTATATACACTAGTACGTTTTTGAATGCAGGCTAGTCATATAGGTAAATTGTGATATTACTACTTCTACTTAATACAAACATCTGTGTACTTCTTCCACCATTAGATGAATTTCGGACCTACACAGATTATGCACCATCAATTACACTCACTAGAGGTATTTGTTAAAGTGTGTGGAACATGTACAACTGTTTACCTGAAAGTCATTATTTGGGATTGTTCTAAAGAAGGACGGGAACTGATTCAGGTCACTCAGAGTAGAGGAAGCAGCATAGTGACTTATCTGAAAAAGGGCACAAAACATCTGTTCTGTGATAGGCCTATACACATCTTTCTTCTTTTTTTGTGAAACTTTTCCCCTGCACGCAATATCTAAAATACTATGCCTGTAAAGGGAAAATGGGAAGCTGATTTGGGGTTTATTTATGATGACATTGATTGGCATAACTTACTTGAGTGCTCTCAGACTTTCTTAATCTCCACTAAACACAGACAAATGCAGTTTAACATTTTTAATAGAACCTATTATATTCCACATAGATTACACAGAATATTCAATAATGATTCCCCAACTGCCAGAGATGCGAAATCTCTGATGGAGATTTACTTCATATGCTGTGGAGCTGTCCATGCTTGGAGGAGTTCTGGAAATACATAGTTAGAACAACTTCAGAAGTAGTAGGGTGTGACACAGTACCTGATACTAGGATCTGGATATTGGGTGACATACAGGGACTCGCATTAAGCAATCATAAGACATACTTTATTTTGTTGGCTGGCGCAGCTGGGAATTCTTTAAAACTGGAAATCTGAAAATTCTCCCTCTCAGAGACATTAGTTGAACGAGTTAACTTCATATTGTACTCCTAAAAAGATTGTATACAATGTACGGAGGAACCCAGCAACATTTGATAAAATATGGGGTTTTTGTTGCTTTTGTTGTTGTCCTGTCTTTGTTTTTTGTATCATTGTGGAAAAAAGTGTATGTATGTATGTATGTAAAAAGTGTATGTATAGTTTCATTATATAGATATTCCACTGTTACTTTCTTAGCTTACGCATGTTTCATGATAAATGCTTTTATGTGATGTATTCCCATGCTTTTGTTCTTGCTTAAATGTAAGTCGCTCTGGATTAAGAGCGTCTGCTAAATGCCTAAATTGTAAATTGTAAAAGAAAAGCCTTGTATGACACGTTTGTCTAAATAGAAATATTATTAATTTTTTTAAAGGGAAAGAAAGTAAAGAACAAGATAGACAAATCTAGATTGTCTTTATTCTTTGAACAAGGAGGGCAGGCATTGCCTTTTTGAATCACATTAAATGTGATCTGAATTTTTCAGAAACCAAATTGGAGCACAATGTGCTCTTTTGTCTGAGAGGTCATTTTGACCGTTTTTTAAATATTTTAAAGTTAATTATCTTTGCCCAGGAAGGTTTCAGAAGGTTCCCCTTCCATGACCATCATCAACCATCACCATTATATCATCTCAGAACTTTTTGACATCTGAAACATTTTCTAAATATGAATTTAAGCACATGCTAGTTTTGCCCTTTTTTCTTCAGACCTTCTAGTGTTGACACAATCTGCCCTACCCCATATTATTATAACAATGTATATAGCACCATGGACAGCGACACTGTCATGGGGCTGTAGGATTTCTATGAGCCATAAGTCAAAGGTCATACTTCTAACACTGATGCATTGTGTCTGCCCTCTCTGTTCACATGTGGTGCCTGCAAATAAATATGTTATAAATATGTCTTTCAAGCTGTAAAAAGGACCAATACATTTATGCCAGTCAATCTAAGATTTGACCCAAAAGAAATTGCAATAGTAATCGTTCAAGGTTTTTTTTCATGATCCTTAGGGTCATCCAAATAACATTAAAATTGATTATTATATAAATTGTGGATCATGGTAAATTTGGGGTTGGGGTACCATTTGGATACCAGTTGGGGTACCATTGAAAACCTATTAAATTATGCTTTAAGTAGCATGTGACATGTAGAACTAGGGGTTATTCATGATTCTGAATCAATTGCAAGCATTTGTTTTGCACGAAAAAAACTCCTTCGGCTAAAAACGGCCATAGCCGTCTTCATGAGGTCTTGATGACGTCATCACATTTGGGCAAGTGGCTATGGCCTTGAACGATTACTATTGCAATGTATTTTGGCTCAACCCCTTTTTTAGCTTAGATTGACTGGCCTAATTATCATATTTTACATTTGTGAATAACCAAATAAACAAAATTAAATGGATCATGGTGACAGGGCATTAGGAAACTTACCATGGGTACTCTGTATAAACCTAATATTCTAGAGAGAGCAATAGCACTCGATGAGGTACCAGGACCCACAATTCCTAGCACGGGAGGAGACCCAACACAGCTCTCATCCAATTGAAAGTGCTCCTCTCTGCCACTGACCAGTGACATGGCTCCGCGGAATTCAACTTCAGTCGTCAAACAGGTATCATAGAGGATATATCCCAGAGTCACATTGGGCAGTAAGCTGGGTTTTTTGTTGATTTCAGTTATTGCATAAGCCTGGGCCTGGGCCTGCCTGAACCCTCGAATGTAAACACTAACACACAACATCACACTGTAACAATGCATATTTATCTTTGTAGAAACATACATCAACTATTCTTGTGTTACTATCTATCAATGCAAGAAGTTACCGATTCTCCAGTTTTGCTAATATATCATCAAAATCAGTTTGACAACTTTAATCCTATCTCATCATTGATCATTCGAAAATAGCTGATCTACAAGTTGTAGATTGGTCTAATCTAATTTGTAAAAACAATAATGTTTTATTCTCTTGTGGTGGTTCCTGGCAAAAAATATATATTTTCAGATGGGATTCCACGGTCAAACAATTTCATTGTTACATTGCTACTCACCTAGAGCAACTGAACTCGTGTGGCTTGGAGGTGAAAGACAGCTCTGGAAAGACGGAAGAGAAATGGATCTCAAACAAGCCGCCCAGAATGACGTCCCCAGGCTTGTACATTCTGTTCAGCTTAAACTGTGCCTGTATCTGACATGAGGAGTTAGGTGAAGAATACAAAGGAGAGAAAGAAGAGAACAGCGTCAAATACAAGTACAGGTATGAAAGCAGGTGTGTGTCTACACAAGCCGTCATGACTGTCCTCCGTCCAACCCCCTCTCCCATTTACCTTTGTGCAGTTCTTACATTTTATACACAGTGCTGTCATCCATTCTGTCAAATCATGTCATTACGTGTCACACCTCCCATCTGGGCAGAGAGAGGCAGGGCTTTGGAAACTTTGAATTTCATGGACCCCCCAGTTTGATGTGTGCATTAGGTCAGATCTAGCAAACCCAGCAAACTTGATAGGCATCGACTAATTTGTTATACAGTAAGATTTATGCCATTAGGCCCACTACAGATGAAGCAGAATGGGGTGGAGACCAGGCTTTACATTCTTTGCAATTGTAATAAATGCAAACTGTATGGCAGAAGCATTTGAAAATAGCCTGAGTCAACAGTCTGCCTCTCTCGACTAATGCAGGATAAGGCCCATCTATCCAGGAGAATTGGGGTGCAGCGAATAGGGGATGATGATGACTGGTAGCAGAGCGGTCTCCATGAAAGCTATATGGCCATGCAGGGTGTCCGCACTCCTTAATCCATCCCTGAGTGTACAAGACTGTATGTATGCTAAGGTCCATGCCCTCCATGACATACTTACAATGTGTGTCAGGAAGAGGGCCATACCTTTCATTGCAGACAAGTAATCAAACACTGGTGTGTGTGCGTGTGTCAGCTGCTGCATGCGATGCAGGTTGACCAAGACTTGGTGGCCTGCATCACGGACTACCGCACTGTCAGACGTGCTAGTAAGTATAGGTCAGTGCTCTCACCCTCAGTTCACCTTCATGGGATTCATACCAACTTTGAATGAATGAATGAAAAAGCTCTAATCAACTTTCACTTCAACTCAACATGTTGCCCCGATGAGTCGCCCGATCGATGACATTGTCATTAGAGTTCTCAAACTCTGCCCGAACCCGACCAGGCCCGAACCAAATGTATGCTAATCAGTATGAGTATAGTATAATCCATGTGTTCATTCATGTGTTTTTTTTTTTTTTACAACCTCTGTAAACGTGCAAATTAAACAAACCATGTGCAAGCAAAAGTGTGTGTGAGTGTGAGTGATGCCATCTGGCCTAGTGGTGATGAAATAGTGGCTCCAGTGGTGATGAAATAGTGGCTCAACAGGTGCACCGTTGGAAAATAATTAATTTTCAGGCCCAATGAGACGACTGAGTCACCAGAGATTGTTTCAAAACATGCTAACAATAATTAACAAGGACAGAGGGGATTCATATTTACTACTGTAGCTAGGTCTATTGTACAGTGTCATAACACAGTCTCACTCCCAACCCATTTAATTAGACATTAAAATAATATGGATATAGTTTCAGGACTGTTAACATTTCTAGCAAGAAATGGGCATTGTAATTTCATAATCTAATAATGCAAACTACTACAGCACAACTGCGACCTGTAAGAAATGTTCACACATGCAGCACCACCCTCATTTCCAGTAAACCCTTGCGCTCAAAGACAGTGGTTAATGTAGGGGCTCCTTGACAGAAAAGGTTTGCAGCGATTCTATTACAAGTGTGCCCCTAAACAAATGGAAAAACACTAATATAACAATGTACAAACAAATGTACAAAATAAACCATGAAAGATGAGTTTTCAATGTGATACACAGGAACTTAGTATATTGATTCAAGCCGGAACACAATACATTTATTGATCAGTAAAATGAAATGCTTTGGCCCGGACGCGAACACTTTTAAAGAGGGCCCTGATCCAGAAAAGGTAATGGTGATGGTGAATGAGTTAATCTAACATACATTCAAAGCACTTCTAAGGGGTGTTATAGAAATGCAGACCATTTATTGCACATGTGTACAGAATTATATGAATAGAATTCAAGCTCTCATAATTGAAAAATAATAAAAATACAATTCCTCAAATAAATCACAACCCAAATATTGGTGACGTCAAACCTGAATTACAACAGTGACATTTAAGACTACCATGTCAGCTTTAAGATCATAATCAAGGATTAAAGGACTTACTGTAAGTCTCAGCAGGATTTTGAAAAATGTGTCCATGCATGTTTCTTGAGTATGTTTATTCAGAATGCTGCTGCTTGAGTCCTCATACTAACGCCAATAACGTGGATCACATCAGTCCAGTTCTCAGATCTTTACACTGGCTCCAATGTTTGTCAAATAATTGATTTCAATAATACCGATTGTCCTTTTATAATGCCAGTCTTTGTCTTAACACTCATGATTTGAAAGTTTGTGTGCACTTTGAATTCCATTTTAGTTTAAATGCGCTATACAAAAACAAACTTGACGAAAGGAATGTATCGCATAATACTTACAGCATACATACGCTAATATTTCCAGTAATTACAGGATATATAATATTCTTCATATAAAAATAGACGTTAATAGGCTTGATTGAGAGTCCGTTATCTAAAACAATATTCAGTGAGGTTGGCAAAAGGGCCTTACTGTGTGGAGTTTGCATGTTCTCCCCGTGTCCCCTAGGGTAGGTACCCTCACAAAAACATGCAGTAATCCTGGTCTCTAAACTACCTCCCCCTGGTCAGAAAGGGCGCCTGATGGAGTGGAAAGGAACTGGTCGGAATAACGTGTTCCTTCCACGCGCTACGTCCGGCCGGGGAAACTCCCCCGTCAGGTGAAAAGAAGCAGCTTGGACTCCTCATGCATAGAAGGAGGCATGAGGTCTGTCCGCTGCCCCCCCAAGTTGGCAGAGGAAGTGTAGCGCCCATGATTACATTAGATAATTGGCACTGGGTGATAAAACTGGGTTGCAAAATCGTGGGATAAAAATTATATTAAAAAAAATATATATATATATTCAGCGAAGTTCAGTGTTATTTAATGGTTGAAGAATTAGCATCAGTATTAGTGAGGGCTGTAGTTGAGTGATCCCAGCAGCAGGGGGTGGTATAGAGCTGATCAGATCCAGATGTCGGAGGTGCAGTCTCCTCCGGGGTAACGGAGCTCGTGGGCCAAAGCCGGACCGTCTGGTTCTTTACCGAAGTCGATCAAGAAGTTCTCATTGCACTTCAAACCTCCATTAACTGAATCTACGTCTATCTGCATCATCACTGAGCCCTCTCTGGAGACAGACAGACAAGAGAGAAAAGCTCTTACCTCCTTGGCATACTGGCGGTGTGCACAAGACAATTGGCTCTGATTGGTCCAGTGGTTTGCATGATTAGCGACAGACAGACAGTATCTCTGTCATAAGAGTATAAATGTGTTACAGTATAAATCATGCTTTAAAATTGTAGCCCTGTTACATAGTGCATGATGTTTTTTAGTTCTGGCCTATAGTTTAAAACATTGTAACCCTAGCCAAGTAGATCATATTTGGATATATATAAGATCTGTATCAAAGTTTAACTACCCCAAATCCAATCTGCTTAGATTGCTTCGGTGCCGTAACATGGTAAGTCAGTCCCTCTGTTAGACTGACAGTCAAACGGACGCAGACTGGCTGTGTCTGTACTCTGTAGGCGTCAGTATACACGCAGCATGTTACACGTAGAATATTAGAAGTGTGTGAGTTACTTGATCATGTCAGGGTAGAACTGTTTGTCCCAGGCGCTGTAGAGAGACGTCGTCACGTACAGCCTCGTCCCGTCCAAACTGAGCTGCAACATCTGAGGACTGCCCTGAATACGCTTCCCCTACACACACACACACACACACACAAACAAACACAGTAAAAGAAAATTTTATTGTGCAACGTAAGTCTATTGCTTGTGTACAATTTTGAGGTACAATTATGATTACGACAATATTTATGCACCAAACCACGTTGAAATGTTCTCCATATTGTCAATACTCTCTAAATGTAATCACATCTCAGTCTACCTTCATGGAATTGCTGCCCCCTGGAGGGGGCTAATCTCACTCAGTCACTAAATTACATTTCAAATGTTCGCCCAAAATTGATTTATATTCAAATACGTTTTTTATAATATCAATTAATTTGATTACGGTAGTTTGATGAACTATTTCAACCCTGATTTTACATGATGTACCCTGGAGGAGTCTCGACTCGAGTCTACCAACTGTCCCAAGAGTTCAAATACAACATGAACATACAACACGGTGAAGCATAGTTTACCTATTATGAGATTATAGAGTTCAAATACAACACTGTGAAGCATAGTTTACCTATGATGTCACATAGAGTTCAAATACAACACGGTGAACAAATACAACACGGTGAAGCATAGTTTACCTATGATGTCACATAGAGTTCAAATACAACACGGTGAACAAATACAACACGGTGAAGCATAGTTTACCCATTATGTCACATAGAGTTCAAATACAACACGGTGAAGCATAGTTTACCTATTATGAGATTATAGAGTTCAAATACAACACGGTGAAGCATAGTTTACCTATTATGTCACATAGAGTTCAAATACAACACGGTGAAGCATAGTTTACCTATTATGTCACATAGAGTTCAAATACAACACGGTGAAGCATAGTTTACCTATTATGTCACATAGAGTTCAAATACAACACGGTGAAGCATAGTTTACCTATTAGTTCAAATACAACACGGTGAAGCATAGTTTACCTATTAGTTCAAATACAACACGGTGAAGCATAGTTTACCTATTAGTTCAAATACAACACGGTGAAGCATAGTTTACCTATTATGTCACATAGAGTTCAAATACAACACGGTGAAGCATAGTTTACCTATTAGTTCAAATACAACACGGTGAAGCATAGTTTACCTATTAGTTCAAATACAACACGGTGAAGCATAGTTTACCTATTAGTTCAAATACAACACGGTGAAGCATAGTTTACCTATTATGTCACATAGAGTTCAAATACAACACGGTGAAGCATAGTTTACCTATTATGTCAAGAGTTCAAATACAACACGGTGAAGCATAGTTTACCTATTATGTCACATAGAGTTCAAATACAACACGGTGAAGCATAGTTTACCTATTAGTTCAAATACAACACGGTGAAGCATAGTTTACCTATTATGTCACATAGAGTTCAAATACAACACAGTGAAGCATAGTTTACCTATTATGTCAAGAGTTCAAATACAACACGGTGAAGCATAGTTTACCTATTATGTCACATAGAGTTCAAATACAACACGGTGAAGCATAGTTTACCTATTATGTCACATAGAGTTCAAATACAACACGGTGAAGCATAGTTTACCTATTATGTCACATAGAGTTCAAATACAACACGGTGAAGCATAGTTTACCTATTATGAGATTATAGAGTTCAAATACAACACGGTGAAGCATAGTTTACCTATTATGTCACATAGAGTTCAAATACAACACGGTGAAGCATAGTTTACCTATTATGTCACATAGAGTTCAAATACAACACGGTGAAGCATAGTTTACCTATTAGTTCAAATACAACACGGTGAAGCATAGTTTACCTATTAGTTCAAATACAACACGGTGAAGCATAGTTTACCTATTAGTTCAAATACAACACGGTGAAGCATAGTTTACCTATTATGTCACATAGAGTTCAAATACAACACGGTGAAGCATAGTTTACCTATTAGTTCAAATACAACACGGTGAAGCATAGTTTACCTATTAGTTCAAATACAACACGGTGAAGCATAGTTTACCTATTAGTTCAAATACAACACGGTGAAGCATAGTTTACCTATTATGTCACATAGAGTTCAAATACAACACGGTGAAGCATAGTTTACCTATTATGTCAAGAGTTCAAATACAACACGGTGAAGCATAGTTTACCTATTATGTCACATAGAGTTCAAATACAACACGGTGAAGCATAGTTTACCTATTAGTTCAAATACAACACGGTGAAGCATAGTTTACCTATTATGTCACATAGAGTTCAAATACAACACAGTGAAGCATAGTTTACCTATTATGTCAAGAGTTCAAATACAACACGGTGAAGCATAGTTTACCTATTATGTCACATAGAGTTCAAATACAACACGGTGAAGCATAGTTTACCTATTATGTCACATAGAGTTCAAATACAACACGGTGAAGCATAGTTTACCCATTATGTCACATAGAGTTCAAATACAACACGGTGAAGCATAGTTTACCTATTATGTCACATAGAGTTCAAATACAACACGGTGAAGCATAGTTTACCCATTATGTCACATAGTTAATACAACACGGTGAAGCATAGTTTACCCATTATGTCACATAGTTAATACAACACGGTGAAGCATAGTTTACCTATTATGTCACATAGTTGGAACAAACTTACAGACACACTCTTTGTGCCAACAATGACTACTTTTAAATCCATGTTAAGTTCTCCACTGCTTTTCTTGAAACGTTTTCAGTTTATCACTTTTTGAGTGGTGCAACCACTCCTACAACCAGCAATGTCCGTGTACCTGTATCCTGTTGTCATGAGCACGAGTGGTGTGTGCATGCGTGAAATTGGAACAACACGAGTATGTGACTTATTAATACCAGTAGGGGCGACAGAAACAGAGAGAGGAGTATGCTGTGCCTGCGAGCGAGAGCGAGAGAGAGAGAGCGAGAGAGAGGGGTTCACACAGGTGTGATTTTTCATTGTAATTCCAATGCAGGCAATATTGTTATTTTCTTATTCTTAATGCCCTACTGCTTGATCATACTACACTGTCACACACTAAAACATCTAAAGTAGCAGATCTATATAAGCTCGGATCACGGCGCGAAGCGACGCATTTTGAGCTTGTAGATCTGTTACTTTTGGTACACTTTGAATTTGAATCCTGAAAAAAGTTCAGGAACAGTTTTGGACATTTTTCCAGAAGAACCAGACAGACAGAGTAAAGGTGTTGGTGTGTGGCTTTCCTTTACCTGCAGTATAATCAGCTGATAAACACACTGATAACTGATAGTCAATACGACCTTCGATAAGATCTGACCTTCACCAAGTTGAAAAACAGGGACATTCTCTTGACAGAGCGTGATAAATGAACCATGTGAAATATTTACATTACATAAACACTAGTATGTATACAATAGGTACTATACCGGTATATCAAATATACTGTATTATCATTGTCGTGTAGGAATCTCTTATCCCCATACTCTGTGTTTTTTGGTAAATTAACGCCCTACAGCTTCACACAAAAGTAGCAGATCTACAAGCTTGTAACATGGCGTGAAGCAACACATTTTTAGCGTGTAAATCTGCTATTTTTGCCATACGATTTGCCATATGAGGTTTCCACCGGACAGAGACAATATAAAGTTAAGTGTGTGCGAGCATGCACGTGTGTGTGTGTGTGTGTGTGTGTGTGTGTGTGTGTGTGTGATGGACGACCACATTCCAGGTGGTCAGATTGGGCTGAACTGTTCCATAGTGTGTTGTGATACAAAGAAGTTCATGGGCAGGGCAGGTCAAATATTCTATTTATTCCCTGAGCAAGCAGGCATAGCTTAATATAATGGTAAAAATGTCAACAATTGTGCAGGAAACTCCAGGGTAGAAGAAGAAAGTTACATAGTGCAGATTTAACTCTGAACTGATTTCTGTCATTCAAATGTCTCTGTGATCCGCATAAGGACTGCTGGAACCACAGCATCCCTACCGTATGCTGGGAGTGAACATTCTGCATACACAGATGGTCTACATTACAAGGTTGATTAGTGAGGTTGAAGATGTACCTGGATAATGCGTGGAGGGGGCTGGGCCTGGTCCTCTGGATCATCCATGACTTTGACAGGGCCATCATTAATCATGCTACCTCCTAGAAATATCTGAAACATAGCATAATATTCACATTAACCAACTACTACTACAATATTCAAATGTATTAAATGCAGCGATTCTCAACCTGTGGGCTGGGGCCCACTGATGGGCCCCCGTGGGCCTCCAAATTGGAAAGATACTGAGATTGTATCGATAACTATAACAATGTACAAACGACAAAAGAAAACATTTTGTCATGTTCTTTTTTTGTGATAAACAGGAACTGGAAGTATATGGATCCAAGCAATCGATTCATTGATCATTAAAATAACATGATGTGAAAATGCATGCTCAGATGGGAGGGGCACAAACGCTTTTGCGATTTTTTTCTAGATTACATTATATTCACAAGTTGCAAAAATATTACTAAACCCAATCTAAATTGATATGAAACAGAAATTCAGTATCTTTTATTTTATTGGATAGACTCCGA
Source organism: Protomyctophum parallelum (assembly GCF_964188405.1). Lineage (NCBI taxonomy): Eukaryota > Metazoa > Chordata > Actinopteri > Myctophiformes > Myctophidae > Protomyctophum > Protomyctophum parallelum. The sequence goes on along the minus strand of NC_139698.1, from coordinate 30,543,502 downwards.
CCTGGCCGACCAATCGCGGTGCCTTTCTGTTGCTGATGTCATACTGTCTGATGTCGCCATGCAGCCAATTACTGAAGTACAGGAAACGGTCGTCAAGAGAGATCAGGATGTCTGTGATTAGACCTGTCAAGAAAACAGTGAAACAATACATATTTATGTCAATAAAAATGAAAATATGACTCAGTAAAATTGTAAATAAAATACATACTCCAGTAAAACACAGTACCTTTTCATTAAGCCCCACCATTCTCACCCATTGATGGGATTTCTCCATATAAAGAATTGATCATTTCAGTAGCAAGAGCTTCAAAATGTCTTCTAAATATAGTCAACAGGGCCTGCAGTAAGCTATGCACTGGAAAAATGAGCATGACATTATTTCAATAAACTAGAAATACTAGGAAATGTTAGAGGGAGAAACAGTATAACCAACTCAATCAACGACTGTCCGACGGGAGTTTTCATGAAATGCATAGTAAGACTACAGTGATTGTTATTATTGGCATCACCTGGGTGGCTCAGTCGTGTAACTTTCCCAACGTTAAGCTGTGTATGTGTTCAACAACACAGCCATGCAAAATAACACTGACAGAGCTATGAGCCGGTGACGAAATCTTGCCCAGCATTAGCAACGGTTGCTAAACTATTTGGATTGGACTCGCTTTTGGGGTGGGGTTTAGCAAAGGTGCCCCCATCCTTGCATATGCCCATGTCACTGCTGACCCCTACTGGTTGGTCTTGAGAAGGGTGTAGATACAAGCCGATACAAGCTCAGAAGCTTGTAGAACTTCATAGTTTTTTACACCAGCTGCTTCTTCTTTTGACTAGACAGTGAGGAAATTCACTGAAAGGACATAACACCCCTCCGCTGCTGAACAAACCGTTTAACCAATTAAACGTTTACAATAGGAATTAGAAGTTTCTGGAATCCCTGCAATGCAACTAGTTGCTGAACGTGTTTTTATCTGCTTGCTAAGATGTGGAATATTTTCAATTCAAATCAGTTGAGAGGTTATGGACGTGATATCATTATCATACCCGGCCGGATGTTATTCAGGAACGCCTACAGAGTGGCAAAAACTACTTTCTGGCCTTGACAGCACATACAAACAAACAGAAACCCATTTGATTGCATCAAACAACGTTAAACTCACTTTGCCACTCCCTTTATGCATGCCTCTACCCTCTATTGGAAGCGTTTTTTTGGCAAGCTACCAGTGTTCATCTGTTTTCACACCTTGTGGACACATATTGTCACTATCGTTCAGTGACAGAAATCACCGTCACGTGCCTGCCTGCCACCCCCAAACAAACAAGACAAAGCCAGTGAAGGAATAGAACACAAGTGTGGTGTATGGGAATTCCTTGCGTGTTTCGTTTACAGTACATGAAGTTTGTTTGAAGTTGGAATAATATTTCTAATAGCAATAGAAGATGATAATACAGTACCGGGCATCTCAGGAAGCATCCAGCCCTCCACCTTCTTCATGGGGACCTCAATGACTTTATCTGCAGCCCACTCTCCTGTCTGGTAGTACAATAAACACACACTTTAAGCTCTCCTGTCAGGTAGTACAACTATTACATACGCACATAACATACATAACTACTACTATACATGCTATCTGTATATATATATATATATATATATATATATATATATATATATATATATATATATATATATATATATATCTCTATCTTTGATTATTTTACCCGTTTGTATGCTGTGTTCTTTTCCCCTTACCTCTCCTGCACTACCCTACGGCTCTCCTCACGAAAAAAAACGTATTTAGACCCGTGATGTGACAATTTGAATTCCGGACTTTTACTTGTAACGGAGGAGTTCTACATTGCAGTATTGATACTTTTATATTCAAGTAAAACAACTGAGTATTTTTCCCACGACTGGACAGTACCGTTTTCTTGTAGAAGTGGAAGATGGCTCCAGGCAGTGCACAGCCCACGTAGCCTTCAGCAGCAGAGGGCTCGTGGAGGAAGCGACACTCCAGAGGAATCCTGCCCATCTCTCCCAGCTCCACAGTCTGGATGCGCTCGTGGGTCTGCCAGTCCCACACATGCACCGCACTGCCATACTTACCTGGAGAATTACAGTACACTTATCAATGGCTTAGCAATGGCTAAAACTCCTACTCAAATAAACGTTTGCGATTTCAAAGTTCTGTTTCTTTGTCTGGACGGCATGAGTGCAAAGTGACGATTGAGGGGATGATCAGTGTCATTTTCTATTGTGAGTGCTAAACATGTGATGGCTTTATCGTTCTTGGGAGGCAATACTGAAAAGTTTGTATTTGTTAGACATGGTCAATATATTGAAAGAAACATGGAGAACAATACAGCAGAACAGGTTGAATAATATTTTTACAGTATATACTATATAGTAGGATAAGTAGGTGATGCTGGGCAACAGAAAATGTGGATGCTGAGAACGTGAACAAAGAAACATGCATCTGGCCTAAGCAGAACCCGCAACGTACCATCTTTCACGTGTTGAGGGTCGAAGCCGCCGGCCAGGGATTTGGGGGCGCCCCACTCGGTACTTATCATTACGTTGTGACGAGGCTGGTACCAGAAGTCGTAACCGAACGGCGCCGTGTCCCCTTCGTGCTCCCAGTTCCCGACCACCTCAAACGTCTCACCATCCAACAGCACGAAACCACCTGGAGGTCAAAAACGATATTGGAGGCCCAGGCCGTAGCGTAACGGTCTGGGCACCGGACTGGTGATCCAGTCGCGGTGTGCCGCGGGTTCGACTCCCGAACCCGACACGGCCTTTACCGCATGTCATCCCCCCATCTCTCTCCCGTTTCCTGTCAGCCTACTATCTGTCCCTTAAAAAAGAAATCAATAAAAGGCGTAAGCCGCAAAAAAATATCTTAAAAAAAAAAAACGATATTGGATTCACCCGTTAACCCATTAAGACTTGAGGCCGATTCTAAAAATGCCTTCTAAATCAGTAGTTCAGTTTCAAAGTTTTTAAAAAATGTTAAAAAATAGCAGATGCAGTGCAGCACAAAGTGACGGGTTGCGAGCTTGTATATTTTGAATAGTCAAAGCAAAAATCTAAAATGACAGATGCTTTCTCGGCCACAATAGGTTTGCTAATGCCCAAGTTATGCTACGTGTGCAACGAAAACAATCGACCTACAAGATCACAACGCACTGCATCCGCAATGCATTGTGAACTTGTGAGCTATTTTCGGTGAGCAACGCCGTCATGCAACCAAGCAGGAATATACGTGTACAGTTTCAGTGCGCCCCTGCTTACCCTTGCCATTGCCAGAAGGGTCTCCCATGCAGCTGATCATGATTTCACCGGAACCAAGGCAGTGTGAGGTGTGTGGGTTAGCCAGACCACATTTCCAGTACAGCTCAGTGGGCTCCACGATCTACACAAGAGCACAACTCAAGAGATCAAACACCTGGAGGCATGTGGTCTTCTGTTCCCCACACAAACTTGTTTGCACGCAACAACAGTAAACTGGTTAAATACAAAGGGATCAGATCTACTATAGTTCTATAGTATAGAACAGTGTGAAAATAGCAGATCTACAAGATCACAATATATATAAAAGTGCCCCCCAGGGCACAGGTCTCCAACTCTCCACCAGGATAGAAGTGTTTTTGGAAAAATGTCAAGTACCATTTCTTCCTCAGCAGGAATATACGTGTACAGTTTCACCGCAATTGGACGCCGTGTTAATGATTTGCGGCATTTTGTACAAAACCACTCCCATATTCCATCGTGATTGGCTTCCAAACAGACCCGTCTTGATCACGCGACTATAGAGATCATGTGTACCGATTTGTGTAAGATTTGGATCAAATCTGAAGGAGTAATATAAAAAAAGAAGTTCAACATACAGTAAGTCTGCCTCCTGGTGCCGCTATAAAGAGCAGATGTGAGAAATACAGGTCAAAGGTTTTTCCTTGGCCTCTAGGGAGTGTGCATACAACGTTTTACAGGCATTTCTTCCTCGGTCTAGTGGGAATGTGCATGCAAAATATTCCTCAAATTGCACTCTTCAAAACAGACCAATCCGGCAAACTTTGGAAGGCAATCTTAGACAATGGGGATGGAATATGGGGAAGCAGACAGGTCCATGTTGATCACATGAGTATAGAGATAGTGTATACTGATTTGTGTGATGTATGGAAATGTGTTTAGCAAAAAATCTGCCTCATGGTGGAGCTATAACAGGCCAAACATCGGGGCAGAGGTTCATCGTTGGCATCCAGGGAGTTTGTGTGTGCCGTTTGGCATCAACCAGTGCTGAAGATTAGCTGTACACAGACGGACGGATGGACACACACGGATGGAGTGCAAAACATACTCTCCCCATGCCTTCGGCTGGTGAAGACAAAGATCTTTGCATTTTGTTTTTAATTCACACTTTTGCTTTTTTTGTGAATGTTTTTTTTTTAATGTTTTGAAATAATTAAAAACTAAATGTAGGAAACAAAAAGTAAAGGGAACCAACCAGTGTTCTACAAGACATTAACTCTGGCCTCTGCTTCTTAAGTCAACTGTGAATCTTTAACACTGAGTTTACCTAAACTGCAACCCCTGGGCATTCTGTAAGCTAATGTTTGGGTTAGCTCAAGTGTTAAAAAGCCCTTATGAGGCCCAGGCCGTAGCGTAACGGTCTGGGCACCGGACTGGTGATCCAGTCGCGGTGTGCCGCGGGTTCGACTCCCGAACCCGACACGGCCTTTACCGCATGTCATCCCCCCATCTCTCTCCCGTTTCCTGTCAGCCTACTATCTGTCCCTTAAAAAATCAATAAAAGGCGTAAGCCGCAAAAAAATATCTTAAAAAAAAAAAAAAAAAAAAAAAAAAAGCCCTTATGATATGATCTCCGTCTCTGATTAGAATACACTTAAGCATTACAGCTCCAAGCAGTTATCAATTCCCAACATTAAAAAGCAACAGTTAGCAGTTATTCCATTTCCAATTGAAAACAAGAATGAATTGTCAACTCATGATGACAGTGTTGAATAGACAGATGAATTGCATCTGTGTGGAGTTTCAAAGCGAAGAAGAGGAAGAAGGAAGTTGTCCTGCTGCTCAGGATTTCATTATAATCTTCCTCTGTTGTCGCAAACTGATGACATCGCTGTCCCCAAGGAGGTTTAACCTGTCCCCCACTCACTCTCTCATGCCCTCTCACCAACAGTCCCATGTGTTTTATTTGTAATGATTGACACATAGGTTGTGTAACCTACGGCGATGACAGTTCAGAAACCATCACCTCACTTATCTATTTTACTTATGAAATTTTGACCATAGATGACCTTTTGTCATCTTACCTTCTTCTAGTTATAAAAACACAGACGCACAAGTTTGATATTTACTACGCTAAGGGCCGATTCATACTCCTATTTTACAGCTGTTTCGGCGCTGTAGTGACGAAATGATTTTCAGTAGCACCGAAGAGCCGACTTTAGGATGGTATCCACCCCCCTGAACCTCAAATGACGTCACATTGTAGGCTCTACAAAGCCGAACCGACTTTTATTCTGTGCTAAAATAGGAGTATGAATCGGCCCTAAGAGTAAGACAGCTGAGAGGGAGGGAAATACTTACGGTATTTAATGCATACCAGGGCATGACAATCAGAGGCAGCGTAGGCTTGTCATGTCAGCAAAATGTAGTTAAAACTATGTAATTTAGTTCAACTACATGTAGTTTAATGCTCCCTTAAACTACATGTAAACACTCCTATTAATGATTCTTGACCACCCTCTCTATAGCCTACTTAGTCAAATAGACAGGAGTTGCAACTGTACTTGGTAGGCTCTTTGCCAAAAGTAGCAGCTCTATCTACAAGCTGCTGAGCTTGTAGATCTGCCATTTTTGGCAAACTTCCCCCCCAAAAGGATTCAAGTTGGTGGTCTTTTGTGTGGTCAGTCTATGACATCAGCTCACATTTTTTAACCTGGTTTGAATGAGTTTTGAATATTAAAGCCAGTCAAAAGCGAACAAAATAATAATAAAAACACTGTAACATGGTTACAGTATTTTGGGCATGCCATTTTAGGAAAACCTAAAAAAAAAACCTAAAAAGAAAACAAGCCGTTAGAAACAACCTGTTAGAAAACTCTTTACCGTCATACCCAAAATATAAAAGTCAGGTTGAAAGTACCAAAATAAAGTTTGAAAACCAGACTGCTAGATGATGTGTCGACCTCTCACCTTGTGTATGCGGGGTGCACGGGGCTCTGTCCCCACGTCCACCACATAGACACGCGAGGAGATGAGCGACGGGAGGATTAGACGGTTGCGTCGCCTGGAGCTGTCGCCAAAGCAACTGCTGCACGCGTTCCATCCTGAGTGATGGAGCTCATCGTTCAGGTTGGGCATGGGCAGCCTGTGGATCACCTAGAGGGGTCAAAGGTCATACCATGTGTAACTGACTATTAATCCACCAGTTGCTTGATTGAAATTACTTGTATCTCTCTATCTCTCTCCATATTTGTCTGTCCTCTCTGTCTCCGTCTCTCTTTTCCCCTGACACAATCGAGGAAGATCGCCAACCACCCTAGAGCCTGATTCTGCCTGATGTTTCGGTCCAGTGTTAGGTCAATGTTAGGTCTCTGCTCTATATGTATGTACAAGTTATTAATTTGTTTCTCAACATTGGGTCTACAACCAGGGTTCCAAATATACCCCGATACATCTGTCAGGCTCTAGTGGACATGCTTGTGTACACAGCCCAGGGGGCATTCAGAGTATTTATTTCTCCATTCTAGTGTGTTGATCATCTCAGTAGCCAAACTAGCCATATAGCCCAAGACAGAGAATGTGTTGCAGATGTTTCAGATTGTGCAACAAGTGTCAAGCCAATAACATTTCTTCTCCCCTATATGGTCAATATCCTGCAGCTGACTCTCAGGACCCCCACTGGGAATGGAATTCATTCTTGGCCTAAGTTTAGGTCTCTGTGTTTCTTTCTTGCGATGAACACAGCCTGGGTCAGTTGGGTGTGATGATGGTTTCAGTGTCTTTAAAACTTTAACAAAAAACTTAAAGTTTACCCTGAGATCAGAGGCCAGGAGGTAGAGAAGCCACTCGGGAATCAGATGGTTCCCCATTCGATCCCTGGGTGCCCCTGGTTTACTGTCCTTGAGCAAGACACTGAACCCAAAATGCCCAACCTTGAATGGTTTATTTTGTTATGAGTGGTGATTGTGTGTCTGTGTGAATGAGTGAGTGAATGTAATGTCAGTGCATTGTTAATTTTTACTATCAGCTAACTACATAAATACAAATTTCCCCAAGACACACCGGTAGGGACTCAAAACCGTTTTAAGGTCAACCACACAAATGCAACTCGCATTGGTGTGGTTGACCTTAAAAGCCATCTCGTCCCGACCCGACCAAGTTTGGTGTGGTTTTAGTTTTAGGTAAGAATAATAACCCTACTTAATATCTACAGTATAATAACTGGACAAGAGGAAGGTTTTCCTGTCAGACCCAATATCCATGTTAGTACTACAGTAGTCTAGAAACGGTCCACACTCACAAAAGCCAATTTTTTGGTATTGTCATTTACCGCAGAAGCAGTGTAACAAACAGATGCGTTTCGGCTCCTCAGGCCTTTATCAGTGTTTACGGGTCATCAGGTAAACACCTTCCTAAGCGTGAAGACGTTGGCCCAAACTTCTGTGAATCATCTTATGCTGGGGCTACATGATAAATAAGACATTCTAAGAAGGCCCAAGTGAGTGCTGGTGATCTTTTCAAACATACTGTTTCTGCCAGAGCCGTGCATCTAAAAAACTTGAATTGTGAACCATTCAACTGATGAGTGCTTGCTTTTCTCTTTTTCAAATGCTGATGTAGGACTGACTGAGGAACCGAAACGCATACTTTTGCCTGTCACACAGCTGATGCAGTAAATAAAATTGCTTTTGTGAGTGCCAGTTTCTGAAGACTGTTTGCTGTGAGTCTGCATCTGCCATTCGTTGAAATGTTATCAGTAGAGAAAGCTTGGCACGGGACTCCAGGCCTATAGTATTTGAGTACTACTACAGTAGTACCCAGCAGTAGTAGAATTGTTGTAGTACCTGGCAGAACGTAGGAGACTTGGGGTCCACATCCACAGTAGCCAGGTAGTCAGGTTTCTGGATGTCCGTGTTGCGGTAAATACATGGCAGGTAGACAATCTCTTCACGAGGACCTGCAACACAAAAGTGTTCGTATTTTAACCACATGAACCCCAGCATATCCCTATTCTGGGGTTGAACATTCCGCACACACGAAAATAGCAGCTTGCGGATCTGCTATTTTCATCTATGATGATCTTTTGTTTACAGAGGAAACAGGATGGGTTGTGAAACTATGTTGACAGCTAGAATAGCCAAAGTATAGAAGAATTGGGAACATGTTCACCTATAACAACATGAGCAGGGGTCATCAAAATGTCCGTGCGCTGACAATTGTATTTGTGGCAAAGTCTAGATTTTCTATTTTACACCATTATTATATTCGGATTTTGATCACAAGACCAATTACTGAATGTCAAGTCTCAATGTTTTCTTCAGAATATGACACGTATTTACGACACATTATGAGTATAGTTTTATTTGCAAAGACCCATTAACTCTGGGAGTGTAGAGTTACAGACCTGTTATGGTCAGTCAGTACATTGTGTTGTGTAATGCGCATGCTTAAAGTGAGTGGCAAATCTACTAGCAAAGTGAGTTTAACGCCGTTCAATGCACTCAAATAAGACTTTTCTGTTTGGATGTATGGGCCGTCAAGTTCAGAAAGTAGGTTTTTGTTACTTTGCCAATTGTCTGCTCAATTTGGTCAAAAATGTCCGCCATAAGCCAACAAGGACACGAAATAATACAGTCTCTCACCCTTCATGGCATCCAGAGGGGTCTTGTACCCGGGCCCGCAGCCAGAACAACTCGCTGTGGAGGAAGAGATAAGCAGGTTGTAAAAACAACACTTAACTCTAAATGACGGCTTCATTGTTGTGCAACTCTGTGTTCTGAACAGGAGACCATCCTCATAGATATCTGGGTGCAAATTTCACTTTTTCCTCTCTGTCCTGTCTCTCTCTCTCTCTCCTGTCTTGCCTCTCATTCTCTATACCATCTTGCCTCCCTCTATAGCCTGCCTCTGATCTAAACCCCGTCTCTCTCTCTCCAACTCTTGCACAGATGTTTACATCTGGACTGGAAGGGAACCATGGTTCTACAATAGGCGGAAGAATGAAGATGATGGAACTCAACTCTGCATGCTGCTGACTTTCTAGTTGTTGTCCCAACCTCACAGAAAAGAAAGAGGTGGCCCGGGGTGGCTGTCTGTCTTATGGTGTCGGTAAAGCATGCGCAGTGTGCACCCCGAAAAAAAAAAGGCAAGAAGGAATGATGAGTCTATTTGTGTATTTACTCACTACTTGCATTCCCCCACCTAACTGTAACCATCCTATGCACTGATTAACCAACCATTCCTTTTGCAGCTTCATCTGTACAGTTGCTGCATTGCGAACTGTACACGACAGGTCATACATTTGAAAGATCCTTTACATTTTGGTAGAATTAGAGATGTACAACTTTGAAAACTTTGGCCAATATCTGGTTAAATGCATGGTCAAAACGATTTATGTTATTGCAATACAATATTCCAGTTTACCATACACTTGCTATACATTAACGTAATGTATTTTATAAAAAGCTACAGTATTTTGGAAAAACTATCTAGAAAGTAAAAAATAAACTTCTAATACAGGCTGCGGACTATTAATATTATTGTGTAATTTCCCTCTGAGTGACCTGTGGCACAGTTGATAGGGAGGGACATTAATGATTGCAAGACAATAGTACTACAAACGTGATGGGATACACATCTGTTGATTCTGTTCCTCCACAGAGATGGTTTGGGGGGTTGGCTTAACTTGGCTTTACAACAACAATGGCTGTTATTTGGATAAGCCTACATTTAATGAACATATATTAAGATGACAACGTCTATAACAGATATTCTAAATAAACATGGCAATTCAGGAGAGAGAGAGAGGCATACACCCTGCAAAAACATGTTACAATTTACAATGTAGGCATTTAGCAGACGCTCTTAATTCAGAGCGATTTACAGTAAGCAAGAACACATGGTAATACATCAAATACATAGAAGTTTAACTACAAGGCAAGCCAACAACAATGCACACACTCATTTGAAACTTCACAACAGCTGTCTGATAGAGACTGTTCAGGACTTGAACTGAATTAATATATTTTCAGTGGGAAACTGGGAAATAGAACAATAATTCAACAGTGGAGATTAAGTTGCTGCTAAAAGTCTCACAGAGGAGCATCTGAGGTCAGGAGTGGACACCAAGATAAACACACACACACACACACACACACACACACACACACAGTGTGTCAGGGGAGTAGTTATATAACCTCTTGGCAGGATACTTTACTTTTTAACCCAACTTTTTCTGTTGCAGCCTACTTGAGGCAGCACTGCAGGCAGCATAAAGTGGAAGTGCTTTATTGAGTCTATACACATTCAGATTTACTGATCAACAAATATCAGAGTGTAATAGCCTACAATCTCAACACCAGCTATAAGACCACAAGGGTTTCAGCTGGAGCTAATAGGTTACAATGTAAACCTTTGTACTAATAAAAATGTGCGAAGTAGCCAATGGGCCAAATGCCGTGTCAATAAAATACAGCCTTCAAGTCAAACACTTTCTCGCACACGTGAAACTAGCCAGTTTTGGAGACGCTTGAAAAGTAAGTTGCACACAAATTTCAGCAAATGTCATGCAGAAAGATAGGATGAAGCATGAAGGTGGTAAATAAAATATATCGATACATCAATGTAGGAAAGCTTTACCGTTTACAGCAAGTAATTATGATCTTGTCCTCTTTTTTATGATTAATAGTCTACCGCCGCGCTATCATACTGCTTAAGATAACTTCAGCCATGATTGCAACTGCAAGATCAGCCATGAACTGCTTTCTTTCCCTTTTATAAATGATGTTTAGTAAGTCGACCTATGCAGTCACATAGGATGAACAAACATAATATGGCTGTATAGTGAGTTGTGTTCTTAGTTCTTACCCTGCTTTCTTTCCCTTTTATAAATGATGTTTGGTAAGTCGACCTATGCAGTCATATAGGATGAACAAACATATGGCTGTATAGTGAGTTGTGTTCTTAGTTCTTACCCATGTTGCTGCAGGTTAGTGTGTTGAAGTCGAACTGTCGATGCTGCTGCTGAAGAACGGGAGCTGAATTTGACGTTTGTAAAGAGGTTAGGCCACGCCCCCATGCACACACACGCGTGCGCGCGCGCACACTGTATGCATTGCTGCTGACCCCCTTTCAAGCAGGTGGATTTGAAATGTTTAACTTGAACCAGAACTATACACCAGTGGTGGAAAGTAGCCGATCAAACCAGTCTGACCAGAAGCATTGCTGTAGGCCAGGGTGAAAAAACTGTAGGGTGGAACCCTCATATTATGTTCAGGATTCAAATAAAAAAAGAATAGGCCTATACATAAGCTCACAATGCAGCAGTGTGAGTTTATAGATTGGCTATTCTTGCTACTTTTGTATTCAGGATACAGTTACTGTAGTAGTGTAGTATGTGACGAAGTAGAGCATTCATGTAAAAAAAAATATATATATAACAAAAATAACACAGAGTAGAATAATGGAGAAAAGATACCATCCACAATGACCATAGGCTACAGATGATTTCCTCCCATTCCCAGCTAATCCAACCCACCCAGGTATGTATAGTAGCCAGATATGGGCAGTATTTGAAATACATGTATTTGAAATGTATTTTGTATTTAGATAAATTTTTTGACCCAGTATATTAATACATTTTCAATGTATTTTGCCCAAGTAGCCTATATCTGATCCAACACATCCTGCATACCATACCATACCAGTATCCAGTAACCAAGTGCATTTACTTGAGTCGCCACTATAACTTAATTGCAGCCTTTCGCTCGCTTTAAGTCAGTGGTAAGAAGGGCATTTTATGCCATCAAAAGAAACACGGTGGGCAACATTTCAGTCCAGAGGGCCATACTGGTATCTGTACACATGTGTTTTGTGTCTGTAAAAATTACAACCCCCAAATAGATTGCTTTCCTATTCAAAAGTAATGTTTTCATCTTGAATTCCGGAGCCTTATAATTAAAATTGTGTCAGATTTGGAATCCCCATGGTTGACTTATATGGAAAAGTGTCTTCATACATGATTCTAGGTCATCTAGATCAAAAGTTCATTTTGAATTTGGCTCTCTAGCAAAAAATGCCAGGATTTTAGCGAGGGTCCTGGGGGCTAAATCTTTTATAAAGGGTCCATAGAGGTCAAAACAAACATCAAAACATCCTTGCCAGAGGATGGTCACAGAACCGTAGTCTGTGACTCTACTACTGTGGCTGTGCAGTCCCATGAGTTTGTCACATGGGGCTGATTGAGAGGTGGGCCCCTGCAGCAAGTGATGTGTGTGCGTGTGTGTGTGTGTGCGTGTGTGTGTGTGTGTGTGTGTGTGTGTGTGTGTGTGTGTGTGTGTGTGTGTGTGTGTGCGTGCGTGCGTGCGTGCGTGCGTGCGTGCGTGCGTGCGTGCGTGCGTGCGTGCGTGCGCGCGCGCGCGTGCGTGCGTGCGTGCGTGCGTGCGTGCGTGTGTGTGTGTGTGTGTGTGGTTTAAAAGTAAGGGCTCAGTAAAGGTCAAAGGCCATCATCAATGTTATGTCAATGGGGTCTTTTTTGAACAACTTGACAAGAGGCCTTTTCAACCATACACGGCCAGATTCATTTGTGGTTAAGAGATATGGTATAACATTTAATGTGTGAACTCCTAGGACTAGAATAAGTGCCTGAGATGCCCTAAATATGAACAGGTTGCCAATGTGAAGTGACACAGACATACAAAACACCAAGTTTCAGAACTTTTTAGTTTGAATTTGTTTCACTTCACTCACTCAAGATATTCAGCTCCACAGCTCCACCATGTGGATGGGATTAATTGTTTCATAATCAAAACCACAATGGGACATATAAAGTGGCTCATAGAACTAGAAGGAAAACAATCTCTGTAGCTCAATATCTTTTTTATTTAAATTAAATGAATCAAAAAAGCATCTTGTTGAATCCACAAGTTCACAGTAAAATAAAATCTAGTGTTAATGTATCCATACATCAATAAATCAAATTATCAAACATATGTAGGGGCCCAGAAATGAGGAGAAAATATCTACAAGCTCACAAAAACAGCCCAATTAACCTTCACCCGTGTGAAGTGAGGGGCGCTCTTATCATCTTACAACATTGAGGAGGTGATTAGGTGATGTAATGTAATGATGATGTAAAACAAATGGTGTCAAAACAAACATTAATTTCTCTTTATTGTTAATGGGATTTAATGTTTGTGTTATGGGACAAGGTGACGTAAACTTTCCCTTCATTGTCAATGGCGTTTTTAAAACGAGATCATTTATTCATATTTGAATGAAATTTGTGTTGTTTGTGAGAATGAACAAAAGGCTGATAGAATGCCTCTCTGTCTCTCTGTGTTTGTTCACTCTCTCTGGTCCATCAGTAACCTTTTTGTTAGACTGACTTGACTTGATGAGAAAAACATCAATGTTAAACTAATAGTGTTTTATTATATTGCTGGTTGATTTAATGTTGGTTAAAACGGTATACTAAACAACTAAACTCAAATCAGGGGATCTTATAGAAATTGAGTAGAGAAACAAGTTTTTTCTGTTTTTTGATGTTTGTAAGTTGTGTGTTTGTGTTTGGTCACACACACACACACACACACACACACACACACACACACACACACACACACACACACACACACACACACACACACACACGCGTACGGCCCCCACCTTCACTAAATGCGGCCTGCATGTTAATATCAGAATACTGATATATTGATTTCAATTCAGCTTTTACAATTCTAACCCACTTTAATTAGGCTACTTCATGACTAGTATTAAATGACTAGTGCTTCATGACTAGTATTAAAATGTTTGTCTTTTTGTGTCCAATGTTAACAGTTCATAAAGTTAACATAACTAACTAAATGCATTTTAAATTCAATAAAAAGGTTACTTTTCAGGATACCAATTAAAGGTTTTCTATTCAAATATAGCAAAAAAGAGCTGATCTACAAGCTCAAAAAAGTAAAAATGTGTCGCAATGTGTTTTGTGCTTGTAGATAGTCTATTTTTGCTACGACAGTAATATGCACGGTGGCCCTCTGGAGTGAGTGTGGCAATGTATTGGCCCTCGCCATCGTCACCCCTGCTTTAATGCGTTGCATTTAGAGCTATGTTACTCTCGACTTCCGGGGGTCGCATGAATGCAGACCAGCCTCTCGTCTTTAGCGTTAAGATTTTGCTACTAACCAAAACAAAGTCATGTCATGAGAAAGCCTACTTTCCTTAGTGGAAGCACTCTGAGCCCCCCACCACATAAACGGTACTTTTTGGCCAAAAGGGGATTTTGTTTCCACCAGAAAAAAAATACTTTTTAATAGTATGGCCAGGCACCCCCATAGATTTGTGACTTATTCCACCCATATGTTCCTAGATTTAGGTCTCTGAGATCCTCATCCCAAGTCCTGCTGGTCATTCCACCCACAAAACTAAAGGTGATGGAGCCTTGCTAGTTCTGTTTCACCCCCAGGCTATGGAACTCTGTGGACCTTTTTAAAAACATTTAAAGACATCTTTTTAGACAGGCCTTTGCAACATAGTGCTGTATTGATTTATTGGTTTTTACCTGTGCCGTTTGCTCTGTTTTTCTTTGCTTTATTCTTATTAATATTACTATTGTTATTGACATGTTTTGCTTTGTGCTCTATAAATACAATTTACTTACTTGCAACTATGAAAAACTGGCTGTTAAGATCAGTTTTGGATCAGTCACAGTAGGAGTATGCAGGTATTCTGCCACTGTGTATTATTCTCTATATTTAGAGCCAATAGGGTCAGTATTTGTCAAATACTTTTGAGATGCATCTGTTCAATCAAAGGTACAGCGAAACCACTCACGACACATGTATTCCATTTGTACGCTCTCACTTGGGGGCCCTGACATATTTTAGGGGAGGTCTAATTGGGGCAAACTTTGTTTTACTGTGATTTAATATATTATACCGGTAGTCACAATTTGGACTGACAGCGTGAGATTTTAAAAACAGTGTTACATTAATAAAACAGAACTGAACAACTGAACTCAAATCACACAATAGATTTATTTGAATAAAACATGATTCCATGATTCCATTTCCAACATTAGAAGTCTCAATTGTTTGATCAGTCAGATCAAAATAAATCTATCAAATAGCTTAATTATGTTATGTAGACTTGTCTGTAAAAAAAATTAAAAAGTCCAGGAATCTAATATTCCTTTATGCTAAAACAAGACTTAATGTACCTTTAAAAAAAATACTTAAAAAAAAAGAACTAGGCCTAGAACTGTGAAATCCCACTACCATGCTACCTGGAACAACGAGTAACTGAATATAATCTTTCTTCACCAACATAATTTTGGTTTGTCTTTTATATTCAATTATATTCAGACACATGTACAGACATTTTACGTGGTAAAATCTTCAGGGTAGTGTGAGTAGAATTAACGAATGGAAAGAGTCTCTCAGTGAAAGTGAGTGTGAATGTATATATATGTGTGTTAGCATCAAGATCGGAGAATGACAGCATTCCTCTGTCCCAGTCCAGGTGGACTCTGATCCTCCAGGGAACCGGTATTCCTCTGAGTCTAATATTGTGTGACCCCAGTGTGATTGCACCTAGTGAGAAATCGTCGGCAGCTATTCCCCAGAATTTACCCCGTACATTTCCCTGCCTATGAAAAGACTGCCACACACCCAGTTGCCAGAAATTGCCTTGTCCAACCTCAACGTCCCAGCTGCGATACCCTGAGTCAATGCCCTCAGAGCCCAGTACCCAGTTCCACCGGTTCATCCTCTCTGGGATGTCAGGAACCTCCTCCATGAATGGATAATCAAGCCGAGAGGACCCATTCACACTGGTCAGATCATCAGACAGCATGAGGGGCTCTGGATAGGCAGTGTTGGGGTCCAGGATGACAGGAGTCCAGAATACAATGTCGTTCATCTTGTCCCAGACTCTGTAAGCCAAGTTGCCCAGGTGTTTGGCCACATCTATCAGTGCTCCTGGGGGCAGTTGTGTGGGCCCAAAAGCTGCACACTGGATTCTTTTGCATTGTCCCATCATCATCTTGTAGTCATCCTGTAGGAATGAGCTTTTTGGGGATATGCCGTGTTCAGCTCTCAGCTGTGTCTGGATGGCTCTGCTTGTGTCTGAAATGTATGATATATCTCTACGCAAGCCCTCAAGTCTCTCCTTCATCAACTGACTCTTGTGTTCCTCTTCCTCTCTCAGTGCAATGATGCTAGCCTCCTCTTCCTCATGTAGAAACTGATGGAGCTTTTGAAATTGTTCCTTGATGTCCCTCTCTGTGTCCTGGGCCTGGACTTTAATGTATGCTGCTGTTTGGACACATTTCTGCCTGACTGCATTAAATACCTTCAGTTTCTTCTGAATAGTCTCCTGACATTTCTGGAGGTCCTCCTTCTTGTAGTCCAGTGCAGCGATGGGTCTGGAACTGTAGTTTGTACATTTCTCAGCATGCTGACGTCTATCCTGTAGGAAGGCCTCACACAACTTCTTCAGAGCCAGGTTACGGGGTGGATGATCCATTGAAGATATTTCCTTACAAAATGGACATTCCTTGATTTGCTTCTCTCCCCACCATGTCTGCAGACAACCTTTGCAGAAGCTGTGACTGCATAGCAGGACAACAGGATCTTTGAAAATGTCCAAACACACAGTACAGGAAAAGTCTTCTTCTGAAAGACACGACTGAGATGCCATTGTGTCTCTCTGTGAAGCTACAATCACTCTGATCAAGACAGGAAATCAGCCAGTCAGTGGTAGAAACACTCCAAGCTGCTCCAGATACAATGTTCCCTGAAGTTGACTTTCACAGTGAATCCTGGTTCTTGTTAAAGTCCATTCACCTGACAGTCAGCAGCAGTCTCCTGGTTACTGTGGTTAGTATTCCCTCCTGTAGCTGTGGAAAGACTCACTGGAAGTTGTGTTTGTGTTTGGTTTGGTCAGGTCTACTCTCTGGACTGAACCTGAACCTTTTATTGTCTCAGCTGAGTCTGGAGGGTGGAGCTAATCATTGACATGCAAATCTCACTCTCTCTCTCTCTCTCTCTCTCTCTCTCAGTCAATCTCGCTCTCTCTCTCACACACACACACACACACACACACACACACACACACACACACACACACACACACACACACACACACACACACACACACACACACACACACACACACACACACACACACACCATTTCTACACTCTCAGAGTTATAAATTAACATCAGCTGGTGTAAACAAACTAAGTACACAATTTACTCGAGTAGCCTACTGTAGTAAACTTTTTAGATATATTTTTACTTTACTAGAGTATTTTTTAAGTTGCCATGGCAAGTGTCAAAAACCAAATAAGACAATTTAAGAAAAACTGGGGAAAGCATGCAGTTGGATTTGGTGGGGTTAGGGGTAGGCTACAGCAAGCATCATGTGTCTACAACATTGTCTAAACAGAGAACACTAACAGAGCTATGTCACAAAAAACTGTCTGATTTCGGAACAATGAACCTTCTGACTAATGACACAGCACCGGCTCTGCAGACTGCACTCAACCAAAAAAGGTTCTATGTTCCCCACTCAACCATAGGTGGCTGTGGACAGTTCAGATGTCCGCCTACCAGTGACATCATCAACTGGGATACTAAAAAAGGTTCTATGTTCCCCATTCACCTATAAAGGTTCTATGTTCCCCATGTATCCCTGGGGAACATAGGTACTAATAATAGAAGGAAATGTGTTTTGAAAAAATCTAACTCATGGTGGCACTATAACAGGGCATTGTGGAGAAATTGGGGCAGAGTTTCATTGTCTGCATTCAGGGAGTGTGTATGTACAGTGCAAAACATACTGAGTCTAGCTCTCCCCATACCTTCGGCCTGGTGAAGACAATACAAATAAATACATTCAAATTAATAAAAGGCAGCAGATTTTGAGTAAATTAAATTAACTTGATTCCAAATATAGGCAAGATCTAATTGTATAGTGGTTATACAACTCTTTAATTATCCTACTAATTTCAGTGGAATGCATAGGCCTACTATAGCCTATGCATTCCACTGAAATTAGTAGTCTAATTTAAAAGTTGATACTGCATTGAGGTGGATCATGTCCATATTGTTTTCATTGAGACTGCACAAAATTCATGCCGTTTTAACATAATTCAAAGTCAGTAGGCCTATAGGTCTCGATCTGGACTGAAATGCTGCTGATGGGGGAAAGTAGACCCTTTAAGCAGTTACCATTACTTTTAAGAGTGTGCAGCCGAGCTGCGCCCAAGCAAGGTCACTCAGTGACAAGACGGATTTCTATATAGTGGCTGGTAAAAAGAGTGACACGTCAGAATTCTCCAGGACAGACTAACCCTCTAGCTTGTGCTTCGCGGGGCCCCACCGATCTGCGGACTGATATGATCGAATCTGAATTTGTGATGTAACAGGTCGTATTTGCTTTCATATATGTCTTTGCTGTTCATATGTATATCACATGACCATTCAATTTGGGATAATTGTGGGCAATCAATAAATGCCAGATCTTGTGAATCCATGATTTTAAGGTTACAGCCTGTTTATTGGACTATTAGAGATAACCCTCTCACAGGATGGCGCATCACTGCCCACGCCCACCCATTTAACTGATGTTTCTTTTGATGGCATAACCATAAACACTCTTCTTGCCTTGCCCGAGAGTGTACAAATTCTGACACACCCCCACCCATTAACAACATTGTATCATGTTGGAGACCCCCAGACCCCACTTTGACCATGAGAACACAATGATTAAAATCTACACTGAAACCATGCAGCTGCGTTTCGCTGTTTCCATTCCACTCAACGGTCGTGAGCTTTCTATAGTGATTTTATGAATATCTATGGTGAAGAAGCGCCTTCATTGACTTCATCACAATGGAACATAAGCAACACAGGTAACCTCAAGCTGTGAACGACCTGAGAGGCAAGGCAAGAAGAAAGGCATTTTATACCATCAAAAGAAACACGGGGGTTGGGCAGCATTTCAGTCCAGAGGGCCATATACTGGTACTAACTTTAAGTGAGAGAAAGGCCGATACTTGAAACAGATCAGTGCTGGATTATGTTAAAGCCCATGACATTTGTATGGTCATAAATGAAAACATCACTGATTTAAAATAATTTACCTCAATGCAGTGCCATCTTTTAAATGATTCTATACAAGTGTATATCTTGCCACTTGTCGTATAGGTAGAGCCTATATGCAAACTTATGTCAGTATGCATGCAGTATGCACCTTAGAGATATACTCAAGTCAGACTGTTTCACAGTGGTACATACAGTTACCAGCATAATTTGGAACCAAGTAATTTACTCAAAATCGGCTGCCTTTCATGAATTAATGTATTTATTTTATTTGTCTCCAGACTCTCCAGGCAAAACACATTTCTTTATAGTATTCGTACACAATTTATCAAATCACGCAAATCGCTATACACTATTCCACATCTGCCGGTTATAGCGCCACCATGAGGCCGATTTGGGCAAAACACATTTCTGTACATTACTCGTACATCCCTTAATTACTTTGGGTTGCGTTTGTGCCAGTGCCTGTGCAGTCCAATGCACATCCTGCATGGTTTTGTCACATGAGGGGCTGATTGAGAGGTGGGCCCCTGCAGCTATCGATGCGCGTGCGTGCGCGCGCGTGTGTGTGTGTGTGTGTGTGCACACACACGTGCGTGTGTAGTTTAAAAGTAAGGTCTCAGTAAAGGTCAATGGCCATCAATGTTATGTCAATGGGGTCTTTTTGAACAACTTGACAGAGGCCTTTTCAACCATACACGGCCAGATTCACTTCTGGTTGTATAACCACCCTAAATATGACCAGGTTGCCAATGTTAAGTGACACAGACATAAAAAACACCAAGTTTCAGAACTTTTTGTTTCACTTCGCTCACTCAAGATATTCAGCTCCACCATGTGGATGGGATTCAGTGTTTCATAATCAAAACCACAATGGGACATATAACGTGGCTCATAGAACTAGAAGGAAAACAATCTCTGTAGCTCAATATTTTTTTATTTCAATTAAATGAATCAAAAAAGCATCTTGCTCAATCCACAAGTTCACAGTAAAAAAAATCTAGTGTTAATTTATCCATACATCAATAAATCAAACGGATGTAGGGGCCCAGAAATGAGGAGAAAAATATAAATCTACATAAAGTAGAAAAACAGCCCAACCGTCCAACTAAATTACAAAAAAAAAAATACACCTTGCAGCTTGTTGTGGATATCAATTAATTCATATTTGAATCAAATTTGTGTTGTTTGTGAGAATGAACAAAAGGCTGATAGAATGCATCGGTCTGTGTGCATGTTGTTCACTCTCTGGTCCATCGGTCACTTTTTGTTAAAGACTGACTTGATGCGTTTAGAAAAACATCAATGTTAAACGAATAGTGTTTTACTATATTGCCTCCGATTGATTTAATGTTGGTTAAAACAGCACTAAACAACACAACTCAAATAACACAAGATCAAAATAAAGCAAGATCTTCAGGGTAGCGTAAGAGAGAGAGCGTCCTCTTTGGGATGTCAGGAACCTGCTCCATGAATGGATTATCGGGTTGATAGGACCCATTCACACTGGTCAGATCATCGGACAGCATGACAGGCTCTGGATAGGCAGTGTTGGGGTCCAGGATGACAGGAGTCCAGAATACAATGTCCTTCATCCTGTACCAGGCTCTGTATGCCAGGTTGCCCAGGTGTTTGGCCACATCTATCAGTGCTCCTGGGGGCAGACCATGTGTGGGGCCAAAAGCTGCACACTGGATTCTTTCGCATTTTTCCATCATCATCTTGTAGTCATCCTGTAGGAATGAGCTGTCTCGGAATTCGCCGTGTTCAGCTCTCAGCTGTGTCTGGATGGCTCTGCTTGTGTTTGAAATGTATGATATATCTCTGCGCAGGCCCTCAAGTCTCTCCTTCATCAACTGACTGTAATGGGAATTTCAGAATGCCAACTACAGTGCCAGATATATGCATTATTGTGTATTTATCTTCCTTCCATTAAGTCTCTTTGCTCACCAATGTGCTCAGTCTAATTCATGCAGCTGTCAATCCAACAGCTGACTTGACTCCTCCACACTGTCAGCAAAGGTATACTTATTTGTGTGTCGCCCTTATGTTTAGCGCAGATCCGTATATGGACATTCAGTGTGGCATCTCTGTTAGGACAAGACTATAAGGAGGACTGTCTGAGAATGGGGTTGAGGAGGCTTGCGCCCGGATGGGCTGATGGAATAGGCAAGGAGGCCTGTTCCTCCTTGCCTATTCCTTCGTCATTCCTAAATAATTTGCAAGATTATTTAATCTACAACTTGACTCTTGTGTTAAATGGTAAATGGTGCATTTATATAGCGCCTTTATCCAAGGCACTTTACATAGATTGTGCATTACATGTGCATTACATTCACCCATTCACACACACATACATACACTGATTGCGGCGGAAGCCATGCAAGTTACCAACCAGCACATCGGGAGCAATTTGGGGTTCAGTGTCTTGCCCAAGGACACTTCGACATGTAGCCAGGAGGAGCCGGGATTTGAACCGCCAAACCATGGATCATTGGACGACCTGCTCTACCTCTTGAGCCACAGTTCCTCTTCCTCTCTCAGTGCAATGATGCTAGCCTCCTCTTCCTCATGTTGAAACTGACAGAGCTTTTGAAATTGTTCCTTGATCTCCCCTTTTGTGTTCTGGGCCTGGACTTTAATGTATGCTGCTGTTTGGACACATTTCTGCCTGACTGCATTAAATACCTTCAGTTTCTTCTGAATAGTCTCCTGACATTTCTGGAGGTCCTCCTTCTTGTCGTCCAGTGCAGCGATGGGTCTGGAACTGTGGTTTGTACATTTCTCAGTATGCTGACGTCTATCCTGTAGGAAGGCCTCACACAACTTCTTCAGAGCCAGGTTACGGGGTGGATGATCCATTGAAGATACTTTCTTACAAAATGGACATTCCTTGATTTGCTTCTCTCCCCACCATGTCTGCAGACAACCTTTGCAGAAGCTGTGACTGCATAGCAGGACAACAGGATCTTTGAAAATGTCCAAACACACAGTACAGGAAAAATCTTCTTCTGAAAGACACGACTGAGATGCCATTTTGACTCTGTGAAGCTACAATCACTCTGATCAAGACAGGAAATCAGCCAGTCAGTGGTAGAAGCACTCCCTGCTCCAGATACAATGTTCCCTGAAGTTGACTTTCACAGTGAATCCTGGTTCTTGTTAAAGTCCATTCATCTGACAGTCAGCAACAGTCTCCTGGTTAGTATTCCCTCCTGTAGCTGTGGAAAGACTGTCTGTCCTCCCTCACTGGAAGTTGTGTTTGTTCCGGCACTCTCTGAACTGAACCTTTTATTGTCTCAGCTGGGCGGAGCGGAACATTGACATGCAAATCTCTCTCTCTCTCTCTCTCTCTCTCTCTCTCTCTCTCTCTCTCTCTCTCTCTCTCTCACACACACACACACACACACACACACACACACACACACACACACACACACACACACACACACACACACACACACACACACACACACACACACACACACACACATCAGCTGGTGTAAACAAACTAAGTACACAATTTACTCTGTTACCAAGTGGGATTGTGGATCAGCTGTTTGTCAGTAATAAAACCTTAAAAATGACAGATTGGACATGAGGCAGACTTGCAGGTGAGAAATAAAGTTTTAATGTCTTCCAGGCCTGGACAACATAAGTGAAATAAGTAAAGAAAATAAAAAAACTCAAAACAACATAACACAACTTAACCCTCTTATTGCTAGATTTAATAACATCTTATTGTGCATTGGGCCAGATCTGGCGACTTTTTGAATGACAATAGAATAATGTGCGATATGACCACAATGTCACGAAATATCTCATTTTAAAGCTGCACGTCTCTAGTTTACACCGAAAAAAAAAATGTTCTTAGCATGTTCCATCGTTTAGTACACCTTCGTTTGACTTATCACTGAAACCAAGGTCTACTAAAAAGCTTATAAGTAAACGATGGAACAAGCTATAATCATAATTATTTTTTCATTGTAAAGTAGTGACTTGGAGCTATAAAATGAAACATTTCGTGACATTGTGGTCATATCTCACATTTGACCAAATCTGGCCAATGCCCCATTTCTTAATTCGTCATTTTAATGCAATAAGAGGGATCAGTGATCTAAATAAAATACATCACGTTTTACTTTCACTTTCAAACTAAAAAAATTGGCTTTTGTAATGTCGATTTGCCCGTTTTAACGTTGATATTTAACCTTAACACTGATGCCTTCACCTCCATGCCAGCTGCTCTCCCTGCACTGACAGCCTCCTCATGCTTAAAGTAGAAATGAAAAAGATATCTATCTATCTATCTATGCTCCTCAGACCCAGCCAACCAGCCAGCAAGCCACACACATAGTAATCAGACCCAGCCAGCCAGCCAGCCAGCCACACACATAGTACTCAGACCCAGCCAGCCAGCACGCCACACACATAGTACTCAGACCCAGCCAGCCAGCACGCCACACACATAGTGCTCAGACCCAGCCAGCCAGCAAGCCACACACATAGTGCTCAGACCCAGCCAGCCAGCAAGCCACACACATAGTGTTCAGACCCAGCCAGCCACACACAGCTCCGTAAGGGCACCACTCAAAAAATCTTAAAAAAACTGAAGAGGCTACTGGTGATTGGAGAACCTGATTTGGACATGATCTGATGCAGGAGTCAGGACAATGTCACTATGACAGAAAGAGCAGATGGGTCTGGCCACATTCATTCACCCCATAATCTCAGTGGAAATTGGGGAATATGTCAGAAAACTGGAATGTGGGAAAATTCCTTATTTTTACATTTTCTTACATTTTCAAACACATCTGTGGGCTCTCTCTCTCTATGAACAGAAACAAGTCGCGATGCGGCCCCTCCCCCTTCACTTCACTTCACTTCACACACACACACACACACACACACACACACACACACACACGACTTTGTCCCTATAGGCTATAATGTGCATGGGCTATGGCACCGTTCCACTTCCTCATATCACGCAAGAGACGCCACACACCAGTTAAGAAGAGAGATAGTCACAGGTCACTTACTCACTTGTTGTAACTTGTGGGGGCTATGGCTATATTGTCTTCCATGAAAAATATTTCGAAGCGATGTTAAACTCCGCATGGCTCATTTCCATGCGTCACACAGTCAGGGACCCTGCTGACGATTTGGTCCCTCCTGCATATATCAGCGCTGCATGCAGATCGGCTATTTTACCGTTCGTGCGTTATTACGCGGCGGAGCCGCAGAGAAAATTGTTATTTATCATTATAATGCGTGTGAAATGGCATGTGTGGCGTGGTAAAGGGTTAAATTGCGTGACTGTCACACTCAAAGGGTGAGACATGGCAGCTCTGCTAGTATGACCCCTAGCACATAGCTTGGCTGTCCGGATTGCTAAGCTAACATTAGCTTTTTCATAACTTAGTCAAATTAAGCTTAAAAACGGCCAGGAACATCCCAAAATATCACATTTTTTGCCGCGGATCACATAGAGACGGCGCGCGTGCACGATAGTGCACGATCGCGCAGGTTTCGGCCGGTTTTTGGTAGATTACATAACAAAAACAAAAAAAAGTCAAAAAAATTCATTATTTTGTTATAATAAGACGTACTGACAGGGCAGTACGTCTACTACGCAGATAACGTCATTGGCCACGAGGGATTTGTTGAGTTAACACGCAGATAACGTCATTGGCCACTAGGGGGTTTTAACTTGAACAGAGAGGTACTGGTGTCAACCTCTCCCCATGGCAGCACCATCTCTACTGAGCCATTTCCCCTCTATGTAGACTGCCGACTCCACCCCTGGCTAAGCAGTCAGCGAATCACAAGGCATTTAACAACACAAGCAATCCGAGCTCTCTTCAGGCCATCAATTAAGGCAGCTTCCCAATTACAGCATCTGCATAGATAAACACAAGTATATTAATTCACATGTCACAGCAGAATGTGCACCTTCTGTGGGACTGAGAATCAACCTGTTACACATACCATACAGAGACAATACAATGAATGTGTATTGTTGCGAATGCAATAAGCACTAACTATGAGACCCTGCAGATCGTGTCTGTCTGTCTGTCTGTCTGTGTGTCTGTCTGTCCCGCTGTGACACCCCCCGCCCGCCACCAGAGGGCGCAGCTGTAGCATGCACACACACACACACACACACACACACACACACACACACACACACACACAAACGAGCTGCGTTCGCTTCCCGCGTTTGCGCGTCCTACTTGTTATATTACTCTGACAGAGGCTGCTCTGTCACATACTCGAGTAGCCTACTGTAGTAAACTTTTTAGATATATTTTTACTTTACTAGAGTATTTTTTAAGTTGCCATGGCAAGTGTCAAAAAACAAATAAAATTTAAGAAAAACTGGGGAAAGCATGCAGTTGGATTTGGTGGGGTTAGGGGTATAGGCTACAGCAAGCATCATGTGTCTACACTCTACAGCATTGTGTAAACAATTTACAATTTAGGCATTTAGCAGACGCTCTTAATCCAGAGCGATTTACAATAATCAAGAACAAAAGCATGGGAATACATCACAAAAGCATTTATCATAAAACATGCGTAAGCTAAGAAAGTAACAGTGGAATATCTATATTATGAGACTATACATATAAACATATAAACTATATATATATAAGTAACAGTGGAATATCTATATTATGAGACTATACATATAAACTATATATATATACTACTATGCTATACATAATGTACTATGGCGTGCTATGACTATATACAATGCAATTATAGTGCCGTCTCCATAACATGCTATAAGTCTGTATCAGATGCTATCTAAGTCTACAGAAATGCTATCTAAGGGGGTAGGGTAAGTGCTATGGGCCATGATGGAGTCTAAAAAGGTGGGTTTTCAGACTACGGCGGAAGATTGGGAGTGATGCTGCAGTTCTGACTGCAGTTCTGACTAAACAGAACAGAACACTAACAGAGCTATGTCACAAAAAACTGTTTGATTTCGGAACAATGAACCTTCTGACTAATGACACAGCACCGGCTCTGCAGACTGCACTCAACCAAAAAAGGTTCTATGTTCCCCACTCAACCATAGGAGGTGGCTGTGGACAGTTCAGATGTCTGAACAGTTGTTGAGTGCAAAACATACTATAGCTCTCCCCATGCCTTCGGCCTGGTGAAGACAATAAAAAATAAAATTTAATAATACATTCAAATTCATAAAAGGCAGCAGATTTTGAGTAAATTAAATTAACTTGATTCCAAATATAGGCAATTCTAATTGTATAGTGGCTAATATACAACTTTTAAATTATCCTACTAATTTCTGTGGAATGCATAGGCCTATATCCTATGCATTCCACTGAAATTAGTAGGCTAATTTAAAAGTTGATACTGCATTGAGGTGGATCATCATTGAGTGAAGAAGCACCTTCATTGACTTCATCACAATGGAACATCAGCAACACGCTGTGAACGACCTGAGAGGCAAGGCAAGAAGAAAGGCATTTTATACCATCAAAAGAAACACGGGGGTTGGGCAGCATTTCAGTCCAGAGGGCCATATACTGGTACTGACTTTAAGTGAGAGAAAGGCCGATACTTGAAACAGATCAGTGCTGGATTATGTTAAAGCCCATGAAATTTGTATGGTCATAAATGAAAACATCACTGATTTAAAATAATTTACCTCAATGCAGTGCCATCTTTTAAATTATTCTATACAAGTGTATATCTTGCCACTAGAGCAAGTGTCTAGAGCCTATATGCAAACGTATGTCAGTATGCAGTGTGGACCATAGAGATACAGTATACTCAGGTCAGACTGTTTCACAGTGGCACATAGTTACCTGCATAATTTGGAATCAAGTAATTTAATTTACTCAAAATCTGCTGCCTTTCATGAATTAATGTATTTATTTTTATTTGTCTCCAAACTCCACCAGGCCGAAGGCAAAACATATTTCTTTATAGTATTCGTACACATTTTATCAATACATCACGCAAATCGCTATACACTATTCCACATCTGCTGGTTATAGCGCCAATTTTGGCAAAACACATTTCTGTACATTCCTTACTTTGGGTTGCGTTTGTGCCAGTGCCTGTGACTGTGCAGTCCAATGCGCATCCTGCATGGTTTTGTCAGGGGCTGATTGAGAGGTGGGCCCCTGCAGCAATCGGTGTGTGCGTGTGTGTGTGTGTGTGTGTGTCCGAGATGACCCCTAAATAAGACCAGGTTGCCAATGTTAAGTGACAGACATAAAAAACACCAAGTTTCAGAACTTTTTGTTTCACTTCGCTCACTCAAGATATTCAGCTCCACCATGTGGAGGGGGTGGGATTCAGTGTTTCATAATCAAAATAGGGGGATTATCTTGGGTAGGGTATAAATACCACTATAGTACCAAAGTATATTTACCACTCAAATGATTATCAAAGTATTTACATTATGTGTATGGAATAAACATGTAATCTTAAAAGGAAATGGGTTTATATAGGATAACTAATACATATTTACCAGGCCTCACTCAAGTTAAAATCATGGAATTAGTAAAAGGATATACTATATACTATAGATAGTATGTAAAGTACACAGCCACAAGCGTGCACACACTCTCTCTCTCAGGTCTCCCAAAGCAGGTCAACCTGACCTCTCGACTGGACTGTGCAAACAATGAGATGGCAGGATGGTTGGGGAAACGTACACACACACATAAGGGAGGGTGGTACTCAGGGTACAGGGTTCACACACCACACACACACACACACACACACACACACACACACACACACACACACACACACACACACACACACACACACACACACACACACACACATTGGTTGATTTAAGTAAGAGTACAATGACTGACTGGCACATTTAAGAAAGCTCAAATACACACACATAAAGATGATCTCATGACTGGCACATTTAATTGAACACAGCACATCACACCCACACACCCAGGGGGCAGAGTCCGGAAGAGAAGAACAACGCGACACTTCAAAGAAGGGGGATGGCCAAGAGCACCCCCTGAAGAAATGAACTATTATGATTGGACTATATTCACAAACGTGGAACTATTAAATATGTCTGGATCTCATGGAATCTTCACTCTCTCAGGCCGTAGGAGGGAGTCCAGAGGTCTACTGGTGGCTTAATTGGTGACTTCTGTCGGTAACATTGATTGTATATCCATATTTGATTCATTATGCTTGTAATAGGCTCAATTTATATTGTAGACATAGGGACAAACATAAATGTACATTAGTTAATAGGGCTTTAATTATTAAAACGTATAGATAATTATAACTATTTGCTGTGTATTCATTCCAGAGGTTTACACAATTTATGAGACATGATCATGCAAAACGAACGCGTATTGATCTGGTTTTCTGTCTGTACCTCCTTGGGGGTTAAATGTGAAAGGTCAGAGGTTAAAATCTTCTCCAAAAACCACAATGGGACATATAACATGGCTCATAGAACTAGAAGGAAAACAATCTCTGTAGCTCAATATTTTTTTATTTCAATCAAATGAATCCACAAGTTCACAGTAAAATAAAATCTAGTGTTAATTTATCCATACATCAATAAATCAAATGGATGTAGGGGCCCAGAAATGAGGAGAAAAATCTACAAGCTCATAAAGTAGAAAAACAGCCCAACTGTCCAACTAAAATACAAAAATAAAAATACACCTTGCAGCTTGTTGTGGATATCAATTCATTCATATTTGAATCAAATTTGTGTTGTTTGTGAGAATGAACAAAAGGCTGATAGAATGCATCCGTCTGTGTGCATGTTGTTCACTCTCTGGTCCATCAGTCACTTTTTGTTAAAGACTGACTTGATGCATTTAGAAAAACATCAATGTCAAACAAATAGTGTTTTACTATATTGCCTCTGATTGATTTAATGTTGGTTAAAACAGCACTAAACACCACAACTCAAATAACACAAGATCAAAATAAAGCAATCATATCATATAGCTTAATTTATGTTGTAGCATGGCAGGATATTTAAAAAGTATATAGATGAATCAATGGTGAAATACAGTAGTGACTATGTTGAAGTAGATGAAGAATTAGACTTAATAGGGTGTCACATCTATCAGTGCTCCTGGGGGCAGATCATGTGTGGGGCAAATAACTACTACACACCTGTTTAAGTGAAAGATTCCATGCCATGTATGCAATACAATAAGTACAGGTCCTTCATATTCAATTATATTCAGAGACATGTAGAGAGGTAAGATCCGGTAAGATCTTCAGGGTAGCGTAAGAGAGAGAGCGTCCTCTTTGGGATGTCAGGAACCTGCTCCATGAATGGATAATCGGGTTGATAGGACCCATTCACACTGGTCAGATCATCGGACAGCATGACAGGCTCTGGATAGGCAGTGTTGGGGTCCAGGATGACAGGAGTCCAGAATACAATGTCCTTCATCCTGTTCCAGGCTCTGTATGCCAGGTTGCCCAGGTGTTTGGCCACATCTATCAGTGCTCCTGGGGGCAGACCATGTGTGGGGCCAAAAGCGGCGCACTGGATTTGTTTGCATTTTTCCATCGTCATCTTGTAGTCATCCTGTAGGAATGAGCTGTCACGGAATACGCTGTGTTCAGCTCTCAGCTGTGTCTGGATGGCTCTGCTAGCGTCTGAAATGTATGATATATCTCTGCTCAGGCCCTCAATAATCTTGTTCATCAATTGACTCTTGTGTTCCTCTTCCTCTCTCAGTGCAGTGATGCTAGCCTCCTCTTCCTCATGTAGAAACTGATGGAGCTTTTGAAATTGTTCCTTGATCTCCCCTTTTATGTTCTGGGCCTGGACTTTAATGTATGCTGCCGTTTCGACACATTTCTGCCTGACTGCATTAAATACCTTCAGTTTCTTCTGAAAAGTCTTCTGAGATTTCTGGAGGTCCTCCTTCTTGTAGTCCAGTGGAGTGATAGGTCTGGTACTGTGGTTTGTACATTCATGCTGACGTCTATCCTGTACGAAGGCCTCACACAACTTCTTCAGAGCCAGGTTACGGGGTGGATGATCCATTGAAGATATTTTCTTACAAACTGGACATTCCTTGATTTTCTTCTCTCCCCACTGCAGGCAGCCTTTGCAGAAGCTGTGGCTGCATAGCAGGACAACAGGATCTTTGAAAATGTCCAAACACACAGTACAGGAAAAATCTTCTTCTGAAAGAAACGACTGAGATGCCATTGTGTCTCTCTGTGAAGCTACAGTCATTCTGATCAAGACAGGAAATCAGCCAGTCAGTGGTAGAAATAACACTCCCTGCTCCAGATACAATGTTCCCTGAAGTTGACTTTCACAGTGAATCCTGGTTCTTGTTAAAGTCCATTCACCTGACAGTCAGCAGCAGTCTCCTGGTTAGTATTCCCTCCTGTAGCTGTGGAAAAAGACTGTCTGTCCTCCCTCACTGGAAGTTGTGTTTGGTCTGCTCACTCTGCTGAACTGAGGCCGGGTGATTGGGTGAACCTTTTATTGTCTCAGATGAGTCTGGAGGGCGGAGCTGTGCTTTAACATGCAAATCACACACACACACACACACGTGCGTGCGCACACACACGCGCGCGCACACACACACACACACACACACACACACACACACACACACACACACACACACACACACACACACACACACACACACACACACACACACACACACAGACCCCTGTTATTAAACAAAATAACCGTTAAAGATTTGTTATTGTTTTTGTTGTTTTGTAAGTTGGTTCAGTCTGGTTGTGAGCCTAGTCAATGAAGTCAATGAAGGCCTGCGCTTCTTCACACCAAACACTAGATCTACTACTGTAGAAAAAGCTCTAAAAGAGTTGTCAGAACTTGTCACCCCACGATTGTTGAGTGTTTTTACCCACTAATCTGCTGGCATTCAAATGGAAGTACAGCTTTTCAGTGTAGATTTCTAATCAGAGTGACTCCTCTCAAACTGGATGTGGGGTTTGGGGGTCTCCAACATGATACAATTGTTGTTAATAGGTGGGGGCGTGTCATAATTTGTTTAAATTATTTGAATCATACATTTGAGATGTATCTGTTCAACCACAAGTACAGTGAAACCACAATGTTAATTTGTGGTACACTACAACTGCAAGTGTACCACATATAGAACCAAATGGACCTGTAGTTGTCCATTCAGTTCCATTTGTACGCTCTCACTTGCGCAACCAGGTATAGTCTGGTGACCACCGGAGAGACGGTTGACAGCCGGAATGTAGATGGCCCCCGGGAGCAGTATGGGTTGGCGCCCGCTGCCCCAGACTGTGTCTTCCGTGAGGAGGAGACCCAACAACCCACAGGTGGTACTGTCCAATGCTGAGTGGCCATCCTGCCGGATAGGAAACATGTTCATAATACTTTCAATAAACCAGTTCAACTCATGACTTTTCCTTTGTGTGCAAATACAACTGACTAAAGTGCATATGCTGTGCAAATATAAATACTTCAATCAAACACTGGTACAATATGTGTGCAAAAATAAGCATAAATGTGCCAAATATAAGTAACCACTTACCACTTCGTTACACACACATTTTTACAGTAATTAGTTGTCAGGTGGACCCCATCTCTCAGGCATAGAGGGAGGTTGGTTCTATATAACGTCTAATAATTTTGCCTGTGACACCCTCAAAGGAAAACAAAATATTAAAAAAATATATATAAGGCAGCATTTTGAGCAAAATTAAATTAACTTGATTCTAAATATAGACAATTACTATTGTATACCTGCATCATGGGCGGAGCTTGGGGGGGTTCAGGGGGTGCACTGCACCCCCTGAAAAAAAAAAAAAAAAAAAACTTTAATACCTTCTGGCTTCTGACTGTAGTTTGTAATCATCTCTCTTATCATGATATGATGACTCGCTGTACGGCTGTAGTGCATGTGTGTGAGCTGCTGTACTACCTAAATAACTCATTTTTAGGGGTTAGGGCATTGTAAAAACGCTGTGCGTGCGCGCGGGTGTCGTTGGCCAAGCAGTCGCACCCCCCAGCGTCAACTTCAAGCTCCGCCTATGACCTGCATTCCACTGAGGCAGGTAACTGTATGTACCTGAATTTGAAATGGTAAATAACAAATGTCTGACTTAGTCCATAGTTAGCATACTGCAATGGCCAGATCAGTGACCTATGAAGTTTTGCAAGTGGCAAGGTAGAAATTAGCTGTGTTGGCAAGTAACAAGTAATATACTACTTTCAGTAATATTATTACTTTTTTCCAGTAATATGTAACTTAACTAGTTACTTTCACATTTTGAGTAATAATATTACATTTACTTTTTTCCAAAAGTAATATTATTACTATTTTCACGAGCCTTGGTGGAACTGTGGGTTTGAGTGTTTATTTATAATGGTAGACTGGGTTTGGGGAGGAGTTGCTTTGCAGACTGCTGATCCGCTCTAGATCTAGACTCTAGAGCGGATACGGAAACGATGTACACTCGTCGGTACGTATGTGTGAAGTATTGGATGCAGAAGGGCGGGCCTTAAACCGTCCGGAACACGGAACAACAACCTAAACTAGTGTGTGTAACTCGTTAGACTGCACTGTTAGAGAGAAGAGACGTAAACAAACTAAGCATGGAGGAGGTGGAGGAGACACCGGCACAACAAAGCGTTATAACATTCAATACTTGGAAGTATTCGCATTATTTTGAGTATGTCCGTGATCAAGACGATATGAACATTATTGTCCGCTGCAAGTTGTGCATACGGAAGAAGCTATATTCCACGTCGAAAAAATATACTTCTAATCTATGTGTACAAATGGATCCATCATCATGAGTTAAATAAACACTGCAGAATAGGGGAGGGGGGACTGCTAATGTTGAAAATGCAAAGTAAGACTTTTGGGGACAAAATATGCAATTACTGGGGGCGAGAGAAAAAAGTAATAAGTAAAGTAATAAGTAACTAGTTACTTTTCTCAGGGAGTAATAAGTAGTGTAACTTTATTCCTTTTTTTTAAAGTAATAAGTAATAAGTAGTATATTAGTGTTAAAGTAATATTTTGCCAACACTGGAAATTAGTAGGCTAATTTAAAAGTTGATACTGCATTGAGGTGGATCATGTCTGTATTGTTTTCATTAGGACTGTACAAAATGCATGCAGTTTTAACTGCACTATGTGTCAAGTTTCAGCCTTTCGCTCGCTTTATCAAAGTCAGGATAGGTCTTTGGAGTGAAATTCTTCCCACACCCACCAATTTAGCTGATGTTTCTTTTGATGGCATAAAAGCTCTTCTTGCCTTGAGTGTACAAATTCTGACACACCCCCACTATTAACATAGTATT
Organism: Protomyctophum parallelum; assembly: GCF_964188405.1. NCBI lineage: Eukaryota > Metazoa > Chordata > Actinopteri > Myctophiformes > Myctophidae > Protomyctophum > Protomyctophum parallelum. The sequence continues at coordinate 30,509,817 of NC_139698.1, read as the reverse complement.
TGTATCGTGTCATGTTGGAGACCCCCAAACCCCACATTCACCTTGAGAACACATTTAGAAATCTACACTGAAACCAGCTGTTTCCATTTGAATGGCAGCACATTAGCGGGTAAAAACACTCAATGATCGTGAGCTTTCTACAGAGGTGGCTCATTGCTTTTATATGTCTATGAAATGAATACAGTATCTATGGTGTCATTGGTGTGAAGAAGGCTAAGCGCCTTCATTGACTTCAACACAATGGAACATCAGCAACACAGGTAACCTCAACAAAGCTGTGAACGACCTGAGACTGAGAGGCAAGGCAAGAAGAAAGGCATTTTATGCCGCCCAAAGAAACACAGGTGGGCAGTATTTCAGTCCAGAGGGCCATACTGGTCTGGTACTGACTTTAAGTGAGAGAAGACGATACTTGAAACAGATCAGTGCTGGATTATGTTAAAGCACATGCATTTTGTATGGTCATAAATGAAAACATCACATCACTGACTTAAAATAATTCACCTCAATGCAGTGCCATCTTTTAAATTAGCCTACAAATGTATATCTTCTCACTTGTCTTATGCAAACTTACGCAGTGTATGCTAAATATGTACCATAGAGATATGGACTGTTTCACAGTGGTAAATACAATTATTACTGCAATTATTATTGCCTATATTTGGAATCAAGATAATTTACTCAGAATCTGCTGCCTTTTATGAATTTTAATGTATTTATTTTTATTGTCTTCACCAGGCCAAAGGGGAGAGAGTATGTTTTGCACTCTGTCTGTGTGTGTGTCCATCCATCCGTCTGTGTACAGCTACTGTCCGGCACCGTTGGCCCGGTCGATGCCAAACTGTGCATACACACTCCCTGGATGCCAACAACAAAACTCTGCCCCAATTTATCCACAATGTCCTGTTATAGTGCCACCATAAGGGTGATTTTTGCAAAACACATTTCTTTATATTATTCATAACACATTTTATCAATACATCACGCAAATCGGTATACACTATCTCTATAGTCATGTGATCGACACAGACCTCTCCGCTTCCCCATATTCCATCCCCATTGGCTAAGATTGCCTTTCAAAGTTTGCAGGATTGGAAGATTTGAACAAAATGCCTCAAATCATGAACATTTCGATCAACGATTTCCACTTGGCCGAGGAAGAAATGTCACAGCCTCATGGTGGCGCTATAACAGGTCAATTCATGTTTTACCTATAACTGACCTATGTACAACTTCGTATGCGCACTCCCCAGAGGCCACTCCACATCTGCCTGTTATAGCGCCATCATGACGCCAATTTTTACTAAACACTTTTCTTTACAGATTTTAGCCATACATCACACAAATTGGTATACACTATCTCTATAGTCATGTGTTCAACACAGTTCTGTTAGATTTTTCATATACACATTGAGTATGTTGCCAATGTGTGATTGATAGACATTTAAACTCTGTTATAGAACCAATTTCTCTATGGCTGCGAGATCTGGGGTCTGCCTGACAATTAAGAACTAAAAAAATGGGACAAACACAGAGGCTAGGCTATTTTTCTTTGTTGACAATATCAGATCTACAATGTAGATCTGATATTTTCAAATGGCCAAAATGTATCTAAGTATATCGGTTATCGGTAAAGATGGGTGGAAAGATGGATCTGGCAGTGCGTGGCAGAGAAATACCACACAGAGAGAAGCTAAACAAGGACGCAAAGGCACGCTACCTGGAGAAAACGAGTCAACTGAGCTGATTCGATCCAGAACACAGAGTGGCTGACTGTGACGTCAAATCATTGTTTTGATCTACCGCCACTGAAAGAAGTTAGCATTTATCAGTATCTCGTAAATGAAATATATTGTTACGACCCTTAGTGTCTAGGGGTAAAGACCCGCAACATGTTGAAAATGAGCAGCTTGTGCAAAAATATTATTTATTAACAAAAATGTGGATAAATGAATGAATATTTACATAAAATGAATCAATTGAATTGGCAAAACAACAAAACTTAGGCTAACAAACAACACTGTAACACTACGACTAAACCCAAAAGGGATCCTTTCCGAAGGGATCAAATCATAATCAAAGTCACTGGTTAAAGTTGGGGCTACGGTCAGGCTCAGACTGGCTTTTATAGTGAGGGCCCAAAAAGTTTGAGAACCACTGGCTTAGAAAATGAGATTAAGCTTGGTTACAAAAAGTTGCACGTTGAGCAATTTGATTAGCATAATATGTGACCATACCATTAACATCCTGCATAAGGCAAAAACATGCTTTAAGTAGCATGTGACATTTTGACATGTCAAACTAGGGGGTTTTCATGATGCTGAATCCATTCCAAGCATTATTTTTTTATATAAGCCTTCCGTCTTGACAAATGTGATGAGGTCAGCCTATGGCGTCAGCATAAGCGGCTATGGACAAAGGGACAGCATGCTACAAAATCGACTTCACATCTGCTGCAGAGAAGAGTGATACGGGAAACGCACTCGCCGAGGTTATCCGCGCCTAGATTTCTCAGAACCCTTAGACGAAAAGTTGTTAGATGCATTTCATGTCTACTTAAAGTACACTGGGGCGGCCTATTGCGGGCTACTACCACCAGACTCCACTACTTCTTGAACCATACTAAGCCATTACTACTGCCAGGGTCAAGGCCTCCTATGTAGTACATTTTAACTGAGTTGTACATCAATAAAGGGTATTGAGGACATTGGAGTAATGTCCTCTCATTTACTTTGGTTGCATTTGTATAGCACCTTTTATCCAAGGTGCATATATTCATACACTAATGGCGGAGGGAACCGTGTGAGGCACCAACCTGCTCATCTGGAGCAGTTAGTTCAATGTCTTGCTCAAGGACACTTCTGGGGGAGGTCAGGATCGAACTGGGAACCTTCTGGGCCTGTAAAGAACTATACCGGGAACAACAGGTTCTTTGTATGACCGTGATGCTATATAATAACACCTGACCTCAACCACCACAAAGAACCACTACAAAAAACACACCATATATTTGTGTGTATAGGGGCCCAGAACTTGTGGACATCCAGTTTTGCTCCATTTTGTGTGTCTGACTGTGCAGGGTGTTGCTCATTTATCAGCTCAATGTTCCAGTTCAAAGTTTGTCTAGCACAGACCAGGCGTGAAAGGTTACTTGGAAATTCGAAAATAAAACACACTTTCTAATTTTACCTTTATATGCGTGGACTAAAACTTTTTAATGCTGTTTATTCACGTACGTGCGCAATCTACCGTGAATTTCTCATGCCAAAAAAAGAAATGTTTCAACAAAATATGGACTGCTATTTATGTACTGAAGTCAGAGGTAATAATAATATATACTCTTACCAGCTTATCAAAACAATGCCATGTACTGCTTTTTATATACAAAATATATAGCCTATATTCAGAATTGAGTAAATTCTTTTGGTCTAGCAGCTCTAGCTCATTTACATTTATTTGCTTATGGCCTATCTTGTAAGAGTTGGTATCACACACATAGGCTATGGTGTGTTCACACGGGCAGATGAAACGATGCAAAGACGCGTTGTGAGTTGATTTGGATCCACTACACGCATCATTCAGTTGCAAAGCCATGTCACTGCTGGCTTCCATTGACAATGAATAGTAGACTGCATAATTGAATCTGCCCGTGTGAACGCAACAATAGAGTGAATGTGTGTGTGGTGGTGGGGGGTAATTTGCACGTCAAAGCTCCGCCCTTTACCAGACTAAAAGTTTCACCTTCAGTTCCTCAGACCAAACAAACACACAACTTCCACTGAGAGAGAGGGAGGACAGCCTGTCTGTCTTACCACAGCTACAAGAAGGAATACTGGTTTACTGACCAAAACTTCTGCTTTGCTGACAGGAACCACCAGGATTCAGTGTGAAAGTCAATTTCAGGGAACATTGTATCTGGAGCAGGGAAGGTGACTGTCTGACTGACTGTCTGTCTTGATCAGAGTGACTGTAGCTTCATTGAGGCATTATGGCATCGCAGTCGTCTCTTTCAGAGGAGAATTTTTCCTGTGCTGTGTGTCGTGACATCTTTAAAGAGCCTGTTGTCCTGTTATGCAGCCACAGCTTCTGTAGAGCATGTCTGCATACATGGTGGAGAGAGAAGCAAATGAAGCAATGTCCAGTTTGTAAGAAGATATCTTCACTGGATCATCCACCCTGTAACCTGGCTCTGAAGAACTTGTGTGAGGCCTTCATACAGGAGAGACATCAGAGAGCTTCAAAACGTCAGAGAACTTCATCTGGGTCTGAGGTTGACTGCAGTCTGCACGCTGAGAAACTCAAGCTCTTCTGCCTGGAATGTCAACAGCCAGTGTGTGTTGTGTGTCTTCATTCTGAAAAACACACCGACCACCGTTTCAGACCCATCGGCGAAGTTGCACTGGACCACAAGGAGGAAGTCCAGAAATCATTGAAGCCTTTGCAGAAGAAACTGAAGACATTCAATGATGTTAGGAGTAAATGTGTGCAAACAGCAGAATACATTAGGTTCCAGGCCCGGCACACAAAGTGTAGAATTAAGGAGCAGTTTAAAAAGCTCCATCAGTTTCTACACGAGGAAGAGGAGACAAGCATCAGTGCACTGACGGAGGAAGAGGAGAGGAAGTGTCAGTTGATGAAAGAGAAGATCGAGGGTCTGAACAAAGACATATTAACCCTCTCACACACAATCACAGACATAGAGGAGGAGCTGAGAGCTGAACACATCTCATTCCTACAGAACTACAAGACAACAATGGAAAGAGTCCAGTTCACACTGCAGGACCCACAGCTGGTCTCGGGGGCACTGATAGACGTGGCCAAACACCTGGGCAACCTGACCTTCAGAGTCTGGGACAAGATGAAAGACATGGTGTCCTACACTCCCGTCATTCTGGACCCCAACACTGCCAAACCAGGACACGTCCTGTCTGATGATCTGACCAGTGTGAGAACTGAAATGCGCTGGGTTCCTGACAACCCCGAGAGGTTTGACCACTTGGACATTGTCCTGGGTTCTGAGGGCTTTAACTCAGGGACTCACAGCTGGGATGTTGATGTTGGAGACAGTAAACGCTGGTCACTGGGTGTGTTAGCACACTCTTTTCAGAGGCAGGGAACTACAGGGGGTCCATTCTGGAGAATAAACTCTGGTTCATCCTCAATGGCCTCCTCACCAGAGTCAAACACTACACTCTTTTGGAAGCAGATTCCTCGTAGGATCAGAGTCCAGCTAGACTGGAACAGAGGAATACTGGCATTCTCTGATCCTGATATTGACACACACATACACACCTTCACACACACTTTCACCGAGACAGTCTTTCCATTCATTAGCGCAACCACTACTATGAAGATGTTACCAGGGAAGGTCAAAGTCTGGAACAATGATGCTGATGATGATCATGATTGATGACTAGACTATAGAAAAATGTATTGGTTTATAGTGAGGTAGTTGGATTTTCATGATTCTAGCCTATTTTGTAATTGAAGTGTGTGTTCTTTGGCATGTAAGATTTGACTAAAACAGTGGTCTAGTTATTTTGTATGAAGGACGAGCATCTACTTCCTCATAAAATATAATCACTATCATTTTTGCATCAATCTCAAGGTTTTATTGAACCATTTAAATATCTTATCATGCTAGAAAATAATGAAGCAATACAATTGATTTATTTTGGTCTGACTTTTAAAGATATATATCTGTAAAGAAATCATGGAATTATATGTTTAATTCAAATAAATGCCTATACTATATTGTGTGATTTGAGTTCAGTTCAGTTCTGTTAAGCAAAACACATTAGTTCAATATCAATGCTTTTTTTGTTTTACTCATCCGGTCTTCAAATTGTGACTATTGGTCAGGATATGAAGCCATCATTTCATTGTATGGTAGTGGGTTATCTTTTGTTAGTGTAAGTGATGGACCAGAGAGAGTGAAAACATGCAAACATACAGTATACAAACCATAGAGAAGTAGTTTGTCAGCATTTTGTTTGTATGGAACTGCTGGTATTTACAGACTCTGTGTTTGCATGAATGCAAATCATTCTTACAAACAACATGAATTAGATTCTACATATGAATCAAAGTCATTAACAAATGAAATGTCTGGGCTGGGTTGCAGTTGGTGTCTTTAAGTCTTGGTAAACTCAACAAGCTGCATTGTGTATTTTTATTTGGTATTTTCTTTGGGTGGAACAGGCTGTTTTTAGTCTAGCTTCTTAACTTAACTTAACTTAACTTAAAAATATAGTTGCATAATGATCGAGGGGCCAATTTGCAGCAATAAGAAAAAGACTATGCAATACACACAATAAGTGAGGCACACTTCAAGGACATAGTTTTACTGAGGTTAGGGGTAAGGTTAGTGTTGTGGCTCTATTGTTGGTTCCAAACATTTCCACATTGCCAACAAACCCACTGATGCACCCAGAGACTTTGGATGTACGGAGATATAAGAAACAGATTGTCCACAGGTTCAATGTCATTTTTGGTTGCATTTACTTTCCGTTGGAAGTGCAGTGATACATTACAATACAAACAGGCACATTCTCTCTTCCTTATGGCATGATCTCTGTGTTACAGTAGGCTACGTGTTGTCTTTCTCTCTGTCTATCTGGTAAAAAAAACTTTTGTCCACAAGGTGCATGCCGCTCCCCAATCACCCAGGCCTACTTATACCCTCTGGCAAGCAATTAGGCCTGGGGAGGCGTGCCCCTGTTGTCCAAACAATAATTCAATTATAACCTCAAACCAATGCAGTAGCTACAACAATTGTGATAATAATAATAATAAATAGACATACAAACAGTGAGGATGGCTTCTACAGTTAGGTTTAGGTATAGTTTTGGTTATGGTCAGCCATTTAAATGTCTTCCATGTTTCTATGGCTTATTGTGCATATTGTTATTGCATTTGCTTTCCTGCTTGGCCTTCGTTATCGCTGCTTACAGCTATATCTATTCATATTATTACCCTTATTGTTATTATTATTATTATTATTATTATTATTATTATTAATAATAATAATAAACGTAAAGCTGCAATCCATACCCCTACATAGGATTCTAATCCAAGGTCCCCATGTGAGCCTCAACAAGTCAAGTTGTTTACGTTTGAGTTCAATGCAATACTCTGACCCACCAGTAGGTGTCCTACCTGACCACAGGATGTCTGTCTCAGTAGAATAGCTACAACATCTATGATTATGATATCAAAGGAGTGGTATCATTTCATCTCACTATTTGCACTCATAGAACTTCTAAATGGTTCACAATTTAATTAATTCCAAAGCTCTGAGTGTATAAACGGAACCAAATGGATCCAAGGGTCCATACATTCAGAGTTACAGACCTGTAAAGCCCAAGCCACACCAAAGGGTCGGGTTTAGGTTTAAAGTAAACCTAAACCACACCAATGCAACTCGATTGAGTTGCAATGAGTTGCATTTGTGTGGTTGCATTTGTGTGGTCTACCTTAAAAACCGTTTTGTCCCCTTTGGTGTGGTTTGGATTTAAGGGTCTATTTAGAACACCTGACGGTCCCTGGACACTACTTTGAGAAACATGGTACTAAATGTCTATGTAGTGTACTAGCCACTAGCCAGATTATGTACCAAATCCGACCAATACCTAATGTGTTGTCTTACATACACTTCTATGTGCAGGTCTATATGATACTTTATCTCATCACTAGTACACTTCCGATCTACAAGCACTCAACCAATGCGTCACATTGCGATGCGTTCTGAGCTTGTAGATTGGCTATTGTCAACTGAACTATTGTGCACACTTGGGAATGGAAATCTAGTGAGGTCTGCCCACTTATAGATATAAGTAGTGTAGGTAATGGTATAGTAGTGTTACTGTTAAGTTTGTATGGGCTCGACACCAGAATACCAATCAAAGTATTAAGAGCATTGGACCAGATGGATAAAATGGAACAGTTCTTATTTATTGACATGGACATAATAAAGATGATATGATGGAAACAATGATGGCGATAAGCTAAAATAGAAACAAAGAAAAACAAATTCAACCAAAGTAACAAATAATGAACAATTGCACCAAATGAGTGCTTTTTGAAGGCCTTCTGCAATCTGTGCAGGTGTGTTCCACTCACTACTCAACTCAGTGCAGGTGTGTTGCAACTTGCAAGTGCCCAATTTAACCATTTTGTTGGACCTCACACAGAGACACTGAGGTGCCTGACCACTCAACCCAGAACCCAGGGTAGAGGGGTTCAGTGAATGCGCACTGGAAGGTATACAGGTGTGTCAGCATGTCAGAGGAGACTCTGTAGAAGGACAGGGTTCCAGCAGGCCAGTCCAGATACACTCCGACCCTGTTGGAGCCAGAGGGGGGTACTGGGATGAGATGGTCCTTCCCATTATGACAGGCAATGTAACTGGCAGGAGAGCATTCCAGTCTCCAAGACCCGCCATAGTAGCCAAGCTCGCTGTCTGTACCCCGCCCTAACCTTCTGATTCGTCTGGATGTGGCGGCGATGGACACCCACTGACTCCACTCTACCTCCCAGTAGTGGCGTCCAGTCAGGCCCTCAATGCACAGAACCTGCGACCTGGAGTCAAATCTGTCTGGATGATGGGGATACGGCTGCTCCTCTGTTTCCCATGACACCTTCCTGTTCCCATCAGACAGAGACATGTGTCGGTAGGCTGTGTTTGGGTCCAATGTGAGAGGACAGGCGTCTGATGGGCAGAACAAGACACACAGTCAATAAACCATCATTCGCTATACAAGCATTTGTCTCGTTCCAGTCTACAAGGCATACAAGTCTGGGGATGTTTGTGTGTGTGTGTGTGTGTGTGTGCGCACACGCGCGCGCATGTGTGCGTGCATGCGTGTATGTCTCTGTGTGCGTTTATTTTATATTTCATTATGACTTAGTTTTTGTTCGTTTTTTATTGTAATAGTCTATTCAGTTAGAGGTTACATTCAACAGGGTCAGAAAAAGAGCAAAAAATAGCATATCTACAACCTCACAACGTGTCGCACCACAACAAGTTGTGACCTTTTTTTTTGTTGCTCTTTTTGAAACTAAGGACATTTTCTCTAGGTTTCTAGTTAATTTGATTAGTTTTGTAAAAGCAATGCAGTTGTCGTTTTTATTTTTGCAAAGCTATACATTTTGCAACTAAAAACTACTTTTTGTAATTATTAGTTAGTTATAACCCTGAACACTAGTCAACACATGCTGCTCACATCTTCTGAGGAGTTCCGGTTTAACATGGTGCTCTCCTCCATGGTCCACACTGTAGGGGTGAGAACACAGAAAAACAGTTATTATAGGAGCCGATTCTTTAGATTATATTAAATAACATCATTCAATATTATTATTTATTTATTTAACTTTTTTTGTATTGTGTCTATTAATGGGTGCAGTGTGCTCAACAAGTTATAGACGAATCCACGGAGAGCTGCCCTGGGTGCAATCATAATTGCGGTGTCAATCGGCTCTCATTATTGCGGCTAGATACTGCAGTTATGGTTGCCGCTCGGCGGATTCGTCTGTAGGAAAGGCTAGGGGGCGTGGCAGACTGAGAAGCACAGTTGAAAGTGTAGTTGAAAGTTTTGATTTTTCTTTCCAGTTTTAGTCGACAGAATTAACACTGGTTGGAAACACGTGTCTACAGCAATGACTAACGTGAGTGTCTCCAGTCTCCAGTGTGGATCCTCCAGTCCAGCAGAGAGCCGAGTCACACCAGAACATCCTGGGTTATTGTTGCTTATGTTCAGCTCTCTTAAATGGGAGGGGTTGGCTCTCAGAGCTATGGCCAGAGAAGAACACCCTTCCTCTGTGACCAGACAACCACACAGCCTGCAGAGAAGAAAAAAAAAGAAATCGTAAACAAATGGTCAAATGAAGTTGAGTCAGCATGTCTTTGCACAAGAGTAAACATATATTCTTCACCTTAGTGTCTCCAGTACACAATTTGGACTCCTCAGTCCAACACACAGCAACAGTATTCCCAAATCCTGTAGGTTGTTGTAACTGACGTCCAACTCTCTCAAATGCGAAGGTTCAGAGCTTAGAATGGCTGCCATGGCTTCACAGCTCTTCGCTGACAACCAACAGTGACTCAATCTATATACACAACAAATCACTAGTTAGCAGTGTCATGGTCTGTCCCACTACAGACCATGTTTTCCTTGTCAGCCACTCCCACTCTCCATTCCTTCTCTCAGTCATTGTCAACACACCTGTTTCCACCCCCTCTTCAGCCCTACAGTGCCATGCCCATTCCACACCTGTGAACACTCCTGCAATTACCCTGCTCCCTATAAGACTGGACTCATTTCAGAAACAAACTGTCAGATCATACTTCCTTGTCCCCGAGCTGTCCTGAGTTCCAAGTTCCAAGTGTTTTTGTATTTCTGAGAGGTTCTGCATTTATTGGAAGTTTCCGATTTGATCTTCGAAAGGTTTGCTTTTCTGTTTCCTGTGTTGTGCCCCTTTAGGAAGAGTTTTTGCTTTTTGGATTGTCCTGACTTTTGTTTGTAAGCTGAACTGCCTTCTGCTTAATAAATCATTTATTTTGAACATTCCTGCTCTTGTCCTGCATTTGGGTCCTACCCTCCCTGCCTATCGTAACAGAATGATCTGACCATTCTGGACCCAGCGGACAAGTTTTCTTTTTTGCATTGTTTAGTTTTTGATTTTTTGCCAGTGTTTCTGTCAGTGAGCTGCTGAGGCTGTCAACCATGGCCAGTAGCCACCAGCCCAGCCTACCCTTTTCACACAAGGACTTTGGTGTAACAAAGGAGATTTTTTATGAGGATCCTCAGTTCCTCACTCAACTGGCCAAATATTGGAGGCAGAATCGGGCATTTGCCCAATATACGGCTTTCTTCCGGTGGGAGAGTAGGGGTGCACCGTTTCCTCAGTTACCCTCTGAAGAGGTCGCTCCGGTCACCCCTGCTCTTCAGCCCACTTCCTCACCCAACCTGCCTGGCACTCCGCTGCCCGGCCCTCCGCTGCCTGGCCCTCCGCTGCCTGGCCCTCCGCTGCCCGGCACTCCGCTGCCCGGCTCTCTGCTGCCCGGCCCTCTGCTGCCTGGCACTCCGCTGCCCGGCCCTCCGCTGCCCGGCCCTCCGCTGCCCGGCCCTCCGCTGCCCGGCTCTCTGCTGCCTGGCACTCCGCTGCCCGGCTCTCTGCTGCCTGGCACTCCGCTGCCCGGCTCTCTGCTGCCTGGCACTCCGCTGCCCGGCTCTCTGCTGCCTGGCACTCCGCTGCCCGGCTCTCTGCTGCCTGGCACTCCGCTGCCCGGCTCTCTGCTGCCTGGCACTCCACTGCCCGGCCCTCTGCTGCCTGGCACTCCGCTGCCCGGCTCTCTGCTGCCTGGCACTCCGCTGCCCGGCCCTCCGCTGCCCGGCTCCCCGCCGCCCAGCATGCCTGGCCCTCCGCTGCCCGGCTCCCCGCCGCCCAGCATGCCTGGCCCTCCGCGGCCCGGCCCTCCGCTGCCCGGCCCTCCGCTGCCCGGCCCTCCGCGGCCCGGCCCTCCGCTGCCCGGCCCTCCGCGGCCCGGCCCTCCGCTGCCCGGCCCTCCGCTGCCCGGCCCTCCGCTGCCCGGCCCTCCGCTGCCCGGCCCTCCGCTGCCCGGCCCTCCCCGGCCCGGCCCTCCGCGGCCAGGCCCTCCGCTGCCCGGCCCTCCGCTGCCCGGCCCTCCGCGGCCCGGCCCTCTGCTGCCCGGCCCTCTGCGGACCGGCCCTCCGCTGCCCGGCCCTCCGCTGCCCGGCCCTCCGCGGCCCGGCCCTCCGCGGCCCGGCCCTCCGCGGCCCGGCCCTCCACTGCCCGGCCCTCCGCGGCCCGGCCCTCTGCTGCCCGGCCCTCCGCTGCCCGGCCCTCCGGCTGCAGCTTCCCTAACATACCCTACGGCTCCCCTGCCTCTGCCTGTGGCTTTCCTGGCGTCGCCTGCAGTGTCTTCTGCTTCGTCTCGGCCTCCTGGCCGACCACCGGACGACACCTCCGCCTCGTCTCAGCCCCCTGGTCGTCCACCGGACGACACCTCCGCCTCGTCTCAGCCCCCTGGTCGCCCACCGGACGTCGCCTCATCTCTGTCGTCTCGGCCTCCCGGTCGTCCACCCGATGACGCCACCTCGTCTCTGCCTCCAGGCCGTCCGCCAGACTACGCCTCATCTGTCTCGTCCCAGGCCGTCCGCCTGACTCCTCGTCCCAGCATCCTGGCCGCCCACCTGACATCACCTGCTCAGCTTCAGTTCCCCTCCTCCAGGCCCCCTCCACCCACCCTGCTCTGTGCTCCAGGCCAGCGTGGTGGGACGTCTGGTAGCCGTCCCTTGAGAGGGAGGTACTGTCATGGTCTGTCCCACTACAGACCATGTTTTCCTTGTCAGCCACTCCCACTCTCCATTCCTTCTCTCAGTCATTGTCAACACACCTGTTTCCACCCCCTCTTCAGCCCTACAGTGCCATGCCCATTCCACACCTGTGAACACTCCTGCAATTACCCTGCTCCCTATAAGACTGGACTCATTTCAGAAACAAACTGTCAGATCATACTTCCTTGTCCCCGAGCTGTCCTGAGTTCCAAGTTCCAAGTGTTTTTGTATTTCTGAGAGGTTCTGCATTTATTGGAAGTTTCCGATTTGATCTTCGAAAGGTTTGCTTTTCTGTTTCCTGTGTTGTGCCCCTTTAGGAAGAGTTTTTGCTTTTTGGATTGTCCTGACTTTTGTTTGTAAGCTGAACTGCCTTCTGCTTAATAAATCATTTATTTTGAACATTCCTGCTCTTGTCCTGCATTTGGGTCCTACCCTCCCTGCCTATCGTAACAAGCAGGTCTAAGATTAATCAACAATCAACAATAAATATTGTATCTCAGTTACATAAGTCAATGTGCTAAACTGTTAATATAATCAGTGCATTTTGTTTTACCCATTTGGGCAAATTAAACTGACCTGAGAACAGCTATTCTACAGTGTAGACTCTGTAGTCCAGCTGAGAGGAGATTGACCCCCAAATCCTCTAAATGGTTATAACTCAAATTCAGCTCTCTCAAGTGGCACAGTTTAGAGCTCAGAACTGAGGCCAAGACTTTGCAGTGGGTCGCATTCAGTTCACAGCCAACCAATCTGTAGTCGAAGAATACATTGTGAAAGCAGGCAGGCTGTACTAAAACAATATTTGCATTGCTTTTATTCACTGCAACATCATTGTGTATACAACTATACAAGTACAATAAAACGGGGAGCGTGTGACGCAGACATTGTCGCCTGGATCAGACAGGTCTGCTCCAGGTCTGCGGAACGCGTATCGTAAAAAAAGCTCAACACAATCCAGGTCTAGTAAGCCGCAGGCAAGTGCACGAAACAAGCACACGCACGACAATTTCACGTGACCGCGCCAACGTAAATACGCTTGCGTTGTCGGCCCTCAACTTCTCTGCGCATCCAAAATAAACACACGCCTCTCATTGAAAATGAATTACTAGGCAGGTCAGACGCTGCCCGTCTGAAAGGACCTTTATTCTACAAAGACAGGACCAGAAGAGCTCAACAAACCTAAGCACGTCCAGTCTGCAGTGAGGACTGCTGAGTCCAGCAGAGAGAAGGTTTACGCCGGAATCCAGCAGATCGTTATCGCTTACGTCCAACTCTCTCAGATGAGATGACTTTGACCTGAGGGCAGCGGCCACGACCTCCCAATGTCTCTCTGTCAGTCTGCAGCCAACAAGTCTGTGATAATAGAGTGATCAGTGATTAATCTCAGTTTGATTCACAGAAACTAACCACCATTCAAAAAGAATGGGTAAAAGATGGAAAAGCCAATAAACTTAAAATGTCTATTTCTCCTAAGTTATTCCTTTGTATTTATCTTTCTTCTTATTTGACTCTAGGATTGCAAAATTTCAAATGTGCTGCATCTGTAATGACAATAAAAGGAATTGAAGTGAACTTAGCTGAACTAACCGAGCGATTATGCAGTTCCTCACAGCTGGGACCAGTCTCCACCGCCCCTCCCTTGATGTGTTGTGTGACATCAGGTCCAACACATCCAGGACCTCCTCTGACATCTGCAGCATGTAGGCCAGGGCCGAGCAGTGAGTCTCAGAGAGCTTCTTCTCTGTTCTGGTCTCCGTCTTCAGGTACCGTTGAATCTCCCGGAACACTGAGTGGTCATTCATCTCCATCAGACAGTGAAAGGTGTTGATGTATCTGTCAGGAGAGGCATCGCAAGTGTTCAAACTCTTCAGGTTGTCGATCGATTTCTGGATGCTTTCCGGACTGTGCTCTGTCAAGCCCAGCAGGCCTACTAAAGGATTCAAGTTGGATTCAAGTGAGAGACCATGAAGGAAGCGGATGAAGAGGTCCATGCAGCCATTTTCACACTTCAAAGTTTTGAGCATGGCTCTTCTCAGGAAGTCATCAAGGGAACCTTCATAGTAGCTCTCCCACAACAAATCTTCCTGCTCTTCCAAGAAGGTCCTCAGCACTTTCATGTTCTTGTTCACATAGCAATGAAACAGGTACACTGCAGCGAGAAACTCCTGAATACTCAGGTGAACAAAGCAGTAGACACTTCTCTGGAGGAACACGCATTCTCTTTTGAAGATCTCTGTGCAAACCCCTGAATACACAGACGCATCTGTGACGTCAAGGCCACATTGGTGCAGGTCTTCTTGATAAAACACAAGGTTGCCTTTCTTCAGATGTTCAAATGCCAGCCTCGCCAGCTTCAGAAGAACTCCCCAGTCACTCTCTGTGGGCTCCTGTCGATTCACCTCAGCTCTTGCATCATACTTCTGCTTCATCCTCTTTGTGAGAATGAGCAGGAAGTAGCAGTACATCCTAGTCAGGGTCGTGGGCAGCTCTTCGCTCACGTCTGTCCTCAGCATCATGTCCTCCAGAACAATGGCCGTGATCCAACAGAACACTGGAATGTGACACATGATATAGAGGCTCCTTGGTGCCTTGATGTGCGAGATGATTCTGGTGGCCAGGTTCTCATCACTGAATCTTTTCCTGAAGTACTCCTCTTTCTGTGGATCGTTGAATCCACGCACTTCCGTAACCATGTCAATGCATTTAGCAGGGATCTGGTTGGCTGCGGCAGGTCGGGAAGTTATCCAGATGAGAGCTGAGGGGAGGAGTTTCCCCCTGATGAGGTTCGTCAGCACCAGGTCCATCGAGGATGTCTGTGTGACATCAGAAATGATGTCAATGCACTGGAAATTGAGCGAAAGCCTGCTTTCATCGAGACCATCAAAGATGAACAAAACCTTCCAGAGGGCAAGCATGTCTGCTGTGATCTTCTTCAACTCTGGATGGAAGATATGGATCAGCATGAGAAAACTCCACTGACCATCACGAATCAAGTTCAGCTCTCGGAACGACAGCAGAATAAGAAGATTGACATCTTGATTGGCCAGGCCCTCTGCCCAGTCCAGAGCGAACTTGCGCACAGCGAATGTTTTCCCGATGCCAGCGATTCCCTTCGTCAGAACTGTTTTGATGGGGCTCTTCCGGCTGGGTGAGGGTTTAAAGACGTTTAAACAGCTGATTGCAACGTCAAATAGGGCTTCCATCTTGGATGCAGTCTCAAGCTGCCACACCTCATGTTGTGGATTAACCCCTTCACTCTCTCCCTCGGTGATGTAGAGCTCTGTGTAGATCCTGCTTAAGGGGGCTGTAGTCCCTGTTTCAACAAGATCTTCATTCACAAACTCCAGCCTGCTTTTCAGACTGATCCGATAATCGCTTACATCCTCCAGACTCTCATCTGTTGTTAGAGGAGAATAACCATGAATTACACAAAAGGTTTAATTTATATTACTGCATGCTATAAAAACATAGTCTGCTCTTACAATCTTCCAATGAGTCAACATCCAACAGAAGGCAGGACAATTATGTTAAATCATCTTGAATCCTAAATACTTAGGTGACTGACAATCCCCAGAGTTCTATACAATGTCCCTGTCAGCGTTTTTCCATCAACACCAAATGTCTTTGTGGAAAATAGCAGATCTACAAGCTCACAATGTTGTGAGCTTGTAGGTTTGCCCCAGAATAGGGACTTTATAGGGTTCAAGTGGCTAACAGGCCAGGGAGTATTATAAAGAAAAATATGAAAAAAGACATATCCCTTTTTTTTGTTTGTTTGATTTTTGTTTTTAAGAGTAGGAACAAAAGCTAAAGGGAGAATCCCAGTCTTACTTTGAGGACAGCTCTTGTGACTGGACACCTGTGGTCCAGGTGTGGTTTTGGATGTGTCTGCACACTGGGGACAGGCATGGTGTCCTGCTGCACACCGACTGCAGAACCAGTGTCCACAGGGGATAGAGACCGGACCGCTCAGAACCTCCTCACACAAAGCACACTGGAACAGCTCCTCTGTCCCAACACAACCACTCCAACGTTCTCTGTGAACATACAGATAATCTGATGAGTCATCCCGTAACAGGGTTATGGTTTACGGTGTTAGGGCACCCCCTAAACATTCATTTAAATACACTAAAGGAAAGTTGTTTGATCTTACTTTACGGTTATGTCTGATGGAGCGGGTTCTTTCCTGAAGTTAAACGGAACACCCATAGACTGGTCACTCTTCAAGGACAGACATGATGCAGACTCATTCCACTCATCGGCCTCTCTCTCCTCAGACAGGAACAGCTCCTCTGTCCCAACACAACCACTCCAACGTTCTCTGTGAACATGCAGATAATCTGATGAGTCATCCCGTAACAGGGTTATGGTCTATATGGTGTTAGGTCACCCCCTAAACATTCATTTAAATACACTAAAGGAAAGTTGTTTGATCTTACTTTACGGTTATGTCTGATGGAGAGGGTTCTTTCCTGAAGTTAAACGGCACACCCATAGACTGGTCACTCTTCAAGGACAGACATGATGCAGACTCATTCCACTCATCGGCTTCTCTCTCCTCAGACAGGCTCATGACTGTGGAGTTGAAACAACAGAAACACCTGTAATGAACACCACATGAACTCTATAGCAGGGTTTCTCAATGAGGGTGCCATGGCAGCCTCGGGCAAGTGGTTCTCAAACTCATAGGCTCAGGGAACCCCTGTACATATTTTCATTTACAGCACCTATTTTACGTTGTACATTTTCACTCTCAGGCATATACCAGTGTGAGGCAGGTAGAAACACCAGTGTCAGCTCCAGCTGACACTGATCATAGTGGAGCAATCCTTCCAGCGAATGCCCCAGAATACGGGATGCTGGGTTAAAGTGCTCATTATGAAAAAAATCACACTTGTGTGAAGTGAGGGTCGCTCTTATTATCATACATCATCATACATCACATTTCGTGCTCAGCCAATCAAATCATCACTATACGGGGTAGTCAAAAAGGTTACTATATATCATATAAAGATTTAGCACCCCCCTGTAGTAACCGCCTGTTGAAGATCCATGACTGAAACAAAATCACACTCATGTGAAGTGAGGGGCGCCCCGATTTGTGGGGGCATGTGTTGCTATCATGTCGGTAATACATTTATTACAAGATGTATTTATATCAGCGAGATGACATGTTATGTGAATTTACCCTAAACAAACATTAAAGTCCATAGACTTGGCTGGGATGGGACATTCATAATTAGGCTCTAAACAAACATTAAAGTCCATAGCTTGGCTGGCCTACTGTATGACATAATTTTGGAAAGCCATGTATCCTATTGGACGGGCTAGCGTCCCTCAAAAAAAGAACAAACTATCCTTGATTTTTTAGGGCCTCCTATATATAGCTTTTGACTCTACATGTCTCAATATTTGCCATCGACAATGAAAGAAGAAATTAGGTCAAATGTCCGCCAAATATTACGTAAATTTGTGTCAACAGGCATTCTGATTGGCCAGTATGAGATGATGCATGATGATGTTGATGATAAGAGCGCCCCTCACTTCACACGGGTGTGAGTAGAAACAAAAGCTAAACTTAAAAGTAGAATCCATACTTTGAGGACAGCTCTTCTGACTGGGCGCCTGTGGTCCAGGTGTGGTTTTGCATGTGTCTGCACACTGGGGACAGGCATGGTGTCCTGCTGCACACCGACTGCAGAACCAGTGTCCACAGGGGATAGAGACCGGACCGCTCAGAACCTCCTCACACAAATCACACCGGAACAGCTCCTCTGTCCCAACACAACCACTCCAACGTTCTCTGTGAACATGCAGATAATCTGATGAGTCATCCCGTAACAGGGTTATGGTTTATGGTGTTAGGGCACCCCCTAAACATTCATTTAAATACACAAAAGGAAAGTTGTTTGATCTTACTTTACGGTTACGTCTGATGGAGAGGGTTCTTTCCTGAAGTTAAACGGCACACCCATAGACTGGTCACTCTTCAAGGACAGACATGATGCAGACTCATTCCACTCATCGGCCTCTCTCTCCTCAGACAGGCTCATGACTGTGGAGTTGAAACAACAGAAACACCTGTAATGTACACCACATGCACTCTATAGCAGGGTTTCTCAATGAGGGTGCCATGGCAACCTCGGGCAAGTGGTTCTCAAACACTATTTTACATTTTCACTCTCAGGCATACCGGTGTGAGGCAGGTAGAAGCACCAGTATGGTGTCGGCTCCAGCTGACATACATCATACTCAGGGGTCATCACCATGCCAGCTTGTGATGGACATTTTGATCAATATTTTATTTTTGTCACAGACAAATAACTGGTCAATAATCTTACCAGAAACCCAAATGACTAACACGTGGACTTGTAATGTGCCTATAGTGTCTATGCTAGTGTGCTACATATTTTAGAGATAATTAAAAATATATTATTTTTGATTAACATAATGATGATTGCACTTCATATGGCAAATGTTTTACATTTCAGTTCCTCATAGCTTTCTAGTATATTTGTCTACTGTGGAAAAATATAAGCTGGCATGGTGAGTCAAATGACGTGTGGTTTATCCGCAAGTGTCTTTCCATGTTCTCTTTCTTCACCATCAGTGATTTCTGATGAGATAAATACTTCTGTATTTCTTTATCTCAGTTCTCTGTTTGCTGGAAAGTGATTGCTGATGAGACAAATACTTAGAATAACTATTTCAGTTCCTTATTTCTTTTTCTCTGTTTTCTGGAAAGTTCTAGTCAAATGATTTGTGTTATACTTTATCATTTATATATACTTTAAAAATGGGTTACAAAATCGTGGGATAAAAATTATAAAAAGAAAAAAAGAAAATCACTTGATTAACAGAGTAACTAACAGCCAAGACTTTCTAATGTTTGTTCAGACAGGGGTTTTCAACTTATTGTGAACGAGGGACCACAACCCTGACTAAGAATCAACCTGGGGACCACTGGTGTGTTGGGAGGGGATATGGGCTAAGATAGTTGTTTTGGTACCTTGGGGAACAGAGCTTTTAGTGTGGTAGAACCCCACCCTGTGGAACTCTCTCCCAATAGAGATTCGCCTCCATGCTCCAGCACTGTACTCTTTTAAAGGACGACCATGGTTATTTGCAAACATGTTTACATTTACAGTTGGTACAGGAGTTTTAGGTTTTATTGCAAACATAAATAAAATACATTCATTAAATGTATTAAAATATGTTTAAATCATATGTATATTAACAGGCGTGGTGTGGGAGAAAAAAGCTTGAAATTACATTTTATTTGTTGCACAATATGCACAACAAATTAGATCAAGCCGTCCAGAGCACTGATCTATTCCTTCCATGGTTACCCGTATTCCATTCAGTAACTGTATCCAACCTTCCATTAAATCACGTTTTCTAATTTGTATGAGTGAGCAGACACATGATTATTATACACATTTCCTAATAATGACTCAATCAGGCATTCCGGTGCACTTCCCCTTCTTGAGATTCTAACTCCCTTTTCTGTGGAATCTGTTGTCCTGCTACTTAATTGATGTCATCATCAGATCATTCAGTTCACTGAGTGAAATACACTACTATATGCATGGTCAGGGACCACATGCAATACTGTCATGGACCACCAGTGGTCCACGGACCACCTGTTGAAAACCCTTGGTTTAGAGCACTAAACGTGACATCATGTGGCAGCCAAGTCTTGGGGCTGTATTTTGCGTGTCTTAAGTACCAGGTCTTATTACTTAACTTAAGACCTGGAGGCGTGATCAATGCCATTTGGCTATTCTGAGTGGCCAAAGACCATTGACCACGCCTCCAGGTCTTAAGTTAAGTAATAAGACCTGGTACTTAAGACACGCAAAATACAGCCCTTGGACTTTTAATGTTTGTTTAGAGTACGATATATGTACGATGCTCCTCACTTTTTTAGAGTAGAAACCGAAGCTAAAGGAAGAACCCACTCTTACTTTGAGGATGGCCCGTTTGATTGGGCGCCTGTGGTCCAGGTCTGGTTTAGGATGTGTCTGCAGTGCGTGCTGGGGGACAGGCTCGATCATGTCTGTGTGTAGTTAGAAAACCAGAGAAACCTGTAATGCACACGGACACCACATTAACATAGCAGGGGTTCTCAAAGAAGGTACCATTGGGAACCTAATAATAATAATAATAATAATAATAATCTTTATTGTCCCCAAAGGGATATTTGTCTTCATAAGTCTGTTCAACACCAACACAAAACACAAAGAACAACATATCACCAAGGCAATACTCTATGCACACACGCACAACTAATCAGCTGACTTTTCCCAGCACGAAATTTCCATTTTACAACATGAATTCATCTTTTACTTATTGGTTTAACTTAACTGTTAAACCAATGCTCTGTAATGTCTGGAAAAGTATGCATTGATATTTTCTTGATTGATAGAGACAGAGTGAAATTAGCTTACAAAATGCAATGTATGTAGGATTTGGTATGAATAAATATTGGGAAAGTTTTTTGAGAAGATCTCTCATTGAGAAATTAAATCCTTTTCACCCATAGACAGACACAAATATATTTTTAAAAGCTGTTGTAAAGTATGTAAAAAATACCCTTGGCTTCGACGTAGTCTACTTTTATTTGTAAAAAATGTTTTTATCGTCTCTTACCTGTAAGCACTTGTGAAGAGTCAATCCTCATGAAACATTGAGATGCATCAAAAGTGTTGCCAGATGGTGAGAGAAATAAGCAACCAGGTCTAGGAAAACAAGCCTAAAAAAAGTGACTAGCCTATAGGCCACATGAGCACTTTTTTTTACTACACTTTTCTCAATTTCCCAAATTAGTCGTTATTCCAATTGATTCCTCCCCACACATTTCTGTGTTGACAATATTGCTGTATACCACCGACTCACCTGCCAGGGAGGAGGCCCCACCGGGAGGATGTAGAGCCCTCTGACCTACACCTCCCACCCTGCTGACAGGTGCCGCCCCCCAGCCCATAGGAGTACATGCAGTGACCGATATCACACTCCCGACCCGGCTTCCCTCATCCGAACACGGGCCATGGTGGATTCTAACCCACAACCTCCGTGGTGGTGAGCAGGGACTTTACCACTGTGCCACCCGAGCGCCACATGAGCACTTTCATACTGTACATGGGCTATTTAAAGGAGCATTCAGTGATTTGGAAACCCCCCCGGTCCGCCTCAGTCACAAGATGTGCACATGCACACGCTTTACAGTGGGCGACACGCAACAGGCCAACAGCACGTGCACCAAGGGCTCTCTAGTCAAAAAGTGTTTTTGACCCAGGGGTTAACTGGGGACAGGGAGGAACTATAGTCACCACACTCTATAGTGTGAAAAACAACAAAAAAACATATTTGAATTAATCGAAATCACAGAATATACCTTTACATTTTTAAATAAAATGTGGAATATTCTGAATATATATTTTAACATTCTAACACCACAAAACTGATATTGAGTATTCCTGGCACAAAACATTTCCAGATGGGGTTAATAGGGACCAATAACAATATTTGGGGGTCCATGACATAATTAACACTTTCGGAACAAGTCCAAAAAAATCACAACCCACAACTACCAATATTTACAAGCAACTTTACGGAAAATGAAGCCCAAAGTCCCTAATAAACTAACATGGCACCCCTGCACATGAGAAATCAGAGCCAGGAGGGAAGCACGCACACCCCTGCACATGACACATGGGTGTGTCTCAATGGAGTTGGAGAGGAGACAGTTTCGAATTGCAGCCACCCATAAGTGCTCTTTGAGAGTTATGGCTGAGTCATGGTGATGGTGACATGATACCAGAGAGGGTTTCTTGTAAATCCTTTTGATGCAATCTTAGATTTATTATTGACTCTTGCTGGAGTTGTTGAACAAGTTTAGTCTGTGACTAGTCAGTTTCATTCCTCTCCAAAAGCAGTGGTGGAAACTGGAAAGTAATTTAAGTAAAGTTCTACTAAAGAACATTTACAATTATATATTTGTAGATTTGGATTATTATTACAAAACATACATTCACCACTTCAGCCCTATAGCCTACATTTCGGCCATTTGAAAATAGCCGATCTACAAGCACACGCTATTTCAAAAGATTTTTTATATGTTTTATATAATCAGTTAGATAAATATGATTCGAAGTGTAACGTGTTCCTCAGTCATGTTGCAGGCCCTTGATGTGATCCATGGTCAGGCAATGCCATTTTGATTGTTTACTGTCTTAGTATACATATGATACGGTTGATGATGCTGTGTTTGGTCGACTGGTTGTGTAAACTGATTTTAAATTTGAATTTATGTTTTATTTTTATTTGTTTATATTTTCTATCTTTTTTTTATATTACGGTTTTGTGCTCATACATAATGTCCATGCTTACGTATTTTGTTGTTGTTGCTTGTGTTTGTTTTTTCTGTCTATATGTAAAAAAAATCCAAATAAAGTGCTGACAAAAAAAACAAAAAAAACAATAAGGGACCATAGGCCCTTCGGCTTGGCCCCTTAATACAAATCTAAAATGAGTGAGCTAAGACCAACACCAAATGTTTTAACTCACTCGGACATTCCTCTCCTCCAACCCACAATTACTGGTACACAGTCAAATCTAAAGTATTATATTTGTTGCTCCGAGACAACCTACCATTTGGTTCGACTTGTTGAGGAACGCTGCATTATTGTGTATTAATTCCACAATAATGTTGAGAATCACTGTATTATCTAAGATTATTTTGTGACATTGAGGACTCTTAGAGGACACAATCACAGAGGCATTTGCATTTCTTTAATATACAAATCACAGACCATTAAAACAGAAACAGAAAGTCACCATTGCAGAATGATGCTATTATGTTGAGTGTGTGTGTGTGTGTGTGTGTGTGTGTGTGTGTGTGTGTGTGTGCGTGTGTGTGTGTGTGTGTGTGTGTGCGTGTGCGTGTGTGTACTCCACATACCAGCTCTGACAGTGTGATAAAAATCGTTTCGGGAAACGGTTCCAAATGTGATGTCACGGTTCCTCAAAGCTGGATCCGGTTCCTCTGGTTACGGACTGAAACCCTGTAGAGCGTCGCAGTCATGCTTTCATGACGACGCCAGGCCCAGGAAATAATTCCCAATGCATTTTCCCCATAGACATTTCAAAAAGTATTTATTTAAAGACCTTTTAAGCATCGTACGAAGCCAACTGTTGACAAATCATGACAACAAACAAATTATTACGATTAAGAAGAAAAACATTGTGTTTACTGTCATGATTTGTCACGACAAGAGTTGGCTTTTTTCCGCGGTGTAAACGTTTAAAAGAAAATACTTTTTGAAAAGTCTATGAGGAAAATGAACAGGGAATTATTTTCCAGGTCTCTCTCGGGGGTGGGACTGCAACGCTCTATAGTCATTACATTACCAGTCAGCTATCAGACATATATGACAACTGTGCAGCCCCTGTCTAACATCATCATGTGTAGAGTCTTCACATTATCATCACACTCCTGATCCTGTTCACTTTCTTTACATTTGCGTTATATCTCTCAACTGTCCCAGAGCAACACACATGTTCGAGGTTGCTCGGTTGTTGAGTTGTTGGCTAAGTGCTTTGCTCAAGGACACATGGGAACTGTCTCTCCACGTTCTTCTGTTAGGCACCTCGCCGTTATTCCCTCCCCCTCTAATCCAGTCTTTATTTCCTCCATTTCGCTTCCATCATTTCCCGTTTTCACCGGTTTTGTCTTTACCTCCTCCGTTGTTAGTACTTTGTCTGTCCTTGTCTCCGCCTCCTCTCTTCTCTCCTCTTCTGGCTCCTTCCTCTCCTTCTCCTCTCCTTCCTTGGCGTGCTCCTTCTCCTCCTCCTCCTCCTCTTCTCCTCCCTCGTCCTCCTCCATCTTCTCCAGTTCGTCGGTGAACTCCTCCTCCGTGACCTCTCCCACCAGCGCCTCCCAGAGGCTGTGGAGGAGCTGTGCCTGCACCTCCTCAGGGCTCTGCTTCTCCTCCTGGCCTCCTCCTTCTCCTATAGCAGGGCAATTAAAACTAATTACTGTACATGATGAAAGAAAAATCAAATTACTAAACTGAACTGATTAAACTAATAACAGAATTACAATTTGTATTACTAAATTACACTAATTACAGGAAGAAACAAAATAAACAAATGACTAATGAAACTAATTAATCTTTCATATCATTTTAATTGTATTGTCTGTTAGGCTTTGCAAACTAAGATTCCACAGGCAGACATGACAATGAATTAAATATACAAAAACGACAGAAAATAACCAATTATCAAAATAAATGTAAATGTAATTGATTGATTGATTGAAACCTTTATTTATTCTCGAAAAGAGCATTGAGTTTCCCCTCATTTCCAATGCTGACGAGATCACATGTATAAAAAACAATTAAGACAGATATAAAACACAAAACAAGTCTACAAGTAAGGCATAAAGACATAATTCACAAACAGTGAAACAAAACATAAGTTAAAAACAGTTATGAGGTAGGGAGATTCGAAAGCAGGTTATTAAACTGTCCTTAGGATATTGGGGTACCAATTTTCAGTGTTTGTTGAAGTCGAATTGAAACAGAAAGCAGATTTTCCCAGTTCAGACTGCACAGATGGGACCTCTAGTGTAAGCCATTCACTTGAACGGGTCTGACGAGCATTTCCTTTCCAGTTTAGCAGCAACGTGATGTAGGGGTGGTAACTTCCCATCAATAGCTTTAAAAATAAACCGGTGCCAGTTCCTGGATCTCCTCTCAGGGAGGGACCAACCTACCCTGTCATAGAGGGTACAATGGTGAGTGCTGTAGCTTTCCACCAGTGATAAATCTAAGTGCTGAGTGATAAACTGTATCCAATTGTATCTCATTATTATTGAATAATTTTACAGATCAACAAGCTCAGAACATTGGGGCTCGTTGTGAGCTCGTTGTGAACAGACCAGTTAACCGATTTTGGGCGGGAACCCCT
This sequence comes from Protomyctophum parallelum, assembly GCF_964188405.1. Lineage (NCBI taxonomy): Eukaryota > Metazoa > Chordata > Actinopteri > Myctophiformes > Myctophidae > Protomyctophum > Protomyctophum parallelum. The sequence continues at coordinate 30,484,486 of NC_139698.1, read as the reverse complement.
TTTGGTGTTAGCATTATGTTATGCTTTAGCTATTGAAAAATAGCAGATCTACAAGCTCATAGTGCGCCACCGAGTGGCGCGCTATGAGCTTGTAGGTCTGCTATTTTTGAAAAATCGAAGAATGACTGACATAGAAATATAGCTTTTTCAGGAAACTGTCAGGATGTAGAAAACATTTTTAGAATCTGATCTCAGGTCAGAATAGATAATACAGATGAATGGAAACAATTCTGAGCAGTCCTACAGTACCTCCTCCAGGGACGATGCCAGCCAGCTGGAAGCATCTGTTCAGGAGGTGTGTGTGGGCGGCCAGGCGGCCCAGAGCCTCTCCCATACAGTCTAGCAGCAGACGACATACGCTGATCTCCAGATCCTTCGCTGTCCACACGTCCTGCAAGACAACCCAACTCATCCATTTAATCCATCATTTAAAAATCTACCTCGAATCAATTTGACTTTTGGTAGAATAAATTATAAATTGCCTCAAACTTCTTACAAAAACATTTGTAGAAAATAATTGTTAGATTTTGCTTTCCCCCCACAACATTTAAGAAATATTTCAATAAATCTAGAAATAAATAAGAAATAGCAGAATAAGAATAACTTTTTGAGAGCTTTTGAGAGCTTTAGAGCTTTTTGATCTGCCATTTCTGTTATTTTTGTGCATGAAACACTGTTGTATGAGAAAATTATAAAATAGGGCTTAGGTGGTTAATCAACTGTGCTGACATATAGTTTGGAGTTTCTGACTGGTTACTTGAATGATTATGTCTACTGTACTTTTGTTTTGTTTAAATTGTTTCACAAGTTAATGAATTGGGTTTGATTTTGATGAGGCTAAATATTACCAGTATATATTCATTTTTGTACATGCAAGCAATGCATCGGGTTAGTCCACAGTGATTGCGATGTCCATGTCAAATAAATAAACACAACATAATCACACTAATAGATCTATAGATCTATTACAATATCTTTCCAAAATAAGTATCACGCAGCTTCCAATCTAAGAAAACAATGGCTAGTCTGCAGCCCAGGCCTCCTGTACTGTACCTGCAGGGGTGTAGCCATGGCGCTGGCCCAGCGGTGGAGCAGGTATCTCTGCAGCACCGGGCGGAGGCAGATGTCCAGCGGCTGCAGGCTGTGGCTGCAGCCGGCGGGGACCACAGCGGGCAGTGTGGCCAAGGCGCCCAGGGCGCTCAGGGACTTCTGGGACAGGTGCTCGCGGTGGCCGTCCATCACCAGCAGGTTCTTCCTGGGGCGGTCCAGGGCCGAAAGGTGGCGGCGCCACACGCCGGTCGTCCACAGGTCCATGGCGTCCTCGACGCTGAAGGCCACGGGCCTGGCCTTCACCAGGAGACACTCCACCACCGCGGGCCACGAGCGACTGCTCTTCAACAGCACCAGACCTACCAGCCCAGAGGTTAGTCACAACTAATCCTTCATTTTGTAAAATAACCGATTAATAACCAATTCCCATTTTGGACGAAACTATAAAAAAGGAAAAAAAATAAAAAAGAAAGAAAAGAAAAAACATTAAAGAAATTGTCAAAAGTAGTGAAGATAGATATCTACAAGCGAGCTTGTAGATTGGATATCTTAGCTGTTTTTGGCTATTTTCTTTTTATCACACAACAGCTACAGTCTCAAAAAGACAAGAGGGCGAAGAGATAAACATTACAAGTCAGTGTGATCAGCGTCAATTAAACTAAACTATACGAATAAAAAAAAATCTATTATACAACAGATTTTCGACTGTAGTTTCGAGGAAGCAATCTGATGAAATAGACATCTACCCGTGCTTCAAAGAGCATGATAGCACACCTAATCACAACATAAAAATCTGCTCTGCTGATGAGACCGAGTCTCGCAGAGTGGCGGTCGTAGTGGCTAAATTAAATCTGGCATTAAACAATCATGATTTTCTATCGAATATCTTAGTTACAATGAAACTGAGTTGATGTGTTCTTTTTTTTAAGGGTAACTGTGTGTAATCGCAATATTACACTCAAGGGGGTGCTATATCTAGATTATTGGCACTTCAGTGATGCTTGCGGAAGTCGGCTAAAGCCTCATGCCTGACTGCATCACTGGCGTGCCAATAATCATGGTAAAGCACACCCGCTCGTGTAATATTGCTTCATTAAAATCTAGATTACATGAAAGTTCATAACAGCATTGGCCAGAATAGATAGCAGTCATACATGGCTTCAAGTGAATTAAGCGTAAAACACCATAACAGCATAATTATTATTATTCAATGAATCAAAAAGAAAGTTGTAAGTACTCCATGGAACAATGGCTAAGGAGACCATGGATAAGCCCTATACCTGGCAGCACAGTGCCGTCAGACAACACCGTCAGGTAAACGGTCAGCATAGGACTGCCGGAACCCCTCAGCTTCAGAGCCTCCACCCGCTGCGCCGCCGTGCAGCTGCCGTGCAGGTAGTTCAAGTCCACGAACACGCACAGCTCGTCCATGGCGGCCACGGCGCCGGGCGGCAGCCCGCCCACCAGGATCTGCCTCTGGGTGAAGTCGCGGAAGCTCTGGGTCCGCTCCTGCAGGGACGGGGGCAGCACTCGCGTCAGCGAGGGCCTCCTGCCCGGGCGCTGCGGGCCCAGACCGTGCTGCGGACAGGGGGGGGATTCAAGCAAGAAACGCATTTCACAGCTGAAAATGTTTTGTTGGGCCAACCTATGATTTGTGAAAACACTGTGAGAGGAGCCCCCCCCCCCTCCCACTAGTGCGCTAAAAAAATATGATTTTAGGTATTGTCAATCATTCTAAACCAATGTTCTTTCTGTTTTAATCTACATGCAGCCAACCAGAAATTGCAGATTGAGGATTTAACCTTGAACGTGTATTCTATCACTAGTTTGATCAAATAGACTGAAATCAACTCGTGACATGATTAATGTGCAGAACCAGAATCAATCCTAGGTTTATAGGTGTAAATAAGTGGGTGAAATAATCTTTCCATTATTTATATTTTTGTGTGTGTGTGTGTGTGTGTGTGTGTGGGGGGGGGTGGCGTGGCATGGAATTGATGGCATTATAAAGTCAGATTTTACATTTGGTTGCATGCTGGAAATAGCTTCGTACTAGCTCCCAGCTTACGTTGTGAGCTTGTAGTCCCTCCCTCCCTAACATTTTAGTCTACTTTTTATTTGTTGACAAAATTGTCAACAAATAAAGCACCCAGTCATAGGAGATGTATACGTACCCGCAACATGAAGCACAACGCCCAGTCATAGGAGATGTATACGTACCCGCAACATGAAGCACAGCGCCCAGTCATAGGAGATGTATACGTACCCGCAACATGAAGCACAGCGCCCAGTCGTAGGAGATGCGGAAGGCGCTGCCGAAGCTGCCCTTCCTCCTCAGCACGGTGGCCTTCTGGAACAGCAGGCTCTCCGTGACGGGAGCCTGCTGCTCCAACACCACCAACACCCACTCCAGCATGTCCACCTCTCCCTCGCACAGCCGCGGCTCACTGCTCTCCTGCTTCAGCCGCTTCCTCCGCTCCTTCAGCCAGGCCATGATCACATGAGGCTGGGTGGAGGAGAACATGGTCATTAACCCATTTAGGCCTGACGTCGAAAGTTAAAAAATGTCATCATGACAGTTTTCTGAAATACCTATGTTTCTACCTATGTTTCCAAATTTGCGCCACGATTTTTCAAAAATAGCAGACCTACTGTACAAGCTCGTAGCGCGCCACTCGGTGACAAATGGAGTGGCAAAGTGAGTTTAATGTCGTTTAACGTCAGGTAGGACTTTTCTGTTTGGCCGTAAGGGCTGTCAAGGCCAGAAAGTAGTTTTATTTGCCATTCAGCAGGCGTTCCCGCATAACTTCCGGGTATGATGATGATGTCACGCACATACACTCTATGTGTGTGACAATTCTTAATAGTGACTGCCCTACCTGTGTGTTGAAGTCCCTGGAGGCCTGGTGGAGGCCGCCACACAGCGCCAGCAGACAGATCCTCTGCTGGCGGGCAGCCTGGGAGTCCTCCCCGAGCGGCGGAGGTTCGTCATCCTCTGCTCCCTCTACGTCCGCTCGGAACTCCTCCGCCGTATCCTCCACAGCCGGGAACCCTGGGAGGCCACCTGGCTCATCGTGCTCCATCCCCTCGTCTCCCGACGACGATGAGATCTCCTCGATAGGAGCCATGGCTTCGTCCATCTCGTCGATCGGGGTGTTGTCGTCCGGCTCCACCTTCCCGCCGAAAATCTTTTCCGTGGAGAACTCCACCTTTCCGCTGAAGAAGAAAAGACCACCAAGGAGAAGGAATCAAAACACCTGACTATAAATATGTATGGTACATATATGTCCAAAACTGTTACTTTTCCGTATTCAAATTCCAATGGAACAGATCTACAAGCTCAAAGCGCTTCGCTTCATGCAGTATTTCGAGCTTGCAGATCTGCTACTTTTGATGCTTTTGTGTGACACTGTAGTGTGATGAAGTAGGGCGTTAATTTACCAAGAAAATACAAAAAAGTTCAAAGGTTTATATATGTGTCGCGTGTGTGTCTGTGTGCGTGTGTGGATTTGTGCAGAACAGACTGGTAAATGTGGTGAAAATCAACATGGGGCTCTACCACTGTAGTTCTAAATCAGGGGTGTCCAAAGTGTGGCCCGCGGGCCAAATGTGATCCTGGGCTCTACACACCCTCCGCCAACCTGGGGAGACCAACGGACCTCAACTCATGCTTCCTTCATGCCTGAGTGTCCAAGTTGCTCCTTTACACCTGACAGGGGCGTGGAAGGAAGTAAGGAACACGTTATTCCAACCAGTTCCTTTCCCCTCCATCAGGCGCCAGGGGGAGGCATTCAAGCTTTTTAACCTGGGCATTTCCCAGAATATAATTTGTCAGTGTTCCTTGTTCCTTCTTCCTTGTATTATTATTTTTACGTTGCTCCTCTGGTTACATTTGGTAATGTGACTATATGGCTGAAAAAAGGCTGAGAGACACTTTTTGTTCACAGCACACACCCGACAAAAGACCATTGATATGAAATATTGATGATGATATGATGAGTTCAATAGAATCGTTTAAATGCAATGCACATGTATGTGACTTTGTTATAGACTAGTCCGACGCTACATTATGTGACTTTGTTATAGACTAGTATGTCACTACATTATGTCAGGAGATATAGTAAGGTTGGCCCTTGGGTGTTTTAATATTTTCTAATATGGCCCCCTATGAAAAAAGTTTGGACACCCCTGTTCTAAATATTGGAAGCCTGTCACATATAGCTTTGACAAGTTTACCTTATTGCCTCCTGGAGAAATCCTGTTTTCGTTGACCCTGTTGAAGACGGAACACAGTTAATACCTCAACACTAAATGCTCTGCTGGTACGTCAGTAAAGTCAAATAAATAATAAATGTTATATTCAGTGAGAAGCCTGATCGGAGACCTTGTGTGGGAGTGGGAAGGTCGTGGAAGTCCCAGAAGCAGCTGCCCTCCTTGCAGAGGTTGGCCTGACACACAACACATCCGTACACACTCTCACGCCGGATGTTCTTCTTCATACACGTCCTACAGCGTCTGCCGCCGATGCTGACCTTAATCCATTATTAAAAAAGAACACATTTAATAATAATAATTATTAATAATAATTAATATTAAGCGCAGCGTTTCAAGCTTGTGCATCTGCTACTTTTTGTGCTTTTGTGTGCGCCGTTAAGTAGCTCATACATTTAGGAATGAACCCATGAAGTTATAAAATATGGAAATCAAATCTAAAAAAAATCGCCTGGAAAGGAGCCAGCTTAGGCATCTGGTTAGGATGCCTCTCGGGCGTCTCCCTAGGGAGGTCCTGGAGTCACGTCCCACTGGGAGGAGACCCCGGGGCAGACCAAGGCGCAGTTGGAGGAAACACATCGACTCACTAGCCTTGGAATGTCTCGGGATCCCCCAGGAGGAAGTCACTAATGTTGCCCTGGAGCGCTCTGGTGGAGCTGTTGTCCCCGCGACCCGACTACGGATACACGGTTGAAGATGGATGGATGGAAATCCACAAGAATGATAGAATAACCACTATAAGAACATGCATAGTTACATCGCCCACTGACTGACCTTCACGATGCGGTGGCGCTGTTTGAGTGGCTCCTCCCCAAACGTTCGGACCTTGGCCAGGCGGCGGGCGACGGGTGGGCTCTCCTGTTAAAAAATGTTGGCAGGCGTTGATGGCGTCGTTAACGCCTAGACTTGGTCGCTGCGACGTGTTGTGAGCTTGTAGATTTCAGCATTCAACCATGTATAAAATTACTTGTCTTTTAGTTCTATTGGATCTCTTCTACACAAATAATAATAATAATAACCGTAAAATAAATGTCTCTGTGTGTACGTGACTATGTGTGTGTGTGTGTGTGTATGTGTGTGTACGTCTGTAATCCACGTAACTCGAGAAACGTTCGCCCCACCCACTTCACGCATTCCACACCACCACACAGAGTGCAGTATTTGGCCTTGAGTCACACGTGTGCAATTTCCAGACTCTGCCTGAGCCAATTGATTGCCATGGAAACCTCAGCATTATTCCCCACACCTGCCATTTGATTTCTTAAGTCAGTCCATATTTCAGTTTGCACTCTTCAGACATTCTCCATAGACGTTTACCCAAGCCCCCAGAACAGCTGTCCAACGTTGAAGCTGCCATTACCTACTGGCCAAAACAGGAACTGCAGCACGTTCATGGAGGTGGACGGACGTTCAGCTCTCAACTTCCGCTTGCTTGAGCCATTGAGTTATAAAGGTACTTCCGGAAGTCTCCCGGACGCTATTCAACGCCACTGAGTAACTTACATTGAAATGAATAGCGGGGGGCGCCCGCACTCTATGCTTACACACAGACAGACCGTTAAAACGGGTACTATGACAACGGCTATAACGGCTATTGCATACTAGGGTGGGGCATGATATTCTCGATTTTCATTGTTTCCAATTAGGCCGGTGTCCGACTGGCACAGGTAATAATAATAATACCATAATAGTAATAATACGAATGAACTTTATTTATAAAGCATTTTCAAAACAAAGTTACAGTGCTTTCCAATGGCAGAATAAAATGCAGTGCAGCAAGATGAAACAACAGTTAGTCCCTCCTTAAAAGGTTAGCCTAGGTTATATTTGTTGAACAAATTGTCAATATATTTACTCTTAGTTTTAGTCATCATAGCTTAGTTTTGATTTTGTTTTAATATTTTGTTTTCCTTAGGGAAAAAAGGCAGTCAATCGACGAAATCGACACTACCTGGGGGAAGGCTGGCTCCTGGAAGGCTTTTTGGGAACACTTGGCCAGCTGGTTGCCCAGCCGCTTGCGGAAGTTGTTCTGGTTGAAGAGGCCGTTGTGCACCCAGGCGGGAGGGTTGTTCTTGCGGCTCTCCCTCAGCAGGATGAAGGCGTTGACGATGCTCAGGTTCACCAGGAACCAGAAGAGCCGCCGCCAGTACCTGTCGTCGGGGATGCCCCCTAGTGGTAGGGTTGTCACAATTGTTAAATAATCGCAATTACGAGTATTTGAGGTAATCGCTATTTTGACACAATCGGCATAATCGTGTCCATGTTGAAAAATGGTGATACATAAGAAGAGCAGAAATAGCAGGTCTACAAGTTTACAACATGTCACTTTGTGACACGTTGTATGCTTGTAGATCAGCTATTTGTTTTTGCTGCTTTCGCCTTTATTTTATAATTTTTTATAGAGGGACAGTAGGCTGACAGGAAATGGGGGAGAGAGATGGGGAAGTGACATGCAGTAAAGGCCGTCGGATCGGGAGTCGAACCAGCGGCACACTGCCAGTGCCTGGACCGCTGAGCCACGGCCCAGGCCAGATCAGCTATTTTTAAAGTATATATATTTTTTTGGTATATTTCAGTTATTTGTCATTATCTGCCCTGTGCACTTCTTTTTTACGAAGCCTGAAAGCCAACAAGAAATGTATTGCCAAAAACACAATTAAATCGTTAATCGCAATTATTTGTGACAATTACTTAATCGTAAATGTAAACGTATAATACCTAGTGGATTACAGGCCAACAGCTGCTTGCAGATGTCCACCCCTCTCATGTTCTCCTGGAGCAGCCGAAACGCCATTGGTCTCTGGAGAATAATAACGATAATAATACTATTTACAGTTTAGTTCATCCAGATCGATTTACAGTAAGCGGTGAAAACACAAGGCAGTACATCAAATGCATATAAATAGTCATAATAGGTAAACCAAGAAGAACCTATATCAACAGTATAATATATATAAAAAACAAATCAATAATGTGTACATTGAAACTATATACACTATAGGGTGCCAGGTCAACAACTTAACCTGGCATCTGTCTACATGCTATATGTATAAGCCTGCAAGGTAGTCAACGCTAGGGCAAGCGCTGCAGGCTAAGGTGGTCTGAAGAGATGAGTCTTCAGATTACGTCGGAAGATTGGGAGGCTATAGAAAGAAAGATATCAAAAATAGTAATCTTATCTATTAATTCACCATTCGTCCGACGGACTTGAAACTTGCCGTGTGTGTCGCCGATGAACTGTGCATGCTTTGTGCCGGCAGTTGTGATTTCTTAGAATTTGTTGATATTATAGCAGCCGGAATGCTTTAACGAATGGTAGAGAGCCAGCACTTCTACTGACCTGCATGGGGGCCAGCTCTAACGAATGGTAGAGAGCCAGCACTTCTACTGACCTGCATGGGGGCCAGCTCTAACGAATGGTAGAGACAGCACTTCTACTGACCTGCATGGGGGCCAGCCCTCCGGCTTTAGTCTGAGTACTCCTCCAGACAGTGTCGGCTCCGCCCGGCGTGGCGTTGGTGCACAGGCAGCCCATCTCCTTGGTGTCCCGCCAGCGCGTGGCCAGCAGGGGGCCACAGCGCCTCTGCACGAAGTCTCCGGCCTTCTCCAGCCGCCCGCTGTCCCACAGCGCAGCGGGCAGGATGGGACTGGGAGGAGGGAAGGAGCTGGAGGCGTAGATGGCCTGATGGGTCACCGGAAGGTTTTGGTTAGACAGGAACGTCTTTTTGTCAGGTAGCAGCAGGGATCGTCAACATTGTCCGTACACAGACAAATGTGTCCATGGCAAAGACTTGGCCTTTGATGTTCTGTTTTACACACCATTATAATGTTCTTATTTTGATAATACCCAATTATTGAATGTCAAGTCTCCGGGTTCTCTTCTATTCAGTATACATTATGACACTGATTTACTATATATTCAGTAATTTTTTGTCTCTTGGAATATTGTATAAATTGTGGGGTAATGGCTATACTAAATATATCGTTGCTGTCAGGCAGAAACCTCTTACCTCCATATTTTTACTTTTTGTGTTTTTCGTAAATTAATGTCCTGCTTGATCACACTACAGCGTCACACAAAAGCACCAAAAGTAGCAGATGTGCAAGCTCAAAGTGCCAAACGATGCTGCTTTTGCCGTTTGGGAATTTGAATCCTGAAAAGTAACAGTTTTGGACACATGGATGAGGTTTCCACCTGGCAGAGCATATGTAATGTCTTTTCTGGACTCTCCATTTGTGATACTTTGATATCATGTAAAAAGCATGTAAGGATTTGTGTATGATTTGATTTGTAACTGGTGGTAATTTGTAACGGTGCGGCATGAGGGCAACGGAGGCTACAGTACCTGGTCCAGGACCATGACCATGAGGGGAACGTACCTGGTCCAGGAGCATGACCATGAGGGGAACGTACCTGGTCCAGGAGCATGGCCATGAGGGGAACGTACCTGGTCCAGGACCATGACCATGAGGGGAACGTACCTGGTCCAGGAGCATGGACATGAGGGGAACGTACCTGGTCCAGGAGCATGGCCATGAGGGGAACGTACCTGGTCCAGGAGCATGGCCATGAGGGGAACGTACCTGGTCCAGGAGCATGGCCATGAGGGGAACGTACCTGGTCCAGGAGCATGACCATGAGGGGAACGTACCTGGTCCAGGAGCATGGCCATGAGGGGAACGTACCTGGTCCAGGAGCATGACCATGAGGGGAACGTACCTGGTCCAGGAGCATGGCCATGAGGGGAACGTACCTGGTCCAGGAGCATGGCCATGAGGGGAACGTACCTGGTCCAGGAGCATGGACATGAGGGGAACGTACCTGGTCCAGGAGCATGGCCATGAGGGGAACGTACCTGGTCCAGGAGCATGGCCATGAGGGGAACGTACCTGGTCCAGGAGCATGGCCATGAGGGGAACGTACCTGGTCCAGGAGCATGACCATGAGGGGAACGTACCTGGTCCAGGAGCATGGCCATGAGGGGAACGTACCTGGTCCAGGAGCATGACCATGAGGGGAACGTACCTGGTCCAGGAGCATGGCCATGAGGGGAACGTACCTGGTCCAGGAGCATGGCCATGAGGGGAACGTACCTGGTCCAGGAGCATGGCCATGAGGGGAACGTACATGGTCCAGGAGCATGGCCATGAGGGGAACGTACCTGGTCCAGGAGCATGACCATGAGGGGAACGTACCTGGTCCAGGAGCATGGCCATGAGGGGAACGTACCTGGTCCAGGAGCATGGCCATGAGGGGAACGTACCTGGTCCAGGAGCATGGCCATGAGGGGAACGTACCTGGTCCAGGAGCATGGCCATGAGGGGAACGTACCTGGTCCAGGAGCATGACCATGAGGGGAACGTACCTGGTCCAGGAGCATGGCCATGAGGGGAACGTACCTGGTCCAGGAGCATGGCCATGAGGGGAACGTACCTGGTCCAGGAGCATGACCATGAGGGGAACGTACCTGGTCCAGGAGCATGACCATGAGGGGAACGTACCTGGTCCAGGAGCATGGACATGAGGGGAACGTACCTGGTCCAGGAGCATGACCATGAGGGGAACGTACCTGGTCCAGGAGCATGACCATGAGGGGAACGTACCTGGTCCAGGAGCATGGCCATGAGGGGAACGTACCTGGTCCAGGAGCATGGCCATGAGGGGAACGTACCTGGTCCAGGAGCATGACCATGAGGGGAACGTACCTGGTCCAGGAGCATGGCCATGAGGGGAACGTACCTGGTCCAGGAGCATGACCATGAGGGGAACGTACCTGGTCCAGGAGCATGGCCATGAGGGGAACGTACCTGGTCCAGGAGCATGGCCATGAGGGGAACGTACCTGGTCCAGGAGCATGGCCATGAGGGGAACGTACATGGTCCAGGAGCATGGCCATGAGGGGAACGTACCTGGTCCAGGAGCATGACCATGAGGGGAACGTACCTGGTCCAGGAGCATGGCCATGAGGGGAACGTACCTGGTCCAGGAGCATGGCCATGAGGGGAACGTACCTGGTCCAGGAGCATGGCCATGAGGGGAACGTACCTGGTCCAGGAGCATGGCCATGAGGGGAACGTACCTGGTCCAGGAGCATGACCATGAGGGGAACGTACCTGGTCCAGGAGCATGGCCATGAGGGGAACGTACCTGGTCCAGGAGCATGACCATGAGGGGAACGTACCTGGTCCAGGAGCATGGCCATGAGGGGAACGTACCTGGTCCAGGAGCATGGCCATGAGGGGAACGTACCTGGTCCAGGAGCATGACCATGAGGGGAACGTACCTGGTCCAGGAGCATGGCCATGAGGGGAACGTACCTGGTCCAGGAGCATGACCATGAGGGGAACGTACCTGGTCCAGGAGCATGGCCATGAGGGGAACGTACCTGGTCCAGGAGCATGGCCATGAGGGGAACGTACCTGGTCCAGGAGCATGACCATGAGGGGAACGTACCTGGTCCAGGAGCATGGCCATGAGGGGAACGGAGGCCAGCGTGTTGGCCAGGTACAGCTGGTGGTGCTTGTCCCGCAGTCCCTCCACCACCGCAGGGACCACGCGGAAGCCTGTCTCCTGGCTCGACTCCTCGGCCGCCGCCACCCTCCCCTGTATGGACACGCGGTGGCAGTAGCCCGACTTGGAGTCGCAGAGCAGCCAGATCTCGGGCTGGCTGCGGGGGTCGCTGGTCCCCGGCGGACCTTTTGGTTAGGCGTGGAAAACAAAATCCATTCATAGATTAATCAGTTTTATTTATTTACGATTGTTTTTGTATGCCGGTACAAAATGTATTTAAAAAAAAAAGAAAGCTGCTCAATGTTTTGGTTTGTTTGTAGTGCAATAAAATATAATGGTTAAATGGAAGAAAATCTGTTTTCATCATTAGAAAGCACTTTGTTCATTATCACACAGTGAGGGGGAAATACATCATGTACTGTATTATATTGGAATCGATTTATAATCGAATCACAGGCCTCTGCGATATCAGATATCCGCCGCTACCTCTTTTGGATTGCGGCAGCAGCGCGTGGTCTATGGTCAGGCAGCAGCGGGGGAGATAGGCCTTCCACATGGCTGTGCCCAGCAGCTCCAGCATGGGTCTGAAGATGAGGAGGGGGTCGTCTTCTGCAGCGTGGACACAGTAGTACAAAGTACTGCGTTTAAGTACATTCTGAGTCTCCTTAATTCACCTTTGCTTGTTACATTTCTAGGAGATTGATTGATTGATTGATTTTTGACAAAAATGCATACGAGACCCACTACCAACTACATTTCTCCCACACTTACAGAAATACATTATGAATACCATCATTATTTTAAAAATAGTGAAAATAGCAGATCTACAGCACTTGTAGATCTGCCGGTGCAACAGCGGTTCCCAAACCTTTTACCCAAAAGAGAAACTGTATGTCTCTCTGGGACCCAAACTAGTGAAAATAGCCGATCTACAAGCTCACAACGCATTGTGATGTGACGGGTTGTGAGCTTGTAGATCGGCTATTTTCACTACTCCTTAAAAGTTTTTATTTTTATTCTTGGATTTTGCATGAATTTATTACATTCTTTTGTATTGATGAAAATCTCAGACTTTTTAAATTTTACCGATTTAGGACTGATGCCGATCAAATATTTATTAAAACATTACAAAATGTTATGCTGCTATATACTGTACATAGTAACAAGAACCCCAAAACGGGTTCCCATCTTGATGGGTAAAAACACAAAAAGGGGTTCCCGTCCTACTTTAGGACCCTAAATGGGTTAAAAAGGGGATATTTACTTGCAATCCATACAAATGGGTCTGCAATCTACACATCTCTTTGACCGAGCAACTTTCACTTGTTCTGGAGCAACATTGGACCAGGAGAATCTACACTTTGACTCAAGCACCAGGGTTGAGTACTCAAGTCCACCACTGACCTTCAGTGAGTCCGCTGTACTTGTCTGCGGTTTCACTGCCCATGCGGATGTTGGCGGAGATCTGTTGGAAGCGCTTGAAGCTCATGGAATGGTAGAATGTGTAGCCGTTGTCGTTGAGCGACCACTCCCAGTACTGGGAGAGGTCTGGCAGGTTCTTGGTGCCCATCAGGATCACCTATATGTGTGTATAGGGAAGAGGTTCTCAAACATTTTCAAGTCAAGGACCCCCAAATTGACATTTATTAGACCACGGACGCCCATTTGATATGCCAGGGACCCCAGAGAAGATACGGCTCTAGCAGTGATTCTCAAGCATTTTAATTTCAAGGACCTCCAATGCATTAGGCTACGGACCCCCATTTAATGGCATTTCTATCTCTGGGACCCCAACTTATATTGTAAAATCAATGTTAACTGTGTACACTCTAAGTTGCTAAATTTGTTCTACTAGTTCTTACCCGTTGTGAGATATTTCCCCCCCCCCTTGTGGCCGTGAAGGGTACTGCGCCTGGGTGCGTTTGTAATTGACTAATAAATTAATTAATAATCATTAATGTGTCAAATCGAAAAAAGGGTGTCGTTACGCCCTCCATATTCATATGGTCAATGCCTGTGTGAAAAGTGGGAGTGATTGGTGCAGGCAATGCACCAATCACTGCATTACGGCAATGTTTCTGACAGACAGACACACACACACACACACACACACACACACACACTCACACACACGGACACACAGACATTCGGTTAATTATAGTATGATATATTGAACATAGCCTAGCCCTACTGTGAAGTAGAACTTTACCTAACATTTCTACTACAGGCAGGGAAAACATGAACATGTATGTTACACTTTTTTACTCTTCTTTACTCTTATGTACTGTACACAAGATGTAACAATAAAGTACAACCTTGAATTATACTTCAATATCGGTGAAATATTGGTCAATATCTGTGAAAATATCGATAAAGAAATATGAGAACTATTTTGATATCGGTTCGATACCAATATTGCATTTTTTTGATGAAATATTGTCCGATAGTGATATGCTACATATAATATCGTCCATAACTATTTCCTATTAATCATTTAGCTGGGGACCCCGTGGAACCTGCTGGAAGACCACTGCAAAAAAAAAAAAAAAAAACGTGATCCCAAAACAAGACAAGAAGAAATGCTCACCAGGCCGAGGAAGCCCTTGATGTCATCGGCGGTGACGGGCTCCCAGTCGGACGGAGCGCTGCCATGCAGGTCCTGGCAGGCCTTGGCGTGGGCGTTGGTCTCGTGGGCGATGAGCTCCACCACGCTGCTGGGGAACAGCAGGTTGAAGTAGTCCACGGCGTCGGCGCTCTTGGGCAGGCCGTGGTGCGGGCCGCTGCTCGGGGTGAACTCGGCGGCGGCGACGCCGTCCCGGACCGGATTGGTCCAGTTGTGCGCCTGCCGCCACGCGGCGTCATGCGTGGCGTATGCCCAGCAGTGGACGCCCTGCGGCGGGCCGGGCCGGCGCTGGTGGGCCTTGGCGGCTGCGTAAAGGCTGGTGTCCGGTTCTACAAAGGCTGTGGGGATGAGAGACGCAGACACGCAAAAACACACATTTAAAGCAAATTAAAAGGCAAAATTCTCACATGTCACTCCCCTTCTTCATATATCAATTAAACATCAATTATGTTTCCTTTCATAAATTAATATGTGTATTAATGTACAAGTGCCGCAAAAGGGTATTCAAAAAACATTTGGGAATTGATTCTTTGGCATGCTGGCAGTATTTGCATGAAATGTGACACTGATAAACATAAGACAGACAGACAGACAGACAGACAGACAGACAGACAGACAGACAGACAGACAGACAGACAGACAGACAGACAGACAGACAGACAGACAGACAGACAGACAGACAGACAGACAGACAGACAGACAGACAGACAGACAGACAGACAGACAGACAGACAGACAGACAGACAGACAGACACCTTGTCTTTGTAAGAGTTGAAAGTCTTTGTCCGGTATTATCATGTCACACTCTCTTGCTCATCTCTACATATTGGCTAGTAAAATCTGGCATCAATCAAATCCAATCCCAGACAGATACTTACCGGTGGTACTGCAGATGGAGGTGTGATGTGGGTTGAACACCAGGTGTTTAGCCATCTGGTCTCCAGTCTGAGGGACAAAGTCACAGCTCGAACACCTCAAATGGTACGGGCTGGGGACATTATAGTTAGAACACAATAGATCACATTAGAAGACATGAACTGGTACAGGCTCAGGACATTAGAACATAGTTAGAACACAATAGAACACACTACAACACATCAGAACACAATGAATAAAATGTGTGTGTGTGTGTGTGTGTGTGTGTGTGTGTGTGTGTGTGTGTGTGTGTGTGTGTGTGTGTGTGTGTGTGTGTGTGTGTGTACAGAGTGCTCATACCAGGGTGGAGATCGTTTGCGGAGTGGTAAGGTAAACGGTACATGTTTGCTGAGAAAAAGAATAAAGAGGAATACATTAAGGACAACATCACAATGTTGCCAATATTACACTCCCCACTCACAGGTAGTACCCCCCCCCCCCCCAGAGGACGTATAGGGCCGTAGTCCCACTCCTCCTCCCAGCCCAAATCACACCTTGGAAAGCATGATTTCAAACAACGTGTTTTTTGACTGGGGGTCATATTTTGACAGCAGGAATTGCCTGTCATAATTTGACCCCTCAGTATCAGGATGTATTAGGATGTTGATATTCATTCATCAGCCAACACTCCCCACTCACAGGTAGTACCCCCTGTACTCTTGAGAGCCAAATAAATAATGTATTGGTATGAAAAGGGTTGAAAACCACTGAGGTAGAGGATCAATGTATTTCCAATATGGCTCCTATGCATAGAGCCTTGGGAAATGACATGGACCATATAGAAATGTTCTTCATTGGGAATGTGTGAAGGTTTGTGTTCTACAGGCGTGTTAGACTTACTGGATCATGTGGGAGGCATAGGCCTGCGAGCAGCAGGTGCTGAACGTGCACAGCAGACAGCGCACGTAGGTGGGAAAGTGGGCGAAGAGATCGGAGGCATCTGTTCCACACTCCATACACCTCAGAGTGCTGGAGGACACATATGCACGTGCACGTGCACACACACACACACACACACACACACACACACACACACACACACACACACACACACACACACACACACACACACACACACACACACACACACACACACACACACACTTGTTTTTTATTGTCGCTGAAACCGTTATCTGCAGTGCTACCGGTAATTTCATGACTAAAGATTTTCAAACTCTGCATGCCATAGCGCTGTGGACATCCACGCTATACGAGAACTCCTCCAGTCATAAAATGCTTTTTGCTGCCATGGCCCCTAAAGAAATCACACCTGTGCGAACTGAGAGGTGGAACTATACTGTTATTGTTATAGTTAATGTGTGTTATAATTACATAGTGACTGTGTGTTATAATACTGTGTGGTCAACGCTGAGGAAGGCCGACCAGGCCGTAACGCGTACGTTGTCTGCGCGTCAGAGGTAAATAAATCATGTGAAAAGGACATATATTGAGTGCTGGCATTTCTTCATTTTGCTGTACTGTGTGGTGCCTTGGAGCAAAGCTTAGTTGTTAACTTAAGCAGCTGCAGGGTCAATAGGTCCTACTCAGACAGGGGTCAAAAGTCATACTCAGGAGGACATACGGACGGACAGACAGACACACATTGCTGTGCATAGGAGACGGTGTGACACCGCTCAAACAATTGCGACCTCTTTGATTACAGCTCCGTTAATTATTCACAGTGGAAATAAATAACTGTTTTTGCTATTCGTATAATATATAGGGTTTAGGAGGTTAAAAGCCAAGGGTCGGGGTTTATCAGTCAGGGGGATACAGCTGTTTGGGGTCAGGGGTCAAGTTAGGCTGACCTCACAGCTTGCTTCCTGTTGTATCCCATCTTTGAAGTCTTGCCGATCCTCCTCGGATCGGCTGCGAATGTCTGTTGCTGCTCTTCCGTCTGGATGTTGACTGGTCTGATGTTAAGGGGGGCGGGGCGAGTGACCGCCTCCGGATACGACGGGGGGGCGGGGTGAGTGACCAGCACTGGATACAACGGGGGGGCGGGGCCAGTGTCCGCCACTAGATGTGCGATGGGAGTTCGAGGTGTGACCGCCATTGGGATGGGCGTTGGATGTGACAACCTGATGGTCACCTAATACGTAATAACAACGTTAATTTACAAAATGACACGTTCTTATAGGACACCAATAAATGTGACAATGTTCTTCAAAAATCCTAACTACACCAAAGACTACAATTATTACTACTACTACTACTACTGCTAATAATAACAATACAACTACTATTACTAATAATAATAATAATGATGATAATAATATTCAACTTTATTTGTAAAGCACTTTTCAAAACTAGGATACAAAGTGCTTTACAGGGCCCCCAGAATATGGATGCTAGGGTTCATGTGATTAACAAACAGGACATTTACAACAACAGACGTTCATCAGAAAAACAAACACGCATGCACGCACATGCACACGCACGCGCGCACACACACACACACACACACACACACACACACACACACACACACAACCACACAACCACACAACCACACACACCTTGGCTCCGGCAGGAAGTCCCTTGAGCCGTCCTGGACGCTGGAAGCTCTTATGGTCTTGATGCTTGTGGTCCATTTTGTCCTTCAGCAAGACGAATTGAAGACGACACTTGTTACAGTGGAAACCCTGTCCTTTCTGATGGACAGACGGACAAGGAGACAGACGCACCACTGGTCACTTTGTTGTAAGTTTCATATATTATATCATAAATTCATAATGCATTATTAACCCAATAATACCTGAGGTCCATTCTACAAATATCTTCTAGTTCTCTGAAAAACATATATGTTGCTTGCTATATCAGTGGTTCTCAAACATTTGCACGTCAAGGACCACCACAATTATATGTATTTGACCGCGGACCCCCACTTCTCAAAATATTTTGTTCCAGGGACACCAAGAAACAAAGATTTTAGTTAAAAATGTTCACTTTAAAAGTACATATATTTGCACAAATATTCACAATGTTTCAAAAATAGCAGATATACAAGCTCATGGCATGAGCTTGTACTATATATCTTCTAGCATATTAATAATACTGTATACTAGTGGTGTACAGTATGTGTGCGTTCTGACCTTGTGTCTGAGGAAGTGGCCCTGGTAGCACTGGCTGGTCTTGAAGACTTTCAGACAGAAGACACACAGCAGGTGAATGTTTCCTGAATGACTCGTCTTGAAATGATTCACCACGTCAGTGTAGAAAGACGAGCGATATGAACACACCTGCAGAGGAGAGGAGGGGAGGGGTTTGTTATTGTTGTTTTGGTCAATTTATATAGCGTCTTCATCCAGGTCGCTTTACAGAGATTTACAGAGAGACACACACACACACACACACACACACACACACACACACACACACACACACACACACCCCCCCCCCCAATGGAGGAGGAAACCATGCAAGGCACCAACCTGCTCATCGGAATATTGCTATTTAATATTCTGTAACACAGAATATGTCATGGAAGGAGGAGAGGACACTGGAGCAGCACGGACACTTCATCAGAGCCGTGAACTCTGATGACTCTGATGAAGAACGCATAGGTCGAAAAGTTAGTCGTTTTTGTATACTAGCACCTAATAAAAAGACTTAAAATGTCCGTGCTGCTCCAATGTCCTCTCCTTCTTCTACAACAAGTGTCCTTGTTCCTGTGATGCACCGGACCAGTGATGCACTGGACCAGTCTACCAGGTAGACAATGAGTGAATGAAAGAGATGAGTGAACGAATGAACAAGTGACTGACTGAGTGAGAGAATGAGTGAATGAGAGTGAGAGAGTGACAGACAGCTGAATGTCAAACTCCCCAGATTAGAATGTATTTTTTATTTTTTTTGTAAGCTCAATTTAATTATACTCCATCGCACAGCTGTCGACAAGAAACACTGTCTCATGACAGAGTAAATGAGGCATGACAGTCACACAACTGATCAGAGACTATACAGGAATCTGCACAGTTCAGCCTAAAGCAGCATCACTGAGTATTCCTTCGTGAGATTGTGAGTTGTGGAATCTGCCAGAACAGGCTGGCCTCAAGTCCAAACATGTGTGATTCCAACAGACCCAGGCAGTGGGTTGGGATGCGTCATCCCAAAGAATATACTGCTTGTGCAAGGACGCGCTGTGATTGGCCAGTAGCCACTTTGAGTGGCCGTTTAATTGAAAAACTGTGCCTATCGGGCATTCGAACGCAGCTGAGTCAGCTCAAGCGAACTTCGCAACGTTCGGGCACAGTTATTCGCCTGAGAGTTCGCTTGAGACTGTGCCTCTGTCGTGGTCAAAAACTATATTTTATTAAAATATAGTTATCGGCCCAAGAAATTGTCTGCAGTTGTTGTAGACGAGAGGCAGTTCCACATTCGTCACAGAACCGGCCGTGGTTATGGCACAAGCTTTATAGGCTTTCGAATGATGCGGTCGGGAGTCACGACCCATTCTTGTGTTGCGGACCCAATTATTGTCTCCACCAGGCCGAAGGCATGGGGGGAGAGTATGTTTTGCACTCCGTCCGTCCGTCCGTGTGTGTGTCCGTCCGTCCGTGTCGGTCGATGCCAAATTTTGCACACACACTCCCTCGATGCCAACGATGAACCTCTGCCCCAAACTTTCCAGAACGGCCTGTTATAGCGCCACCAGGAGGCCGCTTTGTGCAAAACAAGTTTTTGCACAGTACACCTACAGATTTTGTCCAAACATCACGCAAATTGGTACACAGTCTCTCTAGAGCCATTCAATGAAACCGGTCTTTCACATTTCTCACACTCCATCCTGATTGGTTAAGATTGGCTTCCAAAGTTCACAGGAGTGCTCAGTTTCAAACAAAATGCTGCAAATCATGAACACATCGCGTGATTTCCGTGAAATTGTGCACCCACATTCCCACTAGGCCGAGGACGAAATGGCACATGAACAATTTCAACTCAGCCTCAAGGTGGCGCTATAACTGGCCGAAAAGTGTTTTTACCTCTAACTGCACGGATCTGTGGATAACTTTGTATGCCAACTCCCTAGAGGCCAAGGAAAAACCTTTGCCTGGAATTTTTCACATCTGCTCTTTATAGCGCCACCAGGAGGCCGACATATGTAAAACACATTTTCTATTATTACTCCTTCAGATTTTATCCAAATTTCACGCAAATCGGTACACATGATCTCCATAGTCATGTGATCAAGACAGGTTTGTTTGATTTCTCATATTCCATCCTGATTGGCCACGATTGGCTCCTACAGTTTTCAGGAGTAGCCCGCTTTGTACAAATCGCCACAACTCCTCAACGCAGCGTCCGATTGCGATGAAACTGTGCACGCATATTCCCACTAGGCTGAGGAAGAATCCTGGTGGAGACCTGTGCCCAGAAGGGCACTTTTTCTAGTTATAATTTATTTTTTATTTGCTACATTTTGTTTTTAATAAACAATATTGCGGGTCTGGACTGCTGTCTGTAAAAAAACAAAATAAAATAGAGAATTATAGAATTAGAAAGGTTTAAATAGTGAAAAGAGCAGAACTACAAGCTCTAGTCTACTACAAGATCAAAGCGTTTTGGATGGGCTAGTTTCACTAGTTTGGGTCCCATGGAGACATCACATTTCTCCTTTGGGTCTGAAGCTAAAACCTTTGGGAACCAGTGCCACTACCCCATAATTTTTTTTTAATCTGCAGTCTTATTTACCTGGCAGGCATATGGCATCTCTCCAGGCTTGTGATTGGTCTTCATGTGGTTAAGGAAGATGGTCTCGTCGTCAAACGCCCAATCACAGATCTTGCATATACCTGCAGAGGGAGGGGCTTGTGAACAAAAACTTTTTCACCGAAACGTCACTGAACAAGCTTCATCCTAAATAACCACACCTTTCTAGTACCAGTGGTTTTCAAACTTTGTCATGTCAAGGACCCCAAAATTGTAGAGCTTTGTGCCCCACTGCGAGCCTGTTACAAAGAAAATAGAACATTTTTGAATATAATTTATAATTTTTTAACACAAACCTTTTCTTCTGGGTGTCCCTGGCACAAAACATTTTCAGAATGGGGGTCCTTGGCCCGAAAAC
Organism: Protomyctophum parallelum; assembly: GCF_964188405.1. Classification (NCBI taxonomy): domain Eukaryota; kingdom Metazoa; phylum Chordata; class Actinopteri; order Myctophiformes; family Myctophidae; genus Protomyctophum; species Protomyctophum parallelum. Next base: position 30,463,045 of record NC_139698.1, on the reverse strand, counting down.
GTTTGAGAACTATCCTACTAAAGGCACTTGAATTTTAACTGGAGACCCCCTAGAACCCCTCAAGGACCCACTTTGAGAACCATTGATCTACTATTATTACAACCAGTAGGACTAGTATTAGTAGGCTACCTAGATTAGTATTACAACTATTAGATAGTATTAGTTAGTATGTGTCCTTCATGCTACTATAGCAATAGCAGTATGGATCAGAACAGAAGTGGTACATATAGAGAAAATATTGTCGGTGTCCCTTGTATGTCCAAAATAGTTACATTTTTATTAGTATAAACATTTTTGAAAAATTGTGAAAATAGCTGATCTACAAGCTCAAAGCCTTGTAGATCCGCTATTTTCACTACCTTTGAAGCAAGGCAAGTTATGAAAGAACATTGTAACCATACAATGTTCTTTTTCTTTTTTTGAGGGGCGCTTGCCCCCCCTACATTCAGCTATTAGTGTAGATTTTCGTCTTACACAAACATTAAATTCCCATTGACAATGAATGGATAATTTACGTCATTTATTAATTTAATATGATTACCCATTTTATCCCTAAATGTGTACCGGCCAAACCTTGTTATTAATAGTTGGGGCACTGGCTGGGTTCATTGGCCCTGAGTTATTTCAGTTAGTCTCTGAACGTCTCAGCCTGACAAGTTGAGAGTGAGATGAGTGTGTTGGACGATGCGACACACCGGTGCTCCCCGACGCAAAAAAACACTGAATGAGACTCATGAGGCTACATTAAAGTATCCTACATAGTCAAATGGATATTTGTTTTTGGTGCGATATAATGTTTAACATTTCTTCACATAAAAGAAAGAAAGGTAGACCATAAACACGTTAATTACTTACATTGTGCTGGATCATGTAACGTGGCTTTATTCTTTACGGGATGATTATGTTCCTCTGTAATGGACAGTCGCTATTAATATTTGTAAGCATTGTTGTTAACTTGTTAGTGGAATTGATGGTATTTATTTGTGGCTTGATCACATAGCTTTTATTCTCTACTACTCCATGTCATGGCATGCTCCTTATGTGTCTCTGTAAATAATGGTAATGGAGGTCGGTCTGGACTGGAACGCGGCATTATTATGTGAGCAGTTTTTGTCTGTGTCACTAGTAGTTAGGTTTAATCGAAATGCATCAAGTTAGTTTACTTAGCATATTGTCTCTGTCGGGTGGAAACCTCATATGTCCAAAACTGTTACTTTTCAGGATTCAAATACAAAAATGACAAATGTAGCAGATCTACAAGCTCCAAATTTTGAGCTTGCAGATCTGCTACTTTTGATGCTTTTGTAGTGTGATGAACTTTCTAAAAATAGTAACACAAAACTTTAAATGTGGAGATAAAAGGATTCTGCGCGACAGCAACGATATGGGATGTGCGTGTGTCCTGTATCTGACAGTACAACAAACTCACAACGCAAGCATAAAATAAATTTTCTCTTTTGGTCCTACTGGATCTCTTCTCCACTAGTCCCACCTGTTGTAGTATACAACATGATATGATCTGAGTGCCTATGCTGTGTACTTGTACGTGAATATACAATGTACTTGTAGATCATATCATGTTGTATACTACAACACCACCCTAACATTTACAACATTTTGTATGTATATTTAACGTAAATATATTTAGTCTCAGTTTTAGTCATCACAGCTTAGTTTTGATTTAGTTTTCGTCAGTGAAACAAGGTAGCCGACGAACATTTTTCGTCATAGTGTTAGTCGACAGAATGAACACCGGTGTGTGTGTGTGTTGGGTCTTCGTACTGGGGTAGGTGGTGGGAGTGTGGACGAGGTTGTAGTGGTTCCTGAGCTGCTGAGGGGAGGAGAACAGCCTGTAACACTCGCTGCACGTGGTGGAGGTCATGTCCTCGTCTCTGCTGCTCGCCGTCGTCTTGGGGACCATGATCACCTCACAGTGACACAGCATGTGCTGCATGAGCCTGGAGGTCAGCACGTGCACGTGCACACACACACACACACACACACACACACACACACAGTTAATTTCATCTACTAAAACTTCCACTGACATGTTCCACGGTCGAAAATGAAATGATAACTAAGCTGTGATGACTAGAACTAAGACTAAATATATTGACAATAATTTCATCAACAAATAAAAACTAGACTGAAATGTTAGGGAGCGACTATAGCGTAGAAAATATCCAGTAAAGCTAAAGGACAAGTCATTTTCAGGTGTTGCGCTCTGAAAAAAGCAGATCTATAAGCTTGCAACACATCACAGCGAGAGATCGGATATTTTCAGCATGCAACCAAATGTAATTGGTCATTACAACGCCATCTAGGCTTGCCAAAATATATTTTTGTCAACAAACTTTTAAATAGCCAAAGGATAAAATAATGGCTAATGGGTTTTAAAGTAAGGCACTGACCCGACGTTGTCCAGGACTTTGTTGCGGCAGATCTGACACTGGAAGCACGGGTTAACAGGGTTTTCATCTTTCTGTTGGCCCTCCACCCGTCCGTAGTAGAACTCCTCCACCGTCATCACCACCTTGGGTCCGATGGGCGGGGCAGCGGCGCTCTGGGTGGGACTGGGGGGCGTGGCTTTAGCAGTCACTGAACGACAACAACAAAGACATCTACAATTATTTTCCTTTTCAACCCAAAACAGTCCATTGGATTGTTCAAGACACCTAACTTTATCATTGGTTTATCATTCTAATCAATGATGATTAGAACTACTATCTCCCCATTAATGGTCAGAAAACTGCACTTGAGCTGCATTTGGGTAAAAGTGATTATATTCTAAGGATAGAGAATAGAGAATATGACAAAGTGAGAGATTGTTAAAGGTATATTCAGTGGTTTCACTTAATTCAAATATCACTTTTATTTTTTTGTAATAATCCTCTCTACTATAGAGTGTGCTGACCATATAAGGAGTTCCTCCCTCTCCCCAGTTCACTGATGGGGTAAAAAAAAGCTTAGATTTCGTTTTTGGCTAGAGGATCCACCCTTCATCCAATCAGGATAGAGTGGGGGCATGCCTTGGTGTGTGTGCTGTTGGCCTGTTGTGCATCCCCCCACTGTAGAGCGTTCTTGTTACCGGGGCGAACCAGGTGTTTTTTCTCCAAATCACACAAATCACTGAATTCTCCTTTAAGAAAACATGCATGCCAATTTTGGACTGTCAAATATTGATTTGTATTTGTCATTTTATAATTGGTCATGGTGCTATTACAGTGTATATATAGGCCTATCATTATTGCATTACATCAGAGGTCTTTAATGAGCTGTGTTTGAGGACAAGGCTTCTGATTACATATCAATACAGCCCCCCACAGCGGGGGGCTGCACACACACACACACACACACACACACACACACACACACACACACACACACACACACACACACACACACACACACACACACAACCTCGTCTACACTCCCACCACCTACCCCAGAACAAACACACTTCTGTTGTCTTTGTGTATTTTTCTAGCACTTTAACTTACATCCATAAGTATAATGCATAGTATACCGGTAGTTTACATCTGCTGCTATGCTCACACAACTTTATATCTATCTCATCTCAAGTACTATGTCTAATGTAGATTTTGACATAATACCCCCCGCCTTCTTCCCTTTGTTTTTCTTGTAAAAAAGATACAATATGCACGAAAATAGCAGATCCATGCATTTGCGCTTGTAGATCTGCTACTTTCAAAAGATGTTTATACCGTACTTTAGCAGATCTACAGTGTAAAAATCGTGAAAATGTGCCACAAATCTTTTAATATTCTTTCAGAGCAAACTTTTTAACTCAAATCTTTGCTTCTGGGGGGTCCCTGGAACAACATATTTTCAGATGGGGGTCCACGGCCAAATACAGATAATTCTGGGTGTCCTTGACGTGAAAAAAGTTGAAAACCACTGACATAGAAACATAGGTTTTTCAGAAAACAGGATTTAAAAGACACTTGTCCTCAGGTCTAAATGGGTTAACAGGAACCAGGCAGCTATTTGCAGCAGGCTTGTATTTATTTTTGCACTGGCCTGCACTGTGCCATTATTTGATTCAAATTCCAATTAGCTATTATTTGGACGGGACGTTTAATAGGCAAAATGATTTTAGACCCCAGACACATAAAAGTAACCAGGCGGCTATTTGAGGCAGGGCTATTTGGAAATAAACAGTACTTTTTTCCATCACTGGCAGTGGTTTTCAATGCAGCGAGTCTCCGGGACACGCAATGGTCCCCCCTGTATCTTCAGTAAAAGGATATATCATCAATGAAATCCCCACATGATTTTGAGGGGGTCCCCAGATGACAGTGTCATGACAATTTAAGGACTTTAAAAACTTTAATATCTAAAAAAAAATCGTCAGGTCGAACATTGGCCAAATTGTCAAAAAATATAAGAAATACAAAAAACTTGAAAATAGACGATCCACAAGATCACAACGCCTCATGGCTATTTTCACAATATTTATCTGTGGAGCAAGTCAAACTAAATGTAATGCCTCAACTCCTACAAGTCCAAGTGCTTGTCAGGGTGTGGAGTCCCCAGTTCTAATGTGATTAATTTGGGGGGTCATAGCCTGAAAAGGTTGAGAACCACTGATGTACAGTCATTGTCAGCCAGCCTACACAGCGGTTATATGGATCATGTGTACAGATTATCAACAGTGAATGTTAACAGAATACTCTATAAACAGTGAAATAATGATCACCTTTCCATTACTCCCACCTTGCCTTGTGTTTGATGTTGTATGGTTGTATCTGAAAATTAAACAAATTAAATCCCAAACTTGGAAAGTTTATTTGCAAAAGAAAATATACAAAAGCCGCTTTATCATTATACCAGCAGTCCACAATTCAAAAATTCAAAAAAATAAAAAAATAAAGTTTTTATAACAAATACAGCACTGTTACTGTACGGTATATAAAACATACTAAATATACAGTACCAGTACTGTTATCCACTGTATATAGAACATACCTATAAGAAACAAAAGTATACCAACACTTCTTACAACATGTGACAGTGCAATAGGGGAATAAGGGAGTTTGTAAACTCTAGATAATTTGAGCTGATTTTGGGAGCTTGCCGACCTGCCATTTTCTGCAGGTTTGCCCCAAAACGGAGACACTGGGGTCCATGTGCTTAACCTAAACCCTATCCCAAATCCCAAACTTGACCTAAACCCTATCCCCAATCCCAAACTTAACCTAAACCCTATCCCCAATCCCAAACTTAACCTAAACCCTATCCCCAATCCCAAACTTAACCTAAACCGGTTCTGTTAATAAATTATAATAGAGAAAAAATGGATCCCGCACACTGTCATCATCACAGAGAATTAGATTTATTGAGCAACATCAGGTCTGAAGGTTCAGACCTTCAGGTTTCTGAACGACCCAAACGTTGCTCAATAAATCTAATTCTGCAAGTGAAGACAGTGTGCGGAATCCCTTTTTTCTCTACTTATCCCGTTCCAGTTCTCCGACGCACCTGTCCGCTGTAGGTGTGCATAAGGACTTTTTTTCTTCTTAATAAATTATAATAAAAAACAAAATGTTATAATCAAAATGAATGTTGAAATGTCATGTGGAAAGTTGATAGTGTCAGTTTTGCAGTCTCACAACTGAGTTTTCAAACTACCTGATTCACTGTGACATATAGAACACATCAAAGTAGCGTTCCACATGTCCCCTGGTGTGGTTCAAATCCTTAGGAAATAAGAGATTATTTCAAATAATCTCTGTTAAATAAATGTACAAGTACTGTGCATATTTATCTCCCCCCGTAGCCCAATATCCCCAAAAGAGCTTTACAATTATCTTCATCTTTGCCCTAATTTAGCATTTCAGCATCTATGAGTATGTTTGATCCAGCAGACTTTGGGCCCTATTTTTGCCTGGACTACATTTGCTACTTCTGTACTAGCGACCGTAAAGACGACTTTAGCAGACACTTTTTCATGATTGGCTGCTATAAATAAATCACCCTTGTGTGAAGTGAGGTGCGCTCTTATCATAATCATACATCATCTCATTCCGGCCAATCAGAATTTGCGTCCGCAACTTCGTCTTCAATGTTTGCATTTAGGCAATGTTTATGTTTACACAAACACTCAAAGCTGGCCATTCATTGTCAATGGCATTCAATGTTTGTGTTGGGACAAACGCTCAAAGCTGGCCATTCATTGTCAATGGCATTCAATGTTTGTGTTAGGACAATGTTTGTGTTTACACACACCCTCAAATATGGACATAGGAGGGGATAGCGCCCCTCAAAGAAATAAAAATAAATAAATAAAAAGAGAAAAAGAAAGGAAAAGGTGCACAACGGAGGCGGCCAAGCAGCAGCGCTTGCTGCACATGGCAGTTATGACTTGTTTTTTACTATTTATAAAAAAGCTGATCTACAAGGTCACAACGTGTCGATGTAGATCGGCTAGTTGAACAATTTTAAATGTTTTTCAAAATAGTAAAAAAGGCAAAGAAGTTTAGGAATAAGGTGTGTTAGGCACTGATGAAAATAGGGCCCATTCCAAACAGAAATAACCTAACCAGATTTAGTTGTGAAACAAAATACCACTGCGTTGGCAATATGCAGATAAGGCAGTCAAGACATTAACATTGGGGGGAGAGCAGGACTTCAAGTATACCGTTACGGTTATGCATTTAATACATAGTAAAGTAATAGCACCAAAAACAAATCAAACAAAGATTAAGACTAGGTGTTAATTTGTACATTATGAGCAGCTGAATTCCCCCTGGGGTCTACTCTGTACTCTGTACTACCCTCCTTTTCTCTCTCTACATCAAATGTCTTTGCTGAAAATATTGTCTGTTTCCGCCCAACATTTGCCTATTTTTACCAATTATGACCTGGCCAGAATAGGGATGCTAGGGTTCAAGTGATTAAAGGTGGAGTAACTGATTTGTGGGGTTATTTTAAAATGAATGTTAAATAGCTCTGTATTCTTGTAATCATTGCCAATATAGTCTTTGTTCAGCAACGTCTCTCCAGCTTGACAAAATGGGGACTGGAACACTATAAAATTGAAGCTGATAAAAGCTGATACAATCTCCTGATTTGCAAAAATTGTCAAACCACCTGTAAAAATACATTTCTGTTTATTAAAGAGATGTAGAGACCCCTGTTACTGAACAAACACGCTATAGCAGTGGTTTTCAACCCTTTTTCATATCAAGTCCCATTATTTATTCTGCATTTTAGCCACGGACCACCATTTGATGAGATTTAGCCTTGCAGACCCAAAATGTAAGAATATGTCCACATTTCCATGCTGTATTGATGTGGCAGTGGGAGAACATAGGAGAGATATCAGGCAAACCTTGATCAAAATAACAATTCTTCTACATTCTCTAATTGTGTAGACTTCCTACACTCTTGAGAGTGTTTTACACTCTCAACAAGAGTTAAAGATCTATAATGGTCCATTTGGTTACCATCATTTAACTGCACGGGGACCACCTGGAACCCCCTCAAGGACCACTGGTTGAAAACCACTGCACTATAGCAATGATTACGTCACAATTTAGAGCTTTATCTATTTAAAGGGGAATACCACTCATTTTGAACATGTCATTAACATACCTTATAGTTGTTGGTGTGGAATAATACCCCCCCCCCCCTTCTGTTTAGCCTAGAACAGGAGGTCTCAAACTTGGGCTCATGTGATCAGTGACATCATGTCGCTGTACTCTTTGGTGCTGTACCAAGGTGCTATCACTGATCACATGACCCAAAGTTTTTGGGCTAAACAGAAGGACTTTTGTATTATGTCCACGCAACAACTCTAAGGTATATTAATGAAATAGTTCAACGTTGAAAATGAGTGGTATTCCCCTTTAACAAAAATGTTTTGTTTAACCAAATAACATCACTTACACTACCTTTGAAGTCTGTGGCACATAGCAAGGATTACTAGTACTTTGCAGTGTATTGTAAACATTCCTCTCCTTGCCCTGTTTCCAGTTGCCCACTGCCTGTTCTGACCGTGCAGGGCCAAGATGGACCTTGAGGAGCTGCTCCTGATGGTCCAATGACAGCTTGCCTATGTTCCTCTGAGGGGCGAGGATGAGCTCCCGAGAAGAAAAGGCTTGTTCGCAGCCAGCGGTGTGCACGGCCAGGGTGGTGGCCAACTGCGCCAGGATGGTGAGGTTGGGGAATTGGTCCTGATGGTACTTTGTCAGCAACGCCCAAAGCTGCCACATGCTGTCACTGGAGTAGCGATGTGCTTTGACAACCGCCTTCACCAGGGCCCACTCCAGACGGGTCTGTGCGGCGTCGATGAAGGGCTGGTTGGTGGTATGGTGCTCCTCCCCGTCCTCCTTAAATCGGTGGGTTTTCTCACTCCCATAGTGGGTGATAAGCACTTCCAGGTCTTTGTTACCGAAGACCTTCAACTTTTCCTCACTCATCAAGGCGATGGGACGGAGACTCAACACACCGAACGCACACAACAGAGAGGTGTTGGGAAACCTGGCGCGCAAGTTACCAATCAGGTTGTCGATGAATTGGACACACAGCGGCTCCAGATTAAATGTGATGCCGGTGATCTTGAACTCACCGCACATGTCGCCCTGGATTTTGCGGGTCAACGCCACAAGGTTGGGTGAAGCCATTGCCTTGATCTTTTCCAGATCCTCAATGGCCATTTCCAGCGCCACCCTCACCAATTCCACATCGACACATTCTTTCTGCAGGAACAGGGATAAGGACGCGACGGGGGCCATCACGTCGGCCATCAGCGCGCTGATGCTGATGAACTTCACCGTGCCGATCTTCTGCCTCAGGTCCAACTCAACCACATGCTGGGACATGTGGCTGAAGTACGCCAGCAGACCGTCCATGTTCCTGTGCACTATCTTCAGAGCGTCATCATACGACAGCCATCGAACTAAATGCAACTCCTCATTGGTGAACACTAGGTCTCTCAGCAACGTTAGGATTTCTGGGATTTTGCGCGATCGTCTGGCATTACCCCGGAAATAAAAGAACAGCTCACTCAGTATCCGCTGATGTTCTTTCAGGTCTGCGATTGCCTCTGCTGCTTGCGACGTGCACACGGCCAGGGAATGGGCGACGCAGTGCACATTCACCATGTGCGGGTTGAACCGAAGCAGTATGCGTGCACAGCCTTCGTTTTGTTCCATCATGACTGCCGCTCCATCCGATCCTACACTCATCACCTTGGATAAAGGAATGTCCAGCTCTGACATCACTTCCCGAATAGATTTCGCAATCCCCGCACCCGTTCCATCCGTACAAACCTTACTTGCAACTAAATGAGTGCTCGGTTGAAATGTTTTGGTATCGATGATTTGGATGTACACGACAAGGCGCTGATGGCTGCTTATGTCTGTGGACTCATCTGTGAGCACTGTCACAAATGGAGATTCCTTCACTTTCATTTTAATTTTCCCAGTTCTTTTTGGAGTTTTCACATCCACTTCAATTTCAGGTGGTACTTCGGGCTCAGCTGAGGCAGGTTTAAGTCTTCGAATCACCTCTTCTATGGTACTCTTGGTAAGTGGAGCGGGGGCTGAGGCAGGGAAGGGGACATCAGAGGTAGATTTAGAAGCAGAAAATATACCTGCAACAGTTTGATGGTCAGCAATATATAATTAGATATTTTTCTTTATATAATTTTTTTATATGATGAAATTTTGACAATAAATGACTGGTCTAACTATCAATTAAAGCGCAACTCATGTAATAATGGCTGAGGTCGATAGCACCTCAGGCCCGAGATTGGTTCCCCAGCTAAGATTTGTTACCCCTTGCCAAATCTATGGACCAGCGGTCGCCAAACCTTTTTCAAAGTCTCCGTGGCCCACCCATCAACCACCCAAGTAAGCGAATGGGTGAGCCGCGTGAATTTCCAGAGCATGTTTATTTTAATGATAAATCGATCGATTGTTTTCCGGTATCAAAATGAACACATTTTTATATAAAAAAAAGACTGACTTTTTAAAAGTTATATTACAATTAAATTCACCCATATCGACATTGCCATTTGCGCACACTCAGACCCGGGGGTCACACAAAGTTTCAACAACGACCTGAAATACAATCGTCTGTGCCTCGACTTCCAGCGCCAAAATCGTTCATTGCTCTTAATAATCCATCACAGTGATTCTTATAGTGATATTAAAAATAGCTTAATAGATAGTATTATGATTATTCTCATTATTAAAATTACACCAAGTAACCTATTGCTGACCAACAGACAATAGCATGTATATTTATTGCTCCTGTGATGCCCTCCTCTCTGCTTCAGCCTGCATCTACATCTGTCTTCTGTTATGTTAGAAACCTCATATGTCCCACAAATCTATATTTATAAACCTCACAGACTTTCACTTTAAATATGTTTTAAAAATAGTGGAGGGGAACAAGCTCAACACGTTGTGATGCGCTGTGACGTGTTGTGAGCTTGTAGATCAGCTTTGAAAATAAAATAAAATAAAAAAATATGGAGATACAAGTTTTCTGCCCAACAGCGATGTTGTCTTCTGCTGCTACGTTTAGCTGTGACAGCCTACTGTTTAGCTGTGATTACGTCAGCCAGCTGCTGCAGATTAACTAGCTGCCGTCTTCTTCACCCATGTGATTCATTTTCAGATCAATTCAACAGAGTACATGAATACATCCATAATCATCACCATATAAGATCAAAGGCCAGTTAAAGGGGTATCTCACTTTAAAACACTTCTGGATTTATGTATTGACTACTCTTGTATTGTGTGTGCACCTCAAAGTTTTTTATAAAGTTGCTCCCTTCAATATTTAGATAGATGTTATGTTCTTTTTTGAGTGGTGCAACCAAGAAACAGCATGTCCCTATGTCACAACCTATGTCCCTATGTTTAGAGTACCAGTAGGGGCAAAAGTGGCGCTGTTGTGCTAGAAACAGAGAGAGAGAGATAGCGTTGCACTGCTAATTACAGAGAGAGAGAGAGAGAGAGAGAGGGAGAGAGGGAGAGAGGGGGAGAGGGGGAGAGGGGGGAGGGGGAAAGGAAGAGGGAGAGGTGTCTGTCTGCTAATTTCCCCCACACAGTAACTCTGTCATTTCTCGAACGTTTTGGACGCGGGGCAGCTCGCCGGAACCGGGCTGGCACCCTGGGCGTGTTCCTGTGGGTCTGGAAGTTCCGGGGACCCACCACTCAGTTCACACGGGTGTGATTTTATATTACTTTTTAAATTCTTGAAATTTTGTTTTTCATTTTCAAAACAATTAATATGAATAGGGGAGAATATCAGAACAGAACCACGGACGTTGAAAATGAGTCTATGGTTAATGGAGATTGATGTTGAATAGGCTTGTATAGGAGGGTGTGGATGAATATCAAATATCTAAATACTACATCAAGCAACTTTACAAACTCTCTGAGGTGCACACACTTAACATCTTCTCAGGTTTTTATGTGAACCTCAAGTGTTTTTGATGTGAAATACCCCTTTAAACAATACAATTTCTCAGCCAAAAACAAAACAAAAAACATTTTGTTGGGGACCCATTGAGGCCCCAGATGAATGTCCACCCGATGGGTCCTGGGATCGTGTTATCTCGTCTGCGACAGACTGTAAAAAATAAATGGACAAAGTGACGCCATTGGTTTGTTTGTACAGACGCGTTTTGAAGTCTGTTTTCAGATGCGCTTTGCCGCTTTCTATATTCGTTTGAAAATGGTACTGGAAATTAATGCTATTGTCTGCAACCACCAGCTCAGTGGCCTTGTGGTTAGAGTGTCCGCCCTGAAACTGGGAGGTCGGGGTTCGATCCCCGGCCGGGTCATACCAAAGACTCTACAAATGGGGACGCAGTGCCTCCCTGTTTGGCACTCAGCATCAAGGGTTGGATTGGGGCTAAGTGAGCATTGGCAGTGTGCAAAGAACCTTTGGAACTGATAAGCCCAGGGATTTGAAATAGCGGCTCCAGAGACAGACAGACCCTCATACAGACCAGCAGTCTGTGTCTGTCTCCTACAGAGCTACAGTGTAAAGATAGGGTACATTATATTCCCTGGGTTTATATAAAAATGTTAAAGCTGTATTCTGATAGAAATCCTTCGGGTTGTGCGATAACTCACGATTATTTAATTTACCTTGATTTTGATGTTTTATCTCTTTTTACACACCTTTTACACGCATATGTATCGTCGCTGTTGGGCAGAAAGCAGCCATCTCCATTTTTCAACTTTGTTATATTTCTTATTAATACATCAGTGCTATTGAACACCCTTTAAGTCTGTGTGTGGGTTTAACAAATATTGAACCAATGAAAGGTATTAAAAAAGTACTTCTGACTAAAACTCCTAACAAGTTAGGATCCTCAAACTGCCGGTCAAACCTACTAACTCCACCTGAGCTGTATTTGACCAAGTAAAGTGACAATAATATAATGGCACATTCAAGTATTGGACAATGTATAAAGTCACCATACGACTTTGAGGCAGTTCATATCATATCAAAGCACAGTAACACAACACTTGAAATGAAAATATCTTGTGGAAAGAGTCACATTTTAGTTTTAAAATAAAACTCAAGTCCTGTAAGCATGGAGAAAATACTGTCTTAGAACAAAGTATAACAATTGCATAGATCTTTTTTACAAATTAAAATATAAAATAACTGGTAACTCTTGTAAACAAAAATACATTTTAAATGGTGCTATGAGCAAACATGTCCACACGGCTGAATGATAAAGAGTTACAATTGTGCACATTGTTGTCATCAATCTTGTTCTGTCACTCTATGCAACAGTATGCATTTCACTCATCAGGTTTCAGGTGGGATCTGTAGCATGTAACAAGGTTTCCTCCTGAACCAAATACTTGCTCAGATGAGGAGAATGGTACACAAAGGTACTTTTTTGCTAACTCACTCAGAGTGGAAAAGCTAACATGATGCTTTCTCTACCATTCCAGTGGATTCTCTTCACTATCCAGCCAGGGAGACACCAAGCAGCTGCTCAGGTCCTCTTCTACCGTTTGCCGAAGTGACATGTGGGTGCAGTTGGCATCTGTTGCGCAGTTTCCATTCGTCGTCAATGTAGTGAAATGTAAGGCTTAAATATGGCTCTATCGTCCTACTTGACCAAAGTGATGAACATATTTTAGTTTGGCGGCCACCTCCTCAAGTCATGTTTTGTACATGTTGGGCAGTGCAGTTTGTGAAACTTATTTTTGCAAGGGCGCAGTGTATCTTTGGTCGAGGTTTTTAACGAGCTTGTTAAACCCACCATGTTTGACAGTAGCAACAGCTAGGGCCGCCCATGTCCTTCGCTATGTAATGTAATGGCATCAGTAATTTCCTCACATCGCTGGCTTTAGTGAAGCCATGCTTTTTTTGGCATGAGCTCAGGAACGTTTTTGGGACATTCGCTCGTCTCGTCTTCCACGCTGCCAGCTGTATCGAGCGTGAAAGTGACTGGGTGATAGACATGCCACAATCGGTTTTATATTCTTTTTTTCGGTTTCAGTTAAGTTTCAATTAATCGCTCAGCCCTAGTGATGATCATTGCTATAAAGTGTTTGTGCAATAACAGTGGTCCATCCGTCTCTCCAGCTTTTGTGAACAGAAAATAAGATGTAATTGTAGATATTGGAATTATTTATATTATAATGACATGCCCAGAAATGGATTGATTGTTTTTACATAAATTATTGATTACAGAAGATATTTTATAACTAGATTAAATCAATTACTTCAAGTAACAGTTGCAACTCTAAAGTGGTTGCTTTATGCATTATCAGGGAAACTCACCGATGATGGGGGCGGGACTGAGCTTGGCGGCGCTGGCTGCTGATTGGCTGACAGGGAGAGTGACGTAGGTGGGCCGGACTGTACCAACTGGAGGGGGGGGGCGGGGCTGTCCCATCGGAGGGGCTGAGAATAAAGCAGGGTTATTAAGTCATGTTCTTAATGTTATTACATCTACAGGTGCTATAAAACTAATTATATTGTGGAAAGATACATAATGAATATTTTAAGATGGAATTTTTTGTTTTCATGAACTGATTACATTACATTACAGAGAGAAAATGTCCTTTCCACGATATTCTAATGTGTTATTACATCATGAATTTGTTATGAATTAGCTTGTTGTTATCTTGCTTACTTTAAATTGTAGTTAGTGTGGTTAACCAGACTATAGTAATTGTAACACTTTATTATTCTTTCTAGAGTAACTTTTATTTTAAAACGCTACTCCTCCCAGTTTTGGTGGCACGCACTTGAGCCAGATGTCAAATCGACCGGCTTCATCGGGAATGAGAAATGTTGTATAGTTTAATTGATATTAATGTATTCGTGCATTCAATTTCTAGCCTGGTTAACACATTGAGTACGCAGACTGCCTTCAAAATATAGGCTATAGAATACCGGAGGTGTCTGATCGCTTTTACTTTGAAAGCCATGAACCGGAAACACTTTCCTAAAAAAGTTGACTTTACAAAGTGACCTCAACATCCCCGATCATCTTAATATATTGTTTTACGCTCCAAAAAGCGTTCATATTTTGCGGGAGAGACGGATGAGCAGCAGAAATGAAGCGCCAGCATATCGCTCTATTCATCACCACGGAGAGCGCCCTGGATTAGGAGCTACGAGTCATTCTTTCCGTCTCGCTAACGTGGGAGTCAATAATAAGCTAATAGTTGCACTGAGCGTTAGCATACGGCAAGCGAAAAGCGAAATGCCCAAAAAATAAATAGGAAAAATTCTGAATATTAATATCTCGCCCCGCATCGCTGGGATGTCGCTAGGACGTCCTCAGACGTCCTTTGAACTCTACTCTACTCTACTCTATGACGTTCTCAGGCGTCCTACGTGCTGTAAGTGTTAATAAACCAGACTCATATCGCACGGACCGCGGGATATTAGTCTGGGGAGGCTCAGCTTGGATTTCATTTCCAGGGGGGGCGGGTTGAAACATTTTCTCTTTGACGCAATTGGTCAGAGCTACTGTCAGTCAAAGGTCTCAAGCATTGAAAGTCACTGTACCAAAGCCCGCCCATATTGCATACCGTGTCCCGATTGGCCGCCCCATTTCTCTGGTGTAGGAAATGGGCGTACAATTGAGCCTCTCCAGACTGTAATCCGCCGGCAGGCAATTTATTTTTGCCAACGGCTGATTCGGTCTGGTTTATTAACCAGGCTATTCAATTTCCCCATTGACATGAATGGGAAAATGCGAAAACTCACATCCAAGTATTCTTTCCTCAGAGACTGTAAGGGCTATAGTTACAATACTTGCATAATAATTACTAAAATTAATTAACGTATAATTATATTGGTCGGCCTCATGGTGGCGCTATAACAGCCGTAAAATCTGTGATTGCATCAACACAGAGCCCCCATAGGGGTGCCGCAAATGCGAAACATTTAACCGTTTCTTGCACAAAAAAGATTCTGGGGGGGATAAATCCCGTCCGAATTACTTACGCATGAGTGCAAGGGTGACGTGACATTGTAATTGGCTGGCAAAACTAGTGGGAGGGGCCTATGTAAGCGACTGCGGCAACAACACTTTGAAATTGTTGAAGACCCCGGGCTTAGAATGAGAAAGGTTCTCCATAGCTGCTGTCTGGAGGACGTTGCTAGTTGTGCCTCGACTGTACCTAGAATAATATTGGCCTATAAATGTACATTGAAAATGTCTCGCATTCAAAACCAGCTATATTTTCAGTGCTCTGGAAATATAGCGTCGGGAGTCGGGACTGTACTATAGGTATACTCGTCCTGAGTAATTCATTTTGCGCCATGCGCTGGGTACGCATGACGTGCAGGCTCGTCTTAAGGCGTTTAATATCGCTAGAAGATTGCCTTAAACCCTCAATGCTTATAAAATGTGTACTTGGTCTGCTCTTTTTTCCTCCCCTACACCAAACTTCTTTGTCGAAGTGCTATTTTCGCCTAATGTTTTAGCATTGGCTAAAAATAGCAGATATACAAGCTCACTGCGTGGAACAAAGTGAGCTTAGACATCTGCTATTGCTGAAAATCTTGAAAGTGAAAATTTGAACACAAATCTTCTCTTCTGCGGGTGCCCTTGCACAACATATTTTCAGATGGAGGTCCGTGGCCATATATATATTATATATGGTTTAGAAGGCATTTTGTAGAATCGGCGTGAGGTCTTAATGGGTTGTAGATTATCATGTTGATCATTGGAATTATCAGCAGGTCTTACACTGGATGAAGGTGAGAGGCTGCAGGCTGGATCCAGGAGCCATGTTCAAAACTAGCCGCGTCATTTGGACCGGCCTCCCAGTTCCCTGCACACACACACACACACACACACACACACACACACACACACACACACACACACACACACACACACACACACACACACACACACACACACACACACACACACACACACACACACACACACACACACACACACACACACACACACACACACACACACACACACATTTGAATTATTTTATTTGGATCTGCACAAGAGGCGTAATACAATAGACCCAAACAATGATCAGAATTAGGTTATACATTATATGGTCCAACCAGATATAGCTGCTGCACATGCTTAACACACAGAGGGAAAAGAAGAGAGAAAAAAAAATATATATAGCACATTGTTGTTTACATTGTTACACACACACACACACACACACACACACACACACACACACACACACACACACACACACACACACACACACACACACACACACACACACACACACACACACACACACACACACACACACACACACACACACACACACACACGAATTCAAGGCTTCATGGGGTGTGGTAGTGGTAGCCTTGCATATTTTTATAACTTTATAATACTACTGCAGGTTGCAAGCAACACTCTTGAAAACAAAGCATTGCATTTGTCTATAGAGGCCGTGAAGGGAGCTGACAGGCCCTTCTTCATGTCAGTCAATCAGTCCAAGTGGCAGATGCCAAAAATAAGTTTTGTGACCCTTTGGAAAATACTAACTTTGAACAGGCATAACTCATGAACCGTTTGATCGCTAGCAATACAACTTCAATACACATACTGTACGCATCAGCATTGCGTCTCCTCACGAGGAACAAATGTGATATTGGAACCTATGACGTGTATATCTATCCACTGAGGTGGATATAGCGATGCTGATAGTCTGATGCGAGGTTACTCCGTGGTGGAAAATAATACGTTATGATACAAGAGAACTGTACGTTAGGCAAACTAATATTGTTTATGACGTTTGCTTTGATGGAATAATTGATTGAACATGTACGCCGTAATATGATTTGATTTGGGTGTGTTCTAAATAAAGTGTTGATTATTGTGTAATTTATTTGTATGTGTTAACTTGAAACATTATTGTACTGTAAAAAGGTCTATTTTCCCTTGATCTTTATCTGTTTTAGTATAATAGTATTAGTTTACTATAATTAGATCATCAAATCATAGTACAACGTACACTACATGTGTGTTCAAAAAGCTGTAATTCTCTTGTATTATTTCCCACCACGGAGTAACCTCGCATCTCGGAGGACAGTCAAGCCGGGTAGTGTCAGTAGGCCAATCAGAGGCAGGCGGGGCGTTACGATGCCTATGCTCGGACGCAAAATAGATATACGCACCTATGACTTATGACACTTATATCTCCCACCATTTTGAATCATATGAAAAAAAAGTTAAAATCTATCTACACCTGGGATTTCTTGTGATCCATAAAAATGTTTCCCCGACCCACTGTTTGGGAACCAGTGCTCTAGCCTAGTAATGACCTGTGAGGTGAGCAGGATCTGCTGATGTCCGGCTCCTCCAGGACCGGCAGGGACCAAGAACGTTCCGGCGGCCGTCTGCGTCGAACCTGCAGGGACCAAAAACGTTCCGGCGGCCGTCTGCGTCGAACCTGCAGGAACCAAGAACGTTCCGGCGGCCGTCTGCGTCAGGTAGAGCTGCTGGCCCTGAGGTATTGCCGCCGTTGTTGGGGAGGGGGCGAAGGCAGCCACGTTGTTGGGGGTAGTGGCATTATTAGCGTTACCAGTGGTAATGACGCTAGTAGTACTAGTATTCGTGGTGATAGCACGAGCAGGTACTTGAGGTGTGGACAGAGTCGAAGCTGTGGAAGAGATTACAAAGTCAGGAAACACGGTTTGCCATATTAACTGTACATTCAAACGGCAAGTGGGGATGACGTCACTGTGACGCTTATCGAGCGTGTTGTGGTTTTACCGTCGAGTTGTGCGGAACGGACCGAATCAATATAACGATTCACTCGCAATCAATACAGCTGTACTTACTAACAGATCAGTCCATTTCCAAAATCAATTATACTGGTGATTGTTTTTCTACATTATTCAAATATGTGATTAACAGCACACCATGCAAATATGTGATTGAATCTTTCGATTGATCAGTTATGACTCACCTGTGGTCATGGCCGGTCTGGGAGGATCGGGAGGCTCTTCTATAAGCAGACAGAGACATATATTTAGGCAGGTGACAGACATCGGGTATAACACTTACATATCATGTTCAGCAGTGGTTCCCAAACTTTTTCATGTCGAGGTCCCCCAAATTGACACTAATCAGCCTGCGGACCCCTATTTGAAAAGATATGCCAGGGACCCCCATAAGAGAAGATATTTATGGCTCTAGCAGTAATTCTCAACCCGTTTAATTTCAAGGACCCCCAGTTTGACATGCATATTATCTACAGACCCCCATTTAATGGCATTTCTATCTCTGGGACTCCAATTTATATTGTAAAATCAATGTTAATTTAACTCAGTGTACAAATGGAACAGGTCCATTTGGTTCCATTTGTACAGACCCTTAAGGGTCCATTTGGTTCCAAACTATCATTTAGCTGGGGACCCCCTGGAACTCCCTCAAGGACCCCACTTTAAGATGCACTGATGTATAGCACTGGTTCCTAAACACTGGACACATTTTTACAGGCCGCTTTGGTTTCCTACATTTTGTTTTTAATTATCATTATTTCAAAACATTGTCATGAATCAAAAACAAAAACAATGCAATGATTTATTTCCAGTAATGTCATGAAGAAATCACATGAATTCCCTAAATTATAAACACACACGTTTAAGAAGTAGTGAAAATAGCCGATCCACAAGCTATTTTATGGCTGTTTTAGCTTGGTGACTCGAAAGAAGTTCTAAAACAAGCTGGCTAAACAGATTGTGTTGTGGTGACTCTTTTTGCAGTTGGTGTTGGGGGTGCAAAAGTAAATTATGTAATATAATATAGCGATATTACTCTTGATTTAATAAGTAATACAATCGTATTACTTTTTAAAGGAGTAATAATGTAATATACCTGTAAGTAACATTACTCTCCTGAGTAATGTTGCCCAACAATGGATGCCATATAGACCATACATGGGCAACTGGCGGCCCAGGGGCCATATCCCCCACCTTCACTTAATGCTCCAACTGTGTTCCAACTTAATATCGGAACACTGAAATAATTGATTTCTGCTGTTACAATTCCAATCATGCAAACATGACCTGCTTTAATTATTTCTATATTCGTAGCTTAAAGACGGAGTGCCATGATTTTTTCCACCCTAAAACATGATCATCAGGTCTTATTGTTATATAAGGAGGAAGATTTTGTTAAAATGTAATTTTTATGTGTGCCCACCAGTTCATTAAGTATGCCTGGTTTGCCTGGTGGGTGGTGAGCCACCTGAACTGAAGCCACAATGATGTCACTATATTACATTTTTTTTCATTGGCACATTTGACTGTCAAGGTTTGAGCCTCCAGGAAGATCCCTAAATATAAATGGAAGACATCATTGCACATAACAACCACACCAAGTACTCTCACCTCTTAAACACATTGTCTTTCTTATGTCCAATGTAATGTATTTGTATTTAGTTCATAATGTTAACTGAATGCATTTGAAATTAAATCAAAATGTTACTTTTCAGGATTCCAATTCAAAAATAGCAAGAAAATATACAGGATTTCAATTCAAATATAGCAATAGTATATAGCAATAGTTTTGAGCTTGGAGATCGGCTATTTTTGCTACGACAGCAATGTAATATACAATGTGGCCCTCTGGAGTGAGTCTGGAAATATAGTGTCCCTCTCCATCGTCAAAGTTGCCCACCCCTGCCGGCATAGACTACTGGCCTCACTCTGACAGGTGTACTAGTATAAGAAATCCACCCTAAACGTATGCTAAGTACGTTTGAACTAGGCACATCACCTTACAACCATGCGACTAGGGCAGTGCTTCCCAAAAGAGGAGACCCAAAAGAGAGATGAAGACATTTGCCCAGGACCCAAACTAGTGAAAATTATTTCATCTGTAGTTCGTCTCTTCGTACCACGTTCTGAGTTTGTAGATCAGCTATTTTCACTACTTCTATTTTTATCTTAGATTTTAAAATTATATATATATTTTTTAATCTTTTAAAACTCTCTCACACACACACACACACACACTTCCTCTACCACCTTTTGTCACTTTTTGACCAGTGGTCGGTTAGGGGGTTCCAGGTGGTCCCCAGCTAAATGGAGAGTTGGTAACCGTCCTAATGGACCCTTATGGATCTTCAACTCTTGAGTGTAAAATTAAACCAAATACACGCAATTTGGTTTTACCAGTGATCCTTGAGGGAGTTTTAACTCAAGTGTAAAATGTCTTACACAATTAGAGAATGTAGAAGAATTGTTATATTGATCAACGTTTGCCTCTTGTCATCTCTCCTATGGTAGCACACATCAATTCAGTTTTGGGTCTGAGAGGCTAAATGATCTCATCTAAAAAGAAATGCTGGATAAATAATGGAACTTGATATAAATACCACAAACTTTGACCATCAATAAGCATTGACGAAGGCCACACAGGCGGAAACGTGTTTGTTATCAACGTCAGAGGTAAATAAATTCATATGAAAAGGACATACAATGAGTGCTGGCATTTTCTTCATTTCAACTTTCATAAAACATATATATATACACATGTTGAGACTCTGGACTTGACAAAACACAGTGATGATTTAGGCCATGTTATCTGCTATGGTGTTGATCCACTGACAGTGAAAACTTAACACTGGTTTCAACACAGCCATCTTTTACCTGAAGCACAATGTACCTTCAGTACATTGTGCAGTATGTTGACAAGCTTCATGGGAGCTTTTTCTTTCCAGCTCAATTTGGCACTGCCCACAGAGCCAAAACTACGTAAGTAACTGGTGTACTGACCATGGTATTACTGTGCTTAACTGACCACACACCATTGATAATTTGTTCAAAAGTAGCCCAGACCAAGTATTAACTGCACTTTTCAGATGGTCGACATTTCTCATTTAAAAGTCATTTTGTGTTGGACTCGTAAAATAATCGAATTCATTGAGATAGGATTCTTTGATTTTCGAGCTGTACGCCATAATCATCAAGATTAAAACAAAAAAAAGGGTTTTAAATACTTCACTTTATGCACAATGAATTGAGAATATATGAAAGTTTCACTTTTTGAATTATATTACGGAAGAAAATGAACTTTTACAAAATATTCTAATTACTTGAGATGGACCTGTATATATACATATATATACATATATATATATATAAATCACACCCATGTGAAGTGAGTGGCGCTCTTATACATCATCTCATTCCAGTTTGCGTCCTCACTTGTGTTTACACAATGTTTGTTTACAAAAACACTCAACACTGGCCATTCATTGTTAATGGCATTCAATGTTTGTGTTTGCAGAAACACTCAAAACTGGTCTTTTCATTGTCAATGGCATTCAATGTTCGTGTTTGCACAATGTTTGTGTTTACACAAACCCTCGAAGCTGGACATAGGATTTTAAGGAGTATTAAGGTGTGCTGAATCCAAATCTGCTGTATGTCAAGCTCAAAAATGTCCGCTCAGCCCTCAAAAAGGACCATTTAAAGATGGCGGCCACCGCTATGCTGAAACATACTGAAATGTCCTTCATACAGTATATGGGGAATACAATGAAATATTCAGATTTAAGATAAATTGTTTAGGACCCACTTTTATATAATTTATGTTGTGAAGATTGGCCTCTTTCGTCCAGTACTCCAGGACCTGGCTAAGATATGTATGCACTTAGCGGAGGATAGATACTGTTCTTGGCTAATATGACCGCTGCGAACAACTTAGGAACTGTGAAAAATTCTCTATCTGGGGCAAAATACCGGGAAATGATCACACCAGACAGCTACTTCAAACATGGTTCTATCTTCTAAACTGTTTGTGCGACAGATTTCCTGAGATGCTCAAAATGTTCCGAATACTCATGTTTGAATACTGTTTTGAATAGACCATATGCACATGGCGGTCATCTTTAGTTAATGGCATGGTGGAAACTAGCCGCAATTTGCCCTTGACCGCCCATACATCTAAACAAACAAAGTCCTATCTAATTGTATTAAATAATGTCAAACTCACCAACATTGCAGCAGTACAAAAAGCTTGAATGATGCTCTATCTGAAAAGTGTTTGTTTCATAAGAATCCACCATAGACAGGTTATGAGCTACTTTGTCAAGAAATTCCTTGCAGGTGAAGTGTTGGAAGCGCTCCCTTTCAGTAACAGCATCCTGCTGCCGCCTGCATTATGTGCAAATTCAAAACAAGTGGTATGCAGAATCATTGAGTGATTATTCAAAGAGCGCTTCCAAACTCCAATACTTGGAAAAAAATCACCTGCAAGTAATTTCTTGACAAAGTAGCTCATAACATATCTACCGTGGATTTTTTATGAAACAAACACTTTGCAGATAGAAAGATAATTAAAGCTTTTTGTACAGCTGCAATGTTGGTGAATTTGACATAATTTAATACAATTAGATTGGACTTTGTCGGTTTGAATGTATGAGCGGTCATTGGCAAATTGTGGCTCGTTTCCACCTTGCCATTAACTTATGGAAAGATGACCGCCGTGTGCATATGGTCTATTGAGTATTCAAACATGAGTATTCTGAACATCTGCAGCTCCCAAAGGTTTAGAAGATAGAGGCATGTTTTAAGTGGCGGTTATTTTTAAAAGGGCATGGTCATTTTGGGGTATTTCACCCCGGATAGAGATTTTTTCACAGTTGTCAGCGGTCATATTAGCCAAGAACAGCTGAGATATTCTCTGCTAAATGAAGTGCATACATGTCTTAGCCAGGTCCTGGAGTACAGGCCCAGAGGGCAATTTAGCACCAGCTAGAGACCCGTGCCAGCGACATTCACTTTCGCCATAGTGGTCAAATCCAATATGGCTGCCAACTGAAAACTGTTTTGGCTATAACTTTTGAACCAGATGAGGTACAAATGCAAACATGTCATCAATTTCAGGTTGACAATTAGAAACCTCCAGCTCTGATAAGCCACTCTGACCTACTACTAGTGTTGTGGAGTCCCATATCAGCAATATAACAACCATGCAGACAATTCCTCCCCGCCTGGTCATGTAAACACCGAAATATCTCAAAAGAAAGAATAGTCTACTTTCAACAGAAAGCAGAGAAATGCTTTTTTGTGAAGGAGACTCTTTCAAGCAGAACAGTGATTTGGCTTCAGTGACACAGAAGTTTTAAAACAAACAACTCTTAGAACGTGCCTTTGAACACTTTTACGTTGCCATTTCACTTCCATGTAAATCAAAGAGCAAGCTTAGCTCAGTTCAAATGAAACAATTTTATTTAGAATAGTCACAACTCAGCTTTGAGTGGTACAGTGAGAAACATTCCCCTTTGTGTAAGGGGACACCACAGCCCTTACAGTAGTACCTTGTCTCTTTCCGAATGTTCTTTTTGTAGCAAACCCTGCATCGCTTAGCTGGTCGCTGCTTTTTGGCGGTGGGGTTTAACTCAACAAGTACATGGGATCCCATCTTGGCATTCAGCCTGCTCTGAGGGTCATTATTGTATGGTGCCCTAGGATCGTGTTCCTGATCGTATTCCTGATCATCGCTGTCCTGCTCCACAGCATGTATTGGGCTGGTCCATGACTTTATGACACTTTGCGTGAATGACAGAAGACATTTACAGTTGCCCTGTGGGTTTTTTGCCTTGTAAATGATAAACGCATTGAACAAACAGATCTCAAACAGATAGGCTACAACTTTTTTGGTCCACTTGTTTGACTTCCTGACAAACGGGTAGTAGACAATGTTTTGGTCCAATTTATCAACTCCAGTCATTGACTTACTGTACGCTACAATGCAAGCAGGCTTCTGTTTTGAAGGTTTATTTTCTGGCTGACCTCTCTTTCTCTTCTTTCCCATTTCATTCTGGTGGAATGTTGTAACCATTCTCACAATGCTTTTGTCCCGCCATGCCAAGACCATCACCTTGCCATTGTGGCGCACAACTGCATCCCCAATTCCCAGGTCATAATTTGAAACCTGTCGAATGACTCGTGGTTCGCCTCGATTTTTTCTTAGTGTACCACAGACATGAGTTTTCAGCTCAAGTAGACGCTCACACATTGCTACAGAATTGGAAAAGTTATCAATGAACAATCTATAGCCACAGTCCACTAGGGCATCAAGGAGACCGACAACTGTGTCAACTAGAGCAGCAGGTTCTCCACAGTAGGGATTCATGTTATAACAGTAGCCCGTCTCAGAATCACAAAGGATGTAGGATTTTATGCCATGTTTGACAGGCTGTTGGGGATTATGCACTTTGAAATTTAGGCGTCCACGCCACAGAAGTGTACCTTCATCAATGCAAATATTTTCATTCGGTTGATACATTTCACGGAATTTGGAGACCAAGTAATTCAAAACAGGGCGGATTTTGTACATCTTGTCTGTACCATCGTTTGTTTCAGTACCACTGTTATCACTGAAGTGAAGAAATCTCCATATGAGTTGAAACCTGTTGCGAGACATTGTCTTGTTGAAATAGGGGGTTGCTATAACTTCATCTGTAGACCAGTACATATCTAGCTCAGGCTTATGAACGATAGCAGTGAGAAAATGGAGCCCTAGGAAGATTTTTAGTTCTGACAGAATTAGGGGTTTCCATGCAAGAGCTCTAGAATGTGGCTGACTGTGACTATCACCAGCAGTTTGCGTGCACTGCTCTGCGTACAAGTTAGTCTGAACAACAATACCCTCCAGCAGCTCGTCAGTCAGGAATAGCTCAAGAAAGTCAATTGGTTGGTCTGACTCAAGGGCAGCAGAACCATTGATAAGTCCAGGCTTTGCAGTGAAAGGAATGTCTACAGGCTGCCAGTTGGTTTCAGACCAGCCGGGATCTTTTGATGGAACGCTTCCACCGGGCACATGTTCTGCAGAATTTGCACCTTTAGGTGGGCGTCCCCTTCGTTTGGGACCTGTACATTATAGAAATACGTAATTACTATAAAATACATATATATTTTGTATTCGCGTTTATTTATTTTGTGCGATGTGCAGAAAAATAACTATTTTTTTTGTTCTTACCTCTATGTTTACTGCCAACAGTGGTCTTCGTACCACTGGCATTTTGGACTGGAGAACCCGCGCTGCCAGAGTCCCTGCTCGGAAGCCATTCGTCATCCGTGAGATCCGAATGATCTGAAATGCCTTCCACGGCTTGACGACCATGTGCCTTTTGTCTCGTACTACTTCGATGAGGGGTGCCGCTGGGCCCATGTTCACCATTTTCAAGTCCGCTAGTCTGTGTACTACCGACATGGCCAGGATCGCTCGGAGTCGGTAAAGTTTGTGTGTCATCATCAGTGTCACCATCAGAGAAGTCGGATTCAGTCTCGGTGTCATGCTCTAAGGAATACATGGCAAAACAAGGGAGTCATAAGAAAATAATAAAGCTGCACACTCACCTGCTCCAATGTAATTTATTGAGGTTTAAAGCCAAGGCTCTTCCCCGGGTCAGGTTTTGCCCCTTCGCTCGAAACGTCAATAAATTATTGACAGACAGGTAGGATTTCTGAATGTTTTAAATGTTAGAGGCCTTTTGGGGTAAATGTGGTCTATTTCAAGGGTTAAATACATCTAAAATGCCGTAAACACATTGTCTGACCCTCAGAACATAGATATGGACACTTTGTAGTTTTGTCTTGCCTTTTATGGGGTTATTGAATAAATAATTTAAAATTGGCTGCCATTTTGAGAAAAAAAAGAAAAAAAGTGTGTCTTGGGAACCAGGTCTGATTCAGCAACCTTGAATTATTTACAATGTCCTGGTTTCCCACTTTTACCCCAAAATGCCTCTCACCTCCATATAGAAGGCCTTTTTTCTGAAATCACTCCAGACTATGAGGAGTGTGCAGGTTTATTATTTTACCTTATGTCACTTTCCAACCCAACACCTCAACTAATTGATGTGTGTATTCTATTCGTTTTTGTAAAATAGTCCAGTCAGTCCACACAAGTCAAATGTTTAAACTATTCATTCATTAAATTAAATACAGTATGCCATACTTTTGTTTTGATTATTGCCAATAATCAAAACATAAACTGGTATGAGGTATGAATAAGTCAGTAGTGGTGGGAAAAAAATTATGCTTGCGTAAAATATAGAAGTAAAAGTAAACAAAGTAAAAGTCCGGAATAAAAAATTTACTCGAGTGAAAGTACAAAAGTATTGGTATAAAAATGTACTTAAAGTACCAAAAGTAGAATCTACTCTTCATGGAGAAAATGTCTAATTTCAAGTTTTCAAATGTGTAAAAATAGTTTGAAAATAGCAGATCTACAAGCTCACAATGCATCGAGAGCTTGTAGATAGATCATTTAGAAATGGACGTAATGTAAATGGGGTTGAAGTAGAGAACGTATGTTTTGAAATAATATTCCAAATCTACAAAATAACTAGTAACTAAAGCTGTCAAATGTAGTGGAGTAAAAGCTCAATATTTGGATCTGAGGTGTAGTGGAGTAAAAGTACAAATACCTCAAAATTGTACTTAAGTACAGTGCTTAAGTAAATGTACTTAAATGTTACTTTCCACCACTGGTAGTCATGTATGCAGTGTATGGATGTATGAATGTGCTGTGTGTGAGTGCAGTGTATTGTATAAAAAGGTGTTGTAAGGCCCTAAACATGTCAAGCACAACCTGCTTCAAGGGAGGAAAGAGTGTGAAAAGGTTGGCAGGATAGATAGGATGCCAGAAACGGATAAAAGTCTAATTTGAATATTCTACAGCCCAGACAAAGATTTTACGAATATTCAAATTTGAAAAACTCTTCCTACTTCTGGTAAAATAAGGTAAAGACACAGAAGTCATTTTCTCTATTACACAGTTCCAGAGGGCAGATTCTTTGCAACGTGGTAGCCAAACTACACCTGGAAGTTCGGTGGAATGCATTAGAGTCATTGAGAGCTGGGTGACCAGCTCATGAACAAACACTATTTCTGAATGAAAGGCCTATTCATACTCTAGTTTGTGGTGCACTACAATATTACGCCACTCGCCGCGGTGATCAGCTATCACCGCAGATCCCGACACATCTGTTTTACTTTCTGACAAGTAAAAAAAGGAGTAGCATAGAGACACTAGAAAGAAAATGCACATAAAAAAGAACCTCCTCCTCTGCTAAACTGTGTGTAGAGCAATGTCGCGAAAGAGCGCCAGCCTGCCTGTGCCAACATTGTGTGCGATGGCGGAGCGAGGGTTGCAAAATTAAACTTTGGAGACAAACGGAATGTAAAATACGAGCGCCTGCCGGAACTTACGGTACCCCGTGGTGGCTCAGACAGATGTAGCCTAAAATGTATACTCTCGTGGATGCATTTATCAATTCTGACATTTTCAAATCTACAAGTCTGAAATCTCATTGCCCATGGTGAGGAGCCTGAAATCCCCTGCTTCCGTATGATTACCCTGCTGCCCCACTTGTCCGGTTTATGTGTGCAATGCGTTTTTATAACCCGTAGGTTTCAATAAAGTGTTTTAATCTACTCTGTCTCGGAATCTGTCATGCATCTTGGATCTGTCCTCATCTCCCCAAAATGTACAACTGGCCGCGCAACCCTGACCGCCAGGGGCGCTGTTGCAATCGAGGAAAAATTCAGATGGATGACAGATTCTGAGACAGAGTGGATTAAAACACCTTTTTTTTTTTTTTAACTACTGAACCTACGAATTATAAACGCATTGTGCAGACAGGTGGGGCAGCAGGCTAAGCACCTTAGATTTTGATTTGTACATGTTCAGAGTAGCTACGGAGGCAGGGGATTTCAGACTCCTCAACATGGGCAATGAGACTTTTGACTCGTAGATTGAAAATCTACGAGCAGGGCTCGACAGTGCGACTAGGTAGTCGCATATGCTACTAAAAATAGCACCGTGCGAGTTGTAGAATTAAATTTGTAGCACTGGTGCGACTATAGAATTTGACCGTTCAATCGTGATAAAGACAATTAAGGCTCTGATCTCGCAATACACATTCTATTAGTTTCAGTTCTATACCTAGGCTTGATGCATCCTTAGCTTGAAGATCTGTTCCCCTTGCTTCCACCGCACCGCCCCTACCCCGTTTAGCACTCTGTGCTGTGTGTCTGTTGTTCCCTCGCAGGCAGCACAGAGCGTCAGATTGAACGCAGCATGATAGCGTCCCCGACACGTTGAATACTAAACTTATTTGTAAAGTTCGAACGCCAACTTTTAACCAAACGCGGGAGAAACACTGTGCACGGCTGCACACACAAATAAAGAGTGCACGCGCACACGCACGCACAGGACGGATTATTATCGATCAAAACAATCCTTAGCGTCGCTTACAAAAGCATGTGTTGCACAGCATGAATGATATTAGTAATCACCGACCTGGCTGGATAAATATCAGTGGTCCATCCATTGTGTGACCTGCTTAACGAGCAACGGTAGGCAGCCGAGTAAGTTACCAGCTTAGTAAATATAGTCTACTGTAGCTGTGTGTCAGATGTTCTGTCTGAACGACTCTGAAGCAGTCAAAGCCAAGGAGAATGTTACAATTTAATTCACAATCGAGTATCTTGCCCTGCATCGAATATCACATGATAGAACAGTTGCAGCAGGATAAAAACGGATAGTCTGTCTATCCATCCATGCATCCATGAGCAACATAGATAGATAGCTATATAGATAATAATTTAATTTAATTTATCCATCTATCTGCATAAAAAAACAAATAGTCTATCAGCATAAAAACAAATTGGTTATATAGATTATATAAAAATAAAAATGATATCCTGATGAATATCAATATTTTGATAATTGCTGAAAAGATAGTGATATAATATTTTACCATATTGCCCGTCCCTACCTCATATCACTTTATTAAAGAAAAATCACACCTGGGTGAAGTGAGGGACACTCTTATCATCATACATCATCATGAATCATCTCGTACATCAGAATACCTAGCTGTGATTGGTTTAATAGCTGATTTGCTCGTTTGCATATGACGTATACATTTTCCTTTCAATGTCAATGGCATTTAATGTTTTGATGGGACAAGATTTAGTGGACATTTGACCTGAATTCCCCTTTCATTGTCAATGGCAAATCATGAGATTTGTGGGGACTAAAGCTATGTATACCGGTATACATAGGAGGGACTAGCGCCCAGGTAGGGCCGGGCCTTAGTTTTCGGGGCTGTTGAGAACTACTAATAACTTTGGGGTGGGTCTAGAGTTTGAATGGACTCAGGAATCAGTCAAAAGGGAGACATCGAAGAGGAAGGACCGGGGCACGATCAACATATGGAATGTCAGAACAGGTCAGCTCCATATATGGGGATCTAAGGGTTGGAGACCAGATGTAGAGTTGCTGGCCGGTTCCATATATTCAGATCTAGTTGATGATCCCGTCTTCTCCATGTATGGCTATCCAGGGTTTGATGAGGTCTGTGTCGTGATCTTCATATATGGAGACGGCCATATATGGTGGCGTGACGTGTCACGAGGCGTGACCATATATGGAGGCGTGCCACGACGCGTGCCACACAGGTTTTCGTAGTAAACTGCGACCTATGGTCACAATAACATGGTCGCCGCCATTTTGCACAGCAGTCACACACACAGACAGGCTGCGCTCAGCGAGCGTCAGACCAGAGATCTTAGAGAGGGCAGTCACGTGTCCCATGCAGCCCCATGAATGAACTTAACGTAGTGATTGCAACACTCTCCTCTAAACAGCGCTGCCTCAGACGAAGGGTCACTTCTTGAGCGCAACGCAGCAGAACAGACCAGCACAGGCACAGACCACTTCATTTGAGCGGTGCATAAATGCACCATACACTTCATTTAGCTCACAGAGTGTACCACAAAGTATTACATTTAACACTTTATTTATTTTAGTATTTATTTTATTTTGGTGACATTTAATTTACTATGTTTGCATATACTTTGCACTGTTTGCATAACTCTTTGCAATTGCCAGATTTAGAATTGTGTTTATTTCTTTCAGGTACATTTTCTACATGAATATAACCTTATTACAAGATGATAGAGTAAAATGCTGCAAATTGTAAACATGACAAAATATGAATCCTAACGTCGTTGAACCGCAGCAAATGTTGGCGCCACCTACAGGACATAACTTGGCTGGCAATGGCTGGGACCTCTGGATTTGTCTATAGTGAGTGTTGTTTTGTGGCGCAAACAAGCCCCTTTGAATGTGGATGGGGATGGACAAGACACATTCAAAGATGTGAAATACTAGTTTAGCAGGCGGTAAAAGAGCAGTACTTCCATAAACGCACAAAACAGTTCTCAGCTACTACACCGGTGGTTCAACCTCTTCAAGCTGTGACCCCCCCCCCCCTCCTCCAAACAATATTTGAACTGGGGACACCCCACCCTTGTATTGTAGGAGTTGAGGCATTACATTTAGTTTGACTCGGTTCCACATATAAATATTGTGAAACTAGAAGATGTACAAGCCCATTACAAGCTTGTAGATCATCCATTTTCTCTTCCCCATTATCATTTGAAAATTTCACCAATGTTTGACCATTTTTTATAGTATACTTTTGTTACTTTCGATGCTGTGATGGTCTTTATTTTCCATTTAAAATTAAATTGTCACTTCCCTGTCATCTGCCCACCCCCCCAAAAAAAATCCTGGTTGAGAACCACTGTACAATAGTTGTTGTCTATTGACTTGCTTGTATGGAGTCCGATAGCTTGATAGCTATTAAAATTAAAGCCACGACTTCCACAATGACGTCTACCTTTGATTTGAAAGACAAAAGGACAGTCTCCTGCGCAATCTATCATAAACCACTAAAATGACCACATGACGGAGATCTCCGTCAACAGCAGATAAAGTGTTAAGTAGTGGTGAAACCAGATAGACCTATAAAGGAAGTGGGTGACATTTTGTGCAAGGCAAGCATCCTACAAAATGTTACATTAAGTATTGCAAGCTTCTTACAAAATGCAGTTAAAATGCAAGTATTAAGTATAAGAATAAAAGTGAAAAATGAGTCTGTCAAGGTATGATAATTGGTACTTGGATGTGAAACCATTTCCTCATCAATATCTTTATTATTATTTCTAGATTCACGTAGGATATATTTATGTATGTTTTATATCAAATAGGCTATCCATGAGTGTATGACAATGTATTAAGTCATAAATTGAGTATTTGCCAATACAAAATAGTTCTAAAGACTGACATCGCCATCTAGTGGCCCCATGAATGGAATACCAGTCAAACAAGATGTACTTACTAAATAAATAAGACACTTTAAAACAAACCTAGATAAGACGTTTAAATAAATAGGGGATCAAAATGTTGATAATGTTCTGAATCTGAATCAAATCCTGAATTGTTTAACCCATTTAGACCTGAGACCGATTAAAAACAAAAAGGCTTCTAAATCGGACAGTTTTCTGAAAAAACATTGTTTCAATGTCAGTGGTTCTCAAACGATTCCATGTCAAGGACCTCAAAAATTGTAATTGGCCACCGACCCCCATCTGAAAATATGTTGTCCCAGGGACCCCTCCAGAAGCAAAGATTTGAGTTAAACGTTCGCTCTGAAAGAATATATTCAAAGAGTTGCGCCACATTTTCATGATTCTTCAAAAAATAGCAGATCTACAAGCATGCTGCGCGGCACTTGGTGCCAGGTGCCACACGATGAGCTTGTAGATCTGCTGTTTGTCAATAGCTAAAGTATAACATAATCCTTAAAACACCAAAAGGGGTTCCCCTCCTGAATGGGTTAAATGTAATCGTGTAGCATAGGTTGTAAAATAGTGCATTTATATAGCACATTTATCCAAGGCGCTTTACAATGTGTGAGTGTGTGTGTACATACCTTGCTTTGACCAGGGTCTCTCGCAGATGTCCATTCGTTCCTCCCCTATTGTCAGAGAAATCAATACAGCATTCAATAAATAAGACTAGGTCAGTGTTTAACCCAGTTATCAGTGTTCAAAGTGTGCCAGCCTGCTTCAGTTTGCTGTGGCGTCTGGCGGTTCACAAAACACTTATCCTCTGTTCACAAATTCAGATTTGCGGTACATAGTTACAGTGCCTCCGGAAAGTATTCACACCTTCACTTTTACCACATTTTGTTTTGTTGCAGCCTCATTTCAAAATGGATTAAATTCGTTTTTTCCCTCATCAATCTACACACAATACCCCATAATGATGAAGTGAAAAAAGTTTTCAAATTTTGTTAATTTATTAAAAATAAGAAACTGGAAAAACACATGTACATAAGTATTCACACTCTTGACTTAGTACTAAGTTGAGGCCCCTTTGGCAGCAATTACAGCCTTAAGCCTTTTTGGGAATGATGCTACAAGCTTGGCACACTTTTTGGGGTATTTTCCCCCTTCTTCTCTGCAGATCCTCTCAAGCTCTGTCGGGTTAGACGGGGAGCGTCGCTGCACAGCTATTTTCAGGTCCTTCCAGAGATGCTCAATGGGGTTAAAGTCTGGGCTCTGGCTGGGCCACTTCAAGGACTTTCACAGAGTTGTCCTAAAACCAATCCTTCGTTATCTTAGCTGTGTGCTTGGGGTCGTTGTCCTGTTGGAAGGTGAATCATGACCAAGTTGGAGGTCCTGAGGGCTCTGGAGCAGGTTTTCATCCAGGATGTCTCTGTACACTGCTCCATTCATCTTTCCCTCTATCCTGACAAGTCTCCCAGTTCCTGCCGTTGAAAAACATCCCCACAGCATGATGCTGCCACCACCATGCTTTACCGTAGGGATGGTATTTGCCAGGTGATGAGCGGTGCCTGGTTCCTCCAGACCGAAGCCTCTCCTCAATAAAAGGCACATGACAGCCGGACGCCACAGCTCACTTGGAGTTTGCCAAAAGGCACCTAAACGACTCTCAAACCATTATTAACAAGATTCTCTGGTCTGATGAAACCAAAATAGAGCTTTTTGGCCTGAATGCCAAGTGTTACGTCTGGACGGTCTGGAGGAAACCAGGCACCGCTCATCACCTGGCAAATAGCATCCCTACGGTGAATCATGGTGCTGGCAGCATCATGCTGTGGGGATGTTTTTCAATGGTAGGAACTGGGAGACTTGTCAGGATAGAGGGAAAGATGAATGGAGCAGTATACAGAGACATCCTGGATGAAAACCTGCTCCAGAGCACTCAGGACCTCCGACTTGGTCAACGATTCACCTTCCAACAGGACAACGACCCCAAGCACACAGCTAAGATAACGAAGGATTGGTTTTAGGACAACTCTGTGAAAGTCCTTGAGTGGCCCAGTCAGAGCCCAGACTTGAACCCCATTGAGCATCTCTGGAATGACCTGAAAATAGCTGTGCAGCGACGCTCCCCGTCTAACCCGACAGAGCTTGAGAGGATCTGCAGAGAAGAAGGGGGAAAATACCCCAAATTCAAGTGTGCCAAGCTTGTAGCATCATTCCCAAAAAAGCTTAAGGCTGTAATTGCTGCCAAAGGGGCCTCAACTTAGTACTAAGTCAAGAGTGTGAATACTTATGTACATGTGTTTTTCCAGTTTCTTATTTTTAATAAATTAACAAAATATTTGAAAAAACTTTTTTCACTTCATCATTATGGGGTATTGTGTGTAGATTGGAAAAAAACTAATTTAATCCATTTTGAAATGAGGCTGCAACAAAACAAAATGTGGTAAAAGTGAAGGGGTGTGAATACTTTCCGGAGGCACTGTAAGTCAACACAACGGATGCCGCCAGCATATACAAGATGTCCCTAGAAGCTTTGTCATTGATTAAAAAAAAACCCTGGTCGAAATAACCCTAACCAATCAGGAAGTAGACAGGTAAATCGACCAATAACAAAGCTTCAAGGAAAATCTTTGAATGCAGATTGCGGCCCCTAGATGTGTCAAGAGACTAAAATAAATGTGGGAGTGTTTTACCCATTGCTGGCTGTCTGAATACCAAACAACAACAAAAAGTAATTAAATTTCATTCATGACATGAATGTATAGACAATATTTTAGGTCAATAAAAAAAAACTATATACCAAATTTCCCACTCCACACCCACAGCTGCCGGACTACCATAGATGAGAGTAGGAACGAAGATTTCTCAGTAGACCAGAGAGCTTTGCCTTCTGGTTCAACTCTCTTTTCGTCACAACAGTGCGGTACAGCGACTGCAATACCGCACTTGCCGCTCTGATTCTCCGGCTGATCTCCTTCTTCGTCCTCCCCTCACTCGTGAACAAGACCCCGAGATATTTAAACTCCTTCACCTGGGGTAATGTATCATTCCTACTTGGACTGCACAATCCAGTTTCCTGCTGAGAACCATGGTCTCATATTTGGAGATGCTGATCATCATCCCAGGCGCCGTACACTCGGCTGCGAACCGGTCCAGAAAAAATACTAATATCTAAATGTTTTTTCCTCCACAACACAGACGTTATGTCTCTGAGGAGTGTGCTAAAAGCTTGCTGCCCCCCTCCCGGCTGTCAATCAACTCTTATCTACAACGATTCGATTGTCAGTGTACTCACCACCAGAGTTGTCTTCATCATAGTCATCTTCCTCCACATCACTATCAACCTGCTGCCATGGCTCCAACTCCTCTTCCTCACATTCCATGAACAACTCAGAGTCAGTGTCCATGTTGCTGCACAGTGCACACACACACACACACACACACAGATATACATGACATTTAGAGCACAGGTATTGTATTTTTTTTGTTTTTCTCCCATTTCTCACACACACACATTGTAAGTGAGTAAGCCTTGCCGAGCCATGTTGCCCATAGGGCAGGAGCCCATCTCCTGTTTCTGTAGTGTGAGGCAGCTTGTTGTACAAGTACACCCGCTGGACATGATGTACAAGTACACCCCCTGCCTGGACATCAAGTACAAGTACACCCCCTGGACATGGCGCTAGTATGTCACAGGCCTTGACCCTGACCGCCCAGTCTCAGGGCGATTATTTCCTTCTTTTTTTAAGTGGTGCAACCACTTCATTAAATAGCTTTGTGTTCCTGGCTGCCTGGTTACCTGTGTCTGAGCACAAAAATAGCATTTGGTTGGTTTTCAAAACCAAGTGTCACTGTTGTGCAGCCTAACACACACATACATATTAACTGTATGATGATGATTTCAGGTGTATCAGTACAGTACAGGGACCCCCACATGGTAACTCTGTCATTTCTCAACCGTTTCGGACGCAGGGCAGCTCGCCGGAACCGGGCCTGCACCCTGGGTGCATTCCTCCGGTTCTGGAAGTTCCGAGGACCCCCCCGGCGACCCCCACACGGAGTTGCACCACTTACTTCACACGGCTAGTGATTTTTTTGTTGCTGCGCAGCTCTGGCTGTGAGTGTGACTACTGCCTGTGTGAACATGGGGTCTGGGAAGCTCAGACAGAGCTGCACACGACCAATGAGACACACGTTGTACACAACATGGAGGTCTTTAAATATGTGGCCTAAATAAAATACCGTTAAGTTGAACTCTGGTACAATAATTTATGTTCGAGAACTTGGGTTATGTGGCGTCTACACAATTGTCACATATTTCATCACGTCACCAATTTCACCATAACACCGCCCAGCTGGAGTGACCGAGTGTGAGTGGCTGAGATTTTGGGTATTGGAATTTGGCTTTACTGAGACATGTAGTCCAGGAAGGTCCATAACATCACTGGCACTTTGAAATACTAAAATATCTAAAAACACGTATTACACACATTAAAAAAGTGTTTCTTGTCTCCCAAACATTAAAATAAGATCTGGTTGCAAAAGGGGTGAAGTGGCCCTTTAACAATTCTGAGGTGTTCTTACTTTAATGGTGTAGCGGTATTTACAGTTTTCTGTACTTTTACTTCTCCACTACAATTATTTGAAAACTCTAACATACAAAAACCACATGACTCATACTCATTTCGGCATTTGAAGATAATTGCCAATGTACAAGCTCACAAATCTGCCATTTTTCAAAATACATTGGGGGACAGGCTGCATAACGACTACTTTCTACTTTTGGTACAATTTAGGCATTTCGCAGACCTCTTAATCCACAGCGATTTACATTAAAGGGTAAGACCACTTTTTGAGAGGTTTGGGTTGTTTTCTTACCTTATTAT
This sequence comes from Protomyctophum parallelum, assembly GCF_964188405.1. Taxonomy (NCBI): domain Eukaryota; kingdom Metazoa; phylum Chordata; class Actinopteri; order Myctophiformes; family Myctophidae; genus Protomyctophum; species Protomyctophum parallelum. Next base: position 30,426,521 of record NC_139698.1, on the reverse strand, counting down.
GGGCAAACTATTCCATCCCATGAATTATTTCGCTCCGTTGTGTTGTTTATTAGCAATTTAAGAAATAAAATATAGTCGCTCATTAACGGGGAAACAGCTCTCAAAGTCACTTTTTAGCACATGAACCAACGCAACAAAAGCTGATTCTGACAGTTTATGACATCAGGAAAAGTCATGCGGTTTTATTTGTCTTTTAAAATAGATTTATAAAGTTACTATTTTAGTCGGAGATAGACTGAAGCAGTACTACGGCGTTCCCAACTCTCGCGGGGACGTCTTGCTAGGTTTCGTTTGTAAACAAGTCTCCAAGGTGCAGCCTCGCATACGAGCAGTCCCAGACACTTCTTCTAAAGTGTCTCCCTCAAACACGTCCATTGTGTATGTTTTTAGTAAATGGTAAATGGTGCATTTATATAGCGCCTTTATCCAAGGCACTTTACATAGATTGTGCATTTCACCGACCATTCACACACACACATTCATACACTGATGGCGACGGAAGCCATGCAAGGTTCAGTGTCTTGCCCAAGGACACTTCGACATGTAGACAGGAGGAGCCGGGATTCGAACCGCCGACCCACGGATCATTGGACAACCTGCTCTACCTCCTGAGCCACAGTCGCCCGTTAGTGACAAGCGGACGAGATCAAATCAATTTGTTTACATCCCTGTTGTGGCTCAACAGCATTCCAATAAGGAAGTGGTGTACAGTTTTGGTCCAATCAGATCGTTTTTTACTCAACGCGAACAGCAGTGATTCGGTCGGCGTAGGCATACCTACCGGATCTTCTTTCTACACAAATTAGTCAAAACAAGACTCTCCTCTGCAAGTGATTATTTTTCTAAGTGTTGCAGTTTGGAAGCACTCGTTTTTGTTAACGGGTCGCGCTGCTGCCTCCTGCATTATGTGCAAATTCGATGGTGGAAGGTGGAACGCAGGGCCGTTCAGTGACGTACGACGAGTGCTTCCAAACTCCAGCACAAAAATAATCACTTGCAGAGGATGTCTTGACAGAAAGTAGCTCCTAACATCTCTACGGTGGATTTTTATGAAAAACAAGCTCGGCAGATTGAAAGAGGATAATTCAAGCTTGGACTACAGCTGCAATGTTGGTGATTTTAACGTTGTTTAAGACAAGCAGATCGCAAACCAAAAAAGATGAGTGGGGAGTCAATGGAGGGTATTGCAACTCTAGATTCATCCCATTATAAAAAAATCTAGAGTTGCAAATTGCAGCTAGCCGGGACCCCAATCTGTAGGAGTCACTAGAGCACCAACATAATGTCCTCCCCGCCCTCTTTTCCAAACAATGTGGGAAAAGAGGACCACGACCATCACAATGTAAAGGACCACATTGGAGATTGTATCATAATACCTTATTTTACTATACTTTACGTTATTCTGGGTATGCTAGTGTAGTGTATGGGTGTAACTTTGTGTGTAACGGTCATTACATTTAACTTCCTATTGTCATGGTGAGGATGATGGACGTGCCCAAAGAGCCAATCGCCACACGCCGTCTTGAAAGAAAGTTACGCCCACTATGAAATAGCCTCGTTTTTTGTCTCTCTCTCGTTTGTTTCATTCACCATATATAAATAAATACAGCACCCCGGATTACAGTGAAGCATCGATCATACGACCGTCCTCACACAGTATACAATACTGCTGATAAATACACTAATAGAACAATGTATGAATATTAAACAGTGCAGGAACATTCACATACAATAGTAAAAGTCCTGCTCCACTGCACTACAGAGCCCGCGCGTGCGTTCCGCCGCTTTCTGTGGGCGTGCACATGCACGCGGACCCACACGTCAAAATAAAAACATTCGTTTGACGTAAACGTAAATAAAACGACTTACCGTGTTTTTATTTGACGCCAATAAATGAATAGTTGTTCTGCTCTCGAGTATCGACTGTGATACTAGCACTCTCTAGTAGCTCTATATGAACGGAGGGAGCCATGAAAATGTACAAACTGCAGACCCGGACCGGAAGAGGCGGGACATCTTGTCTCCGTCCGCATCTCTGCGTTTATTGGTCGAAACCGAACGCACGTGATGTCCGGTTTTTGGTAGGGCTGTTCCCATTGGCTGTCGTAGTGTGGGAAGGTCTGAGAGTCTGAGAGAAACACCCTCCAACCAAGATGTGTTTTTCTGCGTGTTTTACTATCAACGTGTTTTAAAAGCATTTATAATTAACTTAAGTGTTTAATTCAGCAACGCTGCCATTATGTCGTTGTTTAATAACACTGAATAACAAACTTAGCCAATTGACCGTTTCGATGTTGATATGAAGAACAATAAAACATCACTTTGTTTGGGCTGGAGCTTCTTGGACTGCCATTTTGTTTCACTGACGTGAAAACAAACAAATCCGTTTTATGTTTTATCGTTGCTAACCTAAAAACTATAGGCATACAATGCATGTCATTGGGAAATCATGATATGATTATGAACTATTAAAGTAATTGTTTTCTAATATGAATATTGTAATACGGTATATGTGAGCTAAATGGTGTATGATAACCTCCCTCCTGGTCCCCACCAAGCCCACAACTCCACTCCACACCCCCTCCCATGTCCCCCACTGTCCCTGGCCTGCCCCCTATCCCAGGTCAGAGGAGAGCTGCGGAGGATCCATCCCAGGAAAGCGGCTGGCCCCGAAAAGGTGTCCAAGGTTACAGAAGGCCTGCGCCACTGAGCTTGGGGACCCCCTCCAGCATATCTTCAAGCTGAGCCTACGTCTGGGAAAGGTTCCCACACTGTGGAAAACCCATATATATATATAAAATTGAAAACCTCATGTATCGTACCGGTACGATGAACTAAATAACTTCAGACCTGTAGCGCTGACCTCTCACCTCATGAAGACACTGGAGAGGCTGATTCTACGTACACTTCATCAGTCCCCAGGTGCAATATGCCCAGGATCCCTGCAATTTGCATATCGGGAGAAGGTAGGGGTGGAGGACGCTATCGCTATCCTCTACCTAACCCATCGGGCCTCCACATACCTGGACATGGAAAGTGGCGCTGTGAGGTTATTATTCTTTGATTTCTCAAGCGCTTTTAATACCATACAGCCCCCCCTCCCCTTCTGAAAGACAAACTGACCAGCATGCATGTTGACCAACACCTTGTGTCCTGGGTCATGGACTACCTCACTGACAGACCACAATATGTCAGGTTGAGGGACTGTACTTATGTGACCTGCAGCACAGGAGTCCCCCAGAGGACTGGGGCTGGCCCCCCTTCTCTTCACCCTCTACACGACAGAGTCAAGGCCTATTCATAGTCTGGATTTTCGGTGGTGAGGTGACCACCGCTCCGGTGGTGAGCTGATCACCGGAGCTGAAATAACGTTGAGCGGTGGTGAGTAAAAACAGAGAGAAGGGCTGGAGCGGTGGCGGTGGTTTGCTCTTCACCGCGGCTCGTGACGTCATGTTGTAGTTCGGTGGTCACCCCACCACCGAAAATCCAGACTATGTATGAGCCTTCAGACACTGCACAGAGATGTGCCACCTGCAGAAATTCTCTGACGTGACGACACCGCCATCGTCAGGTGCATCAAGGGCGGGAGGAGATACAGGATTTAGGACTTTGTGGATTGGAGTCATCTGAAACCGGCTTCAGCTCAATTTCTCCAAAACAAAGAAGATTGTGATCGACTTTCAGACTTATTATCAGTCAGTGGTCTCCATGCAGTGTTCTTTTCTATGCTGTGGTGTGCTGGGGAGGGAACGGCAGACAGAGGGACACAGCCAGACTAGTCAGACTGATTAGGCGAGCTGGCAAGGTGCTAGGGACCAAGACACTAGCCATTCTGGATGATGTCAGTCACCCACTGCACACAGAAGAGCAAATTCAGTAACAGGTTTTTATCCCAGACATGTAGCACAGATAGACCTAAAGCATTCACTGCCATTGACAGAATATTCTGTCATTTCAAATCCCTCTCATATCTCTTGATACAATAGGCCAAGGTGTGGGCATGTCCTTTTACAAAGCTTGATCAAAATGGTTGATTCAACGCAAAGGAATAAACACAAAGGACGTGTCATAGCCTTCACTCACACCTGCACAACAGATTGTTGTAGCTGATGCATGAGACTTGTTGACTGATGCAAGCTCGCAATTCATTTCCAATGGGAGTCACATGGTTTGACACAACATTTTTGTTGTATGAGGGGGGGGGGGGGGGGGCAGTCGAAACACAGCCAAAAGCCGTACAACAAAAATGTTGTGTCAAACCATGTGACTTCCATTGGAAATGCATTGGGAGCTTGCATCAGTAAACAAGTCTCATACATCTAGCATGCATCAATGTTGTATGCTAGATCGAAAGGTGTGAAGGACTTAATTAGGCACCCCTCCCCCTCATACAACAAAAATGTTGTGTCAAACCATGTGACTTCCATTGGAAATGCATTGGGCGGCCATTAAACACGGACAAGACACAAGACAAATGTTGTATGCATGATGCAACAGTGTGAGTGAGGGAGGCCTTATACCCCCTGGCCAGGGCAAACCAGTGCTTTGTGTATGGGTGGGGTTTGGCCACAACAGTGGTGTCAGGCAAATGTCAATTTGTGATATGCATACAATCAAGAAATGGTAGATAAATATTCAATATATGACAGGCAGACCAATATTACCATAACAGAATAGCTACAGTGTACGAATTTCAGGAAACAGTCCATAAATTCTACAATGAGGAAGAACAGAGAGCTGTGTGCTAGCCTGTGACTTCTCTAACCCCGTGGTCACAAAGCTGCTTAGAACAAGCATTCAATAACCAAGACTTTAAAGGACAAGAGGAACAAATACCAAAATGTTGTAAAGGATCCAATGCATTCAATAACCAAGACTTTAAAGGACAAGAGGAACAAATACCAAAATGTTGTAAAGGATCCAATGAAGTGGATCTGATTAATTGAAAAGGACCCCAAAGGAAACAAGCTATAAAGCCGCAATTTGCAACTCTAGATTTTTTTTACAATGGGCTGAATCTAGAGTTGCAACACCCTCCATCCACTTCCTACTGAATTCGTGAGGGGGAGCGCTTGTTTAATAGAAGGCTGTGCGTGATGGGGCGTCGCACTGCGTCGGCCTCTTCTTTGGGTGTTTTACCTGCTTGAATTATCCTCTTTCAATCTAGAGTTGCAAATTGCGGCTACAAGCTATAGTGCTTTCTTGGCTGTTTAATCCCATTAGCAGACCTTGAACTGTACTTTCATGTTCTTGTCTTTGCAAACTGTGGCCCTGGTTACATGCACAAAATGTATTCAGAATGAATTAATTAATTCCGAACAGAGATTCATACCCAACTGTTTACATGGAACCTGAATATTAAGTATTCCTATATTCCTCAATTGTTTACATGACCAAAGCATTCATTGCATTCGGATTCGGAATATATAATTTGGACTATAGAGATGCCCAACCCATAACCGTTATGGGTTCCCATTGGATTTGTTCTGATTCAGAAACACCAGCCATCATGTTAGTATTTCACCTTTAACGTAAACTTGTGTTCAACAGATTGTGTGTCCACAGACCACAGTCCTAGTCGATCCTCATGACTGACACAACAGCCCTCCTGGTTATTAAGTGGCAACAGGCGGAGAACAGCGCTCCGTAGAGCGCACTTTTTTCTAGTTCATTTTGTGGACTAAGGCAATCCATAACCACTATCCACTATAGCCTGAACAGAATCGGCTGGTAAACGGACTGCGTGCCCACCGATCACACCAGACCAACCCCGTCCCGCTGCAAAGCAGGCAGATTCCCGGTGCTGCACCGAAATGGGTGACCTGTCAAATCGTGTGACTTCTGCGATGTGGGTGAATGGAGCGAACTGTCGAGGGGTCCGCGCACGCACAACGTCCGTCCGGGACGAGACACGGTGAAGTTTGAACTGCAACACCAGTAGGCGGCAGTAGCCTACCAGTTCAGGATGGGATTATGGGAGCTGGTTAATCTGCAGGTTTTTAATGCGCTTCTAAAAGCCTTCTCACAGATCCGCTGGCATCGGAAGGGCTTTGACAGTACAACAGAAAGCAGAGCTTTTCTAGGGGTCATTTCCACATGAGGGAAGATCTCAGTGGGTTCCTGGTCCAGCCGCGGTCCAGTGGATCGGAACAGACCATGGAGTTGCCGTGGGCGTGGACCAAAGTGGAGTGGACTCAGCTGGCTCGCCATGGAGCGGTGCTGACCGCCACAGCACTCTGTAAGTCACTGTCCAGTCAGTGTCCACTAGAGGTGTTGATGCTTCACTTTGTTTCATCCTAAAGGAATGACAGTAATTACTTATAGGCTACTCTTCATTAGTGACAGTTGGATGAGTGGAAACTGAAAAGGCTAAATATATGATCAGATGGAGATTTAATGTAATATGTGTATCGTAATTGATTAGATTAACAACTGCAGGCTAAGAATGTAATGGTTCTTTAACATAGTTTGTTAATCTACAAGTAGGCCAATGTTTGTGTGAAACTATACATGGATTATTTTAGCGAGATTCTGTCCGATTGTAGGCTACATTTTAGGGTATTTTTTCGGCTAATTGAATAGCCTATATGGAAGAGAATTGTTTCGGGATAAAATATAAATATATGTATCATCATCATATAAATACGGGAAAAATATTAAAATGTATTAATACATTTTTTTTAAATAATCGGCTGACCGCTCTAGTCTGGCATCTTGCATTCAATACAATGACTACCCTTATTCACTTTTCTGTATCGGTTTTGATTGATTGATTGAATACTTTAGCCTAAGTAAGTAAATAGTATTAGTAGGCTACATATGATGCCAAAAGGATAACAAACGGCCCTGAGGGCTTGTTTCCTATGTATAACATTATCATACAACATATAACATAATAAGAAATGTTGTCGACTAACAATTTAAGATCAATTTTATGTATGTCACACTGTATAGGTGTATGCAAAACAGCTATTTATTGGTTTATTTATTTATCATTTATTATAATCAATTAAACCAATTAGTTCTACTATATTACATTATCCAGGGTGTATACTGAGTTTGACTATACTGCATGGTGTTGGCGAAGTAACTAACCTTACCTTTGGCTTTTCAGCAGAACACAGCCAAAGGATGCTTCTGTCGTCATGGTTACTGTGTGTGTGTGTGTGTGTGTGTGTGTGTGTGTGTGTGAGAGAGAGAGAGAGGGGGGGGGGGTGTGTGTGTGAGAGAGAGAGAGTGAGAGAGAGAGAGATACTAATACTACACGTGTGAGGAATGTGGGAAATGGGAAATTGTCCTTTTATGGTTTAAAAAGATTTTTAGAAGGTTTACAATCAGGAAAAGATTCAGGTTTGGGGTCAGAATTAGGATTTAGACAATATAGGATTAGGGGTTCACCCAATTCATGTGTTCACCCAGGTAATGACATTACAGCACAGGAGTTATGCCTGATAATTTATAATTAACATAAGTAGTGCTGGTGTTGTGCACTGACAATAATATTGAAATTCTTTATTGGGAATAATCCCTTGAGAACATCAAGACAATAGCAGATCTACATGGTTACAATGTGTTGTGATGCATTTTGAGCTTGTAGATGTCTTGTCAAAACATTGTAAAAATGACATTCATAAAACCAGTCCTAAAATGTTGATATTCATGCAAGTGTGTGTGTGTGTGTGTGTGTGTGTGTGTGTGTGCGCGTGCACGTACATGTGTGTGTGTGTGTGTGTGTGTGTAGTTGTGGTGGGTCTACGGTGGTGGGTCAGGGGAGGAGTGTGTCGGTGTTCGATGCGTTTGGAGGGGAAGACGGTGGTGATCACAGGGGCAAACACTGGGATCGGCAAGGAGACGACGAAAGACCTGGCCAGAAGAGGTGTGAACACTGACTGAACAGAACAGGCACCTCACAGCATGCTGTACACTAGTGCCAAAACCCTTAAAGCCCAGGGTTGGCCTCGGCCGTGGCATTTTCTTTTCTTTTGTTTTTACACACCATTATAATGTTCTTATTTTGATAAGACCCAGTTACTGAATGTCACTCTCCAGGTTCTCTTCAGCCCATATGACACTATGGCACATTATGAGTCCCCAAGTGGTTCTCAAACATTGTATTTGCAAGGACCCCCATAACTCCAAAATGGAACCAAATGGACTCGCCACAACGGGTCCATTTGGTTCCATTTGTACTCTCATTGTTTCAAACCTGTTATGGTCATTCAGGCCAATCTCTTTGTGTTCTGTTAATATTATTGTACGCTCAAAAAGTGTTACAAATAAGTGTTTAAACCTAAACCGGTTGGGTTTAGTGTGTGTGTGTGTGTGTGTGTGTGTGTGTGTGTGTGTGGGGAGGGGGGGGGGGGGGGGGGGTAGAGGCGGGGGGAGGGGGCGGGCCCCCATGACGATTATAAAAACATTTCGTCTCTGCATATGCATCCCCTGTTGCTGAACAAAACTCACTTTAACTTTAACAAAAACGTTGTGTTATAAAAACCTTTTAACATAACATGCGTAGCTTATCCTATTCCATTTCCATTAACCAAGTTGTGCTCTCAGGTGCCAGGGTGATCATGGCATGCAGAGACCTGACACGGGCTGAGCAGGCTGCAGAGGAGATCAGGAAGCAGACAGGAAATGGAAACATAATGGTGCGACACCTGGACCTGGCGTCTCTCCACTCCATCAGGCTGTTTGCCAAAGAGTTCCTGTGCACGGAGGACCGACTGGACATCCTCATCAACAATGCTGGTGAGGCTTGGGAAACATCACCCATGACGAGCAGCATGGCATCTGGCAGGACAGGCAAACCAAAAAATACAGTACAGGATAAATGTGTAACTGCTGTCGGGCAGAAACCTCTCATCTCCATATTTAAAAATGTTGTGTTTTCTTGTAAATTAATGACCTCTTGGTCATACTACAGCTTCACACAAAGCGACAAAGGTATCAAAAATAGCAGATCTACAAGCTACAAGCACATGTTTTGAGTTTGTCGATCTGCTAAACTTTGAATCCTGAAAAGTAACATTTATGAACATGAGGTTTCTACCTGACAGACGATATACAAAATTGAAAATCTATTATAGTATTATTTTTAATGAATAAAGAGGAACATCATGTCACCTGTGTTATTAGCACAAATAGGCTGACCGAAATAATGGTAAACATGGACTCGTGGTTTAAGAATGGGCACATCCAGACAGTAGATTCACAAAGATGTCAAATGCCACTCGTGGGCCGTGGCAGGAGTCTCTTCCTGGTTTTTAGACAGCTGGTGGATGGAAATGAAGCATGCAACCTGCAGCGTCGGCCAGAAAACCGGAAATTCTTTGCTTGACGCGAGCAGCATTTGGCATCTTCGTGAATCTACTGTCTCTACACACCCAGGATTTTGAATGGTCGGTCGGTCGCACATTGATGAGTGGCGCTCCTCTCTAGTATTTTCTACTTTGAAATGATAATTGAAAATCACACATGTGTGATACAGACATGCAGACATACACACTGCCAGTCATTAGAGCGGTTAGGCACCTCTCAAAAAGATATAGGAAATAAAGAAGAAACAAAAAGGGATATTTACTCGTAGCCCATGAAAATGGGTCAGTGGCAGTGCAAAAAAGTAAAAAAAACACTGGGCCACCCAGTGCCCTGCCAAGAAAAACGTTGGACGCAGAGAACGCTGAAACACAATGCTCGCCGCAGCTGGGAAAAGGAACGACACAGTGTGTATTTAACATAGAAATGCAATCCCGCATATATATGACCTAAAAAGTGACGGATTACAGCTTTAAGGAGAGTTCATTTGATTCAGGGGATTTATTCTATGCAATTAAATCCAGATCAGTTGATTGAGTTGAAACAAGTCTCGCTGAGAAACACTGGAACATGCGCTAATGACCGATGGAATTCAAGCGCGCTGGCAACGTCTGTCACTCCTTTATTTTGTGGCAGTCATGCACACAAGCACCAAACCAGCTCACTGACTGCTAAAAGCCTGGTGACATCTGAATTCAATTTCAGGGGCTAGAACAGTGCCCAGAGGGGACAACAAACCCACGGCCACTGCTTTAGAAGCCAATCTTTCCAATGTTTGCATTGGTCCTATCTGCACATTGGACGAAGAATTACCAAAATTAGTTTACTTTAACTAAAAGCATCAATACCATTGTAGAAATACTCTAGGCAAGTAAAAGTCTGGTATACATCTTTTTACTTAAGTAAAAGTATAAATTAGTGGCATCAAAATATACTTTTTCCTTTGTCAGTGGCATGTTTTGCGCAACAACAGTTTTTTCATTATTTGTCTTATTGAAATTTCAATAAAAAGATTTTGAAAAGAAAATGTACTTAACGTACTAACAGTTCAATTACTCATTATGCAGAAGGTCTGATTTCACAAGTTGTCAAATGTATCAAATGCATAAAGATCCTTTGAAAATGGCAGATCTATAAGTTCACAAAAAAAATTGAAAGTAACACAAAATTGTACCAAATTACAGTACTTGAGTAAATGTACTGTGTTACTTTCCACCACTGGTTCTGCAATACAGTTTGCTATTAACCACATGAACCATCATGGCACGTGGCATGTCTTAATAGGTACCCCAGTTAACACACGATTCTGCTGTTTAGTAGCTTTTATCATGGGTTGAATGCCGATGTGTCTATGGCAATGAATGGAGTAGCATGGACTTAAATTTGTGTCTGTCTGTCTTGTCTGTCCGTATTTCCATCCATCCAGGTGTGATGATGTGTCCAATGTGGCTGACAGAGGACGGCTTTGAGACCCAGTTAGGTGTCAATCATTTGGGACACTTCCTGCTGACCAATCTGCTGCTGGAGAAGTTGAAGTGCTCCGCCCCTAGCCGGGTGGTCACTGTTTCCAGTTTGGCTCACAAAGGAGGTAAAGCTATTTTAATACTGGTTTCTACTGGACTCTGCATCCAGCATCACACAGAGGAGGCAATAGTTTATATCAGTGGTTTCCAAACCTTTTAGCCTGTGACCCAAAAGAGAAAACCAGCAGATCTACAAGCTCACAACGTGTCGCTTCGTGTCACATTGTGGGCTTGTAGATCGGCTATTTTCACTACTAAACTTGTCTTTGATTGCAGGGACCCCCAGAAGAGAAGATTAAAAAAGAAATAGACATAGAAAGGTAGACGCCTCCTTCGGCTCTGGGGCTTATTTACTCAAGTGAGGGCCAGCTTCCGCGTTGGTGCTTCACTAGTCTCGCGTAGCCAGACAACTATTGCCACTTGCGAGAGGCAACAGTATGGCAACGTGAGACTAGTGCTTCACAGAAGCTTACACGTGGGTCAGAGTGGACGTTAGGGTCTGAAAAGTCCCTGAAAAGACGCGCTGTGATTGGCCAGTAGTGACTTGAGTGGCAGTGTGCCTTCCGCACTTCTGGCCCACTTCCGCCCCCACGTCGATACACATGACTTCAACGAACTGCAGCGGCCAATGAGGCATCCATTTCTATACAGCGTCGCAGTCCCGCCCCCTTTCATGACGATGCCAGGCCCAGGAAATTAATCCCAATGCATTTTTCCCCATAGACATTTATTTACTTAAAGACCTTTTAAGCGCCGTATGAAGCCAACTGGAGTCGTGACAAATCATGACAATAAACACAATATTTTGGACCAAACAAATAATTACAATTATTCTTTGATTGGCCCAAAACATTGTGTTTATTGTCATGATTTGTCACGACAAGAGTTTGCTTTGTCCGCGGCGTAAACGTCTTTAAATAAATACTTTCTGAAAAGTCTATGAGGAAAATGAACAGAGATTTATTTTCTGGGTCTCTCGAGGGGGTGGGACTGCAACGCTCTATAGATCAATTTTTAATATCTATGGTTTAGAAGTGGTGGTCTCTACTGCCCACTGCTGGTCCCTAAATGTACTATATTATTTTAGACTCTTCAGTAATCATTTCAATACTGATTAATAATCATCATTCATCACAGCATTGTTTGGTTGCCTGTCATGCTTTCTCTGTGTTTATCTCTCTAGGGAAGATCAACCTTGATGATTTATTCTTCGCCAAGCGTCCCTACAGCTCTTTAGAGAGCTACCAACAGAGCAAGCTAGCCAACGTCTTGTTCTCCAGAGAGCTAGCCCACAGGATGCAAGGTAATACCTATAGAAATCTATAGAGCAATCTGTCTATAATGTATAATCTATACATCTGTCTACATATACGTGTATCGTCTCTATATGTTTGTCTATTGTCTATCTATAATCTGTGGTCTGTCTATTATCTATAAAAAGGGGTTCTCAAACCTTTTCATGTCAATTGGACGGACCCCAATCCAAACCATATCTATCTGACTGCAGACAACCATCAGAAAATCTTTTGTGCCAGTGACCCCCATAAAAGTGTTTATAAAATAATAACATTCAAAATATATATATATTTTTTTTTTCCAAGATTTCTTTGTATAAAATATGATCCCTGGGGGTCAAAACAAAACAGAATGAAGTTTCATCAACAAACTTAAACATACCAGATATACTAAAATGTAACACTTAATCTATTATGCATTATTAGAATATATGCCGCAATTGTAGATATTCAGATATGTAGTTCTGCTATTTTTGTCATTATGTCAAAGTACAAATTGGTACAATTGGAACAATTCACTGTTCAGGGGTTGGCCATGACAATTATCACCCCAGTCACACACTGCTGCTCCAATCTGCACCGAACTTGCCACAGGGGTCTGCCACGAAAATTGCCACACCAAAAAACAAAAGAATTGGCCATAACTCAGTGACAATCGCTCTGATCAGTGGAATATTACTGTAGGACTGGATTTGAAGGCCGTGTATGGGCCTGGAAATCCAGTATAAAGAAAGCTCTGTCCCGTGCCCCCTCACAGGAACAGGAGTGACGGCCTACAGCCTCCATCCGGGGGTCGTACTTACAGAACTGGGTAGACACTGGCAGAACTGGTTCCCCTTGCTGGGACCGCTGCTGTCGGCCCCCTCCCACCTCCTGATGAAGACCCCCACCCAGGGAGCCCAGACCACCATCTACTGCTCCGTCACCCCGGGTCTGGAGGCCCTGTCCGGACGCTACTTCAGGTAGTGTCTGAAAACGTTAGCTTGATATGCATTAGGCCAGTAATTCTCAACCCGTTTGGTCTGGAGACCACCGGTGTGCCGCAAGGGTATTGTAAAATGGGCCCTCAAATTAGAGTTATCCCGAGTCCGATACCAGTATCCGAAAAGCTGGCGATACTGCTTAACCCATTCAGACCTGAGGCCAATTCTGAAAAACAACACCAAAAGGGGGTTCCCATATTGAAATGTATCTAGTTACATAAAGGGGTGCCCGGTCTAGATGGGTTAGTGTTAGAAATACTGATTTAGAAGGCCTTTGTAGAATGGGCATCATGGGTTAAAATGCTGGTAGTGGTATCGGCCATTCCGAATCGATACCACATCATTTTTCACGATTACAATTAGTCATATTTGAATGCTTCAGACTGTTTTATACTCTTACTGTACTATTTACATAGTAGCCTACAGTAGTATTATTTTACTAACTATTTATTCCTAGATCAGTGGTTCTCAAAACGTTTAATTCCATGGAATCCCATAACTCTGACTGTACAAATGGATGGGTCCATTTGTACACTCTCAAGAGTTACAGACCTGTAAAGGCCTATTTATAGTCTGGATTTTCGGTGGTGAGGTGACCACCGCTCCGGTGGTGAGCTGACCACCGGAGCTGAAATAACGTTGAGCGGTGGTGAGTAAAGACAGAGAGAAGGGCTGGAGTGGTGGTGGTGGTTTGCTCTTCACCGTGGCTCGTGACGTCATGTTGTAGTTCGGTGGTCACCTAACCACCGAAAATCCAGACTATGTACAGTATGAGCCTTAAGGGTTCATTTGGAATCCTTTCAAGGAACCCTGTGAGTCCCTGAGCCACTGTCCTAGAATTATTTTAATTACACACTGATTATTGGAATCGGTATTGGGAAGGAAAAAAATGTATCGGTACATCTCTACCTCAAATGGGGGGCGGGCCTTGTGATTACAAGACGCATTGATGCAGTGATTGTGTGTTTGCTCCAGTGACTGTGCGGAGAAGACCTCAGCTCCGCAGGCCAGGGACGACGCAGTAGCCAGGAGATTGTGGGAGGAGAGCGCCCGATTGGTCGGATTAACCGACAAACAGTGACTCTGACCCAACCCTGTCCCTCCGTATCAGGAACTCTGACCCGACCCCGTCCCCCATACTTACCAAGAACTCAGGACCGCAGACGAGGGATTCCTCCAACCTGCCAGCCGGACTAGCCTGGGTTCCAGCTTGAATCGCTGTGTGCCATGATTCTGAATTGTCACTCGCTACTCAGTCTGGGCATGCAGAGGCTGCTTGACTCATAACGTCAACTGTTACGTAGCCACGTTGTTGCCGATACGTCATCAGCCAGCGCCACTCTGTCCATGCTTCTCACTGTTGAAAACAATAACGCCGTTCAAGACGTGAGAATAAAAAGTAAAAACCTACGGTAAAAAGTAAATGATTCAGTAGATCACTGTCATATTCAGTAGTACAAAAAAAAATCACACCCGTGTGAAGTAAGTGGTGCAACTCCGGGTGGGGGTCCCCAGGGGTAGCCTGGTTAATAAACCAGACCGAATCAGCCGTTGGCAAAAATAAATTGTCTACCGGCGGATTTCGGTCTGGAGAGGCTCAATTGTACGCCCATTTTCTACACACGAAAACGTGTGCGCCCAATAGGGACACGGTATGCAATATGGGCGGGCTTTGGTACAGTGACGTTCAATGCTTGAGACCTTTGACTGACAGTAGCTCTGACCAATTGCGTCAAAGAGAAAATGTTTCCCTGGAAATGAAATCCAAGCTGAGCCTCCCCAGACTAATATCCCGCGGATCCGTGCAATATTAGTCTGGTTTATTAACCAGGCTACCCCAGGGGGTCCCCGGAACTTCCAGACCCACAGGAACGCGCCCAGGGTGTCGGCCCGGTTCCGGCGAGCCACCTGTCTCCGGAACGGTCGAGAAATTAGTTACCATGCAGAGGTCCCCAGGGGGTCCGCAGAACATCCAGACCCCCAGAAACACACCCAGGGGGGCGGGCCGGTTTGGGCGAGCCGCCCCATGCCCGAAACGGTTGAGAAATGACAGTTACCCTCTACTGTACTGTACTGTCACACACGAAACCATCATACAGTCAGTTAATATGTGTTTACACACACACACACATAGGCTGCGCAACAGTGACACTTGGTTGTGAAAACCAACCAAACGCTATTTCCGTGCTCGGACATCAGATCCAGGCAGGCAGGGACAGACCCAGCCAGACACACAAAGCTCCGTAATGAAGTGGTTGCACCACTTAAAAATTACGGCTGTGTGGGGTGAGTTTAGTGAATGATAAGGGGACGTTGCAGGACAACAGCAGTAGCTGCGCAGTGCGCATTTATACGTCAAACTGGTGTTTTTCCTCAACCCACACCACAGACCAATCAGAAGCCACGGTTCCATTTCAACCTTCATATGTCCCGCCTACCTGTGGAGAATAGGACTTTCCAGACTGAGTAGCGCAGTGACATGTTCAGATCCGCGGAACACAGCGAATCAGCCTGGAACCCAGGCTACAGCCGGACAGCCATGTTTAGATCCTCTCATTGTTGTAGAGCCAACATGGAGTCCAGAGGACTCTGGTGGAGAACTTCTACTGAGCAGACTACACCTGCTTTCTGTCAAAGCTATTGTAAGGAAGGAAAGGACACACATGTTCTATTATATGCTATGGCACAGACTGGACTCACTGGAAGACAAACTGGAGCCAGAAGTTCAATGGGATGCATGAATTGAGGTCAATTCACTTGTCCATTGAGGTCAAATGGACAAACATATGAATAAACATTATTTGTTTGATTCCCTATTTTGTCATATCAGTAGATTCAGATAGATCAGTTCAGTAAAATATTTGTTTTCTGACGTCTTGTTTTTCGATGTTCACGCTTCGGAGGTATCCAAATTGCACAGAATAGGTTTCTGACAGGACAGTATCAGCTGTCATTAGAACTTCATGTGCATACTGCTGGTTTTATGCTGCGTCTGTAATCTGTATACATGTTTTAGATTTTTCTCTCTCCTTGAGATATTCTTTATTTTTGTTTTTTTTAGGTGACAAAAACGTTGATTCTGATTGCAATAATTAGTTGACAGGCGGTTAATATCTGACAGTTTCACATTGATGGAAAAACGAGTGACCAGAAAACGTGCGATATGTCTCATGAACTGATTATTTAACAAAGGTTACAGTAATTAAGTAAATAGTGTTAATTCATACACTTGTCCAGATGACCTCTCAGTCTCCATTTTGCCCGCGCAATGAATCTGCCAGCTGGAATCGACAGAAAAAGAAAACAATGTGTCTTGTCCTTTCCTGATTTACATGCCTTGCTGTGACCCAGAATAGACAATCAGGAGCCTGAAAAACACTGACCCATCTCGTCTCTAAATCGCACCTCTGTCCAGTTTGGGTGGTTGAGGTCTCACAGATGTCACACTGTTACATTTAAATGCACAAAGCCAAGCACAAAATCATGCATCCATATTTGACAGTATAGTCAAGTGCAAGCTCATTGATTGGATCTGTGGCAATTTGGGTTGCAAAGATTGATTATTTTGCTAGTGATAATTCGTTTTTATAAATCAATTAATCACATTTTTATTTTATTTTTTATTATTGATTAAACCAATTTGTTTGATTAACCGTTCTACTGCCATTATCTCCTATTAGTGTGTAAAGACGGTGAAGTATCCTCTGAAATGACCCTGGATGTTTCTGTACCTCATTTGATCTTTATTTTGTCATTGGAGTGGGAGGACTATGACAGGAACCAGTCCAAACCACTAATTGTTTCCAGATTTCTACCAGTCCCAGAACAGACAGAGCATTTTAAAGTATCTCTGATGCTGTTCACTTGAATAAACAGGCATTATGCATCACATAATGGTCATTTCCACATGTAATGTATATGTTCTTATCAGACATAAAGAGATTAGATACAGAGATGCTACATCAGTGGTTCTCAAACCTTTCGGGATCAGGGTGCATGTTCTGCTCACCAGTCTCCTTGTGTTATTTCAGTGTCACCCCTACACTTTTGCTGTGCAATGGTACAGCCGTTTAAGTTGTTTGACACCCCCTAGGGTTCCTGTCTAATAGTAAGACCCGCCCTATGGCAGTGTTTAATGTCATTTATTTGTGCGTTAAGTCTTGTTTTGTTGTATGACTGATGACAAAGTCAACAGTATGTATATCCATAACAAAGAAAGCAGCACGCTAGCAGACAGTACACTAGTTCTTTCTTTCAATCATTTTATTATTTTCTAGCTTTTTACTAGCTTAAACTAGTGTATTAAGAAGATGATGTATGTTTATCATGCACATGTGAAAATAATAATGTTAAGCTAGGCAAGAATTGTCTGTAAATGTGACTTTGTTCTCGATTACCTCTTTGTCAAACTTGGGTGAAAGTGCTAACATTATATATCCATGTTGGGTACTTAAGTTGATGTTGAACCTTCATTTCATTAGTGCTGTGATTATGTAGGTCTAGCTATTTAATCAGTGTTATTTTGCCTTTGAGTGTTTATTGTTGTATGGGATTTGTTACAGTTGCTATACATATATACTTACCATAATCAAATGTATCCTACATTTATTCACATTTACACTTGCATACCTCTACTCATAAACTCTAAAGTAATTCATTATTGTTATTTTTGTGTTTTTGCAGTTTCACTCCGTTTTCACAACTATACACACCTTCAGTCTGCAATAAATGTTTGGAGCTTGAAGCATACTTCCTGACTCATGTCATCTGTGCATTTTTGTTTGGCTTGCTGTCTAATTGTAGTTGCCACACCTCAAGGAGGACAGTAGTCCCAGAACAGACCGAGCATTTTAAAGTATTTCTGATGCTGTTCACTTGAATAAACAGGCCTTATGCATTACATTATGGTGACTGTGCAATATGAAATCATCCACAATGATTAAATTATGTTCAGCTTTTCGGGATCAGGGTGCACTTGAAAATTTCAAAAGCTTCCGTGCGGCGCGGCGCACACACACACACACACACACACACACGTTGAGAATCACTGTACTACACCTACATCATATTGAGTTTGATTGTTCAGACAGAGTATAGGATAATACCGTAGACAGTAGAATAACTTCTCTGTTCTGACCCAACCTATCAATACAGCATAAAATATTGTTGCCTTCAGGTGGAATCCATTACTTTTCCGGGAATGTTCCAATGGATCCAGGGTAGTTTTTTAATACTTTTCATTTGTTAAATATTTATAAAACCCACAGACACACTTTAAGCCACTTTAAAGGTGGTTGCACAGTGGTGCGTTTTGCGGATATGAAAGTAGTAGGCGATCATTAGCCTGTCACCAACACTCCAGACCCTGGTGACCTAAAAAACATTATATGGACGAAATATTCGGGGCAGTGTGCAAACCCGATTGACACAAAGTCTGGTCGATTTATTTTTACGTCCTCCGAAATTCGCTCCGATATTTGGCCAAAAAAAACGTACGCAAACACCTTTAGCCTGGGGCTGGCATCCTTATTTCATATTTTGGCCATACATACCGGTAGGTGTTATTTTATCAAAGCCTAGATTTTCCTCTACTTTCACGTGGTTTCTGCCTGACAGCAATGATATGCAAAACAGTAGTAAATTTAAGTAGTTAGATAATCCAAGAACACTGCTTGTATGTATTCGTTTCATGAACACATTTCAGAGTTCAGAGATTTTCAAAGTAAATATAAATAAAATGTCACTTAATTATGTTTATTCTGTGTTTGAAACGGTCTGTCTATTTTCTAATCAGTCAATTCACAGGGGCTTTCTTGGCATGGGAAACTTAATGAATTTGCAATCAAATATAGCAGGTACAAAACTTGAAAACTAACTAAAAACAAAAAAATTAAATATATATATATATATTTATATATCCGCTTGCATAACAGAGGATTATGAAGATTATGAATAACGGAGATGAGGATTATGAATAGCTAACGCTATCAGGCTAGCTGGCATTAACTCAGGACTCGGGTACAACAATGTGGTCTCCTCTCCTCTAATAATCCATATATTATCCATATCCATAGATTATCCATAGATATCCATGGATAGATTATCCATATATCTTTCAGAACAATATCTCTCGCTCTCTCTCGCTCTCCACCACCCTCCATGTGGGCTCTGACTCACACAGCTGGACTGCACACAGTGCACAGCTTGTTTGTACCACTTTTTACAGAAAGTTTTGTTCATTAGTATGGTTATCGTTATCGAAAATAGACAATCTAGAAGCTCACAACTCGTCGCTGATGTGACATGAAAATGTTTGAGAACCACTGCCTGAAGTGATTCACATGCTGTTTTTTTTTACCAATGGCGGTGGGGGACATGACATTCCTCATTACGTCAGATCTCCTGCAACCACGGCCCCGAGAGTGCATATATAAATTATAAACACAAAACACCCTTTTTCTGTTTGTTCAGTGGTTACCAAAGTGGGGTCCAGGGACCCTCAATCGTTACTTGAGGGGGTTCCGAATGGACCCCTTACACTACAGGTCTGTAACTGAGAGTGGACAAATGGAACCGAATGGACAAATTATCCATTTTGTACACTACCAGAGTTAAGGAAGTCCTTGAAATTAAACCGTTTGAGAAGCATGAACTGAGTTGGTTCATCTAAGGCGGCTCACTTGGCCGTGGCGCTCTTCCTCCTCCTCCTCCTCAGGGCCGGCTGCTCACCTCTTCCTCACAGCCACTTTCCTGCCCCGTCCACACGCACCAGCCTCTAGCATTGGCCGTCATGTCAAAACAAAAGAGAAAGGGAAAATCACAAATATGGCAAGGTTTCTTTCAGCCCCATCAGAGACAGATTGACTTCCATTATTAAATGAATCAATCAATATTAGAAAATGTATTTCACATGTTATGTAGCCTCGGAAACCCAGACGTTTTTCATAATATGTGACAGAAAGTGCTCTGAGGTAGTGACTTAGCTTATGATCAATGTGCACAAAATAATTGGCGCTGATCAGTCCAGGAGATTTGCCGTCAAGTCTGGTTAAACAAACAAGCATTTTATATATTGAAGATATTTGACTAGCTTCCTAAGTTCCTACCAACTCTTTCTGATATGAACAATAAAGCCATCACAAGTTTAGCACTCACAATAGCAAATGGCACTGGTCAATACAGATGCAGATATTTTAAATGGGAAAATGTTTGTTTTAGTAGATGTTTTGCCCCTGCAGCCATTACGGCAACAAAGTGCCACACTGATGGTTCTATTTTTGTGTATACTGGGGACTCCCTTTATTGTCTTGGTGTTATGTTATTATGTGCTATATATAATATGGTTATGGTTTCTTTTACTGTTGAACAGACTTGACAATAAAGGCATCATTATTTAAATTAAAAAAAACGGTATTCCCTTTCCCTGTCCTGTCCTCTTATGTTCTAATAATCAACCACTGAGGCCTCTCAGGCTGGACCAGCTTCACTCACCCCTCCAGTGGCCTCACACAGGCCCCGGTGCTTTCTCTCCAGGAGCTTGTATTTCATCTTCACTTCAGATAGCTGCACCTCCAGCCTCCGGTTCTTCAGTGTGAGCTTTTCATTGGCCTCACGGCAACGTTCAAGACGCTTCGCACACTCATAATAGGCACAGGTGGGATTGTCTTCTGACTCGGGTTCCTCCGCCTCCCACTCGCCATAAGTGGGTATGACCGCCTCCTCCACCAGCTGTTGTTCCCTGTCCATGCACACCATCCAATGTGTCTGCAGACTCTGCAGGGATCAGGAAGTAAAATGTAATACTTTTTAAAGACATTTCTTATGTCACCTAGAACCTAGGTTCGTTCCTTCCTGACCTTGTCCATGTACCTCTCCGCCTCTTCCTTGCTCAGCTCCGGGTGGCCGTCGACCAGCAGGTGTGTGTACAGCCTGTTACGTTTGTAATCGCACCCCGACACGGGACAGGCCGCGTCCCTGATGTCCACCCGCTTGGCCACCATGTCGAGCAGCAGCACGCGCTCTTCTTTGTTGGCTACCTTGTGTATTTTCCTCAGGTGATTGGCCATTGTCAAGTACGGCTTGAAGCACACGGGGCAGAGTGTGGCGGTCCTGGGCCTTCGGGTGGTCTTCGTGTCTGAAGAAAAAAGACATTCATGAGCCCAATTCATACTAAAATAGCCGATCTACGGTACAAGTTCACAACGTATTGCATCTGCAACACGTTGTGAGCTTGTAGATCAGCTATTTATTTAACACTGATTACTGATACTAAAGGCTGCAAAACTTTTAAATCTATTTGGAAAATCTTAAAATAAAAAATACATATTGAACTTCATAATGTATATGTTTTCACTTTAATTATACAATGAACAAACAAAAATGTAAATATAGAATACACACAAACAAAAACTTGTATTTACCCACTTGAGCCCTCTTCAAACATTTTCAAATATAGCCCGCAAAATGTCACGAATAGAATTACCAGTCCAAGAAAAGAAGTGCTAAAAATTACGTACATTCAGGGTGTGTTGTATCCAGAGGGGTGAAGCTGGGTGTATCCGTGTGGGGGGGGTTGGGCCCCTTGCTGCGGTGTGATTGTATCCAGAGGGGTGCAGCTGGGTGTATCCGTGTGGGGGGGTTGGGCCCCTTGCTGCGGTGTGATTGTATCCAGAGGGGTGAAGCTGGGTGTATCCGTGTGGGGGGGTTGGGCCCCTTGCTGCGGTGTGATTGTATCCAGAGGGGTGCAGCTGGGTGTATCCGTGTGGGGGGGTTGGGCCCCTTGCTGCGGTGTGTTGTATCCAGAGGGGTGAAGCTGGGTGTATCCGTGTGGGGGGGTTGGGCCCCTTGCTGCGGTGTGATTGTATCCAGAGGGGTGAAGCTGGGTGTATCCGTGTGGGGGGGTTGGGCCCCTTGCTGCGGTGTGATTGTATCCAGAGGGGTGCAGCTGGGTGTATCCGTGTGGGGGGGTTGGGCCCCTTGCTGCGGTGTGATTGTATCCAGAGGGGTGCAGCTGGGTGTATCCGTGTGGGGGGGTTGGGCCCCTTGCTGCGGTGTGATTGTATCCAGAGGGGTGAAGCTGGGTGTATCCGTGTGGGGGGGTTGGGCCCCTTGCTGCGGTGTGATTGTATCCAGAGGGGTGAAGCTGGGTGTATCCGTGTGGGGGGGTTGGGCCCCTTGCTGCGGTGTGATTGTATCCAGAGGGGTGCAGCTGGGTGTATCCGTGTGGGGGGGTTGGGCCCCTTGCTGCGGTGTGATTGTATCCAGAGGGGTGCAGCTGGGTGTATCCGTGTGGGGGGGTTGGGCCCCTTGCTGCGGTGTGATTGTATCCAGAGGGGTGAAGCTGGGTGTATCCGTGTGGGGGGGTTGGGCCCCTTGCTGCGGTGTGATTGCCTCAGCCTGCAGTGAGAGTGTGACTAGTCATGATCATGTAATTGTTCGACGATTAATTGTCATACAAATAACTGAAATTATAAACCCCCTTAAGACCTGATGCCGATTCTACAAATGCTTAGTAGTTCTCAAACTTTTTTGTGGAAAGGATCACCAAACTAAAATACTTTTGGCCGCAGCACCCACATCTGCAAAGGTTTTGTGCCTGGGATCCCCAGAAGAGAACATTTGTGTTAAAAATTCTAAATGAAACAAACATTTTCACACACAGATGTTTGTACAAGCACAGCATAAAGTGCTATTTTTGAGAACTACTGTTCTAAACCACTTTTCTAAATTCTATTTTTAGTTTTCAGAAAAACGTATGTTGATACACACATATAATATATAGCTAAAATCTCGATTGAAAATAAAAACGCATAAATAAAATGACATCCCAGCCCTACCATCTCCAAAGTTTTGCCTTTCACTTTACGGCGTTTCCGTCTGGAATGGCCACATCCTGAGTCCATGGGGTGGTTTTGGTGAGCAAGAGGGAGTTTTATGTGGATAAGATTTGTTGAGGTTGTTTTAGCTTCAGCTTCTTCATGGTTAATTTTTTTTTGTATTTGGAGGCATTTCCTTCGACACGAAATGTATCATACTAAAACAATGAAAAACACAATATAAAAAGGAAGATATACATTCATGGGTTGAAGAGAACAGGCAACTGGCTGACGGTCGAGGTCGCGTGCACACATCCACCTGGGTGACAGCAGACTGTGCCTTCAATTGTGACACGCACCCCAGAACCGGAAGAGGCGTCTACATTTTTATGTCTATGGTCAGATCAACATATGGAATTAATTCTGTACTGGCCATATGTGGAGCGTGTCTTGAGTGTACAGGGTTTGATGAGGTTAGATCAACATATAGAATGTCAGAACAGGTCAGCTCCATATATGGAGATCTAAGGGTGACAGCAGGGGCAGAGTCTTGAGTGTACAGGGTTTGATGAGATGAGATGAGATGAGATGTACTTTATTATCCCGGCAGGGAATAATAAAGTTTCTGGCCAATATTGTAGAATTGCTGGCCAATATTGATGACATCAGGGATCTCCATATACGGGCTTAATATTGATGACAGTTATCAGGGATCTCCAAGTCACGTGATGTCACAGTCATGACTGGGGTGACCAACCAACCAACCAACACACTGACAGGAAATGCACGATTTATGCACAAAGTAAATAATAACCCAAATTTATATAGAGCTTTTCTGAGTACCCAGACTCTTTACATGATGGCCCTGAGAAAACAACAAATAAAAACAACTTTATTAGGGGGGGAAAGAAGCACTAAGACTAAGGAAATAAAACTATAAAAAATGTGGAATGAGTTAGCTGGGGAAATCAATGTTGAAGACGTGGGTTTACAGGGTGGTTTGGAGGATGGGGGCATCTCTTACAGTATTAGGGAGTGCAGTTCTAGCTGCTAATGTGAACACAGCATTACGGTGCATTTACACGTCGTAATAAATTCTAATTCAAATGTATTGTGATACAGTACATATCATATTGTGGTGTTGCAGGCAAACAATTGTGCAGAAATTACATTTCGAATCGGCTTTAATAATTAATTCTTTTTAATATATATATATATATATACATACATACACACACCGGTATATATATATATATTTATGACCGGTAATAAAAAGATACAAATAAATAAAATAAAATAAAACGTACCTCTTCATGTGTCGAATAAACACTTTAGCTGGACAGTCAAATTTCTTCACTCTCTTTTCAAAGTGCCTCTTTCTGGTGTATACATATGCCAGAGAATCCCCCTGTTAGGCAAGTTCATAAATTATTGGCACAGCTGCACCAACGTAGACTTTGTTGCTGTAGGGCAGTTAATTATTTAATAAAATAAATCACACTTGAGTGAACTGAGGGACACCTATTTTGCTTTTGTACATCACGGGGGGGATCCATATGACTGCTACATGACGAGGTGGCAGCCAACAATATGGACTTTTTAATGAGTTTTTTTTTTATAGCAAATGTCATGTACCGTTTTTCTTTATCCATCCTGGCTTCATTCTAGTATGAAACAAAATTTGTTACAAGATGCATTTATATCGGCCACAGGAAGACTTACGTTGTCATTTATGCCCCTAAACAAACATTAAAGTCCAAAGACAAAGTGCAAAACCTGGGGCGACAGGGCCTTCTCTGTGGCCTCCCCTCCGCTCTGGGGCGACAGGGCCTTCTCTGTGGCCGCCCCTCCGCTCTGGGGCGACAGGGCCTTCTCTGTGGCCTCCCCTACGCTCTGGGGCGACAGGGCCTTCTCTGTGGCCGCCCCCTACGCTCTGGGGCGACAGGGCATTCTCTGTGGAAGCCCCCTCCGCTCTGGGGCGACAGGGCCTTCTCTGTGGCCGCCCCCTACGCTCTGGGGCGACAGGGCCTTCTCTGTGGCCGCCCCCTCCGCTCTGGGGCGACAGGGCCTTCTCTGTGGAAGCCCCCTCCCTCTGGAATGCACTCCACAAACATATTAGAGATGCCCCCTCCCTCCCTACCATCAAAACCGCAATGAAAACCCATCCTGTTTAGACTAGCCTTTCCAAGCTGACTTGATTTATATAACTTGTTACATGGACTGTTTTATTCATGAAAAGCACTATATAAACAGCTATAGTGAAGATTCTGTCTTTTTCTTTCTTTTTTTTTTTTTTGCGGCTTACGCCTTTTATTGATTTTTTGAAGGGACAGACAGTAGGCTGACAGGAAACGGGAGAGAGATGGGGGGATGACATGCAGTAAAGGCCGTGTCGGGTCCGGGAGTCGAACCCGCGGCACACTGCGACTGGATTACCAGTCCGGTGCCCAGACCGTTACGCTACGGCCTGGGCCGAAGATTCTGTCTTAACACAAACATTAAATGCCACTGACAATGAATGGAGAATTTATGCCATATGTGTCTGAGCAAATCAGCTGTCGGTGGAAATCCTTGGCTAAAAAGAGACCACCATTCTTGGTGACGTAACTAAGGTATGTTTCAAGGATGGTATAAGGTCAATTGATTGATTAGAGCGCCTCTCACTTCACACGGGTGTGATTTTTATTATAGACTTGGCTGGCAAAAAATTACATCATAACTGCCCTAAACAAACGTTAAAGTCCATAGAGACTTGGAAGTTGGCTGGGATCTATTCAACTAAAAGTAATTGAAAGAATAGATAAGTAAATAAGAAATAAGAAAATACTGGATATAGTTGCAGTCCTATATGGTTCTTCTACCAATGTACCTTAGTAGAAGTGGTGTTCTTGCGTTCTTTGCCATGTTGACAGCTCATAATGACTCTCTTTGTCACAGAAAGTGGGGTGTCTTCACAATAGTCCTCCACATGCCACAGAAGTTTTCGCTGTTTTCCTACATTCTCTGCTTTTCTCTGTCTCCCCTCGCTGTTGTACCTAGGATGAGAAGGGCCATACATTAACCTCTAGTTTTAACCCATTAAGACCTGAGGCCTGTTCTTTAAAAAAATGCCTTGATCAGTTTTCTGAAAAACCCATTATGTTTCTATGTAATTATATGTATTTGGCCCAAATCTCAAAATATTTTGTTCCAGGGACCTAAAAATGTGTGTGTGACTGTGTGTGTGTATATATATGCGCACACATTTTCACGATTCAGGGTTGAAGTGGTTAAAATAGGGAGTATATGTGCAGTATATAGAGAGGTGCATCAGGTAATCAAACTAATCAAAGTAATTCAAACATTGGCACACATTATAATAAAGATTGAGTACAGAACCTATAGGTAACAAGGCAATAACATCACTGTCAGACAGAAACCTTGCATTTCAACATTTATTGAGTGGTGCAACCACTCCTATACAGAGCTTTGTGTGTGGCTGTGTCCGTGTCCCTGGCTGTGTCCAAGCACAAAAATAGCGTTTGGTTGGTTTTCACCACCAAGTATCACTGGTGGTACAGTACAGTGACAGTACAGTACAGTGAGTCACTGTACTGTACTGTCACAGTACAGTACAGTAGACCCTGAGGACCCCCACATGGTAACTGTCATTTCTCGACCGAGATGCATCACTACACACCGGTGTGATTTTTTTTGGTTAATTAATACCCAAGTTCACCACCAAAATGTTTGCATTATGGTGTTGCATGGAGACTGATTATTTTTCATAGTACTACTTGGTATGCAGATTTCTGTGTGTGTGTGTGCGTGTGCGTGTGCGTGTGCGTGTGCGTGTGTGTGTGTGTGTGTGTGTGTGTTAGGGCTGTCAGAACAAATTTTCATAATGTGAATGAAATTCGAAAATGAAAAAATATATATATATATTTGAATGCTAAAATTGACATTCGAAAGTAGCTTTATCATTCATTAATTATATTTGGGTTTATATTTTATTTTACCCACTCACAAAAATGTATTGAATAACGAATCTACCGCTGTGAAATCGCCCCGGCCGCTTCTTGCCTTCCATCCATAGTTATAAGGGACTGAGCAACAATGAATAGCAGGGGGCGGGGCTGTACTCATGCCATCAAGTGGGATAGCTTTGGGAGTGAGAGCATGAGTCAATCAGGCTAGGCTACAAGCAGCAGCACGAAAGGTCTGGGAAATGGGGAATCACCACAACTGAACATTTACGCTCGGAAATACCGCACCGGAGTGCACACCTTAGAGTATATATATTAATAGAGACGGCACCCGGAGGAAACCCTGAGGCGAAATGGACATAGTGGCCGAATTTGGCATCTTGGGGCCAATGCCGGTCCGTTGACCATCATTGCGCACGTTCATGATGACATGACAAGGAAAATAATCGGCAGCGGGTAGACTATTCATTGATGGCCTGTTCATCGTGATAGCCAAGCATGCTGGTCTGGACTTGTCCCGTTCATGATAGACTGAATACTCAATACTGTTTCATGATTTCATTAAGTCTACTCTACTCTAAGTTCACTGTCTGAGATATTAATCTGTGCCGGTGTGCACTGTGCTCCATAAAACACAACAGTTATGAAACGCAATTTTTTTTGTGCCAATCATTAATACATGTCATTGAAATAATAGCTTTGGTGTTTGGATGGGGGGCCCTCTAGTGGACAGAAAGTGTATAAAAAAACTTGATATTCTGTGTATATGGTAGGCTGCCGCTATATAATGAGCTAAAATTAATTACGGTATGTAAATCTTTTTTTAACCCATTTTCCTTCTAATTTAGTCCCTCCCCCAAACACGGGCCAATTGTGTTCGTACACACTTGACGAAGGCGGATACACCTTGGTGAATTCTAACCCCTGAGTGCGTTGGTGGCTATTAGGCACTTATTGCGCCTTTTTTTTTTTTTTACTTAAAATTTTATTGGTTTTCAAGACAAGACAGAAAAAACAAACTTACAATACACATAACACCACAGACGTACAAAAATAAAAAACAGAAAATAAAAAATAAAAAAGGCATCACGTTTCAAATTTGTTACATACATTTTTCTAGGTATTTACTATTGTCTCTCATTCCAGATTTCCTTTTTTGATACATACCAAAAGTTGAAAGAACTCAGTGTGGCTCTTTTGTGGTCCGCCAGCAAGGTGAGCAGCTCTTCTTCCGAGTGGACAATTCCAGAAACATAGCCGCCGTCTCTCTTCAGTAGAGAGAAGGATGAAGGCATCCAGGACAAATCTATAAAACATGAACTTAAAGAGCTATAAGAATAACATTAACATTACTATCTGTGTATCACACCGTGATTTTACTTGACACACGTTATCTTATCAATTTACAGACTACTATACTTTATAGCAGTTGTTCTCAAAGTGGGGTCTGGGGACCGACAGGGGTCCTTGAGGCCAGCAAAAAATCATGTTTAAGATTAAAGTTTTCACTATATGCTCGACTCTTATGTCACTCCCTGAGTATCTATAGATAGACAGTTACTAACAACAACAATCTTCTCTTACCTTGACATGAAACTGTTTGAGAATCACTGCAATGGGTGTGGGTCTGGGATCCTTTGTTTCCTTCCTCCTTGACAAGCACTAACAACAAAAGGTTGTGCCTGCGTTATTCAAGCTGGTTATGCGTTAAAACAAAGTCAATGCAACCAATGGGACACAAACACTGTTTGGTGATGTACTACTAAATCTGTGGTTTCCAAGCTTCTCTGGATCAGGGCCCACTTGAAAATCTCAAAAGCGTTCACACAGCCCACCCATCTGAACATTTAAAAGGGGTAGTTCATACCAAAAAATACATATCTTCGATCATTTACACACCCCATGAAGCCTTGAATTCATGGAGTTTTTTGGTTTTGTCCCATTCCTAAGCCAATCATCAAAGAGTCTCCTACTGAGTCCCCTATTGACTGATGACCCAGTCATCAAATCATTGGCTCGGGAATGCGGCAAGAACAAAACAATCTCGATGAATTCAAGACTTCATGGGGTGAGTAATTGATAAGTCATTGGGTGAACTACTCCTTTAGTAGGGCTGTCACGATTACACATTTAATTATTTTTTTGGCCAATTACCGGTATTTGCAATATCCTCACAGCCACAGGTTGAGAACCACTACACTGTACTAAATGTTAACATTAGCTAACGTTCTTGCAGCAGTGGTGTAAAGTAACTAAGAACAATTACTCAAGTACACATAATTAAGTACAATTTTAGGTATTTTTTTCCTTTTTTTTCCTCCTTCAATTTCCAGTACTTTTACTTGCACTCTACTACATCTCAGAGGCAAATATTATACTTTTACTCCACTACAATTATTTGAAAACTGTACTTACTATTTGTAGATTTGGATTATTATTACAAAACATAATATTAACCACTTCAGTCCTATACACATTTCGGCTAATTTCAAACGATATAATCCGAAAATGTGTGACATTCTGCATGAGTACTTTAAGTATATTTTGATACCAATATACTTTTGTACTTTCACCCATTTAGACCTGAGGTAGCCCTAATTAGTGAGAGACTCGCTAACCCACTGGACCAGGGCTAGACCTGAGGCAGATTCTAAAAACACCAGAAGCCATCGTCAAAAAATTAAGGAAAAAGAGCACCCTCTATTCCTTGGTAGGTTTTCTGAATACCCCTCTGTCACATGGAACTATTTTGTGTCAAGTATCACCACGCCAGCAGCAGCACAGAGGGGTCAAAGTTGAACGAAAGTCAATAGGTCAACGATACATTACGATACATTACGCTAGTTTTGTGGATTCATTTATTAGCCCCCGACCCCCACCAAATGACCGTAACATATAGTCTTTCGGGACAGACTGGTCGCTGTTTAACCTTTGTTTTGCCAATGGGTACCCAGATTGACCGAAAACCACCACCACAGGACTCAGGCAACCAATTAATACCTTTGCAACCACTATATATAATTTTTTTTGTTGAAATTATGTTTTTATTTTGGTCATTGTACAGTTTTGCATCATATGGTATATTGATGATTGTTCTTAAGTAACAGGTGTACATTTATCAAATACATGTCATGTTATGACTCCTAGTCTCCTCTAGCCCCTTTCGGGACCCTACATAAAGCTTTTCTGAAATTTTGCTGAGTTTTATGTTGGGTCCCTGCTCACTACTGTATTTTCGTATGGAAATCCCTGGACGCGGAAGTAGAAATTCTCTCTAAGATTGAATCTGCGCCGTGTGACGGTCTTTTTTTGCTTGAGTTATTCTGAATTCGGGAACTTTAAGTAGCTATACATCCCGCTGCGAATATCTCCTGTGGCGCGGAAGCCGCTAAGTTGTTTGACCGATTTGGTCGCTTTATTTCTTCTTGTTTGTTTACCGTTTATTGTACCGCCTCCCGGTGTGCGGTTGGCTTGTGCGGCTACGTCCCTGCCTCTGATCTGCTCTGTCATAGCTATAGCGCCACTAGCTAGCCAGATAGGCGGTACAATGAGGTGTCAATAAACAAGGAAGGAAGAGATTAATCCAAGCTTCCAAATCGGGCAAACATAGATTAAAAATACTTAACGGCTTCCGCGCCACAGGAGATATTCGCAGCGGCATGTATGGATACTTATACTTCACATATTCAGAAAGCCTCACACTGAATAATATCGTCATAGAGCGCGGGGAGCCGCGAAACATGTTGTTTATGTTTTAAAATGGGTGCGTCCCATGTGGCATGGTAGTAGTGCAACAGGACCCCATGGACTGGGTCGAACAAAATGTCAGAAACTTCAGTACCATTGGGTTCTGCTTGGAGGGCTAAGTCTCCTCCTGTTCAGATGCTCATTTTTTTCAGATACATTTCCAGTACTCAATCATGGCCAAAGCAACTACTATATTAATGGGAAGTATTTCCTAGAGCTTTAAATCCAAAAATCTGAACTAACACATTGAGTACTTTTTCCTAATTCCACCACCACCAGTCACCACTGATGTATTTTCAAATCCAAATGAACGGTAATTCCTTCCATATATAAAGCTGATCATTACCTGTTATTTTACACGTAGATGCGTGTTGAATAATGGTATCTAGGTTGTCAATCAAGCCACAACCAGCACATCTAGCACTAGCTTCCTTGGCATAGGCTTGGTCATCCACCGTGACCGCCAATGTTGTTGTCGTTTTCATCGGTGTTCTGGCTCGTGTAGGGTCGATCATTGTGCGCAATCAGTGCAGTGAGTGCACCGTATTTAGCAAACTGAAAAATAAATAATTCGTGTGTAAAACAACACAATGTATAATCGCTTTTAACCAAGAACTTTACCGCGCAGCCGTTTCGAGCATTGTGTTGTGTGTAACCACTAACGTGTCCCCACTTCACTTACACAGTAGTTAAACCGTTCCGTTTGGGTTTGGGTTCCATTTTTCGTCCGAGGTGGAAAGCAGGAAAAAAAGAAAGCCTGATGAAGCGAGGTTAGGGTTTGGGTTCCATACACACGCACGCACACAGCCTATATTTATGCTATATGCCAATCTATTTAGTATTATTATTATTATACTAGTAGACTCACATAATATATTGCCATAGAGAAGGCTTATGTAGAGAGAAAAAGTAGGTTAAGCTAAGGGTAAGTGTCGTGATATTGTTTGGTATAAAGATTGTTTTAAGGGTTAAAGGTTAAAGCACTATATTTTTGATAGTAATCATTGCTATATAATCTATAGTGTAGCTGTAGAGTGTTTTTTTCAGGAGTCTCCCCAACTCTCCAGCTAAAGTGTTAAACAGAAAATACATTTCAGCCAATCAGCTTCATGTGTTCCAATTTCACTTGTTTATCCTAGGCTGTACCCTGTCTGAGTTCTCTCTGAAAATGCATTTTCTACTTAGTAAAGAGCTGGAGAGACCTGGAGACTCCTGTTACTGAACAACCACATAGGAAAGGGTTAAACTAATTAATTCAATGAGACACTAGTCGCTAGTCTAGTAGACACAAGTCTTGCCAGACAACTATTCCACAATCTCTGAATGAAGGCGTTTGAAAATTGTGGGAAGTAACAGTCTGGCACACAAGACTAAGTCAACTCATAACTATCAATTATTTTATTTTGTTTGGTATTAATGCGAGAACAATGGCTGCCTTCTGTTATAACAAGCTAACTTTCCAGGCAGAGAAAGCCTGCGGTTTCTATTCGCAATTCGATTCCCCATCGATGACGTCACTGGCAGGCGGTTATCTGAATCTGAACTGTCCACAGCCCTCTGAATAGACAAAAATAGTACTATGGACTACAAACATTAGTGAGTTGAGTTCCAATTAGGTGTGTGTGTGTGTGTCCGTTTTTACTCTATAGGTTGAAAATGGGTGAAATGGTCCTTTAACTTGACTAGACTTGACCTTCCACAAGTGAGGAAAGTGACGCCAACAGGTGTCCATCATACTGTCATCAGAGCCTCACCTGGCTCTGATGACAGTATGATGGACAGGTGCCGTTTTCTTTCCCAGCGTGGATTGGTTGATCTCCAGTTACGTATTCGCTGACACAAATGCCGGCTCTGTTGTCTTCCTTCCGGGTTGAGTGATTCTCTGTTGTGCATTTTGTCTTGGGTGATAGCAGAACATACTGTCCTCCTCCACGTCCTCCAAGTGGCAAGAGTTAAACATTGACATCTGATTCGTGATTCCCAGACAACACAACAACAAGCAGGGGAAGACCGAGAAGACAAAGTAAGTGTGATATATCCAGAGAGACCTTCATAGAAAAAACTGTGAGAGATCTAAATATCATGGATGAGTAACTAGTACTACATACGTAAATAAATAAACAAGGCTAATTAATTAATTATAGACAGATCAATTTAAACAGCTTGACATTTTGACCCCATGACAGACAGACACACACACACACACACACACACACACACACACACACACACACACACACTTGTCATTTGTATAATTATTAGTTTTATAGTACTTTTTATAGTAGTAGTATATACTGTAGTTTATACTACTATAGCCTTACTGAAAACCAGACGAATCTGTCAGTGCAAAAAAGCAAACAATAGCCCTCGGCAGAATAGTCTAGCCCTGCTCGGTTGTGATTGCATAGCTGCCCCTGAAGTTGTGGGGCAGCAATCAGGAGGCATTTTTTAATCCACCCTTTGGAAATGTAGATTATAGACTAATACGAGCCCCATTGCCCCCACCGGCGGGTGCAGCGGCTGTCCACCTCTGAACAGCGCTCAGCGGGTCAATGGAGACCCAATTGGTCTCGGGTTCCAACTCCGAAGTTGCGGATTTTCCCCCTGGACCCCCCTGGCGTTTAAGAGGTTTTAAGGTCTGGCCTGCATGTCATGCTCATGCTAGCATACTACTACTATTACTACTACTACTACTAATAATAATAAGGGTAATAATAATCATAAAAGTACTATTGCTACTCATAATGTTATTGTTGTTGTTTTATAGTATCATTGCTGTAACAATGCTCTAAGGACAGAAGCTGGCAGACCTCATGGGCTCCCGTTTGCCTCGTCGTCAGGAAGACACGCTCAGCTGTTGCTCGACGACGTCGACAATGAGCTCGGGGATCATGTGCGCCGCGCACGGCGAAAAGCTCCGCCTCTTCTGTCTGGACGACGAGCTCACGACGTGTCTCGTGTGCCGTGATTCGGAGAGACATGCCGGCCACAAGTTCAGGCCCGTGGACGAAGCGTCGCACCAATGCAAGCTGGTTGTTTTATTGTATATTTGGTTCATTACTGATGGTGTTTATTTGGTGTTGTCTTTACCCTGCACTATCTATTCTACAGTACTTCTTCCCTTGCCCTGACACTGTATCCTAAACTACTGTGCTGCCTTTTGTGACTGAATTTCCCTTGCAGGGTTAATAAAGGTCTTATATCTTGTCTTACTGTAGGTCGTGCAGGAATCCCTGCAGCCTTTAAAGGCGAGACTGGATGTCTTTTACGACGCCAAAGTCGATTACAAGCGAACGGAGAATCACATCAAGGCTCGGGCCTGGAACACGGAGCACGAGATCACGGAACACTTCAAGAAGCTCCATGAGTTCCTGATACGTGAAGAGGAGGCCAGCATCGGCGCCCTGAAGAAGGAAGAGGCGCAGAAGACTCAGAGCATAAAGACGAGGATCGAAAAGCTGAGCCAAAGTGTAGATTCCCTCGCGAGCGCAATCCGAGCCGCCGAGGAGCAGCTGAGAGTGAGCGACCACGTGTCGTTCCTGCAGAACTACACGGCCACCATGCAGCGGCTCAAGCAGCAGGACGCCCTGCAGGACCCCCAGCCGGTCACAGGGACGCTGATAGACGAGGCCAAACACCTGGGCAACCTGACCTACAGAGTCTGGGACAAGATGAAGTCCATCGTCTCCTACAGTCCCGTGGTCCTCGACCCCAACTCCGCCCACCCGGGTCTCATCCTGGCCAACAACATGACCAGCCTGAGACAGGGAAATAGCCGAGATCAGGTCCCCGACAACCCAGAGAGGTTCGACTGGTCGTACAGCGTCGTGGGCGCCGAGGCCCTCACCTCTGGGATTCACAGCTGGGACGTTGAGGTTGGACGCAACCGGTTCTGGACGCTGGGCGTGCTGGCGGAGTCGTACGACAGGAAGGGAAACGTAGGCGGTCGACACTGGGAGATCGGGTTCTGCAACGGTAAATACACGTCGGGGCCTACCGAGCTCTCCATGAAAAAGGAACCCAGGAAGATCAGAGTGGAGCTGGACTGGGCCAGAGCCAAGCTGTCCTTCACCGACGCCGACTCCAACGCGGAACTCCGCTCCTACCAGATCAGACTCACCGAGAGGTTCTTCCCGTTCTTTTTCAACGGCGACGAGGATGAGACAATGTCTCTGAAGGTTTTACCTGGGAAGATCTCTGTCACTCTGGCTCCATACTAGTATATTTTCCGTTTTATGTTATTGTGGGGAAGGCTTTCGCAGAAAATAGCTGATCAACAAGCTAGTCGCTTGTCAAAGTGATATTGATATTGCCAAGTGGGCCCCCAAAGCCCAAATACTTTGGGCTTTACCAAGATTTGAATGATAATAAAACTTTAATATTAAAACAATTGTTTGATCATTAAAATAAACACGCAGTCCACCCATCTGACCACTCAAGTGTGAAATGGTGTCAGATGGGTGGGCTGCACTGACATCATTATATTGGTTATTTTGGTGACATGTTTTGAAATCGATGGATTGGGCTTGTTTTATTTATTTATTTATTTATTTATTTATTTATTTATTTATTTATTTATTTATTTATTTATTTATTTATTTATTATTGTGTATATAAGTTATGCTGTTGTGTATATTATCGTGTATATAAGTTATGCTGTTGTGTATATTATCATTGATGGCGTGTGCATGAATTATGTTCAGCCGTATTAGCTTGTGTCTCAACACTTAAAACCTGACATCCATATTTTGGGTTTATCATAGGCAAAATCTTCCAAAAGTTGCACCGCTACAAGCTCACCATGCTGCACAACACCATTGTATGGTTATGGGCTTATGGTTAGGACTGGAGTTGAAATAATAGGTCATGTTGAGATAAAAGTTCAATGATTCTTGTACAGAGAATCATTTCACGTACTCTTTTGCACCTGTTAACCTGTGATGTGACAATAAATTAGAAGTTTAAGAAGTTGTGTGTAGTTCATTTTATAGGGGAGCTAAGGGAGAGGGAGAAGAAAATATTGCAATAAATGTTTTTAATCTCAACGAGTGTCGGTATCCTGACTGAAATGAGCTTGTAGAATAATATTGTTATTTAGTTATATAAATTAAAAACTAAATATTTATATAACAAAAAACATCACATTGATGCACCTGGGACGTATCCTCAGTGATGTATCCCAAGGTCATCGGGGTTTCGGGTCTCTCGAACATCGTACCCCTCGCTCAGGTGACCCAGCCGGGGTGATCAAGCCCCGACTTACGTCCCAGTAGGTAGCTACCCTCGATCAGTCTCATTAGGGAAAGACCAAGGCCACACAACCCATTGGAACTACTCCAGAACTACTCTGCCAGGGGTGGGAGGTACGCTTCTATGGCGCCTGGAAGGACTATAAGGTTCTGTGGGTTGATTCCTGTCCGGGCCCCTCCTACGTCTCACCAGGACCAGTGCGTTGCATTGCACCAGAGTCCTAACACCTTCATTCAGGAGGGGTGGATTCCTAGGCTGCAATGGTTCCGCAGACTCCACCTGAGCAAGAAGGTAGTGCTGCAGGCTCCGCTTGCGGCTTGAATGGCCCTCCTAAAGGCCTCACCGAGGGTTTGTTGGGCTTCCTCCTCACGGAGGACACAGGCTGGGCGCTAACCCATACTGTTCACCCGGGTGCCGTCTACATTCCGGCTGTCACCTGTCTCTCCGGTGGTCACCACACTATACCTGGTTGTCACATAGTCTATTTCTATGAGTCACATAGAGGAAAGAAGCCCAGTATGTCACAAACAGTCAGTCAGTCTTCATCTGTTGTAGTTGGTAAAGAAAACGGTGATTGAATCTTAACTTAAGATGCTTCATGCAACAGGTGGCTAGTGTATTTTCTGTTATTGTGGGGTAAGCTTTTGCAGAAAATTGACAAGCATTGAAATCTTTCTCCACAATACGGATGCCGGGGTACCCATTCTGGGCGTGAACCCCTTTTGGTGTTCTAACACTTCTGGACGTGTACAGTATGTACAGTATTTAAAAAAAATGATGCTGCTATATAAATATTTGAAGTTTTTCAGAAAACGTATAGGTCAGTATTTAGAAGTTGTTTTTAGAATCTGACTCAGTCCAAAATGGGTTAAGTGGTTAGATTAACCAAGAAACAGGTTTTTCTTTGGAAGTTGTCAAGGTTCATCTGACCAGTAAGCATGAGTTCAAGTCCGTTGCTCTCCCCTTGTCCCCCATATATGGGGACTAGGTTGGTGGAGGGTGTGTAGAGCCCAGGATCAATGAAAAATGGGTTACAAAATCGTGGGATAAGAAATATATATTAAAAAAAAAGAAACTGTTTTTTCTTTGGAAGTTGTCAAGGTTCATCTGACCAGTAAGATGCACTAAGGGCACTAATCAGCATAAAATGTAAGCTCATTAGCATACAATGCATGCTCATTAGCATAAAATATATGAACATTAGCATAACATTTATGCTCATATGATCAAGCAGTGGAGTCCAGTTGAACATGAGACGCAGTTCAGCTCACAACCAGTGCTCCACAACATTTCAGCTTTATACCACTATTTACAAGTTTAGCCTCAAGAAAGTTCAAACCAAACACGCACGCACATGTAGACACACACATACACACACACACACACACACACACAGCTGAACAGCTGACTGAAACACATGCTGACTCACATACTGTACGCAGCTGACTCACTCGCGCACACACGCAAACACACACACAATGTTTAGGAAAAGGGTATGTGAATTGATAACAGCTGCAGGAATTCTGCTGACAGCAGCACAGCTGTTACACACACACACACACACACACACACACACACACACACACACACACACACACACACACAGAGAGAGACACACACACACACACACACAGAGAGAGAGAGAGAGAGAGAGAGAGAGACACACACACACACACACACACACACACACAGTCACACACAGACACACACACCATACACTCCAAGGCTACCCAAACTTTTCAGGTCTTGACCCCCTAACACGGTGGCGGCTCAGGGCAGGTATAGTGGCTCCCCCAGTGTTAGTGTCAAAGTGTCCTTGAGCAAGACACTGAACCCCTAATTTCTCCTGATGTGCAGGTTGGTGCCTTGCATGGTTTCCTCTGTCATTGGTGCCTGAATGTGTGTGTGTGTGAATGCGTAAATGTAATGCACAATCTATGTAAAGCGCCATCGATAAAAGCGCTATATTAATGCACCATTTACCCAAATAATCATATTTGAACTGTTGATGCCCCACGATGACAAGAAATGTAGGCAGCAATTTAACATTGTGAGCTTGTAGTTTGGCAATTTAACAATGTTTGCCTTTTTCTTACAATTTGACCAATTTGGTATTAAAAGGTCTTAAATTGTAACTTTAGAAATGTGCAGATAACCTGGATACACTTCTTAGACCTACTGTATGTTGGTTTGTTTACTGTTGAGGGAGAAAACAATGTTGCACATTAAGCTAATCATCTGGGGACCCTCCAAAATAATTTGGGGACTGCCCACTTTATTTCTGTTCACAATACTTTGAACACATAGGACCATGATGGAAACAATGTCATGGACCCCAAATTAACTTGAATCAAGCCACGATGGACCTCCATTTCAAATGTTTCTGCAAATGTTTCTGTGAGAGCACGTGAAATCATCAGGGATGGAGATCCCCGATGTCATTAATATTAAAGGACAACTTTAGTTTTTTTCAAACACGGTTAATGTTTTAGGTTGTTATTAGATAAAGTAAAAGATGAGTGTTGCTGCTTTCTTTTGTTTTAGGGATTTTAGCTGTTTTTGACAGGGGGCGGGGGCATTCGAGCATGGGGCTAAATATGTATTTTTGGACCAAGTTTTATAGGGATTTTTTTATTTTTTTATTTACTATAGTCCTACTAGACCCCAATAAATTACATCTGGCCACAAAATTACTATGTTAAATGATTTTTTTTAAATCGCTATAACATTTTGTAAAAGAATACATTTAGCCCCATGCTCGAATGCCCCCACCCCCTGTCAAAACAGCTAAAATCCCTACAACGGAAAAAAGCAGCAAATAAAGAGAAAAAAACACAAGCAAACATTAACCATGGTTGAAAAAGACTAAAGTTGTCCTTTAAACATATGTGGAGGAACTGGAGATCCCTGATGTCATCAATATTGGCCAGAAACTCTACATCTGACATCAAACCTCAAACCCTTAGATCTCCATGGAGCTGATCTGTTCTGACACTTCATATGTTGATCCTTCCCCATCCATCCTTCCTCTTTGATGTCTCCCTTTTGACTGATACCTGTCCATTTAAACTCTAGACAGGCCTGCCCCAAAGTTATTAGTGCAGCCGCGCCCGGCAGCCGGCGAAACCTAGAGTTCTCAACAGGCCCGGAAATTAAAATCTTACCCCCCATGCCAAAGCACCAGCGCATCCAGGCGGATGTGTGCATGCGACCTCAGGCGTCTTACTGGTAGTGATACTGATATGTCATTAGCGTTAACTTGTCACTCACCCATGCATGCATGTTTTGTAATGTAACCATTTCAACTTAATTTAATAAGGGCCTACTGGTAGTGACTAGGCTACTACTGGATTCAGGATTCAAAGATACAAAAACCTTTGTCCAACATTATTTATTTGTAATCTCGTCAGCATTGAAAATGAGGGAGAACCTCAATTGCTCTTTCGAGAATAAATAAAGGTTTCAATCAATCAATCAATCAATAAATCAATTTTATAAACAAAGATCAAACATAAAACCTCATCAAACAAAAACAGGTATAGGCTATGTAGAGTTGCAGTAGAATGTATAGCTACACTAGTTAAATTGTCCTTCTTTGTGATGTAAATACCAAATAGAATAGAGCGGCACCCAGAAACCGCAGCCTGAGGGCAAACTGAACGGAATGGTGCAGGCAGGGCGTGTGAAGGATCCTTGATGATGGAATTAGTTTCCTTTTACTGAATGGTTGTAGAGGTCTGAGATTGGTATCAATCTGAGTGGTGCAGGGAGTCTATACTACTACTACTAGTAGTAGTACTACTACATACAGTACTACTATTTACCACAAAAGCATAAAAAACCTCTCAAAACAAACTGGTCAGATTACTACTTGGCCTCACATATACACCTAGAACACGCATAAACCTTGCTCATTAATTATGCTATAGGGTGGGATGTCTCAGGGTATAAAAATGGGGAAAGCAACACAGTTGGAGGGGGTATTGTGTACTGTAAACAGATATGTCACATTGTGTCAAAATACAGTAGTTAGTAGGCCTACAGGGCTTTTTGAACCAATATAGCACCAATCTTTTGCAGTCACTTTGGGACAAATAGCAGCATATTTTCTCAAAACTATTTCAATAGTATACTAAAAAAAAGCATCATATTTAAAATGTGTTAAAAAAGGTATTTGTTTACATTATCTCTATCTATAGGCCTAGGCAAGGCTACTATCTAGATTCTAGAATTCTAGATTCTGGTCTACTCCATTCCAAACTTGTGTTTGGCCAGTAGGTGGCGGTGTAGAACCACAACCACCACCATCTGCTAAACATCTCTAGAGAGGGGAGGGTGGATGGATGAGGGAGAGAGAGGAGGAGAGGGGAGGGGAGGGGAGGGGGGGGGGGTACTGGGGGTGGGAGATGAGACGGGAGGAGGGAGAGAGGGTGAGACTGAGACTCGCCGCTCTCAGCAGCAGAAACGGGATCTTCTTTAGTTCACACCATGAAGCAACCTATTGATCATCAGTAACGGGGACCGTCCAACCGCTGACACACCGGGCTCCCCGTGCTCCGGTGCGGCCGATAGAGGAGACAGACGCTCCTGTCGGCTTGTTTTCTCTCTCTCTGGGGAGTTCAGTTGGACTGACTGTAGTCTCTCTCTGGCTCATATTGCACATTGATTGTGTTGTGTGCAGCAGTAGCAGCCAGCAGCACCAGGGCGGTGTTGAGTCTTAACGGAGGCTTAAAGCGGCTTGGATCCTCTAGCATGAAGAAAAACAACTCGACAAAACGGGTAAGGGTCCGTTTGGACTATTTTATAACGGCTTTTCTTATAATACAGGTTTATTGTTGTAATAACTGCGTGGTTGTTGTGGATTATATAGACTGGAGGCAAGAGCTTTGTCTAGTTCGGATAGAGATGACATAAGGTTTCAGTCTGGGCTTGGTTTCAATTAGTTTGAGTAAAGTCTTTTTACACAAAATATCCACGCTGGATACATTTTTACAGAAAAAACATCTCCCTTTTAAATCAGATTAGAATACAACTGCCGTTACATTGATTCCACCAAAAAAGCTAATGTAATCTTAAAAAGGAGAAAGGCGGAATGAATGTGACATCATCTACATGACAAAAGACCTGAGAGCATGCAGACCTCCTGTCCTGACTGACAGCCAGGAACTCTCTGTTGTTTTGTTGTCTTGGTTTTGAATCATATGTAAAGCAGTATACGTCTTCAAGGCTCCTTCATGTCTCTCTCCCTGGCTGCAGGGACCACCGGAGCCCACCACCCAGGCCCACACGCAGCCAGACAAGGTCGGCTGGATCCGTAAATTCTGCGGTAAAGGGATATTCCGTGAAATCTGGAAGAACAGATTCGTGGCTCTGAGAGGGGAGCAGCTGTTCATCTCGGAGAGAGAAGTGAGTAGCCTACTGTACTGTTGTTGTATAGTAGTGGAAATAGCAGATCGATGTGTTTCTGATCTACATCTATTTTCACTAGTTTGGGCAAACATCAAATTTCTCTTTTGGGTTTGAGGCTTGAGCTAAAACATTTGGAAACCATTGGTCTATATTATTCCACTCTGCTTATCAAATTGGGGTCTGGGGACCCCAAGGGGTCATTGTAAGGCATTCCTAGGGGGTCCCCCAGCATATGAGGAAAAGTTTAACTTTAAACACTATTTTATTTTGCAGTTACTAGAAAATTGACACTGTTTTAGAACAGACAGACAGGCAGGCAGGCTGGCAGGCAGGCAGGCACTATAGGCAGCCCCACAAGTTTGGGGTAAACACATTCTTATGTAAATCTTTGAATCGGATCAGCTCTGTGTGTGTGTGTGTGTGTGTGTGTGTGTGTGTGTGTGTGTGTGTGTGTGTGTGTGTGTGTGTGTGTGTGTGTGTGTGTGTGTGTGTGTGTGTGTGTGTGTGTGTGTGTGTGTGTGTGTGTGTGTGTGTGCGTGCGTGCGTGCGTGCGTGCGTGCGTGTGTGTGTGTGTGTGTGTGTGTGAATGTGTGTGTGTGTTATAGGTTATAACACAGAATCTATACAGGCCTTCAAAAGGAGAATCGCACACACACACACGCGCGCACACACACACACACACACACACACACACACACACACACACACACACACACACACACACACACACACACACACACACACACACACACACACACACACAATTTATTTAGGACATTGCATACAAGGACAATAGTTCAGGTGCACCAAAGTTACATCCACAAAATCAAGGCATATGTCCTCAATCACGATACAACAAGCATGTCACCCAGCATTCCATGGGCACAAGAAGTAGCGTAAGCATCCTAAGTTTGAAAGCTCCTCCAACAACCAGCCTGCGGGCATGTCCCAGTCCCAGGCTGGACCACCAGAGGAAACAAAGTTTCCAGTCCACTCCTGCATTGCTGCCCAGTGTCAAAGCGCTCTCCGTAGCGTAGCTGATCCCATGGGCCTGAAATCCACCCACTGTTGTTCCAACAGCGGACAGACAAACACATACAGCTAGGAGGCCATGTTCAACACCTATTCCCGCCTGTAGCTGCTCACGGAAGAGCCCACCAGTATGCAAGCTTACAATCGTGTTGAAGCACACAGTCCACAGAGGTTGCAAATGCATCTTAAATCTGCACCCACCACATTAACGGTGGTAGTTACAACTAGTCTCTCGAGACGATGGGTTCTCAGATTAGTTTAAAATGGAGCAGTAGTTTAATGTCATGCCCAGGACACACACTCACACAAATCAGTAAGTCTTTTAGGCTGTGTATAACCAAATTAACCCCAAATGAACATCCCTATTCTGGGACAAACATTCGGTGAAAACAGCCAATCAAGATCAGGCTATTTTCTCAGAAGAGATTAGATGTAGACTAGAGGGAAAAGATTAGCAAACCTACTCCTATAGTATACCTGTAGACCCCAGAGGAATAATAATGATTACAAATAAACACGTAGGAAGAAAAAAATAAAGGGACCCAAAAAAATGTGTCCGCGACCCATCAATGGGTCCCGACCCACTGTTTGGGAAACTGATATATAGTGCTTGTGACTGTTTAGGAACAAACAGGAAGGAAACAAGAAGTGAAATAGAGGAAGTGAGTGTTAGTTTCTGACACTACGTGGTCAGAAGAACCGCATGGGTCGTCATGGTAACTGATTGTGAAGTTGCCTGTTGCCATGTCGACACCAGCAGCATGTTGTTGTTGCCTGCTTCCATTATTGCCATGGTAACCTGGTGTCAGAGGTGATTGTCACAATGACACACAGCCAATCACAGAAGTCCCT
Source organism: Protomyctophum parallelum (assembly GCF_964188405.1). Taxonomy (NCBI): domain Eukaryota; kingdom Metazoa; phylum Chordata; class Actinopteri; order Myctophiformes; family Myctophidae; genus Protomyctophum; species Protomyctophum parallelum. The sequence continues at coordinate 30,383,335 of NC_139698.1, read as the reverse complement.
GACAGGGGTGGGGGGAGGGGCAGAATTCTATTCTAACGTAAAGTTGAAGCCTGGTGCATGTGTGTGTGTGTGTGTGTGTGTGTCCGTGCGTGTGTGGACAAATATGCCCTAATATGGATGAGCCTGACCATCTCAGTATTGATGTCATACCTCACTATTGTGTGATAAACCTAGGTGGTGTTAACCAGGGGAGTCATTTGGTTCATGGCAATTGCCACCCCCTTGTGTTCACATTTAACCTTAAATTCAGTTATTTTATGCATATTGTCCCCAACTCTGAATTGTTTTAGTAGATTCATCTGATTTTATCCCAATCGATGCCCGTCCATCTACATGTGACACGTGTTATAATTTAGATGAACCTTTTATTGTATGCAGCCATTCATTTATTAACCACTTTCAACATGGCATCCCATAACAAGGCCACGCCTACTCTATAATTCTTCGGTTATACTGTAACTGTTGTATGTATGGATGGTGCCACTTTGTTTTTGTTCCCCCCACATGGCTGTGGGTGTTGCTGAGGGGAATCTTTTTTGGGGGAGCACAGGCGCCGCTGTGGTTTCTGCTCTTGTTCCCGCCCACCCGGTGACACAAAGCTATTCCTTCCCTAGCCCCGATCCAAAAACTGCAAGACGAGTTGATCCCAGTCTACTGGCTACCGATATAGAGCGGCGCAGTCCCTCCCCCTTTCAGAACAACGAACGGCCCAGGAAATGAAAACGCAATGCATTTCCCCATAGGCAGTTTTTATTTAATTTATTTAAAGACCTTTTAAGCGTACGAAGCCAACTCTTGTCGTGACAAATCATGACAACACACACAATATTTTGGACCAAACAAATAATTACAAAGATGAAATTCTTTGTTTGGCCCGAAATATTGTGTGTGTTATCATGATTTGTCACGACAAGAGTTGGCTTCGTACAACGCTTAAAAGGTCTTTAAATAAATTAAATAAAAACTGCTATGGGGAAATGCATTGCGTTTTCATTTCCTGGGCCGTTCGTTGTTCTGAAAGGGGGAGGGACTGCGCCGCTCTATATAGCAGGTCTTTCCTTTCACCCGATGAGTGGACTTTAGCCCTGTGAGGCCAATGCCCGAGCAAGGCACTAGCGAGCGGTGCGATGCCCGCTTCTGCTGACTCAGCGGCTTTCGAGTTGCATACAGAGATTGGTTTAGAATTGTAAATCATCCATCTTTGTAAACATGCAATGTGACAGGAGAGCCCCATCATGCGTCAACGTCTGACGCTGAGGAGCCACATGGTCAAGTCCTGCCCCAACTCATCAACGGGTGTGAGAATGCATTGACTCACATCCTACCTAGACTGACCCCCATGGCCTCTGACAACGGGTAGTGGGTTATAACGTCATAAGATGACAGATGTCACATGCTGGTTTCCAAGTACAGTACTACTTTGTGCCTATTTTACCCACACAATGCTGGGTACACTGGCTCAGGTAACCGGAAGGCTCGCGTTAAAACACGTTCGCCCTCACGCCGACTGCTCGGTGGGGAGGTTCTTGTATTTGTTTTACTGAGGATAGGGTTAGAAAGAAGTTTAAGGTTAGGCATAGTTTTACTGAGGTTAAGTTTATGGATAGGGTTAGGTTTTGGCACTGTTTTACTGAGGTTAAGGTTAGGAATAAGGTTAGGTAAAACCGTTTAGGCATAGTTTACTGAGGTTACGTTTAGGATTTATGCCTGAGGCGATTGTTTAGAGGTGAGCATTCTGGTATTCCTGGCTCCTATGGAGTAAAAATATGAAATAATAATATAACTGTAACATACATACAGATTATTGAGTTAACCACCAAAATAAATCATTTTCAGTTAACCACTTAAGCCCAACATACATTTTGACGGGGGTAGCCCCTTTCTTCCGTCTACAACAAATCTATTCGCCAACTTAAGAGTTCTCAACGTTTCACAATGGGAGCTTGCACATATGGAGTATGGAGCTTGCACATCTGCTGTTTTTGCCCTTATATGCATGTCCAGAATGAGGACACTAGGGTTCCTGTGGTTAAGACTATTCAGCACTATGAGCTCATTTGCGATTTGCTGCTATGAGCTCATTGTCTATCTGCTATTTTCTACCAAAGCTTTCCCCACAATATGGATCCTGGGGTTTAACTGTAAAGTGCTGACTGCCATGATGTGTAGGACAACCATGTTCGGAGGGAGGAGTGTTGGGTTTATAACCATTCCATCTAATAACCGTCAAGCTCTGGACGTCATCGGACCGGATCTTATGTCCACTCTGTTCAGTTTGGTAGCCCATGCATCCGTCATCCACATATTATCGATCCGTCAATCTGTGTCCGTCTAGGATTCACTTTGAGAGATTTACCACATGACTGCAAAACGCATCAAGAGATGAAGATGAATGATAGTTGTGTGGCTGTGGTTGCTGCTGGGCCATTCCTTTCTCTCCGGCAGAGAGACTGCAGCTCATATGACGCCGTTACAGCTACAATTACAATTTACAATTTAGCCGTTTAGCAGCCTCTCTAATCCAGAGCGTTTTACAAGAGTAAATGGCATGAACCCTAGTCATCAGCAGGTGGCGGGGTAAATGCTCACCCAAGTACGGTAGATTGCAAAGAAAACAATGAAGTGCTATACAGAGTATAGTAACTACAATACCAGGTAGTCATCAAACCTAGCATCTGTAAACTAGATTCTATCTAATAAGATTCATTGTCTCAACATCTCAGTAATGACCCCCAGGTCATTGAGATCTGTATAGGCAAGCTGCTGCTGGTTGTCCCCAGAAAAAGGTGTCCCCAGGACAAGGCTTAAGCATAGGGGGGATCAAGCCTTTTCTGTTGCTGCCCCTATGACCCCGGCACCCATATTAATCTGCCCCCCTCACTCTCTGTTTTAAAAAAAATCAGTTTAAAACCAATTTTTTTTTATTCCGTAGCTTTTAACCCAGTTTGAGGGATTTATTTTGTTTTTGTGAGTTTAGTTGTGCTTTGTGTTTTTATTCTGTTTGATTGTGTTTTTGTGTTCTTTTAGTGTGTCCTTTGACGCATCATTGTCTGTGAAGCACTTTGGTCAACTCTCTTGTTTTTGTGCTCTATAAATAAAGTTGGATCGGATTGGACGATACTTAGCATTTGTGGTCAAGGAAACAAATATGTTGAAATACTGTTTGCTTGACCACGTAACATTATGAAGGAAGGAGTAATCAACATAACATTTGCATAGTATGTTTAGCTCTGCTAAATTACACAGAGACCCTACTCCCTCTGTCTGTCTGTCTGTCTGTCTGTCTGTCTGTCTGACTTGCCTCCCTCTTGTCTCCTCACCTGCCTCCCTCTGTTCTCCCAGGGAGGTGAGGGGAGTCAGGTTTCAGTCAGAAAGAGGAGGTCTAGTTTCACTTCTCTCTCTCTCTCTCTCTCTCTCTCTCTCTATCTATCACTGATGATAATCTGCTGTGAAATAAAACCACTGTGGTTCCGTGTGACGGCCAACAGAGAAGTCGACCCGAATTACCAGAGAAAGAGAGAGTCGATGTTAAACAGTTGAAAACAACACACAAAACCAGGATGTACGTACTACATACCTGAAGAAAGTACAAATATCAGGGGTTACTTACTGTTGGCTCAGCCAGTTGGGCCCTTGATCTGATTTGTTTCTCAAATTCCTTGACTGCCTGTCCATTCTGTTATTTGCAAGTGATCAGATCGGATTTGTGTATTCCAGAACACTTGTCAACCTATCTGCATTGGTTGCTGTGGCATGTAAAAAGTGATGCATTAACTTTGCACACCGAAAATTGCAGATCCACAGTACAAGCTCACAAAGCGTTGTTTTCGTTCTAAACTAAAGACTTTAGACAAACATAGCCACTCTACAAGCTCATGTTGGGAGGTTGTAGATCTGCAGTTTCTACTTTCTACTCCACTACATCTCAGAGGCAAATATTTAACTTTTTACTCCACCACTATTTGACAGCTTACAGTTACAGCTTTTACTTTTGTGTGGCTTATACAGTGTTCACCCCAATATAGGGATGCTATAGGGCTTATACAGTGGGGAGCAGTTAGGAGTTAAGGCCTGAACACACTAAGGTCGCTGAGAATCGAAGCCCCCCCCCCCCCCCCTGTTGTCATTGGTGGTAGACGGTAGTCACAGGGTCTGACCAGCCGCTTCAGTATGTTGGATCAGCAGGAGAGATGATTGGGAAGTGAGAGCATTACACTCACCCTCACCCCTAAAATAGATGTGTGTGGCCACAAAACATAATTTGGACGGCACTCAGAAGAGAGAGACGAGATAGAGTGCGTGTGTGTGTGTGTGTGTACAAGAATTTGAATTCGGTGGGGCCAATGGTTCTCGTGTTACATGGATTACAGACATACACACACACACACACGTACAGAGATAGATAGTAATACCGTAATTTAGAAGATAGATATATATATACTATATTTGTGCCCCATAATTATCTGGGTTGCATTTTTGACACCAGAAACAATTGCATAAAGGAATGTCTACTGGCAGTGGGAACGGAGTTAATTGGCCACTTTGGTGGAAAAGGGGTATATAACACATAGGTTAATTCATTATTAATTTTTTGTAAGGACTTATTTCCTCTTACTCGGGTGCAGGACAACAACAGCCGATCGTCAGCTGTATTCCGTTCCGTGTGTGTTGCTGGAGATGTGACAAGTGCTTTGGTCCCAACTCGTCACTGTAGCACGACCTGAGGATGAGAGTCATGAGACTGCGTTGACTTTTACCCGCTGAGAGACGTCACCCGATCTGATCTCCCGATGTGGAGGCCAGTTAGCAGGGTTGGCATTAGAGACTTTGGGCTTGGTCTTCTGTAAAGTCGCTTGGCAGTGTTGGGCACACTGTTTACTTGAGCTCATGCTGTTGTTGATTAACTGTTCATTCCTTATTCATTCATTCGTTCGTTCAGTCCTGTGATCCTAGAAAGATGGAACCACAATAGAGACAGGAGATAGGATGAGGAGAAGAGGAGTGATGATGCATGGGGACAGTGGTTTTTAACCCTTTTCATATCAAGGTTTATTATTTATTCAGCATTTTAGCCACATTTTATGAGATTTAGCCTCTCAGATCCAAAAACATTTTGTTGTCTTCATTTCATGTTATATTGATGTGGTACCATAGGAGAGATAACAGGTAAAATAACAATTATTCTGTAATATAATCTCTGTAAAGCGCCTTGGATAAAGGCGCTATATAAATGCACCATTTACCTTTTAAAGAGGACCATTGTTTACCTGCTTTTTTTCACTCTCTCTTTTTAATGATTTGTTTATTTTAATGGGACACAGCATACTAATGAACAATACAATCAATATATTAACAAGCAGACATAAAACAAGCAGACAATAGTACACTACATTACATTACACTGAGAGAACAAGGTACAAAACTGGTACAAAATTAGTATTTAAAGGCTCAGATTAAAACAAATGATTACTTAGCTGTTGGCTCATTATGCCATTGCACTAAGACAATAGCAGCGTTTTGACCTATAGTTTGAATTTGTACAAATATTTTTTATATAGTATTTTAGGCTGATGCTCGGTTCTTGGTTTATCCGTGAATACTACACTGTCTCTCTGCATTTGACGTACGTGTTTACCTTGCTTATTGTAAGTCGCTGTTGATAAGAGCTTCTGCTAACTGCCTGCATTGTCGAAATTGTAATAAATAGGGGTAGGACGAGAAGAGGGGTATAAGGAAATGAGTAAAAGGAGGAGAAGAGGGGTGATTAATAGGAGTAGAAGGGTAAGAAAATGGCTTACTGTAGTCTTACTGTAGTAAGACTACAGTAAGCATGCATGCACGCACACGCACACACACACACACACACACACACACACACACACACACACACACACACACACCCTCACACACACACACACACACACACACACACACACACACACAGAGCTTCTGGGGTGTGGGACCGGGGCGACAGAAGCACAACATTAACTGTCTGTCTCTCTCACACCACACCGCTTTATTGAAATATTCGTCTGTCATCTTGGATCTTTTTGTATAGACTCTTGCCTATAATTACATTTACAAAAATTGTAATAATGAACACAATGTTTTTTTATGTGAATAAGGCTTTGTCTTGCAGTGGCCTATACTCCTGGAAGCACAAATCAGCAGTGTGGTTGTTAATTAAAGCCCTAACTATTTGTAGCAGACAAGCTGTAGTAGTTTAATTAGGGATTAGACTGAGGAGGTTTAGGATTAGATTAGGTTTCCTGAAAGTTACAAATATCCTTGTCTGTGAACAACTGTTAATGTTGATGCATATAACAATACGCAATACTGTTGTGCTATTTCCAGGGTGATGTTTAGGGGTAACAACATAGACCTAATATAAAAAACTAAACAATTACAGATTTTGGCATTATTTCCATGAAATGAAGTAAGCCAATACCATTCAGCAGTCTGACTAGTTCACTGTGTTTGGTATCATTTACCCGAGAAATCCTACAGTATACACACTGTATTTCTATCAGATCCTAGTTCTATCAGCCAAAATGTTCATGTCAACAGTTAATGTTAACTGTCTAGACTAGAGACAACTATCTGTCACCTGCTTATTGTCTCTGCTATCTCTGATAACAGTCTCTCATAACTATTTAACTCCTGCATACCTATAGGTCCCCTCAGCCCCATGTTCCCTCAACCACAACACCAACCCTCCCTCAACCCTCATGTCCCCTCAACACCAACCCTAAACCCCTGTCTTATGTCCTATGTCCTAACCCCTGTCCCTATGTCCCCTCAGGCCTCAACACCAACCCTAACCCCTGTCTTATGTCCCCTGTCCTATGTCCTAACCCCTGTCCTTATGTCCCCTCAACCCCAACACCAACACTAACCCCTGCGCTAAGCTGAGCATCTCCCTCTGCAGCCTCTTATAACTGCTGTGCTGTCTCTGTTAAGCCAAACCGGGAAAGCATCTGTCAGGATGAAATGACTGAGGGGGCAGATGGAAAATGACGAGGGGGAACACATCATTTTAATGTAGTAAAACAATGTACATACAACTAAACTATGAGGGGTGCCTCGCCTCCTCTGGCACCCTGAGCTTGTAGATGTGCTATTTTTCATAAAGATTGGCGCAAATATGAATATACAATATATGTTTCTAAAGCGAACATTTGTAACTCAATTGAGTGGGGGTCGGCGGCCAAATACATAATATGAAAAAGTTTGAGAACCATTGATATAGCAACATAAGTTTATTCAGAAATCTCTCTGTCCTGTCTCTCTGCTGTCTCTCTGCCTACTGTCTCTGTGCTGTCTCTGCTGTCTCTCAGCCTACTGTCTCTGTGCTGTCTCTGCTGTCTCTCTGCCTACTGTCTCTGCTGTCTCTCTGCCTACTGTCTCTGTGCTGTCTCTGCTGTCTCTCTGCCTACTGTCTCTGTGTTGTCTCTGCTGTCTTTCTGCCTACTGTCTCTGCTGTCTTTCTCTGCTAACTGTCTGTGCATTAGCAGCATCTCCGCTAGCTGCTATGAGAGGAGACGCGCAAAGAGTTCCGATGCCAAATCAATAATGGATGCAGCATTTTATAGTTTGTACTGTGTGTATAGGAAGTAAGCAGTGTGTTCTATCAACACACAACAACAGCAACACATTATTATTGCTATCATCAGTGCCACTGCCAATCTATACCCCATAGGCCTACTGCAGCACGTTGGCCCAGTCAGAGTTTCTTTCCGTGGAGAGAGAGGGATGTCCCTGTTTAAAACTTAATATCATCAAGAGAGCGGTGGTTAATTATTCAGGACCCCCCACGGGGGCGGGGCACAACGGAAACACTCTCCTGGAGACAAACTGCAGGCTCTGCTTGTGTTTCTCCGATAGCTCTGGCTCTTTGCGCACGCACGCGAACACACACTAAACACAAAAGCCAGAGCAGATCCCTGATGCCAGGATATTTTCTCAGTGCCATGTCTGTCAGTACCATGCAGAATATTCTGTCAGTACTAGGACATTCTGTCAGTACCATGGTATTATGTCAGTACTAGGATATTCTGTCAGTACCAGGTATGTCAGTACCATGCAGGATATTCTGTCAGTACTAGGACATTCTGTCAGTACCATGTATGTCAGTACCATGGTATTCTGTCAGTACTAGGACATTCTGTCAGTACCATGTATGTCAGTACCATGGTATTCTGTCAGTACTAGGACATTCTGTCAGTACCAGGTATGTCAGACTCAGTACCATGCAGGATATTCTGTCAGTACTAGGACATTATGTCAGTATCAGGTCAAATATTATTCTGTCAGTACCAGTGCCAGGTCTGTGAACAGAAAGGAGGAGAGGTCGCACTTCACGATGCAGATTCTTTATTTTAAGATGACCGACATGTCGGCAGAAGTTGCCTTCTTCCGGTCTGTGCACATTGGAACCAATCCTGCACTGAGATAACCAAGACAAAGCATTTGTGATGCATGGTGTGACAAACAGCTGTATTGAAGGCTGTTCTTCTGGATTTTACAGGGTTCTAGTGGGTTGTACAGGGCTCTGTTAGGGGTTTTGATCAATGGTAAAATGGTGCATTTATATAGCGCTTTTATCCAAAGCGTTGTACATAGATTGTGCATTACATTCACCTATTCACACACTGATGGCAGAGGAAACCATGCAAGGCATAAACCTACACATCGGGAGCAATTAGGGCTTCAGAGTCTTGCTCAAGGACACTTTGACACCAACTCTGGCGGATCCCAGAATCAAACTGGCTGCCCTTCCCAGCCACTCTACCTCTGAGCCACTGCCGCAGGATTCTGTTGGATGGGGCAGATTTCTAACTTCCTCTCAGTGAACTGAAGTGAATTATGTAACCGTAATGGTTCATTTGTGCTCCATGCCACAGGCATACGACGCAACATAAACCCAACTTAGCTAACCCTCCCTGACCCCTCTGACCTGGGACTTTAAGTGGATATTGACGGCTTCTGCAGTACAGGACACTGTACTGCCAGGGGGGACAGACTGTGTGATGATGATGGCACAGCATGCCTCTACATGGTTACATAAAACACGATCAATAATGCAATACTCAATACATAGTTACTTTCTTTTTATACCTAGGCTTTCCACACAGTCCTAGGCAGGGGACACTCTGCATTCAGGTTGGGGTCAGTGTTAGGGTTAGGTGGTTAGATTTAGGGTTAGGGGTTCGAGTTAGGGTTAGGTTTAGGGTTCAAAAAGGCAAGGTTTAGGGGTGAAAAAACATTTTAAACTGAAATTAGTCACCCTAACTGCTGTCTTCACAAGTTTAGAAATACTGTGTGCGTGTGCAATGTGTGCGTGCATGTGTGCGTGTGTGTGCGTGTGTGTGCATGCGTATGTCTTCTACTGTTAATGTTGTATGTTTGTGTGTTTGTGTCTAGGTGAAAGAGGAGAAGAGGTTCCAGGAAGTAGTGGACCTGGCTGACTATGACCGCTCTGAGGAACTCCGCAAGTCCAAGAGCCGCAGCAAGAAGAACCACAGCAAGTTTACCCTGCTGCGCTGTCGCTCTCCTGGCAACACGGTACCTGTCTGTCTGTCTGTTTGTGTCATACTTTAACTTGTGTATTTTTTCCCCTAAATTAACACCCACAAAAGCATCAAAAGTAGAAGATCTGCACGCTCGAAACGTAACTGAAAAGGTGAAAAGTAACAGTTTTGAACCACCCGACAGAGATGATGTATGCGTTTTGCTTTGTAGCCAGTCTGTATACATTATATAGCTAGCTAGCAAGCCCGCTAACACTCTCTAACCTAATATGCATTTATGCAAGCTAGTACTATGGAATGAGCACATAGACTGTCCTATTTATCTGTCTCTGTCTGTCTGTCGATGTACTTGGAACCAGCCAGTCCAACTCCGTCAGTTCGGTTTGTTTAACAGAAATCAAAATCAACTCATTGAGTGTGAAAATAAGAGTGACCGTAAAGCAACAAACTAAAGCTCCCCTCTCTTTCTCTGTTCTGTTCTGTTCTGATTGAGGTGCAGGTTCCTAACCTGGTGTTCCTGGCAGTGAGCCCAGAGGAGAAGGAGTCATGGATCAATGCCCTGAACTCTGCCATCACCAGAGCCAAGAACCGCATCCTGGATGAGGTAGAAAGAAACACACTGATCTTTAACCCATTTCCATTGGCCACACAGGAAACATGACAAACGTTTCTTCACTCTGCCTAGTTCCACTTCCAGATAAGATCTTCTTGTTTTTAAGTGGAAATGGTTGTTCCAAAACATATTTATACACAGAAATATGTCATGGAACTGTGGTCTGTTATGTGGTCATGTGTGTTGCTTATTTTAAGTTTTTATGATGCATAAAAAAAAAAAAGGAACTTGCACACATCTGCTGTCTGCAAGCATGGCGTCAGTATTGCTGCAACGGCAGCATCTTGCATGCATCTGTGGTCCACACGCTGCATGCCATGCTGCGTTTCTGCTGCTGCAGTACAGTGTGCCTATACTATACCATTTCTACATTCGGTTTGCCTTTGATAATGACCATTCATTATTAACCATTAAAACTGGGAAAGCATCTGTGTCATTTTAGATTTGAACCAGTATTGTATATTTTGGCTATTCAAAAATAGCAGATATACAAGCTCATACACAGATGCTTTCACTTCGTGCCGTGGTATGAGCTTGCAGATCTGCTGTTTTTCTTCTTCTTCTTCTTCTTCTTCTTCAGAAAACTGGATTTAGAAGACCTTTATAGAATCAGGTCTTAGTGGGTTAAAATGGTTCATTTGATTACATTGTCATTTAGTTTAGAGAGAAACTGTTAAAATGATGTGAACTGTTAAACTGTCAAACAAATAAACACATCTGAGTGGACCATCGGGATCTATCTAATTTCAATTAGGACCAGGGCATTATCGACGGCACCCAAAACCCATTCTGAATCCGACGTGTGCCTTGTTACAAGAGACAACTTGTCTCATCCGTAATTAAATTAATCAGATTGAAGATTAATTTAGCCTAGAGTGCTGAATAAAATAATGAGACAAGATGTCCTGTTTAGGTCACATGATTGAGATGGACCGTTTCTGACATGCTCAAACAAAGCCACATTTTCATCAGAACAGAATACTGCATGTTATTAAGTGCATGGGAGACAGCAAGCCCAGGTTGAACTTGACCCCAGGTATCAACACGTCATCGAAACTGTACCGGGGTGGAGCTGCCATTCCAACATATCAAGATTTAATAATTTATTGCCAATACTTTATAGTTGATCTGGAATTGTCTTTGGCGCGCTCAGAGAAAACGACACCACAATACATATGAGAAGTGTCCACAAGAAACACGCTGTGTTTAACGCTGTTAAAAGTATCATTACAACATTTTAATTAATGCAACCATATGGTCCATGCCCTTAAAAGTGACAAATGAAAGTGGATGTGCTTAAGTAGCCTGGTTAATAAACCAGACCGAATCAGCCGTTGGCAAAAATAAATTAAATTAGTCTGGTTTATTAACCAGGCTAGTGCTTAAGGGCTTTATACAAGTTTATGCAACCGGTGAAGCGGTTAGGAAGTGGGGTTACCTCAGGGTAAGTGCTCTTGTAGAATATGTTCTGGTTACTACCAGGGGGAGATGTACTGTATGGGCGGGAGAGATATGGGTGCAAGCTGTAACTATAGATAAGTTACTAGGTGTGCAGCATGTGAACGAGGCGGCGTATGGTATACAAATGTGCTAACGTGAGCAGTGTGATGTGAGCTGTGATAATAAGCACTCAGCTCTGCTGTGTACGTCACTGGGATAGGCTCTATGCACAGCAACCTAATTGGAAGGAAATTGGGAGGAAGTTGGGACTCACCTTTCCTTGCTTCCTTCACAGGTGTTACCTTACCAGTGATACTAATGAAGGCTCTGTTCCATTATTCCGCAGTGGTTCTCGAACCTTTAAATTCCAATAACCCCTGTAACTCTGAGACCCCTTTTCCACCGGGGTTGAACCGGTTCGGTTCTTTCTTCCCGCTAAATATTGAACCAGTTCAGAGTGTTTCCACTGAAAATGAGTTGGTTCCGAACCATAAACGTTCGTTCCCAATGTGAACCACAAAACGGTGGTTCAGCTTTGTAATTGCACGCAGTGCTTTGTGAACCGAGACGATATAAGTGGGTGTGTCAGTAGGTTGGAACTTGTCAGTGGGTTGGAACTTGGGAGGACGTCGCAGACACACTGACACAGTGACACACGCAACAGATATCTTTGAACACGCAACAGATATCTTTGAACAAAAATACGTTTACATTAATTGCCAACGCAAACATGAAACGATCCAAACGTATACGGATGCATCGCGATCCAGAATCCAGCTGAGACTTGCGGGGCGTTATAATAACTTGTAACCTTGACATCACAACCTCGTGGATACTGTTTACATCGGTTTGTGTTGTGCAACGCCCTCGGGGCGCATGACGGATCCTTCTCTTTCAACATTTTGTGTTGAGGTATAATAGCGCCACCAAATGAACCGGCCGTCAATCTGGTGGAAATGCAGCCGGTTCGCGACCGGTTCGCAAAAAGCACCAAGGTTCGGAACGGCACTGGTTCTGAACCGAAGTTCTTTTGGTGGAAAAGGGGCCCCAGAGTGTACAAACGGAACCGTAATGGGGCCTTTTTGAACCCCCTCAAGGAATCATGAGGGTACCTGGACAACACTGACCCACTGGTGTCGCAGAGTGACAGCCAACATGCACAATATCAACACCCTGAATCTGTTTGACAAGAATGGAACAACAGAGCCTTCATTAGTAATATTGGTGATAACACCAGTGAAGAAAGTAAGGAAGATGCCCAATTTCTTGCTAGCCTCGGTCCCAGCCTTACTCATCTGCAAAGAGAAAAGCCTGGTCACGCTGGTCAGAGAAAAGCCTTCTTGCAGCTAGACACTCTCTACCTTAGCAGATAGTGTCTAACCGGAAGTGGGGCTTCCAGCGTTTGAACTTTCCTTGGAAATTGTTTTCCACTTCCGCCAAATTCCAGCACTTACGTTTACAACGTCGGTCTTGCCCAGCGTGATTTCTTGCCAATATGGCTGCTGTGCATACAGCCTATTGGCCAACGTAACAGGCTAGTGTTAGTAGCCTGTGTTGTCTATAGCACGGGAGCGTCAACAACACAGGTTTCTCCTTCAAAGTAGAATCCTACATTCACCTAGCTTGTTGTCTCGATTCAAACCAAAGTGTGTGTCAGTGGGGATGGCTGATTTAAGCGCAATACATGCTCCTTCTGACGTCAGGGTTCGGACAGGCTTTCCGTAACTATAGAGTCAAGAAAACTGGAGGTGCACGGGTCATAAGGAAAATTACGTTAATTTGTTGGTCATATCGCCTCCCTTTTCTGATGAAAAGTTCGGATGTCAGAAGGTGTATGGACCGCGCTTTATCCTCCTGTGTGCATCAATGTCACAAACAGGTGTCTTACAGCCAGCTCACAGTCTTTAAAGTTAGATATCCCCTGAGATGTTTTTGTTTTGGTCGCATTCCTAAGCCAATAATTTGATGACCAGTGGAAAGATGCTAATGTCTCCGGTAGGAGACTCTGCTGGTCATCAAATTCCTGGCTTAGGAATGCAGGAAAAGAAAATCTCCATAAATTCAAGGCTACATGGGGTGTGTGTAATTGAACTGCTCCTTTAACTGAGGCCATCACCCTGAGCTATGCAGTTCACTGTGATTGATCTACTGTTGTTGGGACAACATACTGTACTGTACATACGGACAAACAAGCGCTATACCAGAGAGCTTGGCCCCTTCAGTGCTATGTCCTAAAAGAAATGTCCCTGTTCTCTTCTAAATATTCAGTGGATACAAGATACACCCAGCCTAAAAAGTACGTTATCCACATTTCAGCCTAGCAAATTATATTCATCTGTCCGTCTGAACACGCTACGCACGCACGCACTAGAAGCAGAAGAGAAAATCCTTCATTCTCTTTCTCTAACTCTCTCTTTTGAATGTGTCTGTCTGTCTGTATATAAGGTCACAGTGGAAGATGATAGACAGCTGTCACACCTGACCAGGGACAGAGTGAAGATCCCTCACACCAGACGGCTGCCAACCAGAGGCCACCTGCTGGCTGTGGTCAGTATAACACATGATCTGACACATTATGTGACAATGCTTAGGACACAAGGGGGGCATTTTCAGCTTTTTTACAGATTATGAAAGTACAGAATGTAAGCTTTCAAATTATGTGGCAAACATTGATTGAAATATGAACATAATTGAAGAATATGTGCTTATTTGAATGTTGGAATCTAACCAAGAATCCGAGTAAAAGGTTCGGTGAACTTTTATGAACTACTGGCTGTTAGGTGGTTTGGTTTCTTAAGTCCACACCTTCCCATCTGTAGCTGAAACCTGAGAACAATAGCCACCACATTAGCCAACAGAAACTGCAGTGCAGATGTAAATGCTGGCTTTGACACGGTAATGTTTGTCTCCACCCCCCGAAGGGTGTAAGGAAACACAAAAACAGAGCTCTGTTTACAAACTAATCTAAACAATTAAATTATTCTAAAACGGATATTTGTTATAATGAGAAGTTCTCAAACATACACACTTTGTTTGTCTGTGTGTGTGTGTGTGTGTGTGTGCAGGCGTCCATGTCTTCATCGGACGGCATGCTGACCTTAGACCTGATCCAGGACGACTCTACGACCCCTCCGCACGAACACGACATCCCCTCTGAGCCGTCCCAGCTGAGCCCCGACTGTCCCCGCTCCAAAACCTACCACGGTCTCTCCGACAAGACCGCCGAGACCGCCGCCAAATCCCAGAGCCTGCCTCGCGAGGCCGAGGGGAAGGCGCGCATCTCCATCCACTCCCCCCAACCTGAGAAACGGCTCAGTCACGTGGAGAAGCAACGCTGTGCCTCCGCGGACCAGATCCTGACACACTCGGAACCCCGCGGGACAGAGGCCGCCGCGGATCGTGTCCCGGCGCTGTCACCCCGCAGGACCAAAACCCAGACTTGTACGGACGCGGCACCAGACGCACCTTTACCGGTCGGCCAGCTTCAGGAGCTGATCAAGCAGAAACTGAGCAGAACCCAGGAGTTACTGTTGGAGGTACGAGGAGGAGCAGGAGGAGGAGAAGAGATGGAGGAGGTGGATAAGGGAGCGAGAACGGAGGCGGAGAGACTCCTGAAGGAGGCGCTCTCCACCTGGGACCAGGCGCGGGAGGTGCTGCGCGAGGTGACGGAGCTGAGGCAGCTCTACAAACAGATGGACATCGCCACCTCGCATGCCTCCCTCGCTCCGCACCCTTCGTCTCGACAGAACACCTATCGCAAGAGCCTGATGTGACGGAGATGGTCGTACAATAGCGGAAATAGCCAATCTGTAAGCTCGCAACACATTGCTGTTCGTTTTGAGCTTGTAGATTGTGTATTTTCGGAACACGACTAAGTGACTAACTATGAGTTTATCGTCGAGTCGACATGCAAAAGCCACAAAATTGTAAGCAGTGTTTATTGACTTTCTGCGCTCTGCACCGATGCTGTGAAAGACGTTTTCTCCGCAGGGCACCGGTCAGGAAGGTTCTGTTGGCATGGGCCGAATATGCGGAACCAGTTCTTCTAGAGATACAAAAGACTTTGTGCTGTGGGACAAAAGCACTGGTTCTCATACGAAACCCAAACTGAATGCTGACGATGTTAAAGGTGGTGTAAGTGATATTTTTTTGTGTTTTATTTTTGTTTCGTTAAAAAGTTAAGCTTTACATTCTGAGAGTACTCGTTGCTACAGTGTGTTTGGTCACAGTAACAGGGGTCTCTCCAGCTCTTTAGTAAACGGAAAATAAATGTGCAGGGTTACCAAAATTATCCAATAAGGAGAGAGAACCCCACAAATGAGACCCCAGTTACTAAACACACATTATATAGCTATGACTATTACCAGAAGAAAGAGCTTCTTTTTTTTAACACTGACAAAACAATATCACACCTCCCTTTAAATGTCGAC
Source organism: Protomyctophum parallelum (assembly GCF_964188405.1). Taxonomy (NCBI): domain Eukaryota; kingdom Metazoa; phylum Chordata; class Actinopteri; order Myctophiformes; family Myctophidae; genus Protomyctophum; species Protomyctophum parallelum. The sequence continues at coordinate 30,367,322 of NC_139698.1, read as the reverse complement.
ATTTGGATTAGACGGCAGGATGATGTGAATGTTTCTTTTCTCTCTTGCACACATACTGGAAGACCTGCAGCTTCACAGCACCTCAGCATGGCTCTGGAATGGTGGTTTCATGGTGCTAAGCCACTGACCCAAGGCAGCAGTGCTTCTCAAACCTTTTTTTAATTTCAAGAAACCCCCCCTTCAATAATTCTGAGAGTGTACAAATCGATGGACCTGTACGGTATACATTTGGCTGACCAATTGAAACACTATTAAACCGAATATCGGTGTTTGGCTTTGTAGGGCCAAAAGCCCGGGTGTAAGGGGTCCATTAGGAAACTCCCGAGGGTCTCTGGACCGCACTTTGAGAACCACTGACCCTGAGGTCTTTACCTTGCCACTCGGCACTTCAATTGTTGAAACCTCTTGTCTTTCTAGGGCAGCGGTTCCCAACCTTTGTGCTGGGGGCATTAGTGGGCCCCCGCGGAAATGGCCAAAATCTACCACGTTGGTTCCAATTGATCCAAGCCAGACCACGATCGGTTGATCGTTAAAATAAATTATATGCTCTGAAAATGCATGCGGCACACCTATCTGACTGCTTAGAGATGGGTGGGCCGTGAATGCTTTCAAGGTCTGGAAGCTCTGTTCTGCTTTGTGTTTGTGCCACCTTCGGCAGGAAGAAGAGGACGTTTATTTTTGCACCCAACATGTTGTTGGCATCGCTGCATTCAGCCATTCATACTCATGCTGTTTGTTTTAGCCTCTGTAGTCTGTAGATGAAAGCTTTCTGAGTTGGCTTCCATGTCATTCTCTTTTTTATGTTTTTCTTTTCCCATAAATTAACATACTAATTTTATAAACTTGCATAGACATGCAAAAGTAGCTAAAAGATTTTTTAAAGACTCAAGGGACATCAAGTTGAAAATAATTGAACATATGAAAAGTATTAACAAGAGCGTGTGACTAAATAATGATTGGATCCACTGGAGCACAAGTTAAGTATCTTTCTCACCATTTCCTGAAAAGTAATAGTTTTGCACATTCAAGGTTTTCGCCCCAACAGCGAAGATATACATCAGAAGATAACGAAGGAAGTTGTAATGCAGTTCAGTGACCGCGTGTTTAAATAGGAATGATAGATTTGCACTATATGTTATGGGGCTCTAGAATAATTAAGTGGTACAATCAAAACTAAACTACTAAAGGAACTGTAGAACGATCCTGTAGTTATTATTAATAGCGTTCATCCTGAAGTTTGTGTTTGGTAGTCTGGTGACACCATGTCATCAAGTGGTTTTAAATAATACAGATACCTTTAATTAAAGCACTCAACGTGATCCCAGTTTAGATGGATAGTTTATTGTCCTCAAGATGAAATTCAAGCCAAGCTGGTTCATCTAGATGCCATTAGCCTTTAGCCTTTCTCTCCCGGCGACATAGATTATGTCCTAAATTTGTATATTTGCTGGGAATGGCGGATCCTACCACCACCAAAGGAAACTAGCATACGGATACATTTCTCATCAACTTCTGTTATGCCTAATTAATGTGTTGTGTCTGTCCATGACGCGCTGTGAGCTTGTAGGTCGGTCGAATGGACAAGCATGAGCATATAAATGATTTCACACACCAACTGTAACAGCTTTGAAAATAATGGGTTGAGTTAGCTGAGCTGCAGCTAATCCTTACACAGGTTAAGGTGATGGACAGGTGAGGAGAGAGCCAATTGCATGGTGCTGACGTTACTTGATTGACAGGCCCTTACTGAGAAAACTGTGTAATGTTACTGGGATTAAGGCAACTAGTGTCCAACCGGCTAAGTTTTTGTGTCAGATGGCGATCCCTGTTTTTGTGAGTATTAGAGTCTAGGACTCACAAAAACAGGGATCGTCATCCCAACCTTTTTATACTGAAGTACCGCCTGCCTAATATTTGGCTCTCCAAGTACCACCATATTAACTGAGTATACCTGCCCTTTTTGTTCCATTCCTAAGCCAATAATGCTGCTGCTCTGTCTAATCACTAATCAGCACAACTGATGATATTTCTAATGTGATTAATAACGTTCTCAAATTTCTATTAACGGCTAGGTGCTGTCATGCTCATTTCAGCAAGGCTGGATAGCCTATTTCAACCAATTTCTTGGTCAGAAGAACTACCTGCAATATAAATATTTCATTCCACTTTTGTCTTTTTTCTCCTTTTTGTGGGCAACTCCTGTACCACCAGAGGAACCTCTGTCCTGGACCATCAAAATGCCATGTTTTGACAAATATAAATGATATCTTGTTGCTGTCCGGCAGAAAAACATGAAAAACGTGTGACGAAGCGACACATTTTGAGCTTGTGGATCTGCTACTTAAAGTATATTTGAAAAACGTGAAATGTCTATTTGAAACTTAAAAGCAAACAAATTTGCTAGGGGGAAAAATGTACTTACATTTTTGATACCGTAGATGTAAAAGAAATTAAGTACTATTCAATATATCAAAGTATTTTACATTACAACGGACAAGAAAATTCAAAGTAACTATAAAATACACATGAACTAAACTTTCTTTTATTTTACCACTTATGCCCCTATTCAAAAATGTAGAAGGTTAAAATCGGGACATATGCATAATCGCCCAAACCATACTGGTCGATATGTCGACCAAACCTATATGGGCTGGACGTTACAGACAAACTGCTTTGTGCTGATCCACTCTACAGTTGCTCTGTTGTCAGTCAACAGGGCTTGTTGCTAAGGATATGATGTCACACTGCACTGTCTGTGTACCAATAGCCTACATCTCTTACTACACATACAGGCTGCACCGATGTTTGGGTCTGAAATTCTGAAAGGAAAAAACCCACACTCAAAGCATGAAGTTTTATGGCTGAAATGCATCTGTTTAGGCTGCATGTCGTCACTGACTGTTACTTTTCAGGATTGTAATCAAAGCAAGCAAAAGTAGCAGATCTACAAGCTCAATAGAGATATGACAGCAGATATGTGGGTTTTAGCCTTTGTTGACGTCACTGGACCTCACACTCATAGATATGCCTACTGGCTTTGGCTCAGAATTTAGCATGTTTTTCTTCTCTTATAATGTCTGATGAGCAATTAATTATTGTGGGCTGAGAAATGTATTCCACTGCTTTGTTCTGGCATTAACTCAAGCACAGTTTAACAATGAATCATGTTACTATTACTGCAATAACAACTATTCCACACGGCAAGACATACAACAATACATTAGTGATGCTCTCTTGACAAAGTAGCGATGTCATCAACTGCTGTACTGTATTGTTGTTGTAGGCTAGCTAATGATGGTATCCTCTTGCTAGTGGTGCTTGTAGCTAGCTACATTTACTTGCTAGTGAGGTTGGCAGCTAACTAGCAAGTGATGATGTACTAATTGGTGGTGGATAGAAATTGTTGATAGTGACCAGTGGTGGAAAAAATACTAGGTATGTCCGATATTGACTTTTTTGCCGATATCAGATTTCCAATATAGTTTTCAACCAATCAACTAACGGTCGTGGAATTAACACATTATGCCTAACTTTATTGTGATGCCCATTGGATGCATTCATAAATGTAAAGTTTTCCAAAAATAAATAAAAATAATCATAAATTCGGGAGAATTTCTAATTGATTAAAACCGATAAATTAAAACCGATAACGGTATTTTCCTATATTACATTTGTATGCAAATATTGTCAGATAATATCGGACATCCCTATTTTTTACTTAAGTAAAAGTATCAATACTGCCGTGTAGAAAGTGTAATTTTCTTTTTGTAAAAGTAAAAAAGTATTGGTATCAAAATGTACTTAAAGTACCAAAAGTAAAAGTGCTTTTTGTTGAGTAGAAGAAAAAGTTTGGGGAAATTGGAAATACTCAAGTAAAGTACAAATACCTCAAAATTATACTTAAGTACAGTACATAAGTAAATGTACTTAGTTACTTTCCACCACTGATTGTGATTAGCTAACAATAATTTGAGCAATTACAGCATTCTGAAGGTGAACTTGCAGTCTTGCACCAAAGATGACCAACACATTGAACTCTATTGGTAATAGGCCTATTACATGTAGAAGGGGGATGTAAGGGCCTAACATGTGACTTCTGTTGTGCATGAAACTTTGAGCTTTATTTCAAATGCTACTTTAGCTGGTTTTGAATTCTGAAAAGTAACAGTTTTTGTGAGGTTTCCACCCGACAGAGACAATAAGTTAAGCATAGCATCTGTCTAGATGCATGTCGTCAGTTTGTTACCACAGCAGCCAACGCAGATGAGGGCTGATAATGTTTGAATACACAAATCTGATATAATCACTTGCAAATAACAAACAGAGTGGACAGTCGGTCCTAAAGATCAGATTTGAGAAACAAATAGGATTTGCCTGCTGCCTGCATTCCGAGCAAAGTCTCAGTGACAGGGGTGACTTGTGACTACAGTGACCTTTAATTAATTTCAGGCAGATTTGAGACAGAAAAAGCACTTCACCAAATAATGCTTTGTGACAGAACTGGAGATCATGCAATTGTTTTTAAATGACTCATATACTCATGGTTAAACGAGCTTAGTTCCCATATTTCTGTGAGGATTAAAATGCTGGTTCCTGCTGGATTTGTATGCCTATTTATAATTTCCATCGCAGAGACACATGTTATGTCGCCTCTCACACAGAACCTGTCTGCCAAAAAATGTCTTCTTGTTCCCTTCATGTCATTATTGGTTCTGTCGAATCACCCTGGTCAGTGTTTGGTCAACTGTAAATCCTCAATAAACTTTTAAAGCAGTGGTTCCCAAAAAACAAATCTGGATCAGGGGCCCCACTTGAAAATCTGCATTTTCAGAGCACGTTTATTTTATTTTTAATGATCAATTTTGTTTCTGTTTATCTCCACCACAATGGAAATTAATCTGTCAAGGTTAAATATTAATTCATCATTACAATATTTGTGTTTTGCCAATTAATTGGGTGACCACTTGCATTATCCTCAATCGCTGCTTTAAAGTCAATGTTTTCTTTATTCTGTTGTTCAGGTACCGAACAGTAACCACTGTAGCCTTAAAAGCATAGAGGATTGTGGGAAAGGATGGTTGCGATGTGAGCGGTCATACAGGTTTAAATCCTGATGTCTCAGGTTTTTGTTTCAATTAATAATAAAAGAAATGCTACAAAATAAAAGGATGGATTCTTCACTGAGAATGGAACTCTTTTTTTTTCTTCTTTTTACTATTTACAAGGAGAGAACAATATCTACATACATCATATCCATTTCTGTTGACACATGAGACTGATTATCAGCAATATTTTGGCTTTAGGTTTAGCTTTTTTTTTTAAATAAAAATATAAGAATGACATTCAGAAAAACACATTAATGTCCTGACAAGTATACGTTTGTGTGTGTGTGTGTGTGTGTGTGTGTGTGTGTGTGTGTACTCTACCCCACAATTATGTCATAGCTCTTGCCACCCTATTGGCTAGCTAGATCAGGGTTCTCAAAGTGGGGTCCCCCCATCAAAAATAACAGATCTACAAGCTCACAGCATGTCACATGAAACACAAATCTTCTATTTTGGGGGTCCCTGGCTTGGCACAAAAATATACAGACTAAGATAAGACCAGCGACCAAATATATAATATTTTGGGGGTCCTTGACATGAAAAGGTTTGAGAACTACTGAGATAGATTATTGATGATGTTGTTGTTTTGAACAAAAACATCACTTAACTATAAAACATTTGGCCTTACAGGGGCTCATCTACGGAGCCCCTGAATGGCCATGCATTCCAAATATATCTTATCTTGTCCGTACAAGATATTATCTTGTACGTACAAGATATTATCTTGTCCGTACAAGATAATAATTATCTTGTACGTACAAGATAATATCTTGTATGGACAAGATAAAATATATTTGGAATGCATGGCCATTATGGGGCTCCGTACTCATTCAATACATTTTGGAGATAATACAAATAATATTCCCACTTTAGTTGTTCAGATATTTATCACAGTACATTTTCACATGTGCAATATGTGACCTCTGCATCTAACCCAGTGGTGGAAAGTAACTATGTACATTTACTTAACCCATTCTGACCTGAGATCAGATTCATACGAGGTTTCCGCCGGACACACACTGGTCTGATGAACCCATTCTGACCTGAGATCAGATTCTAAAAATGTCAGTCGCTCTTCGATTTTTCAAAAATAGCAGACCTACAAGCTCGTATCGCGCCACTCGGTGGCGCGATATGAGCTTGTAGATCTGCTATTTTTCAATAGCTAAAGCATAACATGATGCTGACACCAAAATGGGTGCCCGTTCAGAATGGGTTAAGTACTGTACTTACAGTAAGTACAAATTTGAGGTATTTGTAGTTTACATGAGTATTTCCCATTTCCAATACATTCACTTGTGCTCCACTACATATCAGATCAAAATACCGGTATTGTACTTTTACTTCACTACAATTATTTGAAAACATGGGAGCAGTTATATGGTTTAAGACAGTGTCTTGTTCAGGAACAACATTTTAACTGGGCAGAACGAGTGGGCGAACCCGTGACTGAACGGACAACCATCCAGATGGCCTCTGCGCCCACTCAGCTACGTTGAGTGCTAACATTAGACGATTCACTTCCTAAAACTAGTGTGACGCAGGTGGCTGGTGATGAGTTGACTGTACGACATCATGGGGTGGCGTGATGCTATTTTTGATATTGCTTATTATTACTGACTATAAGTATGGGTTTTTACTTTTATAGATGCTTCAATAATATTGTATTGTATCGTGTGTGAGAGTGAGAAAGACACACACACACACACACACACACACACACACACCCTATAGCTGTTAATTGGGTTTAACGATACATTACAATATCAAAATTGGAGCATCTCTAAAAGTAAAAACGCACATAGGCCTAATGGATGCAATGCCTTAATGGCCAGGGGTCAGAGGTCAAACACATGTAGATGTCATGACTAAACTTTGGTTTGATGCCACTCAGCTCTGTGACATGGTGTCTGTCTGTCTACAGGACACATCAGTTCGACGCACGCACGCACACACACACACACACACACACACACACACACACACAGTGCCCAGTTGCATCAATGCATGGTGTGGTGTAGGCTATGTGTGTTGTTGCTGAGCCCCACCCTTCACAGCCCACTATGACCATATATGGTAGGAGGATTAGTTGGTCAACAGATGGAGAGGTGGGGGGTCGGCTGTGTGAAGCATTTGTGTGTGTGTGTGTGTGTGTGTGTGTGTGTGTGTGAGAGAGAGGATTAATCTATTAAATGTCAGTGGTCTCGTAAATATGTTTACTGACAGTGTTTTAACTGACAGATCATCAAATAATTTACAGAGTTGGGATTTCTTAGGCCTAGTTTATTTTATTTGAAATGTCTAGAAATTTTGACATTTCAAATAAAACATCAAAACTACAGTAGCTGTATAAATAGCAGATCTACAAGCTCACAACTGGTGCGGAATGTGACATGTTTTGACTGTGAGCTTTTTTGACTGAGCTATTTTCGGCAGAGCAGTCTGTCTCAGTTTTGCTTAGTGTACAGTGCCACCCTGTGGTCAGACCGTGTAACTACACGCCAGTCTAGTTGAGATCATGTAGATCAGTGGTTCTCAAACGTTTTCAAGTCAAGGACGGTAAGGACCCCCAAATATATATGTATTTGGCCATGTATATTGTGACAGGGACCCCCAGAAGAGAAGATTTATGTTTCAAAAGAATATTCGATATTTTCCCAAAATGTGCAGACTAAGTGACACAGTACTGTGAGCTTCCATATCTGCCATTATTTAATAGCCAACATATATATGGACAAAGTGGTTAGCTGGGGACCCCCTGGAACACCACCAAGGACTCCTGAAGGGCCCCAGACCTCATTTTGAGAACCACTGGAGTGGTTATGAGCAGGGTTTAAAAACCCATGCTCACATACCGATATAGTACATAATGTATTGCTATTTTGGAGTAGGATTTAAAGTGATTCCACAGCAACAATGGTTTAATTTGATCTGACAACCAATGTAGGACAGTTGTTCCATGAAGGTCTGACTTAATTTTTGTTTTTAATTACTGTTCTGAATTAGTTTTAGCTTAGTTTATTAAAATAACACAACTTGTCACATTGCTATTTCAGTATATATATTACAGCCTATACTAAAGAGAACACTATGAATTTGTGAAATGTAGGCATCCCACTCTGTGGATGTCACTCTCTTCTTTTCTTACAGGGGAGCCTTAACCTCGGTACCAAGGCTTTTATTTCCGTTGGCATTAGGGGAGCCTTGCTGTGGAGAATAGTTTGTGTGGAAGATGTGTGCTCCTTTGATCCTGTCCAGAATAAACGCCCACCAGGTGTCAGACGCGCACGTTCGTCCTGTGCCAAGTCTGCCAACACAATGCAGCTCAGGTAGCCAGGGGAGGCATACTATGGTCCGAGGGAGCATTGGTTCGACATGCCAGGACCAAAGTGTGGGTCAGTGGACCTATGGTCAGGACAGATAGCTTACACAGACAAGCGTAACCATGGAAGCTGCTGGCTTGACATGCAGGTCTACACTCACAGCTCACTATAGTCACTACTGATTCCTGGCAGCATTGTGTAGGATATTGGTTTTCAAACTGTGGATTTGGGGATGATTTGAATGTGCATTGTTTTATTGCTCAACAGTAAACAAACATACAGTTATTACAGTAAGACCTTTTTTTAGGACCTTTTTAAAACCTAGGCCTCACTCACATCTTCACATCTAGCATACAACATTGTTGGATGCTAGATGTAAACAAAGGGTAAGTGTCATGGCCGCCCCAATGCATTTCCAATGGAAGTCACATGGTTTGACACAACATTTTTGTTGTACAGCTTTCGGCTGTGTTTCGACTGCCCCCCTCCCCCTCATAAAACAAAAATGTTGTCAAACCATGTGACTCCCATTGGAAATGCATTGCGAGCTTGCATCAGTAAACAAGTCTCATGCATCAGCTATACAACAATCTGTTGTGAAGGTCTGAGTGAGGCCCTAGGCCTGACTCACACGGTCACAACAGATTGTATTTTTTGCTGATGGATCCGACATGTCATTTGTACAGTGGCTAAACCAGTGTTTCCCAAATAGTGGGTCGGCAGACCCATTTTTATGGATGGTGAGTACATATCCTGTTATATTATAGTTATTTTCACATTGAAAATATATCGTCAGCACTTAATTTGTGTTTTTTGTGTCCCTACTACTTGATCATACTACAGCATCACACAAAAGTAGAAGATCCACAAGTGGATCTGCTACATTTGCTATTTTTGAATTTGAATCCTGAAAAGTAATAGTTTTTTGGACACAAAATCGGAATTCAGTTCTCTTTTTTTATTTAAAAAAAACAAACACTCAGATATTTATAACAACACACAACCCCAAAACAACTGAACAATTTACTAAAACCATATCAGAAGAAAACAGGGGGAAAAAATCCTACACAGAAAAGATGACACCACTTCTATTTACATGTCGTCATAGAAACAGGGCTTTAAACGGGACTAGAAAAAGTGTGTGTGTGGGGAGGGTTGTGGGGGAGAGGTTGGTTGCTAGTTGAATTCCCGGGATGGAGATGACGGAACAACTTCACAATGTGAGAATTGAACATCTGACAGCTACTGTAAATGCTGCTAAACCAAAACGCCTCAAACGTAGCTCCATGTTTAACTATCGCTGCGTTCACATGGGCAACTACAAAGATACAGGCTACTGTTCTTTTTTCATTGGAAGCCAGAAACATGAAGATACAAAGCTACAGCTGATGTTTATAGCTGCTACAAAACCTGCAATGCTACAAAAAGTTGTGTTGGTTTCAACAGCTACAAAGATAAATATTCTGTGTAGCTTTTTATCTTCGTATCTTTTGCATCTGCCAGTGTGTGAGTGCAGCATAAGGAACCTAACTTATGCACAGCAGGTTCAATTACATTTTGTAAACTCCAATTATTATTTTTAAATAATTTATTAAAATATATCTATAATAGTGGAGCTTTAAATAAAATTTCCAACCGGTAGCACTCTAGTGGTTCTACTAGAAGCAACGGCACTAGTACAAGGCTTCAGTCAAAAAGAAGAGAGGCGAGGTTTAGCAGATAGGAAACAGACTGACTGCCAGACAGACAGACAGACATCCGGAAGCCTAATTTTTGCTTAGTCGTGCGAAGGTGTCTCTTAACGAAAATGGTCAGAGAATAGCAGACACTGCCTACAAGGTCTGCTATTCTCGGCACGAGAAGCCATAGCGCGACAAAATATGAATCAGGCTCGACGCTGACTGTCTGACATTCTGAAAGACAGGCAGACAGAGAGACTGACCGACTGACAGACAGCCTGAATGACAGACAGAGAGACTGACCGACTGACAGACAGCCTGAATGACAGACAGGCCGAGTAGGGGAGGCGTGGTGGGTATTAAATGAATCACTCATCATCTTCATCATCGTCACCTTCATCCTCAGCGTCTCTCTTCCTCTTTTCGCCCTGCACTGCAGCCCCTTGATCCTCTTCATCTGAAACACACACACACACACACACACACACACACACACACACACACACACACACACACACACACTTCAGACCACAGCTATGTGCTGGTATTATAACAGTACCTCAACAGGAGTATTGAAATATGGTGATTTACAGTAGACCTATAAAAGTATTAATATTATCAGGAGTAATACAAATAGCAAGTAATACAATATAACAGTTGTACTACTAGGAATATTAATATTAGCAGCAGTTGTATTGGAATATTAATATTAGCAGCAGTAATAACAGTTGTATTGGAATAATAATATTAGCAGCAGTAACACAAATAGCATTAACAGTTGTACTAGGAATATTAATATTAGCAGCAGTAATAACAGTTGTATTGGAATATTAATATTAGCAGCAGTAATAACAGTTGGATTGGAATAATAATATTAGCAGCAGTAATCAGTGCAAGTAAAAGGTCTACCAACCAACTCCATCTTCTTCCTCATCTTCTTCTTCTTCTACATAGTCATCATCGTCCTCTTCATCCTGATCAAATTAAAATGACACCATTCATCATTTTAAAATCTTAAAATCCTACATACTTTTTTTTTTGTGGAGATCGGGCCAGCAGGTTGAGATTAGCTCTCAACACGCACACACAGAAACAGTGTGGCTTTATGTGGATCAGTTTTAAAACTCATTCTCTGCCGAGAACATATTTGGATGCATGTCAATCCAAAGCGAACACTGCCATGTTGTGTGTTTTCGGCGTTTACGCTAGATGGCGCTCTTCGCTAACTATGAGTCACCGTTTGACTCTCATTGAAACATTCTACCAGGAAATCACGTGATCGCAAAGAAACAGCTCCCATCCGCTCCCATGTTACAGGATTTTATGAAATTGCATCTTCTCCGCTCCCATGTCGTTCGACTTCCACGTTCGACCAGGATGGGATTTTCAATCAACCCCAACTACTGAACGATTTGACAACATGAAACACGTGGGTCATGCTGAGAGCACTGTCTCACCTGTATCCCCTCTTTCAGCAGGTAGGACAGACCGACCTCCTCTTCCTCCTCCTCAGAACCCTCCTCCTCGTCATCCTCATCATCTTCATCATCGTCGTCATCGTCGTTTCGTCCGTGGGGTCCTGCATCATCGCCATGAAACACACACACACACACACACCCATTAGGCCGCTGTCACACTGCCATTTTCCTGTAACGCACCTTTCATGCTGAACACGTTTAGTTTATCCCAACGCCGTCAAGGCAGAGGACCGCCTACCCTAGGGCCTATGCTCATCACTTAAGTTGCCCTGTGGGGGGGCAATACTTAAAAAAAAACTCATCAAACATGAAGTGGCTCAAATGCAAGTTGGGACGCCCTGGAACCCCCTGAACTGATCACGAACGCGATCATTCGGACAGGACAAAATCTTAAATGTGCCTCACCATTGTCCTCGTCAGAGTCAGGAGCCTCGTTGTCCTCCTGGTCGTATCCGTCCAGGAAGACGAGCTGGGGCAGGAGTTCAAACACGCTGTCTCTGTAGTCCTCCAGAGTGGACACCTCACAGCTGTACATGTCCAGACTCCGAAGGTTTTTCAGGTTTTGCTGCAGGGACACACAATTATTACATAATTGTCTAATTGCATTTTTCTTTAAATAAAATCGTCATAATAATTTGTGTTGAAAAATGTTATGATATTTTCAAATACTTTAAAAAGAGAGCATCTACAAGCTTAAGCAAGCTTACTGTATACTTGTAGATGAGCTATTTTCACTATTTTAACCCCCCCCAGTATAACATATCTTTATATATTTAGTGGTATCTCACCCCGCTCCACAGGAACCTCCAGGACCATTGGTTTCTATCCTACCAGGAGTCAGGACTATAAATACAGTACGTCTGACTCTAACGAGGTCATTTCTGAGTGAATGGCCAGTAAAAGATGTTGATCAGGGATTGGTTGGTTACCAGTGGTTTCACGGCGCTGAGCTCCTTGACCTTGTTCCCCCCCAGGTTCAGGTAGGTGAGGTCGGGACATTTCTCTACCAGAGTCTCCAGACCTCCGGTGATGGTGTTGTCGCTCAGCTCCAACTGTTAACATACAAACAACAAAATACTTTCAATACAACAGAACACATCATAATCAACATATCGCCGCGGTCGGGCAGAAACCTTGCATCTCCATATTCTAAAATGGTGTGGGGTTTTTTCCAGTAAATTAACGCCCTACTTGATCATGCTACAGCGTCAAACAAAAAGATTCAAATTATCAAAAAGATATCAAAAGTAGCAGATAAACAAGTGACGCGTTTTAAGCTTGTAGATCTGCTACTTTTGAATTTTAATCCTCAAAAGTAACATTTTTGAAGATAAAAGGTTTGTCCAAAACTGTTACTTTTCAACAACAGTGTTCAAATGGATCCAGTAGTAATTCTTGTAAATGATATTCCTTGATTAAAGATTCATAAAATCCACAGACAACCTTAACACGCAGCCTCACTTGCATTTAATGGTCCGCATTCAAATGCCTGTATATATCTCCAAATCGTCGCAAGCACTATGGTGCTACGGTAGAGTCTGAAGAGGTGAGTCTTAAGATTACTTTTTAAATCGATAAGATTTTGCACTTTTTCATAGGTCAAAACATCTGTAATAATCGGTGGTCTCGGAATCTCCAAAAGCGGGATGGGACTAAAGTGAAAGATGGGTGAGTGTAGTGTGTAGGGATGTCCCAATCACGTTATTTTGCTCCCGATCCGATTCCAATCATTTGTTTTCGAGTATCTGCCGATACCGATTTTTCCCGATCCGATATTTATATTTAAAGAAATATATAGAAGTATATATTTATATAACACTTATGCCATATCACAATAGTACAATATCCAAAATCACAGACAATATCCAGCCTAATATGATATGGATATAATATTGATACTAGTGATGTCCCTTGTAGTGCGTGTGTGTATGTGTTACCTTGCGTAGTTTGGGCAGTTTGGGTAGTTTGGCCAGGGAATTGAGTCCTGCATTGACCATACTGAGCAGCTGAAGGTCTGTGTACTCGTCCGTCAATCCTTCGACCTCACCGTCTGTCGAAGGGCAATTATCCACAACCATCTCCACTATCTGAAAATAAAAAATCTCCAATTAGATCTATATATAATCTACATTGTACTGCATTACACCATTTAGTCCCCAGAAAATTATCATAGCACTCAGAGTTTGTCTTGAGTTTTAGACAGTGAGTCACGGACACGTTTTTATGTGTTACGAATAAATATCCAGTTTAATTATAAAGATTAATGGAGGAAAATAAATGTATAAATCTAACATTTTCATTCAAAGATATTTCAAACGAACTTCATATATGAAAAAATAAATAAACTTAAGTAGTAGCCTAGTGAAAATAGTGAAAAAAGTGCACATGTCGCATAGCAACACGTTGTGAGCTTGTAGAGCTGCATTTTTCACGAGTTGGAGTCCTAGGGAGATATAAAATTTCCCTTTTGGGTCCCAAGCTGAAAGGTTGGGGAACCCCTGGTCTAACATATATACAGAAACATGCATACTAAAGACAACATGACATGGCCAGAAACCATAACATTTAATTTGTTCTAAAATCTGAAAACATATATCGGTGATATATCTAGGGCGAGATTATGATGTATCACAGATATTGATTGCCATTTACACTACAGTAGCCAAGAGGACGAAGTTATGAGTGACGGTGAAAGCCTGTTGGTGTAATTAAGAGATTTGATAGGGAATATTTATTTATATACAGTATACACAGATTAACAAAAGAGAAAATCCTGTAGAGCCCATTTCATTTCCTGGTGCAAGGTGGAATGACAGGCACTGTCAGGCAGCTTTCTGTGAGGAGTAATACAGAAGAGGGGGATTTATCACAGAGCCAGGAGGCACTGGTTGATAAGGGCGGGCCATAATAGTCGGGTCTATAATGCATTATAATCACTGTTGTATGATCATATAGGTCCTATAATTATAGGACAACTTATAACAATGCTTAGTTATAAGTACTAGTCCTTACCCGTTGTGAGATATTTGCCCCGCCTTGTGGCCGTGAAGGGTACTGCGCCCGGGTGCGTTTGTAATTGACTAATAAATTAATTAATAATCATTAATGTGTCAATCGTTACGCCCTCCATATGCATATGGTCAATGCCTGTGTGAAAAGTGGGAGTGATTGGTGCAGGCAGTAAGGAGTTATGGCACTGTTTCTGACAGACACACACACACACACACACACAGACACACACTCAGACATTCGGTTAATTATAGTATGATAAGTGCTGGTCATAATGCAATATAAGCTCACATGTCTGTTATAAATTATGAATAATTATAAACATTTATAATGAGTGTTATAATGCCTTATAATAAGTGCATTATAATGCATTTATGATTATGAATGTGGTTATAAGTAACACATTATATAGACCCAACCTTGACATGATATGATATGATATGATATAGTACTTTATTGTCAGTTCACACTGAAATTTGTCTTGCGACACAGCAGCCAAGTATGCAGAAACACATAACAAAACACAAACAGGACAATTTACATACATAAAGACATGAGCAATATCCACCGCTTAGATTATCCTGTGGCTACTACATTTCCTGATTAAGCCTCAAGGTCGATTGGTAGACAAAGGACCTCTTTAGTCTGACCTTATTGAATGCTGGTACACCATATCTCCTTCCTGAAGGTAGCAACCTATATTCTCCATACAACACATGCTTAGTATTAGAGGTGATATTCCTTGCTAACCTTAGGATGCTGTTATCATACGTGGATGTATAAAGTTTCTGAAGTTGTTGTCCAACAATCTTTGAACAAATGTTCAGTTGTTGCAGCAGTTGTGACTTTAGGGCTGCAGACAAACATCCATACCAGGTGGTACTACAGTACTGAAGAACACTCATAATAACAGAAGTGAAAAACAAAAGAAGAATCCGTCTACTAGCACCGAAGGATCTTAGACGGCGAAGGAAGTAGATTCTTTGCTTTGTTTTCTTACACACTGAATCAATCTGATCTTTCCATGACAAAAGATTGTCTATTACTACTCCTAGGTATTTGTACGAACATACCTGGTTGATCGGTTCACCATGAATAGTAATGGGGGATCTGTGTATCTCTGGTGGTGTACCAAAAACAATCTCTTCTGTCTTTTTTGTGTTAATGATGAGAGCGTTGTTATCACTCCATTCAACCACCTTATTTACTCTGTGTTGGTGCAGTCCAGGATCACTGGAACTATCTAGGAGAGAAATCAAAACTGTATCATCTGAGTATTTTAGAATGTATTGGTCTGGTGTGTCAGTGCGACATTCAGACAGGCATTCCTCAATACGGACAGCTGTCAGTATAAAGGGTGAAGAGTACAGCTGAGCTCACACAACCCTGGGGAGCACCAACATTAGTAGTTAATGCTGATGAGAGGGTTGTGTTCACTTTCACCCTCTGTACTCTGTTAGTAAGAAAAGAAGCATACCAGTGAATTAAGTATGGATTCAGTTCCAACTGTACCATTTTTGACACTAGTATATCCGACTGTATTGTGTGACATAATCAATGTCTGTCTGTTCGACTACTATCTAACTCCTTTTTTCCAATGAGAATAGTATGGAAAAATGTGAAATACAATGCCAGCTAATTACAATTATTTGTTATTTGTTGTTATTTTATTATTCTGACATTTTGGGGGCAGACACGGCAGATAATCATGTCCAGTGAAGCACAATAAGTAAGGGATAAAACAAACAAAAATACAGTTTTTTTCAATTTTCTATTAAATTAATTAATCACATAGAAGCTGAAGGCTGTGGGAAATTTAGCAGGAAACTGAGCGACTGAACTGAAAGTGGAGAGGGGAAATGGCATGCAGCCAGATTGATCCTGCAGGAACAGGAAAATCAACCCAATTTGTGACTGTTGGCGCTGGCAGGTGTTAATGTTCAGACCCTGTAGGCACACATCAAGAGTCGTGCACACAGATACCTAGCTGAAATTGTATTTTGTTAATGTGAATAATCTCTGACACCCTCCAAATTGGGCAATACAATTGTCCTGTATACAATGTATTATGCGACTGAAGGCCGATGCACATGTTTCTGTCCTGGCCTGGGCCAGCTGTGTGGGTGTCAGGCCAGATGTGTGGGTGTCAGGCAATCTGTCTACTCACATCATTGTATGCAGCCAATCATGTACATATATAATTTATATACTGTTGCTGTCGGGTAGAAACCGCATATTTTTTTTGGCTTTCGCCTTTTTTCCCTTTTTTATTGATAGAGGGATAGATGAAAGTAGGCTGACAGGAAATGGGTAGAGAGATTGGGTGGGGGGGGGGGGGGGGGGGGGGGGGGGGGGGGGGGGGGTGACACGCAGTAAAGGCCGACGGGATCGGGAGTCGAACCCGTGGCACTTTGCCAGACTGGATTACCAGCCAAGGTGCCCAGACCGCCACGCCCGACCACCCGGGCCCATATTTGAACTTTGTGTTTCTTGTAAATTACCGTCCAAAAGTAGCAGATCTGCTACTTTTGCCATTTCTTTATCTGAATCATGAAAAGCAACAGTTTTGGACATGAGGTTTCCACGTGACCCGACAGAGAAGATATATACGATGATTTTAGTTGTTATTACTGGTGACAACTACAACACTCATCATCACTGTTAGTGTACCCTGTATGATAATGTGGGCTAATCTTCTCTGACTGAAAGATGCAATAATCATTTGCACCTCTTCATATATAAAGCGCTGGTCGAAAAATTACCATCATATATTTCATCCATGTTACATCAGAAACATAGTCGCATTGGAACTCGCTTTAGTGATTGGCTAGGCCTCCTGATTCCTTTTGCCAAATCTGAACTTGGAAGAACTTAAACTTAACATCCTAGCATCAATTGGTCATTTTAGGAACATACAGTAACCATGCATTACCCTTACACTGATTGTTGTAACTAATTGTTGTTATTCTTTCATTTCTTTGTTGTTCTTGTATTGCGGTTTCTCTTTTTTTATTATTGTTTATATACAATATGTAATCTTGGCATCATTGTAAATGAGGGTCTCCATCAATGATCTCTCAGAGAATTTAAATAAAAGGTTGAATGAATGAATGAATGAATGAATGAATGGTCTAACTCTATGGACAGACACATAATAAAGTCTTTTTTTACTGCTTTCACTAGCTGAACACACATTACAAAGAAAAGCCTTCTGGGAGTATGTGGTGTAGCTGTCAATGTAGACTGTATAAAGAATCTGTGATGAATAAAAATGTGTGGTTGTTTTGGTAAACATATTTCTTTGCTTCTTCATTTGCATTGCTGCAGTTACCAGCTGGTGAGTTTCTATGCTAACATTTGTGCAGTTTGTAGACACAAGTTTACAGTAAATTGTATTGGGTGCCTCAAGATCATGTGATAAAAAACATCTGTGATCAAATGTTTAAAAAGGGCATTTCCATTTAATCTTGCATTTAAAATAATTCCACTGGCAATAATCTGCTGAATCTGACAAATTAATTACAATAAAACATGATGGGGTTTCATGTCAACACTGACCCCTGTAGACACAGCATTTGACAGGCCACGAATCTGGGTGTGAAACTAGTTAGCTGCTGCCATACTACCAAGCAGCTATTTAACACGTGCGTGTCTTCACCAGACATACATAAATTAAAGTGCTCAAGTACTAAAACCTGTCACCACGCAGACAGACATACAGACAAGACAGAAAGACAGACAGACACCAGACAGGCTTCCCGCCAGCGACGACAGGCTGCAGCCTTCTTGAGTATTACACAGACAACAGTGACCAACATGATGTTGTGACTCCAGGTGAATTTTTACAGTTGTATAAAAGGATCGTTTTGGACACGCATCATGAAGTGTAATACAAATCTAATACATATTTCTTGCAAAACAAAAACCTTAAACACTGAACCAGTTCTGTCCATTATGTGACGTTGTTTGACACCGTTTATGTAACGAAGACCCCCTGGCGAGTAACATGATTCCACATGTCACACAATTCGGCGAAACACCTTAAAAAATTTCCCCTGCAAATAAATAAATAAATGTTTTGAGTTGAATTAATACCTCGGCGGGCTTCCTGTTCCTCAGCTCCACGGTGACCCTCTTCTTCATGTCCATCTTTTAAAAACAGTGAAAAACAAACCACCCAGAGAATCTAAACTTAAACTGTAAAAATAAAAAAACAAAGTGAAAACGACGATGACTTCCTGGCTGAACGGCAGCTCGTGCTGTATCTCCCCTAAACCTCCATGTTAGCTCGGCCACAACCTCCTCCCTGGAACCGCGCCCCCTGGGTATTCTGTCACCTCATTGGCCAGCAGCTGTGCCGCTCACCGAGCGTCTACCCAATCGGTACGCTCTACGCAAAGAGTCTCTCCTATTGGTTGTTGCGGTAAGAGGCCTGGATATGTGTCAGCCAATAAGAAAGGACGATGTGACACTTTCAAACTTCACACACGCCCCCGCTTTGTTATCATTGGCGCCATAACGTCATCATCATAATACCCTATATACACTGACTATAAAGGCTTCAGGCCTGTAGGCCTGTGTGGGCGCAAGCACATACTGTACTTTCAACAGGCATCGATAATGCAGACGTTGTTGCCAGCCGCCAGGTGTCACAGGTCTGCTCAAGAGGGGCACGACAACACAAGCTTAAAAAAAGCTCCACAGAATCCAGGTCAAGCAAGCCCCTAATAAGGCTCTCCAGTGTTGAATCACTTGGCCCTAGTGGTTGGAGCGTGAACTGCAGGCGGACCCGTGGATTCATGACCGGGAAACCCCGTGCAGCTGGGCTTTAACATTGAGCACTCGGTTGCACTTCCGCATTTGCCAACCAAATTTTTGGCTACAGAAGAAAAAAACGCAGTGGCAGTGGCATGCACAGATAGACACTAGGTGGTGCCAGAGCCATCTTTTCTTTCCTTTTTTTCCCTTCTTATTAAGCCTAAGCAGATACAGGCTATGAGAAAAATACATTCAAAGAGCCTATCAATGATCTGCAGCTACTCAGTCAGGCGTACAGTAGCCTATGTTTAAACTAAATGTTGGATGAATGACAGTCCTTGAGCTTTGTGGGATTACAGTCACATACTGAGGAGGTGTTTGTTCAGCCTATTCTTGAAGGCGTGAACACTGCTAGATGTAATGTCTCCAACAACCGCAGTGGGAAGGCTAGCTGTTCCATGTCCTTATGTCCTGAGGTGTGAGCTTGAGGTATAGTGCTTTGAGGTCCACTGGACAGTTGGGACTTGGGAGTGTGAATTTTGTAGAGAACAGTTGATGCTGCAACTGTTCGGCGATGACTCAGCTTGCTGATGGCTAATACAAGAGTTGCGATATTGAGGGGGCAGAAAACAGCCCGGTCACGTGGTTCATGGACTCCAATGCATTCCGTAAACTTCCGGTTGTCCCCTGCATGCTCAATAGAAGTCTATGGCCCCATGAAGTGAACAGAGTTTGCGTAACTCTGTCTTAGTCTATGGCTCTGGGTGGTGCTATAGCACCTGTCCTTTGCCCTCTGGACAGCAATGTGCCCCTTTGGAAAAAAGAAAAGAAAAAATTGTACAGTGTACAGTATGTGGACCATGGTGACATTGATCAATTATTGATAAAAAGCTTATAATATATTATTTATGCCCCAAAATCTATAAATCTCACACTATTAAGGCAACCTGCCGGTTCCACACGCTGCACAAGGTGCCCCCCCCCCCCCCCCCCCCCCCCCCCCACACACACACACACACACACACACACTGCAACAGTACTATATATAGCAGGTGAGATGGGGGGCCCACTGCCTGGAACATTATTTTAGATTAGATTAATTTCCACCAGTATACTGTCTCTGAGTTGAAGTAGAGTCTGTTGTTGTCCTGCAGATGGCACTATAGTATTAGAGATATATGACTACTATGTTACTGTAAGTGTATGTCCAGGCAATATTTCTGTTCTATTGTTAACCTGTAGATGGCAGTACAGAGACATTTTACTAGACATTTTACAGATTCCAACCCCACAGTCTATGATTCCAACTGATCAGTACACCTAGTGATTCTAATCTGAATGATAGTAATCTGAATGAAGCCAACACTACATATGTTTTCAGCATTTAGTTTCTGGAGCTGAACATTTACCCCCAGGTTTCCCTGATATGTGATTTATTTTTATTCCGTGTAATGTATCACTTATTGTATATTAATCATCTAATTCAGCAGGTAACTAAATATGTCAAATAAGTGTATTGGAGTTAATAGTACAATATTTGGATCCCTGCAGCAGCGATGCTGTTCTGCATGTCCAGTCTGTTGAACAGTTCTAGAGGCAGGAGACACAGAACTCTGTAATGTTGCTCACCTGCAGTTTCAGCTAAATCCAGTGATCACATTTTCAGAGCATTATTTTAATTCATCATTGCATCTATTCCTATTGTGTTTGATTGGCTTGGATCAGACACAATATAGGATCCCTCTGCAATGCACTCCCCAACCACCTCAAACATGCCCCCTCCCTCCTCTCCTTCAAAACCCAGGCCTTCAAGATAATAATGGAACGAACGAACATACACTTTAAGTTTCTATATTCATCAGTATCACAATGAAAACTAATTTTCAAGGTTTCAAACAAAAGAAATACCATGATTTTTATAATTTCATATTGTCAATAAAATCTTAATGATTTGCCAATTGTTTGGGTGGTCCACTAGCAATATCCTCATGGCCCACCAGTATAGGCCCTAACCCACAGGTTGGGAATCACTGTGCTGAATGAATGAAACATGAATACATCTCTCAGCTCTGCTTGCCAGAGCACAGTGCCTGCAGGCATGAACAAGAAGCTACTAGCAGCAGACAGGGAGACAGGCAGTCTTTATATCCATATTATACCATGCAGCACCCAGCCAGCCTTTATTTGTCCTCCAGGCAGGGTCACCGGCGTTTCCCAACGCAGGGTCCAGCATGAGCCCTTCTTTGGAGAAAGTACATTTTAAGCATGTTGCACAAAATCAGAAAATGTGTGTCATAGAAATGGTCAAAAAAATAACCAAAAACGTTTATAAAAAATAGTAGATCTTTCCACTATTCATCGTACGAGAAGTAGCGCTTAAGTTGTTTTAGTATGTTTGAACTTGAAGAGCACAAATGTGTGTGTAGACTATACATTATTAGACACTACATGCAATACCTTTTTTCAAAAAATTTATCCCACGATTTTGCAACCCAGTTTTTTCACCCAGTGCCAATTATCGAATGTAATCCTGGGTGCTACACTTCCTCTGCCAACCTGGGGGGGCAGTGGACTGACCTCATGCCTCCTCCCATGCATGAGGAGTCCAAGCTGCTTCTTTTCATCTGACAGGGGGGAATTTCCCCGGCCGGACATAGCGCGTGGAAGGAACACGTTATTCCGACCAGTTCCTTTGCCCTCCATCAGGCGCCCCGGCTGGTAGTTTAGAGACCAGGATTACTGCATGTTTTTGTGAGGGTACGAGATCATGCAAACTCCACACAGAAAGGCCCTTTCGCCAACCCTACCTCGGGTATGGGCACTGATGACGCGGAGGAGGGAACACGCCCCCAGCGCCCACATCGTCCCCAGCGGAAATCAAACCCAGGACCTTCTAGCTGTGAGGCGACAGCACTACCGACTATGCCACCGTGCCCCCATAATATATACATTATTATTATTATTATTATTATTATTATTCATAGCACCATAGCTTTTCTCTTGAAAAGCAATAGGCCTACTTAAAGAAAAATATTCATGAATCAGTGAAAGGTACTGAAGCCAAACAAGGATTGAGGACCACTGCATTAGACAAGAGAGGAGAGAGAAACCTTGGTTAGAGAAAGCAAACTAACAGTGAACATGATAACATAATGAGTCCTGAGGGAGTGATAAATCCAAACATACCATGGGGATGTGTGTGTGTGTGTGTGTGTGTGTGTGTGTGTGTGTGTGTGTGTGTGTGCGTGCGTGCGCGCGCGCGCGTGCGTGCGTGCATGATAGTGAGAGTGTGTGTGTGTGTGTGGGGGGGGGATTTATAAAGAATGGTTTGCACTCAGTCATCTGCGGAACATGTTGTTTAAACAAATTAAATGCCATTGTCTCTCTGCGTGCGTGCGTGCGAGTGTGTCGTGTAAAAGAGAGAGAGAGAGAGAGAGAGATGGATGAACTGCCAGCTAGGAATTCTGACCCACTGTAAAACTGGGACTGTTTGTGTGTGCGTGCGTGTGTGTGCGTGTGCGCGCACGTGTGTGTGTGTGTGTGTGTGTGTGTGTGTGTGTGTGTTCTAACCCTGTCAGAAATGTTTACAATGGGATCTTCCATTTCTAGATGTGTCTCAGGAATGTGGGCTAGGTTCCAAAATGTGATGACATCATCAGTGGTCATTTCAAAAACTATTTCAAACAAAAAGAGAACATTTACATTAAGAATGTACTATTGTTCCTCCATTTTGGGAAAAGGTCTTTGTTGAGTCAGAAGATCACTGTGCATGTCACCAGGTTATCCTTGTGGGCAGAACAGAATGACTTGCCCAATATTATGATCTTGTTGTTATAAAAGTAGGGGTTGTTATACCGGCCTGAATTCTCATTATGTTTAGAAAAAGGCTGAATTATCCATGGATTTAGTGATTCAGTGCTACAATATAGGTCCTCTTCTTTTGTGTATATCATTAGATAGTGGTGTCAAAAATAATCTATTCAATGCATCGCAATTCGGCCGTGCAGCAATGCAATGCAATGCAACAATGTGACATAATTGATAATCGATAATTGAACCCAAAATATATACCAGTAAGTGAGGGCAAGGAGCTGGGCGAGCGCTGGCAGTTTGGGATGGGGGGGCAGATCAACATAATGTCAGAACAGGTCAACTCCATTATGGAGATTTAAGGGTGGCAGCGGTGGCAGTGTCTCGAGTGTACAGGGTTTGGTGATGGCCCAGGTTTTCGGGCCTGTTGAGAACTCTAATAATAACTTTGGGGCAGGCCCATCTAGAGTTTGAATGGACAGGTACCAGTCAAAAGCGAGACATCGAAGAGGAAGGACCGGTGGGGAGGATCAACATATGGCATGTCAGAACATCTCCATATATGGAGATCATCAGGGTTTGAGGTTTGAGGTCAGATGATGAGTTGATGGCCGGCACCATATATGCAGATCTAGGTGATGATCCAGTCTTCTCCATGTATGGCTATCCAGGGTTTGATGAGGTCATTGTCGTGATCTTTATACTGTATTATGGAGACGGCCATATACATATAATAAATAAAATATGTTCAGTATCTGACTGCTTGTATTGACAGATGATAAATGTGCCATGTTGTACTGAGTGTGTTACTTGCATGTGCTTTGAAGCCTGTGTATAAAAACAACATATTTGATGCCCCCCCCCCCCCCCCGCATTGTCTCACACGCACGCACTCACGCACAGATGCTGAATGTACATCTGTACAATCTGTCAGATTTTAGTTTACTATTAAGTTTGACAACAGAACATTTTAATGCTTTATTTGAATCATCCACAAATATGAACTTACAGGGAAATAACTATAACAAGGTTAGACAGCTCATGAACACCTAACACCATAGTATCACCATTTCACCTCTCCCATTGTAGTTATCTGAATCTGTGGTTTACAAACTTTTGAGCTTAGAAATTTGCCCAGTGCAAACTAGTGAAAATAGCAGATCTTTTTAGATTTTTACTAGGCTACTTCTTAAGTGTTTTCAAATGTATCAAATTCCTCAGACTTTTCTTTTATTTCTTCATGAAATTACTGGAAAAAAATCATTGAATTTTGTTTTTAATTCACGAAGGTTTTGTTTTTGTGAATGCTTTTTGAAAATATTTTTGAAATCATAATAATTAAAAACAAAATGTAGAAACAAAAAAATAAAGGGGTCCATAAAAATATGTCTGTGACACACAATTGGGTCACAACCCACTGTTTGGGAACCAGTGATCTATATTCTATATGACAGAGCTCAATTATGTCAAGTTCCATTACCACTCACTCAAGGATTGTGTGCACATCTTATACCTGTATTTAGGCCAGGTGCTGGACGGCAAGGCATCAAGACGAGAATCAAGTAAAAGGAAGAAACATCCGCACATTAGATATAGATCTCCAAGGCCTTACTTTATTTTAAATCGCAAAAGGGGGGCGGCGGTGGCTCAGAGTGACCGAACGGACGGCGGATGGCAACTGCAAGGTTGCCAGTTCGAACAGGGGCTCCCCCAGATTTATTGTCGAAGTGTCCTTGAGCAAGACACTGAACCCCTAATTGCTCATAATGTGCTGGTTGGTGCCTTGCATGGTTTCTGCCGCAATCGGTGTATGAATGTGTGTGTGAATGTAATGCACAATCTATGTAAAGCGCCTTGGATAAAGGCGCTATATAAATGTAATAAAGGATAGAGACCGAACCGGAGTGCTAGCCCCGCCCCCAAGCTATTCATTTCAATAGAAGTTGCTCAGTGGCGTTTTGAAGCACCCGGAAGACTGCCGGAAGTACAATTATAACTCAATGGCTCGAGCGAGTGGAAGTTTAGCCTAGCCTGGACCGGGGCTGACGCACATGACGTCTTGAACGTCCGTCGTCCGTCCACCTCCATGAAAGTGCTGCAGTTCCACATTTCGCCAGTAGGGGAAGGGGCAGCTTCAACGTTGGATAGCCCTTACTGGGGGCTTGGTTTTGACCAGGTATTCATCAGCCTGATGAAGACCTGAGAGGAGTTTTAAAGCAACAGCTCAACTGAGAGACTGAACGAGCTGTCATTCCTATCATTCCTCATCTATAAAACCAATCACCTCATTTGGCCTGGCTCATATCCGCTGAACACATTAATACGTGCTTAACGGACATTAAACTAAGGACTCCTACTTGTCTCACTTGGACTTTTAGTTCAGGTCACTTTTGCACCTTATGTATGGGTCAGCTAATTTCATATATCCTGCTGCTATACCGGATAATGAGTCTATATGGGTCCCCATGGGTCTGAGACTGCCTCAGGGACCCCCCAGCACACAAATGCATGCCGGTTCCCTCTAGTTTTCCAAAGCTAGGGCCCCCTGACCTTTGACCTGATCTTTCTTTTCTGTTTTCTCCTTGCTCAGTTGCTCTCCCTCTATATTATATGGTAACATGTCGTTCAGTGCCCTATATGTGTGTGTTCAAAGGTATCTTGGTGTCTAGTACCATATTTGTATTTCATCACCCCATGTCAATATCATAGATAAGTTATAGATAAGTGTTTGAAACTTTTTTGCCACCCCCACTCTGCCTCCATTCACAGAATGTAGCCTCCTGCAGACAGTGTAGACTGTAGTTATGTGTACTGTATGCTCTTCTGCATGTTGGGATTTGTCAAGAAGAGTATAGTTTCAGTTCATCAGAGGGGAGGACACGCCCCCCTGCCCCTTACCGCTCCTCAGACTACGCCCCCTCTATCCCACCACACACACACTTCTCCCAAACAGAATTCAGTACTGCACTGTGTGTGTGTGTGTGTGTGTGTGTGTGTGTGTTTGTGTATGTTTGTGTTCAGAATGATACTATTTGTGTTTGTAACAGGGGTATTGTTGCTGAACCTGGCCTCAGGTGAGTCATGATGCTATATACTGGCTAGTGTTATTCTATTATATATCTATGTTATATTGAGGAGAGGAGAGGAGAGGAGAGGAGAGGAGAGGAGAGGAGAGGAGAGGAGAGGAGAGGAGAGGAGAGGAGAGGAGAGGAGAGGAGAGGAGAGGAGAGGAGAGGAGAGGAGAGGAGAGGAGGAACTGCATGTAGCCTATGTAGCTGTCTGTAATGTAAACACTGCAGAATATCAGAAGCATACAGACACAAATTAACATCTCTATGAGATAGAAACATAGAAACTTACACTGTATAACATTACACTCCACAGTACAATCTTATACTAGAACCTATATCCTTATGTATCACTGTATCACAGTGATGTATAACATCACTGTAGAACCTACATCATCACTGTATAACATTACACTCCACTATGTAAATTCTATTTGGGGACAACTGCCATTGGCGGATGCAGACTTAATTGAACCCTGCGGGATAAATACTGTACCGTCTATCTATCTGTAGGCTGTAGGCATCAATGCCGTGATGACGTACGATTGATTACAATGTTTGCGCCCAAAGCTGGAGGAAACGCAGGACAGTTTGTTACAACGCACCAAGGGCATTTTGCGTGTCTTAAGTACCAGGTCTTATTACAGGCATGGAGGCGTGATCAATGCCATTTGGCTATTCTGAGTGGCCAAAGAGCATTGACCACGCCTCCAGGTCTTAAGTTAAGTAATAAGATCTGGTACTTAAGACACGCAAAATACAGCCCTTAAGGATCCAAGAAGA
This sequence comes from Protomyctophum parallelum, assembly GCF_964188405.1. Taxonomy (NCBI): domain Eukaryota; kingdom Metazoa; phylum Chordata; class Actinopteri; order Myctophiformes; family Myctophidae; genus Protomyctophum; species Protomyctophum parallelum. The sequence goes on along the minus strand of NC_139698.1, from coordinate 30,340,309 downwards.
ATACGAATCCTGGTTCTATACAACCAAAGTTATTTTGGTTGGCTTTATTGAATCAAGACGGTGGATGCAGAGTAGTTGGGGTTTGGAACCAGAGTTGTGAATCTAATTCATCGTCACATTACAGCTTTTATATCTCAATATTCTAACCGTTTTTTAATAAATTAAAATTCAATGAATGCCCTACTTGATCGTACCAGTGTCACACAAATGCATCAAAAGTAGCAGATCAACATGTTTGAAACGTGGCGCAAAGCAATGCAATTTGAGCTTGTAATTTTGAAATTGAATCCTGAAAAGTAACAGTTTTGTACATTTCCAGCGGACAGAGACGATATATCATTAGTTGACCGGAGTACCCCAGGGGTCTATATTAGGCTCCCTCCTTTTTTCCCTGTACACTAATATCTCACGTGCCGGGTTGTGAGCTTGTAGATCTATTATTTTTGCATCAAGTTCGCCCCCAGAAAATAGGGGCGGTTAGGCTAAAGATTGGAGCAGCAGTGGTGTGATTGTGTAGAGAGAACAGCAGAAGACCAACATGTCCCCACCTGTCTCCCTAACAGGGACACAGTCGATTGGCTGGATGAATAGAATGTTTCAGAGGTAACTGATATACTCATTGTTGAGTAAGCACTGACTGCTCAACCAGAACTAGAACTATGTCTTGTTTTTAACCACTTTCACCCATGCCTACAGGCATTAGGGTTAGAAAAAAGAAATGCACAAAAAGTTTAGAGAAATTCTAAAATAGGCTATAGAAAACTGGGATGGTTTGCTGAGGCAGTATAAATGTGAGATGAGTCATCTCAGTGGTTCACTGGGAGTCTCAGAATTTGGTCACATTTGTGCTACTACACAAGTTGTAGTAGCAAGTATAAACATTAGTATGAACGCGTACAAACATAATGCAGATGTGTACATAAAATGTACCGGTCTAGGGACTGACGGACTGACCTCATGCTTCCTTCTATGCATGATGAGTCCAAGCTGCATCTTTTCACCTGACAGGGAGGAGTTTCCCCGGTTGGACGTAGCGCGTGGAAGGAACATGTTTCTCCAACCTGTTCCTTTCCCCTCCATCAGGCTGAGGAAGTTTAGAGACCAGAATTACTGCATGTTTTTTGTGAGGGTATCAGCACACATACTGAATGCCCCTGCCGACAGATTCAGTAGGGCAGCTCGGAATATGTTCTTGAGAGATTAATACAGTGTCTTATGCCTGTGCGCAGACTTTTTTTTAACGTTCTGTTTTTTATAATAAACATAGAAACAGGCTAAAGGATAAACAGAGTAACAAAAATACAAAATAAACACAGACTTGGAAGGGAATGCGTGTTAATGCTCTTCACGCTGGAAGTTCTATCTCAATCAGTCAGATCTCCTGAATCGAATTCAAGAGAACTGGGCACTATTTCAAGGTGGACCCAAATGTCAAACAAGGAATGGCCCAGTTCTCCCCCAAAACAGTGCCCAGTTCTGTAAAAAAAATCTAACTTGAAGTAAAGTGAGGGGTGGCCACTGTGGCTGCCAAACTATTGCAGATTCACTGCCACTACATTACGAGACATGAATGCAGTGTGTTATCATATAAAACTAAATCAGTCGCAAGATGTATTTAGCCTACATTGGCCACATGATGTCTCACGTCGTCATTTAGTGCCCTAAACCAGGCCCAGTGCCGGCCAGAGGGAGCCTGGCACCCTCCGTTTCAAATTCATCCCCCTCAGTTTAAGTTGTACAATGTACTTATTGTTTTACAAAATGAGATGTGCCCCCTTGCCATTTTCAACTCCCCCCTGGAGCCAAGACTGCCCAAACATTCAAAGTCCATAGACTTGGCTGGCAAACAATGTTTGTTAAAAGTACTCTAAACAAACAATAAAGTCTAGGTGATAGCGCCCCGAAAGCTAAATAGGTTAGCTCTTTCATAAATATTTTGGGTAGCCGGTTGACTTCATTGGAAATGTTTGTTTATTTAGATTTTTTTTTATCATATGTTTCTTGTCATGTAATGTACTTGCAGTTGTACAATATATACAATATCTGTTATTCAAAGCTCTTTATAACAGTGTGTTGGACTAATTTGTAAGGTTTCATGCCCATCAGGCTTGGAACCTTATGCTTGGTTTATACTCCTTAAGACAAGCTATGGCTCATGGCTCTTGGCTCGCACCTCCTATGACACCTCCTATAGCAATCTGGGAACCCATTCAGTAAAAAGAAAAGCAGAGCCAAATGTCCCTGAGTCAAAAGATCTGACTCACAGCGTTTGTCTTACTCAGTATAAATTAATCCTTATTGTTTTTTCTGTTGGTTTGTTAATACAATTATTCAGCTTTTCATGAATTCCAGTGAGATGGTAATTGTTAGAAACTTTCAGAAACAGTCTCTGTTTCGATACTTAAATATCTCATACTCCAGAAGTGCTATACAACTTCCCAAAATAATATTGCATTATTGGATTGAGCAAATCTCATGAAAAATATTACTCAACATCCCAAATTTGGTAGAACATAGAGGTGGCCTGTGCCTTTCTAACTCATAACTCAGCTTGCGACGGGACAGTTACAATGAACAGACACCCTGTTTATAACATTCCTACTAAGGTTTATAATACCAATCAAAGTAAGGCTGAATGGAGATAACCTCTCTACAAGCTCGTAGCTTGTAGTTTACAGTACTTCTTGAATCTTGAAAAGTAACAGTCTTGGACTCTTGGGACATAATGAGGTTTCCACCAGACAGCAACAATATGATAAGACAGACCACAGTGTTGAACTCCCATGGTACTGTTGGTCTGCACTGGTAGTACACAGCCTCATGGAACCTGTGGTTTACAAATCACACAACTCTCACTGATGCTTTCACAACATGACAGGACCTGCTGGCTTCACATCAAGCATGAGGTCTTATTGATAGAATCAGAATTACAGACCAGACCATGCGAGACTCTTTCACATTTGACTCCTTAAGCTCTGAAATAAGTTCATGACTGCTTTTCAAATACATTTCTTTTTTTCTTTTTACTTATTTGCAGATTTTCATTCAGTGGTTCATATAAATTATCAAGTATCATAATCCATTGATTCATGAATGTCCATCATTGTTAGTGGTGTCATCTTGTTGGGTTATATATTCAGACTCACATCTTTCAAGGAATAGTGTCTTAGAGTTTACAAATAATGTCCCCCAGTCTGCTCACAAATTGGAGGATCTGCTTTGTATCATAGCCTTGTAATAGTTATTTTGCTAGCTGCCAATAATACTTTAGGCTACATATCTTCTTTGTTTATTATCCTGTGTCAAGTTTCCCAAGAACAGCACAACAAATGTTTTCGGTATCTCACACTTTAGTAGGCCTATCTTGCTTATCACATGACCATTCCATGTTTGGACAGTTGTAAAATACTGTATATTGTCATGGTCAGCAGTCACACATCCAGATATCCTCCAACATGGTTGTTGCACCAACAACACTTTTCCTCTAATCGTTGGAGTCCTGAACATTTGAATTATATTTTTCCAACTGAATTCTCTCCATATTCCCAGACGACGTTGGGATACATCACTGAGGATACGTCCCAGATGCATCCATGCGATGTTAGCAGATCTTAGCATAAATTGAAATAGAAAATTAAGCTCTAAAGATATTTTAAAATATATTTTTGTGAACGGAAATGATAAATAAATTACCCGGATTTCGGGAGGTGTATAGGATAGCATTCGGAGAGGAACAATTGGCTGGCTACGTGAGACTAATGTGAAGATAACCTTTATTAACCCTATAGCTCTGTCTGTACTGGAAGTACACTTATCACTACTGGAGGTTGCTCAACACGACCTGTCAGTGCATACATAGTGTATTTGGCTCAGGGACAGACTGAGGAACATGTTCTCACATAGCTGCACAAAGGAGCTGTGTGTGTGTGTGTGTGTGTGTGTGTGTGTGTGTGTGTGTGTGTGTGTGTGTGACGTGTGTGTGTGTGTGTGTGTGTGTGTGTGTGAGTGTCCATGTGAGCTGTGGTTTGGTTCATAATTATTTAGTATGAAAGTCATCTATATACACATACGAATCTATGATGAAAGTCAAATTACTGTAAAAGTAATGATTCAATTCAATTCAATTCAATTTTATTATAGTGTCAAATCACAACAAGTTGTCTCAAGACACTTTACAACCAACAAAGATCCACCCAGAGCAAGCAAGCAATATTGCGACAATGATGATGATATGTATTTCATTTTTCACAATGGCACATCATGGCAGTGATGTGCCATCGTGTAAAATGACCACCATGCATGTAAAGTGACTCTCTAGTATAGTGCAAACCTGAAACCTGTGGCTGAGAATTGTTTGGTCACAGCTAAGAAATTTCACTGACTGTACACAACATACTGTACCCCATGCAGCTGATAACTAGTGACATCTGGTGACAAAAATATGATACTACACCTGTGTTGTATAATGTAAGAGAATTATGGCAGACCTTTCTACTAGAGAGAGAGAGAGAGAGAGAGAGAGAGGGAGGGGGAGCATGCCTTTAGAATGCATTTTTGACTGAAAAACAAACACAGGCAAAATCAAACTGTTTCGGCCCAGGCCGTGGCGTAACGGTCTGGGCACCTGACTGGTAATCCAGTCGCAGTGTGCCGCGGGTTCGACTCCCGAGCCCGACACAGCCTTTACTGCATGTCATCCCCCCATCTCTCTCCCGTTTCCTGTCAGCCTACTGTCTGTCCCTTCAAAAAATCAATAAAAGGCGTAAGCCGCAAAAAATATCTTAAAAAAAAAAATCAAACTGTTTCCTGTTTGCGTGTGTGTTTCCTGTACAGTGAAGGGGGAGTCAGAACCACAGGATGTTGCCGTCACGGCCACACCAGACTACTCAGAACCAGAGGATGGTGACAGTGACGTCACGGCCACACCAGCCTATGTATACTCAGACTACAATGACTACAACGTTGGCTTTGACTTCTACAGTAAGAACACTCCCACACACATCCTCCTGACACAGCAGTACTTTAATACTGACACAGTACTGCAGTATACTGTACTGTACTGTGCTTTAGCATTGACACAGACACACAGTAAACTAGTAGTCCTGACACAGTACATGGATCCCATGTAATTGTTTGGTTGCCTTTGCTACATTGCCTATGCCATGTGAAATAGGTTAAAAACAAAATATCATCATCATCATACTATAATTCAGTCAATGTCTGAATGTCTGCCTGTCTGTCTGAATGTGTGTCTGTGTCACTGTAACTGCTGTAGCTCCTCACTGCCTGCACCAATCGCTCCCACTTTTCCCATAATAATATGGAGGTCTTAACGAAGCCACAAGGAATCCAAGGAAAGTGAAAATTAGATTTTACGACCTACGGTCTGTGGGCTGTTATAGCGCCACCATGAGGCCGACTGATTACTTAATTACATTAATTTTTATAATTATTATGAACCTCCCCTCCAAGTGTTTTAACTGTAAATCCGACAGTATCTGAGAGAAAAATACTTGAGTTTTCGCATTTTCAAGTGGATGGGTAATTTTAATGCACTAATAAATTAATTATTAATCAATAATTTGTCAAATTGAAAAAAGGGCTTCGTTAAGACCTCCATATTATTATGGTCAATGTCTGTAGGAGAAGTGGGAGTGATTGGTGCAGGCAGTGAGGAGCTATGGCAGTGTTTCTTTTAGTATGATTATAGTATGATGATAAATTGTGCGTGTGTTGTATTGTGTCTCTAGCGGAGAAACCCCTGGAGAATGACAGTACGCAAGAAGTCTCAAACCCGAATGGTGGAAGTCCTCCTCAAACATACAACAAGGTATTCTCACATCACTATGATGATAAATTATTAAAGTTTTTCAGTTTTTCAGAAACAAATGATACTTTACTATATTGTACCTCTTATGCTCTACTTCCATAATATCGTAGCTTTTTATGTTACTTTTTTTCATCTTGTATCATCCTCTTCTTAGACTTCAGAACCAGAGGATGGTGACAGTGCCGTCACGGCCACACCAGACTACTCAGAACCAGAGGATGATGACAGTGCCGTCACGGCCACACCAGACTACTCAGAACCAGAGGATGATGAATACTCAGAGTGGACTACACCTGACTACGACTACAACGTTACCTTTGAATATGACTTCTACAGTAAGAACACTCCTCCTGACACAGCAGCACTGCAGTACTTTATTACTAATACAGTATTAAATTCAATTCAATCCAGTTCAAATTTATTAAAGTGTCAAATCACAACAAGTTGTCTCAAGACACTTTACATGTAAGTACAAGATCTCCCTGCTAACCCACCAGTGCATCCACGGCAACGCTCCCTCTTACCTCAAGGAACTTGTCACCCTGGCCTGACCAAGCAATTTTGCGACAGTGGTAACAGTACCGCTATATATTGTACTGTGCTGTGCTTTAGCACTGACACAGACACACACTATACTAGTACTATTAGTACTGACACAGTCTACACAGCAATCGTTCGATAGAAGGCTACTGGAACCTACAGTGCTATACTGACACCCTAATTACTAGTGTTGAGCGCAGCAATTTCCCCAAATAGGGACACCAGGTTGAAGGTGCTTAAAAGACTCGTTAGTGGCCATCAACAGTGTCATTTTGACAATGCTTTGCATTTTTGCCAAATATTTGTCCTAGAAAAGGGATGCTAGGCTTCATGTGGTCCGCTCCTTCTACACCAACCTTCTCCTTGTTCCCATGACCATGGGCGGCCGGGCCTTAAATAGGTTGTGTGTGTGTGTGTGTGTGTGTGTGTGTGTGTGTGTGTGTGTGTGTGTGTGTGTGTGTGTGTGTGTGTGTGTGTGCGTGTGCATGCGTGCGTGCGTGTGTGTGTGTGTGTGTCTCTAGCGGAGAAACCCCTGGAGGATGACAGTACTGAGCTGCAGTACTCAAACCCGACTGGTGGAAGTACTCCTCAAACATACAGTATCAAAAAGGTATTCTCACATCACTGTGACATGATGTCATTCTAAATTTTAAATTCATTTTTTCCCCCCACTGACTGTGGAAATCCTCCATTTCTCTAAAGTCCAGTTTTCAGAAACAAATAATAGGCTACTTTATATTATAGCTCTTTTGCTCTAGTTCAAATCCATAATATCGTTTCTTTTTATGTTTCTTTTTCATAAATTAATCTTGTGTCGTCCTCTTCTTAGACTTCAGAGATTTGTCTCTTAACTGCAAGTGTCCTGTTGGGATGGGCTGTTCAGCAGATCCTATGACCGGTCACGGTAACGTCACAACCACAACACCAGTATTTATTAACAGTTTGCAGAATTACAATACATTTACAACACAACTCAATACAAAAACTGTTAACTGTGGACGACACCATAAAGCATTACACTTGCTTACAATAGAGCCCACCGTTTTCAATTAATCAAAACATTTAGAGACGTACAAATATACACTTCTATAGACTATATAGCCAAAAACAGGAAATCATCATAGAGGTAAAAAAATAAAAACATATAGTGAGGGGAAAGGAGGGTGGGTGGGGATTCAGATTTTACGGGGGCCAGTTTCGAATTGCAGCCGTCCGTAAGTGCCCTTTGAGAGCGATTTTGAAGGAGTCAAGGGATTTGCATGTCTTAATGACTGTTGGTAGGGTGTTCCACATTTTGCTGGCATAGGAGCGAAATTAATTTTGTCCCTTGTTAGTGCTGAATAGATAGATAGATAGATAGATAGATAGATACAATTTACAATTTACAATTTAGGCATTTAGCAGACGCTCTTAATCCAGAGCGACTTACATTTAGGCAAGAACAAAAGCATGGGAATACATCACATAAAAGCATTTATCATGAAACATGCGTAAGATAAGAAGGTAACAGTGGAATATCTATATGATGAAACTATACATACACTATACATAATAAACTATACATATTCACTACTATGCTATACATATGTACTATGGCGTGCTATGACTATATACAATACAATTATAGTGCTGTCTACATAACATGCTATAAGTCTGTGTCAAATGCTATCTAAGCCAACAGAAATGCTATGTAAGGGGTTAGGGTAAGTGCTATGGGCCATGATGGAGTCTGAAAAGGTGGGTTTTCAGGCTACGGCGGAAGATTGGGAGTGATAGATAGATAGATGACATACACTGTACAATATTTATAACACATACATGCTGTATTTGTTGCAGCAAACAGACCAACTCCTGTCTCTGCTCAGACAGACCTCATCGACTGACCGTCAACTATACAAACCCACATCAGAGGAAGCAGACAACCAGACTAGATGCTCTGATCATCCAGGGTCATCCAGGATATTTCATGACAATATCAATGTATTTTTTTAAATAAATTTGAAAAAATATTTTATATGTATCTGAATTTGAATGCATGTCTTTTTGGGTAAAGTCAATCAACAGTATGCATACTGTACAACACGCACACACTCACTCACTCACTCACACAGATGACAGGAAAAACCCAACCCAAAGTGTGATGCTGGGTCACCACCTTAGAGTATATATGAATAGAGAAGGCACCCAGCGGAAACCCTAAGGCGAAATGGACATAGTGGCCGAATTTGATATTGCAGCCTGGCCCCAAACACATGAACACGCTGGTCCGTTGACTATCATTGTGCACGTTCACGACGGCAGCACGCTCGTGCGCGTTCGTGCACGTTCAACGGCAGCGCGTTCATGTGTTTGGAGCAAATCCATCCCAGAATGCAATCTGTTCCTACCCGGAAAGAGGAGTGAAATCGCCTCATGCGCTTTTGAGCAACTTAATGCAAGTGGATGGAAGGAGAACTCGGATGTCATCTCTATTCATATATACTCTAAGGTCACCACAAGCAACGGGAATAGTTTTCAATGCATCTTGACATAGATTGTCAAAGTCTCTGGAACTCTACTGGAGGAAGGAAACACCATTGTAACTAAAGACATTCCCTAAAACAATTGATGATGGTGGTGGTGAATACTGTCAGTCCAACATCTCCCAAGACTGGGAGCTTTTTTCACAGCAGCCATATCAACAAATATTTGTAGACATAAGGGAATCCATGAAGCGTAGATAATTGTACCTCAATCTGCTGTGTGACACAATATAATTAAAGTGCCTTTGTATCATATGATATTACTGAAATGAATCATACCTGCAGTTCTTCTGTGTGATGTTCGGCTCCAACACGAACACGGCCACTCGTCCTCTGAACAGAACTTGAGCTTTCTTGGCGTATTTAAACCATATTGCATGTAGCAGAATGAGTGAAAGAACACGGGATAACGACACAGAGTCCAGCCTCAGCTGTTTTTCTTGTACTTCTTGTAAAAGGTAATAGGTTTAACAACTGCTGACTTATACAGAATTCTTACCTAATTTGCATCAGAAAATAACAATCTCATGAGAGGTTGTAGTCTTTGTATTTAATATGTGGCATGCACTGACTAGTACCATTATACATGCATGATAATCTTGACACCAACAAAATGCACGATAAAAGGCATTTACAAAACACAAAAGAAATACTATTACATAGAAAAAGGAAGCTTCCTCCTGTGTGTGAGCCATCACAGAGAAGAGCAGCATCATCCAGATGACCGCCAACATCCTCTCAAGTACTCGCCTCAACTACAGCACTGCCTTAAGAGCCTCGCATCAGCTGGACCTGGCTGATGCACCATTCTAATGCCGTACTGTTTGTTCGCTGTGTGTCAGCCCCATTAACACACACACAGGCAGCTCTGCATGCTATTCTCATATCTATTTCACCATTCATAGAGTTGAGTAGAGCATCAGATCTGCGTGATTTCAGAAACAAACCATAATTAGAACAGATTATAGTCAATGGATATTTCAGACTGAAACTGACAAACATTTCGCTCCACACCATTTGAAAGTGGTAACGCGTATATCTATTCTACCTCTGAGCATAGACATGGTAACGCCCCGCCTGCCTCTGATTGGCCTACCGACACTGCCGGCCTTACCAGAGTTTCCTCCGAGGTGGAAGATATATGCTGGATAGTCTGCCGCGAGGTTACTCCGTGGTGGGAAATAAATAAATACGGTAATACAAGTGCAATATAATACAAGAAAATATTGTTTATGCCGTTGGCCTGTTTATTTGTATACATGTGTATATTTGAAACATTATTTTAGGGATCTTTATCTTTTTTATAGTATTTAGTTTAACACCTACACTTTAATTTAGAACACAGCCAAATCCAACCATACACATTCAATCAAAGCAAACGGCACAAGTTTAGTTTAGTTATTTCATTTATTTGTTTGCCTCTTCTACAAAAATTTTAGTTACAAGTTACTGTCACGCGTGCCAATAAAGCTGCCATTCTCTTGTAGGCTACTTGTATTATTTCCCACCACGGAGTAAACTCGCGTATCGGAGGTCATTCTGGTGAGACCATGGACGCTAGAAGGGCAGTGTCGGTAGGCCAATCAGATGCAGGCGGGGTGTCTATGCTCGGACGTAGAATAGATATATGCAGTCACCATACCCGTGAACTTGACACTTATATAAACAACAGCGCCACCCCAAGGTTACATAAAGCACTTGACATCGATACTCATTTGGCCCTTACACACCGGCCCCTAATTGTTAAGGCAGGCCTAACAATTCAAACAAACAAAACAAAATAAGGGCCAAAACATGTCCTGGCATTACATTGTCACTGGCCTTTCAGTCAAATACACAGTTAAATAAATGTACAATATATTTATTTCAATCAACCAACAGGTTGATTGGTTCTGTTGGGATAATCTAGCACACTTACAGTACATCGCTGATATCATACAGTAACTTGGATATCAATGACACTGTAATATAAAGACAGTTTTTCAGTCATCATTTAACAAATGTGGGGCATGTTATTGGCCTTCATTGTCATTGCACAGGGTACCAATACATGTATAGTAAAACAAAAACACAACTTCGACTGAGAATTATGATTGTATGACTTTTTCATTGAAATCATGCAACTTCCAGTTCATTTTTCACACAGGCCAGAATTAAATAACAACAATATAACAACAACATATATTGTAATTGTTGTTGTTAGCACAGTGTGTGGAGCATGCCACACCAACATGGATCGACAAATAAATGCTCTTGAATAGGGGTACATACGTTGGTTATAGGCATACCAACAGTCCTACAGTCATTAGTCCTACAACACCCGTTTGGGTTAAAAATCACCTGTGCTGGCCTGGGCCATGGCTCAATGGTCCCGTCACCTTGGCTGGTAACCCAGTCTGGCAGTGTGCCGCGGGTTCGACTCCCGATCCCGACGGCCTTTACTGCATGTCTTCCCCCCATCTCTCTCCCCTTTTCCTGTCAGCCTACTGTCTGTCCCTCCATAAAAAATATAAAATAAAGGCGAAAGCCAACATTAAAAAAAAAATCACCTGTGCTCCGTGGCCCCCGACGGAGCATTAGTCGGACATGCGCTGCTCCCGTGCTTGCGGTTATGGTTAGGTTAGGGTTTGAGGTGGGTTGTCGTTTGTCGGACCAATGACTAGTCTGAACTACATACTGCACCCGCTCCCGACATGTGTGGCAGGTTAAACCTGCCACAAACCCGTGGTGGGTTAAAAATCAAATGTGGCGTCCATGTGTATGCGGTTAGGGTTTTGGGTAGGTTGTGTATGACTGTAGGACTGTTGGTATGTCTAACCAAACACATGCACCACGTGTACTGTGTGACCTCAGGAAGAATTGCTGAGTCAGCAGTGCTGAGTCACAAATGCAATGTCAATGTCATATCGATCCTTTTTCACTGAACTCACTCACTCACTGAAGTACAGTTCATCAGTAGTTAATATACTGTATGTAAACAAAATAAAATCCAACTATAAACAAAACACAACAAGCAGTCAAAAACTTTGTGTTTGTGTCTTTTGGTAGGACATTCCACATTTCATGCAATGTTTTGTATTTTGGGGGAACAACGTCAGACGAGCCCCCTGGGGTGCAGAGGGGGCTCATCTGACGTTGTTGCAAGTCTCTCACCAACTCTCATCCATGACAATTCGTTATGCATTATTTCAATACCGGTCCTAAATGACCAGGGCCCACTCCACAGAAACTGCCCTGCTGGCAGTCACAGAAGCACTACATGCTGCCCAAGCTGCTTCCCACTCTGCAGTACTGATTCTCCTAGACCTATCAGCAGCATTTGACACAGTGAACCACCAGCTGCTCCTAGAAACCCTAGCGGAGCTAGGCATCGGTGGAACGGCACTAAAGTGGTTCTCCTCCTACCTCACCGATCGGACCTACCAGGTTTCCTGGAAAGGTCTGCTATCATCCCCCCGAACCCTCCAAACTGGGGTCCCACAGGGATCTGTACTTGGTCCCCTCCTTTTCTCACTGTACACTAAATCCCTTGGCACTATCATCTCTGCTCACAATATATCCTATCACTGCTACGCCGATGACACACAACTGTTCCTATCCTTCCCCCCCTCTGCCACTCAGGTGGAAGAGCGCATCACTGCATGCCTGGCTGACATATCACAGTGGATGTCCTCCAACCACCTCAAGCTGAACCCAGACAAGACTGAGCTTCTCTTCTTCCCAGCTAAGTCCTGCCCTATGCGGGAGCTAACTATTTCCGTAGACAACGCCCTGGTAACGTCTGTCCCAACAGCCAGGAATCTTGGTGTTGTCCTGGACAGTCAGCTCTCGTTCAAAGCTCACATCACAGCTGTCACTCGATCATGTAGGTTCACACTCTATAACATACGACGAATTAGACCGTTCCTCACCCAGGAATCAGCCCAGCTCCTAATCCAGACAACAGTCTTGTCAAAACTCGACTATTGTAACTCCCTCCTTACTGGCCTACCAGCATGTGCACTTAAGCCTCTCCAGCTGATCCAAAATGCAGCAGCTCGCTTGGTCTTCAACCAGCCAAAATTCTCACATGTCTCCCCCCTGCTCCGCTCCCTCCACTGGCTCCCGGTCGCTGCCCGCACAGAATACAAAACTCTGATGCTGGCATTCAAAGCAACCAAAGGTATGGCTCCCCCATATCTTACAAGTATGATTGAACCCTACAAACCCTCCCGCGCACTCAGATCAGCCAACGCAGGGAAACTGGAAGTACCCTCACTAAAAACGCCGGGACAACGCTCCACACGTCCCAAACTCTTCTCCCTTCTGGCTCCAAAACTGTGGAATGCACTTCCCATTGCAGTCAGAACTGCAGCATCACTCCCAATCTTCCGCCGTAGCCTGAAAACCCACCTTTTCAGACTCCATCATGGCCCATAGCACTTACCCTAACCCCTTACATAGCATTTCTGTTGGTTTAGATAGCATTTGACACAGACTTATAGCATGTTATGTAGACAGCACTATAATTGTATTGTATATAGTCATAGCACGCCATAGTACATATGTATAGCATAGTAGTGAATATGTATAGTTTATTATGTATAGTGTATGTATAGTTTCATCATATAGATATTCCACTGTTACCTTCTTATCTTACGCATGTTTCATGATAAATGCTTTTATGTGATGTATTCCCATGCTTTTGTTCTTGCCTAAATGTAAGTCGCTCTGGATTAAGAGCGTCTGCTAAATGCCTAAATTGTAAATTGTAAATTGTAACAATGCAGAGGTAGTCTCGCAGCTCTATGTTGGGTATAGTTGGATTTTATTTTGTTTTCATATACTGTATTACCTACTGATGAACTGTACTTATGAGTTCAGTGAAAAGGGATCGATTGGACATTGAGTTGAGGCATTAGTGACTCAGCAGTCAGCACTGCTGACTCAGCATTTTTTCACACACAGTACACGTGCCCCATGTGGTTGTTGCCCTGTCAAATACCCATCCAGCCAATTCCACATTTCTATGCTGAATTTAATTGAAATCATGCAACTTCCAGTTAATTTTCCACACAGGCCAGAATTATAATTATTATTACATGTGACTATCACTAGCAAGCAACAGCTGAGAAGACAGATGAGTAGGTTTATGTGATGTATAGATGTTTAAAAAAACTATAACAGAATCAAACTACAAGCTAGTGCACCAATTCTCATGACAATTAATTACCGGTATGCATTATTTCAATACCGGTCCTAAATGAACAATGTAGAGCTAGTCTCGCAGCTCTATGTTGGGTATAGTTGGATTTTATTTTGTTCTTCTTTAGATGCATTTGACCATATTGCTGGGCAATAGTCAATATGTGACAAAACAAAGGATTGTATAAGTAGTTGTAACCCATGTGAAGTGAGGGGTGCTCTCATACATCATCTCATTCCGGCCAATCACAATTTGCGTCCTCACTTTTGTCTTCAATGTTTGTATTTACGTAGTGTTTGTGTTTACACAAACACTCAAAACTGGCCATTCATTACCAATGGCATTCAATGTTCGTGTTAGGACAATGTTTGTGTTTACACAAACCCTCAAAGTTGGACATAGGAGGGGCTAGTGCCCTCAAAAATAGGCACCTGCTTGGTTATAGCCTGGTTCCAGACGAATGTGGTTGGCTAGTCACCATTTCGGCCGTGAAGTCCTCCCACAATTGAGAGGGGCCAGACTTAATCTGCATTGCAAAGACTGAAGGCTGGCTATGCGAGACTACTCCTTCTTATGATTGAAATTCTGCTCATTTGTGTTACTATGTTATTAATGTGAGTGGCCTGAGAAAGTCTTTCATAGCCAGACTTAATCTGCCGGGGGCAATATGCATGGCGAAGGCTGACTATGCGAGGCTACTCCTTCTTATGATTGAATTTCTGCTCATTTGTGTTACTATGTTATTAATGTGAGTGGCCCGAGAAAGTCTTTCATCTATTGGAACACCCAGCAATCTGGCCTCCTTAATTTGTTCAATATGAATTCCATGCAAAGAAACAGTTTATCTGTGGTCCTGGTCCATAACAAGACATTTGTCTTGTTTTGGAAATAGTAAGTTTCATCTTATTTTCAGTAACCCATTAAGAGATCTGCATGACCTCATCATGTAGTATACTGCTCAGGTCTGTACCATTCTCTGCAAAAGCATATTGTACCACAATATGTTTTAATACTTCAACATACTATATGCAAAAACCTTTTGGACATTTCATCATCTACTCATTTATGTCTTATGTGAACACCCCAGGCAGTTTTTAAGTTGCTCGATTCAGTATTTAGATATTTATTTTTTATTTATTTATTATGTTCATTTTAGCTGAACCGGCCCCTTCCTATATCAACTCATTGTAACTTCAAACTCCATTTTAACCATGATAGATTCATCAAAAATACCTGTCTTTTTTGGTTTTTCATTTACTGTTTTCATTTATTTTTAATAAATATTTTTTGATTCTTTAGTCTCCTCCGTCCTCATTCTTTTCCAAAAACAATTATTAAAAATTATACAACAATTATATGTTGAAATAATCAGCAATTTCTTGGGGCTTGGTGATGAAGCCTTCACCTGATTCAATAAATGATGGTGTTTTACTAATTTTATCTAGATTGTAGCCAGCTCAATATATATATATTCATAAATCCTTATGAATCATTTATTTTATAATATGTCAAAATGTTCTTCTTCATATGGGCCACGTGTATTGGGAAAGCCCTGAAAAAAAGAGTAAAATGGGCTGATGCCCATGTCTGATTACATACCCATCCAGACAGACACTTTGGACTTTGGAGTAAACATCAGTTGAAGGCCGGGGAACCGGGGATCTTTATAAAGACCAGCAGCTTCACTCATCAACTACACATCCCACGGATCCAGAACGAGAACGAGCAGCAGTCAGTATCACTGGCATAATGTGCGCTCTGTACAAACTGATTGCTCTGGTTGCATTAGCTCTGAGCTGCAGAGCACAGCTCACCCCAGAAGAATGTCAACCCCTGACCAAGACTCTGTCAGCCGCCGACATGCACAAGGTTAGTCTCATGTCTACTTTATTCTAATGTCCAATGCTTATTGTCTATGTAACATCTACTATCGTCTACTTTATTCTATGTTCTCTGTCTTGTGTCTACTGTCATATCATGTCCACTGTCAGATGAATGAATGCCTACTGCCTAATGTCTATACCGATTTCCAATGCCCACTGTCTAATTTCTACTGTGTTCTCATATTCACCTCAGATCTACGGCCACTGGGTGCTGGCTGCAGCATTCGCAGATTTCGAGGCAGGTTTTGAAATGATTGCCAACATTTCCACTTCTCACCTTGATCTGTTCTTGAACAATGACAAGAATACCATTCACTACAATGAAATGAACAAAGACCTGTAAGTACTTGTATTCACTTAAAGGTGCCGTAAGGGTCAAAACTAAAAGGTTCAATATTCTAATAATTGCTATAGAGAGCTACAGTAACAGGGGTCTCTCTGACTCTCCAACTCTTTAGTAAACAGAAAATACTTTTTTTTAGGTGGGTCACAAATATCTTCCAATCAGGAAAGAGAACCTATGTAACTGCTTAAAATTTACATTGTTTCACATCCAATATTATGAAGTTGTAGAATTGCTATTTTCACTATTTTGAATAGCACTGCATGTACAGTACTATAACTACAACTATAAAGATTACTATGAAGTTGTTAAAACTTCTTTCTTTATATTCTTTCTCTCTCAAATGGCCATGTGTGTGTGTGTGTGTGTGTGTGTGTGTGTGTGTGTGTGTGTGTGTGTGTGTGTGTGTGTGTGTGTGCACGTGTTAATGTGTGCATGTGTGTTGTCATGCAGAAATGGCGTATGTGTGAGTCGCTCTAGTGATGCCACTGTGGTGAACGGAGTGAGCACAGCTCTCACTCTGCATCTTGGTGAATTTGGTGAGTTCCAGACTATAGATACAAGATATGAGATGAAGAGATGAGATGAAGAGTTGAGATGAGATGAGTCAAGCTGTTAAACAGCAATGAGGAAATACAGCAGAGGTGCAGTATAGACTGTAGAGTAAGAGTCAAGAACCAAATCAATGCAAATGAGAACAGAAATAAAAGTAAACAAAATACTGGCCCTTGATAGCTGCAGTGAACATTTGTACAGAGTACAGACTATCAATTAATATAATATACATATATATATATATTTATATATATATTATATATATATACATATTTAAATATAAATATAAGCACACAGTGAATATATTTACACATGTGTGTGTGTGTGTGTGTGTCTGTGTGTGTGTGTGTGTGTGTGTGTGTGTGTGTGTGTGCGTGTGTGTGTGTGTGTGTGTGTGTGTGTGTGTGTCTGTGTGTGTGTGTGTGTGTGTGTGTGTGCGCGTGTGTGTGTGTGTGTGTGTGTGTGTCTGTGTGTGTGTGTCTGTGTGTGTGTGTGTGTGTGTGTGTGTGTGTGCGTGTGTGCGTGTGTGTGTGTGTGTGTGTGTGTCTGTGTGTGTGTGCGTGCGTGTGTTCCAGTGAAGGAACAGGGTGGTGTACAGTCTAACTATAATGCAGATGCAGATGTGGTCTTCTACCAGACCTGTCCTAACTGCCTGGTCAGAATCTACAAAGCAACCTACTCTGGACAAGAGGCACGAGTTGTCTTCTTCTACAGTAAGTCACACACTAACACATGCACACGTGTTGCCTGGTACAACTTTGTCTGCAGAGTGTATGTTTATTTTCTTACACAGTGTGTCTGTACATTGAGCATTTTTTTGCTCTCCATAAGCTCCACAATAAGATTTGTGTGTGTCTGTTTTCGTGTTTGTAGGAAGAAATGGTAGACATATTATGGACGTTGAGAAGTTGAGAGCTTATGAAGAATCCATGAAGAAACAAGCAAAATGTCTGAAATTCTTACCCGATCCTCACTACATGCATGATGGGAAGACTGGTATGTATTATTAATATTATCCGGCCAAAGGCCGGAGGCTGTGCTTTCACCCCTGTCTGTCCATCATTTTTATAAATATTTAACCTATTATATTAACCACAGCTTGTGATAATAACTACATTGGATCCATTGGAACACACATTATTATTATTTTTTATCTCCTGAATAGAAACTACTAGCTGCAGAGCACAGCTCACCCCAGAACAATGTGCACCCCTGACCAAGACTCTGCCAGCTTCTGAGATTAACAGGGTTAGTCTCATGTCTAATGTTTGCTATCTTCTAATGTCCACTGTCTAATGTCTACTGTATTCTGTCTAATGTCTCCTGTAAATCAACTTAGTCAAAGCATAGCTGCTGCTTAGTAGCAGAAATGGGAATTAAGAAATATGTTAAAAAATATATTTTAGAATATATTTTCGTGAACTGAAATGACGAACAGATTTATTCAGCTTTCATGGGGTGTAGTTCCAGACTCTAGCATTCAGGAGGTGTAGTTTCAGACTCTCTAGACTATAGCATTATGGAGGTGTTTAGCTCCAGACTCTATAGCATTCAGGAGGTGTAGTTCCAGACTCGTTAAGACTATAGTATTCAGGAAGTGTATAGCTCCAGACTCTATATAGCATTCAGGAGGTGATAGCTCCAGATTCTATAGCATTCAGGAGGTGTAGTTCCAGGCTCTATATAGCATTCAGGAGGTGTAGTTCCAGACTCAGCATTCGGAGAGTGTGGAATAGTTGTATGGCTACGTGACAGTGACAGGCGAAACCATATGCATTGATACTACATACCTGTCATTCCATTATTAATCTGTATTTGAGGTCTGTGATCTCTGTTCCCTGTGTTACGTTAGTTCACTGTATGTGAGGTCTGTTGTCTGAACCACCTAATAAAGTAGTAAAATAAAACTGAATGTGACCCCTCAGATCTACGGCCACTGGGTGCTGGCTGGAGCGTTCGCAGATTTCCAGGCAGGTCTCGAAATGATTGGCAAGATTTCCACCTCTTACCTTGATCTGTCCCTGTCCTTGAACAATGACAAGCCTACCATTCACTACCATGAAATGAACAAAGACCTGTAAGTAGCCTACTTGTAGCCACTGCAAGGTGCAAATGTTCTTTCTCAAATGACAATTTTACAGACATCACTGTGTTTCAGCTCATTGTTTGACTAAGACTGTGTGTGTGTGTGTGTGTGTGTGTGTGTGTGTGTGTGTGTGTGTGTGTGTGTGTGTGTGTGTGTGCGCGTGCCTGCAATGTGCATGCATGTGTTTGTGTGTTGTCATGCAGAAATGGGAAATGTGTGAGTCGCTCTAGTGAAGCCACTGTTGTGGACGGAGGGAGTACAGCTCTCACTCTGCGTGTTGGTGAATTCGGTGAGTTCCACACTATATAAAGATAAGATAAGACATAGGATATAGGATATAAGATATTAGATATATAGGCCTATACTGTATGCATGACTGTTTATCTATGTGTACTTGCTGGACGTAATACCATCAGGATTCAATATAAGATATGAGATTAAATTAAATGAAATTTCTTTCAGATGCTTCAGTTCAGGATACCATTAACCATTTATTGCAATGCTATTGCATTCAATAGTTTGTCAGTGTGTCTCTGCTCCTGTCATATACTGTATCTTAACACAGAATCTGAGATCACAAACCCCCCCCAGAAGCAAAGCATAAGATACAGTGTGTGTGTGTGTGTGTGTGTGTGTGTGTGTGTGTGTGTGTGTGTGTGTGTGCGTGTGCGTGTGTATGTGTTTGTGTTCCAGTTAAGGAAGAGGAAGGTGTACAGTCTACGTATAATGCCGATGCAGATGTGGTCTTCTACCAGACCTGTCCTAACTGCCTGGTCAGAATCTACAAAGCAATGTACTCTGGACAAGAGGCACAAGTTATGTTCTTCTACAGTAAGTCACACACGTTTGTTTGTTTATTTTCTTACACAAGCACTTTTTTTGTTCTCCATAAGGTCCTCAATAAGGTTTCACACTAATTCCTCAACCGTGTGTGTGTGTGTGTGTGTGTGTGTGTGTGCGCGCGCGCGCGTGCATGATTGTAGGAAGAGAAGGAAAACATCTGGAGGTTGAGAAGTTGACAGCTTATGAAGAATCCATGAGGAAACAAGCAGAATGTCTCAAATTCTTACCCGATTCTAACTACATGTATGATGGGAAGCCTGGTATGTATTTATTGTTATAATCTGTGCAAAACTTTGCATGCACATATCCCAAGGATATGGTGGCTCATTGTTACTGCCTCAAAGCTTTCAAATCGGCCTAATGGTGGCACTATAACAGGGTCTTTCATGTTTTGGCCTATACCTCTTGAACCATACAATCAATCTTTATTTTTCCTGATACATGAACTGCAGACGGACGGATGGACGTAGCCATGTACATTATTTATGTACCGTACACTAATTCCCTTCATTCAAAAAGGGGGGGAAACCATGACAATTTTTGCTTCCTGTATAATGACATTTCCAAAATATGGAGGCCAGGTTAAAATCCGTATTTCCGTCTGTGGGTCGGTTTTTATAAATATTTAACCAATCATACAGTATATGTATAGCTTATGACTAAATAATAACTACAACAGAACACATGTGTGTTTTTATTTCCTGAAAAGTAACTACTAGCTGCAGAGTAGAGTTCACCCCAGAACAATGTGAACCCCTGACCAAGCCTCTGCCAGCCTCTGACTCTGAGAAGTACAAGGTTAGTCTCATGTTTACTGCATTCTAATGACCAATAATACCTAATGTCTACCGTCTTCTAATGTTCTCTGTCTAATGTCTACTTTCTAAAGTTCTAAAGGTCTGATATCTACTATCTAAAATGTCTACCGTCTTATACTGTAATGTACACTGTCTGATGTTTTATGCCTAAGGCAGGGTTCTCAAACCTTTTTGGCCCTGCCTATACCCTTTGAGGGGAGAATTATTTCCAAGTCCCCCCTCATCCTCGCAACATTTCATTTCTATCCAAAGCTATCAAAGCTATCATTTCTATCAAAAGCCCTTGAATATGATGGAATTTGATTAAGGATTACTGTGATTATGCTAAATTCACATATATCACACATGATCACTACCAGCCACTCACAGGTAGGATCACTGCGTACTACTACAGTACCTGTCATTCCATTATTTCACCGTATCTGAGGTCTGTTTTCTCTGTTCCCTGTTTGTTACTATATTAGTTCACTGTATGTGAGGTCTGTTGTCTCTGATGTCTGCAGTCTCTGAACCACCTAATAAAGTAGTTAAATAAAATGTATTGAATGTGACCCCTCAGATCTACGGCCACTGGATGCTGGCTGCAGCGTTCGCAGATTTCGAGGCGGGTCTCGAAATGATTGGCAACATTTCCACTTCTCACCTTGAGCTGTCCTTGAACAATGACAAGAATACCATTCACTACATTGAAATGAACAAAGACCTGTAAGTACTCCACTTAAAGGTATATTCAGTGATTTCACTTAATTCAAATATCACTTATTTTTTTGTTTTGTTGTGATAATCCTCCCTACTATAGAGTGTGCTGACCATATAAGGAGTTCCTCCCTGTCCACAGTTAACCCCTGGGGGTCAAAAAACCTTAGGTTTCGTTTTTGACTCTCTATCCTGATTGGACGAAAGGCTGGGTCCCAGGCCAAAAAAGGTTTTTTGAGTGAAATCACTGAATATACCTTTAAAGGTGCAAAAGTTAATTTTCTTGCTTCCTCAAATGACAATTTCACAGAAATCACTGTGTAGGTTTTCAGCTGTGTGTGTGTGTGTGTGTGTGTGTGTGTGTGTGTGTGTGTGTGTGTGTGTGTGTGCGTGCATGTGTGCAACATGTGTGCGTGTGTGACTCATGCAGAAATGGCAAATGTGTGACTCGCTCTAGTGAAGCCACTGTTGTGAACGGAGAGAGTACAGCTCTCACTCTGCGTGTTGGTGAATTCGGTGAGTTCCACACTATATAAAGATAGGATGTAAGATATAGGATATAAGATAAGATATACAGTATACTGTATGCATGTTTATCTATGTGTATACTGGTATGTATAAGGCCGGATGTAATACCATCAGGAAGGATTGTTTTCTTTATGTGTAATGTGTCATATAATCCGTATGGGATGGGCCAAAATGGTGGCTTGACACAGAAATAATTCATTTAAAATTCATATAAAATAAGTGCTTAGATGAAATTAAATTAAATTAAATGACATATCATTCAGACACTTCAGTTCAGGATTACCATTAACCATTTATTGCAATGCTATTGCATTCAATAGTTTGTCAGTGTGTCTCTGCTCCTGTCATATACTGTAGATTATTTTAACACAGAATCTGTGATTACAAACCCCAGAGAAGCAAAGCATAAGATTCAGTGTTATTGACACATTAATGTGTTTGTGTGTGTGTGTGTGTGTGTGTGTGTGTGTGTGTGTGTGTGTGTGTGTGTGTGTGTGCGCGCATGGGCACGCATGTGTGTGTGTGTGTGTGTGTGTGTGTGTGTGTTTGTGAAAACCAGTGAAGGAAGAGGAGGGTGTACAGTCTAAGTATAATGCAGATGCAGATGTGGTCTTCTACCAGACCTGTCCTAACTGCCTGGTCGGAATCTACAAAGCAACCTACTCTGGACAAGAGGCACGAGTTATCTTCTTCTACAGTAAGTCACACACTAACACATGCATACATGTGTTGCCTGGTATGTACAATGACTGCTAGTCCTGACTCCTGAGTAACATGTTGTGCGTGCGTGTGTGTGTGTGTGTGTGTGTGTGTGTGTGTGTGTGTCTGTGTGTGTGTGTGTGCAGGAAGAGAAGGAAAACATCTGGAGGTTGAGAAGTTGATAGCTTCTGAAGAATCCATGAAGAAACGGGCGAAATGTCTGAAGTTCTTTGTCGATCCTCACTACATGTATGATGGGAAGTCTGGTATGTATTTTTATTATAATCCGTCCAAAGGCCGGAGACTGTGCTTTCACCCCTGTCTGTCCATCAGTGTGTCTGTCCGTATGACCGTAGGTCCTCTACGGTCTAGACTAGAGATGTATACGTACAGAGATTTCTTTCATTCAGAAAAGGGGGGAAAGCTAAATGTGGAGTTCAGGTAAAAAGTGGTTAAGTCTGTCTGTGGGTTTTATAACCAATTATAAGTATTAACCACAGCTTGTGATATACTAACTACATTGGATCTATTGTAACACACATTATTTTCTATCTCCTGAATAGAAAGCTGCAAAGCCCAGCTCACCCCTGCAGAACAATGTGCACCCCTGACCAAGACTCTGCCAGCTTCTGAGATTCACAGGGTTAGTCTCATGTCTAATGTTTGCTATCTACTAATGTCCACTGTCTAATGTCTACTATATTCTGTCTAATGTCTCCTGTATATCAACGTAATCAAAGCACAGCTGCTGCTTAATAGCAGGAATTGGATTTTTTTTTCTTTCTTTTTCGTGAACAGCTTCTTTACTCTTCTTTCAGGGGTGTAGTTCCAGACTCTATATAGCATTCAGGAGGTGTAGTTCCACACTCTGCATTCAGGAGGTGTAGTTCCACACTCTCTAGCATTCAGGAGGTGTAGTTCCAGACTCTATATAGCATTCAGGAGGTGTAGTTCCACACTCTGCATTCAGGAGGAGTAGTTCCAGACTCTCTAGCATTCAGGAGGTGTAGTTCCACTCTATATAGCATTCAGGAGGTGTAGTTCCAGACTCTCTAGCATTCAGGAGGTGTAGTTCCAGACTCTATATAGCATTCAGGAGGTGTAGTTCCACACTCTGCATTCAGGAGGTGTAGTTCCAGACTCTCTAGCATTCAGGAGGTGTAGTTCCAGACTCTATATAGCATTCAGGAGGTGTAGTTCCAGACTCTCTAGCATTCAGGAGGTGTAGTTCCAGACTCTATATAGCATTCAGGAGACTGTGGACTAGTTATATAGCTACAGTACGTGACATATAGTGACTGGCGAAACCATATGCATTGATACTATACGTACCTGTCATCCCATTATTACACTGTATTTGATGTCTGTTATCTCTGTTCCGTATGTGTTATGTTAGTTCACTGCATGTGAGGTCTGTTGTCTCTGATGTCTGTAGTGTCTGAACCACCTAATAAAGTAGTACAATAAAACGTACTGAATGTGACCCCTCAGATCTACGGCCACTGGGTGCTGGCTGGAGCGTTCGCAAATTTCCAGGCGGGTCTCGAAATGATTGGCAAGATTTCCACATCTTACCTTCATCTGTCCTCGAACAATGACAAGAATACCATTCAATACCTTGAAATGAACAAAGACCTGTAAGTACTCGTCCACTTAAAGGTACAAAAGTACTTTCTCAAATCACAATTTTACAGACATCACTGTGTAGGTTTTAAGCTCATTGTTTGACTAAGACTGTGTGTGTGTGTGTGTGTGTGTGTTGTCATGCAGAAATGGCAAATGTGTGAGTCGCTCTAGTGATGCCACTGTTGTGAACGGAGAGAGTACAGCTTTCACACTGCGTGTTGGTGAATTTGGTGAGTTCCACACTATATAAAGATATGATAAGACATAGAATATGAGATATATACTGTATACCGGTACATATTTATCTATAAGGCCGGATGTAATACCATCAGGAAGGATTGTTAATGTCAGCGGTTTTCTTATTGTGTAATGTGTCATATAATCACATAGGGATCGGCCAAAATGGCGGGATGACACGGAAATAAAATTTTAATTCATGTGTGTGTGTGTGTGTTTGTGTGTGTGTGTGTGTGTGTGTTTGTGAAAACCAGTGAAGGAAGAGGAGGGTGTACAGTCTAAGTATAATGCAGATGCAGATGTGGTCTTCTACCAGACCTGTCCTAACTGCCTGGTCAGAATCTACAAAGCAACCTACTCTGGACAAGAGGCACAAGTTATCTTCTTCTACAGTAAGTCACACACTAACACGTACACATTGTGTCTATAGTAGTGTCTATAGTGTAGAGTGCCGATTTTTGTTCTCCATAAGGTCTTCAATAAGGTTTCACAATATACTGTGTGTGTGTGTGTGTGTGGCGTGCGTGCGTGATTGTAGGAAGAGAAGGAAAACATCTGGAGGTTGAGAAGTTGACAGCTTATGAAGAATCCATGAGGAAACAAGCAGAATGTCTCAAATTCTTACCCAATTCTTACTACAAGTATGATGGGAAGCCTGGTATGTATTTATTGTTATAATCTGCGCAAAACTTTGCATGCACATATCCCAAGGATATGGTGGCTCTTTGTTACTGCCTCAAAGTTTTCAAAACAGCCTAATGGTGGCACTATAACAGGGTCTTTCATGTTTTGGCCTATAACTCTTGAACCGTAGGTTCTTTATTTTTCCCGATACATGAACTACAGTTGGACGGACGCAGACATTACATTTATGTACCCTTCGTTCAAAAAGGGGGAAACGATGACAATTTTTGTCTACTGTATAATGACATTTCGAAAATATGTTAAAAATGCTTACTCCTGTCTGTGGGTGGGTTTTAGAAATATTTAACCAATCAGATATGTTTAGCTTATGACTAAATAATAACTACAACAGAACACACGTTTGTTTTTCTATTTTCTGAAAAGTAACTACTAGCTGCAGAGCAGAGTTCACCCCAGAACAATGTGAACCCCTGAACAAGCCTCTGCCAGCCTCTGAGAAGTACAAGGTTAGTCTCATGTTTACTGTATTCTAATGACCAATAATACCTAATGTTTACCGTCTTCTAATGTTCTCTGTCTAATGTCTACTTTCTAACGTCTGCGGTCTGATATCTACTATCTGAAATGTCTACTGTCTTATGCTGTAATGTACATAAGCATAAGTAGCTTGCTGCCATAGCAGAAATGGGAATACCAAAAGAAATATTAAAAATATATTTTAAAATATTTTGACAGCTTCCTTTCTCGTGTAATAATGGAATGACAGGTAGTATGTATGCAGTGATACTACCTGTCATTCCATTATTACACTGTATTTGAGGTCTATTATCTCTGATACCTAGTGTTTTGCTAGTTCACTGTATGTGAGGTCTGTTGTCTTCGATTTGTGCAGTCTCTGAACCACCTAAAAAAGTAAAATGTATTGAATGTGACCCCTCAGATCTACGGCCACTGGGTGCTGGCTGCAGCGTTCGCAGATTTCGAGGCGGGTCTCGAAATGATTGGCAGCATTTCCACTTCTCGCCTTGATCTGTCCTTGAACAATGACAAGAATACCATTCACTACAATGAAATGAACAAAGACCTGTAAGTACTTGTATCCACTTATAGTTAGAGAAACTTAGCTAAATGTGTGGCAAATCTGCAAAGAAAATTCCTACCACTAGGTATCTACTATTACATATACATTTGTTCCAACCCATCTCCCTTGAGAAACTTTGTGACAGCTGCTGAAAGTTGGGGTACCATTAACAACCAATATAAGGCAAAATTCTCAACATTTCATTATGCTTTAAGACTTAGTTAAGTAGCATGTGACGTGTCAAACTATAGGGGGTTTTCATGATGCTGAATCCATTCCAAGCATTAGTTTTGCACGAAAACACTCCTTGGGCTAAATTTGGCCATAGCCACATTTGTGATGACAGCTATGACCATCTTTAGGCGAAGGAGGGTTTTTTGTGCAAAACTATAATTCAGAATCATGAAAACCCCCTTTGACACGTCACATGCTACTTAAATTATAATAAAATGTGGAAAAATTTGCCTTATATTGGTTGTTAATGGTACCCCAACTTTCTAGCCTGACACTCAGTCTGGCTAGACATATTTTCTTAATGGGCGTGGCTAGCGATTCAGGGCTGGAGCCAGGCTACCAACTTTCAGCAGCTGTCACAAAGTTTCCCAAGGGAGTTGGGTTGGAACAAAATTATATGTGATTGTAGACACCTTTATGAAGACTAGTGGTAAGCAATTTTTTGCAGATTTGCCAATATTTAGCTAATTTTCCCTTATTAAAGGTGAATTTTCTTTCTGCCTCAAATGACAATTTTACAGACATCACTGTGTAGGTTTTCACCTGTGTGTGTGTGTGTGTGTGTGCAACGTGTGTGCGTGTGTGTCTCATGCAGAAATGGCAAATGTGTGAGTCGCTCTAGTGAAGCCACTGTTGTGGACGGAGGGAGTACAGCTCTCACTCTGCGTGTTGGTGAATTCGGTGAGTTCCACACTATATAAAGATAGGATGTAAGATATAGGATATAAGATAATAAGATTATACTCTATGCATGTTTATCTATGTGTATACTGGTATGTATAAGGCCGGATGTAATACCATCAGGAAGGATTGTTGTTTTCTTTTTGTGTAATAATCCGAATGGGATGGGCCAAAATGGTGGCATGACACGGAAATAAAAATGTCATTCATTCATTCAATATAAGATAAGTGATTAGATGAAATTAAATATTTCAGTTCAGGATTACCATTAACCATTTATTGCAATGCTATTGCATTCAATGGTTTGGTAGTGTCTCTGCTCCTGTCATATACTACTGAAATCACGATCCCCCCAGAAGCAAAGCATAAGATACAGCGTTATTGACTTTGTGTGTGTGTGTGTGTGTGTGTGTGTGTGTGTGTGTGTGTGTGTGTGTGTGTGTGTGTGTGTGTGTGTGTGTGTGTGTGTGTGTGTGTTCCAGAGAAGGAACAGGATGGTGTACAGTCTAAGCATAATGCTGATGCAGATGTGGTCTTCTACCAGACCTGTCCTAACTGCCTGGTCAGAATCTACAAAGCAACCTACTCTGGACAAGAGGCACGAGTTCTCTTCTTCTACAGTAAGTCACACACTAACACATGCAAAAGTGTGTTGCCTGGTACGTACAATGACTGCTAGTCCTGACTCCTGAGTAACATGCTGTGTGTGTGTGTGTGTGTGTGCAGGAAGAGAAGGAAAACATCTGGAGGTTGAGAAGTTGATAGCTTCTGAAGAATACATTAAGAAACAAGCAAAGTGTTTGAAATTCCTTGTCGATCCTCACTACATGTATGACGGGAAGCCTGGTATGTATTATTATACAGTCGGAGACTGTGCTTTCACCCGTCTGTCCATCAGTGTGTCTGTCATAGAGACGTACATACGATTTCTTTAAATCAGAAAAAGGGGTAAAGCAATGACAATTACAAAATATGGAGTCCAGGTAAAAAGTGGTTACGTCTGTCTGTGGGTAACAGTGGGTTTTATGAATATTTAACCAATTCTAAGTATTAACCACATGCTTGTGATATAATAACTACATTGGATCCATTGGAACACACATTATTTTTTATCTCCTGAATAGTAACTACTAGCTGCAGAGCACAGCTCACCCCAGAACAATGTGCACCCCTGACCAAGACTCTGCCAGCTTCTGAGATTAACAGGGTTAGTGTCATGTCTAATGTTTGCTATCTTCTAATGTCCACTGTCTAATGTCTACTGTATTCTACTTAATAGCAGGAATGAAAATTAGATTTTATGCTAAAAAATATATTTTAGAATATATTTTCGTGAACAGAATTGACAAACAGATGACAGCTTCTTTACTCCAGACTTTATATAGCATTCAGGAGGTGTAGTTCCAGACTCTATATAGCATTCAGGAGGTGTAGTTCCAGACTCTACAGTATATAGCATCCGGAGATTGCAGAATAGTTATATGGCTATGTGAGACTATAGTAACATAGTGACATGTGAAACCATATGCATTGATACTACGTAACTGTCATTCCATTATTACACTGTATTTGAGGTCTGTTATCTCTGCTCCCTGTGTGTTACTATGTAAGTTCACTGTATGTGAGGTCTGTTGTCTCTGATGTCTGTAGTGTCTCAACCTCCTAATAAAGTAGTAAAATAAAACGTACTGAATGTGACCCATCAGATCTACGGCCACTGGGTGCTGGCTGGAGCATTCGCAGATTTCCAGGCGGGTCTCAGAATGATTGGCAAGATTTCCACATCTTACCTTCATCTGTCCTCGAACAAGGACAAGAATACCATTCAATACCTTGAAATTAACAAAGACCTGTAAGTACTTGTATCCACTTAAAGGTGCAAAAGTGCTTTCTCGAATGACAATTTTACAGACATCACTGTGTAGATTTTCAGCTCATTGTTTGACTAATACTGTGTGTGTGTGTGTGTGTGTGTGTGTGTGTGTGTGTGTGTTGTCATGCAGAAGTGGCAAATGTGTGAGTCGCTCTAGTGATGCCACTGTTGTGAACGGAGAGAGTACAGCTCTCACTCTGCGTGTTGGTGAATTTGGTGAGTTCCACACTATATAAAGATAAGATATAGGATATAAGATACCAGTAAGACGCCTGAGGCCGAGAAGCGTTGCGTGCGCGTTGGGTGGCAGCGGGGGCAGTGTCTTGAGTGTACAGGGTTTAGTTTTCGCCAGCTGCCGGGCGCGGCTGCACAAATAACTTTGGGGCAGGCCCGTCTAGAGTTTAAATGGACAGGTATCAGTCAAAATGGAGACATCGAAGAGAAAGGATGGATGGGGAAGGATCAACATATAGAATGTCAGAACAGGTTCTGACATATATCCATGCATATACTAACATCATATATCTCCATATATAGGCTTAATTGCGACAGCAGGTCGCATTTGGATCTCCATCCCTGATGATGTCATGTGATGTCACGAGACCTGGGCTTTCCCCATGTATGGGGATTTTGAGTGATACACTGACTGACTGACGGGACATATACAATTCCATAGTTAACTGCGATAAGATATATACTGTATGCATGTTTATCTATGTGTACTGGTATGTATAAGGCCGGATGTAATACCATCAGGAAGGATTGTTACAGTTGTTTTCTTTTTGTGTAATGTGTCATATAATCCCATATGGGATGGGCCAAAATGGTGGCTTGACACAGAGATAAAAATGTAATTAATTAATCAATCAATATAAGATATGAGATGAAAAGACACTTCAGTTCAGGATTACCATTAACCATTTATTGCAGGGATGCACGATATAATTCGTAGCATATCGAAATCGGCCATACAAATGCCATATCGGTATTGGATTGGCCTCAAAATAATACACATTATTTTCACAGATGTAATAAATTTAATAATAATGTGACCGTCAATGGTTTTGTACTCGCAGAGCACCCCTAAATTATTGCAATGCTATAAATTGCATTAAATAGTTTGTTGGTGTGTCTCTGCTCCTGTCATATGCTGCAGATTATCTTAACACAAGATCTGAGATCACAAACCCCCAGAAGCAAAGCATATAAGATACAGAGAGTTATTAACACACTAAAGTAAAGTGTGTGTGTGTGTGTGTGTGTGTGTGTGTGTGTGTGTGTGTGTGTGTGTGTGTGTGTGTGTGTGTGTGTGTGTGTGTGTGTGTGTGTGTGTGTGTTCGGGTTCCAGTGAAGGAAGAGGAACATGTACAGTCTAATTATATTGCAGATGCAGATGTGGTCTTCTACCAGACCTGTCCTAACTGCCTGGTCAGAATCTACAAAGCAACCTACTCTGGACAAGAGGCACGAGTTGTCTTCTTCTACAGTAAGTCACACACTAACACGTACACAGTGTGTTTGTCTAAAGAGTGCAATGTTTGTTTATTTTCTTACACTTCTTTGTTCTCCATAAGGTCTTCAATAAGGTGTGTGTGTGTGTGTGTGTGTGTGACTGTGTGTGTGTGTGTGTGTGTGTGTGTGTGTGTGTGTGTGTGTGTGTGTGTGTGTGTGTGTGTGTGTGTGTGTGTGTGCGTGCGTGCGTGTGTGTGCGCTCGTGTGTGTGTGTGTGTGTGTTTGCGCGCGTGTGTGTGTGTGTGTGTGTGTGATTGTAGGAAGAGAAGGAAAACATCTGGAGGTTGAGAAGTTGACAGCTTATGAAGAATCCATGAGGAAACAAGCAGAATGTCTCAAATTCTTACCCGATTCTAACTACATGTATGATGGGAAGCCTGGTATGTATTTATTGTTATAATCTGCGCAAAACTTTGCATGCACATATCCTAAGGATATGGTGGCTCATTGTTACTGCCTCAAAGCTTTCAAATCGGCCTAATGGTGGCACTATAACAGGGTCTTTCATGATTTGGCCTATACCTCTTGAACCTTAGGTAGTACAATCAATCTGTATTTTTCCTGATACATGAACTGCAGTTGGACTGATGTAGACATTACATTTATGTACCCTTCGTTCAAAAAGGGGGGAAACTATGACAATTTTGCCTACTGCCTACTGTAATGACATTTCCAAAATATGTTAAAAGTGCTTACTTCTGTCTGTGGGTGGGTTTTAGAAATATTTAATTACCAATCATATGTATAGCTTATGACTAAATAATAACTACAACATTGGATCCATTAGAACACACATTGATTTTTCTATTTCTTGAAAAGTAACTACTAGCTGCAGAGCAGAGTTCACCCCAGAACAATGTGAACCACTGACCAAGCCTCTTCCAGCCTCTGAGAAGTACAAGGTTAGTCTCATGTTTACTGTACTCTAACAACCAATAATACCTAATGTTTACCGTCTTCTAATGTTCTCTGTCTAATGTCTACTTTCGAACGTATGTGGTCTGATATCAATTATCTAATCTTATATCTTATACTGTAATGTACACTGGTTAATGTTTTATGCCTAAAGCAGGGGTTCTCAAACCTATTTGGCCCAGGTTCCCCTTGGAGAGGACAATTATTTAAGTCCCCCCTCATCCTCGCAACATTTCATTTCTATCCAAAGCTACCAAAGCTATCATTTCTTTAAGGATTACTGTGATTAAGGATTACTGTGATTATGCTAAACTGACATATCACACACCATAATTCACTAGTGCCAACCCCCAAAAAGTATAATAATAATAATAATAATAAATAAATAAAATAACCAAAACAAAAATAAATAAAAATAAACATTAGAAGACAGTATGCATCAGTGGACATTAGGCCCACTTTGAGAACCATGGGTCTATCCAGTATCCACTGTCTGATGCATACTGTCTACTAATAATTGTTCCTGGACACTCTGGGGGAGGGAGGGATGGTTGGAACTTGGTCCAGTGGAGAGCTGCTCTGTACAGTGCTGCTGTGGACATGCAGCCGGACGATTAACAGTAGTAGTAACCAGACTGTTGCCTCCCACAACTTTCAAACGCTATTGCAAATGAAGTAGTCGAAGAAGCTTGCTGATTAGCAGAAATGGCAGAATATAGCAGAAATACTAAAACAATTATTACAAATGTTTTAAAATATATTTTCGTGAACGGAAACAGATGACAGCATCCTTTCTCGGCCTTCAGGAGATGTAGTTCCAGACAGACTCTATAGCATACGGAGATTGTGGAATAGTTGCCCGGCTATGGTTACCGGTACATGCAGTAGTGACTGGTGAAGATAGACCTCAGATAAAAACAGTGTAATAATGGAATGACATGTATAGGTTCTGTTGTCTCTGATGTCTGCAGTCTCTGAACCACCTAATAAAGTAGTTCAATCAAATGTATTGAATGTGACCCCTCAGATCTACGGCCACTGGGTGCTGGCTGCAGCATTTGCAGATTTTGAGGCGGGTCTCGAAATGATTGGCAGCATTTCCACTTCTGTCCTTGATCTGTCCTTGAACGATGACAAGAATACCATTCACTACAATGAAATGAACAAAGACCTGTAAGTACTTGTATCCACTTAAAGGTGCTGTAAGGGTCAAAACTAAAAGGTTTTAGATTCTGATAGTACTAATTGCTACAGTGCTACACTAACAGGGGTCTCCCTGGCTCTCCAACTCTTTAGTAAACAGAAAATACTTGTTTTTAGGTGGGTCAGCAATATTATCCAATCAGGAAAGACATAACCCTAGCTCATTGTCCAATTCCTATTTTTCCTTATTATTATTATTATTGATGTTTAAACACTTCCAATTCCATGGGCTTTCCTGTATCCTGTATGATCTCTCTGTGTTATTATTAGATAGTTAATTGGTTGACTAACATACTGTGTGTGTGTGTGTGTGTGTGTGTGTGTGTGTGTGTGTGTGTGTGTGTGTGTGTGTGTGTGTGTGTGTGTGTGTGCATGTTGTCATGCAGACGTAACGTATGTGTGGGTCGCTCTAGTGATGCCACTCTGGTGACTGGAGAGACTACAGCTTGCACACTGCATATTGGAGAATTCAGTGAGTTCCACACTACTGTATATAATATACAGATATAAGATATACAAGATGAGATGAGATGAGATGTTTGTGCGTGTGTGTGTGTGTGTGTGTGTGTGTGTGTGTGTGTGTGTTTGTGTAATCCAGTGAAGGAAGAGGATGGTGTACAGTCTAAGTATATGGCAGATGCAGATGTGGTCTTCTACCAGACCTGTCCTAACTGCCTGGTCAGAATCTACAAAGCAATGTACTCTGGACAAGAGGCACGAGTTATCTTCTTCTACAGTAAGTCACACACTAAAACATGCACACATGTGTTGCCTGGTACAATGACTGCTAGTCCTGACTCCTGAGTAACATGCTGTGCGTGCGTGCGTGTGTGTGTGTGTGTGCAGGAAGAGAAGGAAAACATCTGGAGGTTGAGAAGTTGATAGCTTCTGAAGAATACATGAAGAAACAAGCAAAGTGTTTGAAATTCTTACCTAATCCTCACTACATGTATGACGGGAAGTCTGGTATGTATATATGTATATTATTATAAGGTTATTGTTTTTGTACGGTTTCTGCCATTTTTTCACAGTTTTGGCAGTTCTGTGCTGTCGTTTTCCACGAAATTCAGCAATATGGTAGAGGGTCGTGAGAATCGCTCAAGAACTGAAGCTCACAGTCATTCGCCGAAGGACCTCTGACTTTAGATCTCCCAATGAGTCAATTATATGATTTGCTCGATTGACTTTTGACAACGTTAAAACAGCAACGTCAAAGATTTCCGTAGCCTGGTTAACCACTCCCCAGAATCTTCAAAGCAACCTACTCTGGACAAGAGGCACGAGTTGACCGAGTATACGGGTGCACCGGTCTAATCTTGAATGATGCAAGTCAGGAATGATACAAATTGTGAATCCATGCCTCATCCGGTTATTAACATGAGCTTGTGACTAAATAATAACTACAGGATCCATTTCTATTTCCTAAAAAGAAACTACTAGCTGCAAAGCACAGCTCACCCCAGAACAATGTGAACCCATGACCAAGACTCTGCCAGCATCTGAGATGCAAAAGGTTCGTCTCATGTCTACTGTATTCTCATGTCCGATGCCTAATGTCTACTTTCTAATGTCAACTATCTAATCTCCTATATAGTCTACAGTGTAGACTCTACACTGTCTAATGTCTCTCGTCTAATAATTGTTCCTGGACACTAAGGGGGAGGAAGGGTTGGAGTTAAAAGTAGCACTTGGGCAAGATTAACAGTATAACATAGCGACTTGTGAAACTGTATGCAGTTCCATTACACTGTATTCTGTATCTCTGTTCATTGTGTATCACTATGTACTGTGTTAGTGTTACTAATGTTCACTATGTGAGGTCTGTTGTCTCTGATGTTTGCATTCTCTGAACCACTTAATAGTATAGGCCTAAAGTAATTAAATAAAATGTATTGACCCCTCAGATCTATGGCACCTGGGTGCTGGCTGCAGCGTTCGTAGATTTCGAGGCGGGTTTCGAAATGATCGCCAAAATTTCCACTTCTCACCTTGATCTGTCCCTAAATGATGACAAGCGTACAATTCGCTACCATGAAATGAACAAAGACCTGTAAGTACCACTTACAGGATTTTTGGGGGGTTACAATAAAAAAGTTAAAGTTCTATATTCTGATTGTAATAATTGCTTTGTGTCGTCATGCAGACAGAACGTATGTGTGGGTCGCTCTAGTGATGCCACTGTGGTGAATGGAGAGTATACAGCTTGCACACTGCATGTTGGAGAATTCAGTGAGTTCCACACTACATAATATACAGATATTCAATTCACAACAAGTTGTCTCAAGACACTTTACATGTAGAGCAGAGACCCGACAGAGATCCCACCCTGAGCAAGCAATTTTGCGACAGTGGTAACGAAAAACTCCCCCTTAACTGGAACAAACGTCAAGCGAACCCAGACTCTAGGGTGGGCGGCCATCGGCCTCGACCGTGAAGAAACGTCAAGCGGACCCAGACTCTAGGGTGGGCGGCCATCGGCCTCGACCGTGTCAGGGGGGGATGAAAGGGAGCGAGAAGGAGAGATAGGGTATACAGATGCAGTAGTAGCAATAGCAGTAAAAATACATATAATAGTGTAAGATAGATGTAAATTGATAATCTATAGTGGTGTAGTAGGCCTATAGGAATGCTAAGATAATATGCAGTTTAGATTTGATATAAGGTATAAGATGATATAAGAGATGAGATGAGACAGCAGTGGGAAACAGAGAGGAACAGGAAAGAGTGAGAGTCAAGAACAGAAAAAAAAGAAGAAAATAAAAATAAAATAAAATATTGACCTGCTGGCCCTTGATATCTGCACTGAATCTCTGAATGAATTAATGTGTACAATCTATCAATACATATTATGTATACTACAGTGCATATATGAATATATGACTTCCATCCAAGTGTTCTTATTAAAACTTTAACATGTTCATTATCATTACATTCTTATTTTGAATGGGAAGTGTGCTTGCAGTGCAAGCAGGATACAGTGTGTCACAGGATACAATGAACCACATAAAAACACAATGTGTGTGTGTGTGTGTGTGTGTGTGTAATCCAGTTAAGGAACAAGATGGTGTACAGTCTAAGTATAATGCCGATGCAGATGTGGTCTTCTACCAGACCTGTCCTAACTGCCTGGTCAGAATCTACAAAGCCAACCACTCTGGACAAGAGGCACGAATTATCTTCTTCTACAGTAAGTCACACACGTTTGTTTGTTTATTTTCTTACACACGCACACACACACACACACACACACACACACACACACACACACACACACACACACACACACACACACACACACGCATCCCTGGAAGTCAAACGTTTGGATGGGGTATGGGACAAACGATTCTGTAACCATTAACTCAAACGGTGCTGAGTCAGGTCAAGCGGACTTCGCAAACGCTTGGTAGACAGATACTGTATAGAGTATAGACAAATACTGTATGTGAGTATGAGCCTGGTACAATGACTGCTAGTTCTGAGTAACAAGCTGTGTGTGCGTGTGTGCGTGCAGGAAGAGAAGGAGAACATCTGGAGGTTGAGAAGTTGTTAGCTTCTGAAGAATACATGAAGAAACGGGCGAAATGTCTGAAGTTCTTTGACGATCCTCACTACATGTATGACGGGAAGTCTGGTATGTATTATTATTAATATGCACATACACTGTACTGTACTGTATACCTGATAGCTGTCCTCTCTTTTCTACACATACAGTACACTGTAATTGTAGCTGTCCTGTCTCTTCTCTTCTCTCATGCAGAGGTTTGCAAACAGAAAGCATGAGAAGTTGCAGGCGTCATCTCTTCGTATCACTTCCCTGAACTATCACTGATTGTTTTGCCCACTCAGAAGTTGTCTGATTAAAGTATTCGATTGAAGATGTGGTACTACGATCTTTGTATTCTTTTCTGTTTTTCATGTGTCTATGAGGTGACAAAACTGACAATAATTCATTAGACCCCTTGGTGTGGTTCTTATGTGCAATGATGTATTCGCTTTGTGTTTAGGGTTTCTTCCTGGAGGTTGAAACCTTGAAAGTGAAAAATGCCAATCAAAAAACTGCAATAAAGTGACAAAATCATACCCTCCCCCTCATTATCATACCGCAACAGGTGTGGACTTGGCTAACACAAATGCACATGTAGAAATGTAGCAACAAAGGTGGGACAAAGTAAACACAGAGAGAGAGAGAAAGCAGAAAAACAATTCATGAGACTCACCACTACTGCAATGCCAATGGATGATTTGAAATAAAGGTAGTTTTCATATTTCCATATTACATGGTGTTCACGTACACTCGTACAGCTTTGATTTCCCCTAGCACCGACAAGTAGCAAGTAACTAACTCCCATAGTGGCTCTTCAAAATAAGACTCACTGAATAGTATCAGAAAAGACAGCAGTCTACTATGGTTACTTAATATAGGTTTTATTTGGAAGTTCATACTAGCAAGTTCCTTTCTTTCACTTATTTGCAGCTAGCAAAGAAACACAAATCAAATCCATTCTCAATAAATAAATAAATCAGTAAGACGCACTGAGGGCGAGAAGCGACCTCACCCTAAAGACTAATGACTTTGGGGTGGGCCTGTCTAGAGTTTGAATGGGTATCAGTCAAAAGGGAGATATCGAGGAGGAAGGACGGGTGGGTAGGATCAACATATAGAATGTCAGCTCCATATATGGAGGTCAGATCAACATGGTGTCCTTGAGGTCAGATGTAGAGTTACCCCAACACAGGGGTTGCATTGCCCGGTGGCGGGGCTGGTTGGACCTACGGTTTTCCAGAACCACCCCAAAAAGGCCTCTGCCCGGACTCTGGACTGGCCCCTGCCCGGTGTCCATATATGGAGTTGGCCTGTTCTGACATCATTCTGACATCTGCATAGACTCCATATTTGGGCATGCCTGACAAATAACTCCATATATGGGCATGAAAGGGAGTACATAATATCTGGGTCAGACTGGGTGGGACATACATTTCCAACTTGCATCGTTTCAAGTAGGCCAGTGCCCAATGGGCGCCGCTGTAGAGGCTCCAACGGGCACCACTCTAGTAGGCCTAAATGCACATGTCTGTACGTATGTAATCCACGTAACTCAAGAACCATTGGCTGAACTGACTTCAAATTCGAACACACATTCCACACCACCACAGGGGGTGCAGTGCCCGGAGTCCAGTCGGTCGGTCCCACGGTTGTCCAGAACTGCCAGGACAGGGCCCCTGCCCAGGGTCCATATATGGAGCAGGCCTGTTCTGACATCACAACACTATATTTGGGCACACCTGACACTCGATATATATGAATAAAGGGACACAGAGACACACATACAGACATCTCCATATTATGGGCATGCATATAAAGGGAACGGGTACTCTGCATTTCCGGTTGTCCAGAACCAGCACAAAAGCCTAATTTGGCATGCTTGACAAAGAACTCCATATCCTACTGTAAACGCACGCACGCACGCACGCACGCACGCACGCACGCACACACGCACGCACGCACGCACGCACCACACAGACTGAAGAGGTGTTGAAATCATAGAGGTTGAAATGCAGACTGATTAGGAAGCGTATACTAGCAAGTGGCAGAAGCATGGTTGGGCTCAAGAGTCTGGTGCATCAGTAGTTAAGTTCTGTTGTATAGTGTGTGTGTGTGCGTGTGTGTGTGTGTGTGCGTGCGTGACTGCGTGTGTGTCCAATAAATTTACAAATGCTGCTACTACTGTTTCTTCCTTCTGTCGAGCAGAATCCCCAGTAGAAACCGCATTGCTACAAAAACCAGATGTTATTTTAAGACATTGATATTATTATCGACTCTTGACTTGAGTGGTTTTTAGGCTGCAGGGCTTGTTACCAGGACAGTTGGCATTAAAAGAAACTTCCTGAATAGTGGAAGTGCAAAGGAGGAAGACGCACATCAGCAGAGACACAAGAGAGTTCACAGCAGGAAGATCAGAGAGACGTTACCGTCAAGAACAAACACCAGGAGGAAAGCACACAGAAAGAGGTACAATATTATGATGCATTTTAACAATTTTTTATCACAAGAATCAGTGCAATTGTTTATTCTACCCAAAATCTGACCTGAATACTGTACAACCTTTTGCAAACAATGCATTCCTTAATGTGCATTGCTTTGATTTTTTTTTAGTTTTGGGGAAGATTGCACAGGAAAAAATAACTTTTTTGTTTTGCTCCTTTGAGACTGAATGTAAAAATGTAGTTATCATGTGTTATTTGAATACTGAAGGTTCTCCCAGTATGAAATCCTGTGCATTTTACCCCACTTTTTTAATTGTACATGTAATATTTATGTGCTTTGTAATTAAGGAACGGGGTGAGGATGTTGGCTTTCATTTGGGTGATGGTGCTCTTCTGTGTGATGGGTGGTGCCCAGAGTGAAGGATCTCACACAGGAGGTATGTGTAATCATAAAGTATATATATTTTTAAATTACTGAAATATTATTAGGCCTGACCTCGATTAGTCGAATAGTCGACTAATCGATCGAGGGAGTCTGATTCGACCGCCATCTCTTCTTAGTCGTATATGATACATGATTAAAATGAGCGATTGGCCTAATTATAGATTTATATATATATATATATCAGTGGCGAAGCGTACCGGAGTTAACCGGGCTTTCATAATCTGCTCCACCACGCCGGGTGGGGGGTTTCGGGGCCCCCGACCGCAGATTTTTTTTTTTTTTCTTCAATCTGGTGCACTTTGAGAGCAAAATCTATAAAGAACTATTAGATTATTATCATATTTACTGTGCTATGTAAGAGGCGGATTTGAATTTTGATTTGATTTTTTATCACATAACGGCCAGCCTAACAATGAGCTGCAGACAGTGCACGAGCAGGCTGGACAGTCACACACACACACACACACACACACACACACACACACACACACACACACACGCTACAGTGTGAGCTCCCCGTGCCCCCTGCCTATATCCTACTGAGTGAGAAACCAATACCAATGCCATTGCTAAATTAATATTTGCGCTAATAACTTAATTCACAATTCCGGCACATCGGCCTAAATCGATGCCAGCTGCTACTGGTGCCACACAATCAACCTCGTAACAGCAGTTACGGTATGCAAAGAAAGAAGTCAAGAATTACCAAATTAAACGCACAGCAGCCCAGCCAATATTTCAAGACAGACATATATTTGTGTGGAAATAAAATGCGCAGCGGCAGATCCATCAATATAAATTAATTTGTTTCACTCACCATTTTGACGTGGTTCACCTGAAGACAAAATCCATCCTCCTGTCCGTTTGGGTGAACTTTTCAATGGCCCGGTCATAAAGTTGATCAGTCCTTTTCAGATCCAGGAGAATTTGTTTTTCAATTGACATAGATAGGATAGGATAATGAAAATTTGCCACTGATATATATATATTATATATATATATATATATTCCCCCGTCATGAGAATATTGTTGTCCACAATACTGTATGTGCATGTATTCATTGTACAAGCACACATCATACAACTGTATGCTGTAGTTATGTTCTGATTAGTTTACACATTGCCAGGGACAATACACAGGAAAATGATAACCCTTTTTTTGTCTATTGATGAAATAATTATTGTTAGAATAGAAAATATGAAAAAGAAATTATGTTATTGTTTGCTTATGTCTCCGTTAAAACAGGTGCTGTTCAGAAATCACACGAAAACTATTTTGACGGGTGGAGCATCACCTTCAGCGAAGATCTCATCACGTCTGAGGCCGGACTCTGTGTCGTCGTCCCGTGCTCCTTCACTCACCACCATCAGTTCAGACCCACATCTGCAACATGGCTGAAATGTGAAGCATCCAAGCGTAAATGTAACGACCGCGACATCGTGTTCCACTCCAAGAGCGTTGTGAAGGCTCAGGTTCCGTTCAGAGGACGAGTGAGCCTGTTGGAGCCGAACATCACCCAGAATAACTGCAGCATTATCATCAATGATCTGCAGGAGTCTGACACCGGCTCATATCAGTTTAGAGTGGAAGGCCATCAAAATGGACAGACTGATGGTTATAGATTCGGTCTTAAGAATCTCCTTACAGTTACAGGTATGATGTAGCATGCTGATTTTATACACTGTCTGTGATACAGTATTGCACAGGAAAAAAAAGTCCTGGCTTTTGAGCGGCAGGTGGGGTGGCCATTCTGTGTGGAGTTTACATGTTCTCCCCGTGTTTGTATTAGGTTTCCTCCCACACCAAAACCCATGCATGCAGTATGCACAATACCGACTGAGTGCTCACTGTTCCTTATAATATGGGTTAATGCAGAGGATACATTTCCCAGACGGGAGAGTCAAATCAAATCAAATCAAATCAAATCAAATCAAATCAAATCAAACCAAATCAAATATACAAGATTGCTGTTGTTTACAACCCTTTCTGTTGTTTAATCAAAAGAACAGAATTTAGCATCTCTCTCCTCTCAATGTTTTGCTAATGAAGCTTATTTAATCAAATATGTCTTCGTTGACAGTTTCATTGAATAATGTTGCAATGAATAATTTGTGTCTGTTTAGTTGAGTTCTTGCTCTGAATATGTGTATGTTTGCCTCTATGTTTGCATTCTCTCCCTGTAGGTCTGAGACAGAAACCCAACGTGAATGTTCCTCCTGCTGTGACAGAGGGTCAGCAGACCACCCTGACCTGCTCCGCCCCAGGACTCTGCTCTGGAACCCCTCCCAACATCACCTGGACATGGACAAAGACAGGACACCGTGTCCCTCACGTCACAAACAATGTCCCTGAGAGTCTTGCTGGTGTCAGCCAGAGGCACGGCTCAACGTTGACCTTCACCCCTTCAGCTGAACACCACGGCAGTGAAGTCACTTGTCACGTGACTTTCAAGGGAAACATCACTGCAGTGGAGACCGTGACCCTGAATGTTACCTGTGAGTATTACATTACATCCTCAATCCATCAAGTTTCTCCATCAGAATCCATTTCACTCTCTAACCTTTTGGTAAGAAGAATCAGATTTTTTCCCCCCGAATCTGAATCTTTTCAGATTCTTCAGTTCTCATCTATTGTTTTGACGCCTACACACCTGCTTTTAAAAGTAACTGGGTGTGCGGAAGTCTTTCTTCACCACTCTCTAACCTTTATGTACTGTAGTGACATTTTTAACCCATTGAAACCAGAAAAGCATCAGACCTTAAAGGACAACTGTTTAGGTTGTTTTAGGTTGTTATTAGAGAAACTAAAAGGTGAGTGTTCATTTTCTTTCATTTGCTGCTTTCTTTCGTTTTGGGGATTTTAGCAGTTTTTGACAGGGGGGCGGGGGCATTCGAGCATGGGGCTAATTATGTATTTTTTTACAAAATATTATGGCGATTTATTATTTTATTATTTACTATAGTCCTAATAAACCCCAAGAAATTACATCTGGCCACAAAAGATCACAGGATCTATTGAATGTGACAAACTGACATATTGAGCCTATACACACATGCAGTATAAGCCTTCCCCCAGTAGGCTACCTTCACATTCAGTAGATCCTGTGATCTTCTGTGGCCAGATGTAATTTCCTGGGGTGTATTAGGACTATAGTAAATAATAAATAAATAAATCACCATCAAATTTGGTAAAAAAATACATATTTAGCCCCATGCTCGAATGCCCCCGCCCCCCTGTCAAAAAGAGCTAAAATCCCTAAAACGAAAGAAAGCAGCAAATGAAAGAAAATTAACACTCACCTTTTAGTTTCTCTAATAACAACCCAAAACATGAACCTTGGTTGAAAAAAACTAAAGTTGTCCTTTAATAGAATATGACTGGTGGGGCTCTGGACCACTGGTCTTTTTCTTTTTTAGAGAAACCATAAATTCAAATGACAATTTCACTATCAATTTGTGTCAAAGACCTGAAGATGCCCAGCATCAGTGGTGAAACCACAGTGGAAGAAGGTGGTACTCTGAATGTGACCTGCAATGCAGAAAGCTCCCCCCCCTCTACTGTCATGTGGACTCTGCTTGACTACAACATCGGACAGCTGGAAGACACTCAGAGGGCCACTCTGGTCATTCCTATGGTGACGAGGGTACATTCTGGAAGGTACAGCTGTACAGCACAACATCTGAACAAGACTCTGACCACGTTCACCCATGTATCTGTGATGAGTAAGTACACTCACTGTGCTGATGCGCTTTGACCCATTAAGACCTGAGCGAGGCCGATTCTACAAATGCCTTCTAAATCAGTAGTTCTCAAACTTTTTTCGTGTCAAGGACCCCAAAATTGATTATGTATTTGGCCATGACTCCCACGAGTGGACCCCCATCTGATTCTTCTATTACTTTTCTTTTCTTTGTCAGGGCCCTCCAGAAGAGATGATTAAATTCTATTCTATGCTATTTGCTATTTTTTAGAACGACTAAACCGATCAAAATCCAGTTTTCTGGAGAGAGGAATATATACCGTATTTATATAATATATCACACAGATGCTTTCCTGGTTTTAATGGGTTAAGATAATATTTGATTAAACATTTTTCAGTATACTGTATACACATGTGACGTGACAGTACAGCTGTGTTTGTTTGCCCCTCAGCCTTTCCAAAGATCCTCAGTGGATCCGAATGCATTCTCCAGTTGGGAACCCTGACGTGTGTGTGTATCAGCCAGGGGATTCCCTTACCTTCAGTCACATGGCCACTACTGGAGAACAGAAGTGTGTATTCTGTCACGACCACAGTGTTGCACTCCACCATCAACAGCACCGTCTCGCTGGCCATTGAAGACCACAACACTTCTGTTCAGTGTTTCAGCTCAAACTATATGAAAACAGTAAATGAGACACTTATCCTCATCAGAAAAGATGAAGGTAAAACACATACTGTATATTTGAATTACGATAAGCCTATTTTGAAGCATTTGTAGACATTTCATTTGAGCCAATGTCTTTTATGAACAAACTGTAATACCTGAGACAAACACAGTGTTGAGATTAGAGAACAATATTCTCACAGGTATCTCTCTTCCCTCAAGGTGAAGATGAGGGATTTGTCAGTATTTCTGCAACAGTGAAATTCATCATCGTGGCTCTGATGTGCATTGTTTTTACCATTTACTGTTTGGCGAGTACATTTAACAGGTACAGTATGACATTATCTTGTTTAAAGTTTCATTTGAATAGGGGAAAATGATATTGCATTTATTAATAATTTACCTTCACGGTGGTAACTTATGTCTCTCTCAAAACGTCTACTCAGATGCAGAGGGAAGAATTCCA
This sequence comes from Protomyctophum parallelum, assembly GCF_964188405.1. Taxonomy (NCBI): domain Eukaryota; kingdom Metazoa; phylum Chordata; class Actinopteri; order Myctophiformes; family Myctophidae; genus Protomyctophum; species Protomyctophum parallelum. Next base: position 30,296,511 of record NC_139698.1, on the reverse strand, counting down.
CAGCTGAGCTCAGTTCCTCAGTATAGTGAAGTAAGGATGGACACAGACCAGTGGAGGGCAGCAGAGAGGTGGAAGGATGGTCAAGGCCAGTATTGATCTGAAGAAGCAAGAGGTGTATAAGGCAAAGGACCAGTGATGGAATAGTACAGTCATACAGCATATTTAAAGGACCACTTCACCACTTTTCAACCTATCTTCATATAATTGGTCCTCACTAATGTTCAAGATAAAATGTCTATGTCTCATGGGAGGGCTGTGGTCTGTGGGCAGTTCAGAAACCTGTCCACCAGTGACATCATCAATGGGGAATCCAAGCTAATAGAAACTGCAGGCTTTCTATTCCTGAGAGGTTGCAATGCAATAATGGAAGCCATCGTTCTCAGGATAATAAAAATCTATATATAAAAATATATCAGTCTAACGATGTCACTGGTGGACGGGTTTCTGAACTGCCCAGAGCCCTCCTATGAGACAGAGTAGAAAAAAATGAACATTAGTGAGGACCAATTAGTAATGGGATAGGAAAAAGACAGCAAGACAATGTTAAAAGTGTTGTAAGCTATGTGTATTTATTCATTGTAAAAATAAGCATTAAATAGCTCTATATACCCATAGTAATCACTGTTAGTGTGTTTGTTCAGTACCAGGGTCCTCCCATTGAGAAATGTAGACCCTGCCGTCGAGTAGACATTACTAGTTACATTACAGTGACGAATCGAGTAGTACTGCCTGAAGCCAATAAGACTGAAGCACCATATCCCTGGTCAAGTGGGGATTGCCTCTTGCCATTTCATACATCTAACTTTTTGAATGTCAGTTGCTTCGACAAACAGTTGCTTGTGATCTCAAAACAAATTGTATTACTATTTACATACCATTGCCGTCGGGAGGAAATCACCCAACTTCATTTTATGTCTGTTGGTTAAAAAAAATATTGAACCAATGACAAGTAGTAAAAAAGAAAATTGGACAAAACCTCTTAACTCCATTGGACCTTCAAACTGTCTGCTAAAGCAGCCAACTCCACCACCGCTCATGGAAGTAATTTACAATATATAAAGTCACAATACCAGCTTTGATGAGGCAGTAACTTTGATGAAGCAAGCAGTATTGCTTTATTCTCAAAATCATGGGCTTGTGTTATGCACCCTCAGAATGGAATATACAGTATTGCAGAATGCTTAAAAATGTGAATTATTAAGAGACAGATTACTTTGTCAATGGTTTTAATTTATCTAGTTATGAAATGACTCGTACTGTAGAAATATGTATTTAAATGTTTTGTTTGTAACTGTGTATTGCTGCTGCCTTTCGTAGCCAGGTCACGCTCCTAAAAGGTGATGTTAAATCTCAATGTTAACTATAAATAAAACACACAATTATTCCCCTGCCTCACATTGTAATCACTGCGTGTCTATCTATAAACAAAATAACTCGGAATAGGAATGACCATTTTACTTGTTTTAACTTTATTAACAAAATTATTATTCAAACTTAAAGATATAAAAAGTTAACAAATATACTGTATTATAAATGTCCCCTTTTGTTTACATAACAGATATAAAAAAGTAAAATGTATCAAACAAATAACATACATTAAATTAATTCTGAACGTTTTTTCGAACTGTAAAATGTCGACAACACAAAACACTTCAATACCTCAATACCTGGTACTAAAACGTCTCATTGTATCCGTTTGTGCCAAACAATAACAAAAATGGACTCCGGATACAGAATGAGAATACAAATCAAAAGGAGCCTAGAAGTCCATGACAGCTGTCTCCTGTCATGGACATGTACGTGTCCAGCTCTCTGTCCAGCTGTCTCTTGTCTCTGGACATGTAGTTCTCCAAGTCTTTGTCAAGGTCCTCCTTAGTGGTGACCTCTGACTTCCACCTGGGGACCTTGGTCCTAAAGCTCACCCCTCCTCCACCTGTAAGCGCAACAGGGCTGCAATTAGCCAATGCTAACCAAGTTAACAACTGCACATGACATTACACAAAATAACTACTAACATCATTAACTCAGCTCACCAACAGTTCAACCCAGACATACAGGTCCATCTCAATGAATTAGAATATTGTGTAAAAGTTCATCTTCTTCCGTAATACAATTCAAAAATTGAAACTTTCAAATATTCTCAATTCATTGTGCATAAAGTGAATTTAAAACCTTTTTTTGTTTTAATCTTGATGATGTCGACCATCATCAATGGGGTGTGGCATGGAGGTGATCAGCCTGTGGCATTGTTGAGGTGTTATGGAAGCCCAGGTTTGCTTTGATAACAGCCGTAAATGTATTTGTATTGTCTTACACCTTCTTAGTCTTGACAATACAACCTAGATTCTCTGTGGGGTTCAGGTCAGGCCAGTTGGCTGGTCAGTTAAGCACAGTAATACCATGGTCAGTACACCAGTTACTAGTAGTTTTGGCTCTGTGGGCAGGTGCCAAATCGAGCTGGAAAGGAAAATTAGCATCTCCATGAAGCTTGTCAACATACTGAAGTATGTTACAGTGTACTCTAAAAAGTTGGCTGTGTTGAAACCACTGTTATATCAGATCCTGTGTCCAGGTGAGACATGACCTTTGACACCACCTGAATGTATAATAATAGGCCTACAATGTCTAATACAACCACCCCAATTGTATACTGTAAATTGGATTAACATACTCTACCATACAGATTGGACAAAGTGACAATTTATTAATTCAAAAAAAGTTACATATGGCCACTTTAAACCATACGTTTCAATGTCTCACCCACTACTCACCCAAAATGTTTCCTGGTGGTGGTGCTATACAATTGAAAATAGTGCATTTATATAGTGCCTTTATCCAAGACACTTTACATAGATTGTGCATTACAAAGCAAACACCCAAAGCAAACACCCATTCACACACATTCCTACATGGCTCATCTGGAGCAATTAGGGGTTTATTGTCTACATGGCGGAGGAAACCATGAATGGCACCAACCTGCTCATCTGGAGCAATTAGGGGTTCACTGTCTGGCTCAAGGACACAGTAACTCTGGGGGAGCCCGAAATCGAACTGGGAAATTGCCAGTTCCCAAGTGGCCAATACCCCTGACTGGGCCACTGCCACCTTCTTTACATTTCGGCAGATGACTTTGGAAGTTGTAGTTTTCCCTGGATACCCTGGCTCATTCAGAGTCCCATCCTTATCTCCATCTAAGTCTTTGATTAAAATCGAAGTGTGGTTTTGAAAAAATATAAATTGAAGCCACAGTGATTTATGTCTTACTGTAGTACTGTACTGTATGTACTGTACGCCCAAAACATTTACAAACTTGCCCAGTGTTTGGCATGCTTTCTACTGGGATGCCTTTGAAGTGTACTTCTACTCTACTTAGTCACTTTGTAGATTTATATTATTACAAAACATGCATTAACCACTTTATCCCTATATACTTTGACGCGTTGTGAGCTTGTAAATCTCCTATTTTCAAAAGATTTTTGATTCTGATCACTTGTGAAATAATACATTTATGATCTTACCCGAGTTGAACTTCACGTCCTGTCTTGTCTCTGTTCTCTCTGCCCATGGTTTCTGGACTCTCTGGTATCTCTTGTCTAAATAAAGTGAGAAAAAAATTTCTTAAATGATCAAGTTGGATGGAAATATTTTAGTATTATAGTAAAACACTGCACTAAATTAACCACATTGACCCTAGCGTCCCTATGCTGGGCATTGGCAAACATTCTCAGAACACAGCAGAATTACAAGCTCACAACGTGCCAACTCGGCGTATGAGCCACAAGGCTTGGGGGCCGCAAGTCGTCCGGTAAGTAACCAATCCCAGGGGTCTATCTCTAGCGCACTGTAATGGTGATTTACTTTTTCGGTGCTTTTTCGTCCGATACCGACAATAAGTCTCCAAATCTTTGTGTGATAGGCACTTGAATCCTAGCATGAGGGGAAGATCTACAGTACAAGCTCACAACGCCTCGCTGCAAGGGGCTGTGAGCTTGTAGAAGGTCAAGTTAACTAAGTATTGAGGGTTTAAGTAGTAAAATGTCAGAAAATATATATTACAGTACATGAATTCAACATACACCGATGACTGGTGCTGTCAAAAAAGTCTATGAAGATATATGAAATCTATGAAAAGGTTTAATCTGCAACAGAATTGTATATAACATGTAATGTATTGAGTGTGTCCCTGCTTCATCTCTCTTTCTCTCGGCTAATGTCCTTGGTCCCTGACTCTTATCATACTTGACAAAGACCTCACGGTCGAAACGTTGTATATTTGTTTGCTGCTGTGTTGCTAATAAATATCTCCGGAGCATTCAAAAGTGAGTTGCGAGGCCCCGCTTTATTCTGTAATAGATTGTACACACATACACGGTGATACATCATTATGGAAACTTACTGCGGTGTGTACAGTTGCCATACCCGGCTCCCTTCCACCACAGACCCCCCAGAGAGAACACGCGGCCCCTCAGCCAGGAGCGCTGGAGCCAGGGCCGGAACCAGGACTTGGATCCCCCCGGGTAGCCCAGTCTGGTCCACACCGGACCGCGGCCTCTGGACCACGCCGAACGGCCAAGTCTGGTCCACACTGGGCGGCGGTGTCTAGGGCACACTGGCCTGCCCAGCCTGGACCGTACACCGATCCTCCCCAGGCGCTGTGTCACACTCTGGAATAGGGTTGTCACAATTATTACATAATCGGCCAATCGCAATTATTTTAGATAATAGCAATTGTTTTTGTAATAATCGTGTCCATGTCCAAAAATGTCATACATAAAGCAATAAAAGCAGATCTACAAGCTCACAAGTTATAAGCTTGTAGATCAGCCATTTCCGCAATTTTTTGTGTGACAATTAATTCAACTTAAGTGTAATCTTGACAGCCCTACTCTGGAAGAGACAGATAAAAGGGAAAGTACTGCAGATTGCATACTGGATGAGAGCCCAGGTGTTGCTGTGTTATGATAGTGTTATGTGAACAGACACCGAGTCAGTCTGTTGATACTAAGGCTTGCCAGTAGGAGGTGCCACATTCTCACACAGAGCCAAAACCAGTGTCAAACTAGAAAAAGTGCCCTTCCGGGCACAGGTCTCCACCAGGTTATCCACAGATCCGTGCAGTTAGAGGTAAAAACACTTTTCGGCCAGTTATAGCGCCACCTTGAGGCTGAGTTGAAATTGTTCATGTGGCATTTCGTCCTCGGCCTAGTGGGAATGTGGGTGCACAATTTCACGGAAATCACGCGATGTGTTCATGATTTGCAGCATTTTGTTTGAAACTGAGCACTCCTGTGAACTTTGGAAGCCAATCTTAACCAATCAGGATGGAGTCTGATAAATCTGAAAGACCCGTTTCGTTGAATGGCTCTAGAGAGACTGTGTACCAATTTGCGTGATGTTTGGACAAAATCTGTAGGTGTACTGTGCAAAAACGTGTTTTGCACAAAGCGGCCTCCTGGTGGCGCTATAACAGGCCGTTCTGGAAAGTTTGGGGCAGAGGTTCATGGTTGGCATCCAGGGAGTGTGTGTGCAAAATATGGCATTGAAAAACTTGTTTTGCACAAAGCGGCCTCCTGGTGGCGCTATAACAGGCCGTTCTGGAAAGTTTGGGGCAGAGGTTCATGGTTGGCATCCAGGGAGTGTGTGTGCAAAATATGGCATCGACCGGGTTAACGGTGGCCGAGATTAGCTGTTCACGGACACACACACGGACACACACACGGACACACACGCGGACGGACGGAGTGCAAAACATACTCTCCCCACATGCCTTCGGCCTGGTGGAGACAATCAAAGCAAAAACAGGCCACATTGAAATAGGGAACAAGTGATACAAGGAATGATCAATGCTAGAGGGTGAGGTGGAGTCTGAAGAGCTGTGATGAGAAGTGAGTCTGCAGCTCAGACTGGTCTATAAAATAACTTTGAGCTGCATGTATTTTTATTGAAAGTGCTTCATAAATAATAGGACTGTACAGTTATAAATCAGTGCTATTGAACATCTTTATGTCTGTGTGAGGGTTTTACAAATATTGAACAAATGAAAAGTATTAAAAAAGCGCTTCTGACAAAACCTATTAACTCCATTGGATCCTCTGAATTTGGGTAGTGATGCAAATATAAGGACACCGGTATCTGACAATGTATGAAGTCACCATACAGACTTTGATGAGGCAGTAATGTGACAGCAGAGATATATATCTATACATTAGTATGATATGAGCGCGCACACACACACACACACACACACACACACACACACACCTTCTTCCTGGGTAGAACAAAACGTCCAGGGTTCATGTTGAAGACCGGGTGTTCACAGTAAGGGTCAGAGGTCATGGGTGAGTAGGCCGCCTGCAGCAGCTCAGAGAACCTACAAGCAAAATAACATCTCACAACTGAAAACACACTAGCGCTCGCCGCTGTGTTTCATAAACAATTAGCACAATGTGTAGAAGTAAGATGTTTTGGATGCTATATTGATGCTAAAGTCATCCAGACCAGCCCTGACAAAAAAGGATAGTAATTTATTTGCTTTCATGAAATATCTGAGATCATTGGGATTTTCTGGAAGATCGAACATGCATTCTATTGCTTTGTTTGACCACTTCAAATACTCTTTAATCCTGAAATAACGAAGAACTGAAAATAGGTTACACACAGGCATTCCGAAGCTATTTTTTTTCCGGGGGAACAGAGTGGCATTCCGATGCACCGCCATTCCGACACGCTCATTAACCCTGTCCCAAACCCCAACCAGTAGGTTGCCACGTAGTCAGAATGGCGGTGCGTCGGAATGCCACTCTGTTCCCCCGAAAATTGGCCATCTACAAGCTTACAACATGTGGCAGTGTGATGTGTTGTAAGCTAGCGTGTACATAGCCTATTTTCGGTGCATGGCATGCTTCCATAGAAGACTTGCTGGCCTCTATGGAATCCAGATGACTGAAATCAGTCGTGGCGACTGAGAACTTAAATCCATGAGCCTACAGGACATGTCAACAGCCAGCACAAACACTAGTGTAAATAAATACATACATGTACTAACAGTCACCAGCTGACACTAGAACAATACAGCACGTCAGCTGTTAGTCGTTAAGTGTATCGCTCAGGGACACTTATCACTGGGTGGGCTGGGATGCGACCCGGTGACCAAGCAACTTCTCTATGCACTAACTAAGCTATATACTCAGCTTATTGGGTATGCTTTAAATATTACTGTGCAAAAAGACTGAAATGCTCTCTCTGAACCACATGAAGTCTAGCGTTCCTATTCTGGGTAGTAGGCCATTCTGCATAAAGAACAGATCTACAAGCTCAAAACGTGTTGTCTTGAGCTTGTAGAGCAGCTGGTTTTGGCAAAGAGATTCGGTGTAGAGGGAAACGAGGTGACCATGTATAGACGCCTGGGGGACCTTAAGCATGCAGTGCTTAAGGGGTTAAAAACTAAACTAAAAGTGCCCTTGAGTAAGTATCCTGCCTGTGTGTGTGTGTGTGTGTGTGTGTGTGTGTGTGTGTGTGTGTGTGTGTGTGTGTGTGTGTCTCACCGATCATTTAGTGGCACACTCGAAGAACCTCTGATGACCATCATATCTTTTGGTTGGGCCATTGTTCAGCTCGGCTCCCCCAGTGACACTGTGGGATAGGTGACATTGGTGTTACAACAAATGATACGTAGCTTGCGGAGTTAGTTCAGTCAGATATACTCGAGGGGTTTCATGCTGTGCTCAAGGGTGCATACATATACTCAAGGGGTTAATATGCTGCATTACTATGGGGGTGTATTCAGTGTGTGCAAGCATAGATATAAAAAAATATAGATGCCTCAAAATCTCTAACAGTCATGACAATACAAAACAAGAAACAAACAAACACAAACAACAAAGTTATTAATACAACAATACAACATCAGAGCCAGGGGGGATTACTAACTGAAAACATTAGAGAGTGAAAACAAAGCAACAGTTCTTCGCAGCTTTCTTATTTAAAAGTGCTGAAGGCATTCAAGTAAGGCATTTGCTGAAGGCACGCTGCGTCGCTGCCCAAGTGACGTCACTCATGCGACTCCATGTCTCTCGCTGTCACTCAAGTGACTACTGGCCAATCACAGCGCGTCTTTTCCGGGACTTATGTTACGCACGCGGAAGCTCACTGAAGGCAAATTAAGGAATCTTGGGAAAATTGTGCCTTCAATTCTGACACGCGCCCCAGAGCCGGAAGAGGCGTCTACATTTATATGTCTATGTGTGCAAGACCCACGTCATTCGCTGATGTGGCAGTCAGCTGACCTATTGGGCAGGGAATTTAATATAGATGCCTCATTGGCCGCTCCAGTTCGTTGGAGCGATGTGTGTTGACGGGAGGGCAGAAGAATTTACACTGGGAGTGTACGCCGGAAGAGTGGAAGGCACGCTGCCACTCAAGTGATTACTGGCCAATCACAGCGCGTCTTTTCCGGGACTTACAGACCCAAACATGCGCTCTGTGACGCACGCTCATGCTTCCGTGGGGCTTCACAAGGAATCTCGGGAATTTTTTGCCCTCCCTTGAGCACATACGCTCCAGAGCCTATGTAGCAAAAATGTGAAGTAAGTGGTGCAACTCTGTGTGGGGGTCCCCGGGGGGGGGGTGAGAGAGTTCCAGACCCACAGGAACGCACCCAGGGTGCCGGCCCGAGATTCCGGCGAGCCGCCCCGCTTCCGAAACGGTTGAGAAATGACAGTTACCGTGTGGGGGTCCCTCTACTGTACCCTCCACTGTACTGGCACACCCGAAATCACCATATATACAGTTAATATGTGCATGTGTTTGTTTGTGTGTTAGATTGCGCACAGGTGGTGAAAAACAACCATGCTGTTTCCGTGCTCAGATGCACCCACCCACACACAGTCACTTAAGGAAGTGGTTGCACCACTTAAAAATGTAGCAGAGCCGAACGCCAAGATAAAATATGATATGCACATATTGCATTCGTCATATTGTATCTGACTGAAAAGGTGTTACGTCACGTGTCAAATTTCCCGACTCCAGAATGTCGCTGTCGGGATCGAGGATGCTTAAAGGACAACTTTTGTTTATTTCAACCAAGGTTCATGTTTTAGGTTGTTATTAGAGAAACTAAAAGATGAGTGTTCTTTTTTTTTCATTTGCTGCTTTCTTTCGTTTTAGGGATTTCAGCTGTTTTTGACAGGTGGGCGGGGGCATTCGAGCATGGGGCTAAATATGTATTTTTTTACAACATTTTATAGCGATTTCTTTTTTAATTATTTACTATAGTCCTAATAAACCCCTGGAAATTTCATCTGGCCACAAAACATCACGAGATCTACTGAATGTGTCGAACTGACATTGAGCCTATGACACACAGGGCTGTATTTTGCGCGTCTTAAGTACCAGGTCTTATTACCTAACTTGAGTAAACTAAAGACCTGGAGGCGTGGTCAATGCTCTTTGGCCACTCAGAATAGCCAAATGGCATTGATCACGCCTCCAGGTCTTTAGTTTACTCAAGTTAGGGAATAAGACCTGGTACTTAAGACACGCAAAATACAGCCCACAGTGTGGCTTCCCCCCAGTAGGCTACCGTCACATTCAGTAGATCCTGTGATTTATTTGTGGCCAGATGTAATTTCCTGGGGTTTATTAGGGCTATAGTAAATAAAATAAAAATAAATCTCCATAATATTTTGTAAAAAAATACATATTTAGCACCATGCTCGAATGCCCCCGCTAAAATCCCTAAAACGAAAGAAAGCAGCAAATGGAAAAAAAAATAACACTCATCTTTTAGTTTCTCTAATAACAACCTAAAACATGAACCTTGGTTGAAAAAAACTAAAGTTGTCCTTTAAGCATACAGTATCTCACTTAAACTGGCACAGATATTATACACTACTACAGTATTAACAGATATTATACACTACATCAGCCAAGAACCTGAAATAACTGTGAAATATCTATTTAATGAAACAATAAACAATTAATGAACAATTATTTGAGCAAAAGGCTCAACTTTGTTGCCCACCGGCACTGGGTGGGCAGTGACCGAGGGTCACAGAAGTTATAGAGACCGGGACAAAACTCCTAGGAATAAACATTAGGGTGGAAACCTTGTACGTCCAAAACCTTTAGCTTTTTTATATATATTTTAGAAACATTCTGAAAACAGACAATCTACTTGTAAGCTCACAACACGTCCCATTGCCATTTTCACAACTTTTCTGTGACACTCAGCCTACTCTATTGTATGATGAAGTAAGGCATTAATAAACAAGATTTATGCTTGACAGCAACTAAATGTACCTTCAAATGAGCCAACAACAAAGACACGTGACGGTCAAAGGTGTTCATTTCAAAGACACCAAATTGATATTATGAATTATTATTACTATTAGGCCAGTGGTTCTCAACTTCCATGGCTTGAATGTGTATTTTGGTAAGAGATAATTATTTATATGTACAAGAATTCTGGACCAAATGTTAGACAGGCTATAATTTGATTAAACAAAAATTATTATTTTTCAATTGATTAAATCGATTAGTTAATTGCCAGTTGACCCTATGCATTAGGAGGAAGATTAATAATCAATGATTTAGAAGCGTAAACCCCCTCAAGTATGCATGCATACAGTAGTAGGCACTGCAGTAGCACATCATCACATGGCGTGTAAATAATAAATATCGTTCATCTCTACATTAATCCATATCATTCATTACAGACATTCGTGTGGCTCACATACATACCTTCAATAGGACGTGATGGATACAGCAGGTGCGACGTGATTACAGCTTGTACTGTAGATTATCTGTTCCTTGGCAAAGCATATGGGATAGAGAGAGTGTAAATAATTAAGCTAAATACTGACAGCTGGTCTGGAGACACGGGAGTTGGACGACAACATTAATCATTATTAATAGTAAGTAATCATCAAGTTACATTTAGTATTATTAGCTCCATAAAGTGCACGAGTTAAGCTAACCACCTGTGACTGAATGCTAATGCTGGAATGTCGTCCGTCTGATATTACATCAAAATCAAATTACACCTAATATAACGTGACAATTCAAACTAAACACGTTCAGCTCGACGGATAAAACTTGTTAAAACCAGAATTCAACTTGAATGACTTTAATTCCAAACGTAGGCCTACTTTGAACAATTTGTGGCGATGCTGCACTTTTACCTGACTTCAGTGGTCCGTCTCCTAATGTGGTCCTGTCCTGTTGTGTTGATTAACGTCATGACGTCATAACTCAGGCATTAATTCTCCTCCCACCTGCAAGATCCATGCTGCTTTGAAGTATATAGCCTACTGTACATTTATCATCATGTCTAAACAGTGGTTCTCAACCAGTGGTCCAGGGACCATGTGGTCCTTGAGGGGGTTCTAGGTGGTCCCCAGCTAATGATACTGATAGCTGATGATGAGATTGCTAACCAAATTGATCCTTATCAGCTGACCCATCACCTGACTGTGAGCTGTACACACAACCCCTTAAGAAGAATGTTCATAAGTTTATCTTCATACACAATTGAAATGCAAAGTAAAATGAAGCCAAATGGACCCATTTGATTAAATTTTACGCTCTCAAGAGTTGAATTATTAATTAGAGAATGTAAAAAGAATTGTTGTTTTGTTTTGTGTGCCTGTTATCTCTCCTATAATAATGGCACCACATCGATCCAGCATGGAATTGTGGAAAAAGCGATAACAAGGCTATATGCATCAATCAAAACAGTGCAACAAAGCCAACGTGACACAGGGAGAAAGGTAGTGGAGGTAATGATGGCCCGTCTTAGGACCAAACAACAGTCCATGCATGGTGAAGTTTTGTTTAACAGTGATTAGGAAGGTTTATTTAGCAGATTTTATTTTTGGCTCTGGTCTTAACGAGGTGGTTTACCACAAGCTGTCCTGGCCTGCCAATCAACCACAAAGCACAGCCATACACACACACACCCGCACCCGCGCCCGCACGCGCGCACACACACACGCACATGTACGCAGCCCACGCACGCACACACACACACACACACACACACACACACACATACACACACACACACACACACACACACACTATATCTATCTCATACACACAAACTCAAACTATCTCTCTCCTTCAATCTCCAGCTCAATGTCTCTTTTGCTACACTTATATCTTTCTTTCACTCTCACTCAGTGTCCCTTTCTCTCTCTCACTCTCAGCTACACACACACACACACACACACACACACACACACACACACACACACACACGCACACACACACGCACACACACGCACACACACACACACACACACACACACACACACACACACACACACACACACACACACACACACACACACACACACACACACACACACACACGCACACACACACACACACACACACACACACACACACACACACAGGCAGACGCGCGTCATAGTTGGCTCCGATGGCAGACAGCCATTGGCTCTCCCTTGGCCCAGACAACTTACAAACACTGTCTCTCTCTCTCTGTCTGTCACTCCCACCCTCTCTCTCTCTCTCTTGCTCTCTCCCTCTCTCCCTCTCTCTCCCTCTCTCTGTCTGTCTCTGTGTGTCTGAACAGCAGGATGTGAAGGAGGCTGATAACAGAGAGCAGTCTGGGGCTGAGCAGAGTTTAAAGAGCTCTACTGACATTCTACTGCAGACTGAGCGGTAAGTAGAGTCCAGTATAGAGTAGAATGGACCAGAGAGACAGCAGACTAGAGAGGAGGAGAGGATACTAGAACAGAAATGGAACAGATTAGAAGGTACAGTAATACATTTGAGTACAGTAGAGTACAATTCATTACTACCATTAGAGTTATAGTTACTCATCCAGTTTGTTACTGGTGGTGGAGCTAAAGTATAAGTCAGTTAACCGTGTTTTAAAGACTGGTCAGTACAACCCAGGTTCAATTTGTCATGTCATGTCATTTAACAGGCTAAAGATTGTAGAACACTGGTAGTGTAAGTTAACCTGGGTTAAGAAGATTTAAATCACTAGTGGTCAGTAAACCTGCGTTAAGAAGATTGAGATCACTGGACAGTTAATCTAGGTTAAAATTTTGAATGCTGGTCAGTTAGCCTAGGTTAGGTTTAGACAGGTCAGTGCTGATGCGTATATCAGTATTGCCCATAGTCTTAACCTCTGTGTGTGTTTGTTTGTGTGTGTGTGTCTCTAGGCATGTCAGTAAACAGCAGTGATGCGTGCGTCAGTATAGTCCACAGTTTGCTGGTTCACCGTCAGGGCGGGGAGAGCGAGGGCTTCGCCAAGCGGGCGATCGAGAGCCTTGTGAAAAAGCTGAAGGAGAAGAAGGAGGAGCTTGACTCCCTCATCACCGCCATCACCACCAATGGCATCCACCCCAGTGGCTGTGTCACCATCCAGAGGACACTGGATGGACGGCTGCAGGTAGGGGGCTCTCCAGTATGCAAACCTGTGTTTCCTCCCCGATTACACCAGTGAGGGGCGGGGGGCGCTCTTTCATAACAGGTGCATGCGCCAGCCAGATAATCCCATACATACAACAAAACAGAGAGTAGCCTTCAAAACAACAAAATACAAAACGTTTCAGTCATTCAGTCTGACTTCACTGCAGTATCCTTTTCATAAATTATATTTGTACTTGTACAGTTTATATAATAATATCTAGAGAAATTCTAAGTTTCAAACACCAAAGTAGTAATGGTAGTAGTTGTGAATTAGCAAACTGGAGTGCGTGTCCGTTGGCCTTCAACAACACCGCCATCGCCAGGCTCCTTCCCAGCCCCTCCCACCCCTCACTGGTGTAATTCTGGGCAGGAAATGCTACGTAGGTCGCCTCCAGTACACTACACTACGCTATGTTATGCTGCACTGTCGTATGCTATGCTTATGCTACACTAGGCAATGCTATTCTACTCTACAAACAGCAGGAATTACTTTGTTATACCTAGGAGAATCGGAGCAACAGCACTGCATGTTGTTGATTAAAAGAGAGCTGAGCGAGAAGGCACAATTCTCGATCTACCAGTCGACCTTCATACCTACTCTCAGTATGGTCATGACATGTGGTTCGGGATGACTGAAAGAACAAGATTGTGGATACGAGCTCAGCCAGAATGGGCTCTATATGCACACACGCAATTATGATAAGAACTTGGGGACCGCTTCCCTACTTCCTATTGTGCATGTTGGCTCACTGGAAACACTCTGCTACACCAGTGGGTTTCAAAGTGTCTTATTAAGTGGGTTCCAAATGGCCTCATACGGGTCTGTAACTCTGAGAGTTATGGGGGTCCTTGAAATGTAAAAGTTTGCGATAGGTGGGGGGAGGGGGGTGTTATGCTTGTCTGAACATTGTTCTACTTCTACTCTACTACCCTAGGTAGATCATGTTTTTTAGCTGCAGGCCATAGGGATGGCCGTCGCTCAGTCAAACACCTTAATCCAGGTTAACTGACCCATAGGTTAACCGATCTGTGTTCTATTGTCTCTAAATTTGCTGGCAGGATTGTCATGGACAGTGTTGCCATATGCTTATTACGAGCAACTGTGGGCTTTGTTTTTCTGTAAAGTCACTGTTAAATATTGGTGATTGTGGGTTGGCTTGCTTCCAGAAATGCTGTTTAAACTAGTTCTCTCGGGGGCACAGTGGCGCAATCGGTAGCGCTGTCGCCTCACAGGTAGAAGTTTCTGTGGGCGCTTGGGGCGTGTTCTCTCCTCTGCGTCATCAGTACCCATACCCTAGGTGGGGTTGGCAAAAGGGCCTTTCTGTGTGGAGTTTGTATATATACTCCCTGTGTCCCCTAGGATAGGTAACCTCACAAAAAACATGCAGTAATCCTGTTCTCTTTAGTGCCTCCCCCTGGCCAGCCATGGCGCCTGATGGAGGGGAAAGGAACTGGTTGGAATAACGTGTTCCACACTCACTACATCCAACCGGGGAAACTCCCCCCTGTCAGGTGAATAGAAGCGGCTTGGACTCCTCATGCTTTGAAGGAAGCATGAGTTCAGTCCGTTGCTCTCCCCACGTTGGCAGAGGGAGTGTAGCGCACAGGATTACATTTGACAATTGACACTTGGTGGTGGGTTACAAAAACCGTGAGCTAAAAATGTATAAACTAAACAGCCTTGTATAAGCAGCCCTGTGTGTGTGTGTGTGTGTGTGTGTGTGTGTGTGTGTGTGTGTGTGTGTGTGTGTGTGTGTGTGTGTGTGTGTGTGTGTGTGTGTGTGTGTGTGTGTGTGTGTGTGTGTGTGTGTGTGTGTGTGTGCGTGCGTGCGTGCGTGCGTGCGTGCGTGCGTGCGTGCGTGCGCTTTTAGTAATTAATATATCCAGTTCTTTATTCAGTCCTGTAGTGCTGTGCAGTAGTGTAATGTTGTGTTGTGTTGTGTTGTTAACTTGACCTGTCCTGACTGGAGCCATCTGGTTTCACACAGGCCAAGGAGAGATTGTCTGTACCTCCTCATCTCCTCCGCTGTTATTGCTGTCTTTCCTCCTGCATACATAGTTCTCACGTTCCATGTAACGTTGTTGTTGGTGGGTCGTCTGGGGGTCAGAAGCTTCGGATGCACTGTCTCCTTGTGGTTTTCCATTATGCATTGCAATTTTCTCTTTAGCGTAGGACACTTCTGTAGCATAAGGTTCGGGTTGCTAGCCCAAAGCCCCAAACTTCCACAAACTTCCACTAGGCTTCTGGAGTAGCCTTGTGTGGAAATAATGTTGTGATGTGTTGTCATTTATCTTGGCAAGAATTGGACAATATGAATACATCTCATGATCATGATACAGGGGTCAAGTCATTGTGATAGGTTGCAATCATATTAAATTGTTGTGATCTTATGTCCTAGGAACATACTATTACAGGTACTGTAATAGTATAAACAACACACCTCCCTACATAAAACAATAGATAGTTTAGGTTATGGTTATTGCAAGTGGCCCCCCAATTACTTTGCTTAAAAAACCCAAAAACAAGTCATGTTATTTTTTCTATAAAAAACACACGTTGTTCGTTCAAATCCATGTGGTACATCAAGATTTGTCGATTTGTGTTCAGGGGGAGGGAAGCCGGGCGGGGAGTGTTTGGCGAGAGGAGTAGGCCAAAAGCCTTACATCCTCCCGGTGGGGGGCTATACTCGCTGACAGGTGACTCAGTAGTACAGTATACAACAGCAATGACAGTCTGACACCCTTAGCTGATCTAAGTCAGTGGTTCCCAAACCTTTTCATGTCAAGGACCCCCAAATCGACATATTAGGCTGTGTGTGTGTGTGTGTGTGTGTGTGTGTGTGTGTGTGTGTGTGTGTGTGTGTGTGTGTGTGTGTGTGTGTGCGTGCGTGCGTGCGTGCGTGCGTGCGTGCGTGCGTGCGTGCGTGCGTGCGTGCGTGCCAATTGCCACATCATGAATCTTAATGTCCGTACAGACGTACACATTCAGCTCAATCTGAGCTGTCTGAAGTCAGTCTTTTTAGAACCTTTGAGTGCTGACGCTCACCAAAGCATTTACCATAACTAACATAACCTAATACGGTGCTTTTTTCCCTTTTTTAAATATTTTTTGTATGTTTTTTAAGATTTTTGGTTTACAGTGCATTTCAAGATTGTATTCAGTAAATAACTGATTCAAAAGTATAGCAAAAACATACAAACAAACAGTGGCTGATGACTATACCACACTCCCAGGACAACTCTAACAAGATCACTATCATTTATAAAGAACATTTCTGCTATGGAAAACCAAGCACATATTTATGTATACATACACAAACACCTAATACAGTGCTGTCTTGAAATCACAGACATGTACGGTAGCTGAAGGAAGCAAGCTGGGGTTAAAAATAACATGTTCTGGCTGATTTGAACAGGACATTTCATGCTACAGTAGGCTGAGAGGTCAAACTCTATTCTCCATCTTCATCATCATGCGCACACGCCCACACACGTCTGAGGTCTCTTTCCTGAGACTGCCAACTTTCAAGGTGTAGTGTGTACAGTACATGCCATCCTATACGGCCAGGACTACCTTTACTTCTTTTAATACGATACAGAAAAAGGCTTTCACACTTTCAACACGAGTCCCTTTGCTGCAGCTCAAAACCTCTACTCTGCAGCGAGTGGAGATGGAGATCAGTGATCACACAGGATCGTAATAAACATAAAATCCTCCAATAAGTTGTCTGCTATTTTCAATACTAACGCATTACAATGTCAGTAGCCTAACTGTAACGGATGCGACCCTCCACGGATGCGTTAAAGAGTACCGGGAAAAAAACAACCCAACACTTATATTTCAAGCAGCAACCTTTGAGCGACTGCATGATGCAAACATAATTGACACATGGCATTAATTAAAGATGACAGAGATATTTGAATGTCAGCAATCTGAAGGGTGCGAGAGAGGTAGACAAAATGTGAGAGAGAGGTGGTTGGGGGTGGGTGGTGGCAGTAGGGATGATGCACAACTGTAATCATAATGCCACACTACTGTTACATGGCTCTCTATAGGTAGTAATTTCACTGCATGCATCACTATTATTGTAAGGGCATGCCTCCTGGAGGAGTTTTAACTGCGTTTTACTGAGCATAGCCTTTTGTATGTGCATGCATAAAGTGAGTGTCAAATCGATTGATGAAGTGAGTTTAGCGTCGTTTAACATCATTTCATGCAATCAGATAGGACTTTTCTGTCTGGATGTATGGGCTGTCAAGGCCACTCAGTAGGCGTTCTCGACTTCCAGCATAACTTCCGGGCATGATGAGGATGTCACACGCTGCGTTGCTGCCGCATACCCATCCATTGACCAGAATGGAACAAAAGCTTAGCATATTTAGTAACACCTGTGAAAGAAGGGGCCCAATTTCTTTCCAATTTAGCTGCTGTGCTATAGAGCCTATTCAGTGTACCAATGCCAATAATCCTCCCAAAACATTTCTGCGTTTTTGCCCCTGTTGTTACGTACCCTACTTGCTCAACTGCCAGCGAGGAGCCCCCACTGGCAGGATGTAGCTCTTCTGTTCTACTGACACTCAGCTGAGTCTGCAGGACTCAGGAGTCATTACAAACACTGACAAATATTGTCCAGCATTCTTCCTCCAAACATGACCAAATGTGTTTGTGTAAAGTAGACAGTCAGCAAGCCACTTTTCGTATATTAAATTAACCACTTGAATCCCAGCATCCATATTCTGGGTGGAACATTAGCCAAAAATAGAAGCTCTATAAGCACACAACACAGCACTTGTACTTGTAGATCTGCTATTTTTGGCAAAAAGACATGTGTGTAGACAGAAAAAGGCAGTCCAACTACAGAGACAGCTTAGGTCCAACCTGTAATATAGTTTATGTATATGAGCTGTTTAACTTGTATGATGTGTCATATTGATTGATTCCCAGAAATTAGGAACAATAAAATGTGTCCCTTAAAATTAGGCAGTGGCTACCTTTTCAGGCCCCCCCCCCCACAAAACAAAAACAAAACATCATATTTGAACTGGGGACCGCCCCCACGCTGACAAGTATTTGAACTTATTCTCACAACATTTGCAACGTTGCATTCATAGTCTACATACATTCAGTGAGAAAACAATGTTGCACATTAAGCTAATCATCTGGGGACCCTGCGGACCCCCCTCCTGATCCACAGGCCGAGAATCACTGCAATAAATAACACGTCCTTTTAGTTTCCAAATAAGGGATGATTCAGGCTGGCAACCGCAGTCTGGAGGTACAACCAGAACCATGTTGAAGTGCCCTTGAGCAAGAAACCGAACCCCAGCTGTGCATTCGTGTGGTATTGTGTAGTTGTGTCGTGCTAGTGTAGTTGTGTGTGTCGTGTAGTTGTGTAAAGTTGTGTAATGGCTCTGGGTGTGGTGTCTGTCTAGCAGACTCACTTCATCATGTAAACATCACATTACTGTCTGTCTGTCTGTCTGTCTGTCTGTCTGTCTGTCTGTCTGTCTGTCTGTCTGTCTGTCTGTCTGTCTGTCTGTCTGTCTGTCTGTCTGTCTGAAGAATGCACGCACACACACACAGTCTCCATGGAAACAGCTGTACATACCTGTATGTACAGTCTTTCTACAGGCCTGTCTGTCTGTCTGTCTGTCTGTCTGTCTGTCTGTCTGTCTGTCTGTGAACAACTGTTTGAAGTGTAAAGTATTTTTAACTGTTCAATGGCTGGTGTTTTGACTGTACATTTAGTAGCGATAGAGAAGTGGAGAGAGAGAGCAGGGTGACGAAAGAGAGAGAGAGAGAGAGAGAGAGAGAGAGCCTGGCTTAACTTAACGCCGCCCCTTTCCTGTGTCTCAGACAAAACAACCCAGTCGCGCCCCCTTCTCTCTAGCTCTCTCTCTCTCTCTCTCTCTCTCTCTCTCTCTCTCTCTCTCTCTCTTTCTCTCTCTAACAATCTCTCTCTCTCTCTCTTTCTGTGCGGGGAGAGAGAGAGAGAGAGAGAGAGAGGTAGAGGCAGACAGAGAGGGAGTGTACATGTCTAGTTTTTGTGCTGGTTTTCATTCCATAGTCTGGTGTGTGTGTGTGTGTGTGTGTGTGTGTGTGTGTGTGTGTGTGTGTGTGTGTGTGTGTGTGTGTGTGTGTGCATGTTTTGCATTTATGAAAATTCTGAATAGAACTAATGTTTCTACTGCAGTGCACTGCACCATTCTACAGTATACTTTAATATACCAATTCATAAGCCTCCTCCTGTGTTTGGGTCAAATCTAACTGATTTACACATTCCATTTCCTTGAATTGTGAATTTGTGAGTGTTTTATTCAACTCAGGAAACATTATCATCTCTGTTGGGTGGAAACCTCATATCTCTAAAACTTTATATACTTTTTCAGGATTAGAATCCTATCATTAAAGGCAATATCTGATTGTATTAATCAATGTTAAACAACGTTAAACTCACTCGGTTCTAGTGAGCAGAAAGAATCAATAATAAGCAGACTTGGCAACCTGACTGTAGAAAGTAACAGTACAGTAAAGAACCTGGGGGTTATTATTGATTCTGAATTGAATTTTAATTCACACATTAATCATGTTACCAAGATTGCCTTTTTTCACCTTAGAAATATTGCACGAATCAGAGCCTATTTGTCCTTGGACGATGCAAAAACGCTAATCCACGCCTTTGTTTTTTCTCGGCTTGATTACGGCAATGCACTTTTTTCAGGACTGCCTAAGAAAACAACTAACAGATGCAGCAGTTTGAACTAGAACTAAGATGAGAGAACTCCAGTTTTGGCATCATGCACTGGCTTCCGGTTGTTTTTAGGATTGATTTTAAAATAATTGTACTTGTCTATAAAGCTCTCAATGGTCTCGCACCTTCCTACCTACATGACTGCCTGCCTAAATATGTCCCAAACCGCCCCCTAAGGTCTTCCACTGCTGGCCTGCTCGCTTTGCCTAAAAAAATGGCAACTAAAAAATACGGGGAAGCAGCTTTTTGCTTCTACGGGCCGTCGGCATGGAACAAGCTCCCACTGTACCTTCGTCAGGCAGCCTCTGTAGACATTTTTAAAGCTCAGCTCAAGACCCACTTCTACAACATTGCTTTTAATTGATCTTTTATTTTTTTGTTATTCATGTCCTCACTGTATTGCATTACTGCTTGTTTTTTAATGTCGTTGCCTTGCTTTTCTTTTATTCTCCATTGTTCTGTAAAGCACTTTGAGCTGCATTTCATGTCATGAAAGGTGCTATACAAATAAAGTTTTATTATTATTATTATTATTACTTTACCACTCACTTTGCCACTCGATTTGCCATTGACTTTATGCATGCGCATACCCTAGGCCGAAAATGATTTTTTTGCCATTTTCTGCCGAATATTTACTGCGGCCGAATATTCGGCCGCAGTTCTCCTAGGATAGAAAACAAAAGTAGAGATAACAAATTGAAAATATGATCCTAATCATGATCATGACTGCGGTGTGTGTATGTGTATATGTGTGTGCGTGTGTGCGTGCGCATTCGAGCGCCCAAGGTGGCCCAATGAATGACCGCCGGCAACTGCACTGAGTTTCCTGACTGAACTTGCTCTGCGCATGTCTGTGACAGGCATGACACTCATATTTTCAGAAATATAGCGTAAAGCTTTTTGATCTGCAATTTTCGGTTGTTTTTGCGTGACACCTCTGTATGAACAAAGGATTAAGTTAAGACACAGCTTTCGTCAATTCGATTTGTTTTTTCTCCCTAATTTATTTTTGAGTCGAAAACAAATGTAGGCCTAAGGTAACCGATAGAATAATAATCAATACTAGCAGCCTTATACTGCACATGTATCTAAATGTAGATGGTGCTGTGCTGCTATTATGCTAAATGCTATACTTTACAGTACTACTGTATACCTCTACCGCCCACACCTGAGGTTGCAGGAGGTGAGACATGATGTCATGAATGTGGTTCAACTTGGTTGGGTTACAATTACACACACACACACACACACACACACACACACACACACACACACAGTCACACACACACACACACACACACACACACATGCGTGCCCATGCGCACACCAACACACACCCACACAGTTCTTTCAGATACAGTGACTCATTTCGTCTGTCTCTCCTCTCTTCAGTTCTTTCTCTCTCGCTCCTTTGAAACAAAATTAAATGACCTCACTGTTTAGGGCAAGCCTTCATGGTTGACATGTCTTGTCTGTCTGTCTGTCTGTAGGTAGCAGGAAGGAAAGGCTTTCCTCATGTGATCTACGCTCGGCTGTGGCGCTGGCCGGACCTCCACAAGAACGAGCTGAAGCACGTCAAGTTCTGCCAGTACGCCTTCGACCTAAAGTACGACAACGTGTGCGTGAACCCGTACCACTACGACAGAGTGGTGTCTCCTGGCATCGGTAAAACCCATCAGCATTACTCACGTTTCACTCAAACCACTTCCATCACTTCCGTCAGTTAGTTATCATGGTAGCAAGCAGGGCAGCAACCTCAAAGGTCAGCTTTTGACGTCGGTCTGATAGCAACACCACTAAAGAAATTTACTTTTTATTTATTTCTAAATTATTCATGCCCCCCAAAGAATCAGCATGTCCCAAAATAAATGCATGATCCCCCACCTCGTGACGTCATGTGGCAGCCACAGTGGGCTTCACGATATAGACAGCTATGTGTGTCCCTGTGTGTACTGTACAGTACAGTACTACACCACGAGTACAGCACCACCTAGTTCAGACGAGTCAAAATTTTACCTTAATTTAGCCAGGAGTAAAATCCCTTTGACATTAAAGATGTATTTTCCAAGGCAGCCCTGGTGCACAACAGGCAACAGTACATATTAAAACACAAGCAACACAATACAACTATGGAATAGATCAAATCAAATAATCTTAGAAGTCAGCCTCCTTGGGTAGTGAGTGTGTTGCAATACAGGACCAATGTTAACAAAACATTACAGTCATGAATGAATACATGTAGCCTACTGTAATCCCAACTTTACAGCACACATGTTAGTACCTTGTCTTGCGTATTATCATATTATGTATCTGCCCTTGGTTGGATAATCTTGGCTGTGAAGGAATGTCCATGTGATATATGCAGCATATATAGATATATTCATATCTGTACAATGTATTTTTTTGATTATAGTAATAAAATATTATATTTACCCATATGAGTATAGTATTAATTAGCTATACATTACATTTACTACTATGAAGTAATCGCATGCACGCACGCACGCACGCACGCAAGCACGCACACTTTGCTGGCAGGTTAGTTTGTTCTATCAAGGTCTCCTGTGTTTGTACTGCTGTTTTATTGTTTAGTCTGACGGGTGCTAAACCTCCTCTCCTTCTCCTCTTCCTCAGTTGGTCTCAACATTCAGAATAATGGTGAGTGTTTTTCTTTTCTTATATCATATTTTAGCTACCCATCAAAAGTAACTCCTCCTGTTTCAGAGTGTTTTCATTGTTGTCAATGCTTTCAATTCTAGAACCATCGTAGCCTACGATGGTTCATCGTCCTACAAGTAGTCCTACATGTAGCCTACGATTCGTAGGCTACATGTATTGTAGGACGACGATTTCAATAGTCACACATGGCCTAAGAAAAGCTAATTAGACTGAGCTGTACCTGTTGCTCATTGAACTAATATATATATATACCTTTATTGAAAGGATAAGCCCCTTGAGATGTCACATCTCATTTTAGAGGGGGTCCTCAGCACAGATACATTGTACAATACAGTTCACAAAACAGTAGTACAACCATACACACAGATAGGACAAAACAAAACAAAACAGAACAGAACAAAAGCTCTCCCAAAGATAGCTCCCACCCCACTGTTTCAACCCTAAATAGAGTTCATATGGGGACAAAATATACCCATTGCACAGTAAGACCATGTTGCTAAGCAAAAAACAAACAAGCAATACCAGCATGCATAATCGATGCATAACAGCAGAAATCAGTATATTGAACCTCACAGACCACCCGTCCACAGCCCTCCCCCTCCCCACATACAAAGCCATATACATAGAAGACAGCACAGTTAAAGCATAATAAGAATAATAATAATATTCTACAAAATAAATAATACAATAAAATACAAAAAACGTGGAAAAAACTAAGGTACATTCATTGTTTGGCAAATATGTATTTCTAATAGTGGAGACAGTGTAGGAAAGACACATAGTATGGACACAAATTAGGTTTATGCTTAATTGTTCAAAACAAATCTCTCTTTCTCTCTCTGTGGATATATTTCAGGCTCTCAGTGTGTTCTCATTAAGGAGGAATTCATGTCAGAGTGTGTCCACCGATCCCCCATGTCCCAAACCCTGGAGTCCCCTCCCATCACCCGATATCCCAGCATGCCACTCTCTCCACCAGGTGAGTCACGCCTCCACAGCCACAGATCTGAGATCAGATCCCACCTGAGTACCAACTCTGTCTCTCCTACACTCTGTCCCTCTCAGTTGTCCAACTGTCTGTCGTTCGTACACTGTCTCCCTCTCAGCTCTCCAACTGTCTGTCCCTCCTACATTGTCTCTCTCAGCTGTCCAACTGTCTGCCTCTCCTACACTGTCTCCCTCTCAGCTGTCCTACTGTATCTCTCCTACACTGTCTCCCTCTCAGCTGTCCTACTGTCTGTCTCTCCTACACTGTCTCCCTCTATGCTCTCCTGCTCTCTGTCTCTCCTACGCTGTCTCGCTCTCAGCTGTACTACTGTCTGTCTCTCCTACTGTCGCCCTCTCAGCTTTCCTACTGTTTCTCTCTCCCACACTGTCCTACACTATCAGGCTCAGCTTTCATTTTTTCTTTCTGGATCATCACCTAGATCTGCATGTATGGAGCCGACCAGCGACTACATCTGACCTCAAACCCTTAGATCTCCATATATGGAGCTGACCTGTTCTAACATTCCATATGTTGATCCTTATTCCATCCCCACCCATCCTTCCTCTTCGATGTCTCCCTTTTGACTGATACCTGTCCATTCAAACTCTAGATGGGCCCGGCCTAAAGTTATCAACATGCCCAAAAGAAATCAATCAATCAATCAATCAATCAATCAATCAATCAATCAATCAATCAATCAATCAATCAATCAATCATTATTTTAATATTCCTGTTGTTTTCTTGTCCCCTGCAGTCAGTGTGTCCATGATGTCAGTGGGTGTTCCCACGGGGGGCGGAGAAGCTCACCACCAGATGTCCTCCCCTCACAGGCAGGGTGTGGCCACCAGCCCCCCGCCCTCTACCAGCCCTCCTCTACACCTCGCCCCCCAGTCTCCCCCACCGCCCGCCCCCCACCTCCACAGCCCTGAGTACATCAGCACTCCGAAACACAACTCCACCACGCCAATGTACCAAAGTGAGTATCCCGACTTCAAATCTCCTTCTTGCACAGCGTGGGCAGTGGTAGAAGAAGTCCTCACGTGTTTTACTTGAGTAAATGTATTCAATACCACAATTTATAAATAGTCAGTTACAAGTAATGGTTTTGTACTCAAATGTTACTTGAGGAAAGGTACAAAGGCATTGTCATCAAAGTATACTTAAAGTGCCCAAAGTAAAAGTACAAATTTTTCACAAGTTTTCAAATGTATGAAAATGAAAATAGCAGATCTCTCCAAGCTCACAACGCGTCCTAAAGTGACATGGTGTGAGTTTATAGATTGTTTATTTTCAAATATAGCTGATATACAAGGCTGAAGTGGTTACGGTATATTTTGTAATATATACAAAGTATAGACAAATACACTAATACTGAACCCTTCATGCTGTAATTCCATATGAACTGAACGGTCATTTTCTGTCACACCACAGCAACGTGGACGGGCAGCAACACGGCCTCCTATACCCCCGTAGGACCCCAGCAGAACGGACGGATGCACCAGCAGCCTCCATTACATCATCATCCAGCGCCCAGCACTCACTTCTGTATGACAACACCACTGTTTCACTGTGATTTCCCAAGAGCTAGTCCTCCCTATCTGGGGCCTGTTTCACAAAACCTAGATAACAGATTAACCTGGGATTCTACCATGGATGAATTTATCTTCGTTTAAGCCACGATAGCTGAGTTATCTCGCCAGCCTGGTCCAGACAGGCTAACGGCCAGGTTTAACTCATCCTGTTGCCTTTACTGTTCATTAAGCAGTCAATCTGATTACAAACCAATGACATTTCCACACTTATTCTATTCATATGTGTTTATGTTGCTTTATTGTATTAGCCTGCATTAAAACAATATCATAGTTACACATTGTAATTACAATACCAGTTATATATATACCTATATACTTCATTCTACATCAAATAAGTTAAATATATATGCTGCACAACCTCGTCATGACAGCTTGTGAGCTTGTAGATCAGCTATTTTTGCTATAATAAATATTTTTGACAAATTAAAAAAATGCTATTAAACATTGTGACCGTTTAATAACCGATTTTTATTCTAATTATTTGTGAAGTCAGACCATATTTTATTGCTTATGGGTAATAAGCTATGTTGCCAGGCCTAGGCCTATTAGTGGAATATATTACTGCATGTCATAATCACTCGTTTTATTTTCACTGCTATTTTTCACTGCAGTTTCTGTCGACTGTCAGATTACCAGATTGCCTGGACTACGGCTTCTTTATTGATCTATCCTGATGAGTTACTGGATTACTTTTGTTAATTTGCATTAATTTACAAGTAAGACACGCGAACGCGGGAAGCGAACGCAGCTTGTAAATTTCCATCCATCCATCCATCCATCTTCAACCGCTTATCCGTAGTCGGGTCGCGGGGGCAACAGCTCCACCAGAGTGCTCCAGACTTCCCTCTCCAGAGCAACATTAGTGACTTCCTCCTGGGGGATTCCGAGACGTTCCAAGGCCAGTGAGTCGATGTGTTTCCTCCAACTGCGCCTTGGTCTGCCCCGGGGTCTCCTCCCAGTGGGACGTGAGTCGAGGACCTCCCTAGGGAGACGCCCGAGAGGCATCCTAACCAGATGCCCGAACCACCTAAGCTGGCTCCTTTCCAGGCGAAGGAGCAGCGGTTCTACTCTGAGTCTCTCTCGTGCGACTGAACTTCTCACCCTGTCTCTAAGGGAGATGCCAGCCACCCGTTGAAGAAATCTAATTTTGGTCGCTTGTATTCGCGACCTTATTCTTTCAGTCATGACCCACACTTCATGACCATAGTGCGTGAGTGCGTGCGTGCGTGCGTGCATGTGTGTGTGTGCTTGTGTGTGTGTACGTGTGTTTTTTGTGTGATACAGCTGCGCCCTCTGGTGGCGGGCGGGTGGTGTCACAGCGTGACACACAGACAGACAGTTCTGCCTGGGTTACATAGTAATCGCTCATTGCGTTGAACAATGAACATGTGGAGAGTGAGACACAAATGGATGTGTGCAATGCATGTACAGTACAAGAAGTACTAAATTATATTGAGCGCTGCAGACATGCCACTTGAATTTAATGAGCTATGCTTGTACTGTGCACATCGTGATTGATTAATACAAAATTAGGCTTGCGTCTTCAGAACTTGTTTGTCCCGTTATTACATTTTTCAAAGCACGCAACTCAATATAATTTAGGAAACAATAGTTTAAGCTTAAGCAGTTAAATCCTCGTACGTGAGAGTCAGTCCTCACAGGAGACTATTTCTTGTCTACAAGAGTAATCCACTGCCCACATCTTTGTTATGGTCTATTTCACTGTGGGTAATGTAGTGCTGACTGAGGTTCAATTAATCCATGTACTGTGGTTAATTTAGTGCCGATTCATATTGTCTCTGTTGGGTGGAAAACTGTCCAAAACTGTATATAGCAAAAGTAGCAGATCGACAAGCATGAACAGCGCTTGTAGATCTGCTACTTTTGATGCTTTTGTGTGACGCTGTATTATGATCAAGTAGGGCTTTTAATTGACGAAAAAACACAATAAGTTAGAATCTGAGGAATAAGAGGTTTCTGCCTGACATAACGGTTGAGATATAGTGTTTCTCTCTCCAGGGTCCCAACATCACAGCACTCCTGCTTTCCCCCAGCCTGTCTCCAACCACCCAGGTATGCACACTCGCAGTCTCGCACACGCACGCACGCACGCACGCACGCACGCACGCACGCACACACACACACACACACACACACACACACACACACACACACTCTGCCTCTCTTGTATTAATCTGTCTGTGTGTCCCAGGTCCAGAGTTCTGGTGTTCCATCTCGTACTTTGAGATGGACATGCAGGTGGGGGAGATGTTCAAGGTGCTGTCCAGCTGTCCGCTGGTGCGTGTGGACGGCTACGTGGACCCGTCCGGAGGAGAGCGCTTCTGTCTGGGTCAGCTGAGTAACGTCCACCGAACTGAAGCCAGCGAGAGAGCCAGGTCAGTGCCCTAGCTCAGCTTTGCTAGGGACCCCCTGGAACCCCCACAAGGACCCCTGGGGGTCCCTGGACACCACTTTGAGAGCCCTAGCTGTGTGCACAAAGACAAGATAGAACCCAAGAGAAGATATTGGATGATCCATTAGCCACCTATATCGTCTAGAGTCTAAAGGATTAAGTGGTTAATGGATCTAGACTTAGTAAACTGGCCCTGGGTTGTCTCTGTACTGCTATTTTCTGTCTGTGGTGAAAACCACACTGCTATTTCATGGTGTCAACTCATGTGTGTTGATGTCATATCCTGTCCAGGCTCCATATCGGACGGGGTGTTCAGCTGGAGTGCCGGGGGGAGGGGGACGTGTGGATGCGTTGCCTTAGCGACCATGCAGTGTTCGTCCAGAGTTACTACCTGGACAGAGAGGCTGGACGAGCTCCTGGAGACGCCGTCCACAAGATCTACCCTGGAGCATACATGAAGGTGACCTTTAACCTCTGACCATTAACCTACCCAGCTGGAGCTGAAAGAAAGATCAGTTCATTTAGGAAGATAGTCCATCCCGATTGGACACAAATACACAAATGGTTTCCGAAGTCGGGGGTGGCGTCAGGCGACAAATCTCATCCTATGGTTAAACTGGTGCTGCTACTGGAAGTAAACCGGAGATGGCATGTCTTGCTATCATCACTTTTGAGTAAAAAAAATAAAAAAATAAAAAAGTAGTACATAAATACATAAATACATTTTTTTTTAAAGAAGAAAAATATTGTTTCTATTCCCTACATTGAAGTTAGATCTCTGACATGAGGCAACCTGGCTTGCTATATGGCTCCCTCTGCTGGTGTTTAGGGGGCAGTAATCACCTAACATACATACAGTAAATGCACATCTGTGTTTGCATCTGTTGGACAACTTGGACTTGATGCAATGCTAATAAATTTGACATGCTAATAATGACATGTAAGTCATTATTAGCCTTCACCAATCGGCATATAGATCAGGAGCCTATCTCCTGTTTCTTTTGCGTGAGGCAGCTTGATGTACAACTATAAGTATACCCTACACGCACAGCCACTGAGCTGGTCCTATATACTGTACATGTACAGACCTTCATGGTCTGGCACCTCCCTATATATCTGCCCTCATCACTCCCCCCGACTCCACTAGGGCACTCAGATCAGCAGACCAGATGGTCCTGAAGATCCCTCCCACTCACCTCCTGAAAACAAAAGGCGACCGGGCGTTCTCAGTTGCTGCACCCAGACTCTGGAACGCCCTGCCACTGGTTGTGAAAGCTGCACCTTCTATGGACATTTTTAAATCTCGTCTAAAAACACACATGTTCTCCCTGGCCTTTTAACACCACATGCCCCTCCCCACTTTTTAATAATGTGTTGCTGTGCTCTCCCATTCTACAGTCTTGTTCTGTACTTCTTTTATTTTACTATGTTTTAAATGTGCTCTAGAAATAAAATTGACTTGACTTGACTAATTAGCAGGCAACAGTGCAACACTATCTCTCTCTCTCTGTTTCTGGCACAACAGCGCCACTTTTGCCCCTACTGGTACTCATAGTCACATAGGTGTAGACGAACTGGTACTCATAGTCACATAGGTGAAGACGAACTGGTACTCATAGTCACATAGGTGAAGACGAACTGGTACTCATAGTCACATAGGTGAAGACGAACTTGTACTCATAGTCACATAGGTGAAGACGAACTTGTACTCATAGTCACATGAAGACGTGAAGACGGACATTGCTGTTCCTTGGAGTGGTTGCACCACTAAAAAGAAAACCCAAAAATTAATTAACAGTTTATGTTGTGCGACGGGCAGCAGTATCTGAGTTGTTTGACAGTCTCTGGGTCTTTACTCTTTGGGTATATTTGTACATTTCCACCTTCAGTCGATGCTTCATATCCATATGAGTGAAAAGGCCGGGACGATCGTTTTTTTTTTCAAACACAGTTCTTATATGAAGAGATCTAGATTACAATGCAAATAAAAAGTACACAAACCTGTCGACTGGCGCCCTCTACTGACAGTGACGTTTGGTGCTCTAGTCTGTTCTAAAGTCTGTTTGCAAGCATTTTGATCTGCCTCAGTGTACTGTGGGTAATGTAGTTTTTGTGTGGTTGCAGGTGTTTGACCTGCGACAGTGTCATAGACAGATGCAGCAGCAGGCGGTCACAGCGCAGACAGCGACGGCTGCGCAGGCTGCTGCTGTCGCTGGTTCAATTCCTGGGCCATGCAGGGTAGGAGGCATCGCCCCAGCTGTTAGTAAGTATCTCTCTCTCTCTCTCTCTCTCTCTCTCTCTCTCAGCTAACATGTTCAAATTAGTTAATATCTCTTCTTATTATCTCCATAATCATATTCTGCATTTTTTTCGTAAATTAATGCCCTACTTGATCGTACTACAACAGCGTCACACAAAGCAGATCTGCAAGCTTGAAATGCGGTGCAAATCAACACGTTGAGAGATTGAGGCTTCCACCCGACTGAGTCACTGAGATGATGGGCGCGTTCGGAAATACCACACCGGAGCGCACTCGCCTATTAGTTTGCATTGGACAGTGTGCTCAGTGCGCAATTTCCGAACGCGCCCGATATGTTTCTTATACGTTGTAACTCTCCTCTCCTCTCCTCTCCTCTCCTCTCCTCTCCTCTCCTCTCCTCTCCTCTCCTCTCCTCTCCTCTCCTCTCCTCTCCTCTCCTCTCCTCTCCTCTCCTCTCCTCTCCTCTCCTCTCCTCTCCTCTCCTCTCCTCTCCTCTCCTCTCCTCTCCTCTCATGTAGGTCTGGCAGCAGCAGCAGGTATAGGAGTTGACGACCTGAGGCGTTTGTGTATTCTGCGTTTGAGTTTCGTGAAGGGCTGGGGTCCAGATTACCCGCGGCAGAGCATCAAGCACACCCCGTGCTGGGTGGAGGTGCACCTGCACCGTGCGCTGCAGCTCCTGGACGAAGTTCTGCACACCATGCCCCTGGCTGACCCTTGACCCTGGAGCCGTAGATTTCTTACTACAGTTTGTTTTATTTCAAGGACCCCCAGTTTGATTATGCATTAGATAAAATCCTCAGTATTTAATTGAACTCTGACAGTGTACAAATGGAACCAAATGGACCCTAACGGGTCCTTACTTGGCCTGTTGAGGCCTGTTTACCTTATTTAAATGGAACCATGATGTCAAAACGTTCTGATACGGCTGATTCTCATTGTACCCACATAAACCCTATTTTATAATCTGACGTACGATGGTGTTGCTCGTTAGAAATAGCCGAACTTGTAGATTTGCTATTTTCACTATTAAAAAAACAATCCTAAATAAAAGCCCTAGACTTAGTTTTTTTATTTTTATTAATGAGCCAGAGAATAGCAGCCCAATTGGATATTGACATTCGCTGTACCGCACCGACGAAAAGAGAGCTGAGCTAGAAGGCAAATCAGTTGATCAGCAGTCCATCTTTGTATACTCTCACCTATCATGAAATGTGGGTCGTGACTGAAAAGAAGATTGAGACCACAGATATAGAATGGCTTTTCTCAGGGGGGTGGCTGGCATCTCATCTCACTTAGGGACAGGGTGAGGACTGGAGCCTCCACAGGTAGGTTTTCATCTCACTTAGGGACAGGGTGAGGAGCCTCCACAGGTAGGTTTTCATCTCACTTAGGGACAGGGTGAGGACTGGAGCCTCCACAGGTAGGTTTTCATCTCACTTAGGGACAGGGTGAGGAGCCTCCACAGGTAGGTTTTCATCTCACTTAGGGACAGGGTGAGGACTGGAGCCTCCACAGGTAGGTTTTCATCTCACTTAGGGACAGGGTGAGGACTGGAGCCTCCACAGGTAGGTTTTCATCTCACTTAGGGACAGGGTGAGGAGCCTCCACAGGTAGGTTTTCCAGGCCCATCCAGCCGGGAGGAGGCCACAGGGCAGGTCGGGAACCAGGTGGGGGGATTATATCTCCATACTGAACTGGGAACGTGTTTAGGATCCCCTGGTCAGACCTGACTACTGTGCCCAGGCCAGCTAGGGGAAACAGAAGTATTTTAGGATCCCCCGGTCAGTCCTGACTACTGTGCCCAGGCCAGCTAGGGGCTCTCTATAACTCCACTACCTGACTTGCAGTTGAAGATGGATGAATGGATTATTTCACAGTCCTAATGTTTTATTTTATTTTGTATCATTTTGAGTAGATAAATAAACCACTTTCAACCTCTTGGGCGTGTCATTACAGGCCATCGATTTTCAAACATTTAAAAAAAAGGTTTAAACAAATGTCAAAATTTTTAGAATATCTACATACAAGCTCACAACGCTTTCTAAGCTTGTAGATTGGATATTATAACCATACGGTGGAGTATAAAATAGTGCTTACGTGGTTCAGCTTTAGGTGAGCTCAAGCCAAGCTTCGTCAGTCAGTGGCTAGTGAATGACTTCTGTTCTGGGAAATATCAGTGTTATTAATTACATTATAGGCTACAGCATTTCATTTCATTAAGAAGTAGGCCTACACTATAGGACTCAACCAGCAAATGTACTACAGCTACTATTCATGTGAATGCATTACTTGTACAGGGTTACTCATCTCAAAACATATGCCCCCGCATAGAAGGCACTACTGCTTATGTTTCATCATGACATATTGAAAGGCTGCTAAACTAGTATTTTACAAACAATAATATTGTAGGCCTATTTATTTAGGGTTATAGCTTTATCTTCTATTCCATTTAGGCAGCTCTCTCTTTTTATTTGATGCAATGTGCACTTAATTTGAGAGTGAAAGTAACACAAAAGTAATATAGCACATTACCTGTAATAACTCAGTACTATATATTTTTTTTTAATACGAAATTGTCATCTTTAATGACATGCCCAAATAGGGATGACATGTTGAAACTTGAAACTAAGTGGTTAAGACTATTGTTGAGCCGAATGCGAACGGAAATAAAAGCCTGGGTACCGACTCTACCGAGGCTATCATGTAATCATAATAACATCAAAATATTAGAGGAGTGATTTATTTTTTATTTTTTTACACAGCTTGTCCAGAATGCATCAGGGCTGGATGGAGGATATGAAACAGAAATTGGGGAATTTCTGACATTAAATAATTGTTTCTTGCTGCTCATAAGTGCCTGCAGTGGATGACTTTATCAAATTATACTTTGGAATCTGATTTGGCAATGAAGAAACACTCCTGCTTTTACCCTGAAGTAATCCTATTATAATAAGAATACAGACTTGAAGTGATATTGAGTGTGTACGCTGTACACACACACACACACACACACACACACACACACACACACACACACACACACACACACACACACACACACACACACACACACACACACACACACACAGCCTATACTGTATGAATTATGTATTCTGTTTGTAATAGTTTTTTCAATCAATGAACAAACAATATTACATGTTAATAATTGCTATGATGTTTATTCAATATTAAACTTTTTTCCCCATTGAAAACATATAATTCAAATGTCTTAATCATTTAAATTTAGGTTTGCTCTGCTGCCTCTCATAATATATTCATGAATAACATAATCCTGGAATATATGAGCTGCCTTTCTCTCTATTTATGACATTTTACTACGAAAAATATAAAAGCAGCATTGCCAGTAATTCTTGACTCCCCCCCCCCCCTCTCTCTAATGTCTCACCCCCCCCCCCCCCCCCCCCCCCTCTCTCTCTCTCTGCTTCCTGTTTACCAGTCTCTTTGATCTCATTAATATTCCGAGGCAGAGCGGACAGGGCGGGGCTACTTCTCTCTCGCTGTACCATTCAGCCTCCGGCTGCATCTCAACCCACTTTGACAGCATCACACACACACACACACACACACACACACACACACACACACACACACACACACACACCGGTGGAGTGGACAGACGCTACGTTCCAATCGGACATATGAGCATTTCGTCGACATTCCTCGTTTGAATTCATGCTCCATCTCCGCGCGAGTGTTCTCTATGGATAGGCCTACTATTAAATAGAGACCGTTTAGTCTTATAGAAGGACAAAATCATCCTCATCTTTCTGCGCTGATCGTCTCATCCTGCTGATTCACCAAATGGCTGAAATCACTGAATTACGACATGGCTATGGTGAGTACAGGCCGCTGCTTCAATCTAATGCGTGTGTAGCCTATACTTGTTGTTTTTCTTCTTTAATTTAATGTCGAAATACACGGATACCAATAGGCCTATTTGGTGTGAGACTACTGTTTTTTTATGCTTTTAAAACATAAAAATACATGCCTACACCAAATAATATTGTGGGTTTTGTATTGACAGAGGTGATGAAGGTATATTAGGATATTGGCTAGTCTATTTAGGCGAATAGCCGAATATAATTTAGGCCCAGCAGTCGTCGTTCATAACTGTGTAAACATTTTGTATAAACCTCTCAGAATTACTGTTGGAAAATATGAGAAAAATAAATAAGACCATACTGCTATAGAATGTCTTATTCATTTATTCTTCATTATCATCATTAGTGATTATAAAATTGCTGAATCACCAGTCTGGTAGATATCAGTGAATGTTATTGATATTAAAATATATGACATGGTCCATGTCTAAATTGAAATGAGCACCATGCACTGTTCAGCGGGTGTGGGTGGGATGACGTCATGTCCCTATTCCCTTTGTTGAACACCGGGGTGACATCATCATGAGCACTGGTGTCGCTCATATTTATTAACAATGTTGCATACATGTATGTAAACAATATATAACTAGTCCTTTGTTAGCATGTAAACTAGATCCAGTATACATGCCTAAAATGCTGGAATCAGTATTGGTGAGTATATACTGTATGTGGCTATGCCAGTCTATGGCATTCCAACACCACATCATTTATCACATGATGATATGGCATTTTACAGTAATCAATTAATCTGTAGGCTATTTTGAATGATCATGCAGTTGATCAAATAAATTGTATATTCCTAGATCAGTGGTTCTGACTCAACCTTTTTTATTTAAAATGGACCCTTATGGGTCCCAATTGGTTCCATTTGTACACTATCAGAGTTACAGACCTGTTAAGAACCCTGAGAGTCCCTGGACCCCACTTTGAGAACCACTTGAATTATTTTTGAGGGGCGCCGTGAGCACAAACGCGATGATTTGATTGGCTGAGCAAAATACATATCGAGGATAAAAAGTGAGGGCAGAAAAGTGAAGACGCCAAAAGTGATTGGTTGAAACTACATTTGTGATGATTTGATTGGCTGAGCACGGAATGGGATGTATGATGATGTAGGATGAAAGAGCGCCCCTCACTTCACACGGGTGTGATTTTTGAATAAATAAAAATAATGAGAAGGAAGAAATTGCATCGGTACATCTCTACTATAAACCGTTATAAACGTGTCTGTAAATGTAACATTTTATCGTCCTGCTGGGGATATGTAGCCTAACCTTGGTTATGCTACACATCAATAAGCAGGGACAATCACAGATACATCAAATACATCAAATATTGAAAATGACACAAACATAAGTGTTATTATTGATCTGACAACAAAATACTGTTTTCACATGCTAAATATGAATAGCTAATATGCTACTGTAAATTACTTTCAATAGCCTAATGATACTACGATGTTGATACTGTCTCTTCTAATTTAAATACTTCTTTATAATATATTTAAAATAAATCTTCAGAAAGTAGCAAGACTTCAAC
This sequence comes from Protomyctophum parallelum, assembly GCF_964188405.1. Lineage (NCBI taxonomy): Eukaryota > Metazoa > Chordata > Actinopteri > Myctophiformes > Myctophidae > Protomyctophum > Protomyctophum parallelum. Next base: position 30,260,940 of record NC_139698.1, on the reverse strand, counting down.
GAGGAAGGAATAAAATGATTATGATTCACTTGAATATCAGTTCCTAATGACATCACCAGTTCACATCAACTAGGCTTCGTGCTGTGATGCCACTTGTTGTGATGTCACTGCTGTGCCTGTGATGTCATAGTGCTGTAATTTCTTAAAAAACAAACATTGATGTAGGAGGAGGAACATTGTGACATACTCACGCGAGCACGCACGCATGCACGGACGCACGTCGCACGCACGCACGCACACACACACACACAGTCACACACACACACACACACACACACACACACACACACACACACACACACACACACACACACACACACACACACACACACACACACACACACACACACACACACACACACTCAGGTTATAGCAGATATCAGGTCATCACTCATCAGGAAGAGAGTGAATTTGCCAAATTGTCAAACATTACGTAAGGAAGAAGCAAACATTGTTTGTGTTATGACATTCATAATATTTATCTGTGTAACCGAGGCAAACTAAATGTAATGCCTATACAATTCCATGTGCTCATCAGGGTGGGCTCACCACATTTATTTTGGGGGTCACGGCCTGAAACGTTTGGGAACCCTGATTTGTTTATAGACAGTGAGCAGGTCAGAGATGTATTTATAGGAGCTGAACTTGGTAAACATTAAGTAGTACTTTGAAATGAATTTAGTATTGAATCAGGTGTCACTGATGACTGAAGTGTATTAATGTGTTCCAGTGAGAACTCTGGTTGTGCTGCATTTTATGAACTGGGTTCTTCCAACAGTCTTTCTGGGTGGGAATTGCAGAACAAAACAAAAAAGTTAATTCCAGTAATCTGGCATGTTCAAGATGATTGCCTGGACCCTCGAAGATGAGAAGGTTCTAAACGTAATTATGTTTTAGTATTTTAAATGATCAGAAAGGGACCTTTGATGTAAAACCAACGGTCGTTGACTCGTTAGACCGCTGCCTTCATCAAGACAAATGTTTGTCCTGATGAAGGTCTAACGACATTGTACTCTCAGTCTCAGACGAGAGTACAATGAGATGCCAAAAAAAAACAAGACACAGCAACTTAGATTGATTGCCTGTATTTGTGTGAAATGGGAGCCCGCCCCTTTAGGAGACCAGAAGCAGGTCAAGCAGAAAATTAACTTTATTAGAGACCTGCCTGTGTCAGCAAGCAACACGCTCTCATGAGAACTGGCAACAGTGATTTCAGGACAAGGTCTGACAACAAAAGGCAAACACGTACAGTATATACGAGACAGGAAGTGTGTACCATTTATACTATTGGTGAGGCGCAGGATGTCATATCTGTTCTCTATTTAGGACCTTTGGTACTTATATTTTGGTTCAATTTGTACTCTCTTCTGAGTTAGATTAACACTGAGGATTTCAGTATCTCGGAACTCAGTCTTGTCTTTTTTCAGCTGTAGAATGTTCCGGTGTTTTTTATTAGCACATTGTCTCTGGCATGTCATTAGGCTTAATAGGCTATTTATTATTATTACATTTCCAAAAATCTTTCTTTTCTTTCTTTCTTCTTTTTCAAAATGGGTTGAAAATAGCAAATCTGCTATCACTGTATGTGATCATTATAACAGGTAAAATGGAACATTCCAATATGGAACTGTCAATACTACTGAATATCCACAAATCAATAACCAGACTTGTATAATTCACATCCTCTTTGCACTTCCTGTTGACATTTCGATTGACAGCTTGACAGACCAGTGTTACGACCTTGACTACCGAACTCGTTCCAGGATGTCACCTACAGTATGTAAAAGCCTGTAATGGAGGTTGCAATCTGTAGCTTTCATTTCCTACCCGGGATCTGAACACAGGTCCCATGCACGAGCGCTGAGATTTCTACTGCTGAGCTAATGCAGTGGACAGAAGATACCGTTAAGGTTTTATATATTTAACGATTAATTTGTTCTTATTTGTTTTATCTGGTTCTTAGCTGTAATTTACCACTACTACTACTACTACTTCTACTACTACTACTACCAACATTACTACTAAAGGGTACATTAGTGATCACCATGGGGAAATTACTTATGCATTGACCCTAAGTGTATTGCACTTCTGTCTGTCTGTCTGTCTGTCTGTCTGTCTTATTTACTTGCATAACGTTCTTTCTGCAGTGCTGCAGTAATTTCTCAGTCGGATAGATTCTAGTGTAAACAGACTATAATGCACCCGTCACAGTTGAAGTGACCATCATTGGAAATATTAGTTTCTGATTGGCTGTCAGGTGGTATCCATTAATGTTGGAGCTTTGGACACCTGAATCATCAATCAACAATGTAATCACAATTCTAAAGAAGATGTTATAATACATGGACCCATAACGTCAATAAGCAAACAGTAGCAGCATTTTGTTAGGCTAACTAAAGTACACCAGTCCATTTAAAACACAGTGAAATTAGCCTCGGTACCAGGCTTTCATTTTTGTTGGTGCAAAAATTGAAAGCCTGGAGGAACGCATTGGCCGCTCTGTTCTAAAAGTGGGAGTCAACCCTTCTGGGTGGGCGTCGCTCCAAATGATGTGACGTAGCGCTGCACTAGGGGGGAGAGGAGGGGCCGGGGGTGACGGACAGATCGATGAGATCCAATCAGGGCGTGCGCAAATCTGAGCCACGACCCGCCCCTCTAGACCAGAAACCTAACACGTTAGCTCAGGCTACAGTGAAATAAACAAATAACTAAAACATACTGTGTAAATGACAGCAGTAATACAATTCGAACACGCTGAAATGAACCTATCTACAATATGAATCAACACCACAGGGAGGGAGGGCAAAGGGTGTTTTGCTAAGCAACGGGCTCAGCTGGTTTTAACCACCTTTCAAAATATGACATCATCCCATGGTGATGGCTGCTTCTAACACATGCACACAAGCACGTCGCACACAGTGTGTGTGTGTGTGTGTGTGTTCCTCCTGGGAGACAGCAATCTAACAATAAAGTGCTGTGTTACTGTGGCTATTGATAAACAAAGACATCTCTCTCCCTCTCCCTTCCAGCCATGTCTCCGGTGTTGGCGGGCTTCATCGGCGCCGGCGTCCTGGTGGTGCTGGTGGTGATGCTGGTGCTGATGTGGATGGTGTGCCAGCGGCGCTTCCCGCGCTGCTCCTCCTCGTCCCGCCACAAGCTCCACGGCGAGCGCTACGGCGACTCAGCCGAGGACCCGCCCTACCGCTTCATACACATGCTGAAGGGCATCAGCATCTACCCGGAGTCGCTCAGCGGCAGCAAGCGCATCGTGCGGGTGGCGCGGCGGGCCGCGGCGGGCCTCGGAGGGAAGGGGGGCGGGGGGGTGGAGGAGGGGGAGAGGAGGAGTAGCGGCAGGGGAGCGATGGTCCTGGTCGACACCGAGAACAACGTGCTGCAAATGAGCAACCTGTTGCCCCCCGGCGCCGGCGCCGAGGCCCAGCGGGAGGGCGCGGCGTCACTGCCCGTGACGACGGACGACTACTGCCTGGAGGACAGCACCTCGGACAGCAGCAAGACGGGCTCGCCCTTCACCCCGCCCACCTCGGACCCCGAGCCAGGTAGCTATCCTGTCGCAATAATGACATAATCAACCTGATCACTTTGAGATGATCACATATTCGTCCGAATCGTTTCCATTCGTATCCGTATATACATATGAACTCATCTTTTGAAAGATGTTCATACATTTTCTAACTGCATGGAAATAGCCAATCTTCAAGCTTGCAATGCATCGCCATGCAAGGCATTGCAAGCTTAGTTCCACTCTTAAAAAAATATTTGAAAGAATAACATTATTACATAATTATGGCCTATTTTTATTATTGGTAGGCTAATGGTCATTGCCTTTCATTTTGTTGTATAAGATATGTCATATCTACCCTAGGCAAGTTTGGTTTACAAAGCTTAAAAGCAACCCCAAAAACACAATTAAATTGGTACTTATTGGCAATTATTATACCACAAATATTATACTACATACAAGTAAAATGTCATTATCTGGACATAGAGCAAAGCCTGGGCACCCTCAGCCTGGCCGTGGACTACAACTTCCCCAAGAAGGCGCTGGTGGTGACGGTGGTGGGAGCGCAGGGCCTCCCGGCCGTGGACGAGTCGTCGGGGAGCTCGGACCCCTACGTGAAGATGACCATCCTCCCGGAGAAGAAGCACCGCGTGAAGACCCGCGTGCTGAGGAAGACCACGGAGCCGCTGTTTGACGAGACATTCTCCTTCTACGGCGTGGCGTACAGCGCCCTGCCCGAGCTCACGCTGCACTTCCTGGTGCTCAGCTTTGACCGCTTCGCTCGCGACGACGTCATCGGGGAGGCGGTGGTGCCGCTGAAGGGGGTGGACCCCAGCACTGGGCGGGTCCACATCAGCCAGCCAATCACCAAGCGGAACGTGCAGGTCAGGACAAAAAACTCTACACTAACTCTGAAAGTATTTATTCATATTCATATTTTATACTAACGTGTGTGTGTGTGTGTGTGTGTGTGTGTGTGTGTGTGTGTGTGTGTGTGTGTGTGTGTGTGTGTGTGTGTGTGTGTGTGTGTGCTTTATTGCACATGCAGTGTGAGACTCGTGGGGAGCTGCTTGTGTCTCTATCCTATCAGCCAGTGTCTCATCGTCTCAGTGTGGTCGTGCTGAAGGCCAGACATCTGCCCAAGATGGACATGAGCGGTCTGTCTGCAAGTGAGTACAACTTGTCTCACATCTTGACTGTCCCGAAACCAGTCTCACTTTGTCCTGGTCCAGACCATAGACTCCACTGAGTCGACTGTTCCTCTGGTGTGGCATCATGTTTTGGACCTGCAGAAAAAGCCACAACCCTGTAGTTCATTGTACTCATTTCATCAGTAATACATTTACCGGTCCGGTAATACATAACATATACTACTTGTAATACAAAACATTTTGCTATAAAGCATATTTACAGAGAAAGGATGGGTGGGGGCAGGGGATTCCACTACAAAGATGCTCGAGTTAAAAATACACCACGTGTACTTTGAGAACAGGACTTCCTTTAGGTTAGTTTTGAGTTTGGGTAGGGATTTGAGAAGAGAGTCATCCTACATGTTGGTGCTGCTATCAAAGCTGTTCTAATGAGATTAAACGTAAATATTTCACTCGGCTTCGAAGGCACAAAAGGTGGCAGTTTTTTTTCTTTCTTTCTAATGTATGTATAACACATGCACGTACATGTGCATACACTGTGGACGTGGATCGCGAGACATGCCCAAAGCATTTCCGGGTGTCCCCAGCCAAAAACCTTTTGCTATAGAGGACAGTCACTGATTGTACCTTTAACTGCAATTCGATCTAAAACAAAGAGTTCAGATCTGTCATTTGTTTGCCAAACTCTTCCCTGGCAGGTGAAGAGAAGCAGCTGGTGTCTCCATGTGTATCAGACGAGACATGTGGTTGCGACACCCTCCTCAGTGGAGGTTTTGGCAGACAAAGGGACCACACGGGACAATCTTTTCCAAAGTCATGCTTCACCAAACCTACAATATTGTTTTTCTGCATTTCATTTTTGCTGTGTTGTTTTGCAATGTTTCACAAGGTTATTACCATCTTGATAAAGTGAAGACCACGTTATGAGACACTGCTAGTTAGGTACTGTAACACTCCAAGCAGGTTTTACTCTGCAGAAAGAGCGTTATCCGTGTTACAGATCGATGTGATCTTGTCTTGTATCTGTGTGTGATGCCATACAGTGTGTGTTCAGTCATATCTGTGTGTAATGCCAACACTGTTGCTGCTCTGTGTCCTTCCAGACCCGTATGTGAAGGTCAACGTGTTCTACGGCCGCAAGCGCATCGCCAAGAAGAAGACCCACGTGAAGAAGAGCACGCTGAACCCCGTCTTCAATGAGTCCTTCATCTACGATGTTCCACCGGAGCTGCTGGCCGACATCTCCGTGGAGTTTCTGGTCGTGGACTTCGACAGAACCACCAAGAACGAGGTTCTGGGCCGCCTGGCGCTCGGCCTCCACTCTCCCAGCCCCTCCCCCAGCCCATCTGGCACCTCCCACTGGAGGGAGGTGTGCGAAAACCCCCGGCGACAGATCTCCAAGTGGCACAACCTCAGCCACTACTAGCAGAGGCTCTGAAAACTACAACCATAGAAGAAGAAGAAGAAGAAGAAGAAGAAGAAGAGGAAGAACGGGAAGGACTTCCTGTCTGTTGGGACTGACTCAACAGACACCTCAGACAACACATGCACACACACACACACACACACACACACACACACACACACACACACACACACACACACACACACACACACACACACACACACACACACACACACACACACACACTCAACTCACTGTTTGTCTGTCTGTCTGTCTGTCTGTCTGTCTGTCCGTCCATCTGTCTGTCAGTCAGTCCGTCCGTCCGTCCGTCTGTCTGTACGTCCATTACATGAATGATGAACATTACCTGATTCCAGATCAGTTCAGACTGTTAACCCTCGCCCCCGTCCCCGTTCGCTGCATGTCGCTCTGTCAAAAAAGAAAAACTGAATACGACTGATGATGTCACGCCTGTGACCTCACAGCGATTGACAAGGAGCAAAAAAGAAAAAGGAAAGATTCCAACAAATGACTATGTTTTTTATTTTCATTTTGACCCAATAACTCTGGACATGGGGGAGGGTTTGAATTGACGTTCGGTCGGACATGTGTCATGTGTCGCTTGAAGTCGTACTGATGATATGATGAACGTGCAGTTATCTGACAGCATGCCGTGTCAAATTCATTCATCTAAACTAGAGCCCGACCGATCACACAGGTTTAGGTTTGATCCCGACATTTGGGGAATTTTAATCAATGGTTAAAAAAAAAAAAAAAAACATAACTCCGAAAGTCTACCACATGAAACCAAATGGACCCGTCCATTTGGTTCCATCTGGTACACTCTCAGAGTTACAGACCTTTAAGGGTCCATTTGGTTCCATCTGATACACTCTCAGAGTTACAGACCTTTAAGGGTCCATTTGGTTCCATCTGATACACTCTCAGAGTTACAGACCTTTAACCTATTTTGGGCGGGAACCCCTTTTGGTGTTAGCATTATGCAAACATAGCAGATCTACAAGCTCATCGAGCTTGTCGAAGAACGACTGACATAGAAACATAGCTTTTTCAGAAAAGTGTCAGGATTTAGAAGACATTTTTAGAATCTGATCTCAGGTCAGAATGGGTTAAGGGTCCATTTGGAACACCCTCAAGGAACGCTGAGGGTCCCTGGACGCTACTTTGAGAACCACTTTCCTTTCACCGATTATCAATGTTTTGACTGACTGATTTTGATTTGAAAACATATTGCAAAATACATTTTCAAATCATTTTCCTTTTTCATTCATAAGCAAACTAATAAAACAACAATGTATTAAATAATATTTTACTTTAATTATACATGAATGAACAAGCAAACAAAATAGGGATACCATGTAGAAAATGGTAAAACATGTATAATTGCCAATACCGATGTCATAAAAAAACAAGTAATGGCTGATATATCGTTCAAACTAATATATTGATTTGGACAATATATTGGTCAAACCCACATATCGGTCGGGCTCTATCATAAACTCAAACAGCCTGCTACTGTGTGTAATAATTAATACATTTACAAGACAACACTATAACTCTGTATGACATTGATATGTGAGTGGTTTTAACATAGTGTGTAAAGATGGAATAATGATGACTCTCGGTCACCATGGCAAAAGGAGACAGTTCCTTAGTTTGTCTTGACTGTTGGGAGAACAATATTTTAACATGACCAGGGTCCTATAAAGGAAAACCCTTCATTTCCACATATCATAGATTTACCTTTTGATATCATTTTAAATGATCCCTCTTCAGTTCACGATGAAGAATCCAATGCGATTATAGATTGTGTCACTGTGAATGTTTTCTTTAAAGCAGTTTTTCTCAAACTTTTTGGAGCGGTGCAGCCGCTGTGTATGTCATGCAGCCTTGTGTGTATGTCTGTCTGTCCGTTTGAGCGCGGAATCATCCATTTGAGCACGAAATGTCCGCTTGAGCACGAAATGTCCGTGACGTCATGTTGGTGTCATCATCAGACATTGTGATGAAAGGCACCACTCACTTCACACAAGTGTGATTTATTTATGAATTTCAAGGACCCCTATAACTCTGCGAGTGTACAAATGTGCACCCGCTCAGAGCTGACTCAAGGAACCCTGAGGGTCCCGCCTAGGCCCCAGTTTGAGAATCACTGCTTTAGAGAAATGGTCATTTACTGGGTCAGCCGCCAGGAGGCACTGTTGTATCTGTTACTTGTAGCCTTGTATAGTAGACTGTTTTTTTCCAAACATGATATGCATTCCATAATACCAGGCTCCTGTCAGGTCCAGTCAAAATAACCACACAGTCCAAATTAAACATTTCTCTCCATAAAGCCACGGTGTTGTCTGTTGGTGTTGTTATGTACCTGGCCTAGGGGGTGCCAAGATACACAACAAAAACGCAGTTGACCAAAGAAATATAATTTATTAACTAAACAAAAATAGTAAATGTAAGGAATAAATCATGATTCAACAGATGAAGTGTGGAGATCAGTATTCAGTGGTGTAGTGCGTGTATGCATGAGTGAAATGTATGCATGTGTGTGCGTGTTGTATGGATTAACAGTAATGTTGAGAAGTGTGCATGGTGGAGTGCAGGAGGCAAATGAAAGGAACAGATCTGGGGAAGGACTGGGGAAGCAGGCATTTAAAGGGCGTCGACACCCGGGCCCAGGTGCAAGCCACTTAGGCTGATCATCATGATTAGCTCTGCTCCCCAATCCTATTGGATACAAAGAACAGAGGTTACTATAGGGCAAACAGTAAACACAACATATACCTAAACCAGACAACCTAAGAGTAATATATATATATAACACACAATATAGGGAACCGTCACAGTGTTCTTTATTATTCCAACGGATTTATGAAAAGATATAATCGATCGCACAAAACATTATTAACCACCCTGTACTCTTAGAGAACTGGACTTGAGTTCCAATTGTAGTTTGATCACTTTTTCCGTCAAGACCAAATCTCTTCGACAAAAATAGCCGGTCTACCAGCTCATGTGTTGTGACACATTTGTGAGCCTGTAGATCGGATATTTTTGGCTAATGTTCACCCCAGAATATGCCAGGGTTCAAGTGGTTACACGGAAACTACGTGGAAATAGCCAATCTCACCTGTGTCCCCAAATATTGATGCCTTAAAATGGCTGTGCTGCGTCTGACATTTCAGTGGTCTTCGTCGACAGAGTTTTCTTCACAGGTTTCAGTGGTCGAATTGTTGACCATGTGAAGCATAACCTTGCAGTGAATTCCTGCAGGATCTGTGGTACAAGACTGGTTCCGTGAAATAGTATGTTTGGAATAAATCAGCCCTGTATAAAAGTCTACATTAGCTATACTGGACAAGATGATTCAGTGAGTGATAGGAAATCAACACATGAATCCACTTGTCATAATAAAGCACAGAACGTAATCATAGAGGCTAGCAGACGCTCTCTAATGAAATGAGACACGTTGTGTGATAGGGCCTGACACTAGTTGGAACGTCTCGGGATCCCCCAGGAGGAAGTCACTAATGTTGCCCTGGAGAGGGAAGTCTGGAGCTCTCTCGTGGAGCTGTTGACCCCCCAACTACGGATAAGCGGTTGAAAATGAATGGATGGATGGATGGATGTTTTCCTACTATTGCTTCTATCAGACCCTTTCACATTTAGTTAGAAATATGGTAAGGAAAATTATAGAATATAGTTTGTACAAAGAGAGATGTCCATTGTTCATCGTGTACGACTAGGGTTCGTTTTTCTGGGGGAGATGTTGGTGAATCTAAGCCTCTGATTTTGATCTCCCTTCTGATCATTTCTGTGGCTGGTGGGGATGTGTTTTATCCCTGCTTCTGGTCAGACTGAATGAAATTTCCTTTTGGGAAAATGTATAGAATGTCTGATATCTTTGATATTTTTGCTTGGTAATATCACAATTTCATGTAATTTAATTTAATTAAATGTACTGTATGATAACCAAACCAAAACATGGCGTCGCTATTTTCAGATTTTTCATAAATAGCAGAATAGCAAAAATATCACATCTACAATTGTGTAGATATGCTATCTTCTCTATTTGTTGTAACAAAGTATATAGGGCTTGTAAGTGCAGAAAATGACCCCCTCTGTGTGTGTGTGTGTGTGTGTGTGTGTGTGTGTGTGTGTGTGTGTGTGTGTGTGTGTGTGTGTGTGTGTGTGTGTGTGTGTGTGTGTGTGTGTGCACGTGTGCGTGCGCGTGCGTGTGCATGCGTGTGTTTTCTTTCTTTTACAAATGGAACCCTGTGTACAACATGTATTCTCAGACACAACAAGGTGATCATTCCTTACAGCTCCAGGAAATATTGCTGATAGGTTGATCTGCTGTAAACATAAACAACATAATGCTGTTTCGTGTCTCTATAATAACATAATCAATAACTCCAGGTGAATGATTTTCTGTCCCTTCAGACTGACCTTGTAATGTTTTACTGAATAACCTTCAAGAAGCCAGCTGCATAGCTGCCGAGGTGACCAGCTTTCAAAAGAAAACTCCTCATTTCTGTACAACGGTAGAGTTGAAATGTTGTCTACACTGTTACTTGTTTACAACGTCCAGCAATCTGACAACAAATTATTTCATTTATGTTACTGTATAGCCTAGCTCATATATTATTATATGAACACATACTGTAGCAAGGTACATTTTGCCCTATATACTTTGTAGCCTACACAAAATATCAAACATGACACATCAACAAGTTCAACTCATGTGTACCATTTCCATCTGATATTTTTGCTAAGAAATGTTCAGAAATGTTCGAAATGTTCGAAATTTGGAAATTGACATGCCCAAAATAAAGTGGCTACGGTAAGCAGCTGCCTTCACTGAAAGGTCTCTATATTTCCTGCCTTGAGGACCAACAAAACACTTTATTTTCCAATACTTTGTTTACATTGTAGCATACTTACAGACAGCTGTCCTGTACTGCACCCAACATTTATATTTGTGATTTTCTTTTCTATTTGTGATTTTCTTTTGATTCAACAGAAAGTATGTAAAATATGACAGCCATGTTGTAGATTTGTACAGCAACTCCTCCCAGGTCTCCCATAGTGTGTTCGATTGGACGGCCCCTGACTCCAGTGCTGGATGCTAACTGTGTGTTGTACAGTACTGTTTAACAATCTTTGGATGTGCAAATAAAAAGTTAGCCGTCACTAACAGTGTTGCTTTTCTCTCTAAATGCTTAAAGCACTGGTTCTCAAACTTTATCATGTCCAGTGCGACCAAAATTTATATAGACTGATTATTAAAGCGGGTCATGCTTGCATGTTTGGAATTTTAACAGCGGAAATCATTCCGATATTAACCTGCGGGCCACAATAAGTGGCCCCACATGTGGCCCCCAGGCCGCCAGTTGCCCATTTGGAATTGTAACAGCTGAAATCAATAATATATCAGTATTCCGATATTAACCTGTGGGCCGCATTAAGGCCACCAGTAGCCCATGTATGGGATAGGGGATACATAAAGATATGTGGTTGTGGCCCTAAGTGACCGCTTATATTGCTTATGCCTAGAACCGGCCCTGCATTAGAATATTTAAAGACGTACAACACTAACTCACTAGCACTATGAGTATGTACTAACTAAAGTTGTCAAACAGTTGTTAGCAAGGCAGGTTTATTTGAATGGCACATTCATATAAGCATAAGACATAGCAAAGAATAAGAATGCAAAATAAATTACAACCTTTTGAATACAATTCAAAAAGAGGTTAAAATTAAGCTGAAAACATAATTGCAGAAAAACTCAGTAAAAGGCAGCAGCAAACAGAAAGAATGTCAGCTTATTTTAATTTAAACACAATAGAACAATGCTTTTCCATGTTTAGTGGTGTGACTCTGCATGGGAACAGAAAGCAGACCGGTGCCTAGATGACCTGAGGGGTCTGGCTGGTTCATGATGTAGCACAAGATCATAAATGAATTTTTAAACCATTCAATACTTCACAAACCAGCCCTGTTTGGACTTTGGATTGAAATCAATTATTTGGCAGACGGAGCCATGAAGTAAAATATAGAACCGGAGTGACATATATGATCCACTTTCTTGGCATTAGTAAAGGACGTATAGGTCCTCTAGGGGGTTCTAGCTAATATAAAAATATACCACAAAATATCTGTACCATTTATCATTTCTGATTGGGAACACATGTTTGCCATGCCGCTATATCCGGTGATCAAAAACATAAAATGGGTATCCCGAACTTAAAATGGAGAGACAAACAGACCCCTATTACTGAACAAACTCTCCATTAATTAAATTACATTTTGTATTTTTATTTTATGTATTTATTGTTTGAGTTGCTGACATGCAGGTCTTATACCATCCACCAGGGGGTGCTGCATCCATCACTCCTACTTCCCAGAGACTTGGGATGAATCTACATCTGGAAGGGAAGGAGATCAAGTTCAATCAGTTTGGATATCACATTTTTCCTTGATCGAGATGCATCGTCATAAAGGGTAATTCCTTGTGTAACATTCAATTGTTTTATCATTAACATTTGAATTAATGAAACATGTTAACTCTTTAGTCAGTCTAGCTCCGCATGACTGTAGGCCTAGTGCCCTATAGTTCCATCTTCCTGAATGTATGTGGCATTACAGGAATGTAAGTTGTCGTAAAGGAATGTGAATCCCTACTCGCCTTCAAAATCGCTCTCAAAGAGCACTTACGGGTGGCTGCAAGCCTGCAATTATAAACTGGCTAAAAAGTCAGTCATCATGCTGTTCAGCTTGGAAAGTCTTCCTGGCAGCACTTTGGTTTCCTACATCCTACCTCCTGCAGTGATGCCTCCTAAGCTATTTCCTGTGTCCTTTGAATAGACCAAAGAGATTCTAACAGATAACAGATGAAACTCCTTGCATTTTTTGAATCACCACTAGATGGCGCATCACTCCAAGATGACGAGGCACATGCACTGAAATTCTGAATTTATGTAAATTCAAACATGCATGGTCGCGCACTTGCATATTATGCAGCAGCATACATATGCATGCGCACATGCACATTCACCCAGAATTCCTGAATGAATATTTTGCTAATTTCTGCTTTGAATTGATCCATTCATAAATACATGATCAATAAATGAGTAAAGGATTCTAGTAGGCCTGTATGCATATTTAAAATACTTTTAGGATATATATATTTTTTTTAAAGCAACCAGAAGTTGCGTCATCACTCCAAAATGGCAGAGGTACTGGGCCCTTATGCCCCTGCTGGTCACTAGTCACTACATAATTGCAGGTCTTTAGTTAATTCCTGCAATTCAAAGGGGTTGTGTCAAATGCATGATGTAGACTGGCCCACTAGGGTGGGCAGGATGAATATATGGGCCTAATGGGGGGGGCATCCCTGCACGCGCCATATAGCGTAATAACCCCCCGAAATGCACCCTGCACACGCCGCATAGCGTAATAACCCCCCGAAATGATAGAAAACTATGCGATCATCATATCAGATTATCTATCTATCTTCTCCTTTAACCAACAGTAACCCAATCTCCATCAGCACCCTGTCGGTTAACAGCACTGATGGCAAACAGAGCTTAGATTATCTAGATTTCTCTAAAATTGCTGCACACCCAATCAGAAATGATATATGGTAGGCTACTGATATTTTGTGGTATTTTTTTTATATTGGCTAAAAATAAATATTCTCCATAACATACAGTATGATTGATTTGATTGAGTCTGTCCAGTGCCTCAGTGAGGTGCATAAAGTTCATGCTACCATGCAAGGCCAAAACAAACTTATTATGGAATACTGTAATCAAGTAATTGTTATTTTTTATTGACTTTCTTACGTCAAACTGTGAATATCAGCAGTCAAAGTATTTTTATTGCAGATGATTTAAGTACAGTGTCCTTTGTCCTTTTGATAATTATGCTTTTATATTGTTTATGCAGTATATATTAATCTGTCCGACAGCAACACAGTTCCCTAAAAGATGAACGTCCAAGCCAGTATGTATTAATTTGTCTGACAGCAACAGTTCCCTAAAAGATGATCGTCCGAGCCAGTATATATAAATTTGTCCGACAGCAACAGTTCCCTAAAAGATGATCGTTGTGCTAGTATATATTAATCTGTCCGACAGCAACACAGTTCCCTAAAAGATGATCGTCCGTGCCAGGGCCCCTCCTACGTCTCACCAGGGCCTCTCCTACGTCTCACCTGGCCCTGGTGCTCTCACCAGGCCCAGGACCTGTGCGTTGCACCAGACTCCCAGCACCAGGCACTTCATTCAGGAGTGGTGGATTATAATGGCCCTCCTAAAGGCCTCACCGAGTTTTGTTGGGCTTCCTCCTCACGGAGGACACAGGCTGGTGTGCTAACCAATACTGCTAACCCGGTTGCCGTCTACATTCCGGCTGTCACCCGTCTTTCCGGTGGTCACCAGACTATACCCGGTTGTCACATAGTCTATTCCTATGAGTCACTATAAATAGAATAACTATAACTAAAAATACATTGCATGGATGCACCTGGGACGTATCCTCAGTCATGTATACTCGGGTCAACGGGGTTTCGGGTCTACCAACATCATACCCCTCACTCAGGCGACCCAGCCGGGGTTGATCAAATCCCGACTTACGTCCCAGCTAGCTACCCTCGATCAGTCCATCAGGGAATGAGCAAGGCCACACAATCCATTGCTCCGGAACTACTCTGCCTATATATATATATATATATATATATATATATATATATATATACATACATACATAGACAATGGTTTGACCAAATATTTGTGTCTGATTGCTGGTGGTGTTCTGTCCCTCCCCCGCCATCAAACAAATATGTTTGGTCAAACCATGTGACTCCTGTGGTGGCCTAAAAAAACATTTGATTGATAGGTGTTTGATATGTGTGAATGAGGCCTGATAGGACAGTGCAGTGTCACACACAGAGCTATGAAATCACATGTGACAGGACAACAGACCTGAGATCGTGTGACCTACTTCAGAGTAAGTAGGTGGAGCATTTGTAGAGGGTGTGGCCAGTGACACCACCATGCCTTCAGGTAAATGGTTGCCTATGATAACACCTTGCTGAAAGACAGAATAGACCGAAGAGTCCCTGCAATGTTAAAAACATGGCAGCCATGATAGGTACAACTTAAGATATTTTTATACCACAATATATCTCTAGATAACAATCCCTGTTGGTTTCTGAGTATAAAGAATGGAATTGAAGAAGTGTGAACGAATGGAGGAAGTTATTATACAGTCATACTGCACTACAGTGCACTGTACTGTAAATGTCAAGTATTCAATACCAGCTACAGTATATATGCAATGCTCTCGAACCCTACCACTGTTATGAAATAAATGTGTATTGATGATATAAATATTGTTGTTTTTGTTTGCACAGAGCTTGGGTGAATTCAACAGCTAGGGTGGATCTTCCACACCTGCTACCGCAGCCATGACTTATGGGAAATGTGGGGGCGGGGCAGATTTAGCTGTTCAAACACCGATTTCTGTCTGTCTGTCTGTCTGTCTGTACAATTTACAATTTAGGCATTTAGCAGATTCTCTTAATCCAGAGCGATTTACATTAAGCAAGACCAAAAAATGGTAATACATCACATACATAAAAAGTAGTTATCATGAATCATACGTAAGCTAAGAACATAATGGTTATGGAATATATATATATAATGGAACTATGCATGTATACTTTATAGTGCTATCTAAGTCTACATATAAATGTCGGGGCTAGGGCAAGTGCTACGGGCCATGAGGGCAGGGTGGCACAGCCGGTAGGGCTGTCGCCTCACAGCTAGAAGGTCCTGGGTTCGATTCCCGCTCGGGACGCTGTGGGCGCTGGCGGCGTGTCCTCTCCTCCGCGTCATCAGTGCCCATACCCAAGTTGGGGTTGGCGAAAGGGCCTTTCTGTGTGGAGTTTGCATGTTCTCCCCGTGTCCCCTAGGGTGCACTAAAAACATGCAGTAATCCTGGTCACTAAACTGCCTCCCCTGGCCAGCTGGGGAGCCTGATGGAGGGGAAAGGAACTGGTTGGAATAACGTGTTCCTTTTATGTGCTACAGTACGTCCAACCAGGGAAACAGGAGCAATGAAGGAAGCATGAGTTCAAGTCCGTTGCTCTCCCCAGGTTGGCGGAGGGTGTGTAGAGCCCAAGATTACAATAGATAATTGACACAGGGGTGAAAAATGGGTTACAAAATCGTGGGATACAAATTATAAAAATAAAAGAACGGGCCATGATGGAGTCTGAAGAGGTGGGTTTTCAGTCTGTCGATCTGTCGGTATGTCTGTCAGAGTATTCTATAGGTTCATGTCATGTAGATTGTGTTTGTGTTCAGGTCTCACCAGGATCGGGGTTTGTTGGCAGCAGGTGGCTTTGCAGCCATAAACAGACACACAGATGGAAATGATGAACACCAGCAGATTGAAGACACACTGCACACCTGACACACCCATCGACAAGCTCTGGAAACAAACATCATACATCATGTAAACAAACACAACCACAATGGTGGTGTTGGATTTTGAGGGGCGCCTCCTATGTGCCCAGCTTTGTGTGTACCACATAGTGATGATTTGATTGGCGGAGCACGAAATGTGATCTATGATGAGGTATGCTGATGTATGACGATAAGAGCGCCCCTCACTTCACACGATTACTTAGAAGCAGGGGTTTGTATGGTTTGGACTATCACTGCCAGTTAAGGTATAGCGTCTGTAGGAAAATATCTGCCTCCTGGTGGCGCTATAACAGGACATTGTGAAATTAGGGGGATGTTTTCCATGGCCTAATGGGAATGTGCGCGCAAAGTTTCACAGCAATCGGATGCTGCGTTTATGATTTGAGACATTTTATTCAAAGCAAGACACTCTTAGTCAATCAGGATGGATTATGATAAATCTGACAAATGCGTGTTGATCACTTAACTATAGAGATAATGTGGATTGTGTATACTGAATTGTGTGATGTATTGTCAAAATATGTAGGAGTAATAATCAAGAAATGTGTTTTTGCCTTCTGGTGGCATAAAGGACAGAGGTTTTTCAAAGTTTCACTGCGATCGGGCCAACGGTGCCAGAGATTAGCTGGTCACAGACAGTTGGACACATGCGAGCGAAAACAAACAAACAAACAAACAAACAAACAAACAAACAAACACACACACACACACACACACACACACACACACACACACACACGGGGGGGGGGGGGGGGGGACAGATGCGGACAGACAGACAGACGGCCTGATGGAGACAATAAAGTCCTACCCTGTACATTGTGTACATTTGATTGGGATAACCATGATTGGGCCAATAATCATAAGGGCCCATCATAATCCCTCCAGCATCCAGACCGTAAAGGATGGTGCCAGCACATGACATCACAGCAGCCACAATGTTCATCCCCATAGAACCTTTAATCTGAAACAGAACAGCAATAGAATAAACAGCTAGTAACAAATGGAATGACTTGTAGAGCAGTATGGGTGTGGTTGAGGGCGTGGCTTACTGACCATGCAGCGGCTCATCAACCTATCAGCAGCCACCGTTAATGACCCTGCAATGATGTACTAGGGGAGAAGAGAAACAACCAATCAAATGAATAATTATATTTCAAAATGAAATATTTATGACTAACAAAACATAGGCCTACAAAAATGCATCATGGCAGTATGGTTATATTTGTGAATACTTACAGCTAATCAAATCCTGGTTACAGTAATAAGTACGTACATATTACTTATATATTACATATATACTTAGTTACTTAGAGTATTAAGTACAGTATTTCATAAAAACCTCATGACTTGAATGAATATAAACACAGTCATATACAGTATATGGATGGTGGAGGATGCAAATGTGGTACTTACAATTAAAGGTGCCCAGGCGAACACTCCAGAGTACACTGTTAAAGTGTCACCAAAGAAACACAACATCACACCAAACAGGAAGAGCAGCACGCCCACCATTATCTGCACTGTCTGCAAAACAAACACACACAGCAGGTCAGCAGATTAACACAGTTCCCCTTCCCCAAATAGTTTATCATGAGATGCACAAATGTGATGTCTCCCAGGACGTGAACATTTCACTACTCACTAATAATGCTAATGACGTGTACACGTCTTTAGAATCAAAACCACGGGGTGCCTTGGCATGCACATACGTCTTTAGGTCTTTTTTATTGATATCAAACCATTTTATTAAAATACATTTGTATGCATACTGCCGTTCACTAAAAAGGCTCATAACTCTAAATCTACAGCGCTCTCCATGGTTTTGACCAAAAGGGCAATGTTCTGTCTTCATTGAATCATTTCTGACTTCAGGAAGCATCTCGTTTGGAATATAAATGCTTCTAGAGCGACTTTAGAAGTGACATCGTGAAGTAATAATGGAAGATTATACCTCACGGTTTTGGGGAAATGGAAGGCGGGGCTTTTCAGAGTAAATCTGCCTCTTCTGCTGGCACTCTAGCGCCATTATTTTGAAGAATTCCCCAGCAAAAGAAGTGTTAAGTTCTCTATTTTTTTTTCTTAATTCACAAAACTATCTTGTTTGAAATATGTCTTTTTGAGTGGTGCAACCACTACTATAGATAGCTATGTGTGTCCCTGGGTCTGTCCGAGCACGGAAATAGCTTTTGGTTGGTTTTCACAACCAAGTGTCACTGTTGCGCAGCCTAACACACGTGCACGTGATAGATGTGCCATGCAATGGTAGGCCTCACACTCACACATACCGAACGGAATAGAACACATGACTCACTCTAGGATACATGATGACGATGCACACAAACAGACGGATACAGAACCACACCAGTGTTAACATCGTCGACTAAAACTATGACTGGGAAACTGGATTTCTGAAACTTCCGGGGACTCCCCGGGGACCCCCACACGGAGTTGCACCATTCACTTCACACGGGTGTGATTTAGATTTTTTTTTTAATAATATTTTTTTAACAATATGTAGCCTAGTAAACAAATACTCATGACCAATAAAATGTGTCCACGACCCAAAACTTTTTACAGCTTTCTATTACGCCAGCAAGTAGGCTGACCCTTATAACAAGAAACGCAAGTGATTCCCAAACGTTTCACCCACATAATGACATGCCCAAAATAGACATAAAGGTTTACAGTAATAATATTGGCTCCACTTTATTTTATTTATTTTTCATTTCCTAAAGAGGAATGTTTGTTTTTTACATACACTAAAAGTTTTCCACCCAACAGCAACAATTTACTAGGCATTTTCTATCTTCTGTCTTTCTATCTTGTCACTCAGTGTAATGCATAAGACAGATAAATTGCATGTGCAATAATTATTCTGTACTGACTTATCAATCAGCTGATTTCTGAGGTCTAAAGTCTGTCTTTCAGGAGGGAGGTCTGAATAACAACATTAATGTACTTAACTTAACAAAAACTCTCTCAACAATCTGTTTAAAAGCTCTAAATGTGAGATTTCATATCAAAGAGGTCATTTCACAGTAATACCCTCATAAATATTGTAACGTATTTACCCCCAGAGCTTGTGGGCTGCTCCATTTGAACTTCAATAGACTGTTGTCTGGACTGGACCCCGGAACCGACCCTGTCCCACCAGACTGCATTTGGACTGGAACCAGAACGAAGCCATTGGGAATGTTCAGTACCGGTATGTTAGTAGACATGGATGCTGGTGTCTGTTGTCTGTTTGTCTGTTTTAAATTCTATTCGTTCTTGGAGGACGGAAGTATCTTGCTTCTATGTGAACATCAGACTGTGTCGACTTCCCTCAAATCCACTGCTCTTATACTTTATGACAGAAACTCTGTTAATCATTCAACTGTAGGGCGTTAAGGCAGAACTATTCCTATAAGGAACTACATGTCTTCCTGTTATGAGTTCTGTTTTAATTAACAAATCTGCTGACAACTGCTTTAGAGAAATGAAGGTCAATTGTAGCCTTGTATAGTAGACAGTTTTTTCAAAACATATGCATTCCATAATACCAGGCTCCTGTCAGGTCCAGTCAAAATAACCACACAGTCCAAATTAAACATTTCTCTCCATAAAGCCACGGTGTTGTCTGTTGGTGTTCTTTATTATTCCAACGGATTTATGAAAAGATATAATCGATCGCACAAAACATTAACCAACCTGTACTCTTAGAGAACTGGACTTGAGTTACAATTGTAGTTTGATCACTTTTTCCGTCAAGACCAAATCTCTTCGACACATGTGTTGTGACACATTTGTGAGACTGTAGATCGGATATTTTTGGCTAATGTTCACCCCAGAATATGCCGGGGTTCAAGTGGTTACACGGAAATAGTGTCCCCAAAATGTGTCCCCAAATATTGATGTCTTAAAATGGCTGTGCTGCATCTGACATTTCAGTGGTCTTCATCAACAGAGTCTTCTTCCCAGGTTTCAGTGGTCGAATTGTTGACCATGTGAAGCATAACCTTGCAGTGAATTCCTGCAGGATCTGTGGTACAAGACTGGTTCCGTGTAATAGTACATGTAATGTTTGGAATAAATTAGCCATGTATAAAAGTCTACATTAGCTATACTGGACAAGATGATTCAGTGAGTCATAGGAAATCAACACATGAATCCACTTGTCATAATAAGGATAGCAGACACTCTCTAATGAAGTGAGCCACGTTGTGTGATAGGGCCTGACAGAATGGGAGTAGGCTGGCCAACATGGTCATTTTTTCAGTTCAGTTCATTTTTTAATAGATTCTAAAAGATGTGACAGATGTGACATTGAAACCTGAAAATAGCAGCTTAAGAAAGATGTACTCAAATGAAGCTGAGAAAACGTCGGTCAAAGATCTACGTTATCTCACAGCAGTTCCTAGTTTAAGGACAATTTATTTAAGTATTTTATATTTATTGGATTCTTCAACATTTCAATTTGTATAATATGAAAAAGAAAGACATAATGGAAACCCCATTTTAAGTTAAAAATAATAATTATTATATTTCCGGAGCACATGTCCATGTCATGTTTGCCTACGGCTATATGGCTCGGTGAGCTAAGGGTTGCATCACTGCTTTTTGCAGATGATGTTGTCCTGATGGCACCATCGGTCCAAGACCTTCAGCTCTCACTGGACCGGTTCGCAGCAGAGTGTACGACTGTACGGCATCTGGGAGGAGGATCAGCGTCTCCAAATCGGAGGCCATGGTTCTCAGCAGGAAATTGTGCAGTCTTGTTCACGCAGTGAGGGGAGGACGGAGAATGAGATCAGCCGGAGAATCGGAGCAGCAGGGGCGGTATTGCAGTCGTTGTACCGCACTGTTGTGACGAAAAGAGAGTTGAGCCAGAAGGCAAAGCTCTCAGTTTACCGAGCAATCTTCATTCATACTCCCATCATGAAGTGTGGGTCATGACCGAATGAATATGGTCGCGAATACAAGCGGCCGAAATGAGGTGGCTGGCATCTCCCTTAGAGATAGGGTGAGAAGTTTAGTCACACGAGAGAGACTCGGAGTAGAGACGCTGCTTCTTCGCCCGGAAAGGAGCCAGCTTAGGATGCCTCTCGGGCGTCTCCCTAGGGAGGTCCTCGAGGCACGTCCCACTGGGAGGAGACCCTGGGGCAGACCAAAGCACAGTTTCAGATTTTTCATGAATAGCGTTAAATAGCACATCTACAATTGTGTAGATATGCCATCTTCTCTATTTGTTGTATAACAAAGTATATACTGTAGGGCAGGGGTACTCAACTGGCGGACCGCGGTCCGACCACCTCTCTGCGGACCCTAGGCAATTTATAAAAAAAGGTCAGGCCAGCAAAAAAAAATCTCCACAGTCAAAAAATCTCCACAGTCAATTTCAATTCAATTCAGGCAACGTTGCTGCAGGACAACTATATTGTGTGTCTTATGTTAATGGAGGGAAGAAGTTAATAATATAAATAACATCAGATGGTACATTTCTCATGTGAAATTGCTGCAAAGGCCCCCAAAATGTCCCCCAAGGGCCCCCCAAATTCTGGCGCGCGCTATGCACACGCGCAGTGTGGCCTGCCAGGGCGTATAACTCCCGGCCTGATTTGGAGTTCCACTCCGGGCCTGCACTCTGCACCCCATTATTGGTTGGGTGGAAGGGGATCTGATTTGTATAAGCTTGGCTTGACCATACTAAACGGGCATAGAGCCCTTCATCATTTCTAGTTGAGGACCCCTGCTGTAGGGCTTGTAAGTGGTTAAGAAAATAAGTACAGTATGTATTCACTTAAGTTACTTAGAGTATAAGCTCATAACTTGAATGAATATTAAACACAATACCGTTTACTGTACAGTATGGTATGGATGCAAATGTGGTACTTACAAATATAGGTGCCCAGGCGAACACTCCAAAGTACACTGTTAAAGTGCCATGAAAGAAACACGACATCACACCAAACAGGAAGAGCATCACGCCCACCATTATCTGCACTGTCTGCAAGGAAACACACACAACAGGTCAGCAGGTTAACACAGTGGTCCCTAAACTGTTTATCTCGAGATGCTTAAGAGAAATGTGATGTCTCCCTGGGACCCAAACTCGTGAAAATAGCAAATCTACAAACTTGTAGCCCGGCTATTTGTACTACTTCTTAAGTTATTGTCTCCACCAGGCCGAAGGCATGGGGAGAGTGTGTGTTTTGCACTCCGTCTGTCCGTCCGTCCGTCTGTGGACAGCTAATCTCAGTGTTTGGGAAACAGTGGGTTCACACGCACAGGTCATAATAAGCAATATAAGATGGTGTCATTGTTGGCAACAAGACGTGATAAACCTATTTTACAGCTATTTTACTACTCCAGCAAGTTGGCTAACCCTTATAACAAGAAGCGTAAAAGTGATTCCCAAAAGTATCACCTGTAGGTCTATA
This sequence comes from Protomyctophum parallelum, assembly GCF_964188405.1. Taxonomy (NCBI): domain Eukaryota; kingdom Metazoa; phylum Chordata; class Actinopteri; order Myctophiformes; family Myctophidae; genus Protomyctophum; species Protomyctophum parallelum. The sequence goes on along the minus strand of NC_139698.1, from coordinate 30,237,931 downwards.
ATGACATTACCAAAATAGCAATGCTACGTTTAAAGTGTCTTTGGGTTTTATAAACATTTAAACAATAAAAAGTATTAATAAGAATAATAGGGCGACACCGTTCCCCCCCCTGAAAAGTAATGTGTGTGGTGGATAGGCACACACTGAACAGTTGTTTAGACATTTATAATTCACTGCGTTCTTGCCCATGTTTTATATGGTTGTTCCTCTCCCCTTAATGCAATGCATGGTGTGTTACCTTTAAGAGTGAAGAAACACACCTCCGAGGTGTTGACGTAATTACCGGTTGACGTATTTGCCAAGTTTGTTGTTCTCTCTCTCTTTTTCTGAATAAACGGAGTGCCACCAGCATTGGCTTTTCCAATCCGATAATAAATCTCCTTCTCTCCGTCTACACCGGCACTGTATACATTTTGTAGGTTAATGTAATGTGTATTGTACTTTTGTTGTAAACTATAATTAGCATATAGATCAGATGCATTTGCATGTCTTTTCTGTAAACGATTGTTTTTCGTTACCAATGTCGCAATATTGCTTGCTCTGTCGGGTCTCTGTTATACAGTAGCCTACATGTAAAGTGTCTTGAGACAACTTGTGATTTGACATTTTAATACAAATTAATTTAATTGAAGCATGTATCCAGGAATGGAGGACCATATGTGGGTAATTCAAGTAATTGTGGAAAGTCAGTATGGAGATCAGTGTTTAGTTTTAGAGAACCTGGAAGTTGTCAGCATGATCCCATGCACAGACGACGAGTCACTATAAGCCTTCCTATCAGACCACAACAGATTTTTACAGCTTTTACTCAAATGAGATGCAAATGAGATGCCCAAATGTTCACTACAAATATGGGATCCGTAGTCATGGTAGACAGTCCCAAGACCCCAGTATATCATCATCTATCAGTTAATGAATGTGTTTGTATTTATAATCTAAATAGACAAAGTAACAATTGTAGGCAAGGCATGTTTAGGCACATTTCAACAACAAGGCAGACTATTAAGAATGCAAAATAAATACAAGAAACACATTACTAAATGGCATTTTGTCACGATGAGTAGGGATAATTACCAAATGCAGGCGACAGCAGGAAGAGCAATATAACTTAAAAGGATTTATTTAATAAACTGAGGTTCTTCCATAAACAGGGCAAAGAAGGCAGGACAAAATCACAGAAACCATACAGGAACAGGGAACTATAAAAAACCAACAAGAACAAAATGCAAACACAGGACTTAATAGACACAGGATAACAGGGCACAGGTGGAACCAAAATACAATCAACACTAGGATAGGCTGGGGGACTAAAAGGACACAGGTGGAAACACTGACAAATTACAAAGGGACTTGGTAACTAACAGTAACTAGGAAGATACACAAAACCAAGGCAACAGCAGAGTAACAGAAAACCAAAACCAAAGAGAAACAAAACAGTCAGGAACACATGAGCAAATACATACAAAACATACTGAAATCAGTGAAATGATTCTGTCATTTCACTGATTTCATATACATTTTAAAGTCCAATATCTAAATAAGGACAGTCAAAGTTCACGGTCCGAGGAGCGGACCGTGACAACAATTAAAGATTGGTTAAAATGAAACCGATAACCTGAGTAAAGAAAAACATTATTAAATAAATAAATAACCTTATAGTGAAAGGCATTAGCAAACAGAAAGATTAATTCTTATTTTAAACACACAGACTCTGGGAACAGAAAGCAGACCTGTGGCTCAGATGATGAGAGGTCTGTGTGGTTTATGATGTAGCACAAGATCATAATGTGTTTTTAAACCAATCAATGCTTCACAAACGAACCGTGTTTTGATTGAAATAAATTAAGTAAGGACTTATTGATATAGTGATTATTTCTTCAGTGCAGTGCTTAAAAGGATATACGGTATTCCGACCTTAAAATGCAAATACAAACAAACCCCTACTGAACAAACTCTATATTTATTAAATCACATTTGCATTTCTATTCTAAATTATGTATTTATTGTTTGAGTTGTTGCTGACATGCAGATTTTATACCATCCACCAGGAGGTGCTGCATCACCCCTATTCCCAGAGCCTTGGGATGAACCTCCATCTGGAAGGCAACAAGATAGAAGCTCAATCAGTTCACATGTTTACTTAACACATTAATGTCCAGCCCTCCAAGCCAGAGGGTGGTGCCAGTGCCAGCAAAATCAGCAAAAAAGCATAGAAAACTTCTGTCCACGCCGGAAGTGATGTAGTGTTGGTTTGCTAGGCCTAGGGTATGCCATAGAGTTATAAAGTATAGAGGGCGGACTGCCCTGCCCCCTGCTATTCATTTCAATGGAAGTTGCTCAGTGGCGTTTTGAAGCACCCGGAAGAATGGTCTACTTCCGCATTTTTTAGATTTGGTGTGCGAAATGCAGAAGTGCTCAATTTTAAACCCCAGCTGCACAGGGTTTCCTCGTGCTAAATCCACAGGCCCGCCTGCAGTCCCAGCTCTGACCAGTAGGGCCGAGCGCTTCAGCATTGGCCAGCCCTTCTGGGGGCTTGGGGTAAGCCTAGGGAACGGACGTACCATCATCCCCATAGCAGCGATGATCAGCGCAGCTTAGATTAACATTAATAGGCTAATAATTTTTTTTCCAAACTCTTGAACTTGAAGTTGTTTGTAACCATCTCTCTCCATCTCTCACAGAATAACCCTTTGGATCCTAACCAGTCAGGAGGATCCTAACCTGCCCTGCATTGAAACAGCACTTCTGGCAGTCACAGTGGCACTCAACACTGCCTCCTCATCCTTCTATCTAGACCTATATAGAAGGAAATGTTGGATGTTTAGGAATTTCAACTACGATGTTGGATTTGAACCAGGCGATGGTCCGTAGCGGTAACACCGTGCCCATGTCATGTAGATTTTGTTTGTGTTCATGTCTCACCAGGATCGGGGTTTGTTGGCAGCAGGTGGCTTTGCAGCCAAAAACAGACACACAGATGGAAATGATGAACACCAGCAGGTTGAAGACACACAGCATTGATCTCACACCCATTGACAAGCTCTGGAAACAAATGCATCATATAAACAAACAAACATCATGTAAACAAACTGCACTGTCAATTTACTAGAAAAAGTGATCCTCAGAGCACAGGTCACTGCCAGGGCAGCTAGGTTATTGTGGGCCAGCAATGTTCGAAATTATATTAAAGTCTACTCTAACTCATGTTGATTAGGTGATGTAATGGAGATTTAAAACAAACGGTGCCGACACAAATCTGACAGATCCGACTTGATCACATATATAGATAATGTGTATCTATGTGTGATTTGCGTGGTGTTTGGACAAAATCTGTCGGGATAATACAAAAAGTGGTTTAGCAAAGATCTGCCTCATGGTGGCGCTATAGCCCAACAGGACAATGTGAAAAGGGGGGCATGTTTTCCACAGCCTATTGGGAATGTGCATGCAAAGTTATGCGGCAATCGGACGCTGAGTTTATGATTTGAGGCATTTTTTCAAGCAAGCCACACCTGCAAACTTTACATCTCAATCTTAGTCAATCAGGGTGGATTATGATAAATCTGACATGCGTGTTGATCACACTACTGACTATAGAGCGTCGCAGTCCCTCCCCCTTTCAGAACAACGAGTGGCCCAGGAAATGAATCGCAATGCATTTTTCCCATAGGCTTTTCTTAAAGTATTTATTTAAAGACGGTTACACCGCGGACAAAGCCAACTTTGATCGTGACAAATCATGACAATGAACACAATGTTTTGGGCCGATCAAATAATTTATAAGAAGAAAAACTAAACAAATAGTGTTGTCTCCTGCCTTTATTTTCTTCTTTCTAATGATTTGATCGGCCCAAAATATTGTGTTCATTGTCATGATTTGTCACGATCCGAGTTGGCTTTGTCCGTGGCGTAACCGTCTTTAAATAAATACTTTAAGAAAAGCCTATGGGACAAATGCATTGCGATTCATTTCCTGGGCCACTTGTTGTTCTGAAAGGGGGAGGGACTGCGACGCTCTATAGAGATAATGTGTACTGATTTGTGTTATGTCGGACAGACGGACGGACGGACGGACAGACAGACACGGTGCAAAACTGCCTGGCAGAGACAATAAAGTCCTACCCTGTATCTATAACGATCAGGCGATTCAGGCCTATCCGAAAGCCGGGATAGCCATGCAATAAATTCAGCATCCATGCCGTAAAGGATGGTGGCAGCACATGACATCACAGCAGCCACAATGTTCATCCCCATAGAACCTTTAATCTGAAACAGAACAGCACTAGAATAAACAGCTAGTAACAAATGGAATGACTTGTAGAGCAGTATACACTGACACGAAACAAGACAGGAACGCCCAAAAACGTCACATCCGGTTTTTTACCCTGGGCAGAATTTTCTATGGCTGCCAATGCAACTTTTTCCAATCCTTAATCACATACGGACAAACATCTATGCCGATAATATCTAACTTGCGGAGGTAACATGCCTTGTCCACGGGCAACAGATCTTTCAACGTATGGCATTGCAAATACGTTTGATAATCGCTACTCTGCGCAATATTGTTTTGGAAATGCCGCAAATTGCATTGCAGTGAACGAGAGCAAATCACAACTTACCCTGGGGGTGGTGACTCCTCCCCGAATACGCGTTTTCGTGTCAGTGTATGGGTGTTGTTGAGGGCGTGGCTTACTAACCATGCAGCGGCTCATCGACCTATCAGCAGCCACCGTTAATGACCCTGCAATGATGTACTATAGGGGAGAAGAGAAACAACCAATCAAATAACGAAGAATTCCGCTTCAAAATGAAACATTTACAAACATTAAAATGAATCATGGCAGTATATGGTTACAGTATATATGAGAGAAACCCATACCTATAATGATTTCCTGTTTTTGTGTACATCTCTAAATGTTATTATGAATTGAACATGGTGGACCCTATTGTAAACAAGTAATGCTGGTGTCGTCCACAGTTAACAGTTTTGTATTGAGTTGTGCTTGAAATGTACTGTACAATTACAGTAGTAAGTACGTATTAACTTAGTTACTTAGAGTATAAGTACAGTATTTCATACAAACCTCATGACTTGAATGAATATAAACACAGTACTGTGTACAGTATGGATGGTGGAGGATGCAAATGTAGTACTTACAAATAAAGGTGCCCAGGTGAACACTCCAGAGTACACTGTTAAAGTGTCACCAAAGAAACACAACATCACACCAAACGGGAAGAGCAGCACGCCCACCATTATCTGCACTGTCTGCAAGGAAACACACACAGCAGGTCAGCAGGTTAACACAGTTCCCCAAACTGTTTATCTCGAGATACTAGATACTCCAGTTTGAGTCCCTCAAGATCCGGGATCCAAACTTCTGAAAATAGCTATTTTCACTACATCTTAAGTTCTTTAATTTATTTTTCTTAATTCACAAAATTATCTTTTATTTCTATTTTTTATAAATGTTTAAAATTTTCTTTTCTTTTCTTTTCTTTTTACTTTTGGAAAATCTTTTGAAATAATCTTTTAATAATAATAACATTTTTAACAATGTAGTAAACAAAATATTCACTCATGAAAATACAAATGTGTTGGCGACCCAAAACCCAGGTACCGTCATTGTTGGCAACAAGGCGTGGTAAAACTATTTTACAGCTATTTTATTACTCCAGCAAGTAGGCTGACCCTTATAACAACAAACGTAAGTGATTCCCAAAAGTTTCACCCGCATAATGACATGCCCAAAATAGACAAAGGTTTACAGTGTCTGTGGGTTTTATAAATATATAACAAATTAAAAGTATGCTAAAGGAGGGGGGGGGGGGGGGGAGCTAGCCCCTCCTATGCCCAGCTTTGTGTGTGTGTGTGTGGTATACCCCATAGCAATGACTTGACTGGCTGAGACCTCATAGCGATGATTTGATTGGCTGAGCACAGAATTGAGGATAAAAAGTGATGACAGAAAATTAAGGATGCCAATTGTGGTTGGCCGGAATGAGATGATGTATGATAATAGCGCCCCTCACTTCACATGGGTGTGATATTTTTCTTCCTGAAAAGGAATGCATGCTTTTTGTGACTACAAGCTTTTCATCCAACAGCAACACTTTAACATTTTTAATGGCTTTTATCGATGTGGGCCTCGACACATCATCACGCAGTACATTTTCGTTTTCAGGAAGTCATTAAAATTCGATTTTATGGACTTGATATAAAAATACACAAACATTAATTGTTTTTGGCATCCATCGTTAGGTATGCTCATATGATGACCACGGACCTTTAACCCTAAAACAGATTATTTGTATGTGCAAACCTGCATGCCTGCAATGAAATCGGCCGATTACTGAGGTCTAAAGTCTGTCTTTCACTCAACAAAAACTTAACAAAATGAATGTACTGTAAAAACAAAAACAGGACTCAATAATCTTAAAATACTCTAACCGTGAAATTTACGTCAATGAATCACACTCACAGTGACAGTCTGATTAATACTGTAACGTAACTTTTACTGTACCCCCAGAGCTTGTGGGCTTCTCCGTTTGAACTCCAATAGACTGTTGTCTGGAATCGACCTATTCCCACCAGACTGCATTTGGACTGGAATCAGTATGTTAGTAGACATACTGCTGGATGCTGGTGTCTAATTGTATATGTAGGCTATTGTATTTTGTCTGTTTTAAATTTGATTCTATTCTGTTCTTGGAGGACGGGAGTGTCTTGCTTCTATATGTGAACATCCGACTGTGTCCTCTGCTCTTCTACTTTATTAGTAACTCTGTTAATCATTAATGTACTGTAGAGCGTTACCGGGTAACCTGGTTGTTATCTGTACTATACTGTATCAGTAATTCACTGTATAAAAGCCTATGTATATATCCTATTTAGTTGTCTGATATGCACGACTCTAAGGGTCACAAAAAATACATTGCATTATGTTATAAATAATAATAATTATTATTATTATTAGTTAAATTGATTTCCTTATATATATATATATATATATATATATAATATATATATATATATATATATATATATATATATATATATATATAAATATTCTAAATCTATTCTAAATTTAAAGGTCAATGATTTCACTTAATGTATTATTTTGTTTTGTTTTGTTGTGATAACCATCCCTTCTATAGAGAGTGCTCCTGTTCCTCCCTGTTCCCAGTTAACCCCTGGGGTCAAAAAAGCTTAGGTTTAGTTTTTGGCTAGGTGGCCCAGCTTTCATCCAATCAGGATAGAGAGGGGCCTTCCGCCAATCATGATCGAGCGGTGGCGGGCCTTGGTGTGCGTGCCGTTGGCCTGTTGCGTGTCCCCCCACTGTAGTGCGTGCATGTGCACATCTTGTTACCGTGGCGGACCGGGGTCCGTTTTTTTTTTCAAATGACCCAAATCACTGAATGCTCCTTTAAGAAACGCTGTCAGAAAGTGTCTGATGTCAGAAAGTGTCTGATGTCTGAGGCCTCATCATACACACGTACAGAACACAAATGTTTGTTCGTTTATTCAGTGCAGTCAGTACGTTGTCGTTCGAAAAGCCAGTGCGCTGCGCACCGGGTGTGCCGAATGCCCGCACTAAGCGACCCTACCCTGAAGCTGGGGTTGTCCAGTGTGAATCGTGACACAGCTGTGTCTCGAGCGTTCCCCGGTGGCGAAAAATGGCAAAAATGCAATTGCTTCTGCCATGTTGCTTCTACTTGCTTGTGCTGCTTTTCAAAACAAAAGTTGGGTGTTTTCTCGTTGGCTCTTGGCTGCAGAGAGTGCCGACTGAAAACTCAAAAGTGCACACCCCCTACAGGAAGGTGTGTTTGGTTGTAACTGGTCGTTCGTAAATAAGGCACACTCAATGCACTCTATGACGTCACCACCCAGCACACTCAACACGGATTCCCGGTGCGCATTTCCTCCAGCAAGGGCTAAATCCATTTGATCCAACCACCGCGTCGGTCGGTAGTCCGGTGCAGCGGTCGGTATAAATTCGCCCTCCCTCCATTTCCGAACGCACCCTTAGTTTCCTGTGTTTTACTTTTTTTTCGTAATGGGCCAATCAGAACTAAGTATTGGCTGTGTCAGTCTGTCAGCCAACCAGAAACATGTTTTGAACGTTGGTAGAATTTAATTTGTCGTACTATATCCGATCATTTTGCACTCATGGTCCTCGTCCTGCCCAGAGCCTTAGACACACACACACACACACACACACACACACACACACACACACACACACACACACACACACACACACACACACACACACACACACACACACACACACACACTGAGCGTGAAGTGGCTACAGCGCATGCTCCAGCGAAAACAGCTCATCTACAAGCTCACAACATCACACTTGCAAAATGAGTTTTCTCAAGCCCCAGCTCAAAATTGGGACCATTTTGGACGCAAATGCACCTGCAAATGGATGATGGATCTATGCGACTTATAAGTATATAATTGGGAGTAGCCTACCTGTGCGACTGTCCATTCTTTCTGTGGTGCATGTTAAACTGGGGCTCCTTCATACTTTTAAATGGGGGTCTGTGGGCTAATAAGTGTAAATGTTGCGGTCCTTGCCATGAAAACGTTTCCCTACCATGCATCTGTAAGAATACTTTCATGTTATAGTGCTGTTTTTATTCATTAAAAAAAATTCCAAATACATTATACAAGTTAAAATATATCAGAACGGGTAAGGACTAGTAGATATAAACACACAATTTCTTCCCCTGTGAATAGTGCTACGTACTTCCAGTTGTGTGGTGCTTCAGGGAAAACAGCAGACATAATGGATTTAATCCTTCTATCTTTCCATGTTTACAATGACTACACAAAAACAACAGAGCCCATGTGTTCCTGTTGACACATGCACGCACGCACACACACACACACACACACACACACACACACACACACACACACACACACACACACACACACACACACACACACACACACACACACACACACACACACACACACACACACACACACACACACACACAATGACTATGTGCAGGGCCACACGCAGCCACAGTATCAGCCTGTCAGGCAGACGCTGCCTGCAGGGCATGTATTCTACAATTTCAACATGAAAACATATATTTAGTGTGCACACACACCCATTGATGTTTTCACTGGGGGAAACAATCGCAAATGTTACCTCTACGGGTCTCCAGACCATGCTTTGAGAACAGCTATACTACCCGCTGCTTCTTATCATCTTTTATCAATGCTCAGCCGTTGCCACCACCATTGGACACGGCACACTTTTCCCCTAACATTATGTTCCATGTTATTTAGTCAGATCGATGCTATAACAGGTTCACTGACTATAGATACAGAATATGACTTGGAGGAGTTGTTTTAGACAGATGCTATAGGTTAATTGTTTACCTGGTATCCCAGTACACACACACACACGCCCATGCACTCGCACGCACGCACGCACGCACACACGCACACACGCACGCACGCACACACACACACACACACACACACACACACACACACACACACACACACACACACACACACCCACACACACACACACACACAGCTGCTGCCTACGTGAGGTTTGGAGCCTTTCTGCAGACAGACAGACAGACAGACAGACAAACAAAAAGATGAGATAAGAGGGGCGGACAGACAGACAGATGGACAGATTACAGCAACACAGTGCGGTACAGAACTGAGGACATGTGCCGCTTGTTTGTTTACAAACTGTTTGTGTGCTTTTCCTACATCTATGGTAAAATGTATTTATAGGTCTGACTATGTGGCCATGAACTCACACAATGTTGAGTTGTTGATGTTGTAGATGTGCTGTATATTACACACATTACGTAATAATCCCGCCATAGTCTGAAAAAAAAACCCCATCTCTTCAGACTCATAGCACTTGTCGTAGCACTTGCACTAGCCTCGATGACCTTCAGGCGTATGCAAAGGCTTATGTAATTTAGATAGCATTTTATATGTAGACATAGCACTAGTCTAGCGTATACTCATAGTTTAATTGTACAGATATTCTACTCTTAGCTTCCTTATGATTCTTGATGACAATTGTTTTATGCATTTGATGTATTACCATGTGTTGTTCTTGCTTACTGTAAATCGCTCTGGATTAAGAGCGTCTGCAGGGATGGAGCTCGTTCATTTTTATTGATAACGATCACCATATCAGGCTTATCAAGCCGGGTTCTTATATCGAGCCCACTATCGAACATTTTCTATTATTTTGTGGAAAGACAGGAGACAATAAATTTGGAACAGAACCAGTATATTTTACTATAGGGCCTTCAAATACAAAATAAAATAATATTAAACAACCTGTTAACTGGATAATATGTCATGTGTACCGTCACTTTAAAAGCGTAATTCTGTTTAGCTGGATAGCGCTTACACTTTTAGACCGACATGTTTGTGCCAGCATGGATGATTACATTTATATCTTGATCACTTCTTGTCTTGATTGTTTAAACATGATGTCATGGGCTGCTATGCTCAATAACAGGCTTGATAAGCCCAAAGCTTATTGATACCGGGTACTCAATATTGCTTATCGGATTTTCGGTATCGGTTATCGAGCTCCATCTCTACTGCTAAATGCCTAAATTGTAAATTGTAAGAATCTTTTGTTTCAGTTTAACTTCAAATAGTGTAAGAATTTAACTAAAGTTTGCCTGATTCGTATCTTGGGAATTAAATTAACAATGTGGATGTTGCCTTTCAAATAATGCTGCTGTGTTGAACGTATGTTGGAGTGTAAGATGGAAATGTATGCTTGTTGAACTGATGAGATCTTGTTCAGAACTATCTTAAAGACAGTTTCTTCAGTCGCCTGTGTTGTCAACACACTGGTACTTCATGGCATCTGGATTTGAATGTCTAATGCTGATACATTGAACTGCAGAGTGAAGATATGTTCCTAGTGATAATTATCAGCTATGATAACCAGACTAGTCTGATGTTATCTGCTGTTGCAGTGAAGGAAAGTCAGTCATTTTATTATTTTTCTTTAATTTATCCAACTATATTGAATGTGAGTGTGGTTCAAACATATGAGGCCAGATCTGGTCTATGGTCAAATTATCTCCAATAATTTTCATTACTGGCATTTCACAAGCATAATTGAAATATAAACACTTCAATGTTTATTATGTTTATTATACAGATTAAAAACTCATCCAGACAACAAAGGTTACACTGTCAAAGTGTAGCAGGTCAGCTACACTGTATGACATTCAGAACAATTTTAACACATACAGCTGTACACAATACATTCAGGGTTGGATTTGATGGGGGCGCATGTTTATGATGAGCTGATAGAGCATCTTGCTCAGCAAGACTTCAGCACGTAGTCATGGGCGGGCCGGGACATGAACCGGTGGTGACCTTCTAATTACAAAGCCCCACCCCCATGAGCCACTGCTCAGCTATACTCATCACATATCAAGTCCATCTTATCTTAATGGACCGTTTCCTGCCTGTTATGGACGGCCAGGCCCTTTCACACAGCATCAGGGTCCGACGTTTTTGTCCCCGTTTCCTCACGTAGGCAAGTTTTTTGTTGTTTCACTCGGCACGTTTCTTGCCAAAAACGGCCGTCACGGTCCTGACTATGCTCCGGACGCTGGCGGCGCCCCTCTTCAGGGCGTGGGACCCTTTGATGAGGTCAGCGAGTCCGTGGAAGACCAGCAGCACTCCGTGGTAGGTCTCGGCGGCCGAGATCTCGAAGAAGCCGCAGTCCTGGGAGAGCGCGAGCATGTGGCCCTCCTCGCTGGAGACCGTCCGGTGACGCTGCAGGTCGCGCTTGTTCCCCACGATGATGATGGGGGTGGAGGATGAGGAGGAGGGGGTGGAGGAGGTTTTTCCGGAACATCGTAGGTGCTGCACCTGCCGCCGCACCACGTCGAAGCTGTCCTGGTCACAGATGCTATAGACGAGGACGATGCCGTCGGCCCACTGCAGCTGTTTGTCGCTGATAGCTCTGTCCTACAACGACAACAAGACAAGAACGTTCAGGAGACATGATGGAACAAAATAACTCTTTCAATTAATACAATATTTTTTATATAAAAAAAACCTGTATACTGACATATTAACGACCCAATTAACCACTTAAGCCCTATTTTATAATTTGTCTCGCAACAGTGTTTGCATCCCCAAAATAGTGCAAATAACTGATAACTGACAACCTCACAACACGTTGTGAGCAGGAAGTGGCCTCGCATTGTGAGCTTGCCTTGTAGATAATCTATTTTCACAAATTTGCTTTAGAAACTTTTCACCTAAAATGATGACATACGTACCTAAAACAAGGATTGATAATGAATTGATTCATTTAGAAAAGTATTGATTCAAAATGTATCAAATTTAAAAGAAAGTAGTATTATAGTCAATGGATTCAACCTGGTAACCCTATTTTGAGATTTTGACATTATTTTCAAAACTGTAACAACTCTGCCACAATAAGGGCTGGCTTACCTGCGAGTAAAGACAGTCCCAGATGTTGAAGGATACTTCTCGTCCATCAATCTTGTCGACGTGACTGTATATTGATTCTGTAAGCAGAAGGAAAGTCACAGTGTTGAGTGGATCTGCCCACGTGACTTTTAATGCAGGACTTTCGCAAATAACAGCCTGTTAGGTTTTAGGAACCAATCTGAAAATGTGATTTACATTACATACTGAAACTAATATTGAACGGAAATGGTTCGAGGACACTCAAACGATTTCTAGTAAAGTTGGAAGGATATTAGTAAATATTATTTATATTACAGAACAGTGTAACAGGAGTCTTACCTATATCTCCATACTCTCCAATGAATCTCCTAGTTAGAAATCTGACAGTGAGTGCTGAAAACACAAAGACAGGATTCATTAGAGACAATAAACATTATTATTCTTTAGGAACAGATATTTATCGTATAAATGTAATACAAATATATATAGTCCCCAGCACCAAACAAACTAAGAAATTGAGAGTATCGAATAAACATTTGCGTACAGAGATGAACAAATCCTACCTGACTTTCCAACGTGATCAGCTCCATATAACAGAATGTTGGCTTCCACTTTCTGATGGTGATGCTGATGATGATGATGATGTCCTTCCATGGTCTTCACACTCTGCTGGCAGACTGCTGCTGACCTCTGGATCTGGTGTGTACCACCATTGGTCTTACTGGGAAGGCTGGTCGTTCAGACGTACTGGTTGCTTGACTGGTCGCTCAGACTGCTCGTTCAGACTGCTTTTACAGGCTGCTTGGCAGCCCCGGGTCACTTATTTATACAGTCAATGGGAGGAGCCACATAACAGAAGCCAATAGATTTAATAACATTAACTATCCACTTTAAGACATGAGGCCAATTCTACAAATGCCTTCTAAACCAGTAGTTCTCCAAAATGGACCTTAAATGATTTATATATTTGGCTGCGGAAACCCATCTGAGAATGTTTGCTAGGAGAACCCACAGAAGAGAAGATTTATGTTTTAAAATAAGAAAATACCAAATTATCCAACATTTTTTACACTTTCAAGATTTATTCAAACTTTTCTAAGATAGCAGATGTACAGTACATACACCAACTGAGCTAATAACTCAGCTATCTTGATATGTGTCAGCTGTTCAGATATGCTTTATAAGACATACAGTGAATATAACTGCCTGTCAGCAAGTTACAGAAGTGTGTGGTTACTTAAGCCAAATACAGTACGTTCTCCTTCTTTTCTTTTTCTGTAATTGGAAAGAGCATGCCAACTGGGAGATCTCTGGGAGATCTCTCACCTTCACCAAGGGAGAGAGAGAGAGAGACGAACTATAACACTAAGTATAAGTAAGTATTGTTGCACCACTCAGTTTCCACAAGTGTGATTTTTTTCCATGCTGCCTGGCAAAAAACATTTGCTGTTGAGGTTTACAATCCTTCCATGAATCATTAACAGAATTACGGTAATCAAGTAGAAGAGCAGATGACTTGAGATAAGTTGACAGTCTGATGCTCTCATAGAAGCAAGACACTTCCGTCCTCTGGCAATAGAATAGATTAGAATTTAAAACAGACTAGATATAAGTACAATTAGGTTAGGCACCAGAATCTACAGTACAGTATGTCGACTAATGTAATGAACATTCCCACCGGCTTGGTTCTGGTTCCGGCCCAAATGCAGTCTGGGGGATCGGGTCAGTTCCGGGGTCCAGTCCAGACACCAGACTATTGACGTTCAAACAGGGAAGCCCACAAGCTCTGGGGGTAAATATACTTTATACTATTTATCAGATCGTCGCTGTGAAATGATTTCTTCATGAAACCTTAGGATCAGCGCTATGAAAGTAAATGGTTGATGATAAGTTTGTCTCAGCGCAAAACTTCAGAAAAGTAATCTGATAATTCATACAAAAACAAAAAAGTGCATTATACACTGAAGAACAATAACAGTATAGAATTATTTACTGAATATAAATATAAGCATAAAGATAACTAGAAAAGTCCCAATTTTGAAAAATTGCTTGCCTTATTAACCTACAAGAATTTTCATTTTTAAATCGGTAATTGTACCCGTTCTACCTCATTTATAAGATTTAAAATCCAAAGGAAATTCAAACATGTGGGGTGTCTAAAGTATGTGTTTTTTGATGGAGAATTCACATATGACATTATTCTTTGGATAGCAAAACTCTAACCAACATTAGGTTAGAGTTATTTTGTAAATTTGTAAATTGCACATTTTTCCCTCTTTTTAGGATTTTTTAAGACACAAAGGAAATAATTTACAAAGTCAAATCAAATTAACATATTTATTAATAATTCAAGTGCATGTATATCACTGGATAAATGTATGATGATCAATAATTAAATTGTTTTTATTGTTAATGTTAATGGCATTTAATGTTTGTTAGGGACAAGATGAGGTAAATTTTCCCTTCATTAAAAACAAACCTGTGTGTGTACTGTATATAGGAGGGAGGTATCATGGGGGGGCAAAATGTGGGTATTTAAACATATTCCTCTTATATCATCATCATACATGGCCAGCATTAAATGTTTGTGGTAGGACAATGTTTTGAAACATCTGATGTTTCACCCCATTGTTTGCAACCGATTTCCACTCCCTGGGTCCACACGCACACGTCTGCATTTGATTGTTCCCATAGGCCTACTAGGTGTGGCATATCTTGCCAGCCAAGTCTATGGCCTGTTAATGTTTGGAGCACTAAACGTGACGTCATGTGGCAGACAAGTCTATGGACATTTAACACAAAGTCCCCGCCATTGGCGTTGATCTACTCCAATTAAAAGCAATTAATGAATGTTACGCTTAGCGCCAATTCCGTAGCTCTACGGCAATTGGGCTTTTATGGTGCTTTTGATTGATCAAGTCATAATGCTACTCACGTTAGCGTCGGGTTGCTAGCTGGTGCTGTCAATAACACAGGATCGCGCCATCATGATCATTGTGCCCATAAACACCCATTCTATCTGTTTCTTTCAATCGCCTGTATCTCCTATTCCTTGTCCCAGATGGTATTGGTCAAAACAAGGTTTATTCCATGGCCCAGAGCAGACTCTGTGATGCCTTCCATTAGACCGGATGGTAAACAAGGAAGAGATCTTGCATCGTCAGACACCCTATCATAAGTTCATCACTTCCAGTCTGGAAATTCGACTCTTCAAAATAGGAGCAGAACAGGGAAAAATGCTGGTGTGAATTATATCACTTAATAGCCAATTATATCAATAAATATATTGATATAATATTAACTGTTATATTTGTTTAGAGTATGATGTTTGTTTTAAGGAGTTCGGTTCCCCTCACTTCACACAAGTGTGATCTTTGAGGGGCGCTAGACAATTGACAATGAAGCAAGAACAATGCCTTCTATTATAGCATGCCAACTTTCCAGGAAGAGAAAGCTTTCCGTTCCTATTTAGCTTGGATTCCCCCATAGATGATGGGACTGGTAGGCGGGTTTCTGATCTGTCCATAGCCCTCCGCTGAGACACAGGCTAGTAGAATATTAAAATCACATCCGTGTGAAGTGAGGGGCGCTCTTATCATCGTACATCATCATGCATCATCTCATACTGATACTGGCCAATCAGAATGCCTTTTGCCACAAATAATATTTGACCAGGAGTATCAGTTGACTCAAGTACTGGGGCGTTGAATACTTAAGTTTGTCCACCATTGACTGCATCAAAGGCTATAGAAATAGTCAAAGCGCCAGCTAAGGCTGCAATAAATAAAAAGAAAATGTAAAAGAAAATCCAGATACTAGTATGGCTCTTCGCATGCTTCTTTTTCTTCGACTTTGTCTTCTTTTTCTTGGTCACGTTGGGGTCCAACAAATCCATATTGTCCTTGACTGTGACCTTGATGCCGGCTGCCGGCATCAAGGTGGAGTATGTGGACTCCGTGGCACGGAGTTCCACGGAGTCCACATACTCCTTAAAATATTTCCTCAAAGCTTGCTCGACATGTTTCTGCTGAATTTTGCCTTTGAGCACAAGCTTGTTGTTGCTGTCTATGGAAGCAGTCACGCCGCCCAACTCGATGGTGAGGAAGGTCAGGAGGGGTTTGGGCTGACAGCGCAGCAGTCTGCAGATGTCCTTAAAGTTTACGACGGTGGTTTTCTTGGTGCCCGTCTGCACCATCTGAGGCTGGATGCCCAGCTGGTCGTAGGTGTCTCGTCCCTCTGGTTCCACTGTCGCCTCCATCATCACCTCCTCTCCTCCGCTCTCCTCAGAATCCGCCCCACCGAGTGTGGACCACTCTGCTCTGTCCTTCTCATTCAGCTTGAGTAGAGGGCTGAAGGAATTCTCCTCATTTCCTAATGAATATGCAGTCCTTTTCTTATTGGACATTATTGGGGCTTGAAACTCTACTGACATATGTTTGAGAACTGATGATAGGCTGGACTCTGGTCAATTTCTTAATCTCTGTCAGAATTACAGAGGTCTAGAGAGGGATGGTGCTCATCTGACCACAGTTACAGTTTATATACCCAGTCTGTCAGCAGAGGCGTGACATTTGACCTCTGTGGCAATCACGTGATTTCGGAACATAATTTATGGCTTTACCATATATGGGCAATGCATATAACCCATTTTAGTTGTCACAGATGCAAGTTGGAAATGCATGCCCCACTGTTGTCACAGTGTGCTCCATATGGAGATCTTGACCGCCTATCCGACCGACTCGATGCTGGGCACGGAACTCCCTCAGGTCGTTGGCGATGCGCAGGCTGAATTTGAAGTTGGTCGGTCAGATGATTCTTGAGATACGTGAACTATAGACGCACAAACACATGGACAGACAGAGGTTTCTCTCCTTTTGGTTACCATCCACAAACTTTGTCTTAAACACATTCAATTCCCACTGACAATGAATGGAGAATTTTACGTCATAGTGTCTAGGCCCACACACACACAGGCTCTGGGCACACTTGACGCGTCAGGAGCGTCAGATGAAGCTGAAGTTTTCTTCTTCGTGGGGTTTTTAGACAGCTGGTGGATGGAAAAGAAGCTCCACCTCCGCGCCCGACGGACGCGGAGGAGAGCGCGTCCGTGAAGCTGTCCGTCGCGTCCATCGGGCGCGGAGGTGGAGCTTCTTTTCCATCCACCAGCTGTCTAAAAACCCCACGAAGAAGAAAACTTCAGCTTCATCTGACGCTCCTGACGCGTCAAGTGTGCCCAGAGCCACACACACACACACACACACACACACACACACACACACACACACACACACACACACACACACACACACACACACACACACACACACACACACACACACACACACACACACTAGGGTGGCCACCTGCATGACCTCAGAAAGGAGGACACTTTTGCGGGGCTCGCTCCCCCGACCCCCCCCCCCCCCCCCCCCCCCCCCCATATATTAATATTATTACTACAACTATTGCACCTGATTTTCACCACCATCATCTCCAGCATTATGTCCACAGAGAACATATATTTGCTAATTAAATTAACCTTTTTAAATTATAGGGTACCACAAAGGCCATTCATTTTATAATCAATGTATTTTATTTCATGTTTAGATATGTTTTATGTTTAATCTCTTTCTTGTGGGTTTTTTTCATACAGTTTTATGGTCATCGGTGTGGGACATAGAATGAAGCCAGTAGCCTATATGTTCACACAGCCTGATGTGGAGTTCCTTCCTCCATTGCTCATTAAATGTAGTTTTTCATTTCGGCATATTTGGTTTGTTTATCTCTGCATTAACTATACTAAAGTGATTGTGAGAGCACAACAAACAAACCGACCATCCCGGTAGCAAGACCACTCGCCCTTGGCGAATCGCCTAGACCACTCGCCCAGGCGATTCGCCAAAACGTCAAGTCCACTCGGACCAAGCAGAAGGCCATTCGCCCCGGGGCGAGATGACTTCCCCTTTTGGCGACAAGTCTTCACTTCACTTCACTTCATGTCAATATTGTCTTCTTCAGAAGCCATATATGTAACATTTGTGTACCGTTTGTGTGTGTTTTCCCCCTATAGTTATTACGGTGTTTCTGGAATTAAACATTCTAAATTCTTTTCTCATGTTTAACAGTATTTTGCGCAATTTATGTCCCCGTTATTTATTTGGTTGCAAAACAGTTCATTAAGTCAGGTTTAGTTCATTAAGTCGTTTTAGTTCAGTATGTATATTCTCTTTTTAGTGATATAGAACAGTGATGATGTAAAAATGTACAAACTTGCTCTGTGCAGTCAGACACATATCAGACGATCCGAATTAACATCTGTTTATTTCCTGTGCCTCAGGAATGTTGTACTTTCTGTTAAATGTACAAAGATTTCGCACATGCTAATATGTCATTAGCAGTAGCCATCATCATCATCATCGTTGTTGGGGGGGGGGGGGGTCATTCAGGGAGGTTTACTTAGAAGGAGTGTAATTCCTCACATGCTAATATGTCATTAGCAGTAGTATTAACCATCGTATTTTGTAAAAAGTGTGTTTATTTTCGGTCCGCCTAAAGGGGCAGAACAATCAGAACAATAGAACATGTTAATCAATGATAATGTTTTATTTGTAGATATAAATTATATATTTCCCCTCAAATATCTTAGTTTTACCAACATTGTTAATGTGAAATAGTTTCAATATGCTTATTTAGTTAAATTGTGATAATTGCTATAGCTATTGGAGCTCTGGTGGTCCCAGACAGACAGGGGATGTTAAAGACGAAATTATGCCCGGGTACAAGGCATCATGAGTGGGGGTGACTGGGAGGAGTGACTGGTGTTGACATCGCGGATTGTCTGACTCTGCCAAAACGGAACAGTTGCCCTTAAAAAAAACACCTCCATTCAGTTTCATTGTAACTGAGATTTTCGATCATAATTCATAATTTTTTAATACTGTATTTAGCTATAACGAGCGCAAATGTCCGATGCTAATTGACAGTGCTACTATGCTACTACCAGGGGGAAAAATGGCTACTCTCAACCGCACAAGAGGAGATTAGACCCCATCCCTCCCAGAGAAAATCCCATAGCCTGGAAGGACGATCCCATAGAGTATGGTCCGTACGGGAGATCCTTTAGAGGGCAGCAACGGACCATCTTGGGGCTTCACTTTCGGGTCGAGTGGACTTCCCCTTTTGGCGAGAAGACTTCACTTTCCGGGGCGAGTGGTCTCGGACACCCCGCCCCGGAAAGTGAAGTCTTCTCGATCAAAGGGGAAGGCCACTCGCCAAAGATGAAGTCCACTCGCCGAGGCGAGAAGTCCGGTATTCACCATCCCACTGGCAGTGTTGCCAGGTTTTGGAAGAGAACCAAGCAACCATGTCTATGAAAACAAGCCCAAAAGAAGCCTATTATATAAAACAAGCCCAAAGTCGCTTATAATTAAGCGGACATGGCAACACTCTGAACGTCTCCACTCGCCTCTCTCTTTTTAACCCTCTAACACCCGCATTAATTTCTACTTGCAAAAAATAGATTTCAACCTTACTACTACTTTGTACTAGCCTACTAGGACTGACACTAAAACATATGTTAAAAAAAATAAAAAAATAAAGTTTGATGGAAAATTTATAATAATTATATAATAATATACAAAAATCATAATTTACATTTGGGGGATATCTTTCACAATAATGAATAAAACATGTTCTAGACATTCTAATGATCACAAAAAAACATATATTACAATTATTTTACCTACTTTTATTAGGGTAAAGGTCAAAAGTCTTAGGTTAAAAAATGTTCATAATCGCACAGACATTTTTAATTTGTGTGAATTTCAGCCTCTGTGGGGGGTATTTATATGCAAATATCATGACCAATGTCATTGAAATGGCATTGCAATGAACATCACTGATGACATTTAGGTGAAAAAAGAACAGAAAAAAATTATAATAATTTAGTAATTAAATAAAATAAAATTGTTGCTAAAAAGCAACGCTGGGTGTTAGAGGGTTAAGACAGTGTGGCCGGCTCGCTGCAGAGATTTTAATACCCAGGCAGACGACGTAAATGACAGTAAATGACACAAGCACTGTATATCACAAAAAACCGGACAATTATGTGTCCGGCCAGAGGTTGAGGTGGGAGGAGGACAGGTGGGTCTAAAACCGGACTGTCCGGCGTGAAACCGGGCGTCTGGCCACCCTAACACACACACACACACACACACACACACACACACACACACACACACACACACACACACACACACACACACACACACACACACACACACACTACCAAAATGATGTGCCAATACCTTTGCACTTTTACTCAAGTGAAAAATGTGAATACAGGACATTAAAAACCTTTCATCTGTTCATCTCCTTTTCAATGTGGAGCAAAGCAGTGCAGTACGATGCTTCCCTCTGCTGTCTGTATGGAGCATTGTTCTACAGACAGGAATGTGTTCATTATTATATCTATCTGTGTCCTGTTTGATTCTACTACTTTCATAACATTAGAACATAAATGTTCAGACTAAAGGTTTGAACACATGGAGACTCGGTGTGTTACATGATGTTACATGACGTCTAATGGTTTGATTGGAGCTTATGAGTCACTGTGGAAGATGTGGTCCTCATGAGTAGAGGGAAAATGTGCTATACACAGGGCAGGTTTCATGGTTGTAGGTAAAGACTGCCTGCTCAAAGTCAACATTTTCAATCGAATCTTATAGCAAGATTCACTACAATCTCTTTAAATGTGTACACATTTTTGTTATATAAACATGGATGAACACACAAAAGATATTACTGTGTAACACTTTATTTACTTAAATACAACAGAATATTAGTACAGTCATTATAACCACATACAGTATTGTACTTTCGTTTTTGAATAGGCATAAAACATTCTGGTCCCTCTGGCCCCGTCTATTAAGGTGCACAGTGTACATACAGTAGGCTATAGGGTACATTTGGCAATCACCAGTGCCAATGCAGTGCCTACTGTATATACAAGGTACAGTTGACTATCATCAGTGCCATGATTTGTATAAAAGGTCAGTACATCGAGGCAGTGCACAATAATCAGGTCAGTAGCGCAAATTGCGCAATGCAATGAGCTTTAAGATACATTTTTATAAGGATTCCTGATTAGGATTAAAGCTTATTTTGTGGAATATACAGTCTTTGTATTGAGTTTGTGCTTAAAATGTACTGTAAATTCTACAAACTGTTAATAAATATTTCAATCAATCAATCAAAATGGTTTCTCTTGGGCAGAAACCTCTCATCTCCGTAATTTAATGTTTTTATGTTTTGTTTTCTTCCGTAAATTAATGCCCTACTTCGTCATACTGTACTACAGTGTCACACAAAACTACTAGATCCACAACAAGGAACAAGCTCAAAATGCTGGTAGATGTTTTTTAATCCTGAAAGGATTTTTGAACAATATGAACTCTTTCCACCTGTCAGCAACAATATGGCAAGTAACTATATTAGTCATTACTGTGGAAACCAGTTAAAGCTGCACTCTGTAACTTTCCTGTAACCCAGATTCAAACTGGTGTCTCCTGCGCAAGCGCTGCATTTTATTTATTTATTTTTACCACTGAGCTAATAATAGACCCTGCCCGCTTGCTCAGGGGAGAAACTGAATGTTGACCTCCAGGCAATGCAACTTGTCAAACCAGACACAGGATCTAAACGTCTCAGTAGACGAGCAAGGGAGACCAAATACAAGCACAATTGTGTAAGTTATAGATTGTATTAACAAACTCTTACTGTACAGATTGTACAAAATAACATTGTATATACACACAAAAGTTACATAGCACAGCTTTAATATCATGTAAACATGTTGCATGATTGTGAATTGGAGTTTGATGTTTTGCGTGGTCCTAGCCTCACTGCCGCTGTAACAGAGTCATTGGCACAAACTGTGGCGGTGATTTGGTGTCAACCAAAAGTCCTGAATTCATGACATCGGCCCCCTACCAGGGGAAGGGGCGTTATGCTGCATTCACACTGGTGGCTACAAAGCTACAGTACCCTTCACTTTCAATGGAAGCCAGTGACGTGAAGATACAAAGCTACTAGGTTAGTGAGGCTACCGTTCATTTTCAATGGAAGCCAGCGACATGAAGATACAAAGCAACATGCTGTGTCGCTTTGTGTCTTTCGTATAGCTGCCAGTGGGAACGCAGCATTACTATTCTGGCATGTTTGTCATTTTATGTGACATGATCAGTGTATATAATGGTTGATTTTATCTTCTCCGCCACAACAAAAGCATCGTGTCACCAAACAAACTTCTATAGAAACCAGACAGTAGCTCTGTAGTGGTTCTCAAATGTTTCCATTTCAAGGAGCCCTGTAACTCTGAGTGTACCAATGGTTCCACTGGTACACTCTCAGAGTTACAGACCTGTAAGGGTCAATTTCATTTGAGAACCAATGCCGTAACTGATCACAAATAGACGGGTGGACACCTGGGACAAGACAGGATTTGTCAAAAATATGGGAACAATTTCAGGAAATGTGTGGTAGGTTAGTGGTTTATATTCACACAACACAAGAAAGCACGCAGTGCAAGGCGACGCTTTAGACATTCACATCTGAACCACATACAAACACATGTAAACTCAAAGACATGCTTAGAAGCACACACACACACACACACACACACACACACACACACACACACACACACACACACACACACACACACACACACACACACACACACACACACACACACTGTCGGGCATAAACCTTGTATTTCCATGTTACTATTTTTCATAAATTAATGCCCTATTTGTCATACAACATTGTTGTGCAAAAAGCTATGTTTGAAACATTTTTAAAGTGGTTAAGTCTGCCTGTGGGTTTTTATAAATATTTAACCAGAGACACCAACCCTAGCCATATGGCTAAATAATAACTACAGTGGGTTCACTGGAACACAGGTTATTTTGTTCCATTTCCTGAAAAGTAAGGGTTTTGGACATGCAAGGTTTCTACCCAACAGCATGGCTATACAGATACAAACACCGGAACAATTATACTCAAGTCTAACAAACCAACCAACATAACAATGCACACAAAGGCATTGACATCATGGGGTGTGAAAAGGCAAAAGCTGCAGTACCAGCCCTCTTTGAGTACAAAAGAAAATAAAAAAACTAAAACATTGTCAAAACACAGACATCATAGTAAATCTTGGGCACAGAATTCTTCTAGTGTTGAGTGCCAGCCTCATTGCTCTGCACCGTTCACTAACACAGAGAAGGTCTCCCTTTATAGAGGTACATTTGGCTTGCAAACTAGTTCAGTGCTGTAAGTGATGTTTTGGTCAAAACACACCAATTTAGACCTGAGGCCTAATCCTAACCTAAGATTTCTATATACATAGCAACATGTACAATGACACAGATGCTTTCCCAGATTGAAGGGTATAAAAACGTCTAGGCCTTCCGGGTCTAAATGGGTTTACTAAGCTGATAAATGGGTGCCCTCTCCTGAATGGATGGAATTGATGTCCCACCTCAAAATATATTTTCTGTTTTCTAACAGAAAATGGAGAATATAGAACAATTTAAGCCTTATTTAAAAACAAAAATATCACTTACAGCACATGTAACTCATTCAGTAATATGTTGTGGCACAGTGTTTTACCGCCATGAAAAAAGGGCCAAAAATGCAAATGTCTCTGTTTTGAGGTCAAAAGAGCATTTCATAAAAGTACAGCAGGAAGCCAGTTAGTCAGAGAGAACAGAAGCCTTGAAATATCATGAGACTCAAAATTACAAAAATAAATATGTTGAAGAGCTGCAATTTCATTAGGGGGAGGTGGGTCGTAATACATACAAATATGTGTGGTTAAGAAAAGGCATTCTTAATACATATTGACTCAATTTGTCTGCTCTCTGCGTTTAAGAGCTCATATCTTGTTTGTCGAGGTACAACATTCTTTCAGAATATTAAGTGAAAACTACTTTGGTGGGAGGCCAAAAGGATTCTCACGAGAGAGAATGGTGATTTTCTTTTTTGGAGATAATAGCTTGTGTAAAAACAATCACTTCTTCTTCATGACCACTTGTGTCCTTCATTTTTTATGTGCAAAGATTTTCTGCTGTGTCTATCACAAGTACAACCTGTTCTGCAAAAACAAAACAAACAAACAAATGGTCATGGTCAGTCACAAAAATACACTGTTACTGGAATAATACTTTGCCCAGCACACTGTCATTTGGCAGGCCACATGAACAACATTAAAAACCATAGGTTCATCAATAACAAACCTAACTAACGTTAAACAACGTGAACATTTAAAACTCAATGCATCGTCTCTCCAGTGTAAAAAAACCCAAATTTCAAGACCAATTTGTGTTTTTCCTCTCGGCCGGTCATCCACCTCATCCTCCTCTTCACTGCTCCTTCTTCTCCAGGAGGGAGGCACGCACGCGCTTGCGCACGTAGAAGGCGGTGAGCGCACTGCAGCAGGCCGTGAAGATGAAGAGGGCGACTGCGTCGTGGGCCAGGTCCCCGTGCAGCCGCTCGTAGAGCGGCCTGCGCTCGGTGAAGTCTGTGCGCAGCGCCTCGATCTGCACCAGCGTGCACAGCACCAGGAACACGTGGAAGATCTGGTGGCCCTGGCCCACGAAGTCACACCTCCCCGGGAACCAGCGCTCCGGGTGCGGGTAAGCGAAGAAGTAGGCGCTGGCCAGGAAGAACAGCACCTAGAGTAAAGGGTTGCCAGATGTGGAAATTATAAATGTATCATACCCGAAGGCTTACATTTATTGTATTTTAAATGAAACTATCGTGCACAGCCAAAAAATATATCATTGCTGTTTGAGCAGGAAACCTCTTATCTCATATTTTAACTTATTGTGTTTTTTTTTGTAAATGAATGCCCTACTACCTACTTGATCATACTACGGCGTCACACAAACATATAAAAATTGCAGATCTACAAGCTCGATACTTGACACAAAATGTTTTAAGTTTTAAGTAACAGTTTTGGGACAAATGAGGTTCAAATAGGACTCAGGAAGGTTTTATTAGTGTCATTCTAACACTGTCACAGACTTTTTGTATCATTGATAGCATTGTCTTGTATTTCTCTGCATTTGTTTTCTCTGGTCTAGTTTTCTTGTTTCTATGTTTCCGTTTGCCCCAGCTGTATGTGCTCTCATGTGTACAGTATATGAGTATTCCCCAGTCAGTCCTTGTTCAGTCATGTTTTAGTGCCTGACATGTTCTGTATTAAATGCTAATGCCAGTCTTAGGGTTCATCTTACTACCCGCCTAGCTGTCTGCATTTGGTTTCTCACCACACCACATCTATCACCACATACAGACAGATAATAGCATTATAATAGTGATAATTGTAATAATAATAATAATAATAACTAGAAAAGTCGCAATTTTGAAAAATTGCAAAGTGTTGTTGCCGCAGTTACTTACATAGGCCCCTCCCACTAATATTGTCAGCCAATTACAATGTCATGTTATACCCCTGTGATCATGCGTAAGTAAGTCGGAGGGGATATATCCCCTAAAAATCATATCCCCTAGAAATCCCCTAAAAAGTATTCTGCCCCTGCAAGGGAATTTATGTCTTTATAAACGATTGTAAAACATAGATTGGTTACGTAACCAACAACAGCCAATTAGCTACTACAAACGTGTGGTCAACCAACAACATATTTCACCTTATTATTTTCACCTGTAAACCTGTGTTGTGACAATAAAGAAAATTCTTGTTTCTTGAATCAGTAGCTAAGGAATTTAGTGCATTCATGCCCCTTTTCTGGTCATTTGGGAATGTTTTGGCATTATTGATCGTGCAGATAGTAAATATCACACTCATGTGAAGTGACGGGCGCCCACTGTGGCTGCCACATAGCCTTGCTCTCAATATAGTAAGGTCAGTTTCTTCCACTGTTTTCTACCAGGGAGGGGAGGGGCGGAGGGGACAGGGGCTCTGATCGGTGAACCAATATTTCTCCAGCGTTTGCTCCATGCGCGCCCGCCCCTCTAGACCGGAAAGAACGCTGGCTGGGCCAGGCTAGCTGCCACATGACGTCACTTCTTAACACAAAAAATGCTGGAAACGTATCCATACGCTTTATTAATATCGAACGCCGTACGCGCGAAGCGTATGTATACGTTTTATACGTTTTTTTATTGCTTACTGTACATCAACGTCCTATGCTCCAGGACACCGAGGAAAATAACAGCGATCGTCTCCAGGAAGCTCCAATATGTGATCCGGGAGTAAAAAGCCCCTCCCTCCTGAAAAGAGGTCTGTCTGTGGCGAAGACGCTCCCTCCTCCAATGCCTCCATTACACGTATGGGTCTGCACGGCAACGGCATAGACCAACGCAGATGTCAGGGCATCTAAAATGGAGTTACCCATACTCTAGTAGTCTAGTAGTAGTCTAGTGTCTGTGAATACACTCGATTCCCCCTCCCCTCCTGTTTCTACATGGTTTCTCCCGAGGAATCTTTGTGGGGGGAGTCTGAGTCTCTTCTGCCCGGATCGCATTGCAGTTTGAGTTCCCTGGCCCCAGGCCACACTGCGCCTTGTAATCGCCTTGCACCGCTCTCTCATTCTCGGAAAAAGATATAACGCAGTCGTGTCGATTTGCCCTCTGCCAGTATATAAACCAAGAATAATCTTCAACGATCGCCATTTCATAACGTTTTCAACACGCACACGGCACACGCCATGATCAACTAACTGCCTGGCTACGTCTTCAGTCTTCACCAGCCATCGCTATCCGTTGTGTGGATCGCCATCGCGTCTTCACTTTGTTTGTTTGGGCAAGAAGCACGATCAGCGATGGAAAAGAGCTTTATATCCACGGCAGATAAGTAATGACGTATTATCGAAGGACCGCCATGATCAACTTACTGCCTACGTCTTCGTCAGCCAATGCAGCCATCATCGCTATCCGTTGTGTGATTGTGGATGTAGGCTATATCCACGGTATCGAGAGAGACGCCCGGCTGTGATATAGGTCTTATCACTGCAATTATAATGAATAAAAAGGCTACAATCACACAACGGATAGCGATGGCTGCATTGGCTGGTGACAACGTAGCCTCGGTCCCAGGCAGTTAGTTGATCATGGCGGTCCCTCGATAATACGTCATTACTTATCTGCCGTGGATAAAACTCTTTTCCATCGCTGATCTCTGCTTCTTTGCCCAAACAAAGTGAAGATAGCGTTGTCCAACAAAGCAGCCAGTTATTTGATCATCTCTCTCTCCTGTGCTTCTTTCCTCAAACATGTCCAGACATGTCAACCTCAACCACTAAACTCACCGATCCAGTAACGCATCTCACCGTTATACTATCGTTCTGAAGGCAGATATAAAAATAAACATAAATAAATTATTGTCATATACATACTACACACTGAATGAAAGCCCTAATTGTCTACTTTTAGGAGGAAAACAAATACATAATATTGATCCCATGTACAGTTTGTCAGTAGGATATTGAATGCAGTTGTTCAGGTCCAACTATTATTCACAAAATAAGGCCTATAGCGACATGTACATATTATATACCGTATGAAACAGAAGACCCTCTGCTTTCATAAGAAAAAAACTAATACTGTAATAATAATAAAAATCACACCCCTGTGAAGTGAGCATTTCCTCATGAAGTTATCATAGCGAGTTATAAAGGTTTAAAGTCACAGAGATTGACAGGCAGATATAAACATAAATAAATTATTATCATATACATACTACACACTGAATGAAAGCCCTGAATGTCTACTTTTAGGAGGAAAACAAATATATACAAATATAGTTTGTCAGTAATTGGCTATTGAATGCAGCTTGCGCCCACCAGAGAGGATTTCAGAAAATGCATGGACCAGAAGAACTATTATTCACAAAATAAGGCCTATAGCGAAATGTACATACTATATACCGTATGAAACAGAAGACTCTCTGCTTTCATAAGAAAAATACTTCTACTGTAATAATAATGAAAATCACACCCCTGTGAAGTGAGCAGTGCAATGTTGCGCAACATTGCACTGCTCACTTCACAGGGGTGTGATTTTCATTATTATTACAGTAGAAGTATTTTTCTTATGAAAGCAGAGAGTCTTCTGTTTCATACGGTATATAGTATGTACATTTCGCTATAGGCCTTATTTTGTGAATAATAGTTCTTCTGGTCCATGCATTTTCTGAAATCCTCTCTGGTGGGCGCAAGCTGCATTCAATAGCCAATTACTGACAAACTATACATGGGACCATGTGTATTTGTTTTCCTCCTAAAAGTAGACATTCAGGGCTTTCATTCAGTGTGTAGTATGTATATGATATTATTTGTGTTCATTTTTATATCTGTCTGTCAATGTCTGTCAACTTCAACCTTCCATATCTCTGCTGTTTTTTCAAGCGAGCAGCGTGCCTTCAAAAGCAGGTTTTAGAAAAAGGTCAATATCTCCAGAATGGAAGATGGTAGAATCATAATTTTTTTTTTAAATTGAAGTGGACATGTTTGGCCTACTTTTTATTTATGCGATGTGATTCTCGCTATAAGAGGCCCCTCGCTGTGGGCCCCTAAAAAGTTCAAAAGTCCAATGTTAATCGCTTAGCACCAGCAAGCCTGAGCAAATAGAAAACTCTAGCATACAATGTGTTAAAGCATGTCTGTTTAACTGCTTAACTGCTTAAAGCAAACATTAAAAGTCCAGCTGTCACATGACGTCACGAGACTGTTTCCTTATTTATTTTTTTCAAACGTTAAAAGTCTGCAGACTTGGCTGCCACATGACATCACAACAAGACTGCTGTTTTTTCCCCTAAAACATTAGGGCTGTATTTTGCGTGTCTTAAGTACCAGGTCTTATTACCTAAATTTGAGTAAACTAAAGACCTGGAGGCGTGATCACTGCTCTTTGGCCACTCAGAATAGCCAAATGGCATTGATCACACCTCCAGGTCTTTAGTTTACTCAAGTTAGGTAATAAGACCTGGTACTTAAGACACGCAAAATACAGCCCTTAGTCCATAGACCTGGCTGCCCCTCAAAAATGATGGTGTAAATACGGTAAGGCATGGCAACACTGACCTGGAGGCGGTGGTAGGACACGGCCTGGTCGGAGCAGCCCTGCTCCTGCTGGTAGCAGCTGTAGATGCGGTGGAGCACCGGGCTGATGTCCAGGCAGTAGGCCAGCCCCGAGGGTACAACCTGGAACAGCTTGTGGGCGAACTTGGGCATGTCGGGGCTGGCGAACTTGCCGTAGCAGCAGCCCAGGCAGGAGAGCCATGCGAAGAAGGCGGCGGCGGGCAGGAAGAAGCCTCGCACCCGGGCGTGCCAGTCCTCCTCGATGGCATAGTAGTAGTGTGCCAGGGCACTGCCGTACTGGTATACGGCCACGCCCACGTAGTCCAGGAAGTAGAAGGTGTAGTGGGACAGCTCCGACTTGGCCGAGAGCAGGTGGGCCAGAGCGCTGTGGGAAACACAGTCATTTAGGACAGGTGGGCCAGAGCACTGTGGGAAACACAGTCATTTAGGACAGGTGGGCCAGAGCGCTGTGGGAAACACAGTCATTTAGGACAGGTGGGCCAGAGCGCTGTGGGAAACACAGTCATTTAGGACAGGTGGGCCAGAGCGCTGCGGGAAACACAGTCATTTAGGACAGGTGGGCCAGAGCGCTGTGGGAAACACAGTCATTTAGGACAGGTGGGCCAGAGCGCTGTGGGAAACACAGTCATTTAGGACAGGTGGGCCAGAGTGCTGCGGGAAACACAGTCATTTAGGACAGGTGGGCCAGAGCACTGTGGGAAACACAGTCATTTAGGACAGGTGGGCCAGAGTGCTGCGGGAAACACAGTCATTTAGGACAGGTGGGCCAGAGCGCTGTGGGAAACACAGTCATTTAGGACAGGTGGGCCAGAGCGCTGTGGGAAACACAGTCATTTAGGACAGGTGGGCCAGAGCGCTGTGGGAAACACAGTCATTTAGGACAGGTGGGCCAGAGCGCTGTGGGAAACACAGTCATTTAGGACAGGTGGGCCAGAGCACTGTGGGAAACACAGTCATTTAGGACAGTGCTTTTCAATCCTTTTCATATCAAGGTCCATTATTTATACAGCATTTGAGTCACGGACCACCACTTGATGAGATTTTGCCTCTCAGTCAGGTCCAAGACTTAGGCCCAATCCCAATTCATTTTTTAACCCTACCCCTCAGCCCTTGCCCCTTCCCCTTGTCCCTACATAATGAGTGTCAAGGGGTAGGGAGATAAATCATCCCCCTAGGGATTGGAACGTCCCTAAATATTGAACATCCGTTGTAGATATTGATATACAACCTTTTCTCAGAAAATAGCTGATCTGCAAGCTCACTACAGGCCAGTGGTCCCCAAACTTTGATGGCATTTCTGTCTCTAGGACCCCCAATTTATATTGTAAAATCAATGTTAATTAACTCTGAGAGTGTACAAACTATCATTTAGCCCATAACCCACTTTGGAAACTACTTTCCATTTGATTTAAGCTGTAGAGATGGAACGTAAATATAACATTGCTGTGTGGTTATGATGAAATAAATATATTGTAATTTTGTCTCATGTTGGTAGCCCACCATGCAGAATGTAATTCAGCTAGATATAGCTCATTCTGACACCTGCTCAGTTGTAGCTGATTCATTGATTATTATTGTATTAACAGTTTGTATAGCATGGGTACAGATATATATACAGGGTTAGAAAAAGGAAAAACAATTTACAGTATAGAAAGAAGGGGCTGTGGTCACTGTTCATTGTTTTTAATATCATTAAGAACAGAGTCATTTTCTATCAATGAAAATGCCATCGTGATTCATCTCCATCCAATGTACAGTCTGTACAGCAGCTTGCAGTCTGTTCCATAGCTGGTTTGCCTGTGGAAAAAACAACACCAATGCTAATTAGTTATGTAAGTTTTGCAAGTTTGCAACTTGTGGGGATTAGCTTAACATTGGTCATGATAAAACCATAGCTATCACTGCAGCGAGTAGCCAGCGTTATGTAGGTACAGTAGGCTATTTCACGGCTTTTAAGAGCTCAAACTGCAGAATGTTGACATATCGTGGTCTGGGGGGTCGGACTGATGCCTGCTAATAAGCTAGCTTGCATCCGAGTTGTATCACCGGCGCACCGGCGATAAATAAAAAAGAATAAAGCGCCGATGCGGCGCCAAATGAATGGGTAACGTTGTATGAATGCAACGCTGTATCATATCGTTAGTTCACGTGAGGTAACGTTAACCTTTGCTAGAGATTGCGATATTTTTGGCGATGCAGATTGTTAATACATTCAAATAATATTGGTTATTATAATATTTTTCCATAATAAAGGACATAAAAGGCTTCTTACCTCGTCCGCCTTTCAGCCCTCAGTGATGTTGCTTCGTTTGAAGTCCCGTCGAGATATCCCTTCAAACGAAGGGGATTCTAGCCCTCGCCCTCTGCCCTACCCCTCCATCCAAAGACAATTGAGATAACCCTTCCCCCTCACGTGAACGCGCATAAGCAAGGGCAAGGGCTAAGGGCCAGGACGAAGGGAGGAATTGGGATTGAGCCTTAGAATGTTTTTATTTTGTTTTCGTTGGATAAGATTTTGTCCACAAGATTTTGTCCACAATACATTCTCGAATTGTGTAGACGTAAGTAAATTAAGTACTGCAGATGTTTAACAACAATTTAACTCTTGAGACTGTAAAATGAAACCAAAATACACAACCCGGACCACTGGTTTAAAACCACTGATTTAGGGGGGTGCAACCATAGGTGGTTTTAGGCTCTCCCAGCAGGGGGGGCACAGATATATATTTTTAGGGGTACCAAACCAAGGGGGGGTATAATAATAGCCTACAATATCTGGGTACACATCTGTGAGAACTCAATGGCTAAGTTATAGAATATAAATGACTAAATAATAATAATTTATCACTGGACTCCCTTTATCACTGGACTTCTTTCAAAGCATGCCTGAAAAACTAAAATCTATCAAGTGACCACAAGGGGAGGTAAACCTGACTTTGCCAAAGGAGGATGGAGATGTCATTCTCTGCTGACATTTTCCGTTCTCTCCTTATATTATATAAAGTGTTTTGTATTTGTTGTATTGTATCATAGACCAAATGTTTGTCTGTACCACATGCTGTTTACATCTCTGTCTAATAATATTCAATCAACTAATCAAAGCTTTTAGCTACTTTTCCCATCGCCGATTCGTTAATCGATATTTGCAACCTTTTTTTCCTTGTGAATAAATACATTTATGGTCCAAGAAACAAATAAGCAAACACCTGCAGGTGAGGTAGGTGATGGCCGCCACCAGCACAATGAAGAGGGGTTGAGAGTGCGGATCCCGCAGGAAGTCCACCGTCTCTGCGATTTGTCTGCACTTAACCAGGATGACAAATGCCGCCAACAGGTGCGTCCACACGTTCAGCGCCTTGGTGTAGAGGTAAAATGATAAAAATAGTAAATGGTGCATGTATATGTCGCCTTTATCCAAAGCGCTTTACAATATGCATTGCATTCACACACGTATATACACACAGCTTGGTTGAATTAATACTTGATTCTGATTGGTCAATCGCCAAATTCATTGTGTGTTATTTTTGAATGATGAAGGCTCAGATCACCCAGAGCCATTGAAGGAGAGTTACGACGGGGCCAGTGCAATGGCTGCTCCGGGCGGCTATGGGGAGCTGAATAGTTACATAGCCCTATGCACCAGACGTTGACGGAATGCACTGGAATCTACAGTATGGGAGTCGAGTAGACAAGGCATGAACAAACTTTTTTAATGAAAAATAATCGATGCAGACAAATGAAAGGAAACATGGTTCAGGTTATTTTTCGGATACCTTATTTTCTGATTTGCAAACGTTATTAATTATATTGACGTCTCGAAAGAGAAAAATAATAGTTTCTGCAATGCTGCCTCTCAGTTTCTGAGTGGCAGTATCGCAATAATACTGCCCGCGAGAATACTGCCTTTCGGTCACTTCAGTGAATGAAAGGCCCAGCTTTAATGATCTATAAATCACTATATTTTAGATAATAATATAAACATTACAGAGACTTCCGTACAGGTCTAGTCCTACTATAAATGTGCCACATTGCCCCACTGACTTCAAATCCGACACACACGTTCCACACACCCGCAGGGAGTGCAGTGCCCGGTATCGAGGCGGTCGGGCCCACGGTTCTCCAGAACCACCACAAAAATCCCTTCACCTGTGAAATGTCCAGCCTCTGCCTCAGCCAATTGATTGCCATGGCAACCCCACACCTGCCAATTGATTACTTAACCAGTCCACTTTTCTTCACACACAGGCACACAGACAAATACAGAGATCTCCATGTGGGACACAGACAGACAGTTAAAATGCTGCTAACAGGTATTGATACTACAGAGATCTCCATATACAGTATGGGCACAAAAGTGACACAGACAGATAGTTAAAACGGGTGCTATGACAAGTTGACAACGGGTATGTTGCATCGTTCCCAAGCAGGCCTGACGGGCACGTACAGGTCTGGTGCCTAAAATTGATGATATCTGCGCCGCTCTCATTGAAAACAATGTATTTAAAACTCCAGCTTGTCACACTCCAGAGCTGTATGACCATCTCTCGAGCTCTGTTTTCTGCTCCCTCAATGACGCGCCACTCTCCTCTACACCACTCTGAGATCACCTCCTAGCTCAATCTGCGCTGCTTGATTTTGT
This sequence comes from Protomyctophum parallelum, assembly GCF_964188405.1. Classification (NCBI taxonomy): domain Eukaryota; kingdom Metazoa; phylum Chordata; class Actinopteri; order Myctophiformes; family Myctophidae; genus Protomyctophum; species Protomyctophum parallelum. The sequence goes on along the minus strand of NC_139698.1, from coordinate 30,203,688 downwards.
GTCGTACTCGTATCCAACATGACAGCCATATAAACAAACATGTGTAATTTACAGTTAAACATTTCTCTGACAAGAATATTTATGTGCGATATGTTTGTATGATGAAGTTAGTAGGGCATTCATTGCAGATTCAAAAGCATCACAAGTAGCAAATCTACAAGCGCAAAACGCGTCACTTCGCCGGCGCTTTTTGAGCTTGAGGGTCTGCTACTTTCGATGCTTTTGTGTGATGCTGTAGTATGATCAAGTAAGCATTGATTTACAAAATAACAAAATTTGCATATGAAAAATAAGTTTCAATAATGGTTGCCAGCCCCCACCTACCTCGTTGTGCCTCTGGAACAGCGTGAGGAAGTAGTACCTCCAGCTCTGGTCGGGCTGGCGGTACCCGGTGAGGATGTGAGGCTCCCTGAAGACCCAGGGCACGTCGGAGGACTTGACGGTGCAGGGCAGCGTGGGGAAGGCCGACTCCAGCAGCTGTGGGATCTGACGCAACTGCTGCGCGTTGATGAACAACCGGCCAATCTGCTCCATCACCACCGTCGCCATGACAACGCTTCTGCCGGAGGCGCAAGAGAGAGAGAGAGAGAGAGAGAGAGAGAGAGAGAGAGAGAGAGAGAGAGAGAGATGGGCGAATGAGGCGAGAGAAAGGGTCATGTCAATACAATATCTGGATCTCATCGTCAGGTCTATCTGTGTGTTTGTGTGTGCGTGGCTGCGTGCGTGATCATACTCAAATTACGTCCCCATAACTACAGTATAATTTGAGAATTGGACATTGTGAAGACAGGTTCCCTGGGGCCTGTTTCACGAAACTTGGATTAACTAATCCAGGATTTAGGCCAAAACCAGGCTTTTTCAATCCTGGTCTTTACAGCCTTCGTTATTCCGTTCCACTAAACCCAAGCGAGGCTCAGAATTGGCGGATTTGGCGAGCCGGGATCAGCAAGCCTGGCTGAATAGATAGCCTGACTTTTTGTCTCTAGACCCATTCTGTAGAACACAGATTTACTGATACTTCTTCTTCATGGGGTATTAAGGCAGTTTGCATCCTTAATAGTTGCATTACAGCCCCCTTTTGTATATCTCAGTATCTTTACTAATCTATTCAAGACTTACTGATACAAGGACTTAAGCTTCTAAAATAAATACTGCTGCTGTAATTAAAGAGAGAACATACTCTCAATAGTGGATAGACTGAATGATTAACTACCCCAAAAATATAGTTTACATTTTACCACTACTATTAACTTAAAACAGAATTCTTAATATTGTAAGCATAATGATATTGTCGCATTGTGATATTTGGCCATAACTCCCTCCTCTGAGGGAGCTACCTTTGGGGAAGGGGGTTGTTGTCCAGACAGGGGCGTTTTCACTTTTACAAAAAAAAACATATATAATATAATATAATATAATAATTCTTCTTAACCGTGCACTTGCACGACATCAAACCTATTCTGGGGAACATTCACCAAAAGCAGCTGATCTACAAGCTCACAAGCTGTCATGATGTTGTGCAGCCTATATATTTTGGTTATTTGATTTTATATAGTGCTTAAATTAGTCCTTTAATGCAGACCGATACAAATAAGGCAACATAAAACCATAATAATTGAATAAGTCTGGAAAACATCATTGGTTTGTGATCAGTTTGACTGCTTAAATTAAATAACTCAGAAACTACAAAAGATTTCAAAGTAAAAAGTTCCAGCATCTGTCTCCACAGTAAACTGAATTTTACAAAGTGTGAATGGAGTTTCTAGGTGAAAGTGATTTTTTTACATGCCACTATCTGCCTTTAAATGTCTCAAATTTGAAAGCACTATATCTCTAAAACTATGAAACATTTCAAAGATTCCTTTTCAGGCAAACATGTCCACCGTAAGATGAACCTAAATAGGTTTGAATGGGGTTTCTAGGTGTAAGTATGTAGGACTAGTAGCATGCCAAAGTTTGTGCTATTGCCATTGAGAATGCATTGGGCGTTTAATGAACAGTAAAGACATCAGGATCGTGAAACAGGCCCCAGGGGCCTATTTCACGAAACTTGGATTAGAGATTAAGCCGGGCTTTAACACATATCCTGGTTTAATATATCCTGGATCAGCGATTAACCGGTTTCATGAAAGCTGGTTAATCTTGCCAGATTAATTTAACCAGTTAACCTGGATATGTTGAGGCTTGATTCGGTTTCATGAAAGTGATGCTACATTAGTTACCATGGAAACTAATGCTTTGGACTTAGCCTGCTCCGGACCAGGCTAACAGCCAGGTTTAACCTAATCCTGATGTCTTTACTGTTCATTAAGCAGTCAAACTGATCACAAACCAATTATGTTTTCCAGATTTATTCAATTATTATGGGTTTATGTTGCCTTATTTGTATCGGTCTGCATTAAAGGTATATTCAGTGATTTCATTCAAAAAACCATAGGTTTCGTTTTTGGCTGTGGGACCCAGCCTTTCGTCCAATCAGGATAGAGAGTCAAAAACGAAACCTAAGGTTTTTTGACCCCCAGGGGTTAACTGGGGACAGGGAGGAACTCCTTATATGGCCAGCACACTCTATAGTAGGCAGGATTATCACAACAAAACAAAAAAATAAGTGATATTTGAATTAAGTGAAATCACTGAATATACCTTTAAAGGACTAATTTAAGCACTATATAAAATCAAATAACCAAAATATATAGGCTGCACAACATCATGACAGCTTGTGAGCTTGCAGATCAGCTGCTTTGAATGTTCCCCATGAATAGGTTTGCTGTCGTGCAAGTGCACGGTTAAGAAGAATTATTATATTATATTATATTATTTTTTATTATTTTTGTAAAAGTGAAAACCACTAAATATTACCATTACTCATTGTTTTACAACATATTACCATTGTAACGTTTCACCCACTACTAGTCCTACATACTTACACCTAGAAACCCCATTCAAACCTATTTAGGTTCATCCTACGGTGGACATGTGTGCCTGAAAAGGAATCTTTGAAATGTTTCATAACTTTAGAAATATAGTGCTTTCAAATTTGAGACATTTATAGGCAGATAGTGGCACTTCAAAAAATCACTTTCACCTAGAAACTCCATTCACACTTTGTAAAATTCAGCTTACTGTGGAGACACATGCTGGAACTTTTTACTTTGAAATGTTTTGTAGTTTCTGAGTTATTTAACTTAAACGCCCAATGCATTCTCAATGGCAATAGCACAAACTTTGGCATGCTACATGAACCCATGACCCGGCCCTGTCTGGGCAACAACCCCCTTCCCCAAAGGTAGCTCCCTCAGAGGAGGGAGTTATGGCCAAATATCACAATGCGACAATATCATTATGCTTACAATATTAAGAATTCTGTTTTAAGTTAATAGTAGTGGTAAAATGTAAACTATATTTTTGGGGTAGTTAATGTTCTCTCTTTAATTACAGCAGCAATATTTATTTTAGAAGCTTAAGTCCTTGTATCAGTAAGTCTTGAATAGATTAGTAAAGATAATGAGATATACAGAAGGGGGCTGTAATGCAACTATTAAGGATGCAAACTGCCTTAATACCCCATGAAGAAGAAGGATCAGTAAATCTGTGATCCACATAAGGGGTCTAGAGACAAAAAGCCAGACTGTCTATTAAGCCAGGCTTGCTGATCCCGGCTCGCCAAATCCACCAATTCTGAGCCTCACTTGGCTTTAGTGGAACGGAATAAACCAGGCTGTAAAGATCAGGATTTAAAAAGCCTGGCTTTGGCCTAAATCCTGGATTAGTTAATCCAAGTTTCGTGAAACAGGCCCCTGGTCATAAATAAATGTGTCTATAGACACATTTATTTTTTTACTGTATACAGTACACACACACACACACACACACACACACACACACACACACACACACACACACACACACACACACACACACACACACACACACACACACACACACAAATTATTCAGTTTGTCTTATTAACCAGAAAGCCTTCCACTCCAGAGTGAAGGCTGTATATATTTCACTGCCACTTCTCCGGTCATCATTGTTGTGGTGGCCATGCAACGAAGACACAATGTCATTTCACACTAAAAGAGTACACTAAATAATGTTTCTGAATACCTTTGAGGTGAAAAATAGGCAATGGTGTAATGTAACTAAGTAGCCTACATTTACTCAAATTCTGTACTTAAACAAAATGTTGTGGTATTTATTTTACTTTTTACTTCTACTCCACTACTACACCTGAGACAAATATTGTATTTTTACCGTACCGTACCGTACGTATATCTACGGCAATTAGTAAATAGTATCACGCTCCCAGTCCCCGCCATTGGCGTAGAATGATGTACGGCAATTGGTCTTTTATAGTGCTTGTTATGATCAATGGAGTCGCGATGCTACTTTCAGTACATTAGCACTGGCCGGGTTGCTAGGTGATGTTGTCAACAGCAATGGAGAGCGCCATCTTGAATTTCATGCGCACCCGCACCCACTCTATCTGTTTCTTTCGATCGCCTTTATCTCGAATTCCTTGTCCCAGATCCCACATTTCTGGTCAAGACAAGGTTTAGCCGATAGCCACGGTAATCCTTTCTTGTCGTTGAGTGGTAGATCTAGATATGGTCCAACACCACACATAGTGTAATTAACAAAAGGCGGTCAAACGGTTAAGTTAAGTTAATTTTGATTACCGGACTTTTACTTGTAAAAGTGTTTCTATCTTGCAGTATTATTTTTTTGTTACCCAACTGGTATTGTATCAACACTACAGGACTTTTGCAAACCGACCGTGTTGCATCTGGATGCACCTGACATAATCTAATGTAATGGACCACATATAGGCTACACCATAAGCAAATAAAACCTTCTTTAAATCAATGAAATAATTGTATTTTGTGTCAATTTATGTTTTTATTTAATAATAATAATGAATTTTATTTATATTGCACTTTTCATTCACAAGGAATCTCAGAGTGCTACAAGGTTAAAACAATCTATCATAAAAGGTTAAGAACAGGGTTAACAAAAACAGTGCAAAACAGTGCAAAGCGACAGTTCAGCACAAAAAGGCCTTCCGAAACAGGAAGGTTTTCAGGCCTGTTTTAAAACATTCCACAGTCTGCGGCACACTATTTATTCATTAAGTAGCAAGTAAGTAGGCCTAAGCCGGATAGAGACCAGTGAGCTTGTCTTTATTTAACGGCTAACTGGTCAATTCTCACCCCTTCAGGGTGATTAGACCCCCTACGCTTCCAATCACCTTGATCATCATCTCTTACCTATTGTAATAGCTGTTAGTGTTAGCGCGGTCTTGACTATAATATTGAAGTGTCTATTTGTATGTCTCTAAATGTTTTGATGAATTGAACATGGTGGACCCTCTTGTAAACAAGTGTAATGCTTAATTGGGTTGTCCACTCACAGTTAACATAGTCTTTGTATTGAGTTTGTGCTTGAAATGTACTGTAATTCTGCAAACTGTTAATACATATTTCAATCAATCAATCAATCAATCAATCAATCAATCAATCAATCAATTGTCTAACATGCTACAGCAGCTACACCACCTTTTCTCATTTTGGGGTCTGCCCATTTTTTACGGAGACAGGGGTCTTTGTCAGCTCTTTAATAAAGCGTTCCACTGGCTTGGTGTAGTCAGTATGGTGAACCTATAGAGAAGTTTATATCTTAGTTTCTTTCCGTCCGTTTTTAAAGCAGTGTTTTCCTGTTCCATACACAACCACAGGAAGACGCCACAGAGAGCAGAGGAATGCATTCCAGACAGTCTGGTGTGTTAATGATGGATGGACGGACACAGTGGTGTAAAGTAAATACATTTACTCAAGTACTATATGCCTTTAAAAAAAAACTTTATTAGGCCTATATCTCAGAGAGAAATGTAGTCTACTTTTTACTTATAGTCCAATTATTTGAAAACTTTAGTTATGCCTAGTTTGTAATTTATTATTATTTTTATTGTTGTTGTTGTTGTTATTATTATTATTAGTAGTAGTAGTTTAGTACTATTTATTTATTACAAAACATAGCCTAAGCCTACATTACCCACCTCAGCCTTATATAAATTTTGGCCATTTGGCTATACAAGCTCACATTCTGCACTTTTGGCCTAGGCCTACTGTATTTTTATCCCAATGCTTTTGTAGCTTTACGTTTTACTCAAGTGGCCTAGATTTAGAATTCCGGTAGCTCTGTCCATAAGGCTATGGACCAGAGCTAATATTGAGGTATTGATACTTTTACTTGAGTAAAACGTGAGCACCTTTTTTTCTATTTCCATTTTCCACTCAGTGTTAGAACGCAGGGCTGTAGGAAAAAGGCGTGGAGTGGAGAGTGGAGTGGAGGCACACGCTGTAGCACGGGCGATGAATGGGAAGACATTACGTAACATAAGCCCATCCGACACTATAGTCGAGTCCCCACCCTCCCGTTCCTCAGGGCTGCAGGCATGTACAATATTTATTAGTTCAACAATCCTAGCATACCATTTTCTTCTTTCCTTTAATATTTCGTCAGACAACATGCTAACGACAAACACTCTCTCTCTGGACGAGCGGCAGTCAGTGAAACGGCCGCTTACTGTGCTTATTATTGCTCTTATACGAATGGTGATCGACAGTGTCCAGAAATGTACAGTATGCATACATGCATGTGATGGCTCGCAATTCGCATCCTCCGTGGGAAAAAAGGCCCTGCGGTGCGATGAGATATGCGAGAGGTCTTGTCACCCGGCCATCAGCACCCGATATTCGATTGGAAACGTTTCTAGAAACGTTAACAGAAAAAATAAATAGAAAAACAAAAATCGATATGCAAAAATAAAATGGCAAAATATTTAAATTTTTATTTTTTTGCGTTGACAGGCCGTTTCATGCTGGGCCACTCGCCGGCAAACAGACAGACAGATTACATTATATTAGCCTATAGTATTAAAATAAAATAAAATAAAAAATAAAATACAATAGGTCTTACCTATTTTAGAGGGCAGAATCAGTCCTAAATCTCCGAGCGTGACTCTGCTAAACGGTGTAAAAAGAGGCCGGATGGATGGTTCATGGTTTGAATGAATAGACGGAGGAGAAAACGAGGATTCTGTTCTGTCTCGTGCATGAGGAGAGAGAGGAGAGGAGCGGCTGGACACCGCTGTAGGGAGGAGGGACAGTCGTTTGACGAGCGGCCCATCTAAGCCAATCGGTGAACGAGCTGCTGCCCCCTTTCCGGGTCATAGCCAATGAGCGTCGCTGTAGGCGACCAAACCCACCCATTGTATTGAGGCATTATTGCAGTTCTGATTCTGAATGATAAGTTCTGCAACATGTAGCCGTAGTAGCGTATAGCAATGTAACCAACTGCAGTCTACTACTACTTATTGCTACTACTAATACTACTCAAAGTGCTGTGGTACAGTAGCATGTGTGTAGGCCTACTTTACTCCACTAGGCCTACAATATTTGAGCTTTAGTTACAACTTAGGCTATTGGTGTTGTTAATTTTTTTTACAGACCTTTATTTTTAATAGTCCTAATAGTCCTTTTTAGTCATTGCTTCTTTTACTTAAAAGTAAGTGATACGTTTTGTACTGTATAGATAGTGTTTGATCAGTAACAGTCTCCTCGTCTCTCATTCTCTTTAAATAAAATTTCAATAATATAATAAATATCAGATAATCAGGAAAGGGTACCCGTTTTATCAGCTTCAATTTTATATTGTTCCATAAAATGGTCACTTATACTTTAACCACTTAAAATTTAGTTGTAGAGGATCAGACAACTGTACTTTGACCAAAATCTCTTCGCCCCAAAATAGCGACACGTTATGAGCTTAAGTAAAATAAAATAAAAAATAATTGTACTTCTATCATTGTATGTAACTCAGTACCATCATGATGTAACTCCTATGAGACCAGTTCCTCCAAATGACGCAGGCTATTTTAGTAGAGCCTACAGTCTGTGTTTACATGCTGTGAAGTCTCAAGGTTTTAAATTTCAGGCCCCACGGGCCCAAACCCTTTTTCCATAATAATTATACTGTATTGATTATCATTTTGGTTGGGGGTGCCACTGCTTATACACATAAATAAAAACAGTACATAAATAACAGTAATACACTTATCTAACACGGTTAAAACAGTTAGAAAACTAGAAAAAGTGTCCTTCTGGGCACAGGTCCCCACCAGGAGGATAGGACTGTGTGAGATGTTTGGCAAAATGTTTAGGAGTAATATATTTTAGTTTGATTGTTTTTTGCAACACTTTTTTTTCATTTTGTTGAGGAAATGCAGAGCCAGATCACTCATAGCATCTCTGAGGATTGAATTCTGGATGAGCAGGACATGTGCAACATTTTGAACGAAACGGGCCACTCCTGAAAACTTTGGAAGGCAATGTTGTGGCATTTTGTTCGAAACGGACCAATCATGTGAGCTTTGGAAGCCAATCTTAGCCAATCAGGATGGAAGATGGGAAATGGTGCAGATCCGTGTTGATCACATGACTATGGAGATAGTGTATACCGAATTGTGTAGAAGAATTTGGAGCAGAGGTTTGTCGTTGGCATCCAGGGAGTGTGTGTGCAAAGTTTGGCATGGATCGGGCCAACGGTGGCGGAGATTAGCTGGTAACGGACGGAAGGAAGGACGCACGCACGCACGCATGCACACACACACACACACACACACACGGACGGACGGAGTGCAAAACATACTCTCTCCCCATGCCTTCAGCCTGGTGGAGACAACAACAACCCAGATCAGCATGGAAGGCCGTCAGTCTGCTTGTGCTGGCTTTGAGACTGATATACTTCTTCCCTGATGGGGGTGTGTGCGGTCTACCGGTCTTTGATGACCCTCAGGTTGTTATGGGGGTGTGTGAGATCATTGATGAGTCTGACCCTCAGGGATTTCCTGAGGCAGCACTGGGTGCACAGCTCCTCCAAACAGTTTACATCCATCCCTTCTCAGAGCCTCATTGTCCCTGTCTGTGCAGCTCCCATACCAGCTGGTGAAGCTGCTTGTCAACAGCCTCTCGATCGTCTCTCAGTACGGAAGGCCCAGATGATTTTAGGACTCAAGCCGAAATTCTTGTATATTCCATAGAGGCAGTAGGGAGTGAACAACAGCAGTGGATTAATTCATTGGCTTAACAAATTAAGTGAATTCTTTTTTAAATGACATGAAAAGAAAAAAAGCCATTCTATAAAAAAATATATATATATTGATTGATTGAATATGTTATTAACATAATTAGGGAATACGTTTGTTAACAGTACAGGTAGGCTAGTACAGTCAGTCAAAGGTTATGCTAAAGGATAACACAAAAAGCCCCAGGGTTTCCATTGTGGTCCATTGAACTCAATCAGTAATACATACTGTATGACACAATACAATACAATATTGGTAGAAAACTCAAACTCAAGTAGCATCAAAAGGCATATTTACATAGAAAGGTAGTAATTCTGTATCTAAAATATACAATCAAAGAACCGTTTCAGCAAGATATATGTAGCCTACACCCTGTTGCTTGGATACAGAGTAAACACTATACTGCATGCATGTAACTTTATCTGCTGTCCAGTCCAGTGCTGTAAAATGCTGTAAGGTCACCTCCTGGACAACAGTGCTATACAGTGGAGCATGTGTGTGTGTAGGTACCCTGACAAAAACATGCAGTAATCTCTATACTGCCTCCCCCTGGTCAGCTGGGACACCTGATGGAGGGGAACTGGTTGGAATAACGAGTTCCTTCCATGCGCTACGTCCTACGGCGTCCTATGGCCCCTGTCAGGTGATGAAATGGCCTGTTCACTCCTCATGCATTGAAGGAAACATGAGCTCAGTTTGGGGCTCTCCCCAGGTTGGCAGAGGAAGAGTAGCGCCCAGGATTACAACTTAATCAAGTTTTTTGCAATTTTGCAATTGGCAAAATCGTAAAAAACTATAAAGCTATATTCTTTAACGTTACTAAGCCTGAAAATAGATTTTCTGTTGACTAAACAAGCTCAGCATAAGCAACATTTTCTAAAACATTATTTTCGGATGAGGGTCTGTGACTGCTACCACATACATACAGTATGAAAATGCTTGAGAGCCACTGCAGTGGTTGTTTGTTTATCAAAAGAAACAGTTATTCCTAAACTGCCATTGTGGACCACTCTGTAGACAGCTGTAAGGCCTTTGAGCTCCCTGGCTTGGACACTGAAGTAACAACATGTCTTTGTTTTGAGTCAAAGACTGTATTGTGTGGTGATTCCAATGTGTCCCACTGGTCAACAGCAGCACATACTGACAGATGGACTGCAGGGTGTGTCCTGGTTGACTTAATGAAGATAAAATGTCTAGTTCTCTTATTCAAACTCAAAACAAACAAGTAATACATCAACCAATGAGCCATTCGAATATGCAAACTTTTTTTCCCCCCTTCTTTTTACTCTGTACACAAAACAATATTTGCTCTTCAGCAGTTCTTCAGTGGTTCTTTAGGACGGCCGAGTTGTTATAGCACCACTGCCATAAAACGTATAAAGACTTTAGAGTTAATGGTTTTGCAGCTTAGTTTACCATTACAAAGGTGCTGCTATATATCAACAAAATATAGGTTCCCTCGATGGTTACGAGCCAATGTCTGAAGACAATGGGCTGAATATTGTAATACGAGAAGTCCAAAGAAAACTGATGATACACCTTGGTTTTTGATTGATAGATGTGTTTTTATTGACAAAATTGCATAGCCTACATGTCACCATATATCATTTATTTGTACATATAACTATCTCTCTCTCTCTCTCCCCCCCCCCCCCCCCTCCCCCCCACAAGGCCACAACACAGTTGAGGCAGATGGCCGCCCACCCTAGAGCCTGGCTCAGTTAATAAGGGGTAGTTTTTCATTGCCACTGTCGCAAAAAGAAATTGCTTGCTCAGGGTGGGACAATGTCGCGTCTCTGCTCAATATGTAAAGTGTCTTGAGACAATGCTATTCGGCACTAATAATAATAATATATACGATTTATATAGCGCTTTTCTGGGTACCCAAAGTCGCTTTACAGAACAGAAGTACAGACATTTTTACACTATACTTAAGTTGAATTGAATTGTTGTGAGCTTGTAGCCAGGCTATTTCCGATGTGTGACACGGTCGTACGATGAAGTATACATGAATTGGACTTTCAGGCTCAACGATCACATCATACCACATCACATATGGGCTGGCAGCAGTTGACAAAGACAGGTTGTGTGCAGCATCGAGTGACAGCACATGCCACTGTAGGTCTACTGTATGTGAATGTATCAATGTACACAGTACATACCATACATGCTCATATTCTACATCATGTGGAAAGCCCACAGCAGCCTACTGTACATTGTGCTTTTCCTTGAAGGACTGGAGGAGTATAGAGGGTATGCACATGCATAAAGTGAATGGCAGATCGAGTGGCAAAGTGAGGGCTAAAGTGAGTTTAATGTCGTTTAATGTCGTTTATGCAATCAGATAGGACTTTTCTGTTTGGATGTATGGGCTGTCAAGGCCAGAAAAGTAGTTTTTTGCCACTCGGTAGGCGTTCGCATAACTTGCGGGTATCATGATGACTTCATGTGGTCTATGTAAATCTTTTCATGACATATGTATTTGGCCATAGAGTACCATCTCAACATATTTCATGCCAGGGTAGACCCCCATACACGATTTGTGTTGTTCAAATGTTTCCAAAATATGCAAAATGCAAACATTTGATTTTTGAACAAACGAGATCTACAAGCTCTCAACACGTCACATCGTGACAGACAGACAGAAAGACATAACCTCTCATTAGATGCATAAAATCGTGCAGAGCCACATTGTGAAAATACTCTACATGCCATGTCATAAAAACTTTAAATACTGTACATTGTATGCCATACCATAAAAACTTAAAAAACTTTACAAATAATTCACATACCATCCATAACCAATGTCACCAGGCCAAAATGTCTATACCTCCATGAACAAAAGTAACTCTGTGCACTTTAATGAGATGATGCATCATCTCATTAAAGTGCACAGAGACATGTCCATTCATTCTGTGTAGAGGGCTCAGTGGAGCTGTATTATGGATTCCACCAGCGTTAAAGGGTTGACCAGCCTGCCTTACATAGTTGTACTGACCTTATGGTTAGGGTTAAGGTTTAGGGATTAGGCATAGTTTTACTGAAGTTCAGGTTTAGGGCGGCATTACAAAAACGCTACTGCCATTCACAGCGACTACTGGCCAATCACAGCGGGTCTCCCTAGAAAAGTGGTGGTATCAATTCAATTCAAAGGAGCAAATAAGAAAACATACGTTTACATTGCCAAAGCAAGTGTCTCAAAATATAAGTTGAAAATGTGGAAAGTATATAGGCCTACAACATGAGCATATGTTACAGGGTATACATATATACAAGGGTATAAAGCTTTTTGAAACAAATCTTTTGCAGTCACTTTGGGACAAATAGCAGTATTTTTCTCAAAACTATTTAAAAGTGTACAAAAAAGCCTCAGATTTAAAATGTTTAAAGGTACAGTAGCAGCTCTGTTTACATGTACAGTAGGTCTATAGAGGTCTACTTGGTACAGGTAGTAGTCCTTAGGGAATACTGGACTACTCGCCCCGGTGCTTGCCCGTTTTTCCTCCCGGAATTTTCCCCAGTGAGGGGGATAACTTTGTAATATGCTATTGGCTGTTTGTATTCTTTTTGGAAAAATATAAAAAGATACTCCTGTGGAAAGGCTATATTATTTGACTTATATTGAACCTATAAACAATTTAGTATATGTAAGGTTTTGCCCCCTCAAATGGTACCTCGTCAGATAATCTCCACATATCCTACAACAACTTCTGTGAACAGACTTCACTGTAGTAGCTTTTCATAAATTATATTTGTACTTAGGCTGTTCTGCTGTCATGAAAGTTTATAGTTAGCCTCTCCCACCCCTCACTGGGGAAAATTCTGGGAGGAAAACAGAAACGGGGCGAGTAGTCTTGTTACCGTCCTTAGGGTGGTTGTATTCCATTGGCTAACCTTTTTTCACAGCAGTTCAGAAATCTTGCTCATGTGTTTGCACATTGTTGAATTTCTCAACAGGTATGGGAGTTATTTTTGTCGTTGCCTTGTTTTCAAACTCACTCTGGGTGTGTGTAATCTGTGGGAAGTATACAGTGTCTCTGATATCTTGGTATAGTGGGCAGCCAGGTGGTAGTATGATTAGTATCCATAAGCAAAGCACGCCTCCAGTGGAGGAGGAAACACCACATAATGTGGCTGTGAGTGACTTGGTGCTTAAAGGCACTTTGGCGCCCTCTGGGGCATCCTTGCTCTCATGACACATTCAACAAAATGTTTAGTGGTTAAACAATGAAGTAGAACAATTGTGAGTATTGTTTTGCACCACTGATGGGGAGCACATATTTCGCAAGTCAGTGAATAATGAGTATGCCTATGATGTGGCTGTGACCATGCCTGCATCTATGTTTTGGATGCACCTCAGACTCCATCTCAGCCTGTAGCACTTGACCTAAATATGACGACCATGCAATTTATTTTTAATACTTTATGTTCTTGGTATACCTCTGGGATCCCAGTTCACTGAGGCACTATACACTCTTACACTGTGTATTTGCATTTCATATAGGTACTATTATGTGTTTACTTTGCTTATTGCAAGTCTCTCTGGATAAGATCGTCTGCTAAATGCATAACATTGTACAGTACATGGTTCCATGACTAGAGGAGCTGACTAGGTACTGCTACTCTAAGTGGTGTTTCTAGGATCTACTGTAATATGACAGTGGTACTCAAATGAATATTATGTAGGCTATTAAATTGCTGACACCGATTTAAAAATCGGTGTCAATCAGTGTTTAAACCTGGTGGCCCCAGGGTTTGTGTTCAAATGTTTCCAAAAAAGATTCAAAATGCTATTTCCAAATGGCTGATGTATAAATGGTTAAAGTGGTAAAACTGGCTTTGATGCTATATGAATTCATTTTCCTAGAACTCCCTCAAGGACCCCTGAAGGTCCCCAGACCCCACTTTGAGAACCACTACTGTGAAACATGGATACCTAGTCTATCTCTATTCTCCACCCTGCCTCTGTCTTGGTGGGAAGTGGTGGGAAGTTTTTGGTTTTAGTAAAAGTATCAATACTGAAATGTAGAACTACTGTTACTGAAAAGTCTGGAATTCTAAATGTACTTGAGTAAAGGTAGAAAAGTATGAGCATCAAAATGTACTTATAGATGGAGTGCCACAAATGTTTTCCAGACTAAAACATGATCATCAGGTATTATTATAATATAAGGAGGAATAACTTTTTCCAAAAAGTGTACAGTATTTGTTAAAATCATGCTTTTATGTGGACACGCCCACCAGTTCACTAAATATGTCTGGTTTGCCTGGTGGGGTGGTGATGGGTGGTGATCAGTGTTGTTCAAGTTACTTTAAAAAGGTAATTAGTTATAGTTACTAGTCTGAAAAAGTAACTCATTACTTTATAGTTACTAAATTATGAAAGTTTACTAGTTACTTTATTTTACTTTATAAAAAAATAAAGGTTTTAAAAAGAATATATATATATAAGATTTTCCAATTCAGACACATTGTTTAAAAAAAAACATTCCCTAATGTCACTGGTCCAGTTCTGGTTTGTTTAAAGCTCTAGTCTAGCCTACTCTACAGGAATAGAACACTACAATATCCAAAATCACAGACAATATCCAGTCCAGTATTATATCCATATGGATATAATACTGGACTGGATATTGTCTGTGACACTGATTTTAGACAGGCCTAAAGTAATGTTACCCATGTTGAGCAATCATCATCATTATGATGAACATGGTGGACCCTATTTTAAGTGTAAGTTGTGGTTGAAATGTACTGTAATTCTGCAAACATACTACAATCAATCAAACCCCTTTCCCATTTCCACTCTGGACCTCTTCAAGGCAGCACATTTGCTTCAGCTACCACAAAAACTTTTGAAAGGAAGGTTTATATTATATTTTACACTAGTATTTTGGCGACGTAATGAGAGCATTATTTATTTCTCATGCTACAACTTTCCTCCCCTCACTTTAATGACTCCAGGCAGTTTCACACATCCATCCTCCTCCAAGCTGGTCACAATGCCTTCTACTATTGTGACACTAGGGGGAGTAAAGTGCTGCTAAAGAATATTCCAACTTTATTTTAGATTATTTCCAATGGGAAACACTGAACAGATACCGATGTTTAACCATAACCACAGTGATTTCAGTCTATGAAACAACTTTCCACCCAACACTACATCATTTACATTAGGCATCTTCCTCTGAATAATCAAAACCACCATCTGCACTTACTTTGGTTCAGCTCAGCTGCTAGAGCCCAGGGCAGTGTGTGTGTGTGTGTGTGTGTGTGTGTGTGTGTGTGTGTGTGTGTGTGAGAGAGATGATCATCATCATGATCCTCATCCTAGCAGTAGCAAGATAATCTAGAAGCTCCAGTGCATTCTTCAGAACAGATGAAAGTTCAGAAACATGATGGTGCATTGGTACACCTACCTACACCTATACATTATACTCCAATAACTCCATTCGCTACCTTGGCGTCGGTAGCGAACTCCTCAAACCCCCGACCTCCGCCCGACCGCCCACTTCACAAACAAAACGAAACCAGTGACCAGTGACCACCCGTTGCCTGGCGACGTTCTAACCAATCAGGGTGCGACCCACCGGCCGGGGTATGGGAGTCTTATCGCCGCGATTTTAGGGGCGTGGCAGGGCGGGCTAAAGGCTCTGTGCTACCTGTCACAGGTCAATCAGCCTGTCAATCATCTCCTCTGCTCGGTACGCAACGTGCAATCGTGCATTAATCGTCCTTCTTTTTCTTCTCAACTTTGAAGAGGTAAGGTCGGCGAAAAGACGAAGAGCACACTTTATTTATGTAAATGTATGTGTTATAATATGCGTGACTTCGTGTCGAAATACTTACTGTAGATACAAAACAGCAGGGTTTTAGTGCGGAGTTTGACTGTTTGGACGTGAATGTAAAAGTTGATTGATGTCATGATAGACAGGCCGCACCATGTGGAAGGCAGAATGTCTTGTCAACTATGAAGTTGAATTCCACTATTTCACCAGTTATAAGTTAACCCAGTGAGATAATGTATTAAAAGATAATAGGTTCCACTTATCTCCCCACAGACAGAATGCTACAATACAACAATAAAATGTTCTTATGAGTGCATCTGGTACTATATAAATCTTTTCAATTGGCGCAATGGCGGGGCCGCTGCCTAATATCAATGTGGACGTTCTCGACATTTAAATGTTAGACATTATGCTCTATGAATTCACTTTACATGTTTTCTTTAAAGATTGCCTTTTTATTTATTTATTATAGGCTACATACTGTACTACCTTTCTTTTTACAGACTGCTGACAACCATGGCCGACGAATGGGAGGAAGAGGTAACTTCAGAGCGGGAATTTAACTGACCTGTTTGAAACATTGAGAGACTCCGTTGAAGTCATAACTCATAACACGTTTAATGTGTCCATGTTTACAGGGAACCAGCACCGGTGGTGCAGTCACCAGCCAGGCTTCAAGCAGTGGTGGGTTTATGCATAGCTACACAGCAAAATCTGTTCTTTTAACTATGACTGAAAATGAACCCTTTGCTATAACACTCATTTACAGTATATTGCCATATACTGTTTAAAGTTGTAGTAGTTGAATGTCTTACACTTTGCTCTGACTTTATGGTAAATGCAAGATGGGGGGGTCCCACATTTCAAAACCATTGAACTACTGTCTCAAGGGGCAAGTTAATTGCGTTGGACGCTTGCGCATGAATAAAAATTACAGTTCTGTTAGGCTTCGTTAACTAAAGTTGCACAGTGCAGATATGTCAAATAACACACATAGTTAATAACTTAAGCACAACAATAAACATCCAGCATTAGATGTCATTTACCAAATTGAGGTTGCCTGTGTTTTATACAGGTCGTGGAGGAAGAGGAAGAGGCAGAGGAGGAGGAGGATTTAGGAGCGACTCGGGTAAGAACACATTTGGGCTGCATACAAATCTGTGGTATACTATCGATATTACTGCACATGATAAGTAAAGACAGTTGCCAAGGGATGCCCGCTGGCCAAGTGGCCCAGTCACATGCTACATGGGCTCTGGCCTGCCAGGGCGTCATGTGTTCGAGTCCCGTTCATGACGACCTTTGCTGCGTGTGTCTCCCCATCTCTCTCCCTCTTTACTATCCATCTTCACTTGATACTGCCAAAGGCAGAAAACTCTTCATGCACGCATGAATGCAAAAGAGAAAGGTGTATTTCAGAATTAATCAAGTAAACATACATTTTTATGTGCAAGCCTGTCAAAACAGCTCTGCTTTCACCATACAGTAACATTAACTAATTGTACCGGTAGTTTTACTCAAACCATTAAACCCTTATACATGCTTGTAATGTATGAATGAATCAAGATTACATTATTCTGGAATTCTATTTTCAAGTCTCATGAAGCCCTACCATACTGTACATGTGTCAGTGACATTGTTTCACAACACATTGATAGCTTAAATATAGCTAAACTTTTGCCCTTATTTTGCAGGAGCTGATGAGAAGGGTAATGGTAAGTACTAATAGTATTATTGGTGTTGACTGTTGGCACTCTTAAAAATGTACATGTTTATATTATACTATGTCTGAGTTGTGTATTGTGTTTGTTTAGATGAAGCAGGTAGCAGCTGGAACAGTGGAGGAGGAGGCAGCAGCTGGAACAGTGAAGGGACGGAGAGAGAAGAGGACGAGGAGGCAGAGGTGAGATGGGCTGTGGCAGATCTACATATAATTCATACTGGTGAAGTAGCTTATTGAAAGAAATCCATGTGAAAACATGCTTTAACAAGACAGCCATTGAAATCAGTGGTTCTTATGTCATTCCTCCCACCTCTCAAACGTCCCGCTCCAAAAGAGCCACAACCAAAAATAGACATTGAAAATTGAAAGGAAATATAAAGCAAGGAAGAAGTTAAGTATACACAGTAAAATAATATGTATCGGGTTCTTACAGCTTATGACGGTAATATTTGTACTTGACAGGAGGCAGCAGAGGAGGTCGAAGTGATGGAGATGATGGAGGATCTACAGAAGGTAACTAAGGAGAGAGGTGGATTAAACTAGATGAACTGGGCCACTGGATTGTCCATAAATGATTTGCTATTGAACTGATTGTATTATTTTTTCTTCCCAGGGTTTGGAGGTGGAGGAAGAGGAGGCAGAGGTGGCAGAGGTGGCTTCCGTCAAGGTATACTTTTATTAAAAATCCAACTTAAGTTCTCTGGTAATGTTAGTAAATATTGGTATAAAGTTTGTTAAAGTCAGCTCTATCTGGAAAATTCCTGTATTGAAATTAGTTGAAGCCTATAGCTTGCTTCTTAGCAGAAATGGAAATTCAAAAATATATGTCAAAAGATATTTAAAAACATTTTCGTGAACTGAAATTACAAACGGATGAGCGCTTCCTGTGCAGGAGTTTATGGAGGCGGATGGTTGTGGAATGGTTGACTATCAACTAGCAAACAGGCAGCTGCAATGTTTGCTCACTGCCATCAATCTTCTCTATTTTGTCTAAAATCAATATTCCTTGTTCTTTTCACTTTGGGAAAAAGATTATGCATTTGAAAATAGTTGTATGTGTGCAGTTTCATTTTTTAGCTTTGTGCCTCAACTGTGCTCTACTTGCCTGAAAAGGGAAGAAATAATTAAAATGTATTCCTGAAGTAATTCTATGTTAGTGTAACTGCAAAAATTGTAGTGTAATGACATGACATGACTTTTTAGGTGGAACAGAAGGTGAAAGAGAAGGTTCTGGAGGAGGTCAATTTGTCATGATACATCATTGTAAAGTGAATTAATTAGTCATGTTCATGAGTGAATGTCAACTGATCCTTCTTGTGTAATGCTGCAGGATATCGTGGCAAAGATGAAAAAGTCTTTTCTAAAGGTAATTTGTGTGGATAAGGTTCCATGTTTGAGTTGGTTAGCTTCAGCTTGCATTGGGGACACATGCTAAAAATATATATTCTTTTATCTGTAACAGGTTCAACAGAAAACACTGAAGATGGAGGTGAAGAGAGTAAGTGCATCCAAATGCATCCATTGTGATACATTTCTTGTATACTTATTCCTGAAGCCCTCCCTGAGGATGAAGAATCCATTTTTTCCCACTACGAATCTGGCATTAACTTTGACAAGTATGATCAGATCATGGTGGATGTTAGTGGCAGCAACCCACCAAAGGCCATCATGGTAATGATCTGTTACCAGTGTTCTCATCAGTTCAGTAGTCGTGAGTAGTTTTCTTGGACAGCAATGAAGCCCTGTTTGTCTCCATTTTCAGACTTTCGAGGAGACACAATTCTGCGAGTCCCTGAAAAGGAACGTGAGCAAATCCGGCTATGTGAAGCCAACTCCAGTGCAGAAGCATGGCATCCCTATTATCGCTGCGGTCAGAGACCTCATGGCCTGTGCCCAGACTGGATCAGGCAAAACGGTGAGATTCAGCTGATGCTTTCATCTAGAATGACTTATGGTTCAGGACCAGTGTTGGGGAAGTTACTTTTAAAAAGTAAGGAATTATAGTTATCGTTACTTATCTAAAAAAGTAATTTGTTACTTTACTTTACCTGTAAATTATGAAAGTAACTACTTTACTTTACTTTACTTTACTTTTCGCACAGTAAGAGAAAACACAACTCCCTCCTAACATTATGAAATGTAGTGGAACAATAAAACATGTTCAGGAATTTTGACAGGCATCTTTATTGTATAGCCTCAACTTGCCTTCAAAACAATTGGAGGACAATGTTTTATGTCCGCCACACAATTTACATTTCACCTCAATGTTTTTGTCGTCCTTGGGTCGCAAGTACTCAAAATAGTGTTTAAATTTCCAACTCCCAAAGCAACCGATCTCGCTGTCATGATCCGCATTTGCCATTTTAGCGTGTGGTACTGTATTATGATTTTCGTTCTACCGGCGATTTCTGTCTGTGTATAGTATCTATGTATGTGTTACAAGGGTTCGTGTGTCTGTGAATAAATCTGTTACTGTTTACAAAACGCAGTAAGCCCGCCCACCCTGTAGACTGTCTCTGATTGGCTTACCCTGAAATCTGTCCTACGTTAGCCAATCAATGACCTCTTCTGCGACGTGCTTTTACCATGTTAGGGTGTAAGCCATGTGGCTGACTCAGGCTAGTATGAGAGGCAGCACAAACGAAACTGTCAACACAGAGAGCGCTCTCTCTCTCTGCACTGCAGTCAGCAGCACAGAGACGCATGATGTATGATAGACTCACGGAACTGCGAGACTTTTCACTGATCACATAAGTTGACATAACGCCATAACGCGGGTAACGCTCGCACAATAACTATAAGGCCGTTATGGAATGGGGAAATGTAAAGCGTTAGGTTACAAGTTACTGCAAATAGTAATTACGTTATGTAACGTAACGCATGTAAGGGCGTTAGTCACAACACTGTTCAGGACAGATTAAAAATACATCCAGTGGTGTAATGAACCACTACATACGAAGTGGATGTGAGCTTGGTTCTCTGTTTTCCTCCCTACAGGCTGCCTTCCTGCTGCCAATGCTCCAGAAGCTGATGGCAGACGGAGTGGCAGCTAGTCAGTTCAGTGAGCTGCAGGAACCGTGTAGATCAATCAGATCTACATGGAGGCCAGGAAGTTCGCCCATGGGTGTGTATCGTCAAAATAGTTTGAAGTTCTGCAGTAGCACATGGTAAAAAAATATTATCTGCAAGCTCAGATGAACTTTCAGGATATCAGCAGCAGTCTAATATGAAAAACTGACATGTAAAAGTGCACACTGGCCAGAGGCCAATAAAACACACCAATGATGCCATAGTAGTATATTAATGAACACATTTTTCTCATCTGACCTGTGTAGGACATGTGTGCGTCCTGTTGTGGTGTATGGTGGAATCGCAACTGGACACCAAATCAGAGACATCTGCAGGGGATGCAACGTGTTGTGCGGGACTCCAGGAAGGCTGTTGGATATGATTCAAAGAGGAAAGGTAAAGGAAGCCTTCAATTCAGTAATGGTGGTTGCAACTATCAATTATTTTCTTAGCGATTACTATATCGAAAATAATAATTAGAAGCATTTTGTTTATATATATATACTTTATTAAATGTATGAATCGATTACCGGTAACCCCATAAGTGTTATTTTACATTTATATTAACAAATTGGTTTTTAAAGTTTTTTGTCTATAATTACATAACCAAAATAGGGACTAATTGATTATTTTACGAAATTATAGATAATCATTCATAATCAATTAAATCGATTCGTTGGATTAACCCATTCTGGGTGGGAACCCTTTTTGGTGTTTAAAGCATTATGTTATACTTTTAGCTATTGAAAAATAGCAGATATACAAGCTCATAGCGCGGTGCCGCGCTACGAGCTTGTAGGTCTGCTATTTCTTTTTAATCGTGAAAATGTGGCACAATTTTGGAATATATATTCTTACATTTTTCAATCAAATATTTGCTTCTGGGGGGTCCCTGGAACAACATATTTTCACATTGGGGTTGGAGGCCTATGTGCATATTCTGTAACCCGGTGGATATTTATATAGTGGGTATTAACCTGGTGGAACTGTGTTTTATTTTGTAACATTGACTGGTGCTTTTATTTTCTATGGGTCTGTGTATTTTGGTCAAAGCTGAATTAATGATGATGTCATTATTGTGTCAATTATTACTTGCCTAAGTGTGATTGGTAGATGTGGGGAATTGGGTAGTTTCAGAGAACCGGAGTCAGTGAGTGACAGGTGCGTGTGATTCCCAATCAAGGAGAGAGAGAGAAGGAGACCGGCGCACAGAGGCTGCGTCCGTTTGCTGTGTGATCCAAAGTTTTAACTTTATGATGTAAAATAGTATTTAGCTGTAGTTTCTGTGTGTGTCTGCTCGACAACTACAGTGAAGCTGCAGTAATCACGTGTGGACTCGGACTGAACGTCTACACAACGTTTTATACCGTGATATGCTGCATGTGAAGTGATTAGGCCACAACGCACCCGATTGATTGATTGATTGAAATATTTATTAACAGTTTGTAGAATGTACAGTACATTTTAAGCACAAACTCAATACAAAGACTGTTAACTGTGAGTGGACGACCCAATTAAGCATTACACTTGTTTACAACAGGGTCCACATTGTTCAATTCATCAAAATAGCATCGATACAGGCCTGCAACGGGGGTTAATGGTGATTAATTCCTTATCGTCAGGGTGTAAGGTGTGAAAGGTTGTGGGCCCACATGTAAGTCTTACCAGTCGTTTGATCCATTGTTTCATTGTAAGGTTGAAATCTGAAGTTCTTTGAACAAAGTGTTTTTGTTTTATTTAAGGTAATCCACCGGGTTAATATATATTAATCTCTTTGAACAGACATCATTCGTGTTTTAACTGGACACTGTGGAGGTTGACATCGGTTGAGCAATCAGCTCGTCAATATTGCGTCAATTCTTTACACAATTCTTTACAACCCTTATTAGATCTTTAACTCTTGAGAGCGTAAAATTATACCAATATCATTTTACGCTCTCAAGAGTTAAATTATTGTTAAACATCTGCATTACTTAATTTACCAGAAGTCCACACAATTAGAGAATGTAGAAGAATTGTTATTTTGATCAACGTCTGCCTGTTATCTCTCCTAATGGTACAGCAAAATCTTATCCAACGACATGAAAAGAGGCTAAATGTCATAAAATGGTGGTTCCGTGGCTCAAATGCCCAATAAATAAATAATGGGCCTTGATATGAAGAGGTTGAAAACCACTGATCTAAATGTACAAACTAACATACAGTAACGAAAGTTTTCAAATTAATGTAGTGGAGTAAAAGTAGAATATTTGCCCCTGAGATGTAGTGGTGAAAGTGAAGTAAAAGTACTGGAAAAGTAAAATAAAATAAAACTTTCCCTATATAACAATGTCCAACCGTTTGTGTAACTATCGTGCCAGATTGGTATACCCCTGCTTTAAAGAAGTAATGTCACATTTTTCTGGACGGCGAAGCTATGCCCAATTTTGGTCCGAATTCAAAAGAGAGTTTTCTTGTTGGGTTTATTTTTTCAGTTCCCATTGACAATGAATGGCGAATTTACGTCATATGTGTCTGAGTAAATCGACATACGTTACGTCATGATGATGTACGATCAGACAGAGACAAGAGCACCCCTCACTTCACACGGGTGTGATTTTTGAGTGGTGCAACCACTCCTATAGACGGCTATGTGTGTTCCTGGGTCCCTGTGTCCGAGCACGAAAATAGCGTTATAGCGTTTGTTTTGTCGTACTTTTTTTGTTTGTTTTTAAAGGAGAATGATGCCTGGTGCTCTTGGAACCCTCCTCAGAACAGCGTGAGGGAGAGGTACAGATTTGGCTCCCTGCCTCTCCCCGGCCTGTGGTGGCAGACCGGTGAGTGTGTTGTTACAATGTTACAATCATGTTGTTACAGTGTTACAATGTCATTAGCGTTACAATGTTATTGCAAGGTTACTACAATGTTGTTACAATGTTAAAAACAGTTTTTGAGGGAATTTGAGTACTTCCGGTCATTCCTTTAAATTTTTAGGTAGTTGCACTTCAATATATATTCCCCAATATTTTTTACTTCTACTAACCACTACATCTCGGATCCAAATATTATACTTTTACCTCCACTACATTTATTTGAAAACATTAGTTACTAGTTACTTTGCAGATAATTTTTTATATTTATTACAAAACATACATTAACCACTTAGACCTGAGGACTACAAATGCCTTCTAAATCCTGACAGTTTTCTGAAAAGCCCATGTTTCTATGTCAGTCGTTCTCAAACATTTTCATGCCAAGGACCCCCAAAATATATATGTAATTGGCCGCCGACCCCGATCTGAAAATATGTTTTTCCAGTGACAACCCCCCCCCTCCCCACCCATAATCAAAGATTTTAGTTAAAACGTTCGCTCTGAAAGAATATACATTCAAAGATTTGCACCACATTTTCATGATTTTTCAATAGCTATTAAACCAATACTTTTGTAGTTTTGCTGAAGTACATTTTAAATTCTGGACTTTCACAGAAACAGTATTTCTATACAGCACTATTGATACTTTTACTTAAAGGACAACTTTTGATTTTTTTCAACCAAGGTTCATGTTTTAGGTTATTAGAGAAAGTAAAAGATGAGTGTACATTTTCTTTCATTTGCTACTTTCTTTCGTTTTAGCGATTTTTATCTATTTTTGACATGGGGGTGGGGGCATTCGAACATGGTGCTAAATAATGTTTTCTACTGTCAAAAATAGCTAAAATCGTTCAAACGAAACAAAGCAGCAAATGAAAATAAACCAATAAACACTCATCTTTTACTTTCTCTAATAACCTAAAACATGAACATTGGTTGAAGAAACCTTCAAGTCAGAAATGAGAGTACTTATTCCAACAATTCCATCAATACTTTTTAATAGTATTCATCATTGCTGTTAGAAGATTTTTTGTAGCTACAGCATTGCAGTGGCAAAGGCAATACCTTGCACTGCGAGCTGTTGTGAGCTTATAGATCGTCTATTTTCAAAATCTTTGCCTTTATGGAGTTGGAACAACTAAGGTTCGGGAGGTTTGGCCAAGCAGAAGACAACCCACCTGCCTGCCATCTCCTCCCTTGCCAACCAATACTCCGCCCTTGCCAACCATGCCACCACTCACCCACTTCCAACTAGCCTGGCCACTCCTACGTCGCCCATTACCGTGGGTACTTAAACTCAACCGTCAAAAAGTGCCCTGTGCCAGTTTCTTGTAAACACGCACACCCATACGTTACATGAGATTTAATCGCGCATTATTATCTCATATTAGCATAGATAGCATCCACGCCGATCCATCAACCCAGAATGGCCTCTCACTCTCTGCCCAACATCTACCACTCGGACTACGAGGGTCCACCCACCGGCCCCGTCGCCGGCGCCAGCGAACCCAACGCCGCCGCCGAGCGCAGACCCGGTTCCGACCACCGAGCCAGACCCGCTACTGGTACTCACCACACCGACGCCGATCCCGCCGTCGCCCCGGAGACCCACGAACACCAGCAACGTGACGGATCACGTCCTTCCCGACGAACCACCCCTCGCCACGTCCACCAGCAGAACCTGGTACCAGCCCAGCAGCACCACTCCACCCGCTCTTCTTCCCGTCGCCCCCGCCACCAATCCTCGGACGACGAGGACCTCTTCCAGACACCCCGGGAATTTCGCGAGGCTTCACCTCCATCTCCAGCTCTTCAGCAGAACCGCCACGTCGCCTCCTCGCGCTGCTCCAACGACTCGGCACCGACGATCATGTCGGATTGGACCGTCGTCGGCCTCCAACGAGCACTCACCGCCAAAGGTATTCCATTCACCAGGACCGCCAGGAAACAAAGTTTATTCACTCTTCTCACCACCACCCGCATCGGTCAACACAGCAATAGCAACAGCACCTCAACAACAACAACATCACCAGCCGTCGCAGGTCCGTCGCGCCGACACGACGTCACGCGCCCAGGAGAAGACCAACAGGCGCCTGCTCGGCCGAGAGGCGGCGTTGTTGCGCGGCAGGCAGCTCCGCCACGTCGCGGGACAAGGAAGGCCACCACACAACGTCCCGCAGCCACCGTGACCTTCCAGAGGCAGCCGTTTTCACCAGACATCCACCCTCTCCACCCCCCCCCCCCCCTGAAGGAGCTCCAGCCACCTCAGCTCTCTCCACCCCCCACACGGCCAGCGTTTTCCATCCACCTCACACCTCCCCATTACTATATCCTCCTGGTTCTTTCCCCCATGCCCAACCCGTTCCTCCCCCCCATTTCCAGCAGGCAGCAGCACCCCACCTCCACCCCCCCATTCAGTACAATTACCAAGCCCCATCTCCCCTAGGTTTCCCCCCCAGCCATCCTAGGTTTTCCCCCAGCAGCACCTAGCGCCCCACACACCAACGTGTCTTCTCTCCCCCCCCACCCAGCGTTCCCCACCGCCCCCCCCCCCCCCCCCCCCCCCCCCCCCTCCTTCTCCCTCTTCACAGCAACGCCAGCACCCATCCCGCCATCCGCCATCGCTCTCAACGCCCCCATGGTCCCCTCACACCTCCGCTCACAGATTTTACAAGGTATGGACATCGATCTCTCTTCCCCCATACGCCCCTCCGCCAGCACAGCCCAACACCGGTCAGTAGATCTCGGAGGAATCGCCATCACCCTCCGAGACCTCTCCCCATCCACTTCCTCCGTCCTCACACCCACAGAGTTTGTCCTAGCATTTTCCATATTCCGAGACATTCTATGCACCTCATTCCCCTCCCGCCGCCAAGAACTGGACGACCACCTTTACATTTGCATGGACCTCTGCACACGGTTCGGAGGCAGCCTGTTTTACGAGTACCACCGTCAGTTCTCCGCCAGGGCCGCCTCCAGACTCCAACACTTCAACACCACCACCTACTGGGGCTCCCTCGAGCTGGAGCTATACTGCAGGATTTTTGCCGGCAAAACCTCTGAAGCATGCAGTCTCTGCAACTGCCCCACCCATCCCACCACCCACTGCACCTCCAGAGCTCCAGAGCCCCGCCCTCACGCCGCACACCAAACCAGCTACGTCCCCCCCCCCTACTGAGCGTCACCACCTCCAGCAAGGTCTTCCCCACTTCCTCCAAGGCCAAAGACATGCGTGGCCGCCCGCTTGTCTTTGTCGGCACCAAAATGCTTGCAATAATTTCAATGAAAGAGGCTGCGACCTGTCAGCATGCCGCCATCTCCACATCTGCACCTTCTGCGGCGGCTCCCACTCCCGTCCCACCTGCACCGACAAGCAGGCCAAACGCCCATCTCCTCAACACCAACCCCCCACACCTTAACCCACAACAGCTCCATCCTCCGCACCGGCTTCAGGCCCCTCACCATGCCACGCTCGAAGCCAAGTTCTCCTGTTCGTTTCTTTTGGGTTTCCCGCATCTCCAACACCTCCCTCAGCCCAATGAGCCCCCTTAACCACCCACTCACCCGACACGCCCAGCACGCACGCCATCGGGTTCGTAACAACAGCGGTTCAGTCGCCATCCGCTCCTGGTTCCATTCCTACCTCCACCTGGTCCCCGCCGACCAGGACTCTCCCCGGAACACTCCTTCGGCTACCCCTCCAGAACTGGAGCCGCGTCACAGCTCCAACAAGGGAGTTCCCGACCACATAACCCAGACTCTCGGCCCGAAGGTCTTCCCAGGCCCGTCACAGCTACGTCTGCTCCAACGCGCCCTCCACGACGCCCACCGTTCCAGGGTCTGGTATACTTAGAATGATACTTTTGGGGTTTCTACTATATCACTCAGGCCCACGCCTCGACCCCTAAGCCAAAGTATCTGGGTCCGCCCCCTCGAACCTCGGGTCCCACTATGTATTCATCTAAGCCTTGGCCGTTCACGTCGTGCGTAATTCTGTGCCTCGCACTATACGCACCCATGGACGACCTTGCTGCTTCCCTATGTATTCCATGCCTGGTCGTTTATACTGCGCGTCCCATGCTTCGCATGCCAGAGCGCACTCATAGACGATCATGCTGCTTCACTACGTATTCCAAGCCTTGGCCGTTCATGTCGTGCGTAATTCTGTGCCTCGCACTATACGCACCCATGGACGACCATGCTGCCTCACTAAGTATTCCAAGCCTTGGCCGTTTATACTGCTCCCCCATGCTTCGCATGAGGAGCACTCATAGACGACCATGCTGCTTCACTACGTATGCTGCTTCACTATACGTATTCCAAGCTTGGCCGTTCATGTCGTGCGTAATTCTGTGCCTCGCACTATACGCACCCATGGACGACCTTGCTGCCATGCATGGCCGTATATACTGCGCGTCCCATGCTTCGCATGCCAGAGCGCACTCATAGACGACCATGCTGGCCCACCATGTTGTATGCAATGGATGTTTATGTTGTACAACCATACCCCGCTTTCTTACTTCATGCAATGGCATTCGTGACAGCAATGACCATTCTCCACCCTCGTTCAATAAACCATCTTAAAGGGTTCCCATGTCTGATGTTTGGTCTTTCCTAGTGAAATGGAGTTGGAACAACTAAGGTTCGGGAGGTTTGGCCAAGCAGAAGACAACCCACCTGCCTGCCATCTCCTCCCTTGCCAACCAATACTCCGCCCTTGCCAACCATGCCACCACTCACCCACTTCCAACTAGCCTGGCCACTCCTACGTCGCCCATTACCGTGGGTACTTAAACTCAACCGTCAAAAAGTGCCCTGTGCCAGTTTCTTGTAACCCACCCTCCCTCCCTTCTCCATACTCGCAGGTTCCAGAAAGGGGTTTCTACTATATCACTCAGGCCCACGCCTCGACCCCTAAGCCAAAGTATCTGGGTCCGCCCCCTCGAACCTCGGGTCCCACTATGTATTCATCTAAGCCTTGGCCGTTCACGTCGTGCGTAATTCTGTGCCTCGCACTATACGCACCCATGGACGACCTTGCTGCTTCCCTATGTATTCCATGCCTGGTCGTTTATACTGCGCGTCCCATGCTTCGCATGCCAGAGCGCACTCATAGACGATCATGCTGCTTCACTACGTATTCCAAGCCTTGGCCGTTCATGTCGTGCGTAATTCTGTGCCTCGCACTATACGCACCCATGGACGACCATGCTGCCTCACTAAGTATTCCAAGCCTTGGCCGTTTATACTGCTCCCCCATGCTTCGCATGAGGAGCACTCATAGACGACCATGCTGCTTCACTACGTATGCTGCTTCACTATACGTATTCCAAGCTTGGCCGTTCATGTCGTGCGTAATTCTGTGCCTCGCACTATACGCACCCATGGACGACCTTGCTGCCATGCATGGCCGTATATACTGCGCGTCCCATGCTTCGCATGCCAGAGCGCACTCATAGACGACCATGCTGGCCCACCATGTTGTATGCAATGGATGTTTATGTTGTACAACCATACCCCGCTTTCTTACTTCATGCAATGGCATTCGTGACAGCAATGACCATTCTCCACCCTCGTTCAATAAACCATCTTAAAGGGTTCCCATGTCTGATGTTTGGTCTTTCCTAGTGAACTGATGTAATTACCAATTTGGCTAATGTTTGATCATTTTGGGGTTGCTTTAGACGCAGCAATGTCTTAGTTTATTTTTATTTGTCATTTCAGAGATTTAAAAAAAGAATAAATGTAGTGGAGTAAAAGCATATTTGCCTCTGAGATGTAGTGGAGTAGCAATTAGGGCGGAGCTATGCCCGATTGTGGTCCCAAATCCTAATGTAAAATCCATTATTCATAAATGTGCCACGTCTCTGCGTGCGTGTGTGTGTGTGTCTGTGTGTGTGTGTGTGTGTGTGGTTGTAATGCACGTAACTCAAGAACAACCGCAGTTTGCCCTACCGACTTCAAACTTGACACACGCGTTCCACACCCCCACAGGGAGTGCAGTGCCCGGCCTTGAGTCGGTGGCATACACAGTTGTCCAGAAACACCACAAAAGGCTCTGGTCAGGCTCTGCCAGTGGACCTAATGAGCCCAAGTCCCTCACCTGTGCAATTTCCAGTCTCTGCCTCAGCCAATTGACTGCCACGGCAACCCCACACCTGTTAATTGATTACTTAACCAGTCCACTTGTCACAGTCAGTTTGCACTCTTCAGGCACAGACAGACAGATGCAGAGACCTCCATATACAGTATGGGCACAAAAGGGACCCGTTAAAACGGGTGCTATGACAAGTTGACAACAGGTATTATTAGAGGGAGGGCAGATTCCATTTGTACCGGCCAACGTGCCGGATTTTATTTATTTATTTTTTGTACCGGCTGTCCTCTACCTGGTGTCCTCCATGGTGTCCTCTACATAGTGTCCTCCATGGTGTCCTCTGCATGGTGTCCTCCATGGTGTCCTCCATGGTGTCCTCTACATGGTGTCCTCCATGGTGTCCTCTACATGGTGTCCTCCATGGTGTCCTCTACATGGTGTCCTCCATGGTGTCCTCTACATGGTGTCCTAAACATGGTGTCCTCTACATGGTGTCCTCCATGGTGTCCTCCATGGTGTCCACCATGGTGTCCTCTACATGGTGTCCTCTACATGGTGTCCTCCATGGTGTCCTCTACATGGTGTCCTCCATGGTGTCCTCTACATGGTTTCCTCTACATGGTGTCCTCCATGGTGTCCTCTACATGGTGTCCTCTACATGGTGTCCTCCAAAACGGTAGAGGAATGACAGAGTTACCATTTGGGGGTATCTGGGGGTCCCCGAACCTTGAGACCCCCAAAGACGCCCCCAGGGGGGAGACACGATTCCAACGAGCCCACCCCCGTCCAAAACGGTAGAGGAATGACAGAGTTACCATTTGGGGGTGTCTGGGGGTCCCCGAACCTTGAGACCCCCAAAAACGCCCCTAAGGGGGGAGACACGATTCCAACGAGCCCACCCTCGTCCAAAACGGTAGAGAAACGACAGTTACCATTTGGGGGCCGACCTATCCACGGACTGGCCGACCTATCCACAGACCGGCCGACCTATCCACGGACCGGCCGACCTATCCACGGACTGGCCGACCTATCCACGGACCGGCCGACCTATCAAACGACCGGCCGACCTATCCACGGACCGGCCGACATATCAAACGACCGGCCGACCGACCGGCCGACCTATCGCGCCGGCCGGCCGGTACAAAAAAATAAAAAATTAAAAATAATCCGGACGTCGGCCGGAAACAAATGGATTCTGCCCTTGCTGGATTATTAGTTGCATCAATAGTTGCATCAATAGTTGCATCATTCTCAAGTAGGTCGATGGGCACGTACATGTGTAGTCATTTCTAACACTTGTTTTTAACACCTTTTTTTTGTTTATTCATTTTTAAAGGAAAATTATGCCTGCTGCCCTTGATGTCTGGAATGCTCCTTGGGAACGCCAGGGGTAGGGTCTATGGTCTCCCCGCCAGGACAGTGACCTCAGAACGCCGGGGGTAGGGCCGAGACTCAAGGGTCTCCCCAGCCGGTCAACGATAGTGGGCGCGCTATGTTGTCTGGAATCCCCAAATGTACCGCTCAAGCTGGTACATTGAGGTACATTAGGCCCATCACAAGTAATACATTATTTAAATTACAATAAAAATACATGAATAGTGAAAGTATCAGATCTACGAGATCAAAACGGTTTTGAGCTCCTAGATCTACTACTTCCTCTACGTTCCAACATGGGATGCGATTATCACAAATACTTATTATGTAGTAATTGTGATGGGCCTAAGGGTGTGTGGGTGGGGGTGTTGTGTGTATGTGTGTGTGTGTGGGGGGGGTGTGGGTGTGTGTGTGTGGTACAGTATGTGTGTTGAATCTGTTTTTAATTGGTTGGCCAAATGTTTTCCGTATCTTGTTGTTTCCTTCCCGCCAGGTTGGCCAACCAACTGTTTGTGTTTGATTAACCCCCTTTTGTAGTACTTTCCAGGTGGCAAACGTTGCATTTGTTAACAGATATTAATTAGTGCAGCTCCGTACCGTATTACCCTACATAGCTATTAGGACGTTGCAGTGGTGTGGATGTTAATGCACACGTGTGCGTGTGTGTATGCGTGCGTGTGTGCGTGTGTTTCATCCAATGAAACAATTGACAAATTTAATTTCTTCAAGACAATCTACGAATTTCATTTAATTTCCCATCATTCATTGGACTCCCATCATGGCAAGGTAACTATATTCCCTTTAAAATATGGATTAATGGCATCTGCTGAATGCCTAAATTGTACATTGTTGATGAAAATAATATTAAATATATACACACACAGCAAGGTGTGTATATATTTTTATTATTTTATAAACGATGTACAATTTAGGTATTTAACAGATTTCTTTCGTTCTTTCTCTCAAGGTTACAGAGCCTATAGTTTGAAACTATATATTAAGTGACAGATCACATACTACTTCAACAGAAGATGATGCTACAGATTTTGACTCCTAACCACTATTGCTAATGAAGAACCGTACAGTCATGCTACTTGGACTGCTCATAAAAGAAGATTCATATACGAGGAAAATATACCAGCATCCCTTCAGACTAGCCAGTTGCGAGACACGCACGCACACACACACACGCGCGCGTGGCGAAAGTACACACACACGTGCGTTGCGAAAGTATAGCTGCGTGCATGTAGCTCATGTGTACGGCACGGCAAAGGAGGTGGTGAGGAGGGAGCGGACAGTGTGGCGTCGAAACAGATGTTGCACGGAAAACTGTGTCCCAGTATTAATCAGTGACCGTCCCAAAATGCAATTCACTTGTGACACTGGTGACACGATTTCCTGGGAGAGGAGTTTTGCCGCCCTGTGTCCGCTGGGGGTACTGTGCCCTGGGTGCGTTTTCGCATTTTTAATCGGGTAACGAAAAATAACGGAAGATAATCTAACTTGTTACTTTTCTCAGAAGGTAATCTGTAACGGTAATAAGGGATTCTTTTTATGGTAATCCAGTAACCTAACGATGTTACTTTAGAAAGTAACGATGCCCAACACTGCTCAGTACAAACCTCAAAATTGTACTTAAGTACAGTACTTAGAAATGTATGTGTTACTTTCCACCACTGGTCTTGGATGGCTGCAGACTGCACTATAGTGGCGTGTCTGAACTGTCTTTTATTCTACATTAACAACGATAGAAACACCTGAACATCTCTCTCTTTCTCTCTCTCATGGCTCCTTGGCTGAAAGGATAGAATGCATCATCAAACTTGACACTGCATTCCTTTAAATCATATGCTTCAGTCATTCATCATCACTTTCAAATGTGTGTATCTATTTTGACTCCTACCTCACAGTAGCCACAGTCTTGTATAGTTAAGATCAATAGCCACAGTCATGTTTAAGGATGATCGAACAAAACAATTGAAGCTGCTCGGCAAAACCAAGAAAACTAGAGTTAAGAAAACTTGATCTCCTGACCTCAAGCAACACTGTCCTTTGCAAAGGCTGAAATGTGCTTTAAGCAACAGCAAGCTACTGCATGCGGCCCATGCTTCATAATTACTGTATGTTTGTGGTCCTTAAATGTAATTATTAAATCAAGACCAAGACAAAGCATTAATGATTAAAGGACAGTAAAACATCTGCCTGCGCCCAAATATAACCAAATTATGGATATTTGATGTCATGTTGACATCACCAAAGGGGCCAGCCGTCCCAAATAAAGGATAGTGTTGGTGGTGACCAACAACGATACTGCCATCCTTCCTGTTTGTAACTTTTGTCTCTGAGATTAATGCACCGCCCTTTAAAATACAATAGAGTTGTTGTGGAACATTAGCAGCTCGATCATGTCAGATCCAAGGACACGGCAGATCAAGATCAAAACGGGTGTGGTTAAGCGTCTCGTCAAAGAGGAGGCGAGCTACGTGGTGGAAGCCGAGCAGCAGCAGCAGAAGATTGAGCGTCTGAAGGCCGAGGCGGCCGATGAAGATGACCGGTGCAATGTCAACAAGCAGATGGAGGTGCTGCAGGAGTGTCACATGATGATCCCAGACTGCCGACTGCGCCTGGCCACTGCCCATGCCGACCTGCTGCAGACGCTGGAGGAGACGGAGGAGGCCCTAGCCGCGTCCGAGGACTTCATCCAGGCTAGAAGCTTGTTGGACTCTGTGAAGATGGACGAGGAGTGATGATGATCAAAAACTCCGGAGTGAAACCAACTTAACCACTTAAAACACTTTTACTGCACAGCATCAGTTGGAACCAGTATATTGGTGTGCACAGCTATTTGTGGATTTAGAGCCCTTTTCATGGTGACACAGTGACTCCATCTTGTTGTGCAGATAAAATAGCATCTAACCGAAACATTCGCGGGAGGATCGCCAACCAGATGAGGCATGCAAGCAGGAGTAGATGAGAGACACAAAACTCTGCTCAGACGATCAGTTCTCCAGAACCAGGGGCACATATTCACATGCCAACCAATCCAACAATCCCAGATTTATATGGTAACCTGCATGGCGGTCAAGTATACTGGGATTCACCTTCCTGCACAGACAGTCAGACAGGGTGAAAACATAATCTCTGTTCTCGGCCGGGCCGAGAGCACAGCAATGTCCGTGTTCACCTATGTGTTCGCCTATGTGATGTTAACCCACCTATTTGACTATGAGCACCAGTATGACTATTAGTACCAGTAGGGGCGCGCAGAGAGAGAGAGAGAGAGAGAGAGAGAGAGAGAGAGAGAGAGAGAGATGCCTGTGACTGATGTAAACTAAAGTCCTTGATATGGAAGAGGTTGAGATCTTGTTTTATAGAGTAGAATCTTTCATTAACCCATTATTTAGACCTGGGTCTGATTCTACAAATGCCAATTCTAAACCATTAGTTCTCACTCTTACAAGATTTTTGAGTGGTGCAACCACTCCAAGGAACATCAATGTCCGTGTTCACCTATGTGACTATGAGCACCAGTATGACTTGTATGAGTACCAGTAGGGGCGCTGTTGTGCCAGAAACAGAGAGATAGATAGTGCTGCACTGTTGCCTGCTAGAGAGAGAGAGAGAGAGAGAGAGGAGGGGGGAAGGAGAGGGGAGTTGCAACACTCAGTTCACACGGGTGTGATTTTTCAAAAATAGCAGATATAGGCCTACGTGTGGCACGAAGTGACACACTGTGAGCTTGTAGATCTGCTGTTTAGCCCAGCAAAAATCTAAACTGACAGATTCTTTCCCAGTTTTAGAGGTTGAAGTTGAACACAAGGGATAATATTAATATTGCTGTTTGGTTGAAGTTGATTAAAGATTGTATATTGTTGTATATTATACAACATAAGAGTAATTATGTTGTATGCCAACGTTTGCCAACATGCTTGCATTTCATTATCTCCGCCAGGCTGGAAGGTTGGAGGTGTAGACAGTGGTTTCATGTGTTAAACATTTCATTCATTCCTCCACTAGGGGGCACTCGTGCACTCTATATAAACATCCTCACAACTGACACCATGCAGTAACAGGTCCCGCCACTTTGAGGTGCTGTTGTTATACTAATCCGATGCTGCCTCACTATTGTGCAATAGGATTAGAAATTAACAGAAATACAGTGCTTCAGTTCTTCCATATAAATTGTCAGTTAAGAGCATTGGTATTGACAACAATTAAATCCTTTTAATTATTTATGAATATCTTTAACACCACACGCCTAATGTTTGTAGCACAGAATAAAGCCAAAACAGCAAGAATAAATCAATTTCTTTGTGGAACCAGTCCCTTTTTGAAAGCGGAATTATCTTCCTGAACAGCTGCTATAGAGTAATATTAATAGAATTAATGTCATTATTCATCTGACTGTCGCTTCCTCTAAGGACAATTGCTCTGCATTTGTGTGTGTTCAGATATGCCGTTAATAGTTGGCTTAAATCCCACATTATGGATAAAGGTTCCTTATTCCTTCAACCCTTAATTCACTCACTCACTCACTCACTCACTTAACTTCTTCCATTGTTACCATCAGCATATTTGAATATAGGAGCTCTAATTTACTTTGCATTATTTTCATTCGTAGTAAAATCAGGATGTGGGTTCATGTATATTAATGCAAGGTGCATACACAGATAAACTCTCACCAAGGCTTCATTCCTCATTTCCCTCCTCTCTCTCTCTCTCTCTCTCTCTCTCTCTCTCTCACACGCACGCATGCACACACACACACACACACACACACACACACACACACACACACACACACACACACACACACACACACACACACACACACACACACACACACACCCATGCTCAGAATGAGTGAGTGGAAATCTATACACCGACTGCACTAGTTAGAGCATCACAGAGCTGAAGTAGTCCTAGTATATATTCTGGAGACGGACTGATGAGTATCATAGATTGAATCCCCCCACGTATCTACCTTGGGTGTGATTCATTCTCTGAGTTATTCTACATGCTGTGAAAGCTCTTAAATCATGTGGAGGAGATGGTGATAATCACCTTACACGCTGCTGCATGTCCTCTAACTATCAATACACACTCTGGTCCCCATCTATTCTCATATGACTGCTTCACTCTTCTCTTCTCTTCTCTTCTCTTCTCTTCTCTTCTCTTCTCTTCTCTTCTCTTCTCTTCTCTTCTCTTCTCTTCTCTTCTCTTCTCTTCTCTTCTTTTTATGACTGGTTCACTGGCACTTTCCTCTTCTTCTCTACCGTACCACCCCTCTCATCTGTTCACCTCCACCCTCCCTTTTTCTCTTCTCTTCTCTTCTCTTCTCTTCTCTTCTCTTCTCTTCTCTTCTCTTCTCTTCTCTTCTCTTCTCTTCTCTTCTCTTTTTTCTCTTCTTCTCTTCTCTCCATCC
The DNA here is from genome assembly GCF_964188405.1 of Protomyctophum parallelum. Taxonomy (NCBI): domain Eukaryota; kingdom Metazoa; phylum Chordata; class Actinopteri; order Myctophiformes; family Myctophidae; genus Protomyctophum; species Protomyctophum parallelum. The sequence goes on along the minus strand of NC_139698.1, from coordinate 30,167,215 downwards.
CTTTCTCTCCTCTCTAATCTAATCCTCATATTCCACACTGTGCCATGTTTCATGTGCCTTGCTGGAGAATGATTTGTATCAAGGTTGGCGAGGTAATATTGAGCGGCCTCGGTTCTCCCATCTTGTTTTGTAATTAAAGATTGGACTTGCTTGGAGGGATGGCCATTGTTCAGGACTTATTAAATCCCCTCCTCTCTTGTAGCCATGCAAAAGGCAGCCGGCACAGCCATTTATTAACTTATTTTTAAATGAATTCCTTCTGCCCTGCCAGGTGTTTTGTTCCTTCCCACACACCTCTGTTGTTAGAGAGCCGTCTAATTTCCTCCCGCTGTTATTTGACGGAGAAAAGCCCCTCTGAAAATCAATGCGTTATGAAGGCAGCATAATCACACCATGAGACGAGCAAAAGGTGTTATCGGACTGTGGGAATTTAGGCACGAATCAGAAAGGATCAACGCAGCTGAGTCCCGTGTCTTTGGCTGCAACTATATCAATATGTTTTTGTTATTCTATCGATTACTTTCTCCATTCATTTAATCACATAATATATATATTTGTTATTGTTTATACATCAACTTTTCTTTAGATATACATTATGTATGCACTTTATACATTGAATTTATTTTTGTTTAATTAGTGCATTATTTGTATTTATTTTCTTTAAACAGTAATATATTATTTTCTGCGTGTCTTATTTTGTATTACTGTCGGATTGTTTTTACGTTTTGTTCCATACAATAAAGCCATTCTACCCGTGGGCCACATTCCACACCCTCTGATTTTCCTGAACTATGCCAGCCGACTCGAGCCTAGCTGGAAGCGTGGATCCCTTGGCCATGACATTCACACCGACTTTTGTCATCAGGGGAGTCAATATAGGTGGAGCCGGGGGAAAGTTCAGAGTTCTCCCAACCGGAAAAAACAGTGTGAGTGTTGGGTTTTCAAACGCAGATGCTTTAAATACTACTAATTTAAAAGTAGGCGTCATTGATATCCGAATTCAGTGGTGGTTATGCTTGTGCAACTTGATGCATGCAATAAAGTATAAAGGATATAAAGGATACTCTGACTCACAACGCGTCGCAACGCTCTGTGAGCTCATGGTAGCCCTGGCCTGGCCTGAAGTGTTTTACGCACATTCTCCATTTACAGTCCTTACGGCGGCTTACGCCTACACAAATGTATATCCAGGGCCATGGATGTTACAATTCTGCTAGGGCGGGAATAAGTACCGGTATCTTCCGTATTGTTCAATAAAGAGCAATGTAATCAGTCATGTGAACTATGGCTAAATCGTCTCATATACGTAATATTAAGTCAACTTTCCGAGGGCGACTGAACGATTGCATTCCAGATTGGATTTTTTTTGGCTGTCAATATTTCTATGATCTATCATCCAACAAATCACTCTGAAAGTGATCCAAAGGATCGTATGCTATTATAACTCTATGGGGAAGACCATTTTATTTACCCCGGGCTAAAACTGGATGTGACATTTGTGGGAGTTCCTGTCTAGCTTGGTGTGAATGCGACCGAGGGACACGTCTCACAGCCAGTGCGAGTAGCAGGGCCGTGCAGAGAGCACTGAGGGGGCAGGGGCTCAAACTCCAGAAAAGGGCAAATGTGTCGGCGTGCGCCGATTTTTGGGGGTGGTATTTTTGTGGAGTCCGTCCCTTGTGCCATTTCATGTCATTGGACAGTAAAATAAGCAATATGTTTTCATTAGTCTGAAACTAAAACTGATGGCAGCCAGCGCATTAAAGGATAATTCATTATGATAGTGGAATTATCATTAATTGTCAAATGTTCGTCTTGAAGGGCCAATGGCACTTATTGCCCCCCCACACAAGCCCTTATTGGCCCTCCACATAAACCCTTTTTGGCCCCCCACACAAGCCCTTTTTGGCCCCCACATAAGCCCTTATTGCCCCTCCACACAAGCCCTTATTTGCCCCCCACACAAGCCCTTATCGGCCCCCCAACTTTCCAAACCCTTATTTGCCCCCCAAATAAGCCCTTGTTTGCCCCCCCCCCACAAGCCCTTATTGGCCCCCCACATAAGCCCCTATTGGCCCCCCACAAGCCCTTATTTGCCCCCACATAAGCTCGTATTGGCCCCCCACATCAACCCCCCCACATGCCCTCATGTGGCAAAAAAATAAATAAATATATATATATATATATATATTGCCCTTTCCATCAAAGGAAATAAAAAATAAAAACTTTATTTTTTATTTTTTTTTAGGGAAAGGGCACTTTCTAAAAAAGGGCAGGTGCTCAAGCCCCCCTAGCCTCCCCTCTGCACATGCCTGGCGAGTAGAGTGGGGCAGAGCCCCCTTTGAATGAATGAGAGCGCCGACAGTAGGGAACAGCTAACCTAAACAACACGTCTTCATATACGCAGGTGCCTAGAGAGAGACGGAGAGGAGGTGTCTGTCTGTCTACAGTGTTGCACGCGCAACCCAACTCGTAGGCAGACTAATAACCCGCCTTCGTTGTAAGCAACACTTGTCCTTTGCACCTATCAAACCTGTAGCCTGCAGTATATTGCCTGAGAACAGATCTGGCCCCCTGTTTTGTGATTTCAGATGCGTTGATGAAGTACATGTTGCCAGAGTTTCCCGGCCTGGCCCTTCTAAAATTCACCTGGGTATTTGCACTTTTGCCATTGTTGACATGTATTATTGCACTTTCTTCTTTCTGACGCTATTGATTGCACATTTGCTAGTATTGCACAGTGCTATTGCATTTTAAATTCAGATTGCATTTTAGTTAGCGGCAGTTAGGAGGTTGTGGTGGCGCTAGCCCCTCCTATGCCCAGCTTTGTGTGTCTGTGTGTACCCCACAGCAATGATTTGATTGGCCGAGGGCTTAAAAAGTAAGGACAGAAAAGTGAGGACGCCAAAAGTGATTGGCCGGAATGTGATGATGTATGATAATAAGAGTGCCTCTCACTTCACACGAGTGTGATTCTTGTGTGATTTGTGAGAAAGGGAATTATTTAAATAAATGTACACTTACCTTTTGCTAAACTGTTTCTCTCTCATTGGGTAAGTGTTACCTGCTTACCTCCTTACCTGCTATAAAACTCAAACCTGTGTGGCCTGTAAATTTAAGTATTTTATATAGGGGACCCATCCCCTTTAACAAAGGTGGCGTAATCAACACATTGCCTTTCTTTATTGGGTTTAAAGTTACTCACTTTAAACAGTGTAATCCAAATGACTATTGTTGTGAATTCAATACAATTTACAATCTAGGGCTATAGGAATTTAGCAGACGATCTTAATCCACTCATGTGCCATTTTTGAGTATAACTGGGCAAGTCAAATGTAACTTAGTTGACCACATTGTTTTGGTACCAAAAAGCATCCCAGTCTACCAAACCAATTTGTGAATAATCCGACATCCCAATAATCCGACATTATACTAGCCCTACCACACGCAGAAGCCACGGGTGAGTCTTAACCGGCCACCAGGGGGGCAGTCAGACAGATATGTTGTGAAGCCACTAAGGAAATCGGGACTTCCTGAAAGTTCATATAATGGCCTGTTGTGGCGCTGTCATTGGGCCCAAAAAACCCCATAGCTCCATAGAGGACCATGTATTTGGGCCCAACTTCACCTAGACTGTATTACCTTAACACAATCAGTGCCGGAAGTGCTTCAAAATAGGAGCTCTGGGTGTCCGGAGTTGTCTCAGCGCTTTTACTCTGAAAGCCATGACCCGGAAACAATCTACTAAAAAAAGTTGACTTTACATTGCTAGCTTACATTGCGATCATTTAAATTTATACGATATATGATCCAAAAAGCGTTCATATTTTGCGGGAGAGACGGATGAGGAGCAGAAATGAAGCGCCAGTATATCGATCCATTCATAACCACGGAAAGCGCCCTGGATTAGGAGAGACGAGTCATTCTTTCCGCCGCGCTAACGGCTACATCAACGGTATCATTGAGGATGCGCTAGGACGTCCTCAGACGTCGTATGTACAGCTCGGTTCGAATCCCTATGACGTTTCTAGGCGTCCTATGTACAGATAAACATGGTCATGAATACTTTCTGAAAATTATGGTCCCATTTATTTAAAAAATTAAGTTGCGTATGTTCTGAGGGGCGTGGCTACCGTTACAGTCTATGATCGGGAGCCACCCCCCCGTTCGAGCCAAAATAAAAACCAACGAAGAAGAAGGGGGGAAGTCCCGCCTCGTTGTCTGGGCCAGCCAATGGCCAGCTGGGCCCAAACAGATCTAGAAAGATGGCGATTTACAATTCAAGGACTGACAGGGTTCATCTTACGTCCATATCAGACCCGGAGAACGCTTTGTCCATATGTTTTTACAGTCTATGCCGGCCACGCATGTCGGACTAATGGGACGCCCCCCAAATACAACGAGAGGGAAATATGTTTCTTCAGGTAAACACCAGACCACTCCAGTGGCTGATCGCTGCTGGTTTATCGAGGGGAAAGTTACATAATATTATGCCTTTAAAACCACATTTAATGCACGCGATAGATCCCCTCTGTGTGAAGAGAGCGCTGAGTGAAGAGAAAGCAGCAGTATTCTATACTGTACATGATGGCGTGGTTCGTACACTATTCTACCTGTCGGTGTGATTCAGAGGAAGCAGTGCAGTACAGTGTTCTGACATGTCCGTGTGGTTAATGTGGTTTTATATGACAGCGGCTGGAGCAAGGCCTGGTGATTTACAGCGCTCTGCCCTGGCCCTCCTAAAACACTGTGGAATTTGAAAAAAGAAAAAGAAAGGCTGTTATCCTAGAAGAGAGAGCCCATCATTTGGAACAGTCCATCATTTGGAACGTGTCGAGGCAAAGAGCTGGCCTTTTGGTGTGAAGAATTCTGTCCATTGTCGCTGTCAGGCAGACAACTTGTATCTCTATATTTCAACGTGACATATTTTTTTCCTAAATGAATGCTCTACTAGTAGCGAAGCTAGTAGATCTACAAGCTCACAATGCGTTGTATGTAGATTGTTGTAGTATTGTTTTTAAAGTGAAAGTGGTTAAGTGTGTATTATCCAATGAAAATTTACAAGAGCTTGTATTGAAATAATGTAAACTGTAGCTTTTACCGTTATGTATTGTATGTATTGTACATCTTACTGATGAATTGAGTACAATGGATCACAATGGAGACAAGCCTCCTGGTGGGATTTTGTGTTATCCTTTAGGCATACCTTTTGACAATCAGTTGTTTTTGTTTTTAATTTCCTGAAAAGTAACAATTTTGGACTTACAAGGTTTCCACATGACAGTGACATGGTGTTTTGAACTTCTGCCAAGCAGCCTGGGTTCCGCAAATAGTAATTAACAGCTGTGTGTGTGTGTGTGTGTGTGTGTGTGTGTGTGTGTGTGTGTGTGTGTGTGTGTGTGTGTGTGTGTGTGCTGCCATGCACACCCCCACTGCCTTCCTTCTGTGCATGTATTGATAAAGCAGCATGTTGTCCACATTTAAATAGAAGATCACTTTTAGAAACTTTACCAATGACATCAACCTGTTCTGTATGGATGGATGTGTATGGCGCGACTATAGCTGAATGGATAGAGAGCCTGCCTGGGTTTTTGATTGATTGATTGATTGATCGAATACTTTATTAACAGTTTCAGTTTGCAAAAACGTTGAGATCTACAGTATACAATAATTCTAAAAGGGATAACACAAAAAGCATGGAGGGCTTGTTTCCATTGTGGTCCTGTGTTAAATTAACCAATAAAGACATACAATACTATACAAGAGAACATCAATACTATAGGAGCAATACAAGTAGTAATACAAAACAGTGGGGGGGTCATTTATTTTGGCAAGCTAGAAGGCTTGTCTAGGTCCAGTTGTATAAAGATTGCAGACAGGTACACTTTTATGGTGAGTTTGAAGTTGGGTATAAGGAGACACTTTTGGCTATTGGTAGGGCCAATATAGATGTAGTGTCGAGGTGACCCTGAGCAAGACACTTGACCCCTAACTGCTCCCCCGATCAGCTGGGTGAAACTGAAAACTGCATTTTTCCCCCACAGGAGCGAGTAGGTCTAATTAAGACGGACGTCTGTCCGTCCAACTGTCCGTCCATCCGTCCATCCGTCCGTCCGTCCGTCCGTCCGTCCGTCCGTCCTATCCAGTTGTTTGAGTGTGGCATGTTTAATGAACCACAATGGAAACAAACCAAACTTTGGCTTTTCTGTGTCTCATCCGTCTGCTGTTTTATTTCATTTAGCCTATATTGTTTCACTCGTTGTACTGCTGTACAGCCTGTACTTTAACAAACTTTTTTAAACCTATTCACTTGGAATAGCAGCTATAGGCCTATTTCTACATTGTGGTCTCGCTACTTTTACTGACAGAATTATACTGGCGGACTCAATAGAATTCAGACACGTAGACACCCGTTTCAAGCAGAGATAGTGTACCCCCCCCCCACCCCACACACACACACCCCACCACCACCACCCCCCCGCATCTTCTTACGCTAACAGAGATGCTAGCTGCTTTGCTAATCAGCTGCCTGCCTGGTGATAGGGTCTATTCATCATGGAGCTGTTTGAGGAGATAGCGGGTGCTGGCTGGGATGTGCATGAGGCACGTGCACCCTATGTGAAGGTCACTAGGCCTATATACACTACTGAACGATGAGCAGTGGAGGAACTGTTCTCTGGTGTAAGTAACAATGTAGAAATACTCCGTTATACCTAAGTTTATCAAGCGTTTTCAAATAACAGTCGATAGACAAACTCACTTCTAGAGCTTGTAGATTGTCTATGATTTAATAAACAAATAATAGGGATTAATTGGTTAATGTTTGTTTTTTAGGCTAATAAAAACCTAAATCTACAAAGTAAATAGTAACTAATGTTATCAAATAAGTATAGCAGAGTTAGGTGGAGTATAGTAACTATATTAACTTCAGTAACTATAATAACTTATTTAGTTATAAGTTAGGTGGAGTATAAAGTATTGAAAAATGGACACACTCAAGCAAAGTAAAAGCAGTACAGTAGGCCTACTGGAGAAAACGTACTTGGTTACTTAGTCGTCATCATTGAGCTGCTTGAGGAGATAGCGTAACGTTGTGCCGGCTGGGACGTGTGCACCACAAGGCACGTGAAGGTCAGTCCTGTGCCAGATGAGCTCCCGCTCCAAGGATAATGAATTCTGCTCTACTCCTCTGGCTTCCGTAACCTCCTGGTACACAGCCTGCGTCCAACACACACTGACTGACTCAAATCATTAACACCCACACACTGACTCCCAATGCATTAACACCCACACACTGACTCCCAATGCATTAACATCCACATACGGACACCTGTTATGGAGACTTGTCCTACCTTAATTTTCAAGTCGCCTGGCTCGGAGACGGTGTAGTAGTTCAGACGCACATTCAAGGGTCCATTATTGTTTGCAATCACACAGCGTTGTTTATAAAAACAAACTCCAAAACGATCAGCTTCGCTGTGCGTGTGTAAATCAGTGTAAGTGTAAGAGTTCAGTATAACGTAAACAAAACTATTCTCTTCTTATTTATTCTTTCTATTGTGTTGTGGACTTGTTTATAATTATGTGGTCAAAAAACTGTTTGCTGCCGTCCTCACTCACGCGTGTGCGTGTCCAAACTGTCACACCCTCTCTCTCTTCCTTATCAAGAGGTTCCATCCTGCTGTGTACGCTGTGGGCCTGTGGCAACTATTTCATAGCCCAAACAGTGGGGGGCAGCAACGAGTGTCCAAGCAAATCAATAAATAAGATAGAAATAACTAAATTGGCTCTAACATACCGGCCCCTAATTGTTAGCCGTCTAGTAGGTGTAGGTGCTACATTCTGATTTCCATAGATGCACCTATCTTCAGTCTTCGGTTCTTTAGTGTTCAGCTTCTAAGAGAAGACACAGCTTATTTACTGGTCTCTCTAATGTACTCGTTTTAGTCTTGACCCTTACACTTCGTACCAGACCTTTTGATCCGGGTAGGGTTTCAATAATTCGTCCCAACAGCCAAGAATTCCTTGGAGCGGTATCGTCCATAATCAAGACTAAATCGTCTTTGGTGAAGTTCCTTTTCGGTTTCAGCCATTTATTTCTCTCTTGCATAAGAGGGAGATATTCGTTAGTCCATCTCTTCCAAAAAAGGTCCGCCATATATTGTACTTGTCTCCAGCGTCGGCGGGAGTACAAGTCTACTTTCTTGAAGAGTCCTGGTGGCATTACTGGTTTTGTTTTTAGGAGGAGCAAATGGTTTGGAGTAAGAGGTTCCAGGTCATTGGGGTCGCTTGTCACTGTAGTGATCGGGCGGTCATTCATAATGGCCTCTACTTCACAGAAGGCAGTTTGTAGAGCCTCTTCATCCAATCGTTGTTCCTTCAAGACTGAAAGAAGGATTTTCTTGACCAAACAAATCAATCTTTCCCAAACGCCACCGTGATGGGCTCCAGTGGGAGGATTGAATGTCCATTTAATTCCTTCATTCAGCATTGTATTCTGTATCCTTGAGTGATCCAATTCTTTTAGAGCTTTTGATAGCTCTCGGTTTGCTCCTATAAAGTTGGTTCCATGATCTGATCTGAAGCTCGACACAGGTCCCCTTCGACAGCTGAATCTGCGTAAGGGTATTTATGCAGGAATCGGTGTCCAGATAGCTTGCCACCTCTAAGTGGACAGCACGAGTCACCAGGCATGTGAAGATCACTCCGTAGCGTTTGACCTGCGGCCGGCCCCGCTTTACCTCGATTGGACCGAAGTAATCCACTCCCACGTGAGTAAAGGGCGGTTCGTCTGGAGAAGCACGATCACATGGTAAATCCGCCATTTTCTGTTCTCCAGGTCTGGCTTGAAAGCGTCGACAGAAAACACAGTTCTTGATTACCTTTCTCGCTAAAGAGTTTGCACAAGGTATCCACAATTTCTGCCTGAGTCTGGAGAGCATGTGAGATCTTCCTGAGTGGCCTACCTTCTGGTGAATCTCCTGCAAGATCAGTTGAGAGATATGGGACTGTTTCGATAGAATGATCAGATTTTTTATTTCCATCGGCATAGCCGTCTTGTTAAGTCTTCCTCCAACTCTTATAATGTCTGTATCCAAGATAGGGTCTAGCTTACGAATAGAGCTACTGGCTTTGATACACGACTTTCCTTGTTTTAACAAGTCTATTTCTTCTTTGAAGAATCGTTCTTGCTCAAAGCGAATGATGGATTTCTCTGCTTTAGCTAAGTCGTTGACTGTTAGGCTTGTCGTTTGATCTGGATCCATCACTTGGTTCTTAGGTGATTTGACTAGAGTCTGTTTGGGTCTTAGTCGCTGTTTTAGTGGTTTGTCTGAGGGTGTGAGCATGGTCCTTTGTTTTCTGCGTTTCTGTAGGAGTTCCTTGAACTTAAGTATCCAGCCTACAGCTCTCTTGAGTCTGTTCCAAGATGAGTAGTACTCAATGAATCTTCTAGTTGGGCTAATTTCATCCACCCTCAGAGTGTTAACGCTGATTTCCTTCCTTAGCTCAGGATCATCAGGAGATATGTGGTCGAGATCTTGAGGAATTGTATTCCATTCAGTTTCTGCGTGAAACAGAATTTCTGGACCATGATTCCATCTTGTTGACCTTAGGAAGGCTCCAGCATTTAACCCTCGTGAGGCTTCATCAGCGGGATTTTCTTTTGATCTGATGAACCTCCACTGGTCTTTGTGTGATAACTCACGGATCAAAGAAGTTTGATTAGCCACATAGATGTTGAATCTTCGGACTTCGTTGTTGATATACTTCAGTACAGACTGTCTGTCCAAAATACTGAAGGTTCCAATTCAATTTCCAGTTCCGACCTCAACAGTTTATCCATTCTGGCTGCGAGTGTGGCAGCGGCAAGCTCCAACCTTGGAATAGTCATCTGCTTCAATGGTGTTACTCTAGATTTCCCCATTAGGAACGCAACATGAACTTTTCCAGTTGTATTGGTTAATCGTAGGTAGCTTACACTGCCGTAGCCCTTTTCGCTGGCGTCGCCGAAATGGTGCAGTTGAGCGGTCTTAACTTGTTCAAAGGTCTTTGGCTTCAAACATCTGTCGATTTGGAATTCAGATAGTTGCTCCACCTCAGAAATCCACTCTTTCCATGCGGTCACGTACACCTCAGGAATCACATCGTCCCATCCACACTGCGCTTTGCAGAGTTCTTGGAGGATCTGCTTAGCCCTCAGGGTGAATGGAGCTAGGAACCCCAGAGGGTCATAGACGGAGCTCACGACTGATAAGATGCCTCGACGAGTGAGGGGTTTGTCCTTGAGAGTAACTTTGAAAGTGAATGTGTCATTTTCAATGTTCCATTGGACTCCGAGTGCTCTTTCTAGAGGAAGCTTTTCTCGGTCCAAGTCCAGTTCTTTGATCTGTTTTGCCTTATGCTCTTCAGGAATGGAAGAAAGTACAGCACGGCTGTTGCTGATCCATTTAGTTAGTTTGAATCCGCCCTGGGAACATAAGTCTCTCAGATCCTCACAGAGAGTGATGGACTGTCTTTCGGTTGCAACGGACTTCAGACAGTCATCGACATAAAAGTTCCTTTTAACTGTTCGGCTCACTTCTTCCCTGAACTTGTGCCCGTTGTCATCAGCAGTTTAGCGCAGAGCAAATGTTGCACAGGTCGGTGAGGATATGGCACCAAAGAGGTGAACAGTCATCCGGTACTCCTCTAGGTTCTTGGTTGTGTCACCTTCTGGCCACCACAGGAACCGCAGGAGGTCCAAGTCCTTTTGATGGACACGTGCCTGATGAAACATACCTTCGATGTCTGCCATCATAGCGATAGGCTCTTGGCGGAATCTTAGCAGAACACCGATTAGTGAGTTCGTCAGGTCGGGTCCCTGCATGAGTTCATTGTTAAGTGATGTACCTTTGAATGTTGATGAGCAGTCGAATACTACTCTGATTGTCTTCTTTCTTTTATGGTACACTGCATGATGGGGTATGTACCATATCTTGCCGTCTTCCCTTTGAAGCATTGGCTGTGGAACCTTTTCAGCATAGCCCTTCCTGATAACCTCCTCCATGAAAGTCCTATACTTATGTCCTATACATAAGTTCCATCAGACTTGAACTTCCTGATCAGGTTCAGTGCACGTTGCTTTGCCATATTGCGGTTATTTGGCATAACCACGTTCCTGTTGCGCAGTGGAAGTGGCATGTAGTAGTGTCCATTCTGATGGGTTACAGAGCTAGTCATCAGCTGCATAAACTTGTGGTCTTCAGCAGACATGTCGTTTTCCTCATACGTTTTATCTGGGAAATCATGGTTGTACTGCTGTACTAAAAGGTCCTTCAGCACTGTGACTGAGATGCGATTCACTGTCACTTTTGACTGTCCAGGAGTCGCTACAGAAGTGCGTGGTTCAAGCGGGCCATTGACCGTCCATCCAAATACAGTCTTCACTGCATATGGTCCATTCTCTTGGCTATTAATTATTTGCCACGGTTCAAGGGCTTTAGGCGCATTTACTCCAATAAGGAGTTCAACTTCCGCATCAATTTCCTGCAGCTTGACATCCTTCAAATAAGACCACTTAGCTAGATCTTTCTCTGTCGCTCTGTTTTCCTTTGATACCGGAATAGAATTCTGGGTGTAGACATGCGGCAGTTCGATAAAAACGTCACCATTCAAATTGCCTACTTCCAGTCCTGACGATTCATAACTGGGGACAGTCTTCTCCTGTCCCATAGTTTCCAAGAGTATTTCAGTTTTACGTCCTCTAGCGTTCAACTGTCTTTTTAGTCTTTCTGTACAAAATGTCCCGGAGCTCCCCGGATCAAGAAAGGCATAGGCATAGACTGTTTTACTTCCCTTCATGACCTTCACTTGCACCGGAACAATGGGAAGTGCACACTCTCTACCAGCCCCAGTTCCCATACCGGGTTTGAGTGAGACCTGAGCACTGCTAATGAAAGCTTCTTTTGGCGCCACTTTATTTATATGTAAGAGCGTGGGATGTTTCCCTTGACATTCCTCACATGTCATCCTTTTCCTACAAAAATTACTCATGTGGCCCCTGACTAGACATCCGAAATAGAAGCCCTTTTTCTTTAAAAACTCTACTTTAGCAGTGTGTGGCTGCGTCCTCAACTTGTGGCAATCCATAGTGGGGTGTTTGCCTTCACAGAACACACACATCGCATCATAGGTAGGCGAGCTGTCACATTTGGGTGGCTTGTCATTTGCACACATTTTTATTTCATCAGTCATAACAGCTACTGATGTTGCAAAGCTCTTTGATTTTGGCTGTTTGTACTCTGTAGCTGGTTTGGCTACTCTTTTGTTGCTGGGGTGCTCTCCTATATCGCAGAATAGGGGGTCTAAGAGTATTTTGGCCTGCCTTTCCATAAAGGCCACAAGATCACTAAATTTGGCTCGGCGACCATTTCTCTCCAATATGTCACAAGCTACAGTTAATTTAAAGGGTATTAATTTAAAGGGTAGTTTAGACATGATGGCTTTAATGTTGGTGGGTAAGTCCAGCTCTTTCATTATTTCCAACTCTTCCATAGTGTTGCAGCAACCCCTGAGATACAGTGCATAGCCTTGCAGTGCCTTTCCATCATCAGATTTGATAATTGTCCAATTAAAGGCTTTCTCCATGTAGGCCATTGTCACTTTAATTTAATCTCCAAAATGCTCTTCTAATAATTTTATAGCCTGTCTATACTGTATCCAGAACTTGATGGCTCTATGTGGAAGCAGCTGCGAACTAGTTCTCTGGGTTGTCCTGTTGTGTATTGTTCGAGATAGTAAAGCCGGTCTTGACTATTCTTTGTTTTATCTTCTATGCCATATTCAAATGCTCGCATGAATATTCTGAAATTCAGAGGGTTGCCGTCAAATATGGGTATGGCTCTTACTGGCAGCGATGCTTGTTGGTGTTGACGTGCCAATAAATCAATTATGTCATTTTGTCTTTTCATTACATCAGATAGTTCATTTTGGGGCTGAATGGGCATATTTTGTATACGGCTTCGTATACATTTGGTCCGCGAGCCATGCTTGCGCCTCGCAGCACCGCAACGCCTCCTCCCCTCTCCCCCTCACTCGTGGTATGCAAGGAGAACAAAGAACAAGTGGTGTACAGTGTCAACTATGTGACAAGAAATTGGCTTATCACATGGCCCATGGGATGGCCCAAGTGATGCGGAAAATCCGCGTCGAAATTTCACGCATGGGACCGGGGAAAAATTAAGCCAAATTATTTGTGCGTCACTGCTTTCATGAAGGCTGCAACAGTTGTTGCTTCAATGCTTATCGTTTTAAATAAATGAGACCAATCCAAGCATGCCTTTCTCTCCGCTATTGTTTAAGGTCGCACCCCCCCCCCCCCCCCCCCGTTGGGTCTCGAAGCGTCGAAGATCGAAACAAATTTATATCGAAGCGTCGATCATCAAAAACGTAATCGAAGGTCAGCCCTAGTGCACTCTGCCTCTGCTCGAGTATGAGCTAATATATTATATAGGCTTTCCAACAAATCTTCAAATGGTTTAACTCTTGGTATGTACCATTCAGTATGATCATTGTCTCTGTCTTTCTCTGACAGCATATTATATTGCACCACTTTATGAGCGCTCCTAAATTCAACACAGACGGCCTCAAAAATGTCATAATCATGTTGCATATTTTCGGCATTGTCATTAGCGTCAATCATGGCTTTTAATTCATTCATTTTGCGCGTGCATGCGCTCAGTTTGGCTTTCCTGGCCTTTATCAGTTGATCTAGACTCGAGCTCTGCTGCTCTCCCTCTGCGGGGACCACCTCAGCGGGTACATTATTATCCAGTTCCATTTCGATCGGGTATAATTCCCGTTTATTTCTTGAATTAATATTAGCAGAAGCGTTTGCATGCACCGTTAACGTGATCTATATAGCAGCTCCAATAGCTCCCATTCATTATATGCGCTGCGTTCCGCTATGCGCATTCAAATCCAAATCATCAATATCAAACATAGCAGTGCACGTTAACGTTTTAGCAGCTTCTGTATATCCATCATCCTCCCGTGTCATATACACACTCCTCCCGATCCTTTCAGTACATCGGAGGTTTCGAGGGAGGGTGGGGGGTCCTCGCTTGCTACTCCAGCAAGTTTTTTGACTTTGTTATGGAGACTTGTCCTACCTTAATTTTCAAGTCGCCTGGCTCGGAGACGGTGTAGTAGTTCAGACGCACATTGAAGGGTCCATTATTGTTTGCAATCACACAGCGTTGTTTATAAAAACAAACTCCAAAACGATCAGCTTTGCTGTGTGTGTGTAAATCAGTGTAAGTGTAAGAGTTCAGTATAACGTAAACAAAACTATTCTCTTCTTATTTCTTCTTTCTATTGTTGACTTGTTTATAATTATGTGGTAAAAAAACTGTTTGCTGCCGTCCTCACTCACGCGTGTGCGTGTCCAAACATTTTCCAACTGTCACACCCTCTCTCTCTTCCTTATCAAGAGGTTCCATCCTGCTGTGTGCGCTGTGGGCCAGTGGCAACTATTTCATAGCCCAAACAGCGGGGGGCAGCAACGAGTGTCCAAGCAAATCAATAAATAAGATAGAAATAACTAAATTGGCTCTAACACTCCCAATGCATTAACACCCACATACTGACTCCCAATGCATTAACACCCACATACGGACTCCCAATGCATTAACACCCACATATAACCCCTAGAGGCACTGACTCCCAATGCATTTAACACCCACATATAACCCCTAGAGGCACTGACTCCCAATGCATTAACACCCACATATAACCCCTAGAGGCACTGACTCCCAATGCATTTAACACCCACATATAACCCCTAGAGGCACTGACTCCCAATGCATTAACACCCACATACTGACTCCCAATGCATTAACACCCAATGCATTAACACCCACATACGGACTCCCAATGCATTAACACCCACATATAACCCCTAGAGGCACTGACTCCCAATGCATTAACACCCACATACTGACTCCCAATGCATTAACACCCAATACATTAACACCCACATACTGACTCCCAATACATTAACACCCACATACTGACTCCCAATGCATTAACACCCACATACTGACTCCCAATGCATTAACACCTTAGAGTATATATGAATAGAGACGGCACCCGGAGGAAACCCTGAGGCGAAATGGACATAGTGGCCGAATCTGGTATTGCAGTCCGTTGACTATCATTGCGCACGCTCATGTTATTGGGGCC
The DNA here is from genome assembly GCF_964188405.1 of Protomyctophum parallelum. Classification (NCBI taxonomy): domain Eukaryota; kingdom Metazoa; phylum Chordata; class Actinopteri; order Myctophiformes; family Myctophidae; genus Protomyctophum; species Protomyctophum parallelum. Next base: position 30,151,996 of record NC_139698.1, on the reverse strand, counting down.
ATGACACGTGAACGAATGTTTCATATGTGAACGCGCACAAACGGCACAATGATAGTCAACGGCAGCGCGTTCATGTGTTTGGGGCAAATCCATCCCAGAATGCACTCTGTTCCTACACACTGACTCCCAATGCATTAACACCCACACACTGACTCCCAATGCATTAACGCCCAATGCATTAAAACCGACACACTGACTCCCAATGCATTAACGCCCAATGCATTAACACCCACATACTGACTCCCAATGCATTAACACCCACATATTGCCCCTATAGAGGCACTGACTCCCAATGCATTAACACCCAATGCATTAACACCCACACACTGACTCCCAATGCATTAACACCCACACACTGACTCCCAATGCATTAACGCCCAATGCATTAACACCCACATACTGACTCCCAATGCATTAACACCATAGACTGTAAAGAATATGGACAAAGCGCTCCCCGGGTCTAACATGAACGTAAAATGAAGCCTGTCAGTCCTTGTTGTAAGTCGCCATCTTTCTAGATCCGTTTGGGCCCAGCTGGCCCATTGGCTGACCCAGACAACGAGGCGGGACTTCCCCCCTTCTTCTTAGTTGGTTTTTATTTTGACTCGAGTGGGTGGGGAATCCCGATCATAGACTGTAACGGTAGCCACGCCCCTCAGAACATGCACGACTTTATGGTAATTATTTTTATAAATGGGACCATAATTTTCCAAAAAGAATATTATGACATTAGAAATGAGACTTTAAACTAGTGACTGGAAGCATTTTGATGATGTCACTGGTAGGCAGGTTTCTGAACTGTTCACAGCCCACCTCCGAGACACAGAGTGAATAGACAACAATGGCTACAAATTGTATGAAGATGGATACAATTGGTCATGTTATTCCACTACTGGATGTGTATATATCTCTCTCCTCATTGTGCACGCTCTCCCCCATGCAAGTGCACCTTGACGCCTTTCGACAGACGTTTGAAGGTCAACCAGCCATGTTGCTGTGTGTGTGTGTGTGTGTGTGTGTGTGTGTGTGTGTGTGTATGTTGCCATTGAGTCCTTAATTCATTGTACTGTTGACATAGACAAGACTTAAAGACATTACTTTATTTACACACAGTCCTCACAACCTCCAAATCCCACATGCCTGGTCTTATCTCTCTCTTTCTATCTCTCTCTGACACACACACACACACACACACACACACACACACACACACACGCGCGCGCGCGCACGTGGGCACAGCCAGTCCCCGGTTTGTTTCTGAGCTGTTCATGCCTGCACTACTCTCTCTCCGCATTTCCTTTGTCATAATTATGTGCTTGTCCAAGGTGTAGGGCAGGCGCTATAGCATAAGGTTTAAATTCAATACATTCACGGGCAATCATTGTCGGATTACTTCTGGAATGTGTCTTTCTTTGTGTGTGTGTGTGTGTGTGTGTGTGTGTGTGTGTGTGTGTGTGTGGAGAGAACTCAGCTGCTAAAAACTGAAGCCCCCCCTGTGGGATGTGTGATAGGTATCAATGTGTGTGTGTGTGTGTGTGTGTGTGTGTGCAGGGCTCCAGCGTGTGACCTATTAGGTCGCATATGCGACTTAATTTCTTATGGTGATACTTAAAATTTAATGAGGTCACACCGGTGATACTTGGAAATGTGCGAAAAAAAGAAAGAAAAACGATCCGTTTATTTATTTATTTTTACTCCGTCTCAACACTGAGGCACGGGCGCCGGGCGGCTATTAGTAGTGCGATAATAAAGTATTACTTTCTTTTGGCTCAATCGAATCCCCTCTCTTTCTCTCTCTCTGCCTGCCTGCAAAGTCAACGCAAAGACGATAATTGCGCAAACAGGCGCAGCGCGACCTGCCGCGGTACAAACTGGACGAACCGAGGAGAATATATATTCAGGTCTGAACGCAGTTTATCTGACACAAATTAACTAATCTTTCTCAGCTGTACAATTTCACTGGAGCGCAGCGCGCATACAGTATCTAACTCAGCGACGTAGAGTCTGTGGGGGCCACGAAGAATCCTAGGGCCCCTTTCGGCCCCCATGAAGATTTTCGTGGACATTTTACATTTACATTACATATTTTCTGGGAATTCCGAACATTTTGGACCTCTCCGCCGGCAATCTGAGAATCCCATCGTCAAATATTCGGGAAAACAGCGCCTCCCCTGTTGTTCCTCAGGCAACAGTCTGTCTTGAGAGACACCGGCCGTCCAAGAGGTGTTAATAAGTGCTAATCGGGTTTCTTTTGTAGTTGTTCTTGAGGCGTGACATAATAACACTGATCAAGAATTCACCAAAGAGACCTAACCACAGACTAGTGAGACTACACACTGACTCGAGAAAAGACCCATATCGTCCAAAATAGGCTGATCAGTCGCTGTCTGTGTATAGGCTAATTCATTGGTAAAAGTATGCTAAAGAACTCATTTTTAGACCATTTGGGAAATAAATAAATAAATAAATCCGCGGCGGCGACAGTCCCCCCCAACGCAATTCTGTAGCCTACCCAAAGGTAAAACGCACCCGCCGCCTATGATCTCTCTCTCTCTCTCTCCCTCCGTATCTCTCTATATCTCCCTCTCTCTCTCTCTCCCTCTCTCTCTCTCTCTCTCTCTCTCTCTCTCTCTCTCTCTCATAATAATAATAATATAGTCCTGAAAGTCCTCACCTTGGCTTGGACATTGGCCTATAGAAGCTGCTTTAAAAGTACCAGCGAAAACAACTTATTTTTTTCCGCGCTGCGGCGGCGGGGGGGGGATGGGGGGGGGGGGGGGAGGCGGGGCTGCGGGGGGGGGGGGGGGGGGGGGGGGGCCCTGAGGATTGATCAAACTCTTCGGCTCTGATCTAACTGCATGATGATCAGTCATGATCTACACAGACAGCCGATTCCCGACCATAGACTGTAAGCTCCCGACCAAAACAATGAGTGAGGAGGTAAACTTGTTGTTTGATTAAACATATAATGTGCCACGAAAAATAGCTTCCAAAGCTTGTTATGTTTGCATCGAGGAGGTAGCCTGTGTCCATACATGATGATCGGCCAACAAAATACATTAATCTCCCTCCCAGTGAGTGAAGAGCACTGATGCCTGATTTATTCTTCGTCGTACAAAGTGTGTGCTGAAAATAGCTGATCTACAAGCTTTCACAAGTTGGCCAACTTGGCCCATGAAGACAAGGAAAAGGATTAAGAATTCCGTGGCATTTCACATTGCAAAAGATTTTTTCCAAAAGGTAAAAATATTATAATAAGGAATTAATTTGGATAATGGTAATGGGATATTGTACAAATTGTCACTTTATTAATCCCAAAGGTTGGACTGCATTTCATTTTCAACACAAAACCTTAAACTGACTTTCTGTGTGTGGAATATAAATATTGCCTTTATTGACTGAGTGACTTTGTGTTGGGTTCAAACCATCTACAGTGTTTTGAAGTATAACCAGGTAGGTTGCTGTTTTTCACACAGTGACCTTTGTAGGGGGTTTTATGATTCAAACCTTTAATGGTGGAAACCACTACAAAAATAAATGGCGCCCGATGTGGGGGCATGATAAGATCATGTAATAATACCATGAAAAAAATGGTGCTACCTAATTTCTGGTGGCGCTACCAAATGAAAAGGTAGGTGGCACCAGTGCTACCTGTGAAAAAGTTAGTCTGGAGCCCTGTGTGTGTGTGTGAGTGTATGTAGATGTTTCCATACAGATTGAGTCCTTAATTCATTGTAAAGTTGACATAGACAAGACTTAAAGACATTACTTTATTAACACACAGTCCTCACAACCTCCAAATCCCACATGCCCGGTCTTATCTCTCTCTCCCTTTCGATCTCTCTCTGACACATGCTCCCCCCCCCCCCCCCCCCCCCCCCCCACACACACACACACACACACACACACACACACACACACACACACACACACACACACACACACACACACACACACACACACACCACACACACGCCTATCACTCTGAGACAATTATGTGTATATGTGCCAAGTGTATCTTGACAACATCTAAATGGAAAACAAGGAACGGATGGATCCATTCCACGGAGGGTTGGGGTCCCACAGCACTGTAGATTCACACATAATTGAGTACGTTTACTGCTGACAATATTGAAACGTTTGTACTTGATTCCAGTTTTCAGTACTTTTACTTCTACTCTACTACATCTCAGAGGCAAATGTACTTTTACTCCACTGCATTTTTTCGTAAACTTTAGTCACTGTCTAATTACTTTGTAGATGTTCATTATTAATATGAAACATACATTTACCACTTCCATTTGAAAATGCCTGATCTACAGGCTTGTTTCCGTACCTTAGTTACATTACATAACGGTTAAAGCTCCAGTAGCAGAAAATTATATATTTACAAATTACAATATATATTATTTACAGGAGGCGAGGGCGGAGGAGCAAGTTATTGAGGGCAGGATTTGTAATTTGAGTTATAATTTGAGGTCAGCCATGATTTTGTTTTGATGTTAGGCTAGTTTTATTATTATATAGGGAGTCGAGATCTGTAATGTCTGTTGAAAGAGCATTCTACTTTGCGGTGGCAGAATGCATTTCGTCCCCATTGTTGTGCTGAATTATAGGGGGAACAATGGGCTCCATTTTCGTCTGATCTTTCTAAATACACTGTTTTGGGATTTAGCAGTGGAGAAGGTGTGTTCCCCCACTAAAGTTGGCATTTTGGTTACCTGTCTAAATCCCTAAAACACCTCCGTTACCCGTTATATTATGCATAGGTGTGGTTTGGGCGTTACAATAATTAAACCAATCACCAGTCCACATGCCATTGCCTTTCATTGAGTCACAACTCCCTCAAATCTTGCTTATTTTTATAAATTCATGCGTGTAGTAGGCCGTCTCTACGGAACGGTATGAAGCGAAAAGGAAAGTTCGGTCTAGATTAAACCCCATTTGCTGCTATGGGCTCATCAACTGAACGAGCAAATGTAATCGCACACGCTGCACAATGCCTGGCAGTGGCACAAATAACTTCTTTGACTATACAATTATATAAACATACAATGAAGTGGCAGGCACTAACTTCTGCTGATTATATGAAAATTACAAAGAGATGCATAGGAGAATAAGGAGAGATGACGCAGCCTGCACTACGTGGACATCTCCATTGAGGCGCGGTGCGCGCCGCTCTTTACCAAACTAATTTGGCATACGGTTTCCCAAATGTGTTTGACCATTTAAATAGCAATTTAGGGGAAAGCGTGCCAGCCATAGACTGTAAAGAAATATGGACAAAGCGTTCTCCGGGTCTGATATGGACGTAAGATCGCCATCTTTCTAGATCCGTTTGGGCCCAGCTGGCAATTGGCTGGCCCAGACAACGAGGTGGGACTTCCCCCCTTCTTCTTCGTTGGTTTTTATTTTGACTCGAGCAGGGGGTGGATCCCAATCATAGACTGTAACGGTAGCCACGCCACTCAGAACATACTCGACTTTATGGTCATTTTTTTAATAAATGGGACCATAATTTTCCACAAAAAAAATTATGACATGAGAAATGAGACTTTAAACTAGTGACTGGAAGCAGAAAATATTCATGACCATGTTTATCAAGGTAATACGGTCTAGGTGAAGTTGGGCACAAATACATGGACCTCTATGGAGCTATGGGGTTTTTTGGGCCCAATGACAGCGCCACAACAGGCCATTATATGAACTTTCAGGAAGTCAGGATTTCCTACTGGCTTCACACAAATCCAGGCTCACTGCCCCCCTGGTGCCAGCACGCCCATAACCACACCTCTAGGCGCAAATACCGGTGTCGGCAAAAAAGATGGCGGGTGATGCTGGATGAAATTACCATTAAGGGACAGAGAAAGCTCCTATATTCGTAATTTTCGGGCAGCGGCTGAATTGTCCAGATTCTGGGGCAAATATTTGCTGGAAATAGCCGATCTACAAGCTCACAATGCATCAAGTTGTGAGCTTGGAGATCGGCTACAAGCTCACAGTGAGTAGACAGAGTATACAAATGGTGTCATCTTACAACGAGCATTGGTGAGGACCAGATGGGTGAAGTGCTCCTTCATGTAAAGTGCGTTGAATTGCCTTGTTGAAATGTGCTTTACAAATTCACTCGCCCGCCTATAACTGGGTTCAGGACAGTTGTCGGTGAGATCCCATGTTGGATCCAGATGCCAACATGGGAGTCATCTGCCATGTTGGGTGGGAACCTTATGTCAAAAACTGTTCACTTTCAAGTGGGAGAAAATTACCTGGATTCCATTTCAATCTAGCAATTTAGACACAAGCTCTTGTTAATGCTTTTCATTGGTTCAATATCTTCAAAACCCCACGGACACACTAACCACTTTCAACCTGTTCTCCCTATTTTGGGCATGTCATTACATTTTCCAAAGCAGTGAAACTAGCCAATCTACTGTATAATCTCACAATGCCGTGCACTGCATGCTGTGTTTAGCTTCTAGATTGGCAATTTGCTACTTTTGTGTGCAAGACCTTTAAAATAGGGCATTAATTTATGAAATGCATTACACCATTCCTCACCCAGGAATATAAGTTATACTGTTTATAATTTATAAATACTCTGTTGCAAGTAAAAAGAAAACAAGACATCAAGTCTGCACATACAGTAGGCTACGTACTGTAGTTTGGGTGTGTACTGTATATCCCCGGGTATGGACTAGTATTGAATATAATTGCTGTCGGTGCATGTCCAAACCATGCATTGGAAATGGAAAGAGAATAACCTGTGTTCCAATGGATCCAATGTAGTTATTATTTATTCACAAGCCCTTGTGAATAATGTTCATTGATTCAACATTTATAAAACATTACGCACTTCACCTATTTCATTTTATTTATACTTTTCAAAAATATCAAAAAGCTCACGTGTTGCGATGTGAAACGTTTTCGCTATTGCAAAAGAAAAAAACACAATTTTTGTAAAAAGTTAAACCTTCTTGCTATTTTTGTTATTATTTTTTTAAACATTTTTATAAAGAAATGAAATATGGAGACACAAGGTGTCGGGCCGACATCAATGATATTAATACCGTATGAATATTCTTGGTTGACAGCGGAAGTCATAACTCCCTCTCAATAGCTGTGGTTGTCTGCAGGGACCCGTAGATGAATGGAAGATTGGACACGGCACCAAACATGAGCATAAAAGTGGATCGATGGCCATTCTGAGACGCTTGTGGAGGTTTTCTGAGGTTTCCACCTCATAAGTTTTAAACTTTGCATCTCCATTTGTCTTTGTGGTTTATCGTAAAATGAATACCCTACTTTGTCTTACAAGAGTTTCAGATAACATTTTGAGAAAATTGCCGATCTACAAGCTCATGACGTGCATTGTGACTTTGTTTGTGCATCTCTGCTGTATTTGACAAAAATCTTAAAGTGAAAGTAGTTAATTGTGTCTTGGTGGATTTACACATTGAACCAATTAAGTAGTAACAGGAGCTTGAGCCTCAACTACATTGGTGACAAAACTGAATATTTTATTTTCCATTTCCTGAAAAGTAATGCTTTAGGAATTAGGACATAAAAGGTTTCCATCCGACAGAGACGATTTGGCTAATTTCATTCCAGTTTTCAATGTGTGACATTAGGCTCAGAGGCGAGGGGTGCAATACTGTGCAGATCTATATGACATACATCAATACATCACAAGCATAACGAGCCCTCTGGCTCTCATATTCATGATTGAATAAGCCTGCGGTTAATAGTTTAAGATCTCATGCTGGAGTTAAGTGCCAGAACACAATGATAACACTATGATATTAGGATTCTATCAGGGATGGTCTTGAGGTTAGAGTGCCCACCACCCTCCGATTGTTTAGGGTTCAATCCCCGGCCGAGTCATAACGAAGACTATTAAAAAGGTGCTAAATGCCTCCCTGCTTGACACGCCGCATTAGTTGGATCGGGGAACATACTGTATGTCCTTGTGACGGTAGTCCCGGCCGGGGCTGTTTTCTACTCTTCGGACACCATTGGAGGTGCGCCGTCTCAAGCGAACCTGAGCCATGAGAGGCAGCCACAAGCGAGCTAAAGCGAGCGAGTGGCAGTGACTTGGAAACTATGTGGCTAACTATTATAGTTTGTTGTTGTTTTTCGACCCCTCTAGTGTTGTTTACATGGCACCAACAGGTGTCACAATAATATTGTGATCAATTCATTTCACCTCTTTCATATATTATATGAAAGACACTCCCCACTACCTGGCAGTGGGGAGTGTTGGCTGGGAGGAGGAGTAGGACTAAGGCCCTATACGTCCTCTCTGGGGGGGGGGGAGGGATACTACCTGTCAGTGGGGAGTGTTGGCTGATGAATGAATATCAACATCCTAATACATCATAATACTGGGGGGTCAAATTATGACAGGCAATTCCTGCTGTCAAAATATGACCCCCCATTCAAAAAAGACTTTGTTTGGAATAGACACTCATGCTTTCCAAGGTGTGATTTGGGGTCCTAAGGATGAATACAAAATGAATATCAACATCTTAAAACTAAAATGTTGAATTGTGGGTTTGAGCTCACATGCCCTTTTGGGGGTAACTACCTGACAGTGGGGAGTGTTGGCTGGGAGGAGTAGTAGGACTAAGGCCCTATACGTCCTCTCTGGGGGGGGGGGGGGGGGGGATACTACCTGTCAGTGGGGAGTGTTGGCTGATGAATGAATATCAACATCCTAATACATCCTAATACTGGGCGCAGGGCTCGACGCTTAGCATTTTTCCAAGTAGCACGTGTGCGCCTAAGTTGAAAAATCTAGTAGCACACAAATTATCTTAGGAGCACGATGAAAAGTTATCAAATAATGTGTTTTTGAGGGGCGCTCCTATATACAGCTTTAGTCCCCACACAATGTCTCAATATTTGCCATTGACAATGAACGGAGAAATTAGGTCAAAATTACGCTAAATATAACGTAAATTAAAACATGATGTATGATGATAAGAGTGCCCCTCACTTCACACAGGTGTGATTTTTCTTTAATAAAGTGATATGAGGTAGGGCAGGCAATATGACAAAATATTATATCACAATATCTTTTCAGAAATGATCACAATATTGATATTCATCTGGATATCATATTTTTTTATATAATCTATATAATCAATTTGTTTTTATACTGATAGACTATTAGTTTGGTATGCAGATAGATAGATAGATAGATAATCAATTCATTTTATGAATGGATGGACAGACAGACAGACAGACAGACAGACAGACAGACAGACAGACAGACAGACAGACAGACAGACAGACAGACAGACAGACTATCCGTTTTTATCTTGCTGTTCTATCATGTGAGTGTGACATTTAGTGCAGAGGCTACTCGATTGTGAATTAGTAATACTAGTCCTTACCCGTTCTGAATATATGAACAGCAAATAATGTTCAGTGTGCGATGTAATAGATCACATTACTGATAGGGGGGGAATTGTTTACAGATCGTCTTGGGAAGTTGGGTTGGGCACTAAAGTATAGGCTAATTAAATGCTGTAGTACAATCATAAGTACACCATTGATGTGTGATGTAAATATGGTGGTGATATTCTGCCTATAAATGGAAGTTATTGAATATTTTCAAGTTCGGTGTTGCACTTTGTAGACGGTCCCTAACCGCTCACCGTCTGCTGCCCATGGAGATATAAGCTATTAAACGGTGAACGCGGAGGTTGGTTTTTTGGGCTTCAAAGCAAGTTGTAGTTTGTTCTTTATATAATCAGGATATGAATTTGATGTTTTGTGTGATTTAGGAACGTGTCGTTGTCATTGCATCTGTCTGTATGTATTTTGTCATTGTGTTGTTCCGACGGGCGACGGCACGGGATCTGTCTTCTCCAAACGTCTCCATTTGGCCACCCCGAGACCCAGACAGATAAGCATTCCGTTGTGATCGTGCTGTTCAGCGTGTCACGCAGCCACACTGGGTGCGCGCAGGGCTGTAAGCTGTCGTTGTCAGTGTCCAGGCTTTGAGCGTGCATGTAGCCCATGTGTAATGCACGGCGAAGGAGGTGGTTGAGGAGGGGGCGGACAGTGTGGTGTCGAAACAGTGTGTGTGTGTGTGTGTGTGTTCACGTTAACATGCCTCCGTCCAACTGGCGGAGCTTTCAGGTGCCTGTGCCACGCAACCCGGCCGCGATGCTTCCCCAAAGAAGAAGTTATGTCGACTGACGCAAAAGTAGCTGTACTATGGGACCGAGTTGTTTTCCTCATGTGGGTCTGATGCATAGGTCTGATGCCTGCCTGGGGGCGGTGTGAAAAAGGGGAAGTGCGTTGGAGAATGCAAGGGAAATGTTGCGCCGGAAACTGTGTCCCAGTATTAATCTGTGTCCGTCCCAACATGCATTTCACTGGTGACCAGGGCTCGAGATTAACGGTGTCCCGACGTCCCGGGGACTGTAAAATATCTATTTGGTACGTAAATGTATCTCATTCGGGACGGTTTCGGGACGAGAGGAGTTTTTACACTGAAAATGCGCATTTCGTGTGCAGCGATGAGCAGCATGAGAATTTGCCGTGCCGTCAGAGTCAGACAGTTGACAACAACAACGCACACACTACATTCACCCAACGGAATCATAGGAATTATATTGCTTTTGCCCCGTGGATGGGACATTTAGATTGAAAAACTATCGGTTGGAAGCCTGGATAAAACCATGGTTGTGTGCCACAGAAAGGTTCCATATAGACATGGGGCTACACTACAGCAACGTTTAACGTTAGCTTCCATGCTAGGCTTGCTAGCTGGCATCGACATAATATGTTGGTATATATCCTCTGAAGCAACAGATGTTTTCTAATGCTCAGATTGTTCTGGAATTGCTGCCCCAACACGGTGGAATGCACACCCCAAAACGCTCTCATTCCACAGTTTTTATTGATTGTATTTATTATTATTATTATTTATTGATCCTTCGTCTTAGTATTCCCCCTAATAAAGTTGTTTTTATTTGTTTTCTCATGCCAACCATGTAATAGACATTTGAGTATTCATATACCTGCATTGCTGCACGCTATCTGTTGGTCTTTGATCAAGTAGCCTACACCAAAGTTTTATAAGCTACTGTAGTTACTATTCATTGATTCACTGGTAGGCTACACCAAAATAACAAAATCCATTTGAAAATAAATATCACTGTTCTCAGGTCGAATATTGATATGCAATTAAAATATGATTAATTTAGATTAATTAATTACAATGCCTCTGATTAATTCGATTAACATTTTTAACCAAGCCCTATTTTTCATCTGGGAGCATTTTGACTAAATCAGTGTATCTACAGAAGAAACATGAAGCCAAACAAATAATGTACTGTCTGCATGTATTCAATACAGTACATTATTTGTTTGGCTTAATTGTATTTCTATTACAATAGGAATACAGTTATTAATTTCACAATATGAGTGGTGCTTTTTTGTACTTTTTTCCCCCCCGGGACGGCATACATTTACTTCGGGACGGTTCAAATTGTATTTTGGGACGGTTCCGGGACGGTGGTGAAAAAAGTTAGTCTGGAGCCCTGACTGGTGACACGTGATTTGCGGGGAGATGAGTCCCGTGGGATCGTGTGGTGATGTAAAAACAATATCTGTACAGTAAATATGACAGTTGCGTCGGTAAAATGTATCCTAGCCGGATTCTGGGAGCGTGCAGATTTTTTTTGGCATGGAGAGATGTGTACTAATAGTGTGGCTCGGTCGGAGATAGACCACGGACAAATAAACAGGTTTTTATTCACTAATAAATTCATTATTAATCTTATTGAAAAAATGGCTTCGTTAAGACCTCCATATTATTATGGTCAATGCCTGTGTGAGCCTGGGAGCGATTGGTGCAGGCAATGAGGAGATACGGTGGTGTTTCTGACATTCATTCATTCATTCAGACATTCGGTTAATTATAGTATGAACAGAACATCGGACATATAGGCTACACCTCGGCGTGGTGGAAGGAGATGGTGGGGGGATCTTTGCCTTTTTTACGTTGCTCGTTATGCAGGCCAGTGAGGCCACTGACTAGCTCTGGTCCATAGCTCTAGTCTAATGCGTTGCATTTAGAGTTATGGACCTGAGCTAGCCACTGACTAATATATTCAGCCAGGTCGGTCATTCGTATTGCGCTGCGCACAAGCAAGGGTTGTTTTGGTATATCAATCAATCCGTCCACTCCATGTGCGTGCGCACGTGCACTCTTTACGTGCGTGGCTGCACGCTGTTTCACCCACGTTTGGTTAAAAGTTATATCAAGTGATGTTTTAACAAACTTTCTAAATAACTTTAGTATTCAACGTGTCGGGGTCCTAGCAACTCCTTCTGTCTTCTGTGCTACCATGCTACTATGCTAGCCTGCTGCGTTCACTCCGCTGCTGAGTGCTCACTGCTGACAGGGAAGAGAACTGAGCAGCAACACAGGGAGGGGCGGGGCGGTGGGAGCAAAGGGACAGATCTTCAAATGAACACCGCATTGAGCCTCGACACGTTGTTAGCTTGTAGCTCGGCTCTTTTTGGCGAACGACACCGCCGTTCAGAAATATAAATTTAGGTATAGAACCACGACTATAGAATGTGCACTTGCTGTAGACAGAGACTTGGCTTTATCACGATTGAATGGTCAAATCCTGTAGTCGCACCTGTGCTACAAATTTAATTTTACAACTCGCACGGTGATATTTTTAGTCGCAAATGCGAGTACCTAGTCGCACTGTCGAGCCGGGGTCAAATTATGACAGGCAATTCCTGCTGTCAAAATATGACCCCCCCCCCCCAGTCAAAAAACACTTTGTTTGAAATAGACAGGAGCTATAGGACTAAGGCCCTATACGTCCTATCTGGGGAAGGGGGGGGGGGGGTAACTACCTGGCAGTGGGGAGTGTTGGCTGGGAGGAGGGGTAGGACTAAGGCCCGATACGTCCTCTCTGGGGGGGGGGGGGGGGGGGGGATACTACCTGTCAGTGGGGAGTGTTGGCTGATGAATGAATATCAACATCCTAATACATCATAATACTGGGGGGTCAAATTATGAAAAATATGACCCCCCATTCAAGAAAGACTTGAAATAGACACTCATGCTTTCCAAGGTGTGATTTGGGGTCCTAAGGATGAATACAAAATTAATATCAACATCTTAAAACCAAAATGTTGAATTGTGGGTTTGAGCTCACATGCGGGGGTACTACCTGTGAGTGGGGAGTGTTGGCTGATGAATGAATATCAACATCCTAATACATCCTAAAAAAACGCTTTGTTTGAAATAGACAGGAGTAGGACTAACAATGTAAGACGTCATCTGGCTGATAGTGCGCCCCTCACTTCACACGAGTGTGATCTTTTACTAAAGTCTAGACCTTGCACGTTATTGGATATTTCAGTCCATGGCAGTGGTTCTTAACCAGTAGTGCGGAGACCACCAGTGGTCCTTGAGGGAGTTCCAGGTGGTCCCAAGCTAAATGACCATTAGATCTTTAACTCTTGAGAGCTTAAAATGGCATTTTACACTCAAGAGTTAAATTAATGTTAAACATCTGCATTACTTAATATACAATTAGAGAATGTAGAATAATTGTTATTTTGGTCAACGTTTGCCGCTCCTATGGTCCAGTGCAATATGTCTAATGCACTGGGACCAGAGCTATACTGTAGCTGGACCAGAGCACCAACAGATGGTGTTTAACTGGTGGAAGATGAGAAGCAGATGAAGCAGTATAATCTAATTGAGCTTGGCTTGGTGGGTCAATGGCACCACAATGCCAAGAAACACTGCAGCAACGGGCAAGCCAAAGAACACGAATGTAAAGAAGGAAAGCAGGCGACAGAGGAGAGAATACTGGCGTCTGTGGAGTAGAAAGGTGTGGAAAAGCTTGCAGCTTTGAATGCTGTTCAACACATAACTGTAGCTGTACTGTACACAACCAGGAGACCAGCATTCACTCTTGAAAATGAAGCCAATGAAAACACTGCAGTTATCATTAATGGGCTATATTCCCCATGAAGTCAATTGGAACTTGACAGGACTTTTCACTTGCTTTTCCAGAATTACCTTAGTAAACCTTTTCAGAAAGACTATGTTCTCAATCCCTAGTTCTAGCAAGTTATTTTTTAACTGATGATTACAATTTACAATTACAATTTAGGCATTTAGCAGACGCTCTTAATCCAGAGCGAATTACAGTAAGCAAGACCAAAACATCAACATCAAATATCATAAATATAGTCTTCAATAATCATATAAGCTAAGAACCTAACTGTGTACAGTAAGTAATCTATATCTGTATCTATATAATGTGTGTATATATATATATATATATATATATATATGTGTGTATCTATATAATATATAAGTGTGTCTAGATAACTATAAACTATGCGTATACACTAGAGTGCTATGTCTACTACTCACTAATACTGTCTAATACTCACACTCACACTGACAGAAGTAAAACAATAAAAGAACAATCTGCACACTCAAAAGTCAAAACTCCCAAAAGACCAAAAAAAACACCTGTCTATTTCCGACCGAACCACACTTTTAGCACACATCTCTATATGCAAAAAGGAATCTGCACGCTCCCAGAATTAACATAGGCTACATTGCATTCCCCCAAATGTCTTATTTACTGTACAGATATTACTTTTGTGAAACACGCTGTTGTTGCGCAAGCTCAACAGCCTACGTCAAAATCGTCACGTTGGGGCCAGTCCTTCACAGTGACACACCGGGATGGTTTCTTACCCCTCAATGTCGTGAATTCACTGCGCTGTAGCACTGTGCAGTAAGCGTGGAAGTCTGTGGCGTGGTCAGACAATGGTCTTCCCCAACCCCATGTGAAATGCACACTGATCAGCAGTTCATTCCACAGTTATTGATTGTATGCCTTTGTCTAAGTGTTCCCCCCCCATAAAGTTGTTTTTATTTGATTTCTCATGCCCCACCACAGGGGAGATGGAGATGGAGGGGAGGGAGATGGCCCGGTCACGGGACTCAAGTGCGAAATAGCGATTATGCAACAGTTTACCCTAAAAACACAAACGCCCAGGTGGAGCGAAATTCCTTCACGACGGACGACGTACGTCGCGACGTATATTTTTCCGTCGCAACGTATATTCGAGTACGTCCTGGCGTAAATATCAATTCGTCCCGGCAGAACGGACTCGTCGCGGCTATATCTACCCGTTTGCGACGTAATAGGTTGACTATTATTTTCCGTCGCGCCAGAACGGGACTCGTCGCAGCTATATCTACCCGTTGTGGCGTGAGCTGGACTCGTCGCGGCAGAACGTGACTCGTCGCGACTATATCTACCCGTTTGCGACGTGCGCCTCGCCGGTCCGGTCTCCAGGCGAGCCTGCGTCCTTCATATATATTTTTTTCTGCTCTCGTTGGACTTAACTTTAAAAGTCCAATGGAACACCTCTTTGTAACGGGCCGCTGTAGTATAGTGGTCTAATTCCTCGCCTCTCTATTATTTTTTGCTGAGGACGCTGGTTCAATTCCCGCTCGCGGCAGACCAAAATTATTATATTTTAGACAGACACACAGACAGACAGACAGACTGCCTGTCTGCCTGCCTGTCTGCCTGCCTAATGTATTGTAAATAATGTATTCATTCCATACGGCTATTTTTTTTAAATATAAAAACTTTTGTCTTTCGCGCGATTCGAACCAGCGTCGTCAGCACCAAAACATTGAGAGGCGAGTGATTAAACCGCTAGACTACAGCGGCCATACGTTACAAAGAAGTGTTTCATTGGACTTATAAAGACAATAGCACCCAGCTGCAGTCTCGCAAGGGGAGGGACCGGAAGTGCTTTTATTTCCGGCTTCCACGTGCACAAGCGCACATACACGCACGCGAAATATAATGCGCGTGCACGACACGCACTTGCTGGTGCGCGCTTAAATGCCGGGTGTATATAGTACCATCTGTGCTTAAACATAATTACGTGGTCGGTTTGGAAAAGTTTGAAGTAGTTTGTTGTAGGTAATATTTTAATTGAAAGCTTATTAGTTGGTGGTATAAGTGTGCATATTTGAAGAAATGCAAATCTAACAATAATAAAATGATATGCAATAATAGGCTAGGCCTATATGGTCGATTATAACATAATGATATCAAGGCATTTAAGTAATGTAATAAGTTGCTATAACCCCGTACCCCTGTCCCACACACACCATGTCCAGACCATAGACCTCAGACACACGACCATATGCATTTAATTTACTATGAAAACCTGCATTTCCCGTCAGTCAGTCAGTAAGTGTGTCATGTCACGCCTCGTGTCATGCCTCCATATATGGTCACGCCTCATGACACGTCACACCACCATATATGGCCGTTTCCATATGATATAAGATCCCGACACTGACCTCATCAAACCCTGGATAGCCATACATTGAAAAGACTGGATCATCACCTAGATCTCCATATATGGAGCTGAGGCGGCCAGCAACTCTACATCTGACCTCATAATGTAATAATCAGCTCATAATGTAATTAAAAGACGAGCACATAACTTAATAGATTTTTCTATAATGTAATAATGTGTTACATTAAGAACCTCCACATAGGCGACTCATACTGTAATAAAACTTCATAATGCAATAATGACTTTATAATGTATGAGCTGATTATTACATATTGCATAATATTTCGCGTGCGTGTATGTGCGCTTGTGCACGTGGAAGCCGGAAATAAAAGCACTTCCGGTCCCTCCCCTTGCGAGACTGCAGCTGGGTGCTATCGTCTTTATAAGTCCAATGAAACACTTCTTTGTAACGTATGGCCGCTGTAGTCTAGCGGTTTAATCACTCGCCTCTCAATGTTTTGGTGCTGACGACGCTGGTTCGAATCGCGCGAAAGACAAAAGTTTTTATATTTAAAAAAAATAGCCGTATGGAATGAATACATTATTTACAATACATTAGGCAGGCAGACAGGCAGGCAGACAGGCAGTCTGTCTGTCTGTCTGTGTGTCTGTCTAAAATATAATAATTTTGGTCTGCCGCGAGCGGGAATTGAACCAGCGTCCTCAGCAAAAAAGAATAGAGAGGCGAGGAATTAGACCACTATACTACAGCGGCCCGTTACAAAGAGGTGTTCCATTGGACTTTTAAAGTTAAGTCCAACGAGAGCAGAAAAAAAAATATATGAAGGACGCAGGCTCGCCTGGAGACCAGACCGGCGAGGCGCACGTCGCAAACGGGTAGATATAGTCGCGACGAGTCACGTTCTGTCGCGACGAGTCCAGCTCACGCCACAACGGGTAGATATAGCCGTGACGAGTCCCGTTATGTCGCGACGGAAAATAATAGCCAACATATTACGTCGCAAACGGGTAGATATAGCCGCGACGAGTCCGTTCTGCCGGGACGAATTGATATTTACGCCAGGACGTACTCGAATATACGTTGCGACGGAAAAATATACGTCGCGACGTACGTCGTCCGTCGTGAAGGGATTTCGCTGTCTCTCCAAACGCCTCAACTCAATGTCATTGTAACGAAGAATTTCGAGCGAAAACATATTTTTTTGAATGAGACCAGTATGAAGCTAAATGTGACACCAAAACCACTAGCACAAGTTCATAGCCACCATGAATGCTAACTCGCAGGTAGTAGGCAGCCAGAGCCGCTCTGCAGTAGCGTGTTGATTCTAATGTACAGGATTCTATAGGTCACCACTTTTGGTGTGACACACACACACGGCTTCTGTTTACAATGCTCAACACGTGCTGAGTTGACAAAGATTGACAGATTTCGGAGAAGACTGATAGTTTATCCTTTAGTAATTAGGCTGTGGAAATATTCACACTACTTTTGGATTTGCAGGCCCGGCGCCACAAGGGGGGGGGGGGGGGGGGGGCAAAGGGGGTGTTTTCTCCCTAAATCAACCTCTTTGCCCCCTTAGATCAAAAGTGGAAAACAATGGTACATTTCCAGGCATTCAATTCAATTCCATTGCTTGAAAGGAAGCAATGGATGCATCTTAATACAATCTTAATAATAAGGAAGCAATGGATGCATCTTAATACAGGATGCAGCAGCATCTTAATGATCTCCCATCTAGAACTGGAAAAACAACATTCCTCACCTATAGGTCATCCTTGGGGTGGGGAGGGGTGCTAATGTCATTGTTGCAGTGGTCAGGGTTCTTAAGTGGGCAGCTACTGTAACTAGCCAGGGGTGCTAATGTCATTGTGCTGGGTGTGGTCAGGGTGCTTAAGTGGGCAGCTTAGCTACTGTAACTAGCCTATTTATTTGTTTGTAAAAATGTCAATAATATATATATATATATTTTTTAGATTTGGCAATTTTGGCAGTGCCATTGATTGATAAGTTGCAGCATTTGATGTGTGTAGTTCTTTATCCCTTTCTCACAATCTATATATACAAGTGAAAACATGTGAGCAAAAAGATGTGAGCTAAAAGGTGTACCCATGTCGTATCATACATGGTCACCTGTAAACTCACTCATTCATACAAACAAGCTCACATCACAACAATAATCCATGTAATAATCACAATAACAATACTACTAATAATCATAATAACAATAAGCTTCTTTGTAAACTCACTCATTTACAAACAAGCTCACATCAGAACAATAATCCATGTAATAATAACAATAATAATAATAATCATTATAAGAAGAACAACAACAATAACAGTACAGTACAGTACAGTACAGTACAGTACAGTACAGTACAGTACAGTACAGTACAGTACAGTACAGTACAGTACAGCAGTGTTTCCCAACCTTTTTTGCTCCAGGGCACACTTTTCATAGCCTAAAAATCTCGGGGCACACCATACGGTGTATAGGCCTATCTATATAATATATATATATATATTATATATTATTATATATACATACATTATATATATGTATATATATATATATATATATATATATATATATATATATATATACATACAGTGTTGGGATTAATAAAGTGACAACTTTTACAATATCTCCATTACCATTATCCAAATTAATTCCTTAAAAAAATAGCTCATATGCAATGTGAAATGCCACCTAATTCTTAATCCTTTTCCTTGTCTTTATTATGGGCCATCTTGTGAAAGCTGCATGCTTTTATTGTGAAGGGTCTCAGTTCTCACAGCCTGCATATTTCCACGTGCTAAAAATAGCTGATCGACAAGCTCACAACGCGTTGCGTCGGCAACACGTTGTGAGCTTGTCGATCAGCCATTTTCAGCATGCAAGCATAACACATGTACGACGAAGAATAAATCAGGCATCACTGCGCTTCTGTCGAGGGAGGGAGATATATTTTGTTGGCCGAACGAGGCGATCATGTTTGGACATCTATGGTCAGCTATTTTTCGTGGCACATTGTGTTTAATCACAACAACGTCACGTTTACTTTACCTCCTCAGTGTTTGGGTCGGGGGACATGTAGGACTGTATTTGTCTGCTGTCTACGTGCATATGCGCTCTGTGCGCTCCAGTCTTTCGGGAGGGAGCAAAATGTAGCGTCTTCTGCATGCATCTAAGCATTAACATTTCAATGGCCGAGCGTCGTTAGTCTATTGTTCCGTGTTGTTGTTATCGCACGTCTAATGGTTAGACGTGTGACAACGCAACAATAGGAAGCCTGCAGCCCAGTAGCTATATATTGCTTTCGGGGGAGGGTTAGTGTGCCGCCTGATTTTGACAGAAAGTAACACTAACTTAGTGTTACTTTCTGACAAATCAGGCGGCACACCTGGACATATCAAAGGCACAGTAAAGTTCCGCGGTACATAGGTTGAGAAACACTGCAGTACAGAACAAAGAAGTACAGTAAAATACAGTACAGAACAAAGAAGTACAGTACAGTACAGTACAGTACAGTACAGTACAGTACAGTACAGTACAGTACAGTACAGTACAGTACAGTACAGTACAGTACAGTACAGTACAGTACAGAGGACAACATTACAGTACAGTGCAATACTAAGGAGTACAGTACAAAGGGGTACAGTACAGCACTCGCATCGCCCTCCCGCTATAGCCTTATTCCCATTTGCGACACATCGAATGGCGCTAGGATGAGCGGGCCGCAGGCCCGCGTAATTCTAGTAAATATAATTGAATGAACAAAAGGACCAGTCCAGGGTTGTTCTGTCCAGGCGCTCTATATGGCCCTTCCCTCCTTTATCTCCCTGACATGCACACTAATAACTATGCATTAGTTGTCTCCAATCCCCCGCTGGTAGTCAGGCACTGGCTTGTAGCTCTGAGCTGCTTCTCTCTGGCAGTGTCGTTTGTGCTAACAAGAACACAATGCAAGCATGGTCAGGGTTAATGAAGCTGTTTAATAGCCTTCGTGTTTTCCTGGACTTGGTTGCAGGGGGGCGCCCAGTGGGTTTGTAAAGCCCGCTACATCAAGCAGCAGTATTCCTTTTTTTCCTTTTTGTTATACTTCTGCGGCGCTTCTTAATTGCATGCAAATTAGAATGACCCAGGTTCAAGCTACACGCTGCCCCTCACACAACTCAACAAGTCATTTACATAAAGCACAGCAACGTGCCTCATCTCCAGTGTCTCGTAGTCAGTGGTGGGAAGTAACTAAGTAAGTTCAATACTTTAAATGTGTGCATTTGCATTGTTTTTATACTGTATACTTCTACTCCACCTCATCTCTCTGGCAGATATTGTATTTTGACTCTTCTACAATTATTTGAAAATGTCAGATAGTTACTGCACACTCCATGAAAAAACCTGCAGTAGTGTAATCCACAGGGATATAGGCCTACCTCTTCTATTTATGGCAGTTTGTGTTCATAATCCCAGCTACTTGGTGATGCCAGGTCTTTGCCCACGTGAACCTGGACCTGGAAAAGCACTCAGTATGCATGTACTACCTGTGGTATCTCTCAGCAGAGAGACCCTTATGCTACTGAGCCTGTGAATTAGATTGTATTTATTATTGTATTGTATATAGATTGGTATTACAAAACATATATCCATTCACCCCTATTTTATACTTTGGGTATTAAAAAAAGCGAATCTACAAGCTCGCAAATCAAATGGAGGTGTTAAAACCCTCATCTTAGTTGTTCTTGTAGATACGTGCATAGCAGAACTCCATGGTTGTGAGACGTTGGCGGGACTAAATAGAAATCCACAAGAAATATTGTAGTCTCCTTCCATAGCTGGAATTAATCACTGAGCCCCAAGGAGCGGCAGTGGGGGTGTGAGGGGAAGAGGTTGGGTTGTGGATTCTCACTGTTAATTGTAAAAGACGGCATGGTCTCTAGTCTGCGTGGAACATGCCAAACATAACAGCCTCTAGTGTTATTTCGTCGAATAAAACTGCGACGAAAAATGTTTGTAGATGAAAACTAAATATACTAAACAAAATTGTAGCTTTGACTAAAACTTAGATGCACTGGATAAAAAATCTGAAGCGTAATGACAAGCACAGTGCACAATTGTTGATCATTACTGTAGCCTACTGCAATATGACAGGACTTGGAAACAGATGGCATTGAACATGAACTTGTATTTTAGACCTGCGTTGCTTCCATAAGGGCCATAGTGGAACATGCTGAAAGGTCTGCACAGATGTAAATTGTTGGGTAAATGACCCAGTCCCCCCCTGCATTTTGGACTGCAGCTTATGCTTGTCTTATGAGAGATGTGCCCAATCTGCATCTGCATGTCTTCCTTTAATTGAGTTTGGAAAGTTATTAATAACTACTTTCCAAAACTTCATCCATTGTCAAATGAAATAAATAAGCAATATTGTCTTAATGAGCCACAAGCGGGTTTGCCTGCGTGGACGTGATGGCTCTGTGGCACTCTGACCCCTACTTTGTTATGTTGTTCTAGTAGACAATTATATGGCTCGTAAATCCAATGCTGTTTTGTTCCAAGTAGGCGTTTGAAACTCTCCATCCTCACACTCGTAATGCAGAAATGTGCAAGCATGCTGCGGCTGGTATAACAACAATCTAGAGAACCACACTGGGATTGACTGATTTACTGATTCTCGTCTGTCACAATTTTGTTCTGCGTAGGCATGTTACAGTATGAAACTCTCCACATTTTTACCAGTGGCTTGAAAAGTACTGGTCTATGAATACCCATGAAAACTTTGACATGCTAGTCATACTGACCCCCTCTGACTGAGTTCTGATTGGCTGCCTTGGCTGATTGGCGAAGCAGAGCACACCGGAGCACGTCCCCGTTTTTACTAACCAGTTTCGCACCAGTGAGGGGAGGGAGGGGCTAGCCCACACCGCCGCTGTCGGCACACAGAAGGCAGACAGCTGTGGAATGTGAACTCGTGAAGCACAACGTGTTGAAAGAAACAACACAAACTAGAAAATTCGCAATTTAAAAAAATTGCAGAGTGTGGTTGCCGCAGTGGCTTACATATGCCCCTCCCACTAATATTGCCAGCCAATTACAATTTCAAGTCACACCTTAGATCATGTGTAAGTAATTCGGAGGGGATTTAACCCCCAAAATTCATGTTTTTGCGACAAACGGTTACATTTCTCGCATTTGCGGCGCCCCCTATGGATGCTTTTAGAACTTGGTTGATTGAACCACCCCGGACATGTGATTCAAATTTGGGATGGATTGGACATTCCGTTCGTGATTTATGGCATTTTTTGTGATATAGGCCCCCCCTATTAACTTCGGACGACGATTACGGTCGAACGATACGCACTATCAAAATTCTGCAGTTCGTGTTTTAATTGGATGGGTCTATAGATCACGTGTACAGATTTGTGTGAGATTTGGACAAAATCTGTAGGAGGAAAAGCAAAAAGTGTGTTTTGGACAAAATTCAAAATGGCGGAAAATCTATCATGGCGGGCCTATATGGGGAGATGCGTCATGACCCAAGGAATCCAGGGGAAAAATATTTTGATTTTACGACCTACGGTTCAAGAGTTATAAGCCAAAACGTAAAGTTATAGCGCCACCATGAGGCCGACCGATACAATTATAAAATTATATTATTATTTTAGTGATAATGTTGAATTTATCCTCCAAGTTTTGTAACTATAGTGCATCAAAATAGGAGCTCTGGGGTGCCGGAGTTGTCTGATCGCTTTTACTCTGAAAGCCATGAACCGGAAACACTTTCCTGTTGACTTGAGTTGACTTGACAAATTGACCTAACATCCCGATCATTTTAATTTATACGATATATGATCCAAAAAGCGTTCATATTTTGCGGGAGAGACGGATGAGGAGCAGAAATGAAGCGCCAGCATATCGATCCATTCATCACCACGGAGAGCACCCTGGATTAGGAGATTCGAGTCATTCTTTCCGCCGCGCTAACATGCGAGTCAATGACAAGCTAATAATTGCACAGAGCGTTAGCATACGGCAAGCGAAAAGCGAAATGCCAAAAAAAAAAAAAAGGAAAATTTCTGAATATTCTTATCTCGCCCGTATCACTAGGACGTCGCTAGTCACTATAAAGAGTGGTGCATGTTTAAAGTGTCTGTCCACAGGTTGGCGGAGGGTGTGTAGAGCCCAGGATCACATTAGAAAATCGACACAGGGGTGGAAAATGGGTTACAAAATTGTGGGATAAAAAAAAAGAAAAAGAAAAATCACAAGAAATGGTTGCTAGACCAGTGTCCTTCTCTCCCTCAGTTGAGGCATCATCCACATTTAAAAGAGGAGGACGAAAAAAAGAAATAAAGAAAAAAGCACATTCCTGAGAACTGGGCTCCATAACCAAGAGGCTATAAGTCACAGTTACAGCGCCATTTCATTGTCCCCCGGAGATGCGGTTGGAAGATATGGCCACTGAAGAACATCCCACATGTCCAATCACTCACACCTACAGCCAACATATCATCACGGTTGGGCAGAAACCTTGTATCTCCATATTTCATTTTATTTTGTTTTTGGTTTTATGAACAAATTAATTATATTAATATTACTTTGTCATACGAGAGTGTCACACCAACGAAGCAAAAATAGTTCTTGTGGTATCGGCTATTTTAGTCTGTGAATTGAGAATTAAGGAAAAAATAGCTTTTAACTAAATAATAACTATAAATACTGGATCCATTGGAACACAGGTTCCAGGAAATCAAACGCTTCTGGACATACACGTTTCTCACCCAACAGTGGCGATATAGAGCAGAGAACCATGCATGCAGCTCCCCTCTCTCCCAGCATGTTGTTGTCTGTGCTAAATGCCATGCGGCCACGTTGATCAATGCCCCCCATCAGTGTGTTCCTGCCAGGCAGACACTGCCTGCCAAACACCACAAAGACACCGTTCATCACACTGGAGGTTTCCTTTCCATCTTTACACTCCCTGTATGTCAAAGAATTGATTTAGAAAACATGTTGGTTTATGAAGCATTGAATGGTTTAGGACCAAAATTCATCTCTGATCTTGCAATATCACAGATATCGCACAAGAGCTCTTTGTTTTGTCTTTGTTACTGAATTAAAATGCCCCAACATACTGTGTTCGTTTTGCCTATTTTGTTTTATGTGAAGCACATTGCATTGTCTTTTTATTGAAATGTGCTTTGCACATAAACTTGCCTTGCCTTGTCATGCACAGTTTAACTGAGTGTACAACCTGCTTTAACAGTCAGAAGGACATGCACTCCGTTTACATACACATGTGTTCATGTACCGGTATATGCATTTATGTCACTAAACTCAAAATCAATCAATCAAAAGAAACAGGCTCCATGTGTATTTGATGTTGGTACAGTATATGCACATTGGAATCAAACCGCAAAATACTATTTATATTTCCCATCTGGTGTGAACCAACACCAACCACTCACAAATATGACAGGCACGTTTGTGAAGAGATGGTATCCTGTTCAGTGTAGGCGTACCATTTCTAAAATTCCTCCCAGGCTTCAGCTCATCCTTTGGAAGGGAAAGACAATCACACATGTGTGCAACCATGCACTCATGCATGCACGCACGCTCTCACACACTCCACTCTGTACATAGTGTTTTATATTGTGTGATGATATTGAATTTTGTGTCATGTTGAATTTTTCATGCCATGTTTATGCATTGAATAGGACCCGAATGGAAACAAGACCAAATTTCTGTCTAATAAGTATCTATTTATCTAACTATAAATGTCTCTGTCTGTCTGTCTGTGTGTGTACTGTTGTAATCCACGTAACTCGAGAACCGTTTGCCCCACCGACTTCAAATTCGACACACGCGTTCCACACCACCACAGGGAGTGCAGTGCCTGGTGCACCACGTCTCTGTATGTGTGTAATGGACGTAACTCGAGAACCATTAGCCCAACCGACTTCAAATTCGACACACACATTCCACACCCCTACAGGGAGTGCAGTGCCCGGTGTCGAGTCGGTCAGACCCACGGTTGTCCAGAACCGCCACAAAACGCCTCTGCCCGGGCTCTGGACCCCTGCCCGGGGTCCATATATGGAGCTGGCATGTTCTGACATCACAACACTCCATATCTGGGGCATGCCTGACACAGAACTCCATAAGCTGGCATGTTCTGACATCACAACACTCCATATTTGGGCATGCCTGACACAGAACTCCATATATTCCCATATATGGAGTAAAAGGGAAACAGACGGGTGGAACGGGTACTCTGAATTTCCGGTTGTCCAGAACCAGCACAAGAGACTCATTTGGCATGCTTGACAAAGAACTCCATATATGGGCATAAAAGGGACACATACCTAATAACTGGGTGGGGCATGCATTTCCGGCTGTCCAGAACCAGCACAAAAGCCTGGACCTGATCACCCCTATATCTTCATATGGATCCGGCATGTTCTGACATCACAACATGGGCACCGCTCTAGTTCAATCAATCAATCAATCAATCAATCAATCACATGTACATATTTTCAGTGTGACATTTAATGGATTAATAACTTTAACCGTGGTCTCTATTATGGAAAGCCATTGAGTCAAAAGTCTTCAAATGTATAAAAACAAAATGGATATCTACAAGCAAAAATAGCTGATCTAGGCGATGTGAGCTTGTAGATCGGGTATACATTGGATTAGTTAGACTGTAGCTGGACTTTTATATTTATGCATTTATATACATTTATACACAAATAGCATACAAAAATATTAACTGGTCTGACCCATGCAGTCCAAAACCCTAATTTATTAGGCTTAAACCTAACATTGAAGATTGAAGATTAGGGTTAGGGTTGGACCAATGGATTTAAGAATAAAATAGCATTGCATGTCACTGACTTTCCTCACACTGTTGATTCTTGGACTTTGTGTTGTCGCTGAAGACTACAGAAGAAGATACAAAACATTTTTACATCTTGACTCTGCAGGAGGCTTACTGTTTGTTTATAACCTAACCATTTTATTCCTCTTTTTGAGCCCTACTATACACATGTTTAATGTTTGACTTTAGTTCAAAGTTTGTTTTGTAAATGCACCGAACAATGAAGGGAAAACTTACGTCATATTATGTAGTTTACGTCATTTTGTATGTTTGTGTTGGCACCATTTGTTTTATATCACCATTACATCACCTAATCAACATGAGATAGACTTTAATATATTAGCGCCCCTCACTTCACACAGGTGTGATTTTTTTCAGTTTTTGTTTTATACTTCCATTTCATAACGAACGCAATGGGGGCCCTGTGCAGGCTGAAACCGTGTCCAAATTTGGAGGTAAACATCATAGATAGGTCATAGACGTGACATCATACATGACGTGTGGTGATTGTTGATTGGTTGGTTGGTGGGGAAAAGGACTTAGCTGAAAATGCAGCGAAGCCATTTCAGGTTGTGGCAGCGAGAAGACAAGGTCCGTTCTCTCGCTTTGACAGAGCCCTCCCCTGTAAAAGTTGAGGACCCGAGCCCAGGCTTTGTTGACCTGACGAACCCTGCAAAGATGTCGCTGGAATCCGCCATGAAGCAGACGAATCAGCAGCAAGAGAACAGCGGAGGAGAGGCTTGCATCAGCCGGGAGGGTACCATGGCCAAAGCCCAGCAGAAGAAAAAAATCCAGTTTGTTGACAAGAAACAGGAGTTTGACAAATGCCCAACAAAGATGGGGCACCGCTCGATGGGTCGCTCTGTCTCTCAGTCCTCTACTGACAGCTACGGCTCGTTGGGCTCGGACACGGAGAGCTCGGACAACGAGACGTCTCCACGAGACCGACAGCAGCAGAACTCCAAGGGGAACGGAGACTTCTGCATCAAGGACATCGAACAGGCCAACTTTGGGCGCAGGGAGATCGAAATCGCCGAGCAGGAGATGCCGGCCCTGATGGCCCTGAGGAAACGATCCCTGGACGAGAAGCCCCTGGCCGGGGCCAAGGTGGTGGGCTGCATCCACATCACCGCGCAGACAGCCGTGTTGATGGAGACTTTGTCTGCGTTGGGGGCTCAGTGCAGGTGGGCCGCCTGTAACATCCACTCCACCCAGAACGAGGTGGCGGCAGCCCTCGCCGAGGGAGGTTTCAGTGTGTTTGCGTGGAAGGGGGAGTCAGAGGACGACTTCTGGTGGTGCATCGACCGCTGCGTTGACCCGGAGGGCTGGCTGCCCAACATCATCCTGGACGACGGTGGAGACCTGACTCACTGGATTTATAAGAAATACCCCGACGTCTTCAATAACGTTAAAGGCATCATAGAGGAGAGTGTCACCGGGGTGCACAGGTTGTACCAGCTGTCCAAGGCGGGTAAACTGTGTGTTCCGGCGATGAACGTCAGCGACTCGGTGACCAAGCAGAGGTTTGACAACCTTTACTGCTGTAGAGAGTCCATCCTGGACGGGCTGAAGAGAACGACCGATGTAATGTTCGGAGGCAAACGCGTGGTGGTGTGCGGCTATGGAGAGGTGGGGAAGGGCTGCTGTGCCGTCCTCAAGGCCATGGGCGCCGTGGTCTACGTCACCGAGATCGATCCCATCTGCGCCCTGCAGGCCTCCATGGACGGCTTTCCGGCGGTGACGCTGAGCGAAGTCGTCCGACAGGTGGACATCGTCATCACCTGCACGGGCAACAAGAACGTGGTGGCCAGGGACCACCTGGACCGCATGAAGAGCGGCTGCATCGTCTGCAACATGGGCCACTCCAACACCGAGATTGACGTGGACAGTCTGAGAAGCCCAGAGCTGACCTGGGAGAGGGTCCGCTCACATGTGGACCACGTCATCTGGCCAGACGGCAAGAGGATCGTCCTGCTGGCCGAGGGTCGTCTGCTGAACCTCAGCTGCTCCGCCGTGCCCACGTTCGTTATGTCCATCAGCACCACCACCCTGGCCCTGGCGCTGATGGAGCTGCACAACGCCCCTGAAGGACGTTACAAGCAGGATGTCTACCTGCTGCCTAAGAAGATGGATGAGTATGTGGCCAGTCTCCATCTGTCCGCATTCGATGCTCATCTCACAGAGCTGACAGACGAGCAGGCCAAGTACCTGGGCTTAAACAGGAACGGGCCCTTCAAGCCAAACTACTACAGGTATTAACTGGAAGGGTGGGGCATTCTTTTTATTGCGATAAGATGACAATTTCTTGCGGTGGGGGAGAAGGTCAGCCGAGAGGGACAGGGGTTTCTTTTATTGGATTTGTGTTTTTGTTTTTCACAGATTCAATATATTTTTTAAATGTTCGTTTTTGTGTGGTGTATTTATTAATTTTTTGTTTGTTTTATATATTTTGAAATGTATTTAAAGGAAAGCCCCTTGAGATGCATCATCTCGTTTTAGAGGGGGTCCTTGGGCTCTCCAATCCACTCAAAACACTACATCAAAGACCAGTAGTTTTACTCACCCAGTTCCTTGTTTATTATTACTTTATGTTAATTCATACACTTCATTCTTACTGGTCAGGGATGGCTTACATTTGGCGTGGGACATTGTCTGCTTTCCATTTCTGCAAAGCTACAGTCAAAGGTCCATATATGGGCATTCCCAGACCTGTTATTTAAGCGCGACATCGCCCTTTAGGTTGCTTCTCGCCCTCAGGGCGTCTTACTGGTTTAAATGTTCTATGACGATTCTAAATGTAACTAGAAATGCACTCTGTCGAGGTGCCAACTTGCGCCTTGCACAAGTAGGCCAGACATGGCCTACTTATTGACCCGTTATTGACCTTATACCAACCTTGAAACGTACCTTAGTTATGTCACCATCAACTACCAATAAGGGACCACCATTTGGGGACTGCCCATAGATCCCAAGTCCCGTTAGTCTGAACATGCATTAAGGTTGGTGAACATGCATTAAGGTTGGCGAACATGCGCTGCTCCCGTTTTTGCGGTTATGTTTTGGTTAGGGTTAGAGATAGGGTTAGTAATGGTCGAACTGGCCCAGGCCGTAGCGTAACGGTCTGGGCACCGGACTGGTAATCCAGTCGCAGTGTGCCGCGGGTTCGACTCCCGGACCCGACACGGCCTTTACTGCATGTCATCCCCCCATCTCTCTCCCGTTTCCTGTCAGCCTACTGTCTGTCCCTTCAAAAATCAATAAAAGGCGTAAGCCGCAAAAAGATATCTTAAAAAAAAAAAAAAAAAGTAATGGTCGAACTAATGGGAGGTCGAACCAATG
Source organism: Protomyctophum parallelum (assembly GCF_964188405.1). Classification (NCBI taxonomy): domain Eukaryota; kingdom Metazoa; phylum Chordata; class Actinopteri; order Myctophiformes; family Myctophidae; genus Protomyctophum; species Protomyctophum parallelum. The sequence goes on along the minus strand of NC_139698.1, from coordinate 30,122,419 downwards.
ACATGTTCTATTCTTACCCCGACATACTGTACATACAGTACATACTGTACACACATACATACAGTACACGCACGCACATACACACACACATACCCAGCCGATCACCAAACGTACCTTAGTTATGCCAACACGGACAACGGACAACACCGACATACGCAGCCGATTACAGTACTTGCTTGCTCTCCTTGTGCAAGTAATAAAGTACTTAAAACAGGCTCACAGGCCATGTGGCTCCCCAGATTCAGATTCAGATCCAGATTCTTTTTTAAGTGTAGGCCTACAGAAAGTGTTAAAATGTATTTTTATGTGGCCACACCTACCAGTTCATTAAGTATGCCTGTTTTTCAGAGGGGTGGTGACCTGAACTGAAGCCGCACCCACAGCTGTTGTTGTATGACCACGTATATATATAAGGGGGAGGGGTTATGAGAGGGGATGATATTGTGATGTCACAATATGTGTATTTCAATTGGGCCTTTTGACTCAAAGGCTTTCAGCTTTCAGGAAGAAGCCAAAAACACACAGGGAAGACATAATATTACAAATAATAAAGTAAAAAAATTACATCTAACACACCTGAGGGTCTATTAGAGTAATGGTAACTCCATATAGACACATACAAAACGTAAGAAGTACAAAAATAACAGCACTCCATCTTTAAAACACATTTCCCGCCAGGCTGTCTTTATAATGCCAATTGGTCCTGCCAATGTTAAATCCCCTACTTTTAGAAATGTATAGAATAATCTCTGGTGGGGCTCCAATGACACGGAATATTTCAAAAGGAGGATTATCATGTCTGCTTTCATGGAAAAAAAAACTGAGTCGATTACTATATTCTGTTATGTAGATATCAACACTTGAGTACATGGTGGTTTTTGTGTCCGAAATTATACATTTGAGTTATAGCCAATTGAAGTTTCAAACTGAATTTCAGTTGTGTTATCCTATTGCAAAATAAACATGCAATATCTCAAATTAAAGATAATGCTGTCTACTTTCATGTGGAAAAAAGATCACTATTCCATTATGTTCCACTATGCAAATATTAGGCTCTGAATGCAGCATGGTATTTGAATGAGGGCCGGAATGAGTGACACCAATATATCTTTGACAGCTTATAGCTTCACAATGGTAAATGCTACAAACTCATGCTTTCTTTTGTATTCAAGTAAACATCCGAATCTTTCATTTGATATATGGTGTGTTCACATAGTCCCAGCAGATGATGTTCTGTGGATGCAAAGCTCTGGACAACACTATTTTGAGTAATAGCGATTTTCCATTTCAGTTAGCGTCTAACTGAATTTCAGTTGTGTTATACTATTGCAAAATAACTATGCCATATCTCAAATTAAAGATAATTTTGTCTACTTTCATGTGGAAAAAGAACACTATTCCATTATGTTCCACTATGTACATATGAGGCTCTGAATGCAGCATGGTAAAAAAAAAAATGAAAAAAATGAAAAGAAAAAAGAAAAAAAAAAAAAAATGAAAAAAATGAAAGGAAAAGAAATGAAAGGAAAAAAAAAAAAAAAAGAATAATAATAATAAAAAATAATAAAATCATAAAAATATTATTGCATGTACTACACTGCCATCTCTTGGCCACACCATGGTGGTGCACTCATCTCATTGCACTGTGGCACTGTGGCCATGAGATGGCAGTGTATTACAACACAATAAAAAATAATAAAATAATAAAAATATTATTGCATGTACTACACTGCCATCTCTTGGCCACACCATGGTGGTGCACTCAACTCATTGCACTGTGGCATTGTGGCCATGAGATGGCAGTGTATTACAACACAATAAAAAATAATAAAATAATAAAAATATTATTGCATGTACTACACTGCCATCTCTTGGCCACACCATGGTGGTGCACTCAACTCATTGCACTGTGGCATTGTGGCCATGAGATGGCAGTGTATTACAACACACATTCACATTGAGCATGCAATCAATTCAATTCAATTCAAAGGGCTTTATTGGCATGAGAAAACATACGTTTACATTGCCAAAGTAGAAAGAACAATACAACAATACAGCAATACAATCAAAACAAAAATTATGTACTTTGTCAGAATCTTCAATAGATCAAATTATATGTACCAAGGTCACTCGATGCAGGTATAGTGCAGGAATATACACAATGATTAGTCTTTATGTGGTTGTGTTCCATTTGATATCCTTCTCCTATCACAGCAACTCACAAATCTTGCTGCTGTGTTTGCACATTGTTGTACTTCGCCCAGCAGATATGGGATTTTTTGTCATTGGTCATGTTTTCAAAATCTCTGTGTGTGGTTGTAATCTGGCATCTCATGGCCACACCATGGTGGTGCACTCATTATTGCACTGTGGCCATGATATGATATGATATATGGCAGTGTCATGACACACACACACACACACACACACACACACACACACACACACACACACACACACACACACACACACACACACACACTTACAGATGGAACGCGCACTAACACGTGATACTTATCAGAGACGTGTAAAACACCTCTAAAAGACGTCTCACTATTTCATGTTTCATGTTGCTTGTTTCTCTCAACTGGCAACACCAGTCAAATAAAAATCTTCAAAATACGTAAACAATGGAATCGTAATACTAATTTAGAAACATAATACAACTTTGAATCACTTCATTTGGATAGTGGTTACTTACATTATATAATATTTACGTTTCTAATGACAATAAAGCCATTAGATTGCATATTATATGCAGTTTGTCATGAACCTGGATTGCTTGTTTCTCTCACATGCCCTGGCAACACCGGACGGACATTCTGATCTGCCATTCTGCCCGGCTACTATGCCATTGTTGGAAAGGTTTAACCAATCGGTTAGCTCGTTGGCAACACAGGACATTCTGATCTGCCCGGCTACCATACCATTGTTGGAAAGGTTTAACCAATCGGTACTTAGCTTGCTGATGCGCGAGAATTGGATATTTTTATTCTGATCAATCGTATGATGACAAATTGGACAATATCGAGGGAAATACGTTTTATTTGCATTGTGCAGTGGACCGAGGACGCGGGCAATCCGGGCATGCATTGCACGCAAAGAAGAAAGCACGAGAATTGGATAGTTTTTTTCCGATGAATCGTTTGATGACAAATTGGACACTATCGAGGGAAATGAGTTTTTTTGCATTGTGCAGTGGACCGAGGACATACGTTTTATTTGCACGATGGACAGTGGATTTCCGTTATTCGGAACGCTTGTCACGCATCCACAGGTAAGCAACACACATTGCTACTTGTTGCTCAACTCGATGGAGTTTATTTGCTCGCTCAGGACGGGTCCTGTGTGTGTGTGTGTGTGTGTGGTGTGTGTGTGTGTGTGTGTGTGTGTGTGTGTGTGTGTGTGTGTGTGTGTGTGTGTGAAATGAAGATCGGTCTTGGTTTGGGTTGAAATAGGACACCACGCGTTCATGCTTTGTTGGGAATTGGGAAGCTGTCGCTTCTGTGTGTGTGTGTGTGTGTGTGTGTGTGTGTGTGCGCTAAGTGCTTTGTTTCTTTGAGACACCCGGTGAGAGCCGTGTGTGGATCCATGCCGCTGGCAACAGTGTGTGTGTGTGTGTGTGTGTGTGTGTGTTCAGAGGGAGCCGGCTTCGACGTTTTAACGCATCGCATCGCTTCTCCTCTCCTCTCTTCTCCGACTATAGCCTAAATATACTATTTATATAAACTAAAATTGAAAACTAACTAACTAAAGCTAAACTGTAATTACCCAATAACTACCTAAGACTAAATAAAACGCTAAATAACTGTCAATATATATTTTCACCGGTCTTTTCCGGTGTGCGCTCTTTCTCTCTTCTCTCTGCAGCTGTTAGTTGCTGTCATGTCAGTGTTGTCTTTGCACTCGATTCAATAGGTTACTCAAGCTAATTTGTGCATGGTGTTTTTGTTTTTCGTGCTGTGGCCACGTCTTTCAACTTAGCGACATGGGGTTTAAAGCGATTAGTGCGTAAACGATTAAATTAACATATAACGGGGGGACCCCAATAGAACGAAAAAGTCGTTCTCGGCATGGGGGGGGAATTTACGTTTCTGTAAATTCTGTCGTTCGCGGCGGGGGGTGGGTTAAGCAAAAGAAACAGGACTTTAACAGGACTTTAGAATACAACAGAAGAGGGGCGTCACAAAGTTGTGATAGTTTAGGTCTGTTATGGAGTCCATAGCCTTAATGCAGTGGTTCTCAAAGTGGGGTCCATACACCCAGCTAAATGTCCGATAGTGAGGAGATAAATGGACGCTGTAACTCTGAGAGTGTACAAATAACAAAATGGTTCCTTTTTTACACTCTCAGACTATCCTTGAAATGTAAAGGGTTTGAGAACCACTGGTAAAGGTCACAGACCAACAAACAATGTCACCCCCAGGTTGCATACCATCTGTATACAGGAAGCTTATATACATCTGCAAATATGGAGATCCCTTACATTTGTCGGCTATTTTCAAAATAATGTTGACATTCTTTTTTCTTTGCAGGTATAGGGCTACAGATTAGGGGTAACTTCTGATAATTACATACTATTATTATCTAAACAACAATATCTTTATTTTTTATTTATTTTTACTAAATGTAAATGTTTAGCATTCACAACCACATCTATTTGCAATGCTGCTATGGAAGCCTCTCTGTACAAGCTTAAATGACGTGTATGTTGAGGATACACAACATACACAGCATAATTCGCCTTTTCCACATTATTTGAATGCCAAGCATTTAAAAGTGTGTGTTTTCCTGTGTTTAAACCTACGGGACACACATCAATAAGTGCTCAAATCTCCACCATCATGCAGCAGTGATGCAACGGAGCACATATAGGGGTGTTTCATCTGGTCAGTTAGCCCTGCTGGCTCAGTTCACAGGATGAGCAGCTAGCGCATGGATCAAATAATCAGTCCATTTATTGCAGCCTTATGTCTCGTTCCGTCGCAGTCGTGTGTGTGTGAATGTGTGATGGTGGATGCCCGTGTAGGGTGACATTATGTTTTATACACAATTCAAAATGTAGGCATTTAGCAGATGCTCTTTGCAGGCATAGCGACTTACAGTAAGCAAGGTAATCACACACATAAAATGCAGAGAGACCGTGTAGTGGAGGTAAAGAATAGGTTAAAAAACATTGTGGCCAAGAAAATAAACCTAAGTAACAAAAACATGAGAACGAGTATAGGATGTCTGCATGGCAGTCTTCACTGAATGGGGAACAGGGAGAGTGAAGTGCTAGGTGTTTGCTGATCTGAGTGAGATGGACTCCATTAGTGGGTGGTCCTACCTGGGCCCAGCCACTAACTAACTAACTAACTAACTAACTAACTAACTAACTAACTAAATAAATAATGTGATTGCAATCACTCCATTCAATTTGGCAAAAATATGGCAGTGGGTGTATTATCATTCATCTTTTCCTATTTGGATCTGTAGCCACTGGCACTGCCTAGTTTGTCCATCTGCACCTGCATAGATTGATTGGTCATGCCTGCCTGTTGCCTGCTTGTTCCAAATCACACAAATCAATGAGAAGCCTCTCTGAGAGTATCCTAAATGTTAGCCTCACAATGTCAAATGTCTATTTCAAAGTTTTTGGAAAGAAAGGAAGTCAGCAGTCCCTAGAGGAGCTAGCCGTACAACAGTTGGACTTCAGCTTTACTGGGCAACTCCACAACAGTGTCCGCCCTTGATTATGGATTAGGCCTACTACATGATTGAAGACATCAAAAGTAATAATTGAATTGTATTTTTTGCTGAATGGATTTTCATTGATTGTGCCAATGTTGTCTGCTGCTATATGCTATGGGGTGCCATCTTGCTAATTTGTAATTTGGAAGTGAGTTGAAAGAAACTAGCTGTTGTTACACTCTTCAATACTCAACACTACTACTTATACTTCAATAATAGTAGGCTGCCTGGGAAAGTGTCCATGTTGTTGTTGTATGGTTGTTGAGTAGCCCTAGAATGTCTCCTGTTGTTACATACAGTTTGTACAGTATTCCACATACAGTAGCCATAGAACACCCTGGTTAATTTCTGCACGGCATAAATGTGATAAATGCTCTGTGTGTACTAACCCATTAAATATTTCCAAAGAAGTGGTGTGAAATATTATCCTATAGTTTCATATACATGTGAAACAAAACATTTAGTCAATTATCTCCACATTTTCACGAGATGCACACGGACGTCTTTCTCTCCGGGCAAAGGGGCCCGGAATGACAGCTGGACTTCCTCTGATCACTACAAACGTCATCACCAATTGACCAGGGAAGCACAAATGTTTGGGACACACAATTGGCAGGTGCCTTGCGATAGATGCTGGGTAATTAATCACACCACTTGCCAATTGTGTGACCCAAACTTTTGTGTTTCCCTGGTCAATTGGTCCCTTTGCCCGGAGAGAAAGACGTCCGTGTGCATCTCGTGAAAAAGTGGAGATAATTGACTAAACACACGTTTTGTGCCAGAACTTTCACATGGATATGAAACTAGAGGACAATATTTCACTCCAGGTCTTTGGAATTGTTTAATGGGTGAGTACAAACGGTGCATTTATCACATTTAGGCTGTGCGAAATTCAATTCAACCAGGAGCGGACGGAAGGGTTCTATGCCTGTGATACATGAGAATTTACGAAGTATATGAATGATCGACGAAGGTGTGATTTTTTTCTTTTTTAGAGTTTACATTTGGGAATGTGATGGGATGAAATTAATTGTAGCAGCCTGACATTACACATGTCACCAGACCTAAGACTCCAGACCTAAGACACCAGACTCAATATTTTTAGGAAATTGAAGGCAAAAATTTGTATTAATTAATAAAAAATAGTATTAATTAATTAATGCCAACATTTTGTTTTCTCATGTGTACCTAGGCAGATTTTCACAGGCCATGGTAATAATTAATTCCTGCATACGCCACGGTTGTAGGATTGAATCAGGCCGGCCTCGAATGTATGGGGCTGCCATGCCTTCGGTTGCCTTGTAGCTCTCCGTTGCAACTGTGAGCCAATACAGATCCATATATGGGCACAAAAGGGAACAGGCACTCTGACAACGGGTAGAACAGGTATTGTGTAACAGTGTGGGGCATGTGTTCCCTATTTACGTCGTTCCCAACTTGCTCATCGCTGTAAAGCACAAACCTACAGTAGCAGTGACTGCTGCATGTATGTGGGAACAAAGTCCGGCATATAGTTTTGGCCGATATGTCGGCCATCATTTGACATTTGTTATGAGAACATTTATTCTGCAGCTAATTTATCCCACATTCTAACCACTGTTTTTTGGGGGCAGCTCATCACCAGTACCTACAGTGTCTGATCAGTATGCATGCAGAGCACACAAACTCAGTGACCTGTCCTTTGTAATTTTGCCTATACACAACGGACCCACAAGCACCTATTCAAAAATCACAAGCACCTTTCGAAAAATCACAAAATCATCTCAGCGCGGCGCGTTGGGGGTGCAGCTAATCTATTGTAGTGTGTGTTAAGGCCACCAGGCTCTCCTCCAGACCCTTGAGCACCCACCTGAGTGTCATCCACGGCGGCAAAACAAGTGTTGCTCTGCATATCTCAGTGTCTCACAGTGACAACCCTCCTCGTGGGGTCATCCTTCGCTGTGACCTGCCTGGTGTTGTTATTACTGTATTGGCCCCGGGAGGTCTACAGGCGGCGGGGTGAAGGCACATTAGCATTTGTATTTTATATTCCGCACCACGGGCCTCAGCTGCACTTTAATACTGTGTGCTTGTTTAATGGTCCTCGGAGGGATGAGTGTATGTGTTTCTAATGAGCAGAGGACTTCATTATGCAAATGTGAAAAAAGTGTAATCTGTTGAAATGTACGTGAAAGTTAATTGACTGGTTGGATCTATTCAGCAGAAGGAAACTGACGTATGTGTGCGTTTATCTGGTATGAACACACAAATTCCCTTTCACGTCTGTCTGTCTGTCTGTCTGTCTGTCTTGCAGAATCTCACCTGATCAAGGGAGATCCTTTGCTTCTGGTTTACAAATTGATGTACAGTATCAATATTATATGTAGCCACTACTACTGCTGTACATGGAGGGCTACTGACTGTACTACATCAGCAGCACTGATGATGTACTGTACGTGTACAAAGTTATAATCATCACTTCAAGGATGTTCTCTGTGCACTATAAAAACCCAGTCCAAATGTGACTCCTCAAGCTGCAGCGTCTGGCAGCCTTTCACCACAGGGAACATAAAGTCACAGAACTGTGAAGTGTGAACCTCACTGATCTATACTCACGCGTGTAGCTCTGAAGATGGTTTGCCTGCGAAAGTGTCAGCTTTTAAAAGACACATTGAAGGGGTTTCTTTCTTTATTTTATTTATTTACTTATTTTGCTGGCATCAGCCATGTGGAGAGTGAATGTATCCGTTATATTATAGACAAGTCTATTATAGGGGTGCACTAGTTAATCAAACTCAGTTTAATTGACTATTAAAATGTGCGCGTGTGCGTGCGTGCATCCGTCCGTCTATACACAGACAAGCTATCCATCTTCTAGAGGTGAAAAGTTACTAAGTTCATTGGTCACAAAAAAGTGTGTGTGAAATACCACAGAGCATCTATCCTTCTGCTTGACATTTATTTTACAGTTTGCTGTGACCTTTCTGAACTATACACAATGTGTACAGTTGTGTTTCTGAACTTCACAATGTTGTGTACAGTTGTCATTCCTCCAGTATAGCTGCCTGTAGCCACTGGTAACCAGTTCCCTGGCACTGGTACAATAGATCAAACATCAGAGACGCATGACATTACTGTTTGACTACTTTACATTTAAACTCACATTAAATGTATGAGATTATTGTGCCAGCGCAATTACTTTCAACCTGGTTTCACTATTTTTGGGAATGGGAATCCGAGATTGTAAAGACATATTTATTTGACAAGATACCACCAGGCTGAAATTCCAATTGGTCCTCACTCATGGTCATTATAAGATGAATACAAAAATACAGTTTGGAATCTGGTTTGACAATGACCAAACATGCCTACCGATTTGTTCAACTGCATGTTGAACAGCAGGACCATTTAGTTTAGAACTATTAAATACCAGCACGTCATCACGTGCCTCCTTTCACATTGTTTCACAAAACACAGATTGGCCAGACGGTGACAAAACCTTTGTGCAAGTACTGAAATTTTTTGTTAAAGTACTCAATATGCAGTGGGTCCCATTTCCCAGGTTTGTCATGTATAAAAAATCACACCAGTGTGAACCAAGTGGTGCAACTCCCGTCTATTGGTTCTCTGTATCGTTCCAATTTGTATCGTTCCAATTTCTTCTCTGTATCGTTCCAATTTCTTCTCTGTATCGTTCCAATTTGTATCGTTCCAATTTCTTCTCTGTATCGTTCCAATTTCTTCTCTGTATCGTTTGCGTCCAGCAGGTGGCAGCCATGTCACATACTTCTCTCGTTCCAATTTCACGCATGCGCACACCACTCGTGCTCACACAGGTACACACATCACAAACAAACAGGTACACAGGTACATGGACATTGCATGCTGGATGTAGAAGTGGTTGCACCACTTAAAAATCTTTTGAAAATAGCAGATCACTTACTATTTTCAAACTGCCAAAGTATTACAGGGTTGAAGTGGTTAATCTATGTTTTGCAAGTAACTAGTAACTAAAGTTTTCAAATAATTGTAGTGGAGTAAAAAGTACTTGTCACTGAGATGTAGTGGAGTAGAAATAAAAGCATTGGCGTACTTTGCGCCATGCACTGCCTTTGTACTCACGAACAACATACGCAGTGTCAAAATCCACACTGAAGTCTCCTCCATTCTTTCCCTTCTACTTTACAAATCCTCCATTTCGTGTCGATGAGGCGTGACCTTTAAGCACTCTGTCTGAAGGGAGGGGGGGGGGGGGGGGGGGGTAGATGAAAACAGGTTGGAATTTCACCTTGTTACAAAACATCACAAACGGAATGAGAGCCGAAAGGGTGACCTGGAGAAAAAAATAGTGTCCACGTCCATCAGACAGCCGCGGCTGTCGCCCGCATCGAAGGGAACAAACACATTAAATGTAAGGCGGGCATCCGGCTTTGTCATTAGCCTCTGGGTACAGAGGGGCTAGACGGGTGGCATTTGCTCTCTTAACCTCTCTCTTCTCTTGTTGGATCTGTTACCTGTACATTTACTCGGTATAGCCTACTGTACCTAAAGTACACGTTTACTTTACTTGGATATTTCTATTATTTGATAGTTATGCCGCTTACGCGTTAAACTCACAGGCAAATATTGTACTAATTACAATTATTTGAAAGCTTTAGTTACAAGTTTGTACGTTTTAATTGCTAGATGCCCCCAGGACTGCACGTGGCCCCTGGGTGGACAGTGTTTGTGCCAAAGTTGGTGCTGATTGGATCAACAGTGTGCCTGTGGCTCCCTGGGGCCCCTGACGTTGAACGATTGTGATGGCAGATGTCTGTGTGTGTCGAGTTTGGTGCAGATCGGAGCAACCGTGTGCCTCGCAAGTCCGGATGTTATGTTTGTGACCGTGGTCTGGCCTCCCACACCCTACGAAAAATGTATATAGGATTAATACAAAATATACAATACATACAACAACATACATTAAACATTAGGCCTACGCCCTATTTTGTACTTTGCCTATTCACAGTATATATAATTATATATATGTCACTCATTCTTGAGATGAGGGACAAAAGTGGAAAAAACATGTCCCACACATAAGAGCCTTATTTATGTTCAAAATAAATTAATTCATAAAAATAAAAGCACTTGCAAAGTTAAATGTAATACAGTTGTGTATTATTATGCCATTAATTTCATTATAATTGTTTTCATATGCCATCTGAATTAGTTAAAAGCAGGCACTGTACCCAAAAACGCCTGTATTTAGCCTGTCCCCAGCAAGTGGTCACAATTTCAAACTGCTAAAAAAGTGTCTAATACTGTCACAATTAGTGATCGACCGATATGGTTTTTGGCCGATATTTCCGATCACCGATTAGTGGACAAATCAAAAAGCCGATAGCCGATATTATGAGCCGATTATTTAAGTAAAAAAAAAAAGTTTTTACAGTAACATAAATTCCAACACAAGAATTCCTTGAAATGCATTATTGATATTTATCGCTTATAAAAAAGGAAGTGCAAGAAGCACCAACATCGTTTCAGTAACACTTCCATCAAATGCAGCTTTTTTTTTTAATTGCATGTACTGTAGCAGCATATCTGCTTATCTGCGTATCTATGTATGTATCTACCTATATATTTATCTATGAATGCACCAAGTGTGTGTGTGTGTGTGTGTGTGTGTGTGTAATTGTCCAGAACCGCCCCAAAAAGGCCCCTGCCCGGGCTCTAGACCGGGCCCATGCCCAGCATCCATATATGGAGCTGGCCTGTTCTGACCTCACAGCACTCCATATTTGGGCATGCCTGACACAGAAGACAGAACTCCACAAGCTGGCTCCCTATACTCCCTATTTGGGCATGCCTTACAAATAACTCCATATATGGGCATAAAAGGGAGACAGACATAATTACTGGGTGGGGCATTCATTTCCAACTTGCATCGTTCCAAGTATGTCAGTACCCAATGGGCTGTAGAGGCACTACTAGTTTATCAAAATTGGTGATCTACAAGCCCACAACACATTGCAGCATGACATGTTGAGAGCTTGTAGATCTGCTGCCCAAACTCTCCAAAGCCATGTGACCTTGTTTGCCACTTTCAAGATCACTGGCCACTTTTTTAATGCATGTAGAATTTGTTTTTACCATTCATTTCATAGCAATAAAAGACTATGTCTCAAAACACTGGCCAACAATAAAATTATTGGCAACTAATTATAGCCAACATGCAATAATCATATTAGGCTGGTCAGGATGGGGGGAAAAAAACGTTGTCCTTCAGTTGGCTGACGCACACACACACACACGCGCGCACACACACACACACACACACACACACACACACACACGGACACGGACACACGCACACGGACACACACACACGGACACGGACACACGCACACGGACACACACACACACACACACACACACACACGGACACACGGACACGGACACAACAGGCAATCAATAAAACTTGTTACAGCTGTTGTTTAACTTGTTTTGCAGCGTTAGCATGCAGCAGCTAGCTTGGCTAACGTAGTTCTACCACTGCTCTCTGTGACTGTCCTCTCACGTGTGGATTTTATTTTGGTTAATTGAAGATGAAAAAACAGCAAAGCTTTTTATGGTTACAAGGTTAGTAGCCTATAATCCTTTCTCCTCCCTTCAGTGGCCCTCTCTCTGACTCCGTGTGTGTGTGTGTGTGTGTGTGTGTGTGTGTGTGAGAGAGAGAGGAGACGTCAGTCTGTAGAGCGGAGCTAAGCCGTGTCTACTCCTCCGGTGGTGGCGCACTGGGAGTCGACAGACACGCAGCTATACATTTCCTTACAACCGTACTCTACCGGATTTTCAATGAAAGTGGTTGTTTCACCATGTTTGCGCATTTATGAGAAATATAATAATCGGCCGTTTTTTTTCGATTATTTGTTTTTAGCACCGATACCGATATTAATTAAAATCATGAATATCGAAGCCGATAATCGGCCGTGGCCGATTATCGGTCGATCACTAGTCACAATCACATAAATATACATACTAAATTAAAGTAGATTGTCAACAACATAGCAAACAATATACACAGTTAATTTTAATTTATATTTTCCATTAGATATCTCATATCAAATGTGTGTCCCACGTCTCCCGTCAACTCCGTCAGGTTTTTTAAAAGACTTAAATTAATCCGAAAATATTGTCGACAGATTTAGCCTGAAGACTCCTTTTCCAAGTCCCGTTTATATTTGTTGCAACAGTGGAGCACCTGGTCTGACAAGCATTCAATTGTTTGATATTTTAAACAAACAATGTTGATATCAATGAGGTCACAGCTTTTACATGTCAACTCCGTCAGGACATTATTATGATCTTTGTTAAGAATTCCAAAATAATGTTTATTATTTTAGTTTAGGGTTAGGTTTAGCTAACAAATGAAGCAAAAACAAAATGGCTACATTGTACTACAGAGGGTTAAGATGAAAACAAATGACATTTTGTCAACTCCGTCAGACGTCAACTCTGTCAGGTTTTGTGTCTGACGGAGTTGACATGTATCTGACGGAGTTGACAAAAGTGTTCCTAAAACAATAAAATTATAGTTTTTGAATAATGGGACGTATTCTAATTTGGCACACAGTTAGAGCATGCCTTAAGGAACATTTTTGGCTATAGGGCCATCACAGATTTGTCTCGTGGTGACCATGGCAGCCATTTTCCAAAATTGCCGCCACCTGATGTTATTTTACAATAACTCAAGTTCTACACCACCTAGGATCTTGATTCTGGTGACTAAGACTACATTTTCAAGGATGAGGGATACAGTGGTACAATTTAGATTTTCCCTGTGACCATGGCAGCCATTTCTTAAAATGGCCGCCACCTGCTGTTATTTTACAATAACTCAAGTTCTACACCATCTAGGATCTTGATTCTGGTGACTAATCATACATTTTCAAGGATGTGGGATACATTGGTACTATTTAGATTTGTCCTGTGACCATGGCAGCCATTGTTTTTCAAAATGGCCGCCACCTGCTGTTATTTTACAATAACTCAAGTTTTAGACCACCTAGGATCTTGATTCTGGCGACTAATAATACATTTTAAAAGATGAGGAATACAGTGGTACTATTTAGATTTGTCCTGTGACCATGGCAGCCATTGTTTTTCAAAATGACCACCAAACCTGCTGTTATTTTACCAATAACTCAAGTTTTAGACCACCAAGGATCTTGATTCTGGTGACTAATCATTACATTTTCAAGGATGAACTTTCTCTGGGAGGGGTCAGGGCTTATTTCAGGTGCAGGTTGAGTTGCTACTGACAGGACATTAAAAGGAGGTGGGCTTTCTGGCCTTTGACTTGTCCCTTTCAGGTACAGACGCACAGTTTGACTTCACTGGCCACTGCAGTGTGGCGTTGTATCTTGGTGGCCTCCTGCCAGTGTTTCTCCATCCTTCTCATGAGCTCTGTGTTCTGGGGCTCTGTTATAGTCAACTTACATTGTCTTGGCTGGAGATTGCTTTCCTGCAGGGTCCAGCCCAGTCTTGTGCAGATGGCTGCTGGCCCACCTGGAGGCCCCAACCTCACTTGTTCGGTTGGTGTGATTAGGTGGGGTGGTCTTCCCCAATCAGGATGAAGGGTTTGACCCTTTCAAACGGCAGTCTGGCCAAGTGTCTGTATTTAGTTGTGAGGCTAGATACAGGATACGATTGCTCACCCAGCCCCAGGTGACTTGAGGTGAAGGCTCCTTTGATTTGGTAACATTGCTTTGGTTGACATGCTAGGGACACAGAACGACACTGATGCCTTCAGTGTCTGCACATCCTGCCTGATAGTCCTGAAGGCAGATCTTCTGTCTTCAGTCTTTCGCTCACTGTTCACTGCTCACTGTTCACCTCAAGCAGGTCTTCAAGGTGTTTGCCTTTGCACAGGCTATATGGCTAGGACTCGTGCTTCAACCACTCAGAGAACTCCAACATGGTGTTGGTTGCTCCTGGGCCGCAGAGCATTGTGCGGCAGAATTCAGCTCTCATCTCTGGTGGCAGCTTGTTGAGGAGTCGTGCAATATGTGAGCCGCATCTAAGGGCCGATTCATACTCCTATTTTAGAGCCGAATAAAAGTCGGTTCGGCACTGTAGAGCCTACAATTTGACATCATTTGAGGTTCGGGGGGGCGGGTACCGTCCTAAAGTCGGCTCTTCGGTGCTACTGAAATTTTCTGACGAGCCGAAATCATTTCGGCACTACAGCGCCGAAACAGCGGTAAAATAGGAGTATGAATCGGCCCCTAAGTTCTGTGTCTCCCTCTGGGCCTAGGGTAGACACTTGCTATTTTCCGTAACACTAATTGCTGGGGCTGTCCAAACTTGTTGTTTAGGTGTCAATCGGGTCTCTGTTGGTGAAGTCCCGCCTAAACCTACTAACCCCCCGAACGTCACCTCCCGACGCAATCTCAAATCCCTAAACCCCTCCTCCCTCTCATCCTCTATTCTCTCCTCTCTACCCTCCCTGGAGTCATTCCTCTCCCTCTCACCTGACACTGCAACCTCATCCTTCCTCTCCTCTATCTCATCTGCATTCGACCAACACTGTCCGCTCTCATCCAGGCCAGCTCGCTCATGTCCACCGGCTCCCTGGCTATCTGAAACTCTCAGATCTGAACGAACACCTCTAAGGGCAGCCGAAAGAAAGTGGCACAAGTCGAAGCTACCAGATGACCTTTCACACTTTCACTCACTCCTCTCTGCCTTTGCCCACTCACTAACCACTGCTAAAACCTCTTTCTACCACACCAAAATCCAATCCTGTACTTCTAACCCAAGGAAGCTCTTCTCCACTTTCACCTCCCTCCTTAAACCCCCTCCCCCCACTCAACCTTCATCCCTCACTGCTGATGTTTTTGTCAACTACTTCGAGAAGAAGGTTGATGATATCAGCAGCTCCTTTCCTCCCCTCCCACATAAAGTGGCATCTGACTCAACCAACACCAACCCCAACATACCATGCATGTCCTCCTTCTCTCCTCTTTCCCCAGACGAGGTTCTACAACTAGTAACATCCTCTAGACCTACCACTTGTCCTCTTGACCCTGTCCCGTCTCCAATCTTCCAGACCATCGCACCTGATCTGCTCCCCTTCATCACCTCCATCATCAACACCTCAGTAACCTCAGGCTGCGTCCCATCTGCCCTCAAGTCAGCCAGAGTAACACCACTCCTCAAAAAACCAACCCTTGACCCCTCAGATGTCAAGAACTACAGACCGGTATCACTCCTTTCATTTATTTCTAAAACCATTGAACGTGTCGTCTCCAACCAGCTCTCTCTCCATCTCTCACAGAACAACCTGCTGGATCCCAACCAGTCCGGATTCAAGAAGGCCCACTCCACAGAAACTGCCCTGCTGGCAGTCACAGAAGAACTACATGCTGCCCAAGCTGCTTCCCACTCTGCAGTACTGATTCTCCTAGACCTATCAGCAGCATTTGACACAGTGAACCACCAGCTGCTCCTAGACACCCTAGCGGAGCTAGGCATCGGTGGAACGGCACTAAAGTGGTTCTCCTCCTACCTCACCGACCGGACCTACCAGGTTTCCTGGAAAGGTCTGTTATCATCCCCCCGAACCCTCCAAACTGGGGTCCCACAGGGATCTGTACTTGGTCCCCTCCTTTTCTCACTGTACACTAAATCCCTTGGCACTATCATCTCTGCTCACAATATATCCTATCACTGCTACGCCGATGACACACAACTGTTCCTATCCTTCCCCCCCTCTGCCACTCAGGTGGAAGAGCGCATCACTGCATGCCTGGCTGACATCTCACAGTGGATGTCATCCAACCACCTCAAGCTGAACCCAGACAAGACTGAGCTTCTCTTCTTCCCAGCTAAGTCCTGCCCTATGAGGGAGCTAACTATTTCCGTAGACAACGCCCTGGTAACGTCTGTCCCAACAGCCAGGAATCTTGGTGTTGTCCTGGACAGTCAGCTCTCATTCAAAGCTCACATCACAGCTGTCACTCGATCATGTAGGTTCACACTCTATAACATACGACGAATTAGACCGTTCCTCACCCAGGAATCAGCCCAGCTCCTAATCCAGACAACAGTCTTGTCAAAACTCGACTATTGTAACTCCCTCCTTACTGGCCTACCAGCATGTGCACTTAAGCCTCTCCAGCTGATCCAAAATGCAGCAGCTCGCTTGGTCTTCAACCAGCCAAAATTCTCACATGTCTCCCCCCTGCTCCGCTCCCTCCACTGGCTCCCGGTCGCTGCCCGCACAGAATACAAAACTCTGATGCTGGCATTCAAAGCAACCAAAGGTATGGCTCCCCCATATCTTGCAAGTATGATTGAACCCTACAAACCCTCCCGCGCACTCAGATCAGCCAACGCAGGGAAACTGGAAGTACCCTCACTAAAAACGCCGGGACAACGCTCCACACGTCCCAAACTCTTCTCCCTTCTGGCTCCAAAACTGTGGAATGCACTTCCCATTGCAGTCAGAACTGCAGCATCACTCCCAATCTTCCGCCGTAGCCTGAAAACCCACCTTTTCAGACTCCATCATGGCCCATAGCACTTACCCTAACCCCTTAGATAGCATTTCTGTTGGCTTAGATAGCATTTGACACAGACTTATAGCATGTTATGTAGACAGCACTATAATTGTATTGTATATAGTAATAGCACGCCATAGTACATATGTATAGCATAGTAGTAAATATGTATAGTTTATATGTATAGTGTATGTATAGTTTCATTATATAGATATTCCACTGTTACTTTCTTAGCTTACGCATGTTTCATGATAAATGCTTTTATGTGATGTATTCCCATGCTTTTGTTCTTGCTTAAATGTAAGTCGCTCTGGATTAAGAGCGTCTGCTAAATGCCTAAATTGTAAATTGTAAATTGAAGTCGGGTCTAGGTGGTCTAGAAGATGAGTTAGTCAGGGGATATTAATACAATCTGGTAATAAATTCCTTATCAAGAATCTTCTTCACCAATGTGTTTGGAAGGGTGTCTACTAACATATCCCACATTGCTTTATATTCAACCACCCTAGGGGAACTTTTGACAGCTGCTGAAAGTTGGGGTACCATCAACAACCTATATAAGGCAAAATGTTCATTATGCTTTAAGTAGCATGTGACATGTCAAACTAGGGAGTTGTCATGATTCTGAATGCATTCCAAGCATTAGCTATGCACGAAGAACACTCCTTGGGCTGAAAACGGCCATAGCCGTCATCACAAAATGATAACCAATAATAATAAAATAACAGAAAGTTGGCGGCCATTTTGAAAAATGTCTACCATGGTCACAGGACAAATCTAAATAGTACCAATGTATCCCAGATCCTTGAAAATGTATGATTAGTCACCAGAATCAAGATCCTAGGTGGTGTAGAACTTGAGTTATTGTAAAATAACAGCAGGTGGCGGCCATTTTGAAAATGGCTGCCATGGTCACAGGGCCAATATAAATAGTACCACTGTATTCCTCATCCTTGAAAATGTGGGATTAGTCACCAGAATCAAGATCCTAGGTGGTCTAGAACCTAAATCAGTTAAACTTGTCAACTCCGTCAGATGTTCGTCAACTCCGTCAGACGTTCGTCCCGTGATGTTTTTGTTAATTTCCAAAGAAATAGAAAATTCGATGTTAAATCTTTTGTGCTTATGTATTGAAACACCAACTGAAATGATACGTAATGATGATTTTATTTTTATTTTACATGGTTTTCATGTTATAATATTGAAAATAAAGGTTGAAATGATGGATTTGAGAAATTGGATATTTCATAATAGTGTGATATTGGAACAAAACAATATTAAAATAATTATATTACTTAACTTGATTACTGAAAGCCATTATAAGATAACTGAGGACTTTATATTATTGTTGAAATTATCAAATTCAATTAAAAGGGATTTTAGTGTGTCTGACGGAGTTGACATGAATCAGGTATTAAGTGCATAAATGTCCCATTTTAGAAAGAAATGTTATGCAAAAAACCTGTTCCTTCTCAAGATTGGTAGTTGAGACCTGTGTCTACAAATAAATCTATTTGATTTGAATGTATCTTAAATGGGTGATATATATATAGTTTTGTTGATAAAACACATTTACTTTCGTACTGTAAGTAGATTATTTGTTGGGTGGAAACCTCATATGTCCAAAAGGGTTACTTTTCAGGATATTTTTTTTAAATATCAGATCGACAAGCTCAAAACATGTCTCATCACGGCAGGTTTCGAGCTTGTATATCTGTATCTTGATTATGTGTGTGGCGCTCTATATGATTAAGTAGGGCGAAAACACAAAACAGTTTAAATATGAAGATGCAAGGTTTCTGCCTGAAGGCAATGTTGATGCCAATGCATTTGTACTTTTACTCAAGTAAAATGTTGAAAGTAAAACTTCTTCCGCCGCTGGCGAGGACACAGAGTTGTCATTAGCCTGTGGATACAAAGGGGAGTTGGGTGAATTTTTTCTTTCTTTTGTCTCTCTTGCCAGACATTTCATGCCATGTGGGGCCACTGTTCATTTCAGTTTGTTGTTCTCGTGGACCCGGGAGACATTCTTAAGACTTTCATTTCCTGAGTCTGGCGCACGCGGAAAGGTCATGTTGGAGAGCGGTCGTGGTGATAACGTGCGCGGCTAGGTGGGGTGAGCAGAGGGCACGAGGAAATAACAAAACATAGCCTGTAGATATTTGGAACCGGCATATTTATGTTGACGGGTCATTTTCAGTACAGTGTTGATTTTGACAGCACATTTTGATTTAGTTTTAGTTTTAAACATTTGTTTTTGACTCTGCAACCTACGGTTCAAGAGTTAGGCCAACATGTGAAGCGGCCTGTTATAGCGCACCATGAGTCCAATTTGAAACCTTTTGGACAGAGGTTCTCCCTTGGCCTACTGCGAGTGTACGTGCAAAGTTTCACATCCACTAGTCCAGTATGGTGCCGGAGATTAGCTGTTCACAGAGGGACAGACGGATGAAGAAATGGACGGATGGCCCTACATCACGTTTAATAGACTGATCATCTTGTGTCTAACACACCCATGGACACAAGTAAATATCCCTTTATGTTTTGTCTCCTACATTTTGTTTTTAATTACTGTTATTTAAAAACATTAAAACAATACTACATTTGTCATAAACAAATTCAATTATTTTTCTAAACAATTCCCTACATTATGAAATAAATGCTTAATAAATAGTGAAAGATCTACGAGTATCCTAGATCTTGCACTATTTCAGACATTAACAGACATTCAGATGGAGAGTTATTCAAAAAGTGAATTCCTAGTTTGCATGTTCTCCCCGTGTCCCCTAGGGTAGGTACCCTCACAAAAAACATGCAGTAATTCTGCAGAAATCCTGGTCTCTAAACTGCCTCCCCCTGGCCAGCTCTGATGCGCCTGATGATGGGGAAAGGAACTGGTTGGAATAACGTGTTCATTCCACATGCTACAGTACGTCCAACCAGGGAAACTCCCCCCTGTCAGGAGCAACTTGGACACTCATGCATGAAGGAAGCATGAGTTCAAGTCCGTTGCTCTCCCCAGGTTGGTGGAGGGTGTGTAGAGGCCAGGATCACATTAGATAATTGACACAGGGGTGAAAAATGGGTTACAAAATTGTGGGATAAAAAATGAAGAAAAAAAAAGTAAATTCCTAGAGCATTCATGCTGTTTTAAAGATGGCCTCTAACATCTTCCCTGTGCGTATATAGTTGCTGCACCCTAGAGCTCACTGGATCCGTTACGCATTCCTTACTATCATCCCACAACTAAACCCAGGCACCGTTGCCATGGAAGCCCCCCCCCCCCCCCCCCCTCCCCCAAATTAAGTCTCTCTCCTCCTAATATGATTTAAGCCCTATGAACACGACTAGGAGTCTAGGACATTGTCAATGTAGCGAACCAGGCTGGACAAAGAGGTTGAAGGCCGACTGATGATGTGAAGTTTCTTTAATGGATCAACGTGAAAACTAAAAACAAGACACAAACATATAATCAATACAGACAGACATAACCAATAATGTGAGGCATTCATATAAACAATGAAGTTTACAAATAACCAATAAAAAGGTTCATAACAAACCATAATACCATATAAATAAACCAATAAAACAAGATCCCCCAACAACATGACACAAACCAATAACCATAAAAATAACATTCACCTTGTTCCCTCTCCAGCTAGGTGCTAACTTGTTCCAGGGTGTCCCAATGTCACTCAACCATGTCATACTCCAGAAAAGTCACTAAAACCAATGAATCAACAATTAAAATCCGGCAGTTCCATTTCCATTTCATTTGTTTGTTATTTCATTGGTCTGCACTCACTTGATCTGTTTGTTGTGCTGTTCCATTTCATCCTGTGTTGGTGTGGTGAGGTTAGGTTAGGTTGTTGGTGAGTTTTCCATGCTCATGGTTTGGAGCACATGAGTAACAAACATTTCTCTCTGGGTGATGCATGCTGGGCTTTCCTTATCAGACAGTATGACCCTGGTGAGTGAGCAAGCTTCCTGTTTTCCCACATAGCCTTTCAAAATAAAAGCCTTTCATCCATTTCATTCCTGGGTCCGTTACACTCCCACCAAATCATTTAGTGCTTTAAAAACATGTTGCATGAATAAATGATTTTACATGACATTACGTGACCCCATATTCATTTAAAATAATCGGCAGGAATGGGGCCTGCAGTCTTTCTCCCACCTTACGTGGGCCACCCTCATCAAAGAAGGCCTTGAGGGGACATTTTTTGGTTTTGTTTCTTCAATTTCAGCTTTCTCCTGAACCGACTTCTTCTCTTCTGCATCATGAACTGGTGATGAATCATCCTTTCTTTTGTCCTCTAGTTTGGGGGTCTCATCCAATAGTTTGGGGGTCTCATCCAATTGATTCTTGATAGTGGATCCAGCAGTAGACGCATCCAAACTTTCTTTTTCGACTTCCTTTAAATTCTCGTCTGGTTCCTTGTTCGATTCCAACTCATGAAGATCACTGGCACTGTCATTTTCCACTCTAGTGGCTGCGGTTTCGGTTAGAGTTACACTACTGTCAGGATTGGCCATATCCTAGCCGCAATTTGCAACTCTAGATTTTTTTACAATGGGTTGAATCTAGAGTTGCAATCCCCTCCATCCATTTCCTATTAATTATTTTCGGTTTCTGATCTGCTGGTCTTAAATGACGTTAAACTCACCAACATTGCAGCTGTAGTCCAAGCTTGAATTATCCTCTTTCAATCTGCCGAGCTTGTTTTTCATAAAAATCCCCCGTAGACATGTTATGAGTTACTTTCTGTCCAAAATATTCCAAGAGTTCACAATCCGAGCCGCCATATTGTATTTTTGCAACGTGCCGTAAAACAAGATGTGAGGGGGAGTGCTTGTTTAATAGAAGGCTGTGCGTGATGGGGCGTCACACTGCGTCTGCCTCTTCTTTGGGTGTCTTACCTGCGCAGGTAAGATTCTATTAAACAAGCGCTCCCCCTCACATCTTGTTTTACGGCACGTTGCAAAAATACAATATGGCGGCTCGGATTGTGAACTCTTGGAATATTTTGGACAGAAAGTAACTCATAAGTTGTCTACGGTGGATTTTTATGAAAAACAAGCTCGGCAGATTGAAAGAGGATAATTCAAGCTTGGACTACAGCTGCAATGTTGGTGAGTTTAACGTCATTTAAGACCAGCAGATCAGAAACCGAAAATAATGAATAGGAAATGGATGGAGGGGATTGCAACTCTAGATTCAACCCATTGTAAAAAAATCTAGAGTTGCAAATTGCGGCTAGCCATATCCATGGTCTCACTGTTGTTTCCTACTCGAGTGGCTGCAGTTTCAGTTAGAGTTGCACTACTGTCAGGATTGGCCTTAATATCCGTGGTCTCACTGTCGTTTCCCACACAAGTGACTGCAGCTTCGGTTAGAGTTGAAGGTGCACTACTGTCAGGATTGGCCTTATCCATGGTCTCCCTGTCGTTTCCTACTCCAGTGGCTGTGGTTTCGTGAATACCTTCATTCATTATGTTGAGGAAAGCAATATCATCTTGGGATACTGTTTTGCCATCTGCATCACCGTCCTTAAAGTCAGACTCTAACATGCGTATAGCATCAGCAGGGGTGATTGGGGGTAGCTCTTTGGTGATGACTCTGTGACACATACTTATGGGGTTTGAAAAATGGGGACGTGGCAAGGAGCATCCTACAATACTCCACCCCAGATCAGTTTTAACAGCGAATGGTTCATTTGGTTTTCCCAGAATGACACGTTTAGGTGCGAGTGCTGCTGAACAATTATAGCCTATTAACAGGCCCACATCACAGTCTTTGAGCGATGGCATCTCATCTGCTATCTCCAAGAGATGATTCCACTGCCTCGCCGTTTCACAAGTGGGAATGTGAGACCGATTTGCGGGTATCCAGTCCTTTGTGTAGGCTAGTGGAAGGTCCAAAAAGGTGGTTGAATTATATCCCCTGACTCGGAGGTCTGAGGTCCTTTCACTGTTGATAAGAGTATTACTTCCACTCATGGTATTCAGTTTCAGTTTAACTGGATAAGTTTCTGCTCTCAAAGACTGGCTCAAACCCCTTTCAATGAAAGTTGTATCACTTTGAGTGTCTAGCATGGCATAGGCAAGTTTCTCTATATTTGGTTCCTTCTTCGTCGATACCCATACTGGTACAACCATAGAGGTGTTAGGAGATCCATCCCCGGCCACACTAAACGATGTCACTGCAGTTAAATCGTTAGTATTGTCTTCTGCTGGAGCTGTAATAGGTGCATGTGTATCCCTGCCACGACTGAAATCATGGAGGCAGGTAGGGTGTTTTGCCTTACAGACCTCGCACACATGGGGATAACGACAACGTTTAGAGATATGGCCGGATCTCAGGCATCCGTAACAGAGTCCCCTTTCCCTCACATAGTTATGTCGCTCCTCCAAAGACATTGCCGTAAACCTTAAGCAGCCCTGAAGTTGATGCGTGCCGTCTTGGCAGAGCATGCATGGAGGTTTTGAACTCTTTGGATATTGATAGGTGCCATCCGGGTCAGCTTGAGTATGGAAAACCCTAGCATTGTTCCCCTGTGTTTCTCTGTGATGTATTTTTCCCATGTTGGAATCTGAAGATCTGAGAGCGTGGGAAGATGTTATTGGGTTACATGCAATTTCCGCCTCTAAGCAAACAAAATCAGAGAATGTTTTGAAACTGGGAAAATCCTCGTTATTATGCAGACACTGAGCTACTTGCCGATTCCACATGGAAGCTGTCCATTCGGGTAGCTTTTGAATGAGCCTTTGATTTTCCTCGCAGTCATTCAAAATTTCTAAACCCTTCACGTGAGGCATGGCATCTAGAAAGTCTGCAAATTCCTGCAGTCCTAGGGCATCTCTGTTCTGAATCTTAGGCCATCTTGTAAGTTTCTCTCTGAAGGCTCTCTGAATAGTAAACGGCTGTCCATAGCGCTGTTGTAGTCTGTCCCAGGCTTCACGATAGGCCTCCCCATCGCTCCTATAGAAGGTACCCTCCAGAACCTTACGAGCCGATCCACCCACGTATCTCTTTAGGTAATACAATTTTTCCGCAGGTGAAATGGGCCTATGATCAATCAACGAGCAAAATGAAGCCTTCCATTCAATGAAGCTTATGGGTTCTCCAGTAAATATGAATGGTTCAGGAATGGGAAGTCTGTTTAAAACCATACTGCTTTGAATTGCCTGGGTGACAGAAATGTCAAGGGGTACGTTTGGTGTAATGATGTCTGAGTGCTGGATTTCCTTTGAGATGGCAGACTCTCCTATATTGGTGTTAGGATAGCTGTTGTCCCGAATGGCAGCCTCCTCTTGTATTGCCTGATCATAAATCCTTAGTTTAGCTCGAGCTACCTTGACTCCTCTTGCTGCTTGTAGCTGCTCGAGTTCTCCCTTCTTTTTCTGCTCTTCCACTCCTCTTGCTGCTTTTAGCTGCTCGAGTTCTTCCTTCTTTTTCTGTTCTTCCACTTGGGCCTCATATTCAGCCTCCTTTCCAGCAAGGTCAGCTGCTGCCTCTAGTCGACTGGCTGCTACAGATGTAGTGCTAGAATGGTGACTAGAATGGTGGCTTCTTCTGGAACTGGCTTGTGACTGAGCACCAAAAATAGAATGGGAGGAGTCACGGTTACGCAGTTCCTGAAGGCGATCATGTTGATTTTCCACATTGATATCATCATCCAGCATTATGTCGTATGCTATTTGCACAAGGTCTTTTGTAATGGATTCACATAAGTCAACCCGCCGCCTCATATCCATATCTGGCGTAACATGATCCCGAATCTCGATGAAGAGCCTTGAGACATTCTCCTTGCTTCTTTCCAATTTGTCAATTAAGAGTTCTATTTCACTTTCCGGAATATTAGATTTTAGATTCATCCTTAATGTACGCACTATGACCTTCCATTGTTCGTACATACTGAGGAATGTTTTGACCTTTTTATCTGTAGTTTCCTTTTGATACGCAAGCATTTTTTCTGTTGGAACTTGTTTACGGTTGCTGCGTCGAGGGCTTATGGTTTCGTCCTGAAGTTTGTCTTGTAAATCCGTCCATCTTTCTTTGAGATCTGCTAGCGTTTGTTCTTTATCATGAATGGCTTCCTTTAATTTTTGTCTTTCCTCTGATTCATTTTCCCTTTGGAGGGCATCTTTCAAGTCCTGCATTTCCTTGTCGACATTTTCCATTTGTTTGTCAAGTTCTTGGTCTAGATCAGACCCATGTACCTCAACACTTATTTCTGGCATTTTGAAAATGTATCACAGAAAATGACCAAAAATGACCACAAATAAAAGGTGAACCCAAGAAAACCTCTGTACCGGATCAAACACTGAATGCACCTTTCATGAACGGCATTACACCTTTGCATAAACGTCAAAAACCCTTAATATCAAACTGTATGGAAACCTTCATAAATACCTTTGCATAAACCTCAAAACCCCACAGTATCAAACTGTATGAAAACCTTCATAAATAATGTCACCACCTTACATAAACATCGAACCATAATTCATAGGCAAGGCCACAAGCACACACGAAGAGCATGACAATGTCCAGTTCACATTCCTCTGTATGAACCTTTATTTTATTTTTCCTGAAGCTGTGTGTAATGTTCAATTATGGATTTGCTGTTGTTGTGTTTGTGTTGAAATGATCAACCATCAGACCACTAACCACTGTGAAGCAGGCTGATGGAGTGAAGTAGGCCGAGTTCTGATGTACAGTTCTCAGAATCTGAGTCTGTGAGGCAGTGTAGATGTCTTGCAGGGGGGGTGGGGGGCCATGTTGGGTCAAGTTTTCACTGTAGCGAACCAGGCTGGACAAAGAGGTTGAAGGCCGACTGATGATGTGAAGTTTCTTTAATGGATCAACGTGAAAACTAAAAACAAGACACAAACATATAATCAATACAGACAGACATAACCAATAATGTGAGGCATTCATATAAACAATGAAGTTTACAAATAACCAATAAAAAGGTTCATAACAAACCATAATACCATATAAATAAACCAATAAAACAAGATCCCCCAACAACATGACACAAACCAATAACCATAAAAATAACATTCACCTTGTTCCCTCTCCAGCTAGGTGCTAACTTGTTCCAGGGTGTCCCAATGTCACTCAACCATGTCATACTCCAGAAAAGTCACTAAAACCAATGAATCAACAATTAAAATCCGGCAGTTCCATTTCCATTTCATTTGTTTGTTATTTCATTGGTCTGCACTCACTTGATCTGTTTGTTGTGCTGTTCCATTTCATCCTGTGTTGGTGTGGTGAGGTTAGGTTAGGTTGTTGGTGAGTTTTCCATGCTCATGGTTTGGAGCACATGAGTAACAAACATTTCTCTCTGGGTGATGCATGCTGGGCTTTCCTTATCAGACAGTATGACCCTGGTGAGTGAGCAAGCTTCCTGTTTTCCCACATAGCCTTTCAAAATAAAAGCCTTTCATCCATTTCATTCCTGGGTCCGTTACAGTCAATACAACAAACATTCCAAAAAAATGCACTAAAAACACATGTAGCCTACTCCAGTACTTTAACTCAATCACCAATTTGACTGTGCTCCCCCGAATCAAGTTTATCTCCTAATATGGTTATAGTTCCTATGAACGGCACATTTCATTAAGGCTCCAAAACCTGTTTAAAGACTTTTTTTCTCCTGCAGGCTGGAACTGCAAGAAGCCCTCAAACCAGCTGTCCTATCTCATTACAGGACACCCTGTGCAATAAACTGCAGTCTGGAGGTTACTTTAAATAAATCAATTAAATAAAATCGTATGCTCTCACTTGAACCCTATAGCTATAGTGTCCGACTCCTTATTCTGGGGTGGACGTTTGGTATGCTACATGGACATGTGGATTCGGCTATTCTGAAGTTGTATAGCTACTGTACTTCTTATACCATCTCTAAGTAAAAAATATAATATGCTCTCATATGAATCGACTATTTTCACCTAATGTTCACACCAGAGTACAGGACGCTTTTTATGGGGTGAACATTAGGCGTAAATTGCGCATCACGTGTTGCAAGCTTGTTGATCGGCTACTTTCAGCATGTTGATCAGCTTCTAGATTGAGTATTTCCGCTGGAGATTTGTGTAGAGGGAAACATATGGCAGTCATGCAGTAGCTTAGTGTGTAGGGAGGCCGTCTGGTAATCAGATGGCCAAGGCCGTCCCGTCGTGTCAAGGTGTCCCTGAGCAAGACGCCTAACTGCTGCTGGAGCACTCGTCCAGACCATGTATACCTGTGGATAGTGCTTAATAGCTTATAGTGCATGCAGGCTGTTGTACAGGTGTATACTAACTGTATACTGTTGCGTCAATATTGATGCTGTTTTTTGTGATGATTTCCTCTATCTGTTGTGTCTTACAGTACCATACATTTTCTTAACTGTAACTGCTGGCTCTGATGTCTGAATTTAACCCCGCGGGGTCAATAAACATGAGCAGCCATCAGCTGGGTGAAGTCGAAACAGAATTTTCCCCCCACAAGATTGTATGGTATCAAAAATATGGCCTAATATAGAGCCCTTTGGGACCTTGATTAACAAAGTATTTAGGCTTTAACCCATTAAAACCAGGAAAGCAGTGTCATTTTAAGGTTTTTGCATTGGCTATTCAAAAATAGCAGATATACAAGCTCACAGCGGGTCAGGTCGTGCCGTGCTGCAAGGTTGTACAGCATCTTCTGCTATGTGCTATTTTTGTTTTTATTTTAAACATCTTGAAAGTGTGAGAATACTATGATTTAGAAGGCATTTTATCAGCCTCAGGACTTACAGTAAGTGGTAAATATAAAGTGTGTAAATAATGCAGCTTTGCCTTTGACTTTGATGTGTGCTGAAGCCACCCGACTATAGACTGCATGTTAAACAGGAGCAGAGCCACGTTGCTTACCTTTTGCTTCAAAAGTGTCATTAGACCAAGTCAATTACACATTTTACAGCAGCTGTGTTTGAAAATACATGCATAATTCACCTCATGCAAAGAAACATAAACTAGTAGTAGCCTTTCCTCATTCACCATGCAAACACTCTGCTCTCTCTCTCTCACTCTCTTTCTCTGTCTCTCTCTCTACCCCCTCTCCCACTGTTGCTGAATAGCTCGTTCCTTGGCTCACACCAACGGATACGAGGAAGAACTCTCAGAGACGGAAAGCCTTAACGATCAAGCACTGCCAACACTCCCACACACTGCACTGAACAAAGCCTTACACACACACACACACACACACACACACACACACACACACACACACACACACACACATGCACACGCGCACGCAGACACACTGAACAATGTTCTTATAGAGTGTGTGCTGCTGCTGTGTATGGAGCACATCATGCAATGCAACGGCTTGTTGGCATCTCAGTAGGCGAACGCAGCACAAGGCAAGGCTCTTATACAAATCACAGTTTCATTACTGAAAGATTAATGTCTAATTTATGATCCGTCACACGTTGGTGTCAGATCGAGAACAACATATATACAAGCTCACAATGCGTGGCATTCGCTTGTAGGTCTGCTATTCTCGGTGCAAGACACCGTCGGGTGACGAAGTATGAAAGGGGCTTTAAGAGAGAGAGAAGAGGAGGAGGATTCCAGTTGAGGTGAGAGGTGTCGGGATTGAGGCTCATTAACACTAGGAAGTCTGAAAAAATTTCACTATTACTCAGTCTGACTATTCCGGCCCAATCGACCGCTCTCCCCCTTTCTCCCCCGCACCACTCGTTCACACCTCTTCAGCTGGAGACGTCATTGTTGCCTACACGCACGCACTTTTCTTTATTTTTCTTCCCTCTCTTATAAATACATTATTATACACCCAATGAAAATGTACACTTCACAGATTATATAGGCATATATTGCAACATAGCCATGGAAGAGTGTCGCGTTGCTGCCTTTTGTTGTTCTTTTTTTCCTTCCAAAAGAGCCAAGATCACGTCTTTTCTTGTGTGTTAGCTTACATGTGCTAATATTATAAGCTAACAACATTAAAAGCCAATGTATTGTAAATGCGGCATGTCCGCGGTAAATTACTTATACAAGTGAGTCGCGTTATATTTACCTAAATTACCAGCCAAAGTACATTCCAAATAAACAATTATTAGCCACGTTATGATGTTATCAGTTTAATTAATAAAAAACATTGCATTTCTTTGTCCCAACTTGCAAGTACATGAACCACGTGACCGGGCTGTTTTCTGCCCCCTCAATGTCGCAACCCAAATATTTTATAAGATGGCTCTCCGCATCATAAGTGCATAATACTTGTTTATTTGGAGTGAACATGACAATGACAAGTAAATAAATATTAACACGACTCCTGTCGATAAGTTATTTAGCCTGGACATTTCCGCATTTAGCTGAAAACGGGCTTAGTAGCCTACTATTATATTTGATTGATTGTGCCAAAGAATCGCGTCGGGTCAAACCGGCCATGCAAACGAAAAAGTTATATAAATATATATAAAGTTATATATTGTCATTTTTATATAGAGGGGGAAACATTATAGGCTACGCGTGTTATCGATGTAATTAATATATATTTGATTGATTGTGCCAAATAATCGCCTAGTTAGCTGTGTTGTGTGTAGTTGTGTGTTCTTTTTTTTTCCTCCACCCCTCTTGTCTTTCAATCATAACTCGCTCATTTTTTGCTCATTTAAAAAAACTCAAAATACCATGTAAACTACGACATTTGGTCTTTCATTTGGTATATAGATCGGTTATGTAGGCCCTATCTACGAAACGGTATCAAGTGAAAAGGAAATGTCGGGAAATCGGTTTATTGTGTAAAAGATTGGATACGTCTTTTCAAATACGGCCGTTAGTACTGTTAATTCAACATCCGGTGAGGAGAGGATACGGATCGTGTATGTATTGTGTATAGAAATCAGCGCATACAGTGGGTGGGCTTTAGACCGGATGTAAGCCTTGCACACTAGCAATAGCAGCAGCATTTGAGAGAGGGAGGAGTAGGGGGAAAAAAATTTGCCTTGCGTGTAGGCAGACTTGCAGATCAGGTCCACGTCGCTTGCAGAAAGAACTGTTCTTTTGACTGACAAAACATTTAGAGGTTCGGGAGGTCTATCTGGTTGGAATTATTTCAAACACTTTTTATTTTGTATCACGCATCGGCAAGCATTCTCGCTTCATGGAAAGTAAATGTCGGTCGAGTCTAACCGAGCATTCAATAATAATAATAATAATAATAATAATAATAACAATGATAATAATCATTGTATTCCTATTCCTATTATCTTATCAAAATAATAAACAAATTCCAAGTTAATTAACCAGCCAAACGTATATGATTTAATTCGTTGGACATGGAATGCAGGCTTGAACAATGCCGTCTCCAGCTGTCGGAGGTGACAGACGAGTGGGGGAGAAAGGGGGACGGCGGTCGATTGTGCCGATATAGTCAGACTGAGTAAGAGATATATGCCTAAAAACATATTTACAAAACGTTTCAAATGGGGAAAAAAACAGAGATGATTTCAATCGAATATTTAGACAAAGTCATGCAAGGGGAACTTTCCCTGGACTCCATGGGCTAAGAAAATAAATGTTGAAATCTCAAATTCGGTCAGAATGGCTGCTCAGACTTCCTAGTGTTAACAACGATTGTTTGCGATGTGGAACTGATGTTAGCAGTGAGAGCAGTCTGCCAAACCAAGGACTTCTTGGAAAGTCTTAATCACTTAAGCCTAGTTTCATACAGTGCTTTGCCATATTGATGACATCCCACTCACAACAACCGTTCATCAACGATGTGATGCATTGTGAGCTTCTAAATTATACTCTGCCAGTTTATTGAAAACAACAGGCCCCGTACCCACATGGCCCAGCATGGGGGATAAGTGACCTGGGAGCCCTTGACACATTTGCATGGGTCGGGATTCGAACCGGGGAGCTTCTATTTCCCAGGTGGCCTCTCTCTACCCATTAGCTATATGGCCAGTGCCAGCCCTTCCTAATAGTCGTTGAGTATGTGCTCACATTGACTTTGCCTGTAGTGAGTAGTGACACACACCGGTTCAGCACCTCTGAACCGACCAACGTCACACTCAACTTGAACTGTTCCTATACCTATGCTGCATTGTCAGAAGGACATTAATGTACAGTCGTTCTCAATTTTCAATATTTAGAAATTTCCCCCATGAGTCTGACAGTGTATACACATGGAACCATTTGGTTCCATTTGTGCACTCTCAGAGTTACACAACTGGCTGTACTGGCCATTTGGAGTCTTTCCAGTGAGCCAACATGCGCAATCGGTAACACCTGTGAAGTAGTCAAAAGAGGGCTGGAAGTAGGAAGTGTTATTTCCAAAATGGCTGCCCAGGCCGGCAGGCAGGCGGGCGGGCGGGCGGCTGGCCGGACAGACGGACGGACGGACGGACGGACGGACGGACGGACGAGCTATTAGAGCAGAGCCAGTATGGCAGCTCGGCTCCACAGAACTTCCGAACTGGAAAACCCATGATCAGTGAGACTTTGATGTGTCTGGGTGCTAATCAATACCTCCCTGAAACCTCTAATCTGTTCTCATCACACACATCCAACACAGAGCACACACAGCACGTACACAACCACAGCACTTCTACAATCCATCTCCCTGCAATGCTTTTAATCAAATGTCTTTGAGTTTCCAGAAGGACATCAATACAGTGTCTTCATGTCATAGATCAAATATCCTTTTTCACAGATGTATCAAATGTTTTGATGCTCGTCAGTGAGTTCTGTAAAACGTTACAAGTGAACCAGTCAGAGTCATATGTGCATAATTTGAATGAATTGAGTTTTAAAGGTATATTCAGTGATTTCACTTAATTCAAATATCACTTATTTTTTTGTTTTGTTGTGATAATCCTCCCTACTATAGAGTGTGCTGGCCATATAAGGAGTTCCTCCCTGTCCCCAGTTAACCCCTGGGGGTCAAAAAACCTTAGGTTTCGTTTTTGACTCTCTATCCTGATTGGACGAAAGGCTGGGTCCCACAGCCAAAAATGAAACCTAAGGTTTTTTGAGTGAAATCACTGAATTTACCTTTAAGGATCCTTGAATGAACTCTATTGGATGAATAATCCCAAGTCACGGAATACATAATTCATCCTTGTAATGAATAATGATACCACTATATTGTAGCACATGAAATGTGCATCGTTGTATATTCACTAGCAGTGTCCATTGAAGGGTAAATGGTGCATTTTATGGTGCTTGCGCATCTAAAGTGCTGTACATTCATCCATTCTACAATAATTTGCATTATTGCGTTCTCTTGTTACTCATGTCGACACTGCACTTCCTCGGGTCCTCAATGCACCTGCCCAGTGTGTGAAGATTGGATGAATGCAAGATATGCAAAGGAAGGACAGACATAGTCTTGAGTATAGTATAGTATACTCAATAGTATTGAGCGATTATCCAAGATTAATCCAGTTTTTTGTATAATGTCATGTTGTTTTCTTTTCTTTTCCCCTTTTTTTTCTGGGAGACAGGGGTACATGTAAGAAGCCTGGCAGGGCTGCTGAGAAAATAATGTTTGCACAGGGTCACAGACCAGCCTGAATCCATTTGACTCAGTTCCTTTCACAGGCAGTAGGGGGAGCCCAAGGGCCAGAAACCAAGTGTAGACACTGATTGCTGCTATTCGTTGCTCTCAACAAAATAATGCCCTACTTTGCAACTTAAGTTACAACAATGTCACGCAAAAGTACTAGCAAAAGGTAGATTGTCTTTCCTATATATTTGAAACATTTTTGAAGGTGAAAGCTAGCCTTCACAAACACTCAATGTCTTGCACTTCCATTCTCACTTATTGAACACAAACTATGTTTTGTTGCAAGAAGTATTATTATTTGGGGGCTTGACTCCAGACTGTGTGTTGTTGTGGGTAAAGCCCTGAACAAAGGTCTGCATGAATATTTCAGTACACACACAGACTTTACATGCTGCATTGCTCTTTAGTTCTCAAACTTTTTGATGTCAAGGACCCCTGAATCAATATGTATTTGGCCACAGACCTCCATCTGAAAATATGTCGTGTCATACAAGATTTATGTAAAAATGTTTCAAAACATATTCCAAATGACTCCACATTTAGTTTTTTAGGTTACAGGATCCTAACTGTGACAAACGTATACGTAGTCTACCATAAAATAAATACATTTAATGAAATACAATACAGTTTATTCTATTGTGATTTTCATGTCATTCTGTTATCATCATCAACCTGTGTCCTTACAATAGAGTCCATGAAACCAGAGAGAGAGAGGGGGCAGGCACAGACAGACAGACAGACGGAGACTGGTGTGCGTATCGCATTGGACATTTGAGTGTCGTGCTCTGAGCTGCTCTCTAAATATCTATGGATGTCTGTCTGATATCAAAGTGGTCACAGAGCCATGGAGCGCTATAGTCACACCATATGTGTACTGCACTAATACTCTCACAATCGAGAACCGTACATATTGCATAACTGTTAGGGCATGCGTTGCCAGTGGGCATGTATGGGCTCTTCTGTTCCCAGCGGGCATGTACAGTATAGGCCTACTGTTCCAAGTGGGCAGATCGCCTGAGCTGACTTACTGCAAATAATAAAACCTGCCAGCCAGGGGTGTCATACAATGGACCCCCACATTAGTCTGCCACTATGTGGGCTGTTTTTATAAATGTCTCTATCCAAAACATTTACGTGTCAGGACAAAAATAACCTAGAATAGCCGATGTACAAGCTCGCCACGTGTTGCGATCTGACGTGCTGTGAGCTTGTTGATAAGCAATTTTTGCTACTTGTGTGTGTCACTGTCTTATGACAAAGTGGGGCATTCATTTATGAGAGAAAGGCACGTCAAGAGGTGAAATGTGCCGATATGGGGTTTCTGCCCGACGGCAACAAAATGAGGGGGAGTTTTGGCAGATGTTGTTGCAAGTTCTTTATTAGCCTACACAGTTTCAGTGTAAAGTTTGTACTTGCAGATACAGATACAGAGCACAGAACCTATAGCAGTGTTTATGTTAATTGGTCCCTGTGCAGGTGTCTGTCTGCCTGACAGGCTTATTGGATAAAGAAGTAGACCGGTGTGTGTTATGATTGATGGAGAGAAAGTATAACAAAGCTGAGGCAATGCTGTTCAACAATGTCGGCGCTGGAGTGGAATATAGCGTGTTCAACTTAACTTCATGGAGACAACATCATTATGCACATGCAGTGGGCAGACAAAGTGCTTGAGTAAATACAAAAGAATAAGTGTTAAAAAGTCAAAATTATGAAGTACATTTTCTTTTTCTATAATATAAAAGGGAACATAGCTCATTTACAAGCATGTGATTTTAGATCAGCTCACAATTCTTGATAAAGGGCTGGCTTGGTTAATAATGCATTTTTGTTTGGGTTCCAATGTTCTCAAGGCAAAATGGAGTGGAGTCAAAAGCACATTTCTATTTTAAAGTCATGTGCTATACAATAAATACATATACTTACCTTAAGTACAGTACTCAAGTAAATGTAAGCTACTATCCACCACTGATTATATATAGCCTATACACCAGTAAGACGCCTGAGGGCGAGAAGCGATCTCGCCCTAAAGGATGAGGTCGTGTGCACATAATGGAGCGTGTATTGAGGTCAGATCAACATAGTAATGTCAGAACAGGTCAGCTCCATAATTGAGATCTAAGGGTGGCAGCAGGGGCAGTGTCTTGGGTGTACAGGGTTTGATAAGGGCCCAGGTAGGGCCGGGCCTTAATTTTCGGGCCTGTTAATA
The DNA here is from genome assembly GCF_964188405.1 of Protomyctophum parallelum. Taxonomy (NCBI): domain Eukaryota; kingdom Metazoa; phylum Chordata; class Actinopteri; order Myctophiformes; family Myctophidae; genus Protomyctophum; species Protomyctophum parallelum. The sequence goes on along the minus strand of NC_139698.1, from coordinate 30,087,375 downwards.
ACTATAGTTTTCTATAGATGATGTCACATGATGTCACTAGACCTGGGCACCATGGGGGCTTTGCCCATGTATGTGGATTTTGAGTGATACACTGACGGGAAATGCATGATTCCATAGTCAATCTTCGGCCGCAATAACCCATGCATAGTTAGAAATGGAAGCTTCTCCGCCAGCCCCATTGTGCAGAGAATCATGCATTCTTGGTTATTTGGTGTCATCGCTGTTGGGAAGAAACTTCTTATCTCCATATCGTCACCTTCTTAAACTAATGGCCTAACTAATGATTTGTTGGCCTAAGTTAGCTCTTCATCATGACACATGGCCACATCTGGTAAAATGGCCAGAACTAATTGAAAAGGATCATGCGGATCCTGCCCTTTTTAGTAAAATTGCCTATCTCAAGAGTGTGACTTAGACCAAAATATTCAATTTTTCTTTTGGCCTAAGTCACATGTGACAGTGTTATTTTAAGTTAAATAGTCATACATTCTTATAAACGTTTTGGTGAAATTTTTTGATCTGCTTAAAAAAGTAGCAGTTTTGGACATGAGCTGAGGTTTCCACCTGACAGAGACGACAGATACTTTAGTGTCATGTCCAAGAGATTGTACTTAAGCTGCCTCACACCACAGAAACAACTCCTTGCTCGGCATACTACTACTTACAAAGACATAAAATAAATGATCAAATTAATCCGATGTCATAAATCATACAACACACATATTTCCCTGCCGGCACATTCCCATAGCTAATAATCACCACAATAACACAACAACAGAACAATAACAACATTAAAGGAAATTATTAAATGAACACAACCTTGGCATAAATCATGCTCATTCCCATGGCAAATAATCAACCACGATGACACGGAACAACAAACAACATAAGCGTGCCCTGAGGCATGCTGGGAAGTCTCTCCTCCACCACTAGCACCTGGGATGCTACACAGCCCCCACCCTAAGCCTGCACAATAAGCCCCCACCCACAGCCCACCCTTTCAATGTCCCAGTTGAGTCCCAGTGGTGGTAAGATGGAAGCTAGCTTGCTTCTCCACCCAGGGCTCAGAGTGAGTGAGTGGTGCTGAAGAGCTGAGGCCTCATACACACGTATCAAACACATGTTGTCTGTGATTAATGGCTGCCTCAATGCAATTCCAATGGGAGTCACATGGTTTGACCAAACATTTGTGTTTGATGAGGCCTCATTCACACGTATCAAACACCATCAAACAAATGTTTGGTAATTGTTTTGTTTTTTTAGGCCACCACAATGCTTTTCCAATAGGAGTCACATGGTTTGACCAAACATTTGTGTTTGATTGCTGATTGCTGGTGGTGTTCTGCCCCCCCCCCCATGTGAATCCCATTGGAAAAGCATTGTGGTGGCCTAAAAAAATAAAAAAATTACCAAACATTTGTTTGATCGGTGTTTGATACGTGTGAATGAAGCCTGAGGCAGCAATCAGCAATCAAACACAAATGTTTCATCAAACCATGTGACTCCCATTGGAATTGCATTGTGGCAGCCATTAATCACAGACAGAGCACAGAACATTCGTTTGATACAGTACGTGTGTATGAGGTCTGAGCCTGTTGATTAGGAACATGTGTGTCACGGTGACACCTTGTGTGAATCAATTGACCACTGTAATTGGTCTATTTAAATTGAAGGGGTGGGGTTTTCCGGTGTATATAAAGAAGAGAGTTCAGAAGGAAGTATAGTTGAGTCATTCTCGCTTTACAGATCTGGGTGATTATGTCGTTTTTGTGAACGCCAATTCGTTTTTCAGACTTTGTTTTTTGAGTGGTTGCACACCACTCCCTTACTGGGCTATGTGTGTGGGTGGCTGGCTGGCTGCAGGGTAGCTGGCTGGCTGGGTGCGTCTGAAACAGGGGGGCAGTCAGACAGATTATGTGAAGCCACTAAGGAAAGCCACTGAAAGTTCATATAATGGCCTGTTGTGGCGCTGTCATTGGGCCCAAAAAAACCCATAGTCCATTTATTTGGGCCCAACTTCACCTAGACTGTATTACCTTAATAAACATGGTCATGAATACTTTCTGCTTCCAGTCACTAGTTTAAAGTCTCATTTCTCATGTCATAATATTCTTTTTGGAAAATTATGGTCCCATTTATTAAAAAAATGACCATAAAGTCGCGTATGTTCTGAGGGGCGTGGCTACCGTTACAGTCTATGATCTGGAGCCACACCCCGTTCAAGTCAAAATAAAAACCAACGAAGAAGAAGGGAGGAAGTCCCGCCTCGTTTTCTGGGCCAGACAATGGCCAGCTGGGCCCACACGGATCTACAAAGATGGCGATTTACAATTCAAGGACTGACTGGCTTCATCTTACGTCCATATCAGACCCGGAGAACGCTTTGTCCATATTTCTTTACAGTCTATGGTCTGAACATGAAAACAGCATGGTTGTTTTTCACCAACTGTGCGCAACCTAACAAACACACACGGTAACTCTGTCATTTCATTATATGTCTGTTCTGTTGTTGGTACCAGGGGAATGTTCTGTAGAAGCTTACATCACCACGTGTGCTGCTGCAGTGAGGTGTGTGTGTGTGTGTGTGTGTGTGTGTGTGTGTGTGTGTGTGTGTGTGTGTGTGTGCGTGTGCGCGCGGGGACTTTAGCTGTATGTGCAGAGCAGCAGTAAGTGCTGTACTCCAACATGTTCCTGGGAGTTTGGCCAATTGATGCACGGCCATGATTGCACTTAACTGTAATAAAACACACACCTATGGTTTAATGACTTACTGGTTGTAAAACGATATTCCTGCATTGCGTTATACTGTACATGCATGTCATTACATGTCTGTTCTGATCTTTACCTGACCCCCCCCCCCCTTGTCTTGCCTGATTTGCCTATGTGACAGGCTCTCTGAAACTTTGGATTGAAACATCTGTAGCTGCATTTCACATTAATTAAAAGGGATATTTCACTTTCAAGCATGTTTGGAAGTGAATTATTACTCCCAAACACAAGTTGTAGAATTCGGTTCTAAATATAAATCCAATGACGGATTTGAAACTCTTCAAATGAGGATCTGTGGAGAAAATACATTAATGTAAGGTTCCTTGACCTTAGATCCAGCTGGTGGGGTAACGTTTAGCACTTTAGCACACGCAGTTTTCTCCACAGAGAGCTCATTCGGTTTCGTCGAGCCCCCCCAAAACATATTTTGAATCCAATTGAAGTATGCTTGCCAGCTTTGCTCAGAAGAACTATGTATTGAAGGGAGTTTGAATGGCGAATTAGATTTCTGCCCACGATAAGCCCGACATTTATAGATGAATGTAGGTCTACAACTTCCATGTCTTGTGTTTTTCTTTCAGAGATCAAACCCATGAAATCCCCCTGCCTCTCTGAACTCCACACCTTTCATGTTGCCCTGCCCTGTGTGTCCTCAGCACAGCTACAAACACCAGCAGGTATTCATGTCGTCCTCAACCATTTGTCCTCTGAAGTCTTTGCTCCACTCATTATTTTAACTGCACACATTGTGCCAGCTGCCTTCAGCGACACACTGATCCTCCAGGAATAAAAGAGCAAGACTAGTTCAAAACCCAGTACTCTGAGAGTGAACACATTGAACCAAACAGACCTGCAAGGGTCCGTTTGGTTCCATGTGTTCACTCAGAGTTCAAATTAAGTCTGACTGAGTAGGACATTCATTTGTAAATGGCTGGACTGTGTAAAAATGCTGGAGGGATGTTCATTTGAAATCTCCATAGCGTGGAGGGACGACATCCCACAGCCTGAAGGGACGATTGTTCTGCTACTGGCTAGTTTGTTGTTACGTCAGTCAGTCAGTCAGTCAGTCAGTCAGTCAGTCAGTCGTTCATAGGGCTGGCCTCATGGTTGTGATCCAGCCACAGAAAGAGATCAGTGAGGAAGCTGACATATGCTGTTGTGGTGCGAATATCACCAGGACAAAATGTGTTTTCATTACAATTAAAATATACTTTATTTTTTTATAACTTTACAGTTCTACATTTTAATGGGAAAAGCGAGGGGCAACAATGTTTGCGAGACCTGCATATCTGTGTGTATACTATTAATGAGAGATCCCCAGGATGCTGTCCAAGGTGCTGAAAGTTTTCATTTTCATTTTCCACACGCCTGGAGTCTCTCTCTCTCTCTCTCTCTCTCTCTCTCTCGCTACAGTACACCAAGTACACCATTACAATATGAATTGGTTCTCATAAGTCATATCTTCGTGAACTATATTACTTAAGTACTCACCAAACGGCTCTACAGTGAATAGGAGTTGTGTGAAAATAGGAGTTGTGTGAAAGTGTGATCCTTGTGTCTCCGTCTCATGCACCCACGCAGCACTGTATCCAACACTATAACCACTAACCACATTAACCACTTAAACCCCATCCTCCGTATAAGCTTTCTCTGAAAATAGCAAATCGACAAGCTCACAATGCAGCACATGAGCTGTCGATCATCATGTCGATCTATGTTCAGCGAAAGCTTTCCACACAATAACAGAAAACAGACAGGATGTATTGTATAGTATAGAGCCCTGAGAGACTCAGCTTAAAGGACAACTTTAGTTTTTTTCAACCAAGGTTCATGTTTTAGTTTGTTATTAGATAAATTAAAAGATGAGTGTTAATCTTTTTTCATTTGCTGCTTTCTTTTGTTTTAGGGATTGTAGCTGTTTTTGACAGGGGGGCGGGGGCAAAAAAATAAATCACCATAAAATTGTGTTAAAAAATACATATTTATCCCCATGCTCGAATGCCCCCACCCCCCTGTCAAAAACTGCTAAAATCCCTAAAACGAAAGAAAGCAGCGAATGAAAGAAAATTAACACTCACCTTTTAGTTTCTCTAATAACAACCTAAAACATGAACCTTGGTTGAAAAAAACTAAAGTTGTCCTTTGGATTTAAGTGGTTAAGTACAAAGAAGTATTTAAAAATGTTTTTACATATATTTTTCACCCCCACATCCCCATGGCAGCACAAATACAAACAAAATATTATCACAAAATGATTTGACAATAAATACAGAACAAAAATAATGACAAAACTAAAAATAAAACAAAAATAAAACACATTACATACAGTTAAACAAACAAATGCACAGTTCCCTACCCCCACCCCACAGCTGACTACTCCAATTAACCACTATACATCCAAAGCCTCTTCAATATCACCTCGCTTAATGAAGTCCAAGAACTTCTCCCATATCTTATAGAATACCGCAGGTTTCTTCCTAATTACATGTTAGTTTCTCATGTGCCAAACTGGTTGTTAAGTTCCTCAGCCAAAAGCCGATCGTAGGGGCATTGACATTCTTCCAACATAGCGCAATTGAGCGTCTGGCCTGTTATTGACAGAAACTTCTGATTTAGTCTTAGTGTTTTGAATAACACACTTTAGTTTTAGTCCTATTTAGTCTTCTGAAATAGTTTAGACTAGTCTTATTCAACGAAATTAAGACTGGTCTGCAGCAACAACATCCCCTCGGAATAATAGACACAAAGAGTGCTGATTGGGTAGAGCGGTGTTGATAAGATATCCAGAGAGCATGCTGGGATGCAGGTGGCGATGAGAAATAACTATCGCTATCATCATCAACTATCGTTGATGATGTTTTCTGCATGGCTCATGACTGTTTATTGTCTCCACCAGGCCGAAGGCATGGGGAGAGAGTATGTTTTGCACTCCGTCCGTCCGTCCGTGTGTGTGTGTGTGTGTGTGTGTGTGTGTGTGTGTGTGTGTGTGTGTGTGTGTGTGTGTGTGTGTGTGTGTGTGTGTGTGTGTGTGTGTGTGTGTGTGTGTGTGTGTGTGTGTGTGTGCGTGTGTCCGTCCGTCCTTCCTTCCGTCCGTTACCAGCTAATCTCCGGCACCGTTGGCCCGATCCATGCCAAACTTTGCACACACACAGCTCACATGATTGGTCCCTTTCGAACAAAATGCCACAAAATGATGCACGCACATTTACACTATAGGCCGAGGATGACATGCCACATTTTCTTTTCAAAATCAGCCTCACGGTGGCACTATAACAGGGCAATTCCTGTTTTTACCTATAACTGCATCGATCTGTATACAACTTATGTATGCGCACTCCCTAGAGGCCAAGGAATAACATTTTCCCTGCATCCCTCCACATCTGCCGGTTATAGCGCCACCATGAGGCAGATTTCTGGAAAACGCATTGTTTATGTTAGTCGCACATCCAAATCTCACGCAAATCGGTACACATGATCTCTGTAGTCATGTGATCAAGACGAGTCTGTTGGATTTCTCTGATTCTACACTGATTGGCTAAGATTGCCTTCCAAAGTTTTCAGGAGTGGCCCATTTTGTACAAAATTCTGCACATGTCCTGCTCATCCAGAATCCTATCCTCAGAGATGCTATGAGTGATCTGGATCTGCATTTCCTCAACAAAATGAAGAAAATTGTATTATATTAAATTATATTACTCCTAAACATTTTGCCAAACATCACACACACTCCTATCCTCCTGGTGGAGACCTGTGCCCAGAAGGGCACTTTTTCTAGTTGTCACTGTTTTGGGTGAATTTTCAACGAGATGTAATCTCCACGTCGTTGTCATTTCCAACGGGGGATGCACCAGCTTGTGAAATTGCTTATTAATGAGTGAGCTGTTGGCTGGTTTGGTGGGGTTGTGAGGGCGGCTAGACCGGTTGTGCCCTCCGCTGCAGTAGGAGCAAACGTGGAGCATTTTGCAAGAATTGGCTAGGCACCCTTTGTCATTAAAGTTATTGCAGAGCATGCAGGAACCTATGAACATTATTTTCCTGCCTCGCTTGTCCACGGCCTGGGAGGTAGAGGGGTAAACGGTTGGGCCGGTGGGCCGGTTATTTTTTGACTGCATGTCTGGGGCTGGCTGCATGGGAGTGAGGCATGTTCATGGGAGCGGGGGCTGAGGCGGATGCGGCGGGTTTGGTTGCCGGTTTTGCGGCTGAGAGGACGCACTCGGTGGTGGTTGTGTGAAGGGCAGCCGCAGATGCTGCAAGCGAGAGCAGCCCTGCCTGCGAAGAGCCGGCAGTACAGCTCGGCGTCGAGGATGCCCCAGGAGGTGGAAACGTTCCATTGCTGGAGACGAGCTGCTGCTCTCGCTGCGAACTGCCTGTGGTACTCATAACATAGGGAGCCGCCGAAGCGCGCTGCGAGGTCCATGGTGATGTAAAGATAAGTGTCTAGTATTGTTCTTGCCTCCTGTCTGGGAATTGGGAGCAAATGACGTCTCTGAATACAGAGAAAGCCAGAGTAAATTCTGTTGGGGTGAGGGGGGAGTGGGCTGGTGAGATGGTTGTAAGGTTGCGGAGGGTTATGGAGATTCCTCCGCAATCTACGGCTCGTGTATGAAATGAATGAGTGGAGGGTTTTAATATAGCGGCGAGGTTAATATCATTACCCTGCAGGATCTGAAGACGGAGGTTGTTGGATACTGGAGGCGGGTTGAGTGCGAGCATGTGCGGTGGCATCACGGCAGCGGCTGCGGAGGAGAGAGAAAAAGGGTGGGGGAGAGACACAGGGGAGGGGGCAGGAGGGAGAGAATAGGAGAGAGGGGGGAATGGGGTGCTCGAGGCTGCTGGGGGGGGAAACTGAGCACCCGAAGGTGTAGAAGGTGCTAGCCGGCTCGGTACAGGGTGGCCGGCGTTGGTGTGGCGGAGGGAGGGGGGGAGATTGCGACGAGGAGGGTATGGAGCTCGCGAAATCAAGGAACATATTTTGGACATACAAGGTTTCTACCCGACAGTCGACAGCACCGATATTATGTTATGCAAGAGGTGCTCATGTGGGAGCCGGTCTATGCAACTTCAGATCAATGTATAGATATCATTCATACTGTACTGCACTGTACTGTAGGAGAATAACAGCACAACCTCTGGGAAAACCAATTCCACTCTAGTCTCACGTAGGCAGACGATCAAAGAACATCTCTGCCTCCTGTTACGTCTGTCTGGGGAAATCTAAATGATTGATGGGCTGGAGAAGAAACCTGCACTAACAAACTACTGCTTAAAAAAAATAACTATATAAAAAATCCTGATTCCATCCCTTTCTCCTTTCAGTCACAGAAAATAGCCGAAGTACAAGCTCACAGAAATTTGCTCAACGTGAGCCCCTGTTAAAAACCCATGCTTTCTTGCCTAAAGCAGGGGTTCTCAACCCGTGGGTAGCGACCCCTCGGGGGGTTGCCAATTTATTTTGGAGGGTCCCCAAATTATTTAAATATTTTTTTGCAACTGAATGGCTGGAAAAGTGGAAATGTATAGTACACAATGTGCATGCATAAACTTTCCTTAATGATTATAATTGGTTTCAGTATTAATTTATGATATATTTTCTCTATTATTAAGGTTATTTTTCGGTATGTCATATTGTGTCTTCCCAAAGAAAACATTATTAGCCACATTATCGTCTTAAATGACTTAATCAACAACCAGGTGGAGATGTTGTATGTTATAACATGTCATATATCTTAGTAAAAGTAGGCTACTTAGTTACTTTACAGTACACCATCGCTTCTTTCCCCACCTTCAGTGTACCTGCATATATTTATTTTCTTGATTTTCACCAATATCAGCTGCTAGCAGCACCGCCATTTTCCTCCTTACATGTGTCTTCAAGGATTAGTCTGTGGTGTATGCAAAGTGCCTTTGCTGTCTGTTTAGTCGCTAGCTAGCTTACAGTGACACTTTCTTCACTGTGCCTTTACGACCTTCCACATACATAGAGAAGAAGAGTGTGTGTGTGTGTGTGTGTGTGTGTGTGTGTGTGTGTGTGTGTGTGTGTGTGTGTGTGTGTGTGTGTGTGTGTGTGCGTGCGTCACACAGAGTGTGCCGAAGGTGCGCAAACTTCTAGTTACTTACATGTAGCCCTGATGAAGACCGTAGGTTGAAATATGTCGGTTGAATAAAGTTTTCCTCCTTTTCTAATATGTCGGTTGAATAAAGTTTTCCTGCTTTTTAACTATTAAGTGTGCCCAGATCTCCGCTTTTTTCTATAGATGTATTATCCTGATTGATCCCAGGAGAACCTTTTTACTATTTTTACATTTTGTATACCTGCACACCTCCTGAGCACCTGCTTGCTTCCTTGCCTCTACTTACATGTAGTGTTTAGCTTATGCAGGCCAAATAAACTGTTCTTAACCATAATTCAGCTGGGGTTCCCCTGTGAATAATGTTGACATTTCCATAAAGGTCAGAGCAGCGTGGAACACCATGGACACCATGCATCTGTATTCACACTGAGAGCCTGCGCAGTCTGACACCAACTGCATCACAATAAAATAACAACAACCGTTGAAAATTGTATACTCCTCTCTTTTCAGATGAACCAACATTTTCATGCAGTTCAGATTTAACTGCATATACTTGAGGACATGTACACTGTCGATGTGAAATAAGCTCACCTGAAACCACATCGTGAGAGCTCTATCCTCTAACTACAGTGCATATCATGTCTGTGGTTTCTATAAGCCTCCTCCACTCAACTCTCCCAAGCATTAATATCACTCTGTGTCCCTCCATTACAAAGTGCCATTACTTTCCATCATGGCTGCCACTTCCTAATGTCCCCCCAGCTATGTGTGTGTCAGATTAGAAAGCCTGCCCTCATTAGAACAATGGTACAGAGACACTGATCATCTGAGGCTGCCTGCCATTAGGACTGCGGTACAGATACACTGATCATCTGAGGCTGCCTGGTTGTCACCAACCAGGAGGAGTCCTCTGGAAGACTTGTGATTTTTTTCCTTTGGCTTCTAGTTTTAGAACTCATCTATACAGCAGTGGTTCTCAAACGTTTTCATGTTAACGACAACATATTAGTATGTGTTTATCTAGGGATACCTCCATCGGACAAGAGTTTTGGTGGATTTGTGGTGTTCAAAAATATTGTGTTGTGAGCTTGCAGATCAGCTATTATTGTTTCTTTTCTGCAACACTTGTACAACAAAGTATCATTCATGAGAACTTAACTTGAAATATATGGTGATACAAGGTTTCTGCAAAAGGGCACTCGGTTGCATTAGCTTTTTCTGGTCTTTTTAAGTGGTCCAACCACTTCATTAAGTAGCTTTGTGTGTGCCTGGCTGGCTGCCTGCATGGGTGCCTGGGTTTGAGCACAAAATAGCCTTTGGTTGTCACTGTTGTGCAGCCTAACACACATACATATTAACTGTATATATGATGATTTCAGGTGTATCAGTACAGTACAGTACAGTACAGTACAGTACAGTACAGTAGAGGGACCCCCCATGGAGACCCACACACGGTAACTGTCATTTCGCAACTGTTCCGGACGCGGGGCGGCTCGCCGGAACCGGGCTGGCACCCTGGGCGCGTTCTTGCGGGTCTGGGAGTTCCGGGAACCCCCCACACAGAGTTGCACCACTTACTTCACACGGGTGTGATTTTTAGGAGAATGAAAGAATAACTTTGTCTTCTACAATAATAAATTATGATCTTATTCCTTTAAATACTTGAGTATGGCTCTGTACTTGAACCACTAATTAACGTCTCTTTGCCAATAAGTAAGTAGCCTTGCCGAGCCAAGAGGCCCATAGGGTAGGAGCCTATCTCCTGTTTCTGTAGCGTGAGGCAGCTTGATGTACAAGTACACCCCCTGGACATGACGCTACTATGTCACAGGGACAACACTTGATGCTGAGTGTCAAGCAGGGAGGCACTGGGTCCCATTTTTAGAGTCTTTGGTATGACCCGGCCGGGGATCGAACCCCGACCTCCCAGTCTCAGGGCGGACACTCTAACCACAAGGCCACTGAGCTGCCAATAACATAGCATAAATGTTTGGCTAATGTTCGCCCCGGACTATAGATGGATGATGGGGTCGAAGTGGTTGATAAAGGAAATATGAAATTGTTACTGAAATTTGTAATTTTTAAGCCAGTGAGTTGTTGCCTCTGCAGTAGTGTGTTGTGTTGCAGCAGACATGCACTGCAACACTCATCAACAAACATGACCTGAACAGCAGACTCTCTGGACTCGAGGGTGTGTGTGCGTGCGTGCATGCGTGCGTGTGTCTTTGCGCTACACTTGTGAGGGCCAAATCTATTACAGTATAGCAGGATTGGAGAGATAGACAATTTCCCATGCATGGTCTTCACAAGAGAAAGATTATTATGGTTTTTAACTCATGCCAGCCTTCTCCCGCCCCCTGTTCCCCCCTTGCCAGCCTTTTCATTATAACTTACCTTTTTTTGTTTTTTTGCGGCTTACGCCTTTTTATTGGTTTTTGAAGGGACAGACAGTAGGCTGACAGGAAACGGGAGAGAGATGGGGGGATGACATGCAGTAAAGGCCGTGTCGTGCTCGGGAGTCGAACCCGCGGCACACTGCGACTGGATTACCAGTCGGGTGCCCAGACGGTTACGCCACCGCCTGGGCTAACTTACCTTTTGAAGACATGCGTCATATTGCGTGTGTGTGTTTGTGTGCATGCGTGCGTATGCGTGCGTGCGCATAAAATAAAATCTCTCTAATAAAAAGTCTCTATGACACTCGCATTGACATGTTTTTTGAATAATTTAATGAGTGCCATATGAAACCCTGTACGCAGCACAACTCCTCACCACAGGAGGCGCCGATGTGAAGGATGAAGCTGCCACGGGCGTTTTGATACAAAAAACAATTTGAGTTGGCAGGACAATATGCAGAGGTGATCAAATATTCACTACTCTTTCATTCCTCTCCTTTCCCTGCAGAGTTATTGCAATCTGCTTCTCGCAGATACACAGCTCATATTATGGGTGAAGAAGGGGTAATTGCATCATGATAAGCTAACACAAGACTATACTGGGATGTAATGTGTGTTTTGCACAGGGTGCTAATATCGCTGGAGGAATACAGTCTTGCATTTGATCTACTTTTAATAACGTTTACACACACACGACAAAGCAGTTATACACACAGTCAATGAACAAAAAAGAGAAATGCTTACAGTGGTGGAAGAAGTAGTCAGACTTTTTTACTTGAGTAGGTAATAATAACACAATGTAGGAATACATCTTTGCTTGAGAGAAAGTATTGTCATCAAAATAATATGCTTCCTTTGTGAGCTTGCAGATGGGCTATTTTCGAAAAGCCGAAGTATAAAACGGGGTATACGGGTAAGTGGTTTATTATAATCAATATATAATAATCTTAAAGCTGTCAAAAGTATAAAGCATATAAAAAAGTGGAAATGCTCAAGTAAAGTAAAGGCACCTCAATTGTCTCTCAAAATGATATGCTGTTACAATGCACTCACCAACACAAAAGAGGTATTTTAGTTGAATATTTAGCCTTGCCAGGGTTCTGTCATGAATCACAATCGAGAAAAACCGGGCCTGGAATCGATACAAAGCGCCAACGCCAGCACTATCTGTGCCTTATTACAATACAGTAGGTAGGAGACGTTGGAAATGAGCTCGCGCTTGTTTAAAAATGCATGGCATTAAGAAGGAGTGGCGCTGCGGTCGCATCCATCTAACTCAACCCACTGCGTAAAATCAGGATGGTGAATCGTGACAACTGACAGGCTCCAAGAGCATTGGTGGAAGATATAATCTGTTGGGCAGAAACCTCTCATCTCCGACCGTATACTAACTCTGTTTGTTTTTATTTTATTTAATTTTCGTAGCGCCACACAAAAGTATCACAAATAGCAGATCTACAATCTCTAAATGCAGTACCTTTTCGATTTGTTTTTTGTTTTATTTGAATCCTGAAAGGTTTTGGACATACAGTATATGAGGTTTCCACCCAACAGACGGTATCTACTAAGTAAGTACTTCTACTACTCCGTCTGTACTTTTACTCTACTTACAGTAGGTGTTTCCTTCTTCTTCAGCTTTCGTCTATAGTTCCCATCACGGTTGCCAAATCTGCTTCTGTTCTCTGCATCTTCCTCTGTGACTCCTGCCTGCACATGTATGTTCTCTCTCACTGCATCCACAAACCGCTTCTTTGACCTTCCTCTTCTCCTGCCTGGCAGCTTCAGCATCCTTCTCCCAATGTACCACTCATCCCTCCTCTGCATACTCCTCCTCTCCTTTCCATACTTAATAGTATTAAAAATGTGCCATTCTGCATAATGAGTATTTTAAGTATAGATTGTCATGCCAATACTTCCAGTGTGTATTAACTCAGCCAGTAGAGCACTCACCTTTGGACCACATGGTTCTGGGTTCGATCCCAGCTCTCAGTGTATGAGTAGCATGGCTTGGGTAACTAAGGAAGACCTAAGTATTGTGTGGGAGGTGATGGTAGTTGTAAGTACTGCAAGCTGATGGTTGGGGAAGCTGATTGTTATGTGTAGTTGTAAGTACTGAAGGCCAATGTCATGTGTAGTTGTAAGTATGGAAGCTGATGTTAAGTGTAGTTGTAACTTGTAAGTCCATTAATACTTTGTACTTTTGTACTTTCACTCACTCGCCAGTGAGATGGTTCTTCTCGGGTTCTTGTATTTTCCTGTAATTTTTTGCTCACCCCTCCATCGTGTGTGTGTGTGTGTGTGTGTGTGTGTGTGTGAGGGTGTCTGTGTGTGTGTGTGTGTGTGTGTGTAATTGGTGTTGTAGTGACTGTGGTTGTTTTGAAAGGAGGATAGATGAATATAATGCAAAGCAGATGGCACTGCAATCAACTGTGGGCTGTTCTCCATTGTGACTCGTAGCGATGAAAATAAATGATTTTGACCTGATTCTGAGGCGCTGAAACTTTCCACCTCAGCGAAACTAAGTGCTTTACCACCGTGCAGCTGTTTACTCAAGTAGCCTACTGAACTTAGCGTACTTGTACTCCACTACATCTGACAGTGACAGGTGAATGTAGATCTTACTCCACCACACCACTACTCATATTCAGATTAATTATTACAACTAAATATGCATTAACCACTTACTCCCCATGGTATACCTCTGCTCTTCGAAAATAGCAGATCTATGAGCTCGCAACGCAATGCATCGCGGCACAAGGTTCAAGGTTCAAGGTTCAAGTTTATTTAGTGTCCCCGAAGGGCAAATTGGGTTGCAGCATAGACAGTACATTAAACAATGAATGAAACAGTACAGACAACAAACAGTTCACATAGCGGATACCAGAGTAAAAGGTGCACACAACCATTAAAGTGCAGGCGTTTAAAGTGCTATGCGATAGGTCATAAAAGTGCGTGTGCATAGACATAGGCACAAGATAATACAGTAAAAAGTAAAAGTGCTCATCATAAGGTTATATCCTCGATCTACGCACAGCAGCATTCAGTGTGTGAATAGAGACCGGGACAAAGGAATGTTTGTGCCTGTTTTTTGTGGCACATGGGGCTCGCAAGCGAAGGCCGGATGGGAGAAGGATGTACTCTCCGTATAGTGGGTGAGCAGCATCAGATCGGATACACAGGGCTTTGTTAAGTACCTGTTTCTTAAAGATCTGGTCTAGGCCGTTCATTTGTGAGCCAATGATTTTTTAGGCCACTTTTACAATTCTCCCTAGGGAATTTTTGTCTCTGATGCAGAGATTACCATACCAACAGATAATGGAGAAAGAAATGACGGACTCGATGTAGGCACTGTAAAACAGTTTCATCAGAGTCTTGTCGACATTGAACTTAGCCAATTTCCTTAGGCAGTACAGGCGTTGTTGACCTTTTTTTTGCATCACATCAGTATTTAGGTCAAATTTCAGTTTGTCATCAATGATTGTGCCTAGATACTTGTAGCTGGGCACAATATCTACAGTCTGTCCGTTGACAACACTCTTCTGGGGGGATTGTGGGGAACGTCTAAAATCTATGCATAGCTCTTTTGTTTTTGAAACATTAAGCTGCAAGAAAGCGTTGTCACACCAGGATAGAAAGTCGTCTACCACTTGCCCGTGACAGTTCTCATCATTGTCAAGCAGGCTGGCGATGACCGAGTCGTCAGCGTATTTAATGATGAATCTATTTTGGAAATGGCTAACACAATCGTTGGTATAAAGAATGTAAAGAAAGGCAGATAAAACACAGCCCTGGGGCGAGCCAGTAGAAGATGTCAGGAAGCTAGACAGTATTTCATTAACCCTTACACGTTGAGATCTGTTGGTTAAAACCCATTCTGACCTGAGATCAGATTCATACGAGGTTTCCGCCGGACACACACTGGTCTGATGAACCCATTCTGACCTGAGATCAGATTCTAAAAATGTCAGTCGCTCTTCGATTTTTCAAAAATAGCAGACCTACAAGCTCGTATCGCGCCACTCGGTGGCGCGATATGAGCTTGTAGATCTGCTATTTTTAAATAGCTAAAGCATAACATGATGCTGACACCAAAATGGGTGCCCGGTCAGAATGGGTTAAGAAGTCAAGAATCCAGCCCACCAGACAGGGATCTACACCAAAGGAGTTAACCAGTTTATCAACCAAGACATGGGGCTGTATGGTATTAAATGCTGAGGAAAAATCAATAAAGAGCAGCCTAGCATGGGTTTTACTACCTTCAAGGTGTTTGTGTAGAAGATTCAATAAGGTGGCAAGTGCATCTTGAACACCCCTTCCAGCCCTATACGCAGACTGGAGGGGGTCCAGTAAGCGCTCAGTTTTTGCCACAAGCTCGGACTTGATTAGTTTTTCAAATTGTTTCATGATCAGGGAAGTTAGAGCAACAGGCCTGAAATCATTGAGCGTTTGGGGCTTATTGCTCTTGGCCACCGGAACTATGGTGGACTGTTTCCAGAGGGATGGCACCTTCTGCTGGAAAAGAGATAGATTCAATATATAATAAAAGATAGGGCCTAGTTGTTCAGCGCAAGTCTTTATCAGGTGACCCCCAATATTGTCTGGGCCGGGACTTTTCCCAGGCTTACAGCCTTTAAAGGACTTGATGACACTTTGTTCATCAAAAAAGGGATTTAAAGGGGGGGCTGACTGCAGACTGTTCCTTAACACGCAATGGTTACTGATGAAATCATGGACATCGAATCTGGTATAGAAATCATTGAGGCTCTGAGCCAATTGATGATCAGAGGTAAAGTTGGGCAGCTCAACCTTTTTCCTTTCCACGTTGTGAGCTTGTAGATTCAAAAAGGTATAATACTTTTACTTTGATTCTGAAAGTATAGATTGATATCAATACTTTTGTACTTCAATAATAATAATAATAATAAACAATCTGTCTTCCACCACTGCGGGTGTCTGACACAGTGCCCTGCCAACCTCTTTCTCTGACCATGTTTGTCTGTGACCCGTGGTATAGGCCCCCCGTAGAGGACCACGTTTCTGATGTTATCCGTCCATGTGACACCTACTGCTGGTTCGGAGCATTTTTGCGTTGACGCCATCCATCCAAGGCCTTCCCTGCCGTGCTGTGAGCGGCCATGTCTCTGCCCTGTACAGCGATACAGACACATTTAACACGATATTAAACGCTTGGAGACGTGAGAGACGGTCCAATGTGCTTCTCACCTTATCAGCAGTACCAGATGACAGCTGGCATGCATCGCCGGGTGGCAAGAGTCAAAATACACCGTCTATGAAGCTAAGACATAAGATGTGGGTTGGCATAATTTATGTGCGGTTGTTCAGCATATTATTGTTGGCATGAATGTGCTTCACACTGTACTGAGCATACCTCCATGAAAAAAGCAACTGTATATCAACCTTCACAATAGCTGTGCATTTTCAGTAACATATGTTATATTATACTGTATTGTCTGTGTGGGGTGGAAATGGAGAAATCAATTGCCTGTTATCCAATGAATCCTGTAGTACCTGTACAGTCATTATTTAGTAAACAAGCTCTCGTTAATACTTTTCATTGGTTCAATATTTATAAAACCATCAGTCACACTTAAAGACAACTTTAAGCTAACAAAATTGCACTGCATTCATAAAGAAGTTACATAGTGCCACTTTAACCACTGTCACTTTCACAATTGTATTTTTGCAGTTATTTCCACTATTGTAAGACAATGTGAAGTAGGGGCCTGTAGGGCATTATTTAACGGGGGAAAAACAAAGACATGAGGAATAGGTCGGCACTTGCTGTTTTTCAGCATTTTGTTTGCGTGGGTGTGATTCACAACGGCCTGTAAGCAGCATTCATCCTTCACACTGACTGTGCATTTACAGTCAGTAACATGGAGTCATTACTTCATTGTACCTTTCCATTGGAAAATACTTGGATTTGGCTTTGCTGAAACGTATAGATGAGGCCCTCTGTCAAAAAGTATGATCAATACTACAGAATGAAGAATGAGAACACATCTGACATCCAAGCAATAGGCCTATATATCCAGTGGTGGACAGTAATGAAGTACAGTCAGTATATCTTCAGTACTGTACTTGTGCCGTGCACACAGACTTCTACCGTGACATAATAGGCCTCAGCAATACATGACGCCGGATTTGAAGTCGATCTGTCGTATGTTTTCTCGAGATATAGTACAGTGTGTGGGAGGGACAAAGTCACTCACTCACTCGTTGAGAGTTTATATTTTCTACCTGACAAAATCCTGGCTAACACGGCAGTGAAACGGCAGCCCAGCGCTCTAATGCACTCAGGAACGTGGCACGACGGTGTTTGACTGTACGCCACACAGACAAGGAAACCACTGAGCATATCTGATGTTATTAACAACATAGTGTCATTCTGTGTGTTTTCCATGTCATTGATTCAGGAATCTTCGGTTGGCATCTTCTATCTACTGTATAGTTACATTATACGGATGACTCACCCTGCAAACCCTCAAGCAAACTGCTGTTCTGCAATGTCTCTGTTACAAGTGATAGAAGCTGATTCTTCTATACAGTAGTACAGTAAAGCACGGAGCCCCGGAGTGGCTATGGAAAGACAAATTAATTATCTCGTTCAATTGAGTTATTCATCGAGTTATTAACTCGATTCAACAAGATCTTTATCTTGTTCGTTCAAGTTATTTACTGTATTGAACGAGATAAAGATCTCGTAGGAAAGTGCTCTGTGTCCTTTTCTCTCTGAGAGTGTTCAGTACACAGGTTACTATACTTTGATCCGACGGAGCATTGGTCTGATCGACAACCTACCTCAAACCCTCACCCTAACCCTAACCTCCCCCGAGGCAGACACCTAAACCTAACCCCAACCCTCTCCCGACCCCCAGCGCACCTCGGACCATTGATGACCGGGCGAATGTATTACTTGCGCGCTCTGCTTGCGCAAGTAATAAGACTTCTATAGCGCTTTTCTAATACCCAAAGACGCTTTACATGTGTGGAGGCGGGGGGGGGGGGGGGGGGGGGGGGATGGACAAGAGAAGGTGGGGAGTGAGGGGGCATCCCGGATCTGTTTGGGGAGGGCATTCCAGAGGGTACAGAGAAGGCCCTGTCGCCCCAGGTTTTGAGCCTGATCTTCTTGGGATCACAAGGAGGCCGGCATCGCTGGACCTGAGGGAGCGGGATGGTGCGTGTGGCTCGAGGAGGGCGAAGAGGTAGGGGGGAGCCAGGTTGTGTAGTGACTTGTAGGTGGTGAGAAGTACTTTGAATTCAATTCTGTGTTTGATGAGGAGCCAATGGAGGTCACGGAGGACTGGGGTGATATGGATGTCTCTCTCTCTCTCTCTCTCTCTCTCTCTCCATTTTACTTAATAATCAGCATCATTACAGAGTGTGTCATGCAGTGTAAGTGGCAGAAGGCAGAAGGCAGAATTCTGTGACAAAGAGTGAAAGGACACATCATCATCATCATCATAGACACCATGCTGACCAGCACTGTCGTTATGGCGTTACATGTCTGGTATCAAACAGCTGTGTTGACGATGTTATACATAATGCAGCTTGATACTTTACTTGTCTAGCACATTGAAATTGTATGAAGCAAACATCACTGCGTTCTTCAACCACTTGAACCCCAGCTTCCCTATTCTGGGGGGAACATGGGGTGCTTTGAATTAAGTGTTTGAATACTTGAATTAGTGAGTACATTGTACATCTGTGAGAAGATGGACTGTAAAGAGTCATTAGACCATGCAATCGTCTTTATTCTGTGAATCTCTCTCTCTCTCTTTCTCTCTCTCTGTTAATGCAGTGTATGCATTTAGTGCAGATCTTACTCTCTTTGTGTGTGTGTGTGTGTGTGTGTGTGTGTGTGTGTGTGTGTGTGTGTGTGTGTGTGTGTGTGTGTGTGTGTGTGTGTGTGTGTGCACGTGCACGTGTGTGTGTGCGTGCGCGTGACGCTGCTCAACAGTGCCGGTGGTATTAGTGAGGTGTTTCAGCTTTTCGTGCTTAGACAGCCAGACACAGGGACACCTATAGGGACACACATAGCTACGCAATGGAGTGGCTGCACCAATATGTTTTAGTTTGAGAATTTCTGGAATATCCTTTTGCGCTTTTGAATTCTTAGTACTGGAGTACAGTGCTCTAACTCAGTACAAATTTGACCTAGCAACTTTTTCACCTTAATTGAGTAATATTTGACCAGGAATATCTGTACTTTGAGTACGATACTGTCGTTGAGTACTTTATCCACCTCTGCCGGCTGGTCTCCTGCACTTAAAAACTGCCAGTTGTGTCTGAATCGTTTATTTATTTCCCTCCAGTATCAGTTGCATAAAGACGGAGATAAAACAGAATCATGCATACTGTGTGCTCTTTGAGCAGACCAGAAGCAGATTAATATCCATTAATAATAGCAGCTTTACTCAAATTGCTGTTTGACTCACAGACGGTTTGAAAGCTCCTATTTTGTTGCACTGGAGAGTGAAATTAATCCTCTACACTTGGAGGAAAAAAATAAAAGAAACATGATTGTGTGTTATTGCAGTGTTTGACCTCAGTGTTCCATGGCTACATACACCACTTATCTGAAGGCCAGCAGTGTAATAGAATGGTATAATGGATCTATAGTATCTCCTCTGGAGATACAGAATGCTAAGTGAGTTATTTTCAACCCTTGTAAATTCAAGGACCCCACCAGTTGCATTAGGCCATTTCATAACATGCCAGCACCACAAACTACACCCAAATCCGTAAAATCCTTTATCCATTTAACTTAATTTACAAAAGTAAACTAAATAGATTTGTTTCCATTTGTACACTCTTGTGTGTGTGATTACAGTGTTTTACCTCTGTGAACCTTTGTGAAACACCACTTATCTGCAGGCCGGTGGTGCAATTGAATGGCGTAATGTCTGTATTTCCTCTGGAGATACACAACGCTAAGCGACATGCCAATACCACCGAGAGAGCAGAGCCGCCAGGCGCCATTACCCAGAGTTGAACTCTAATTCCCATGATCCTTCCCATGGCTGTCTCCTTCCTCCCATTGCCTTCCCTTACCACACTGCCTGATATGGCAACTCAATCGTAAGGCAAAGCAAAGGGACAGCAGAATGCCGTCCTTCCATCCAAGACTAATACAATGCAATAACGTTATTGTTGGGTGAGCGTTACTATCCAAAAATAATACTTTCATTAAGTCTATTTATACAAAACAGACTTAAAAGGTCAATTAACTTTTATTTCGTCCAATCTGTTAACTCATTGACTGGTATGTTGACGTATGCTGGTGTTTTCAGTGTTTAAATTACACTATAGGGCACTCTTCAACAACCTATGAGTGATCCTTTGACTACCAGAGAAGAGTATACCCAGAAACTAAACATGATCACAACAACTCCAGCCCCGTCCGATCTAATGATGGAGAAAAAAAGAGAAAAAACTTTACTTTACTTTACTTTATATGTTTTATTTGGTCAGGACAATGCATATTAATGGACGTCACATGGACGTAAATACACCGGATATAGCACAGTTGCTAATTTTCATCCGCATAATTTTCATCCGCATTTATTCAAATGCCAATAACTAAAGAACGGCGATGCGCTGTTTTTTCGACGGAAGCAGAGACTCCTGTGTCTAGGCAAATATTCTGTGACTCTTGAAAGGTGCATTAGCTCCCGGTTGTACAGAACTCTGATGCTGGCCTTCAAAGCAACCTGGCACCTCCATATCTTCAAAGTCTGATCAGACCCTACAACTTGCCTCGCGCACTCAGATCAGCCAACGCAGGGAGGCTGACAGAACATCCTACTATAAATGCGCCACGTCTCTGCGTGTGTGCGTGCGTGCGTACGTACGTGTGTGCGTGTTTGTACGGGTAATGCACGTAACTCGATAACCGTTTGACCCACCGACTTCACATTCGACACACACGTTCCACACACCCACAAGGGGTGCAGTGCCAGGTATTGAGTCGGTCAGACCCACAGTTCTCCAGAACCACCACAAAAGGCTCTGGTCAGGCTCTGCCAGTGGGCCTAATGAGGCCAACTCCTTTCACCTTGGCCAGGCTCTGCCAGTACGTGGGCCAGGCTCTGCCAGTGGGCCTTATGAGGCCAACTCCTTTCACCTGTGCAATTTCCAGCCTCTGCCTCAAAGTCAAAGTCATACGATTTGTCACACACGTTACCGCAGTGAAATTTGTTCTCCGCATTTGACCCATCTCTTGGAGCGGTGAGCAGCAGCCAAGGAGCGGTGAGCTGCAGCGTGCGCCGCGCTCGGGAATCATTTGATTAGTAGATTTGACCCCCAATCCAACTCCCTTTGATGCTGAGTGTCAAACAGGGAGGCATTGGGTCCCATTTTTACAGTCTTTGGTATGACCCAGCCGGGGATCGAACCCCGACCTCCCAGTTTCAGGGCGGACACTCTAACCACAAGGCCACTGAGCTGGTCTTAGCCAATCTCAGCCAATTGAGGCTCAACCAATCAGGCTCTGCCAGTGGGCCGAGTTGATTGCCAAGTACACTTTTCAGTTTGCAGGCTTCACACACAGGCACATACACAGATCTCCATGTGGGACACCGGCTGACAGTTAAAACGGGTGCTATGCCAACATATATCATTAGGTTCCCAAATGGCATCGTTCCCAAGTAGGCCGGTGGCCGACTGCGATGGGCACGTACAGGTCTAGTCCTACTATAAATGCGCCACGTCTCTGTGTGCGTGCGTGTGTGTGTGTGTGTACGGTTGTGTGCACGTAACTCGAGAACCGTTTGACCCACCGACTTCACATTCGACACACGCGCTCCACACCCCCACAGGGAGTGCAGTGCCATGTATCGAGTCGGCACCACAAAAGGCCCTGGTCAGGCTCTGCCAGTGGGCCTAATGAGGCCAACTCCTTTCACCTGGGTCAGGCTCTGCCAGTGGGCCTAATGAGGCCAACTCCTTTCACCTGTGCAATTTCCAGCCTCTGCCTCAGCCAATTGAGGCTCAACCAATCAGGCTCTGCCAGTGGGCCGAATTGATTGCCAAGTACACTTTTCAGTTTGCAGTCTTCACACACAGGCACATACACAGATCTCCATGTGGGACACCGGCTGACAGTTAAAACGGGTGCTATGACAACGTATATCATTAGGTTCCCAAGTTGCATCGTTCGCAAGTAGGCCGGTGGCCGACTGTGACGGGCACGTACAGGTAGGGGTGGGTCCCGAACGTCGGGACCAATCCGGTACCGAACCGAACATGCTCGAGTACCGGGTACCCATTACAATAATTCAATTTCGGTTCTCTCTATCGGTTCCTGGGTGACACCATGCACGCACGCACGCACGCACATAAAACAGCTGATTATAATCAGACCCTGCTACTCGGAGAGCCAGCAACAGAATGGACCGTGGTAATCGCTCTTGTCGCTCAAAAGTATGGCTTCACTATAGTAGACAATCAAAGCAGTTAGCGTCCACTGTCCAGATGCCGTGGCCGCGGTGCTCGGCTCGCACACAATACAACAACAAAGTTAACTTCGGGAGAGAGTCCCCACAGATCTGCCCTTCATGCAACGAACGGCAGATCGATGAGCGCATGGGGGGTTTTGCAGCCTGGCGCACTGGCGCAGCTCCATGCGCGTTGTGGATCTCTCATTTTATGGAACGAACGTACCACCGGTATGCTGTTAGCTTGTTGCTAACGGGACCCTGTTAGCAACAAGTCTCTCTCTCTCTCTCTCTCTCTCTCTCTCAGACGTTCTCTCTAACACGTCTCTCTCTCTCCCTCTCTCTCTCTCTCTCTCGCGCGCGCGCGCGTTAGAGAGAGACGCTCTCTCTAACACGTCTTTCTTTTTTTCTCTCTCTCTCTCTCTCCCCCTCCCTCCCGTTGAAGCACTGTAGTGTTGCACTGTTCTGATGTGATATTACCGGTATATGAAATAGCCTATCATACATTTAATTTTTATGTTATTATTTGCATCTGAACTTGTCAGTAGCCTAACTGTAGGCCTTTACCACAGTACTGTGGTAGTCTACTGTGGAAGAGGATGTTACACTATTTATTCATTACATGTCTTAAATTGACATTGAGCTTTTTTGTTAAATTTGACCTCTTTTATATCATTTTGGAACCGAAATAGGGAACCGTTAAGAACCGGAATCGATAAGCAGAACCGGAATCGGTACCGGACTCGAAAAAATCCTAACGATACCCATCCCTACGTACAGGTGATATTTGCAGTTTGTACTCTTTTTGGAAAAAATATAAAAATATACTCTTATGGAAAGGCTATATTATTTTCCTTATATTGACCCTATAAACAATTTAGTATAATTTAGTATTACTAGCTCCGTTAAGACCTCCATATTCATATGGTCAATGCCTCTGTGAAAAGTGGGAGTGATTGGTGCAGGCAATGAGGAGATAAGTGTTTGTTTCTGACAGACAGACATTGTTAGAATTATGATAGTATGATGTAAGGTTTTGCCCACTCAAATCATACCTTGTCAGATACTCCCCACATAATACTACTACTTCTACTTCTGTGAACCGACTTCACTGTAGTAGCTTTTCATAAATTATATTTGTACTTAGGCTGTCTGCTGTCGAGAAAGTTTATAGTTAGAGAAATTCAAAAATTCAGCCGTCTGCTGTCCAGCCTCTCCCTCCCCTCACTGGGGAGAATTCCGGGAGGAAAACTGGAAAAGGGGTGAGTTGTCCTGTTACCAGTCTCTCTCGTGTGACTGAACTTCTCACCCTATCTTGAATAGAGATGCCAGCCACCCATCTGAGAAAACTCCTTTCAGCCTCTTGTATTCGCAAATCGCAACCTTGTCGTGACCCACACTTCACATTGCTGCATTGCTGCACGGCCCAAATTGCTTTTCTACGCATCATGTACTGTAGGAGTCACTTTGTCTCTAATTTCTATTATAATATAATTTTAGATTTGCATCTGCGATGAATGAAAAACTATACTTATACTGTTAAAGACAATTTATGGCATCTTGCCGAAATATAAATGTATCCAGATTCCATCATGCGATGGCATAATACCGACGTAATGCTGGAATGGTTTAAGGTGATTTCATATCGGATATCATATCCTCAGGAACACACCAGCCCTACATTTAGTGAAGAAGAGGATGGTAGCTGCTTTACCTAATACCTAATACTGCTTCACCTGTCCTTCAACGAAGATCACATGAGCTCCTTTTGCTGCAGACATTAAAGGGCTACAAAGAGGAAAAGAGAATGTGGTTGCCTTCATTAATATGCTGACTGGTTTCCACTTTGATGGCTGCAGTTCAGAGTGCAGCATATATTGGATGGCTTAATGTGAAGTTAAGTGATGCTGAGGCTGCAGCGCTGATGTCTGTGGAGGCGAGAGCCGGCATCACCATCCAACGCTAAAGAGAGGCCATTAGCCCTGGCCGCTTTTAATGAAGCACGTCTCATAATGCCTCTGTCTGTCTTTTACCTTGCCAAGAAGGCCAGTGTGTGCAATAGGTGCTGTGCCAGGGCACAGTGGCCAGTGTATTCAATATGTTCTGTGCCAGGGCAGTGGTCAGTGTATTCAATACGTAGGTATGTTCGAACATCATTTGCAGTAAGGTTTTTAAAAGTAGGTGTACTGTAGGTACTTAAAAAATACTTGAGGATTCGAAGAAAAAATAAATAAACCCAGCATGCAGGACCTGGACCTGGACAAAATAGTCAAGTCTAGATTGTGGCCAGATCAAGTCAAAGCAACACTAGTCAGATCTGGCCCAGAATATCATCTGATTTGATCGAGGCCAGATCAACATCAACTTACGTCCTATCATAACTAGTCGGATCTGGCCCAGAATAAGCTATATTATATTTCAACTGGCGAAGACCAGTGTCCCTTAATAGAAATGTAGTGTACTGGTATTCAAGTAAAGTACTGATGCTAAATGTGGTTCTTTACTGTTAGACCATTACACATTAACCGAAGATTTGACACACTGAGAACATGAGAGAATATCGTCACTGTCGCGTGGAAACCTCATAGGCCTACACACTATATGTCCAAAACTGTTACTCTTCAAGATTCAAATTCTAAAAGAGCAAAAGTAGCATATTGACAAGCTTGAGCTTGTGGATCTGCTAAGAAAAATATATATATTGGAGACGAGAGGTTTCTGCCAGACAAAACACCGGAGTCACAGTAGGGCATAAGTGTTCATACTGAAGGCTGAAGCTCATTAGATTCCCTGCGTGAAGCATGTAGGCCATGGCTGAAACTCCTCCATCCTCATTTGGGGTCTCAGGGCGACGGCAGTTGCCCCCTATAGTGTTTGCATTTAACCGCTAAGTCAATTATTTCATGAATATTTTCATCTCTGTGAACATTTGTCTTTCTTTGCACTGAGTGCATTTCAATAATCTACATGTGAAGTGTGGCTATAGGGGGGACTTGAGTATTGAATGGTATTATTCAGTACTATATGTATTGAATATTGTTACTTTTTTTATAATCCTACTGCTGCCTCTGTCTGTCTGTCTGTCTGTCTGTCTGTCTGTCTGTCGGGGTGGCAGTGGCTCAGGGGTATAGGTAGATTGGCCAGCAGAGCAGCCAGATGGGAACCGTGAGGTTCCCATCTGTCTATCTGTCTGTGTTTACCCTTTACCGACATGTCTGTAAACGTACGTCTAGAAATCCACTCACCCATACATTCAGCTTTGTGTCAGCTCATACTGTAGTGATAACAGACATAATCAATCATGATTACAAAACTCCCTAAACATTGGTAATGGCTGCACAGTCCTCCCCAAGCATTGGGTAATTTTCTCATCGAAAACATCGCTCATTTTAACATGCCATTTTGAACAGGCAGTGCTGTAATTATACAGGCCGCTATAGTGACTCATGTTTTTGTCCAGATGGATAAAGA
Organism: Protomyctophum parallelum; assembly: GCF_964188405.1. Classification (NCBI taxonomy): domain Eukaryota; kingdom Metazoa; phylum Chordata; class Actinopteri; order Myctophiformes; family Myctophidae; genus Protomyctophum; species Protomyctophum parallelum. Next base: position 30,061,209 of record NC_139698.1, on the reverse strand, counting down.
GTAAATGTCACGTTGACTCTGACGCAGAGCGCCCATTCTGTAGACGCTGACTCCATTATCTGCCAGGCCAGAACCAGGGGGCCTACTTTGGAATGAATTAGCCCCCTTTCATTTGTCTGTTCTGGTAACAACCTTGTGTGTAAGTCTTATGCGTGCTTATTTAGGTCATCTCTCATGTAGCTCGTACAAAGGAAAAAGACAGAAATAAAATCAACAAAACTAGAACTCTTTGCCAGGCTGGGTAGCCTACCCAGGCCTGTGTCAATTCTGGACACAAATATGTGAAGACAATTTGCAGGCCAACGGTATATGGATATCAAAGCCCTGATTGACAGTATTAAGTTTTATGTCAGAAATGGGCCATGCTCAGCCACAGCTGGGTTACACAAATGGTTACACAAATGGTGTTCAATAGCACTGAGCATATAAACAAAGATAAAGGTAAACAGTGGAGTTAGCTGGTTTGGAATTGGCAGAGTTTGAAAGTCCAATGGAGTTAGGAGGTTTTCGTCACAGCAGTTAATACTTTCCTTTCAGTTCAATATTTTTTTAACCAACACACAGACGTAAAGAGTGTTCAATAGCATTGATTTATATTAATATTTAATAATAATAATAATAAAAAAGGGTTAGATGGTTTCTTCCAGACAGCAATGACACATTTGTTTTTTAACAATATATTTATTGCATTTTTCATTTTTTTTACAAACAGACAATACAACAAAACAATACATAATACAGACAATACAATACAATTACTTAAAATGAAAAACAAACAAAAAACTAAACAATAACATACAGTATACATACATAAGTACAGTATAATAAAATAAGGGCACTCTGCACAGCTGCAGAGAATACAATTAGACATTTTCAGTTTCCACCATTAAATAAGATAAATCATTAACCGTAATATATTGGATAAACCGTCCCCAAATCTTATCAAACATCTTCTGTTTATTCTTCAAAGTGTAAGTGATTCTTTCCAGAGAAAGACACAATGATAACTCCCTAAACCACTGAGCAATACTGGGTTTGCCTATCTTTTTCCACGATAAGGCTATAGCCCTTTTGGCTTGTAGTAAACATAAATCTAGAAATCTTTGTTCGCTACTCTGAATCTTATGGCCAGGTGGGTAAAGACCTACTAGAAACAGTTTTGGGTCAAGCTCAATATCTATCGACAATATCTTCTGAATCTCCATCCTCACTTCTTCCCAGAATTCTTTCACTCTTGGACATGCCCACAGACAATGGAAAAGTGTACCTTTGTCTTTACCACATCTGATACAAGTATTTGGAATATCTGCACTAAATTTATTTAATTTCTCTGGAGTGATATAGACCCTCATCAGCCAATTATATTGCAACAGTTTTAACCGAGTGTTACCCGTCTGGGATTGAGCATCCATACAGGTTGAGCTCCACTCTTCCAATGTCAATTCCTCTTGTAGATCAGCCTTCCATGCATTATATTTGGATTCAGAGGATTCAGGAGAGAATTCTACTAACAGAGTATAAATCAGAAATGATGCCCCTATTAAAGGGGTTTCTGATAAGCTCTTTTTATATTATTGACAGGGGAGGGAGTGTCAGAGAATTCACCTGTTTAACCCCTATAAAGCTTCTGAGTTGTAAATACTTAACCCCCTGAATGCCAAGACTACGTCAAGCCCATAGACTGCCATGTTAATTGACGTAGTAAATCAACAAATCCCTCCAAGCCAATGACGTTATCTGCGTAGTAGACGTACTGCCCTGTCAGTACGTCTTTTTATAACAAAATATTGCAATTGTTTGACATTCTTTTAATTATTTTTATGTAATCTACCAAAAACCGGCCGAAACCCGCGCGATCGTGCACTATCGTGCACGCGCGCCGTCTCTATGTGATCCGCGGCAAAAAATGTGATATTTTGGGATGTTCCTGGCCGTTTTTAAGCTTAATCTGACTAAGTTATGACAAAGCTAATGTTAGTTTAGCAATCCGGACGCCCAAGCTATAAGCTAGGGGTCAAATTAGCTTCCTTTGTTTACCTCGTTTGACAGGAAGTGATTTAGCCAGATTTAACACTTTTGTCAAAATCAGAATAATGGAACGTTACTGCCATCAAGTGGAACTTTTGGGTATTACTTTGAAATCGAAAGTAAAACGTGATGTATTGTATTTAGATCGCTGATCCCTCTTATTGCATTAAAATGACGAATTAAGAAATGGGGCATTGGCCAGCATTGGCCAGATTTGGCGACTTTTTGAATGGCAATCGAAAAATGTGAGATATGACCACAATGTCACGAAATGTCTCATTTTATAGCTCCAAGTCACTACTTTACAATGAAAAATCACACACGTGTGAACTGAGTGGTGCAATTCCCCCCCCCCCCCCCCCCCCCCTCTCTCTCTCTCTATCTCTCTCTCTCATTAGAGTCACTACCTCTCTCACTCTCTCTCATTAGAGTCACTACCCCTCTCACTGTTTCTGGCGCCCCCTACTGCTATTTCTAAGTCCAAGCTCATGATGCAGCAACACAAACGTCCAACATAGATAAAAGTAATTACTCACCTACTGCTGCAGGTCCACATACCACTATGAGAGGAGAACGAAACTGTGGGACTTTTGCGAGTGTCATAGTAGCTTGTTTACAACTGAAATAGACTTCCCGTGCAATAGCTTCCTCTTCAAAATAAGAGCAAGATGTAATGATTAGTCAACACTAGTTTTATTGCGCCGCTTCCTCATTTCTCCCAGATCCCCCTCTCCCACTGACTCGTGTAGGTGACGTGACGTCACCACAGCCGCTTGTATGCATGCACACTTGCACAGACACAGCAGAGCTAAATTATGACTGATGAGATCCGTTTGCGGAACCGTTCATAAAATAACAATGGAACCGGGCTACGACGCAGCATATGAGCATACCGCGTTCATGCACGGCACTACACACACGTGCGTGCGCGCGTTCATGCACGGCACTACACACACTCGCGTACGTGCGCAAATAAGAGCAAGATGTAATGATTAGTCAACACTAGTTTTTTTATTGCGCCGCTTCCTCATTTCTCCCAGATCCCCCCCTCTCCCACTGACTCGTGTAGGTGACCTGACGTCACCACAGCACGCATGCGCACACACCACTGATGCTCACACAGACACACAAACAAGTACAAGGACATTGCTTACTGATGCTCACACACACAGACACACACACAAACAAGTACAAGGACATTGCTTGCTGGTTGTAGGAGTGGTTTGCACCACTCAAAAATAATTATGATTATAGCTTGTTCCATCGTTTACTTATAAGCTTTTTAGTAGACCTTGGTTTCAGTGATAAGTCAAACCAAGGTGTACTAAAGTGCTTATAAGTAAACGAAGGAACATGCTAGGAACATATTTCTTTTTTCGGTGTAAACTAGAGATGTGCAGCTTTAAAATGAGATATTTCGTGACATTGTGGTCATATCGCACATTATTCTATAGTCATTCAAAAAGTCAGCCAAAGTTGGCCTAAGGCACAATAAGATGATATTAAGGGTGGCCATAAGAGGGTTAAAGAAGTGTCTACGGGGTAAATTGTATTTAGCAGCTAGTTCATCAAAAGAGAGTAGATTCCCCCTTTTGTCAAAAACATCCTTCCATTGTTTAATCCCTTGCTTGGCCCATATTTTGAAGCCCCCATCCGACCTTCCTGGGGTGAAATATTCATTTCCCCAAATTGGGCTGAATCGAAAACTGGGTTGGATATCCAAAAGATAAAGTCTGACATCCTGCCAAACTTTAATCATGTTTTTAACAATAGGATTAGCTGTATATTTTATCAGTTTTTTACTCAAATTAGAGTAAAGATATTCGGGCAGTGGGAGCTTCAAAGAGTATGATTCAGTGTTCCTCCATGTGGGGGATCCCTTCTCTGTATAATAGAACATTATAGTTCTCAACTGAGCTGCCCAATAGTACCATAACATATTAGGGCACTTTAGCCCTCCTCTATCATAAGGTAAATATAGCAAAGATAAATGGAGCCTGAGGTGTCGGTTATTCCAAATAAAATTACGAAACAACTTTTCCATTTTAGTAAAAAAGCCGTCAGGAGGCGGCAAGGGGATATTCTGAAACAAATACAACAGTTTAGGGAGTGTGTTCATTTTGAGGATATTTATTCTACCTATAAGAGAAATTGGAAGGTTTGACCATCTGTCCAGCGCTTCCGTAATAGACGGCGGATTAGCCCTCTCTTTTGGGTTAAGGAGCATTATAGAAGATTTTGAATTGTTAACTTTATATCCGGATATACTGCCAAATTGCTTAATAAGCTCCATAAGCTCTGGTATTGACTGTTCCAGATTTTTTAGAAAAAGAATCACGTCATCAGCATATAACGCAATTTGATGATCAAACCCTCCAATATTTATACCTGTAATTCTTGTACTTCCCCTCACTGCTACAGCAAAAGGCTCTATTGCGATTAAAACAATGATACATTTTCACAATTTTGCTCAAAACATTTTGGCCTAATGTGATACGTTGTCACTTGGCCCTGACATCAAAGCAGCTTCCCTACTGTGTGGACTATCAGATCGGCTCCTCTGAGTGTTCTGCCTAGCTGACTTATTTTGGGCAGATTTGCAGCTCTTTGCACAATTTATGTCAGTAGATGTCTACACTTGTTTCACATGTTCAACCTCCACTGTGCACATTCAGGTTTAAAGCCAGTGCAGAGCGTTATTTCCTCCATCCGAGTGCAATGGTGTTCCACTGTAAAATAATACACTGATATACCCGTACGACACAGTATCTGTGCACAGCGTGCAGTATGTCAGAGTCAGTATTCGTACAGTACTGTACAGTGTGTACTCTGTTATTCCACAGTTATTTACCAAGTAAGTAGCTCGGCCATCATTGTGCTGTACTAGTGACGGTAGCAATGGAAGACCAAGTCTATCGTACCTCCACGAGGGACAAATGTAAAATGTCCGAATATTGCCCCGCCCCAGTACATTTTACTGGGTTCAAACTGACACAAAATGTGGTTTTATGCATTATGATCTGTTTGAAAGGAGAAATAGGCCTCCTTCTTATAGATGCCTCCTTCCAATAAAAGCCTGCTACAGTTGAAACAAAATACAAGCCCGGGTCACTATTAGAGGATCTATGGTAGGCTATATAGTTGAGAGAGTGCATACAGATGGATGTAGGCCTACTGTACTGTAGATGCAGTGGCACTGGCTGTTACTCACCAAACCCGAAGTCTCTTTACCTCCCCTCGGTTCTTCATCAGTGCATCTCCAGATGGCAATGCCACAAAAACATACATTTTTCATCCCTTTCCCCACATCACACATCCTGGAGGCAAACAACAACTCTTTGACTTGATAATGTTGTATTCCTCATCCCTTGATCCCTGTCGCACGCCATCACCCATAATTGAGTCTGACGGCAATAAATATTATAGGCTTAGGCTATACAGTCACTGTTGGGCAGGAATCCTTGTATCTCCAAACAATTAAACATTAAATAATATTTCATTTTTTTATTATATATTTTTTACGCTACATTGGATCCATTAGAAAACAAGTTATAATTATTTTACACAGTCGAAGTGGCTGCATGACGTTTATTAATGTATTTATTTTTAGGGCAAAGAACCAAGCAGCATACACAACGCAGATAAAAGAGAAAAGTTTTTAGCATATCAAACCAAAAGGTGGTGTTTTCCATAATCTCCTTTCCTTGTTCTTTATTTTTCTTCAGACAACTTGTTCCATCTCTGTTGCACAGGCTCTTGGCAGTGGCTGATAAGAGTGGAGAGGCTGTGAGTTGCAGCTATATACGCACAATAATCACAGTAGCACACTTTGTTATCAGTGCTCCAAGTACAGGTTCCATAAAAGTACCAATAACACAATGACTACATTAGCACACTAGCTTTGTTGTTAGTGCTCCATATAATTGCCAATGCAGAAATACTCTGTTAGAAGCAATTACTATTCATGAGTTTCAAATGTAGTCCTACACCTGCCATTTTGGGGACCAACACAGGTGTTTAAATTTGTCTGATTAGTGTAGATTCGTAGAACATATTAGTTCTGTGCCAATCAGACAAATTGAAACTCCTGTGTTGGACCACAATGTTGAAGTACCAAAGTATTTGTTTTTGTAATGAATTGTAATGTAAATAGCTGACAAATATCTATCAAATATAGCCGATCTAAAAGTTTGCAACGTGTTGTGACTGTGAGCTTGTAGATCAGATTAGTTTTATTCATCCTTTTTTTTTCATTTGTAGAAATGTAGTGACATCAATAATATTTGTCTTTGAAGTGTAGCAGAGTGAAAGTCAGTATCCAAAAAACATACTCAAGTAAAGTACAGATACTGAAGTCTTTGTTACTTTTCACCACTAGGCTGATACTGTAGATAGTGGTGGAAAATATACCCACATATTTTACTTAAGTAAAAGTACAATATCATTTAATATAGAAATACTGTTACAACTTACAAGTAAAAGTCCGGAATTCAAAATCAGTGCTGATAGCTGGTAGTGAGGCCATGCATGCAGAAAGATCTGACAGTATTAGCACACAGTATTGATCTTCCAGGGAAACTTGGAGAAGCATAACAAGAGCTTTTCCATGACTTATCTTAAACCAGTGTTTCCCAAACTTTTCTCCCCGCCACCCAAACTAATGAAAATAACAGATCTTCACGGTAGATTACTATTTTCACTATACTTGTAGAAAGTACCCAAACACGGTGAGTAGGGAAAAGTGTAGAGAAGACCAGTGTACTCAGGAGTGGGCAGGATTTAGTAATTTTCCCTAATTGGCGCACCTGTGGTGGGCCTATATAGGCAGCCGAATGCTCAAGGAGCAAACATTTGTGTGGGAAGAGGCAGCGCCACCATAACTGGTTCTTTGTTCCATGATGATGTTCCATTACGATGCATTAATTTTAAATCATCATTCCTAATCACCATCATCATCATTCATCACCATGTCAACCATCACCAGCACACTGTTCAATGCCATTAATTGCCACAAATAAATATGAACTCTTAACTACCCATCTGGTCCAACTGGTTATACTCTGATCGGTATACTGATGTCTGAATGTATATTTATATATATATATATATATATATATATATATATATATATATTATATATACATTTGTCCAGCCCAATACTTCAATACTACTTATACATTTTATGGACATTTATTTTGATTTCCTTCTTGTATGTTTGTTTTCATCTGCTTTCTGTCCCTAAAACTAAACATTGGGAAGCAGCATTTAGTTTGCAACACAGAATCCATATTTTTGGGATCATATGATCAGTGTTGTTAATGTTGGATTTAGTCTTTCAGGGATTCTCAAAGTGGGTGCCAAGACAGGTCCAGGGGTACTGGTTATATAGGGTACTTTTACTTTGGTACTTGAAGTATATTTTGATGGAAGTACTTTTATACTTTTCACTTGTGTTCATGCTCCAACAGTTACACAAGGACAGGACGTCGCCATCAAAACGACTATCTTCACTCGCTCCAAGGTTATGTGCATGCAAATCGCCGTGGTCGTGTGTTGCGGGGGTGAGTCATCCATAATGCAAATTTAGACATTAAAATTATTCCATATCTTCCTGAAATCAATGACACGGAAAAAATGCAACATTGGTTTAAATGAGGAATGAGATGTCTATTGCATTTCACATCCATTACATGGTGCCAGAGGAGGCATTTCCCATTAAAGAATAGAATACCCACAGGCCTGTGGGCTACTGGATGTCTACAATGATACACTGTAGTTAGAATAACACTGATGATGATGGTGATGGTGATGAGGATGATGATGGAAAGGGAAGCAAAGTCAAAGTGCTGCAAAGCCTGCAATATTTCATGTTTTAACTGATTACCAGAGGTGGACAAAGTACTCAACTCCAGCACTAGAAACAAAGTATCTATACACCTGGTCAAATATTACTCAACTACAAGTGGAAGTTACTCTGTTGAATTTGCACTTTAGTTAATAAGCAGCCCGAGTACATGTTTGAGTAAATACTCAAGTACACAGGGAAACCAAGAAGCTAGCATTCATAGTAGCCTACTGTAAAAAATAAAAACTACAGTATAGGTACTGTAATTGAGGTAAACAATGAACCTGTCTAAATAACATGCTATCTACATACTGTAGCATAAACCAGCAGGTACAGTGTGTACATGAGCTGGTTGGACATAAGGTACAGGGAGGTAACATTTCGGTAGGTCCATACCTATAGACTTAGTTACTAGAGTTGCCATCACTGTGAGCGAGTGAGTGCATGGAGGGTGTTTCAAGTTCTGACATTTGTTGAGCCAGACAGGATTCTATCGCTGACAGTTGGGCTGCTGAGCCTCTAAAAAATAATAAAAAAATAATAAAAATCAAGAGAATCATTGAGAAGATTACACTGTTCCTGCCCGGGAGAGTGTTTGAGTGATGCGCGAGCACCGTGCGTGCGTGCGTGCGTGTGACGTGTGTGTGTGTGTGTGTGTGTGACGTGTGTGTGTGTGTGTGTGTGTGTGTGTGTGTGTGTGTGTGTGTGTGTGTGTGTGTACGTACGTGTGTCAGAGAGCTGAGCGAGATACACAGACAGAGACAGTCACAGAGGCAGAGGTTGGGGCGGGGGCGTTCCATTATGAATGTGCAGTGCTGTGGCAGCAGCCTGCGGGCTGCATTCCACTCCAATGAGTGGCATGATGATGAAACAATTAGAAAGCGCAGACAAATGCATTGCTTTCTGATAGCATTACTCTGTCATGCTCAGAGGGGAGATGCATTGTTCCACTGTTTCACTGCAAATGTCATGCAAACTTCTTCAGTGAACAAACAAACACACACACACACACACACACACACACACACACACACACACACACACACACACACACAACAAACTTATTTCACTCCAGCTGGGTAAATGTCGTCTGTCGGGTGGAAAGATCATTTGTCTCAAACAGGGGGGCAGTCAGCCAGATATTTCGTGAAGCCTCATTTGAAATCGGTAGTTCATATAATGGCCTGTTGTGGCGCTGGACTGGACCCAAAAAGCCCCATAGCTCCATAGAGGCCCATGTATTTTGGCCCAACTTCACCTAGACTGTATTACCTTAATAAACATGGTCATGAATACTTTCTTCTTCCAGTCACTAGTTTAAAGTCTCATTTCTAATGTCATAATTGATGGGTATTTTATCCCATCATGATAAAAAATGACAGGGGGGACTGTAAGCCCCTGTAACTATAAAATATGAAAATATCTTCGATAGCAGAGTGCAATGAAGCTGCGAGCTGCTCCGGAACAGAACCAAAATGCTCCGGAAGGCTCACAATAATACTTTAGGAGTAATCCCATTACAATACTTATACTTAACTTTAGCTTTGACCAAAATACTTTAAGTAAATAGCCAATATGAACAGGAAGGATTACCCCATAACCAAGATATTACCTTATTTCACCCCCAAGGAGAGAAGTCCAGGTCAGAGCGAGGTTTTTAGTCATTTTATATAATTATAGCTTCAGAGCGAACAGAACAGGATTCACAAAACACAGCATGATAATCAAATACAGAGCCCGAGGGCTAGAATGGTTGGTTTCGCTCTACCGTCTCCCAAAATGGAATCCGGTATATATACTTTTACAATACAAAATGGAGGATGGTACAAAGCGACGTGGCACGACCCGAGGAGTAACGTACAAAGTATGGAAATATACTGGATGAATGGAAAATTACCAGATAGATAAACCGAAAAAGCACATAGTTGCTCTCGGCCTCAATGGATAAATGTCTGTGGCAGTGGATAAATTTGTCTCGGAAGGGAGGTGCCTGGCTGATAAGACAGCCATGCGAGGTCAAATACAGAGACCGAGACAGTGATTCACACTAACAGCGTGAAGTCACTACACAGGGCCAAAAGGGTCAAAGGAAAATGATCAATCACGCATAAAATATAAACAGATAGAAATTATCTATCAATAATATTCTTTTTGGAAAATTATGGTCCCATTAATTAAAAAAATGACCATAAAGTCGCGTATGTTCTGAGGGGCGTGGCTACCGTTACAGTCTATGATCGGGATTCCCCTCCCACTCAAGAGTCTTCTCCTCCCACTCGAGTCAAAATAAAAACCAACGGAGAAGAAGGGGGGAAGTCCCGCCTCGTTGTCTGGGCAGCCAATGACCAGCTGGTACAAAACGGAGCCAGCCAATGGCCAGCTGGTACCAAAAGATGGCGACTTACATCAGGAATTAGCATATCATTACAGGCTTCATTTTACGTTCATGTTAGACCCGGGGAACGCTTTGTCCATATTTTTTACAGTCTATGGTCTCAAACTGTTACTTCTGTATGTGCGAGCTCAAAACGTGTCGCTTCGCACCACTGTTCGAGCTTGTAGATCTGCTACTTTTGATGCTTTTGTGTGACTTTGTACGTATGTAAGTACTAAGTATAGAGCGTTAAGTTACGAAAAAAATAGGTTGCTGCCCGACAATAACAATGTATGGCGCAGTTGGAGGGATTACATAGATTCACTGGCCTTGGAACGTCTCGGGATCCCCCAGGAGGAAGTTACTAATGTTGCTCTGGAGAGGGAAGTCTGGAGCTCTCTGGTGGAGCTGTTGCCCCCACGACCCGACTACGGATAGGTGGTTGAAGATGGAGGGATGGATGGATGAATAACAATGTACTTAGTTACTTTCCACCCCTGCTCACGAGGTACAGAAGCCTGACATGTTTCGATATTTCTCAAAAATGTGCATGGCATGAAGTGGCACGCTTGTAGATTTGCTATTTTTAAATAGCCAACGTAACATGTAAAATATGGATATGGAATCCTCAGAGAATCGGTTTTCTGCTATTTGTGGATTCTATGGATATTTGCAAAGTCAAAGTCTCACTTGTGGAGGTTTCAGAATGTGGCAGTTACTCTCACTCTCCAGGACCACAATTCAGAAACTTTATGCTTGTTTGTGCACATTAGCCGATTGCAGATCGGCTACTTTCAGTGTGCATCGCTGGCTGGCCAACAAAGTACTGTATCAGGCTGGAGAAGTCAAATGTGTGTGCCAACAACTGGCTATACAGTAGCTGTGTGTGCTGGAAACATGCTTGAGAACGCTCAGTGCCATTGACAACACCAAGAAATGTGAACATTGGAAGACAAAAAACACTGACATGAAGCCATGAAGAGGTGAATTTAAATTACCACAGTCTGTCATCATGCAGAAATAAACTAGCTATTATTTCGGTGCCATTCCATTAGTCCCATGGCCCAAATTGTACACATAAAAATCTGGCCTAGCCCCTAACCTCAAATCTCACATAAGCTCACGTTTCTCATATTGTTAATAGTGGGCCATCGCACCCGACATAAACCAAATCATGGGGACTTTCTCTGGTCTGGAGGAGCTGCTTGCCAAGTCCGAAGCGTTGATGAGCGAACGTGTCAGATAAGCAAAGAAATGGCTTGTGTGTGTGTTGTGGGGGGGGGGGGGGGGGGTGATTGGTGTTGAAACAGACCCCAACTCCTTAAGGCCTGATCCTCTGCAGTGATATGATATCTGCAGAAGAGAGATTTGCGAAGGGCCATGCTGTCACAGCACGGTGGCTTTGCTCAATGGAAAGCTATCAGTCTTATGGTCTCTGCTCCATTTAGGCCCATTTCCCTTTAATGGCAGCATCTACAGGCTGTTCCAAACTGACCCCACCTCCAGTGATACAGAATGCGACGCTAGACTACCCGCTGCAGCGGCCGACAGGCCCCGTTTGTCTCCGGAAAGGGCATCGCGGAAACGTCCGAGCCCCAGTGAAATATACGCTCGTTTTCGCCGCTGCGCGTCCTTTGAGTTGTCAGCTGGAGATATGGCGAACATCACAGAGCCATTAGCGCTAAAGCCCCCAGCTGCTTGTGTCCGCAGCATTGTCAGCCGTCGTGTGCTTCACCGGCACACAATTCTCGGTGTATCTTCTGTATAACTAACTGGACGACACGCTAATGGTTACATACAGTGGGATGTCCAGCGGAACACCATAATAACACCACTTATAGGGTGTCATTTTCTGAAGTGGCATTACATTCTGGTTTAGAATCCCAATGAAAGGTATTGGATTGGATTGCCGTAACGGATTGCCGTAAGAGTGTCTTTCTGTCTGTCTGTCTGTCTGTCTGTCCAGTTAATCTCGCAAATTGCTGGACCGATCAGCAACACACTTTATTCTGTACACTGCTAAAAGGCTAACATTTTATGTCTTAAATTTTTATGTCAGTAGATCGACTTTAGACCACAAGCAAGGTCATGGGTTCGATCCCGGGCGCCACCAACTCAGCGTATGACTAGCACGTCTTGAGTGCGGCAAGTCGTGTGGTATAAGTTCTGTGTTGTGGCGCTCCACCTCAGCATTATCTTCCAGTGAAATGGGTTCTGGCTGATACAATAAGCCTCTCCGACCTACTACAAACTTTATAATGGAAGTCAAAGGGACTGAAACCAATTGCTCAAATTTGGAGTCATGCATAATTGATTTCCTAGATGACTGATGTCATAGATGAGTGAGTGGTATCACAAGGCTGAGATCCACGTTTGAGTTTCAATGTTTATGGTCTACGTTATCTATTTTTATATAATGTGAAACTAGAACATTTGCATCATGGTTGTGCTACTCAGCCAACCATGCAGTTTGCATACATTTTTGTCCAGACTTTTAGAATGAAGACTTTGAAGGAATTTAATCAACATGTTTTATTAGGTCACAGCGACCTTGACCTTTGACCACACACATTACTTTCTTTTTATAGTTTTGTATAATTTAGAGTAACCAATAAGCCGTTTTCTCTCCAATGTAGTCATTATTATGACGTGCCTCCATCCTACTCCTCCCGCCCAACACGCTCCACCTCAACCCTTAGGAGTAAGTGTAGTGATAGTGACAAACGTAACCCTCCCCGCCCGGCTTCCCTAGAAACAAGCTAATTTGGTTCATAGATGCCCTGCCCCCTCTGCCTCTGCTCAGTAGGCTATCTGGCAGCCTGGGTGATTAGGGCAGAGTGGGGCCGTCAGGCCAACTGTGTACACCTGAATGGGGTGTGGTCTGGGAGAGTATATAAGGGCCTCTCCTTACATGCTCTCAAGCCAGCTCTCTTTCCAAGCAGTTGCACACCTTTTACAACACTCACACAGCACACTCATACAGCCATACACTGCATACATGACTGATTACTGACATTGTCACATCTCATACCAGTTTATTTGAGTATTGCTTAACTTATTTTAATTTAGAATAATTAATATATAATATAAAAGGTTTGCCTTGTGTGTGGACTCCCTTTTTGTCATGTATTGCCCTAGAGTGCATGACACGCTCGACAAAGCTGGATGCACCTTGTGGATTCAAACCCCTAGACTCCACATTGGTGGGCAGGTATTTTTGTCAGTCCATCCTTGAGTCGAAGTGGACGTTTTTTTTCCAAATGTCATGAAATTCCCTCAAGGCGTTCCTGAGATATCACATTCACAATGTAGGGACCGACGGACAGTCCCAACATTGTAGTATTGTGTATTGAGGCAGAATAACCCCCAATACATATTGAATACAATTGTCACATAATTAAAATTTTAATAGATTTCATAGATTTGACAGACATTTAATTTTACGTATAGTAAAGTTGACTTTCACTATGTACTTTTTTCCCTCTACACCAAACCTCTTTGAGCTTGTAGATCTGCTATTTTGGGCTAAAGTTCTCCTCAAATAGGGAAGCTATACGGTTCATGGTGGTTACTGTAAAAAAAAAAGTCCCATCACACAAAGATTTGGCGGACCCCCTGTCGTAACTCGGAGTACCCCCTAGGGGCCCCGGACCCCCTGTTGAAGACCCCTGCTCTATAGGACTTTAGGTAATATTTGTAAATTCTAGCATTGCTACTTTTACGTCAGTAAAACGTAAGTACCTCTTCCAACACTGGAGTATCTCAAAATATGATGCAGTTGGAACAGAACACTACAGGGACAGGTTGGAAAACCAATTTTGCTCCTCCGCCCCGCCACCCTAGGTGGGAGCGCAGCGCAGAGAGGTCCCTCTGGCAACATTGATTCAGAGATGGAGAGCTGCGCCTCGGCGGCAGCAAGCGTGCAGCGCCGTGATGCTAAATGCCATGACACAGGCCTCCTTGCATGATTCTTTGGACAGGTGTACGCTGGGGTGATTTATGCGCGCGTCCTATCGCCGCGGCCCCGGGAGGACACCATATTGACTGTTCATTTCTCCCAGCTCAAGGCAACTGGGAGGCGTGCAATTTCTTTCTTTTTTTGTTTGTTTTTTGTATAGGGCCCTAGATAAATTGAAACCCCCGCAAGATGCAAACACGCCTGACAGCAAAAAAGCCATTTCACCTCCACCTCTGAAGACGGAGAGGAGGAAAAAAAATAACAAGTTAATATAGGTAACATTATTGATTTGTCATTGCTCTTCTCAGACACCTGTATACACAACAGGGATGTTTTAATCACGCAGCAGCACAAACTTTCTGCAGTTGTTGCTGTATGCAGTTCCCATCAGGCCGTTTTTAAATTGTTTTTGGATCCTGGTGTGTATAGTTTTGACTCAAGGACCACCATAACAGAGTGTACAAATGGAACCAAATGGACGTGTAATGGTCCATTTGGTTCCATTTGTACACTTGCTGTGTTACAGACCTGTTGGCTCCATTTGGAACCATGCACGTCATCAGTGCCCATACAAAATAACCAATCTTCAATGTACCGGTATATACAGTACATTTTCTATTTTCACTAGTTTGGGTCCTCTATGTATCTAATTTCTCTTTTGGTTCATGCGGGCTACAAAGTTTGGGAACCACTGCCCATAGACTAGGTAGTGGGTACCCTGACAAAAATGTAATCCTCTCTATACTGCCTCCCCCTGGCCAGCTGGGGTGTCTGATGGAGTGGAAAGGGACTGGTTGGAATAACGTGTTCCTTTCACACGCTACGTCCTACCGGGGAAACTCCCCCTGTCAGTCTGCCAGGTGATAAGAACCGGCATGCTCACTCCAGTCCTCAATCCTCATGCATTGAACGGAGCATGAGCTCAGTTCGGGGCTCTCTCCAGGTTGGCAGAGGGGGAGTAGCGCCCAGGATTACAGTTTAGGCAAATGGCACCATGTGAAAAAAAGGGTTACAAAAAAGAAAGAAAGAAAGAAAAGAGGATTTAGATAAGTTTTAAGTGGTTGTTGTTTTTTTCCTCCTTCATCGTGTCCTCTACCAGGATATGCTTTTCTCTGGAAAAAATAAAGAAATAAATGAGAAAGAATGGATGTCTGCTGCAGTGGGTAATTGTGTTTAGCATTATCAGTGGGAGATACACGCAGCCAGCCAGCCAGAACGCAGCCAGGCTAATCCACACGTGCTCACATTACCAATGACATAAAGCCTTGAATGAGAATGATGACGTTAGATAGAAAGAATGTTCTTATTTGATTTTTTTTATAGTCGCTGTCAGAAACATTTCGTTTTTTTGTTTGAGTAGGAACAAACTGGAGCACAATCGGGCATGTTATTTTGTTTGCTGTACTTCATCATACTACAACTTTAGCTACTTCCCGTTTACTATACTATAAACGGGAAGTATAAGGGAAAGGGTTTGTGTCTTTGGGTTTTTCTAAATATCTAACCAATGAAAAGTATTAACAAAAGCTTATGACTGAATTGGATCCATTTCCTGAAAAGCAACAGTTTTGGGGATGAGTTTTTCCACCCGACTAAGACAATATTCATATTTCCCTCAATTGTTTCTCTGACCCTGTGCTGTTTCTTTTTGCAAAACAAGCCAGCATGTAATTGTGTTGGCTAGCCTATAAGATTTAGACTCTCGTAGATGTATTTATCGAATCAGACGTCATCACCCTACGAGAGTCTAAGCGACCTTGCCCCATGGCTTGTGGTGGTCTGAAAATCCCTGCCTCAAAGTAACTCTTAAGTCTTAACTTATACAAATGCAAAATCTAACCCGCAGATCCGTAGTTTTCAATAAAAAAGTTTTTTGATCCACTCTGTCTCAGAATCTGGCATCCATCTTGGATTTTCCTCGATTGTAAATGCGCAACAGCGCCCCTAGCGGCCAGGGTTGTGCAGCCAGTTGCACTCATTAGGGGAGACGAGGAGAGATCCAAGATGGATGCCAGATTCCGAGTCAGAGTGGATCAAAACACCTTTTTTATTGAAAACTATGGATCTACGGGTTATAAATGCTTTCCATAGCCAAAACGGACAAGTGGGGCAACAATTTAAGCACTATAGATTTTGCATTTGTACAAGTTAAGAGTTACTTTGAGTCAGGGATTTTCAGACCACCACAAGCCATGGGGCAAGGTCGCTTAGACTCTCGTAGAGTGATGAATTCAGAATCGATAAATACATCTATGAGAGTCTAAATGTTACGCTAGTGTTGGGCCTGAGAGCATGCAGCCTGCCAGGTATAGATCATAGATCATCTCATGGATCTGAGTGACATAATCCTCCTGCGGATGCTGCCACTCCCCCCGGCAGCGCCGCGGTAGTTGCGGCGTCTGGAGCGCCAATGAATGAATGAATGAATGAATATGAATGAATGATGTGTGGATGTCAGACCTTGCCTTCCTTGCTGCTGGTTGTTTATGAAGTGGTTGATTTTGATTGATTAATGTTGACTGATGTATATAGTCTTTGATGTGTTGGTGTTGCCCATGCATTGAATCCACCTTCTGGCAACACCTTTGAGTGTATTGGCAGTTCCTGTGATAAGGCCCATGGCATCGCCCCTAAAAAGATAAAACCTTCCCAGACAGTAGAGAGAGCAAACACACCCGCTTTAATCTGCTTCCTCAGAAGCAAAGCATTATCTACTTGATGCTTTGACAGCTCGCTTTGATTTGGTAAATGCTATTTTTAGAAGTAATCTTCAAACAAATCCATTTACTTGCTCAGACACATACAATTTTGTTTAACGATGACTGCAGAAAGCTGTGGTATTAACTTTTCTTTTTCTTTCATTTGACTGACATTGACATTTTGGGCTTTATTTCTTGGATTGGGGAGTATTTTGCAAATAAATGATGCCCCAAATGTCATTCACACACACCGCAGTGGCTCGAAACAACATAAAGCCAGAAGCTATTTCACTTCCACCCATAGGGGGTGCCACAAATGCTACATGTGTTTGATGCCTACCACCACCAAAGTAGGCACAATTGGTTTTGAGGGGGCCTCTAGAGTGCACTTCCAAAACCTCTATATAGAGCATAGCAGTGGCCATGTTTTTCTGGACCCACTGAAAAATCTGCCATTCATCTTTCCCATAGAGATTTACAAAAATATGTATATCAATTATTTAAAGGTGTAGTGAAATGTGTTACCAAGTGGGATTGTGGATCGGCTGTTTGTCAGTAATAAAACCTTTAAAATGACATATTTGGACATGAGGCAGACTTGCAAGTGAAGATAAGTTTTAATAAGTTCCAGGCCTGGACAACATAGTGAATAATAAAGAAAAGAAAGAACTCAAACAACATAACACAACTTAACTGTGAACAGAGAGGTACTGGTGTCAACCTCTCCCCATGGCAGCACCAAAAACTACTGAGCCATTTCCCCTCTATATAGACTCCTGACTCCACCCCTGGCTAAGCAGTCAGCGAATCACAAGGCATTTAACACCACAAGCAATCAGAGCTCTCTTCAGACAATCAAGGCAGCTTCCCAACTACAGCATCTGCATAGATAAACACAAGTATTAATTCACATGTCACAGCAGAATGTGCACCTTCTGTGGGACTGAGAATCAACCCGTTATATATATATATATATATACAGCAATATACAGCAACAATACAATGAATTGACACCTAATCATGGACCTAAGAGAGGAGAGGCAAACAGAGAGATGTAGTACCAGTGCAATGTGGGGAAGTAAATAAGTAGGCTACATATTGTTGCTGTTGGGCAGAAAACTCTTATCTCCATATTCAACTTTTAGTATTTCTTTGTAATTAATGGCCCTACATGATCGTACTACAGCATCACTCAAAAGCATCAAAAGTATAGTAAATACACTACTTGAATTCTGAAAACTAGTAGATAAGTAGATAGGTAAAACAAAATTTATACTTTTATTTTACTTGAGTATATCCTTTTTTGATACTTTATACCTCTACTCCACTACATCTCAGAAGAAAATGTTTTACTTTTTACTTCATTAATTACTGTATTTGAAAACTTTGCTCCAAGTTACTTTGTAGATATAGCGTATTTTCTAAATTTGAAATATGTTTAGAGAGAGAGAGAGACTTGGCAGAGAGCAATACAATCAGCAGTAATTAGCTAGTCTAATAGAAGAGCACTCTAGAAGTAATTATCAGACAGAGGAAGTGTTCTTTAGATCAATAAATAACACTAACAGCACAGAGACACACATGGGAGGCTGATTCCTTCTCCTCAGGGCCAACTGTTGACACATCAACTGCATCAATCTGTCACTCAACAACCAATGAATCATTAAGTGATACTTAATGATTTATTTATGTTTGCACAGTATATTTACTGAAGCATATTTATACTCTGTGGTGCAACAATGTTGTTTGCCTAAATTAAGTTAACCACTACTTGCTAACAACGTGCAGGTCGCACACATACTGTTTCAGCAACTCATTTTAACCACATGAACCCTATAGAGCGTCGCAGTCCCGCTCCCTTTCAGAACGATGAGTGGCCCAGGAAATGATTCTCCATTGATTTTCTCCATAGGCTTTTCAAAAAGTATTTATTTAAAGACGGTTACGCCGCAGACAAAGCCAACTCGGATCGTGACAAATCATGACAATAATTACAATGTTTTGGGCCGATCAAATAAGTAAGAAGAAAAACTAAACAAATAGTGTTGTATCCTGCCTTTATTTTCTTCTTTCAAATTATTTGATCGGCACAAAATATTGTGTTTGTTGTCATGATTTGTCACGATCCGAGTTGGCTTTGTCCGCGGCGTAACCGCCTTTATATACCTTTTGAAAAGCCTATGGAGAATCATTGGAGAATCATTTCCTGGGCCACTCGACGCTCTATAGCGTTCCTATTCTGGGTTGAACATTATAGTGACACTAGATGATCTATAACGTGTCGCAACATGTTACATTGTGAGCTTGTCAGGACCACACAGCATCCTCCATCATGTCTCCTCCTGCAGTATCAGACCACACAGTATCCTCCTGCTGCAGTATCAGACCACATAGTATCCTCCTGCAGTATCAGACCACACAGTATCCTCCTGCTGCAGTATCAGGACCACACAGTATCCTCCTGCAGTATCAGACCACACAGTATCCTCCTCCTGCAGTATCAGACCACACAGCATCCTCCTGCAGTATCAGACCACACAGTATCCTCCTGCAGTATCAGACCACACAGTATCCTCCTGCAGTATCAGGACCACACAGTATCCTCCTCCTGCAGTATCAGGACCACACAGCATCCTCCTGCAGTATCAGACCACACAGTATCCTCCTCCTGCAGTATCAGACCACACAGTATCCTCCTCCTGCAGTATCAGACCACACAGTATCCTCCTCCTGCAGTATCAGGACCACACAGCATCCTCCTCCTGCAGTATCAGGACCACACAGTATCCTCCTGCAGTATCAGACCACACAGTATCCTCCTGCAGTATCAGACCACACAGTATCCTCCTGCAGTATCAGACCACACAGCATCCTCCTGCAGTATCAGACCACACAGTATCCTCCTCCTGCAGTATCAGGACCACACAGCATCCTCCTCCTGCAGTATCAGACCACACAGTATCCTCCTGCAGTATCAGACCACACAGTATCCTCCTGCAGTATCAGGACCACACAGTATCCTCCTGCAGTATCAGACCACACAGTATCCTCCTGCAGTATCAGACCACACAGTATCCTCCTGCAGTATCAGGACCACACAGTATCCTCCTGCAGTATCAGACCACACAGTATCCTCCTGCAGTATCAGACCACACAGCATCCTCCTGCAGTATCAGACCACACAGTATCCTCCTGCAGTATCAGACCACACAGCATCCTCCTGCAGTATCAGACCACACAGTATCCTCCTCCTGCAGTATCAGGACCACACAGTATCCTCCTGCAGTATCAGACCACACAGCATCCTCCTGCAGTATCAGAACACACAGCATCCTCCTGCAGTATCAGGACCACACAGCATCCTCCTGCAGTATCAGGACCACACAGTATCCTCCTGCAGTATCAGACCACACAGTATCCTCCTACCAGCATGTGCACTTAAGCCTCTCCAGCTGATCCAAATGCATTTTATAAGCATTTATATATAGCGCCTTTATCCAAGGCGCTTTACAGATATTCACCCATCCACACACCAATGGCAGCGGAAACCATGCAAGGCACCAACTAGCACATCAGGAGCAATTAGGGGTTCAGTGTCTTGCTCAAGGACACTTCGACAGTAACTCTGGGGGAGCCCGGGTTCGAGCTGGCAACCTTACGGTTACCATCCGGAGTGGAGTAGAATTAAGTACAAAGTAAAAGTACCTCCAAATTGTACTCTGGTACACTATTGAGTAAATGTACAGTAACTTTCCAGCCCTGTTCATTACTATTAAAACCAAGCTGTTGGGCCTTTGCCTCAGTGGCCCTGCAGGCAGGGAGGAAGCCTCTCCTCCTCGTCTAATGACTCCATTCATTTCAAAACACCAGCCTCTACGGAGACATTCATACACTTCATTATATCGGCAGTTTCAGAAGACTAATTCTCTTTACAAGGCCAAATGTAATAATACATGGGCTGTATTGGAGCCCTGGTGCTGTTTAGGATGAAGACCTATATGTTTAAAACTAGTTAAGCTTATAACTATATACGCTACCTGTTGTATCTACTTTAACCCATTTACGACTGAGAACAGATTCTACAAAATGTCTTCTAAATCATGGCAGTTTTCTGAAAAACGTATGTTTCTATATCAGTGTTTTTCAAACTATTTCATGTCAAGACCCCAAAATTATATGTAATTAGCTGCCGACCCCGCCGTTATTTTCCTAAATGAATGCCCTACTTGATCATACTACAGCATCACACAAATCAAATCATCAAAAGTATAGCAGCTTGAAACATGGCGTAAAGCGACACATTCTGAGCTTGTAGATCTGCTTTTAGCAATTTTTGAGCGGTGGGCACACAGCTTTGTCTGTCTGTCTGTCTGTCTGTCGGTTGGTCGATTTTGAATTTGAATCCTGAAAAGTAACAGTTTTGGACATACAGTATGAGGTTTCCACCTGACAGAGTAATTTGCAAGTGAATGTAGGGGAATTACCTGAGAACCCTTAAGGGGCTTCAAATTTTACGTATACTGTAGCATATTTACAGGAAATAATTACTGCAATGTAGAATACATATTTTTAATATAATGTGAATGTAGTGGTAGCATGACATTGTCTTTTAACACGGTTCATATTTTGGCTTTTTGTGATTGCGTTCAAACTTCATTCCACCTGGAGGCATTTCCCAGTAATAATAATAAGTGTGTGTGTGTGTGTGTGTGTGTGTGTGTGTGTGTGTGTGTGTGTGTGTGTGTGTGTGTGTGTGTGTGTGTGTGTGTGTGTTTGTGTGTGTGTGTGTGTGTGTGTGTGTGTGTGTGTGTGTGTGTGTGTGTGTGTGTGTGTGTGTGTGTGTGTGTGTGTGTGTGTGTGTGTGTGTGTGTGTGTGTGTGTGTGTGTGTGTGTGTGTGTGTGTGTGCGCGCAGTGTGAGAGAGAGATTAGGAGGAGGTGTTGTGGAAGTAGCCTACTGTGTGCTAGAGAGAGAGAGAGAGAAGCCAGAGGCCGATGTTGGGACGTTAAGAGATTGCTTGGATGATGATCATGTCTTGACTTATGCTGTGTGGTTTGTATTTTACTGTCCTGACATCATAATTTTCTCTTTCTCTGCAGTGTTTCTCTGCAGTGAAGCCTCCTCCCCACTTCCATTTCGTCTTTAGTCGTGCAAATTTATCCTAATATAAACAGAAATCATCTAAGCATATTACTAGCATATTAGCCTAGAAACTATAGACAAATCTGGGAGATTGGTCTGGCACTTTCAATTACAGTTGTGGGTGACCAATCAAAGTGAGAGTTTTTGCGCTGTGATGTTGGAATCTGTTTGTAACCGCCCCTTGGAACTAAATCTTCCACACTCAAGTTCCAGACTAATATCTACGCAGTGATATTAGTCTGGCCATTACACGCATAGCTGCTTAGCAGAAATGGAAAAAATAAATGTAAGATATGGGAGATGTAGTTCCAGATATATACTGTAGCAGTGGTGGAAGTTGTCTGGCTACGGAAGACTGTAGTTCCAGTATAGCTGTATGATTCCTAGGATGGTCTTGGTAAAGACAGTGGTGGAAAGTAACTAAGTACTTTACTTAACGGAGAACTTTAGTTTTTTTCAACCAAGGTTCATGTTTTAGATTGTTATTAGAGAAAGTAAAAGGTGAGTGTAATCTTTTATTTTATTTGCTGCTTTCTTTCGTTTTAGGGACGGGGGCATTTGAGCATGGGGCTAAATAGGTATTTCTTTACAACATTGTATAGCGATTTCTTTTTTTATTCTTTACTAATCCTACTAGGCCCCAATAAATTACATCTGGCGACAAAAGATCACAGGATCTACTGAATGTGTCAAACTGACATATTGAGCCTATGACACACAGTGTGGCTTCCCCCCAATACGCTACCTTCACACTCATTTTCAAATTCCCCCGCCTCCCTGTCAAAAACGGCTAAAATCCCTAAAACGAAAGAAAGCAGCAAATGAAGAAAATTAACACTCTCATAACAACCTAAAACATGAAGTACAATGTTGAAGTACTTTTACTTTACTGGAGTATTTTCAATTTGCTTTTACTTCTACTTCACTACATCTCAGAGACAAATATTCAGCAATAATGAGACAAATAACTACAATTATTTTAAAACTTTAGTTACAAGTTACTTCGTAGATTTGGATTATTACAAAACCTTACATTAACCACATCAGCCCTATACATTTCGGCCATTTGAAAATAGACCTATACATCTATACAAGCTCACAATGCAATGCTATGCATTACTTGTAGATCTGCTATGTTAAAATACATTTTGGGAAATGGGACATTCTGCAGAAGAGCATATATTGCAGTATTGATAATTTGACTTAAGTATACTTTGACTACTTTTCCACCACTTGAGATGTTTGTACCTTGTTGAAGCATTTCCACACAGAATAATGTCTGCTGTTCCCTCATCTTTGTCATGGTGTCCATAGAGAGTAGAGTCATATAGTCCATCATTAGTGACGATTTATTTCATGCTGCCTATGGGACATGCTTTACTTGCTGCTGAAGTATAGCCATGGATGGATTTTCACCAGTGAAACACATTCCCTGGGGCCTGGTGCATCCAGAGGGTCTTCAATCTCTTGTTTTAGCGTGATTCAAGCACTGCCAGTGTATAAATAGTTAAATACCAATGTAGAAATACACTCTTACAAGTACATATCCTGTATTTAAACTCTTCTCTTCAGTAATTTTGTTTCGCTTGTTCAGCTCGCAAAAAACTGGCCATTGATCTCTGTCTGTCCCAATTGGTTTATGGTGATACCATTTATAGGTTTGTCTGCTCCTCCACCTTGGTCAAATTGTATCCCCTGTACCATGCTGCATTGAGATTCATAACTAACTCACCTTTCAGAACACATCACTGCATGTTGTATGCTGCATCGGTTGGTTCTCATTGACATCTCGCAGGCTGCAACATTGGCATATTTTCATTTATAAAGCCATTTTTGGTGATCTGCCGTCTTACATTTCCTTCAAATTCGACCTACAGTCCAGTCTAAAATTGGCTTTAAAAGTTTCCTTAAGAAGTTTCAACTGGATCATCTTAGATCCAACAAAAAATAAGTAAAAAGTGTAAATTTACTGAAAGTATATATATGCAGATTGATCTTTTGCGTTGTCTTTTGCATCGGCTATAGAGCACTGAAGTCTGACGCCAATATTGTTAGAGGGTGCCAAGTCCACGGATTTGTGTATTTTGTTATTTGTATTATAATCCCCATAGGGGAACTGTGTTTGAAAAATAAACAAATCATCCCGGGGGTTTCACAAATATTAATATTAATATTAATATTGTTATTGTGTCCTATTATGAGGGAATAGGGGAAGGGGATCAATGTCAAGTGATTCCCTTGTTTGAACCGTGTGTGTGTGTGCGTGCATGTGTGCGTGTGTGCTTCAGAGCCCCTGCCTGAATGTCTGAAGGCCTATCCACCGTCTGTCGTCTGTCTGTCTGTCTGTCTGTCCATCTTCATGAATGTGCTGCAGTTCTGCTTTTCGCTAGTAGATGGCGGCT
The DNA here is from genome assembly GCF_964188405.1 of Protomyctophum parallelum. NCBI lineage: Eukaryota > Metazoa > Chordata > Actinopteri > Myctophiformes > Myctophidae > Protomyctophum > Protomyctophum parallelum. Next base: position 30,036,762 of record NC_139698.1, on the reverse strand, counting down.
TCAACATTGGATAGCCTTACTGGGGGCTTGGCATTAAGTCTACAGAATTTTGTGACTCTGTGACTTCCTGCTTCAGTAGAACAGAGTTTGATCCCGCCTATATCGAGCAAGCTAAATCGAGCATGCCGCTGTGCCGAACGTTGCGATGTTCGCTCGAGCCAACTCAGTGCTGAATGAGTTATGTTCCGATTGGGACAGAATCGTAAATCCTCATCCCCCCCTAGGAGCGCTCCCCACCCACGTGACTGCCCGTCTCAGCCAATCACAAGCCACGTCTCCCATCTCATCACCTGCAGAATCAATAGTCGCAAACTGTATAACATCATGAGTTCATTGAGTTGTCATCACAGGCACAGCCTCAGTGAAGTGTGGAGTGTTTCTCAGTAGAGATGACCTACATGTTATTGTTGGCATGCCTGGAATACTGAACGGTACATTTAATGCATTAATAAGGAAGTTCATGAATAAATGCATAATTCATAACTTGTCACACACTGTGATGAGGCTCATAGGGGACCCAGTGAGAAGTTAATGTAAACATGTAATGTCTTATCTGCTACTGCAGACCTACTGTATACAGACAGTAAAACACTTTGGCAATGTTACTGTCATTATGCACTTTAGAGTTTAAAACAGATGTAACCTGCATTGTCTGTTAGTAACGTGGTCTCTTACATATTAATGGTTCTCTAACGTGAAGGACAACCCCATCTGAAAATATTTGTTTTCAGCGATCCCCATAAGTGTCTTATGTGTCCATTATAACCGGGAAAGCATCTGTTTTTATTTAGCACTGGCTATTTAAAAAAAAGCTGATGTACAATCTCAACATTCCGTGCCACGCTGTGAGCTTGTACATCTGCTATTTTGGAAACATCTTGAAATGTTTTAAAATTGTTGAATAAATGTGCATTTACAACAACACACATCTTCTCTTCTGGGGGTCCCTGGCACAAATACATTTCAAATGGGGGTCCGTGGACATATGTAGGCTACATACATTTGGGGGTCCTTGACACAAAAACGTTTGAGAACTAGTGTTTTAGAAGGTATTTGTAGAACAAGTGTTAATGAGTTAAACTGTCTTCCATCCCATAGTGTCTTCAGAACCCACAGTCAGCGGAGGAATTAACATTGGGACGTTAGTGCCGACTCACATACATTCCAGGCTAAACCAGCTGACGAACAGAGTAACCAAATGGACCATTAGCGGTACATCTGGTTACATTGTGTACACTCTCAGAGTGAAATTGACCCTGAGTGGTTTACACTTCACAGTGCAAGCAGAAAGCTTTAAAGTGGAGCTGTACCGCACCGCTTCAGTTGTTTTTTCATATATCAGCCCCACTGATGAGCCAGTGGCCTGTAGACTGCACAGTGACACTGTTTTATGTGCATTAATTATACAGCTGCTTGGCTCACAGGAACAGCTTCTAGGGAGTCCCCAGTATCATTAAAATGTTTGACAAGAATTCCCAAAGCTTAGGACGTCCAATATTTCCCCTGAGCTTTTACCAAAGCAACTGCTCAACACTGGGACCACTTAAAGGCCCTGATACTGTTTTCCTCTGTAAAAGTGTTAAATAGTTCTATATTATCATAGTAAACATTACTAACAGCTGTCTGTACAGCTCTAGTAATGTTGTAGTAAAACTATACATTTTCAGATCAGCATATATTTCCAGAGAGATAGCAGTGGATAGTAATGGTAGTGACAAAACACTTAACAATGCTCGTTCTTGATCTGGTTATAAACTCCAAAACAACACTCAAAGTGTGATCCCAAATGTCTTCTTTCAGGTCGTGGTGTTTACCTTTCCAAAATATACGGTCCACAGTGAGTAAATGTTTTCGTTCCAGGCTAAATCACTGGAAGAATGTGACTGAGCGTGCCCGTGGGGTTGAACAAGGAAGGTAAATTGAGGAAGGGATTTGCTGGACGACGGGCATGTGCCATGACGCTCATGGGTGGCAATCTCACACCGGACTTTTGATGAAATACATTGCAGTGAATGATAGCCGGCTTATGAACAAACTGTATTTCTGAACAATTGCGATCTTTGCCATAGAATCGGTTCAGAAGTATAAATCGGTATAAAGAAGCCATATCCTGCTACCCTAATAGACAGGGGGTACACGAGCACATGGCCGTTTATCCGTGCTCTATCTCCGACCGAACCACACTTTTACCACACATCTCTCTATGCAAAATAATTTCTGCACGCTCCCAGAATTAACATAGGCTACATTGCATTTACTCAAAATGTCTTTTTTTTTTTTTTTTTTTTTTAAACTTTAATACCTTCTGGCTTCTGACTGTAGTTTGTAATCATCTCTCTTATCATGATATGATGACTCGCTGTATGGCTGTAGTGCATGTGTGTGAGCTGCTGTACTACCTAAATAACTCATTTTTAGGGGTTAGGGCATTGTAAAAACGCTAAAATAATAAAATAAAGGTTAAAAAAAGGTTTAAAAAAAACCCGTTAAAAAAAAAAAAGGTTAAAAAAAACCCGCGCGCACGTGCAGCGTGCGCGCGGGTGTCGTTGGCCAAGCAGTCGCACCCTCCAGCGTCAACTTCATTCTCCGCCTATGGAACGCGCCCTTCTAAGGCAGCCTGTCGCCTACTCTACACTGCTCCATAGCAGCACTAGCAGTACAGAGCCCAGCCATCCGAAAGAAACCGTCGCGCAAACTAAACCGAAACAGATGTTTCTGACAACATTTGCCTGTGCGTAATCGTTGTACTTCTGAACACATTTGCCTGTGCGTGCTTCTTACGTGCGCATTTCCCAACTCTCAGTGATTTATCCACACATCGCCCTGTGTGTGTGTGTGTGTGTGTGTGTGTGTGTCCGTCGCGTCGCCCTCCAGCCGCAATTGCGAGTGTGCGCTGAACCCAGACTCACACACTATCCATTCCATGCACATGTATATTAGTCATATATTTACTACAGTATGCCTGACAGACAGTGTTGTCGTTAAGCAGCTCGACCCTGTACCTCAACCCTAGCTGACAGGAGTGATGGTGCTGTGCTGTGCTGTGAGTAAACTGACAACGCTTGGCTTTCTGACATCCCTTTCTCACAATCTACAACAATAGATTTATTACTAACATTAGGTTGTGGCGAAGTAGAAACGTGGAGAGCAGATAGCTAGCATTGGTGTTGATTTGGGTCAAATGGAGTCATATATGGCTAAAGATAAATGAACACATGATGTCGGTGGGAGAGGAGTTATTGTGTGTTTTGGACAAACAGCGTGGTGTTGTTTTGTGTCAGCTGAAGCTTCATGTGTTTGTGTTGGAGCGCCTCAGTGTGGCCGTATAGGTCATGTGCAACCTCTTCCAGAGAGAGATGGAGACACTAAATCTCAGCTGGAGAAACATGTTTGCATGCACGCTGCCTTGCATGCTGTGTGCTACTGTTGAGTCTGTCACTCACTTTGACTGATTTATGGCATTGTCTTTCTGTTAAAATCCAACTATGTTAATTTAAGAACTCTGGACATATTAGGTCATTGTTTATTAACTGTGCACACGTGTAGCCTATTGTATGTCAGACTGTATGTCTGTCACCCCACAGTCACAATCCTTTAGTAATTAGGCTGTGGAAATATTCACACAACTTTTACAATGCGTTGTCAACACGTGCTGAGTTGACAAAGATTGACAGATTTCGGAGAAGACTGATAGTTTATCCTTTAGTAATTAGGCTGTGGAAATATTCACACTACTTTTGTATTTGCAGGCCCGGCGCCACGGGGGGCAAAGGGGGTATATAGTTACAGACTAAACAATGGTACATTTCCAGGCATTCAATTCAATTCCATTGCTTGAAAGGAAGGAAGTAAGGATGCATCTTAATACAGGATGCAGCAGCATCTTAATGATCTCCCATCTAGAACTGGAAAAACAACATTCCTCACCTATAGGCCATCCTTGGGGTGGGGAGGGGTGCTAATGTCATTGTTGCAGTAGTCAGGGTGCTTAAGTGGGCAGCTACTGTAACTAGCCAGGGGTGCTAATGTCATTGTGCTGGGTGTGGTCAGGGTGCGTAAGTGGGCAGCTCAGCTACTGTAACTAGCCTATTTATTTGTTTGTAAAAATGTCAATAATATATATTTTTTTTTAAATATTTAGCAATTTTGGAATCCATGTAATAATAACAATCACAATAACAATACTAATAATAATAATCATAATAATAACAATAAGCTTCTTTGTAAACTCACTCATTTACAAACAAGCTCACATCAGATGATCAGAACAATAATCCATGTAATAACAATAATAATAACAACAACAATAATAATAACAACACTAATAACAGTACAGTACAGTACAGTACAGTACAGTACAGTACAGTACAGTACAGTACAGAGGACAACATTACAGTACAGTGCAATACTAAGGAGTGCAGTACAGTACAATACTAAGGAGTGCAGTACAGTACAAAGGGGTACAGTACAGCACTCGCATCGCCCTCCCGCTATTGCCTTCTTCCCATTTGCCATGCATCGAGGATGCGCTAGGATGAGCGGGCCGCAGGCCCGCGAAATTCTAGTCACACTAATCACAGGTTGTTTTGTGATCACTGTGTGATCACTGTTTATTTTTGTAAGATATTTTTGGGGCTTTTTTGCCATTTTATTGATAGATATAGCCCTACAGTATAGACAAATCCACAGAGGGTTGCCTGGGTGCGGCGATTACTGAGGTGTACCATTAAGCAGCAGTGATTAGCTACACCTGGCCTACAGAGCACCTGCTCCATGGATTACACCTCAGTAATGGCCGCGCCCAGGGCACCCCTCTGTGGATTTGTCTATAGCTTGACAGGAAACTGGAAGAGAGATGGGGGGGAAGAGACTCAAAGTTCGTCGGGATCGGGACTCAAACCCGCGACACACTGTCATGCTGGATTACCAGCCAAGGTGCCTTGACCGCTAAGCCGGTCCAGGCCAATTATTGTTTTTTCAATGTGCACAATAGGTCATTTTATTGAGGCATATACAGCGGCAGCTAGGCTCGGTAGTATTGCGATATTTCGTTGTCAGACTGGCAATGGTGGACAATCTCCCGATTACTTTTGGCATGTTCATATACAATTATTATTTAATGCGTCTGTTCATTGATACATGAAGATAATTATAAAAAAAGCTTCTTTATTATTCAATTAAACAAACAAGTAATTGATCAGTAAGGACATGAAATGATCTATCGCATGCGTATTATGAATGAAGGGAAGGCATTTTAGTAGGCTGCACGTCGCAGAATTATAGACACTAGCCCTTACCCATTGTGAGGTATTTGCCCCCCCTTGTGGGGGGGGTATTTGCCCCCCCTTGTGGGGGGCAAATACGAAAGTTTGGATGTAAATTGTCGAAAGTGTTCTATGTAGAGCTAAAGTCCTTAATAGGGCAGGCAAAGCCACAGGAGGGTACAAAAATTGGTATAACCTGCAATTTATTGAAAATGATGGGGGTCATGGTCAAAAGGAGGCGGTTGATCTGTCACGTGTGAATAGTCTCAACATTGAATCCGATTCAGAAGTCAGGGATGCTGATGTTCTTATAACAAAAGACATATCATTTGATGAAGCAAAACAAGTAGAGATTGACAACTGGAACAATAATGATGTTTTTGAAGAGGTTGAAGATGCAGGCCAGAAATGTGTTTCCACCTGTTGGGTCTGTAGTCTAAAAGAAACTGACAAGGGTATTGTACCTAAAGCTAGGCTTGTAGCCAGGGGGTTTGAAGAGTTTTATACTCAACAGCTGCAGAAAGATTCACCGACCTGTGCCTCTGAATCCCTGAGGTTATTGCTAGCAGTGATTTGCCAAAATCAGTGGAAAGTCCATTCTATGGATATTAAATCTGCCTTTTTGCAGGGCATGGAGTTGCCAAGGGACATTCATGTCCGCCCACCCCCGGAAGCAAACCGTAAAGGGATTCTATGGAAACTAAAGAAATGTGTATATGGTCTTGCTGATGCATCACTTTATTGGTATAATAGAGTGAAAGAAATCATGCTGAGCACAGGTGCTAAAGTGTCAAAAGTGGATCCTGCAGTCTTTTATTGGTTAGATGACCAATGCAAAGTTAAAGGTGTACTGTCATGTCATGTAGATGATTTTCTCTGGGCCGGCTCGCAACACTTTGTAGGACTGATGTGATTCCTCGACTGAAGTCTGCGTTCCATGTGGGACGCGAGGAACATGGGAATTTCTGCTATGTGGGACTGGATATTGTCACTGTAAATGGTGTCATAGAGATGCATCAGCAGAGCTATATTGACAACATGCAACTCATCCACATGTAGCCAGCACGTGCTATACAAAGAGATTCAGCTCTTAGTGAAACTGAAAGAGAGCAGCTGAGATCAAAAATAGGACAAATTCTTTGGGTTGCAAGGCAAACCAGACCTGATGTTATGTTTGATGCCTGTATTTTGGCATCCATTCAAAAAAATGCTACTGTACAGTCCATTCATGATGCAAATAAGGTGATTCGTAAACTTAAAGCTGAAAAGGTTACTCTGAAATTTCAGCATTTGGGTAATAATGATGCTTTGAACTTGACTGTTTTCAGTGATGCTTCGCTGGGGAACTTGCCAGATGGAGGTACACAAGGGGGGACATTGATCACACTCATGGGGGAAAGCGGAAAGTTTTCTCCTCTCTGTTGGCAATCGAAGAGGATCAGACGTGTAGTGCGGAGCACACTTGCGGGAGAGACTCTTGCCATGTCGGATGGAATTGACAATGCAATTTTCCTTGCCACCCTCTTTTCTGAGCTCACTACTGGGACTGCCGAATTGAATGCTCCCGGGTTGGTCTGTGTGACTGACAATCACTCCCTTTACGATGCCCTTAAGTCCACTAAACAGGTCACAGAGAAGAGACTTCGGTTAGACATAAGCGGCATCAAAGAGCTCGTTCAGAGTAAAACAATCAAAAAGGTGCTCTGGTCAGTGACGAAAGCCCAACTCGCTGACTGTCTGACTAAAAAGGGAGCGTCACCTCTAGTGCTCTTGAAAGCACTCTGTGAAGGACTATGGCATCCAGCCTAAAAAAAAAAAAAAAAAAAAAAAGACAAAGTGGAGAAGTTTGTATTTTGTTATTTTTCTTGAATGTTTTTCTATTTGACTTTTCTTCTTTGCACTTGGTTTATGGGATGACTGAATCAATTTTTGTTTTAAAGAAAGAAGAGGGAGATTGTTAACTTGTGTTGTTCTCTATTGTACACTTTACGACAGTTCTCTATAGTTTCCTTTACGGCAACGGACACTAGGACATATACGCATGCGCAGTGGGAGCAGGTATTCAGATGTGAATTGTGGAGGGAACCATGTTTACATGTTCAGCCGGTGTACGGCAAATAAAGTCATTTACAACTGTATAAACGTCGTGTTTATTAAGACCTAATCAACACATGTAACAGGTTAAGAAATTGTGTCTGACCCCTTGGGCAAGAAACTGCTCTGCTCTCAATGAGCTGGTTGGTGCCTTGCATGGTTTCTACCGCCATTGGTCTAATGCACGTTGTGACGCCTGACGCCGCAAGCACTTTAGAGAAAGACACTATGCACAATTTACCATTGTGTAGACAACATGAAGTTGTACAAGATACAGAGAAAAAAGCTATAGCATTATATTTGTTATTTTTCTGCATATACAGGCATGTTTACTTACAAATAGTCTATGACTGCGTATTGCATAGGATGAAAGAGTAACAACATTCCTTCTGGCCAGAAGACTTTGATAATGGCCTACATTTTCTTTTTTTTTAAAGAGTATAACATTGCATCATAAAAAAGAATGCTGAAGCAGTAGTAGTATATGCACCAGAGCCCAGTAAATTAAAGAGCAATTTAGTTTTGCCCGGTAGATGGCGAAGGGTTTGAGGTGATGATACTGCAGTAAGTAAGTAAGTAGCCTTGCCGAGCCATGAGTAATGGCCGAGCCATAGGGCAGGAGCCTATCTCCTGTTTCTGTAGCGTGAGGCAGCTTGATGTACAAGTACACCCCCTGGACATGACGCTAGTATGTCGCAGGGACTTACCCCCAATCCAACCCTTGATGCTGAGTGTCAAGCAGGGTGGCACTGGGTCCCATTTTTAGAGTCTTTGGTATGAACCGGCCAGGTATTGAACCCCGACCTCCCAGTCTCAGGGCGGACACTCTAACCACAAGGCCACTGAGCTGGTACTGATACTGCAGTAGCGCCCCCTTAATTGCCCTTCCGTGAGCGTTGTGAGGGGTTGAACAGCTCGGCATGTTGTTGGGCGTCTATTTAAGTGGTGCACGTCTTTCCCCTCCAACAATATCACCTGGGAGCAATAGGGAGACATGAGGAAAGAGTGATCAGGAACATCTTGAAAAGCATTTTGTAAATATGGTCTGTGGAATAGCTATTCTATAATCAAAATCAGCACACTAGGATTCTAGTCAAATATAGCTATCTATGTGTTGTATTAGTTATTCACTGATGGACCTGCACTTGAATGAAGCAATGGAAGATTGTTGTTATCCTTCAGATTCTGAGAATACATAGTTCATACAGTAGCAGTCTAGCAGAAGGTAACAAGATTACATGGACTATAAACATAGCCCAACATAGACCTACCTAGACCTCTCTTGGTCTGTGTTCGGAGAAGCTCCTCCATTGGGGGTGGCTGGATGACGGGAAGAAGGCCATGTCTCCTTGGGTCCTCCGGTCCACATGGTCTTTTCTGAGGCAGCCCTGCATCAGACCGGATTCTCTTCAAAAGAATGCGGCTCTGGAGCGCGGAAATGTAGCCATAGGTTTTGTTGTCTCCACCAGGCCGAAGGCATGGGGGGAGAGTATGTTTTGCACTCCGTCCGTCCGTGTGTCCGTCCGTCCGTCCGTCCGTGTGTGTGTGTCCCCGTGAGCAGCTAATCTCGGCCACCGTTAACCCGGTCGATGCCAAATTTTGCACACACACTCCCTGGATGCCAACGATGAACCTCTGCCCCAAACTTTCCAGAACGGCCTGTTATAGCGCCACCAGGAGGCCGCTTTGTGCAAAACAAGTTTTTGCACAGTACACCTACAGATTTTGTCCAAACATCACGCAAATTGGTACACAGTCTCTCTAGAGCCATTCAACGAAACCGGTCTTTCAGATTTCTCAGACTCCATCCTGATTGGTTAAGATTGGCTTCCAAAGTTCACAGGAGTGCTCAGTTTAAAAAAAATGCTGCAAATCATGAACACATCGCGTGATTTCCGTGAAATTGTGCACCCACATTCCCACTAGGCCGAGGACGAAATGCCACATGAACAATTTCAACTCAGCCTCAAGGTGGCGCTATAACTGGCCGAAAAGTGTTTTTACCTCTAACTGCACGGATCTGTGGATAACTTTGTATGCCAACTCCCTAGAGGCCAAGGAAAAACCTTTGCCTGGAATTTTTCACATATGCTCTTTATAGCGCCACCAGGAGGCCGACATATGTAAAACACATTTTCTATTATTATTTACTTTTGTTGACCTTTTATCCAACCACCAGATGAAGGCAAGCTGCAATGTCCTACATTCCTATCCTGGTGGAGACCTGTGCCCAGAAGGGCTTTTCTAGTTGTTGACCCTCATGTTGTACACACTCCATCGCTTCGCACTCTTGTTGTAGAGTCTCCTGGGCCTGTTATGGTTTGAAACACAACAGTTCCCTGTTATTAGTTCAATTATACAATAATAATAATAATAATAATACCAGAACCAGACTTACATTGGCTTGCCATCTTCAGCTCTCTGCCTCATAGGGCGGTCATTGTGGTGATTGTAGTCCAGCGCAGCAAGTAGTGTTCGGGCCTCGTAAACAGGAGGTGAAAACGCGAACCGTTTGCTGGCATACATTAAAATGTGGTTCTGAAAGGTCTCAAGGTCTGCAGTCGATCTGTGTGAGACAAAATAAGATTAATAGAAATGGTGATTAACTTTTTTCCTGTATTGGACATTTTTACACTCAACCTATTTTTATTTCTTTCCCCACCCATCTTACTAACCTGAAGGTTAGGTACTTGTGTACAGTCTTCAGCCACCGCTTGCTCATAACAACATCTGTGAGAACCTTGAGCGCCTCTGAGCCGACCTCCAACCACTCGAGCCCGAGCTGTTCTCCTCCTCAAGATCTGCATGCTGACACTGGCCCATTTTCCACTTGTGCTCATTAGCTACATGGTGGAGGACGCCAAGCCACATAGCTCCTGATAACAAAATATAACATTATACTCACACGCACACACACACGATGTACGCTATTCAGCCAAAACGTCAAGCAATAAATGTATAACTTTCAACATTACCAAGAATTCTGTATAAGTTGAAGCCCTCTCACAAGCCCACCAAAAGTGTCTTGTAATGTCCCGGAGCCACGGAAGCAAGACAGTGTGTCCTGTGGACTGTGCTGCCTGAAGAGTACATTGACACAAATTACAACTTTAGTTTTGAGAAAATACACAATAGAAAAGATTTTCCATGTGATGAAATACTTACAGCAGAGATTCTTTTGGCAAGATTCTTCGAGCCATGCCACATGTCAAAGCTGTGCCTCACACCTGGGAACATTATGCCTCGATCTGGTTGAGAAAGATAGAGTATGTTTAGTTTTCAGCAACATAGTGAAAGGTCATCACATAAACTAACACATTTAAATGCCTACTTACCCATGATTGACGAGATCTGCACATGGGCATCGGTGCACACCTCAACCACATTCAGCTCACTGAGGAGTTGAGTCATACTGTCGACAAACGCCGCCTTCTCCATGATCACGGAATTCCTCTGGGTCTGGCGCTTGTCTACAGTCACAACGGAAACGATGTCCCTCGACTCGTTCTCCATCACTGTGTACGTACAGTACTGAGCACAGTGGCCAGGACTGTCCATCAGCTGTGGATACAAGTTAAGTTTTTAATGTATGAACAGCATGATAATACAGTACAATAAAACCTTCTATACATCAAACACTGTCTCACCTACAACTACCAGGTCATTCCTGTCTTTGAGGCGCTCGATGACTTCCTCTCTTTTCTCTGTCCAGAACTCCTTAATGCTAGGCACACAGTAGGAGCCCTGGATACTGAAGAACGTCTTTGCTGCAACCACCCCCATATTAATGAACTTGAATAAGAGGGCAATTTTAGCGTAGTTGTTCCCAGACAAAAGAATGTTGGAAGCCAACATGAAGTCCCCCGCTTGCATCCCAAACTTGAGGGTGGGTTGAGAATTCCACGTCCAAACTGTATGGTCACTGGAACAGGTCTGAGGAACAGATAGTATTCAGAATAGCTAAGCCTTTTACTAGTTGCTTGCAAATGTTTGACATACGCTTGAGTTACAATTACTCACCCAGTCCATAACAAAGGCAGTTCCCCGTGGGATGACAGAGACCTCATAGGGTGGAAGACAATGGCACTGCATCCCAGTTACCTTGCACATATATGGACATCTGTCAACTGGTAAGATAAGGAACTTTGTCAGTTCCAGCAGACTGTCCATATAGGTGATGGCAGCAGACTTCCCTATGAGGTCTTCCTCACGTTCCACCCTGAGTGGTCTGGGGAAATGCAGTGGTATGGTGTCCGCTGATGGCAACGGTGGAGCCTCTGGGTCATCTGGGATGTCATGAACCGTTTCCTCCGACCCGATCACCGGCAAATCGTGGATGCACGGACAGTTCTCCAGTTTACCACCAGTCCTGTCAGTGAATGAAAAAAAAAAATCAGTCAACACACACACACACACATGCCACTGTAATAGCCGGACATCTATAGTATCTGTGAGGTAAATTGCTAAATATTACTAAAGTATGCAGTGTTGCATGATATACCGAATACAAAGTCCAGGGATGTACTCTTCATCAGAGGTGTCGCTGTCAGGAGAAGACTCAGAATACTGGAAGTCCTCATCAGACTCTTCATCTTCCCAGTCAGACTCTTCATCTTCCCAGTCAATACTGTCAAGTAGCCAATTTGCAATAAATATCCGAACCCAATAACTGAATGCCATCAGTCAATATTAACAACATTAAACATAGGGTTACCGTAACTTACATGCAGTTCCTCAGATCATTAACCTCCTCAATGTCCATGTCCAAGGCTGGATCCTCCTGCACTCATGTCATGTAAGCTAAATAGAAATGTAACAATGTCACAATGTTCTAAAGTATAAAGACTGAGGTCACATTCTCACCTAATACTTCGGTAGACTCAGATCCGTATGGGCGGGGAAAGGGAATTCTTGCATATTTAATTGGCTGGGGTTTGCCTTCACACTGTCATTCGCAGCAATTGGAAACGCAGCAGGGGGGACCTTTATCAATGTGTTCCGTTCATAAACTATAGCCTACACAGTGAAATCTATGGTGATAAAATTACACTCATAACGTGCATGTGTCGTGCCGTCTGGGACCCCCCCCCCCCCCCTCTCTCTCTCTACGCACGCAGCCGCCACACACTGTTCTTTTGGGCATGGAGGCACAGCGCTGCATGAGCGCACTGATATAACTCCCCAGTCCCACACAGTGACAGCACTCCATGTTTACGGCACGCACAGACAGACAGACAGAATATTATGTAGGCTATAATACACTGCAGTGTTTTTATGTGTTTTCTTAAGCAATTGATTAATGTAGCCTACACGTCCTCATTTCGATCAGGGCTTCAGTCTCCTTATTCGACCACGTCTATCCACAGTAACGGGACCTCTTTGCGCTGCGTAAAATATGCCTTAACCGTCTCCAACTGTGTTCAGCTCCTCACCCGCCACATTATGTTTGCTTCATTTCCTTTATTTACTGCGGATTGCACCGAATCGTAGTCAAGTGCGATTCGAAGCGAAGCGAAACCCACGTTTTTGGGCGGAGTAAAATGCGGTTATTTGCTGCGCATTAGGATTCGAATGAGCCTTCACACCTGCCAAACGAAGCGCACTTTCTGACAATGCGCAGCAGGATTCGTTTTAATCGCAGCAAAGCTCTCTGGTATGAATGCGACCTGACTCATGCTTCCTTCATGCTTGAGTGTCCAAGTTGCTCCTTTACACCTGACAGGGGGGAGTTTACCTGTGTATTATCAACATTACAACATTACAATCATATTAGTAGAAAACATCATATATGGTGTGTACACGGCACAATGGGTTAATTGCTGGCCAGATGACACACCACACACACCTGAAATGTGTTTATTTTAGGGTAAAGGGTACTTGAATTCAGTTATCAAGTAAATTAGTTACTGAAGGCAACCCCATAATTACAATTTAGGTATTTAGCACACATTCTTAGTCCAGAGCTACTCACAGCAAACAAGGTCAAGTGCACAGTAGGCCTAATACATAAAATGCATAGAAATAGCAGGCTCATAGGTAAACCAAGAACCTATCAAACGGTACAATATCCAAAAATATTTTATCTGTACATTGAAACTATACATAGGCCTACTATGCCAGCATTGCCAGGCCAACAAGGAGGTGCGTCAGGCAGCAATGCCTAGCAAGAATACCATCACATGTATCTTGATATGCCACGTCAACAAATGAAACTGGCATCTGTCTACATATTAAAACATCTACATGCATACGGCATAATGCACATTGCATAGAGCTTTGCACTGCAAAGCTGGACAGGGTCTTTCTATTTTTCACCAAAGGGACTGGGAAAGGGATAAATTGTCCATTAGCTTTAGCATCATATTTGGGAGAGAGAAATCTTACATGCAAATAAATGGTGGTTGTGTATAAATAGGCCACAAACCGTGAACAATGATACAATGATGAATGATAATGATCATCAAATAAGGCACGTTGCATTATTATGCCATTGAGCTGTCAGTTCCTACATAGACGTATTTCTCAGTGCTCAACACAAAGCAGCTAAAGTAGCTAATGATTAGCTAGAGTAACCACAGGCTAACAGTTAGTAGTTAGTCAGGGCTGCCATATTTCAGAAAATGTCAAGAGTGAGACTAGTGTCTTAATGTGTCCGACGCCGTCCGAAGGGCGGCGGCGGAAAAAATTGGCTTTTTTTTATGTCGATTTGGCCCGTTTTAACGTTGATATTTAACCTTAACACTGATGTCTTCACCTCCATGCCAGCTGCTCTCCCTGCACTGACAGCCTCCTCATGCTTATAGAAATGAAAAAGATATCTATCTATCTATCTATGCTCCTCAGACCCAGCCAGCCAGCCAGCAAGCCACACACATAGTGCTCAGACACAGCCAGGCAGCAAGCCACACACATAGTGCTCAGACCCAGCCAGCCAGCAAGCCACACACATAGTACTCAGACCCAGCCAGCCAGCCAGCCACACACATAGTGCTCAGACCCAGTCAGCCAGCAAGCCACACACATAGTGCTCAGACCCAGCCAGCCAGCAAGCCACACACATAGTGCTCAGACCCAGCCAGCCACACACATAGCTCCGTAAGGGAGTGAAAATCTTCAAAAAACTGAAGAGGCTACTGGAGATTGGAGAACCTGATTTGGACATGATCTGATGCAGGACAATGTCACTATGACAGAAAGAGAAGATGCAGGTCTGGCCACATTCATTCACCCCATAATCTCAGTGGAAATTGGGGAATATGTCAGAAAACTGGAATGTGGGAAAATTCCTTATTTTTTACATGTTCTTAGTTCAAACACATCTGTGGGCTCTCTCTCTCTCTATGAACAGAAACAAGTCGCGATGCAGCCCCTCCCCCTTCACTTCACTTCACTTCTCACACACACACACACACGACTTTGTCCCTATAATGTGCACGGGCTATGGCACCGTTCCACTTCTTCATATCACGCAAGTATAGAAGAGAGATAGTCACAGGTCACTTACTCACTTGTTGTAACTTGTGGGGGCTATATTGTCTTCCATGAAAAATATTTCGAAGCGATGTTAAACTCTGCATGGCTCATTTCCATGCGTCAAACAGTCAGGGACCCTGCTGAAGATTTGGTCCACTGTTTACCCTCCTGCATCAGCGCTGCATGCAGATCGGCTATTTTACCGTTTGTGAGGAGCGTGCGTTATTACGCGGCAGAGCCGCAGAGAAAATTGTTATTTATCATTATAATGCGTGTGAAATGGCATGTGTGGCGTGGTGCGTGGTAAAGGGTTAAATTGCGTGACTGTCACACTCAAAGGGTGAGACATGGCAGCTCTGAGTTAGTCTAACTCAGCCTTCATGATTTTTACTAAAGTAATGTGTGTAATGTATTTATTGTGCCAAGCATTCCGACAAGCCGTGATTATGTACACATAGTCGATCTGATTCTGACGTATAGACTAGTTAGCATTAGCTTACCTATCAAGGAGGAACATAGCAACATCTGCGTGGCTATTCAATTCCTGGGACTCTTTGACATCGTTCCAACGGGGAAAAGCGGCTCCAATGTTCACTCTTGTCTTCGATCTTCGTCTATCAGAGTCAATAGTGGACTTATGCCGTGGTTTACTTGGGGTTTTGCTTGGCTGTGAAGCCGTGCTGTCTCCTTGAGTCTCCATGTCTACTCAACTCAACTGCGTCTGGTCTGCGTATTATATACTGGGTGAGGCTACCTGGCAACTCTGAAACTGCGTTCCCATTGGACGATGCAACCCTATTCAAAGTAATGGAGCCCATATCAACCCATTATAAAAGAATGAAAACATTGCTACGGCTCTGACACACAGACAGACAGACAGACATTGTTAGAATTATAGTATGATTATAGTATGATGATGAAGCAACATGATTCTAAGACACCCACCCAACACCCACCGCATTATATTCTCTGCGTGAAATCAGTAACGCACGGCTGCCTGGTTTTATATCACTTAATAGAGTTCTGATCAGTTTGACATAAAACAACAACATTCAAATGAGTAAAATGCAAAGCAGGAGTGAAAGGCTACGCTCTGTCTCAACCATCAATGGATTTGCAATTAAAGCAGAAGAATGGTTGATTTGCTGTACAAGGTTTGAGAGAAGCAGTCAATACATAGAGTGGAATGAGAAGTTAAATTAATGTTTGGAATGGAAAATTGCTTTTGCACACTGGTGGAAAGTAACTAAATACATTTACAATGTTGAGGAACTTTGACTTTACTTCAGTGTTCTGAACCTGAGATCAGATTCAAAAAATGTCTGTTTGAAAATGACAGTTTTCTGAAAAAGCTATGTTTCTATGTCAGTCGTTCTTTGATTTTTCAAAAATAGCAGACCTGCTATTTTTCAATAGCTAAAGCATAACATAATGCTAACACCAAAACGGGTTCCCGCGCAAAATGGGTTAAATTACCTCTACTCCACTACATCTCAGATTTACAAAACGTACATTAATCTATTCAACCCTGTTTCATACTGCAGCTTTACATTTACAGTAGGCCTACATCAGTATGTAAAGTAAGTATTCAACATTTTGTCACTGTCGGGCAGAAACCTCTTATCTCCACATTCTAAACCTACTTGATCATTGTACAGCGTCACACAAAATTATCAAAAGTAGCAGATTTGCAAGCTTGAAATGGTGCAAAGCAACGTATTTTGAGCTTGTATTTTTTCGTTTGAATCCTGACAGTTTTGGACATAATTACAGAGACAATCTAATATGTCTGCAAGCGAACGCCCATGAATACCCAATCACAACGCCGAAAGTAATGGCTGACTGATTTTAAGCCTACTGGATATTTAAATGCTAGGAGTCTTATCATCTCTGGTGGAAAGTAACTACTGTAAAACATTTTTATTTGACATGTTATAGTTACAAGTTACTTTTGCAGATTTAGATCAACCATATATATATATATGTATATATATATATATATATATATATATGTATATATATATATGTGTATATATATATATATATATATATATATATATATATATATATATAATGCTTATACTTTGCTTCCTCCGTAATTATATAATTATTCTTGTCATACAATGGAGACAGATTATGAAGTATACTGGGTACTGGGTTCATAATGACATGCATATCAGGCAGAGAGGTCGTCTGAAGGGCTGCACCAGAGCTCTTTGTCCATCTTGATTTAATTAAACTAATTAACTAGACAACATTCAGGACAACATATTTCACACAAATGGTCTCATACCGTCATGGTCTCGTACGTCATGTGCCAATGACCTTGGCCGGTCCTGGACGAAGTAAGTGTGTGTGTGTGTGTGTGTGTGTGTGTGTGTGTGTGTGTGTGTGTGTGCGTGTGCATATGTGTGCTACTCATCACAACCAAAATGCTATGTGATGTGACATGTGGTGAGCTTCTCAGCTTGTTAATCAGCTGCTATATTTCAAAACTATAGAGTGAACAAAAATGTAACGGAGCCAAATACATAGAAAAGTATTGCACACACATTACTGTACATGCATACAAATACTAATGTGCCGGTTTATGAAATGAAAAGGTTTGATAACCGAACAGCTTCCATCGAGCCAAAAAGCAGGTATGATGAAACATTATCTCCAGCTTCTCATTAGCTCTGTGCCCCACAGGACAAACAAGCAAGGAGACTGTTTCAAACAATTCCAACTAAAAGCAGATTGCACAAGAAGAGAAATGAAATTGCGTGTCAGAAAATGAGATAGCAAGGATAATGTGCTGATAATTCAGAACAGGGAGGAATATATTTGCATGGAGGTAGGTTCCAAAGGTTGTTCCGGCGAGGTAATCGCAATCGTAATTGTAACTTTGTGAGAAGGCAAGAGCGATAACAGAAAAGTTACTACTATAGAGCCCTGAGGGACTCCAGACCAGCAAGTAAAGGGATTAAAAGAAGCTGATTTAAAGCTGAAGGTTTCATGGTCATGATTTGAGTTGGTCGCTGTCTGGCCCACAGTGGCTCAGTCTCTCAGACGGTATCTTATACCACCTGGAAGGTTCCGGATTTGATCCCCGGCTCCTTGTGTGGCCCTTAACATGGCATGGTTTATTGCATGGATGCCTCCGTAGTCGGTGTGTACGTTTTCAGGTCAGGATGCTAGTTTTATCCAATGAGGGGAAAAAAACTCATATAATAGACTACAGGATACATGACAGACAACTGTTGTAAAACATGAGCTGACAAAATTGGACTTCAAACACTGACTATTTCAAATGTTCCTGACTGGATAAAATTGGTGAACTGACCTGAAAATTTATCTGTTTATTAAAGATGGGGTGCCATAGTTTTGTACTTTTTCTGTTTTGTATGAGTCTATGGAGTTAACATTACTCTAATAGACCACAGGTGTGGTTATAATGCAAATATATATTCCCTGTGTATGTCTGGTTTATTCCTGAAAGCTGAATTAAGCCTTTGAGTCAAAAGGCCTAATAGCTGTGGGCGCAGCTAAATTCAGGTGTGTGGCGCTAAGGTGAAATCCAGGTATAATGAACTGGTGGGTGTGGCCACATGAAAACATAATTTTAACACTTTCTGTACACATTTTTTAAAATAATCTTCCTCCTAGTATAATCATAATACCTGATGATCATGTTTTGCCAGTTTTAGGAGGAAAAATTAAAGAGCAGGTTATATTGACAGACCCCTGTTAACACACTATAGATTAGCCTACTATCAGAATATAGCACTCTAACTACCGAAATAATATAATTTACACCACCTACTGTATGGATAATGCATCACTGTAACCAGTCAATAGAATAGTGTGTGCAGGAGAAGGGCAGAGCATTATGCCCTTCTGCCCCTCCAAACACTGTGTACTGTTTGTTTCCTTGTATACTAGATTAGTGTTTGCTGGATCATTTTTCAGACTTGCCTCCAGGGGGGCAGGAGGGGGTCATGGGTCGCTGGGCGCTGCTATCCTGATTCATCCAGGGCTCCACGGGGAGGTGTTGTTTGATGTTTTCATTGACCTGCATGCAGGGCCTGGATGGCCGCAGGGTCTACTCATGCACACAGACTCATGGGAGGTCCAATCAGACTCTACTGGACTTCCCATGAGCCCGTGTGCATGAGTTCTATCACATGCTGAGTGTGTGTGTGTGTGGGGGGGGGGGAGGCTTGGAGGATGAATCTGTTTCACCAGTGATGGAAGAAGTAAAAGTAGCAATGCCATTGTAGAAATAATCTGTTACGCTATGGTCAGTCGGTCACACCTAACTTTGTGCCAGCCTATGTGGACGTATCTTTGCAATGGTTTTCAATGTTGGCATTGTGCAGCTAAGGTTTCTTTTGTGCGTGTTGCGCACACCTTGCGTTTATGCATGCGGGAGGGCGTCTCACGTAGAGAAAAAGTCTACCGGTATTTGAAGCAGATCAAATGCTCGAGACCGTTGCTTTCCCCACTCTGTCCAATCTCATGAGTTAAAGCTATTATGAGTGACAGGTGCGTCTCCGGTTGCCTGGCAACGTCAAGACAGAATGTGCTGCAAGTTAATCTATTTTTTTAGGCTGTGTTGGCTGCACAAAACACTTTGTCAGCTTGTAACCAGTACAGGTGTGACCGTAGATGTAAAAATCCTGGATTAAATTATGTACTTGAATAAATTTACAAAATACAATATACTTTATTAAAGTACCAAATCTAAAAGTACTTATTATGTAAAATGATGATGAGATTTCCATTTTTGTCAATCTTTAAAAACAGCAGTTCTGCAGTTTTGATTCATCTTATACACATGAAAACAGAAGCTAAATTTGTCCAGTTTGGACAAAATGTGTGTACGTGTTTTGAAGAAAATGCAAATGATCTTCTCAGGAAGAAATGGGCGCGGCGTGGCCCATATGAGATGATCCTTCCAAGGGTAAACTGTATGACATACGGTTAAAGAGTCAGCCTATAGACACGAAAACTTATACCGGCCGTTCTGGCTGGTGGAGATGACAATACAGAGACAAAAACATGCAGTAATCCTGGTCTCTAAAACTACCTCCCCCTGGCCAGCCGGGGCGCCTGATGGAGGGGAAAGGAACTGGTCGGAATAACGTGTCCCTTCCACGCGCTACGTCCGGCCGGGGAAATTCCCCTCTGTCAGGTGAAAAGAAGCAGCTTGGACTCCTCATGCATAGGAGGCATGAGGTCAGTCCGCTGCCCCCCCAGGTTGGCAGAGGAAGTGTAGCGCCCAGGATTACATTAGATAATTGGCACTGGGTGAAAAGAAAACTGGGTTACAAAATTGTGGGATAAAAAAAACAAATCTCCATGAGAATTGACCCTTTGCCAAAACCCACGACAAAAGCAATTGTCCAATGCCAATCCAAATAGTTTAGTAACCGTTGCTAAGGTGGGCAAGCTTTCATCACCCCATAACTCTCAATGTTATTTTGCATGGCTGTGTTGTTGAACTCATACACAGCTTGGGAAAGTTACACCGACTGACCCAACCAGGTGATGATTAATCACCTGGTTACCTGGCCAGTAATCACCGTATAGTTTGACCGTGCATTACATAAAATCGTCGTTAAAGTTGATTGTGTGATACTGTTTCTGTCACGATATCAGTCTGTTGTACACTTTTATTATGTAGTGTTGCCCTAGTGTTTCCTGTTCTGCCTAGTTGTGTTTGCCTGTCTTGTCTTACCTTCCTGTGATTACTAGTTTTCTCCACCTGTGTCCTGTTAGTCTCCCAGCCAATCCCAGTGTTGATTGTTTGTTCTGTTCACCTGTGTTTTGTGATCCCTGTGTCTACTTAAACCCTCAGTCCCTTATGTTCCCTGCTTGATTATAGATGTTGTTACAGTGTTCAGTCCTAGTTATGTTCTTGTAGTGTTCTTTGTATTCTCCTGCATTCTCTTGTGTTCCTGTGTTTTTGAGAATAAATCACCTACATTTGACCTGCTCTGCTCCTGCTCTGTTTCTGCAATTGGGTTCTACATATCCTGAGTCGCACCGTGACAGTATAATCAAGCCATAAAATGGACCCAGCAGAACAGAGACTTTTCCAGCAAAAGGTGGATGAATTTGACACTGTTGTGACGTGCCTCATCACCTCAGCTCCCGATCAGTGTGCTGAATTTGAAAGAAAGCTTTCGACCCAGCAGCAATGGTTCCAGGAGCGGCCATGGGTGAGCCACTTTGTACCTCACATTAACATCGTCCGTGAGAGGCTAAAGGACTTTCGTCACTCCACCTCAGTTACACCTGCTCCCCAGCCTGCTTCTCACTGTGTCAGGCTTGGTATCGTGAGTTTGCAACCAGCATGCTCCCATCCTGCTCCTGAGAAGACCCCGCCCATGATGGACCTGCTCAGCTATTTCCAGAGCAGGGTCAAGATCCCCGTCTATTCAGACCCAGATTCTGAAGACGACCCATATCTAGGCACCAGCTTGGCTCTTGGAGGTCCTCGTGGGGCTGGTGCTCACAACATTGCTTTGGGTCGTGTTGCAACTTCTCCCAGTATCCCTCCGAAGCCTCGTAAGAGGTCTAGTCGCCGCCGCCCCCGTCGTCACCGGCGCACTCCAATTCCCAGTGATTCAGAGTCGCCGCCGCCCAGCGACACCAAGACGCGGCCACCGCCGCCCAGCGACGCCGAGATGCGGCCACCGCCGCCCAGCGACGCCGAGATGCGGCCACCGCCGCCCAGCGACGGCGAGACGCGGCCACCGCCGCCCAGCGACGGCGAGACGCGGCCACCGCCGCCCAGCGACGGCGAGACGCGGCCACCGCCGCCCAGCGACGCCGAGACGCGGCCACCGCCGCCCAGCGACGCCGAGACGCGGCCACCGCCGCCCAGCGACGCCGAGACGCGGCCACCGCCGCCCAGCGACGCCGAGACGCGGCCACCGCCGCCCAGCGACGCCGAGACGCGGCCACCGCCGCCCAGCGACGCCGAGATGCGGCCACCGCCGCCCAGCGACGCCGAGATGCGGCCACCGCCGCCGTCTGCACCTAGCCCCCCTACTCCTGTTTCCCAGCCTGCTGTTTTTCCGACGCGGCCACCACCGCCCAGCGAAGCCGAGATGCGGCCACCGCTGCCGTCTGTACCTAGCCCCCCTACTCCTGTTTCCAAGCCTGCTGTTTTCCCGACTGCCAGGCCTTTTGTTCCCCGGGTCTCTGGCCCTCGGCTTCCTCAGACTGTTGCCCCTCCACAGCCCCCTCTGTTCAGCTCTGGAGTTCCATGCCCCGGGCCCTCTGCTAGAGGTTTGGTTGGTCCACCAACCAGCCCATTGACTATTCTCCCCGTTTGTCTGTCGGCCTGTCTCCCGGTTTGTATGTCTGCGTGTCTGTCTGCCAGTGTGCTTGTGCGTTTGTCTGCTCCCCAGTTATTTTGTCCCCCTAATCTGTTTACCCACCTGTTGTGTCAGACTGCATGTTTGTCTGCCTGTTTTTCTGTCTGTCAGTAGTTTGTTTGTCTCTTAGTTTGTCTCAGTTTGTGCCTGTCTGTTTGTCTGTGTGCTTGTCTGCGTGTCTCCCATAGACTGTAAAAAATATGGACAAAGCGTTCGCCGGGTCTAACATGAACGTAAAATGAAGCCTGTAATAATATGGTAATTCCTGATGTAAGTCGCCATCTTTCTAGATCCGTTTGGTACCAGCTGGCCATTGGCTGGCTCCATTTTGGACCAGCTGGCCAATGGCTGCCCAGACAACGAGGCGGGACTTCCCCCCTTCTTCTCTGTTGGTTTTTATTTTGACTCGAGTGGGAGGGGAATCCCGATCATAGACTGTAACGGTAGCCACGCCCCTCAGAACATACGCGATGGTTTTTTTTCTTTATGGTAATTTTTTTAATTAATGGGACCATAATTTTCCAAAAAGAATATTATGACATTAGAAATGAGACTTTAAACTAGTGACTGGAAGACGAAAGTATTCATGACCATGTTTATTAAGGTAATACAGTCTAGGTGAAGTTGGGCCAAAATACATGGGCCTCTATGGAGCTATGGGGCTTTTTGGGTCCAGTCCAGCGCCACAACAGGCCATTATATGAACTACCAATTTCAAATGTGGCTTCACGAAATATCTGGCTGACTGCCCCCCTGGTGTCTCCCCACCTGCCTGTCTTTGTGACTCCTTGTTTAGCCCTGCCTAGAGCCAGTCCATTGTTCTGTTCCTATTTTTTTTTAGCTTGTAGATCTGTTGTTTTGTTTTTGTCCTACCAGTGCTGTTCTGTGCCCAAGTATTTTCCGTAGCCCCTGAACCCTCCTTCCGACTCCCCTCCACCCACCCTACTAAGTATTCTGTGAATTTTGTTGTTGTTTTTGGAATGTCTAGGATCCATTCCTTGGGGGGAGGTACTGTCACGATGCCCTAGTGTTTCCTGTTCTGCCTAGTTGTGTTTGCCTGTCTTGTCTTACCTTCCTGTGATTACTAGTTTTCTCCACCTGTGTCCTGTTAGTCTCCCAGCCAATCCCAGTGTTGATTGTTTGTTCTGTTCACCTGTGTTTTGTGATCCCTGTGTCTACTTAAACCCTCAGTCCCTTATGTTCCCTGCTTGATTATAGATGTTGTTACAGTGTTCAGTCCTAGTTATGTTCTTGTAGTGTTCTTTGTATTCTCCTGCATTCTCTTGTGTTCCTGTGTTTTTGAGAATAAATCACCTACATTTGACCTGCTCTGCTCCTGCTCTGTTTCTGCAATTGGGTTCTACATATCCTGAGTCGCACCGTGACAGTTTCTCCCTCTAACATTTCCTTGTACATTTCTAGTTTATTATTTTTAATGTTGTTTTTTGTGTGGCTTTCACCTTTATTTTATTATTTTTGTATAGAGGGACAGAGACAGTAGGCTGACAGGAAAAATGGGGAGAGAGATAGGGGGGTGACATGCAGTGAAGGCCGTCGGGATTGGGAGTCGAGCCCGCGGCACGCTGCCAGACTGGGTTACCAGCCAAGGTGCCTGGACCGCTGAGCTACGGCCCTTGTTGACTAGATAATTTATATGGAGAAATCCCGTCAATTAACATGCATCTCAATGGGTGAGAAGGACAGCTTGCGATGGCAGAGTGGAGTTGGTGGGGCATAGTGAAAGGTCAATTGCACGCATCATTCTCCAATGTCATTCATTGATGTATGCTATATGCTATAATAATATGAATAATATTTCACAGAGAACATTTACAGTAGAAGCATGGCATCCAGCTTATATCAGTTTTTTGTGGTATTTGCATAAAAAGATTGAGATCACAGTAATTATCTGGAGCCGCTGCTCCTCTCTTTTTCATTATCACGGTGAGGTTATGATGATATCGCCCCCAATATGAATATTTTTCTTCCTCTGATGTCGAACTTATTATTGTTATTTTTGCGAAGCTTGGCTGAGCCACATTCAACTCCACAGCACTGTGTGTGTGTGTGTGTGTGTGTGTGTGTGTGTGTGTGTGTGTGTGGCAGGATGCTAATGCTTGGATTATCACTTTCACCTTGAGGTTCCTGCATGGGGGACATCTGTCCCCAAAGCTTTGGCAGCTTATCTATTGTCGGTCACTCTAACACTGTGTCATATATGCAGGTTACTAAATGATAGTCAATGTGGAAATACACACACACACACACACACGTACTTGTATACATGAATACATCACACTTCCTCACACTACAGAAACAGGAGGTAGGCTCCTGAACCTATGGGCCTCATGGCTCGGCAAGGCTTGCTTTACCATTATATTCACTGTGAATTAACATGACATTATTTTGGGACATTTTCATATCCTTTATTATTCTATTACATGTAAAGATCATTGTTGGAGAATTACGCATGTATAAAAGTATTAAACTTACAATTTTGACGATCTTGCAAAATAAACAATACAACTAACGGCTGACTTAGCAATGCGCTGATCCAAGTGAAGCTTAATTAATGTTGTTTTTCTGCTACAGTATGCCTCTTAATCCTGGGCTAATTAAAAACGTAAAAAAGCTGACATCACTCAGCGAAGGGACTGTCATGTGTGTGGAACAAATCTGTGCGAGTTGGATATGCTTCGGGCTTCAGGCTTTATATGTCAAAAGTCACACCCGTGTGAAGTGAGGGGGGCTCTTACTCCGTCTGTATGTCTGTCTGTGTGTACGGTTGTAATCCACATAACTCGAGAACAATTTTTCACACACGTTCCACACCACCACAGGGAGTGCAGTGCGTCGGTGGCATACACCGCTGTCCAGAAAGACCACAAAAGGCTCTGGTCAGGCTCTGCCAGTGGACCTAATGAGCCCAAATCCCCTCACCTGAGCAATTTCCAGCCTTTGCCTCAGCCAATTGATTGCCCCACACCTGTCAATTGATTACTTAACCACTCCACTTTTCACAGACAGTTTGCACTCTTCAGACACAGACAGGCAGATTCAGAGATCTCCATATACAGTATGGGCACAAAAGGGACACAGACAGATGGTTAAAATGTGCGCTATGATAACACGTATTATTTGGTTCCCAAGTTGCATCGTTCCCAATCCCAAGTAGGCTGTGGCCGCGACGGGCACAGGTTTAGCTAGTATGGCGTAAATTCTCCATTAATTCTCAACGGCATTTAATGTTTGTGTTAGGACAAGAAACTACAGTATAGCTGAATATAGGAGGGGCTAGCGGCCCTCAAAAATATGGATAAGAATGCATTATAGTAATACGTTACATGTAAAAGTCCTAGAACAGTGCCCGTGGGGGGGTGATCAGATGTGATCAATTAGCTAATAAATTGCGGGGTTGCGCATCATTGTGATGTCAGAACAGGCCAGCTCCATCTGTGTGCCTTTTATGCCCATATATGGAGTTCTTTGTCAGGCATGACCAAATATGGAGTCTATATGCAGATGTCAGAACATCATTGTGATGTCAGTTCTGTGTCAGGCATGCCCAAATGTGAAGAGTTGTGATGTCAGAACAGACCAGCTCCATATATGGTGAGGTCCACTGGCAGATCTGAAGTCGGTGAGGCGAACGGTTCTCGAGTTACGTGGATTACAGACATACACGTACAGAGACGTGGTGCATATATACTGTAGATACTCGAGTAAAAGTATTGATATCAAAATGCACCATGTAGTACCACCAAAAAGTACTTATTGTGCAGAATGTTTTCAAATGTACTGTATACAAAATAAAATAGCAGATCTACAAGCACACACTGTGAGCTTGTATAGATCGGCTAATTTCAAATGGCTGAAATGTACAGTATAGGGCTGAATTGGTTATTGGTTATTGGTTATGTTTATGTACTGTACTAATAATCTCAATCTACAAAGTAACAAGTAACCAAAGTTTTCATATAATTGTAGTGGATGTACAATGTACAATATTTGCCTCTAAGATGTAATGGAGTCGAAGTAAAGTAAAGTACTGACATTTTGAAATACTCCAGTAAAGTAGGCCTATATTGTGCAGGGCCTCATCCCAAATGGGTGTTGTGAACAGTTACGTAGTGGCATATGTTGGCACAGGGGGTGGCATACTGTAGCACTTTAACATTTAGAAACTGAACAAATTGGATTTAGACAGAGGAGGAGAGACATGAGGGCTTCTCTAGACACACACCTGCTTTCACACCTGTAGGCCGACTTGACCTTGATATTGTTCTCTTTCTTTGCTTCTTTGTCTTCCTCGTCTTCCTCTTCTTGTGAGTTACAGGCACAGTTTAATGGCAACAGTATTTACAAGACTGGTGACTTCGTTCTGGGTGGCCTGTTTATGATCCACTCCATCCCTGTGTACCATGAGCTACGTCTTTCACCTCCAAGGGACAGGACCCCACTTGCCAGGGGTGACTATCGCAAATACAAGAGCAAGCTGTACAAGAGAACGGTTCTAACACATTTTGTGTTTGTGTTTTTTCCTTCCAGGGTTAAGATGGGCCCAGACCATGGCTTTTTCCATTTCTGAGATCAACAGAGACATCAGCCTGCTACCCAATGTGACTCTGGGATATAGTATCTATGATAACAGTCTCATGCTTAGACTTGCATTCTGTGCAGCATTGTCACTGGTCAGGGGGAGAGAGGAGACGTTTTAAAGATAAATTTTTTTGCGGCTTACGCCTTTTATTGATTTTTTAAGGGACAGATAGTAGGCTGACAGGAAACGGGAGAGAGATGGGGGGATGACATGCGGTAAAGGCCGTGTCGGGATCGGGAGTCGAACCCGCGGCACACCGCGACTGGATCACCAGTCCGGTGCCCAGACCGTTACGCTACGGCCTGGGCCTGAGAGGAGACGTTTCAAATGGATGAGAGCTGTCTTGGGTCCCCTCCAGTTCTTGGAATTGTGGGTGCTGATTCTTCAACAAATTATATTGCTATCTCTGGTATATTGGATTTGTACAGTGGTAAGTTTCCTGCTAGAATCATTTACCATCCAATTTTATGCCCTTTTTTCAAATTATATGAACAGTGCAGGCAGATTTTGAATGGAGCATGAAGCAGATTTTCAAAAGGTCGGCGTGCAATGCATCTGTGTTAGAGTGGGAATCCTTCAGCCCTAAGTCAGGCCGGTCTCATGGTGTAGCTTATGTTCATAAGGTAGGGAGTATTTGGAGTGATATTCAGAATGTTATAACATGGTAATGCTAAACTGTATATGTATCAATCACTGTGATCTATACTATAGGCTACATAATAAGGTTTAACAAATCTATTATATCATTCAAAATACATCACAGCGTGTGCAAAATGCATGTCTGGCCTCGCAAGTTCCCACATTTTTCAAACGATGAAGGTTTTTATTATCAGTTAATCTAAGGTTACAATTTGAACTGGACGTTATTGCTTTCTGCTGCCTATGCCACACTTGTTTAGTGAGTCCATTCAAGTGCTTTCGGGAGAGGGAGGGGGATTATCCCACAGGATATTGTCATATTCTGATATGCTCTTATTCTCTGTTTGCAGAAAAAAACAAAAAAATTACAGACCAGATGTTTTGTACCAGGTAAGCTACTTTTCCACCTGCTCCTGTCTGAGTGACCACTGTCGGTTCCCATCTTTCTTTAGAACAATCCCAAATGTTAAATGACGTCTTGCAGGTGAACGTTTACACACAAATACCTGACTGACTGACTGACTGACTGTTATTATTCTTGGTCTGAGAAGGTCTGAAACAATGTGGACCTTTTTTGTGCTAATTAGTAAGGCCTGGCGGGGCCCCGGGGCCTGTTGAGGCTGCGCTAATAACTTCAGAGTAGTAATAGATCATCTCCTGATTGAATCAGTGTGTAAGAAAACAAAGCAAAGAATCTATTTACTTCGCCGTTTAAGATCCTTTGGTGCTAGTAGACGGATTCTTCTTTTGTTTTTCACTTCTGTTATTATGAGTGTTCTTCAGTACTGTAATACCACCTGGTATGGATGTTTGTCTGTAGCCTCAAAGTCACAAATGCTGCAACAACTAAACATTTGTTCAAAGATTGTTGGTCAAATTAATTAAACTTTCTTCTTTATCACAGCAATATGTTTTTGGAATCAGATTGCTACTTATTTAGTTGAAGTAGTTACCTATTTCATGACCTATAGTGGTTAAATATTCTTACTTTTACTTAATCTAAGTGCTTCTGATCATGTTTCCTATGTCATTAGTACTGAAAGTGGGGCCGCAGCCTAATTTGGGGGGTCTTTGGGGGTCTTCGACATCACGCACGCACGCAGCCACGCACGCACGCACGCACACCCTGAGTTACAAGCACTTGAATGTAGTTGGGAGTGGCATTCCATTTTGTTTGACTCCACAGATAAATACTGTGAGGCTATACAATGTTTCCTCTTTCTTATATTTTTCTTTTATTGCATATATTTTCTTATATTTTTATTACTTTTGATGCAGTAATGCTCTTTTTCTTTTCTTTCTTCCTTTTTTAGGTAGGCCTTTGTTTACATTGCCAAAGCAATTTGAGCAAATTAAAAGCAATTGTTTTCTTAATTATGTCCATTAGTTTTAGAGCACTGTGCAGCATGCATCACTGTCTGTGGAATCGACTGTGTGGGTCATCACAGTGTGGCGTGACTTCCTACGCCCAAGGGGCAGAGAGGAGTAATTGTGCCCTCTGCAAGATGAGTGCACGCACGCACGCACACACGCACGTACACACACACACACACACACACACACACACACACACACACACACACACACACACACACACACACAATGCAGGTCTCTTCCTGTTCCGGTATGACCTGAACAGAAATATGTATCCCATAACCATTTAAAACCTTACAGTACATACTTGGTTGATGTATACACAGACGTAAAGGGTGTTCTATAAAAGGTTAGGCGGTTTCCTTCCGACAGCAACGAATATAATAGAAAAGGAACGGTATCGGACATACAAGGTTTCTGCCTGACAGCGACGATGGAACCTTTTTAACCATTCAAAAAGTAGGCCTATACATTAAGATAGTCTCTTCTGCATGTATGCTCTAGCATTGAGGTATGACACTGTTTATGAGAATCCAACACCATGTCGGATTAGAATTTTGTCAAATTTTGTCAAGCTGTCAAGTATTGAATGTAGGCTACTGTACTGCTTATATGCTAGGCAGCTCACAGCTGATGGTGTGCAGCCAGCCAGTGCAGGCGTGGAGTGTTTGCAATGCTAGCAGCACACAGCGCTCATGATGTTAACATGAAGGGTTTGCTATGATTGATAACAGCCAGTGGCATCAATTGAATATGGCAAGCTATGGCAGCTGCCATACCTTCGCTCTAGGGGAAATAATGTACGTCCCAAATAATATATGCCAAAGAAATAGGCAAATAACCATACATAATCGCAAAATTGGAGGAAAATAGGCAAAAAGAATAAGCAAATAACTGCGAAAACTGCAAAAAACCTTTGGTGCGCACGGCGCATGCACGTGCGCTGCGCATTGTGAACTTGCCATATACCTTAGCTTTTTGTTGAACTGACACCACTGCTAGCAACGCATAGCATGCACTCACAATGGCGGGTAAACATGAAGGGTTTGCTAGCAGCGTACAGCGATCATGATGGTAAGCACGTAACGCTCCTCTGGGGCCTCCCCAACTCCATGTTCTCCTCTGAATTCTATAGGTACGTTCACACAAACAAACCAGGAGACGTACACTACATGATAATAACCTTGTGATGGAAAAGGTACTCTGATGTTTAAGTTATGTAAAAGTAGAAACAGCTACTGAAAATATGATACAAATACAAAAGTAAAAATATTACCATCTGCTGTTTTCGAACACAAAGAATACATTGATTGTAATACTAATCTAACCCTACAAACTAGCGTAACTTTTAACTCAAGTTATTGTAGCAATACTATTGTAGCCTAAAAGTAAAAGTTAATCATGCATAAATAACCAACTAAGGCAAATGTAAGTACCGTAGGCTACCTTAAAGACAGTAGTTAAGTACATTATAATACTGATAACACAGATACAGTATATTATTGGTTCCATGGTACTGGAGAGGAGCGTGTGAGGTGCATGATCTCTCTCTCTGTCTGTCTCTCTCTCTCTCTCTCTCTCTCTCTCGCTGGTCAGTGATCCTCAGCAGATCAATAGGAACACAGCAGCTTCAATTGGCCGCTGGCACAAACCCACTGCAAGATTTATTCGCTTAATTAGTTGGAACGACAACACCCCCCCCCCCCCCCCCCCCTGCAGAATAACACAACAAACCAAAAAACCTCCCTGCTCCCCGTTTATACGGCCTAATGAAGCCTAACATAAATTATATTAAGCACTGGCGTTGTGCGCTGAAAATAACAGATCTACAAGCTCACAACATGTGGCATCGGTGACGCATTGTGAGCTTGCAGTTGGGACAGCCTGCAGGATGAAATGGGCATAATCTCATGTAAGTCTGCTATAGAGTACCAAAGTCCTGACGTCATTCCCGCCGCTACCCCTGGGTCACGGAAGGATTTGTTCTTGAAATCATCTTTAACATTTAACATTTTTTACTATTTTGAAAAACGTTTTGTTTTAGCTCACAATGTGTCGATGTAGATCGGCTAGTTGAACTATTTTTGTCTTTCAAAATAGTAAAATATATCAAATAGGTTCAGAGATAAGGGCTAAGGGTGGCGCAAGATAGGCCCTTGTTCTTTTTCACCGTCAGTTGGTGCTTCATAAAGGTTGCCGGGCTGTTTTTTGTACATGACATGATCTAAGATTGGCCAGTGGGATTTCCAATACAAACAAATAGCTCTGTGTCCCAGAGGCATATAGCAGTCTCTAGGGCAGCGATGTCAGAAAGACTTCGGTGCTCTATTTCCACCACACATCACCGTTGTGTTGTCGATGGTTTAAGGAATACTTGATAAGCTGGGAGCCTCTGAGCTGTCTGCCATGCAGAATGCCAACGAACACGGCAAGACAGGCCCTTAATGATGAATTAAGGGGGTGGAGGGAGGAGGGGGGGCAGTCAGTCTTTAATAAGAGCCCCATGCAGCACGACAACCATTTCAACCGGGTTTAATTTAATAGTTTAATTATCGTCCATGTATAGTGCCCTGACGGTCCTGGTAATTACATTGTGCTGACCAAGAAGATGCAGGGCGTCCACTGGGACCTGAGGGGACAAAATGTGGTGTTGTGCTGTCTGGTTCAAAGAAACAGCAGAGAAACTCTTGAGAAATCCTTGTGTGTGTGTGTGTGTGTGTGTGTGTGTGCGTGTGTGTGTGTGTGTGTGTGTGTGTGTGTGTGTGTGTGTGTGTGTGTGTGTGTGTGTGTGTGTGTACCTGCGTACCTAATTGAGTTTTGAGATTATTATACTGTACAGGAGGACCACAACACGTCGCGATACGACATGTAAGCTTGTATATTTCTTTCCATTACTTTTAGTATGGAGATAGTAGAGATACAGGGTTTGCGCTGGTCTGAAAATAAGATATAAGATAATGTCCCGAAAAGCTCCCAACTGAAGACAAATACGCTTAGTAAGCAGCACAGCACTGCTGAAACATACTCTGATAGCAATATAAAATACTTTGTTAAATGTATGCTAAAAGATCTGCATTTAAAGTACTTTATTAGGTCAAAGCACAAAAGCATTAGCCGCTAAATATATTTATATAAGATATTAAGTAGCAGTAAAAGTTCGTAAAAATAAATAGTTATTGGACTCCAGCCTAATTATTGATCATTATGACATGGCTTTGTTGAATGCTTGATTCTGATTGATCATGCGCTGAATTCAGTGGTCTGTTATTTCTTGATAATGACCGCTCCGCTCTAAAACACAAATGTAAAGACAAAATAATTATGCAAGTAAAATCACCTCAAAACTATATACCTTAGTATGGTACTTGAGTAAATGTATTTAGTTAATTTGCAGCATGCACTGACCTAAACGCTACATAAAGAGAAACAAGCTTGGTAACCATGCACATCCCTCATGTTTTATCTGGACAATTTCCCAAAGTGTCAGTCCATTCAAGAGGTTGAAACTAAATCCTCGTGGCTTTGTTGCGTTTGCAGAATACCACTGGAATCAGCAGTCAAATGAAATGCAAGTCAAGCGTGTAGGTTGAGTTGGTTGAAAGCTTGGTTCAGAGTGGTTTTCAATGTGCGGTCCGAGGACACCCCAGGGGTCCTTGAGGGGGTTCCAGGGGGTCCCCAGCAAAGTCACTACAGAATATACGTACATTGTCTATTTAAAAATAACCGATCTACAAGCTCACAGAATGTCACGAATCACGGTGCAATGTGATTTGTACATTTTTCACAATACCGCATGGCAAATTATTATACCTACAGACAGTATACGTCTTAAGAGGCTAATAACACTATTTAATTCTGTTGATTATTAAAAAAAAAAATTGAAGAAGAAAGCCAGAGCAAGCACTCAGTTGAATAATTCCACATAACTCTAATCACGAGATTAGAGTTGAAGAAGGCCACTCGGCCGAAACGTCCATTCGTCTGGGGGAAAATCGAAAAATAAACAAGAATCCTAAAGGATATAACGTGAGTGCTGGTATTTATTCCTACATTATATAAAAAATAAACCAGAATATTTTTTTGGATTGATTAATTTATATTACTATATGCTAACTTGCTTCTCGATTATTTGATTAATCGGAAAAGTAATAGACCAATCACAACCCATGGTTGCAGACAGTCCTAGTGTTTCACTTCAGTTATTTTTCTAACTAGGACAGAGCTGTCAGTCATCTACAGAGCTTTTAATTTACAGCCATAGTCCATGGTGTAATAAAAGCTGAATTAAAATACTCCACCTGGAGCAGATAGAGATATGATGATGGATATATTCGGCGTCACACTATACTTCCTCCGAAAAAACACTCATCATAAATGAAGTCAGGATCATGGAGCTTCGATGAAGACGAGCAGAGATGGTAGATTGTGTTGGGAGAGTGGGGCCGTCTGTGTTATGATTTGCATATCGTCGCCGCATCGGGGTGGAAACCTTGTATGTCCAAAACTGTTACTTTTAAGGAAACGTTAAGTAAAGAACCTATGTTCCAATATGTACAGGCTGTTATTATTTTAGTCGCAATCTCTTGTTGATACTTTTCATTGGTTCAATATTTCTAAAAGCCTCAGACACACTGAACTACTAAATATTTTGAAAATAATGAAAACAAACAGCACATCTACAAGCTATACAACATGTCACATCGTGACGCATTGTGAGCTTGTAGATTGGCTATTTTTGCTATACTTTTGCACAACCCTCTTTTACTTTTGCAACGAAGTAGGGCATTCATTAACGAAAAAACATAAAAAGTTTAAATATGGAGTTATGGACATACAAGGTTTTTGCCTGATGGCAAAATAAAAAAAAAAATAATAAAGGTCAGACTCTTAAGTGCTCCGTCTAGCAGTTTCACCCTGACAAAGAGCACTAAAAACCGAGCTGAGACATTCAAGGCTTCGTTGCCTTCCAGACATTTTTACTTCACGGAAATTGTGGTGATGATTAACGCCAGCCACCGGAAATTTCCCTTTGTCTCCCATAAAGCACAGAGATCGTAAAAAAAAGCCTGTATATTTTAGCCTGCTTTCCGATCGCGGGAAGAAAAGCCTTGATAAATGGACGTTATGGTCGTTATCTCAACGTACATAAATTTGCTTCGTTGGCAGCCAGTGATACGAGGCATTACGGTACACATTTGCAGCAGTTTATGTTTGGTCGTTGAGTCGCTCGTCACGTTATGAATCGGGAGACTTGCACGTCACATACAATATTCACACCTCACAAAGCATGCATATGTGTTTGGTGCTTGACTACATTATTGTGAAAGTGAAGTGTGTGTGTGCGCACACACGCACGCACACACACATGCACACGCACACACACACACACACACACACACACACACACACACAGCTTTGGCCTTGTTATTTGCTGCCTTCCCTCCTGCTGTGTGAGGAAACAAATGGAAGAAAACAGTAACTACATATACAGTATACCTGTATATCTATACTTTACTTGAATACTGAAACTTGACTTCCGCAAATACAAATATTGCAATTAAGGGAAAATATAAATATAATGGTAAATAGTGCATTTATATAGTGCCTTTATCAGGCGCTTTACATAGATTGTGCATTACATTCACCCATTCACACACACATTCATACACCGATGCCGGAGGGAACCATGCAAGGTATCAACATGCACATCGGGAGCAATTAGGGGTTCAGTGTCCTGCTCAAGGACACTTCGACACTAACTCTGAGGGAGCCTGGGGTTGGGTTCGAACTGGCAACCTTGCGGTTCACATCCAGTGTGCGTGCGTGCGCATGTACAGTATGTATGTGTGACCCTTGGCTGAATAAGTCACATAGAAACTGACCAACTCTTGAGAACACGACAATATATAATTAAAGTGCACTGTTTAATTACTGTGAAACCCAATGAAGTTGTTTGTAAGTCCAGCGACTACACCACTATTGTTAATGAGGTAAAGTCCCCGACTAACACTCAACTCTGGATACACACAGGTTCGAGATTTGGCCATACTAACTAGATCCTAAAAATGCTTAACGAAAAGAAACCAAATGCAAATCAATCACTTTTAAAATACTGTTCCTCCTCAAAGTGCAAAACTACAAAGTGGCTATTATAGCTCTGCAGAGGTAGCTGTGGTTAAAGTGCTGAGTGCAGCTACGTATGACCCAGCCTGCCTTCACTCTGAACACAGCTTGCAGTACTTTCTCCTCTCCATCACATGTCTGGATTCGTCTCACAATGGTTCTTCTCACATCTGGGTTCGTCTTCTCAAAGGTTGGTCTTACTCCAGGTTCGCCAGCGGTCACAACGGTCACACTCGAGCTGTCCTGGTTCAACTCGAAGAGAATGGCGTGGAAACCGCCTCTGTTCAACCGCCGTCTCGCTGCCGACAAGTCCTCTCACTCTGCTGTCTTCCTTAAGACTGATACCTGTCCATTCAAACCTCCATAGGCCTGCCCTAAAGTCATTAGCTCAGCCGCGCTGTTCAGGTGCGTTCAGGGGACGTTCAAAAACACAACGCTTACAGACACAACATATCTTTTTTTTTAATATATATTTTTATCCCATGATTTTGTAACCCATTTTTCACCCCTGTGTCAATCATCTAATGTGATCCTGGGCTCTACACACCCTCCGCCAACCTGGGGAGAGCAACGGACTTAACTCATGCTTCCTTCATGCTTGAGTGTCCAAGTTGCTCCTTTACACCTGACAGGGGGGAGTTTCCCTGTTTGGACGTAGCGCGTGGAAGGAACACGTTATTCCAACCAGTTCCTTTCCCCTCCATCAGGCGCAACATATCAACATAGTTAAGTGAAACGTTGAAGACTCCTGGTCTAGTGCGTTTCGGGATGAACTCCATGCCGTCATTATCTGCGTTTTGGCAACCGTTATCGTTAATTAAGGCTGACAGCTGTTTACTGGTAGTGATTATGATAATTTATTAAATGCACCTCAAGGCTTAGACTTCTTAGCACTGTTTAGCAGACCCCAGTCTGGCTGCCGCATAGGCACATATATTTACACAAACAAAAACACAACAGTTGGTACGTACACCCTGTGAACACAGTTAGGTAAGTTGTACACTAATTGTGCCCTCGGCAAAGTGAGCGCACACACTCGCAAACTGTGTATGTACGATTGCACGCACACACGCTCGCACGCACGCACGCACACACACACACACACACTGCACACACACACGTCTCTCTCTCTCTCTCTCTCTCTCTGAGCGTGTAAAATGGAACCAATCCATTTGGTTCCATTTCACAGGCTCAGAGTTAAACTACTACCACTCAGTATTTTGGCGTACATGCGTTTGTGCATCCGTGTGTGCGTGCGTGTGTGTGGCCTCCATCTTTAAGCAGGCCTCTGTCAAGCCTTAATTTTGTTGTCTTTGGAACAACCATGTGACCATGATGTGAGGAACAACAGATCAATAAATGGCCCAGCCAATGTGGGACATCAAACAGGCCCCAGTGTCACATTGTGACACTGCACAGGCAGCACACACTGCTATGGAAGACTATTCTGCTGCGTTTTGACTCTGTTAATTATCTATGATAATGATCCCAGCTCCTGTTTATAGCTGTGAATAATGAATTAACATGCCTGTGTTGTAGCTGTCAGGATGCTATTATTCTAGAATTGCTTCGCTGCAGTGTGTCAAAGTGTCAAAACATGTTCCTTTTTTTATTTTATGCATGCCAATACTTTTGTACTTTTACTTACGTACATTTTTAATTCCGGACTTTTACTTGTAACAGAGCTAGTACTTCTACATTAAAGTATTGATATTTTTACTTAAGTAAAACATTTCCGTACCCTATACCCTATAGCGACTTTTAAAAACAAGCTTAAGGCCCAGCCTTTTCACTGTAAACGTAAACAGTATAGACTATAGGATGCCTATAGGCTCACTTGTTTTGTGTGGGTTCCTGGGTTTTGTGTGTGTTTAGTTTCCACCCCCTCCTGTTGGGACTGACTGACAGTGTGACTGAGATCTTGTTGTCCAGCTAGTCTAGTCTTTGTATGTTTTTCTCTTGTCTCTTTCTGTTCTCATTCTTCGGGCCAGTGTATACCATACTAGCATTTGGAGGTACTTTTACCTTATTTGAGCATTTCCATTTTATTTCTATTATGCTTTTACTAGCTGCTCTCCACTATATTACTATACTATACTACTATACTATTACTTTTCGAAAATAGTTTGTAGATCTGCTATTTTCGAAAGTAAAACATGAAATTCTACATTCTGCGTAATGAGTACAGTACCTAATTTTACTTTTGGTATTTGAGTACTATAAGAGTATTTGTACACTGTGGCACTGGTACTTTTACTGAAGTAAGCAATTGAAGTACTTCTTCCAGCAGATTCTCCGTAGACATATAAATGTAGACGCCCTTTCCGGCTCTGGAGCGTATGTGCTCAAGGGAAGGCAAAGAATTGTGCGTCACAGAGTGCATGTTTGGTCTGATAAGTCCCGGAAAAGATGCGCTGTGATTGGCCAGTAATCACTTGAGTGGCAGCGTGATGTAACGTGCCTTCCACTCTTCCAGCGTACTTCCTCCCCCAGTGTAAATTCTTCTGCCCTCCCATCGACACACATCGCTCCAACGAACTGCAGCGGCCAATGAGGCATCTATTTTTTAATATCTATGAGATTCTCTTTATAGCTGCTGGATCATGCAGCTCACTGGGGTGTTGTCTGCACACAAGTTGTCACTTGAGGAAACAACATGTACTGTGCAGTGTTTTGTGGTTCTTGCCTACCCAGGGCTGTGTTGCGACCTGTTATAGTACCACCATGAGGCCGAGTTGAATCATTTGGTGCATACGTGCAGAGTTAAACATCGATTCGCTGACCACAGCTGGACAGACCGACAGACAAATGGGGATGACAGCACATGCTATGATGCAGAGAGGAATATAGAGGGAACAACACGTGCCAGAGCCAGGCCTCATAGATGCCAGGGTGGCTGCAGGGGAGGAAGGCATGGTGGTAGCTCTCCAAACAACTCCCCTCACACAGTACTGACATCTGGCCCGTCTTGTCAACTGCAATTATTCATTTGATATTTCCCATTTTAGTTCCCGGGTAGCGGGCCACAGCTTCCTGCTGAACAGACTTAATGAAATTACCGTAGTGGGGGGGTAAAGCTGCTATACAGCATACCCCCACGGCCCCACCCCTCCTACCCCACCCCGCCCGTGGGGTAATTCTGCCATGCTGACTGGGAGTAAAATAGAAGTCTATATCACCGCTGTCAGGTGGAAACATTGTATATCCAAATCTGTTACTTTTCAGGAAATGGAATCGGATGGATCCAAAGTAGTTATACTTTAGGTACTTTCACTTAGCAAAAATAGACCATTTACAAGCTCACAGCACGTCGTATAGGGACCTGTTTAGATCGACTGTTTTTGCTACTTTGCGTGACAGAACCTTTGTGTGTAGAATAGTAGGTAGTAGTGAAGTCGGGAAATCCATATACAAAAATACGCAAAGTGATATGGAGATAATAGGTTTTCCCCCCGACAGCGACCGTATTAGAATTGATGAGTGCAGACAGCGCTCCAGAAGGGTGTGATTTCCTCTGGCTCAGCAGAACCCAGGCTCACGTTGTTTTAGCTCTGGCAACCGAGCGGAACGTTGAGGGACGTTTAGCTGAAGAGAGCAGTTCCTGTGTGGATCCGTCCCAGGTTCTCGTCCTGGCGCAGCCCAGCGAATAAGAACCAGTGGGTGGAAAGTACGTTTTTTTTTTTGGTATAGCGCTTTTCCTTTACAGAACACATTAACAGCAAATAAAAAAATATATATACAGTACATAAAAACAGCATTTTGTAGTCAGATAAAACAACATACAGGTGCGTTTTCAGAAGCGATTTAAAAGAGGTCACTGAGATTCTGTTTTTCAGGAAAGATTCTGAAAGTTAGGAAAAATATAAAATGTATCCAAAACAAAACTATATGATAGGCCCATTTCTTAATCATTTCACCAAAATATTTATAACAATTTATGATTATTAACATAAAAATGCCATGCAGTCTGTCAGTTGTAACATAAGAGGATTAAATAGGATTAAACCTGATTTCGGCCAAATTATTTAAGTTTAGTTTATTTAATAAATCCTTTTAAGTTTATTGCTCTGCCTGCTGTCACCTGCATTTGGGTCCTCATCCGTACTCACTCTTAACAATATTTTGGCCTAAGTCACACTCTCGAGAAGGGGCGGGATCAGCATGATGAATTAGGACATAACTTTCCTCACCAGCTGACGCAATGTAACTTTCCTGTTCTATTTGAACCCGGCGGGTCTTCTGTGGATGTGCTGAAAGATTTACCACTGAGCTTTAAAATAGTTTCAAAATAAATCTACAAAAAACACTTTATTTTTAAGTAATTCAATCCGGGAAATCATCCGTGTCATTTTACACTTTGGCTTTTCAAAAATAGCACATGTACAGTATAGCTACAAACTCAAATCTCTGCTCCTGTAACTAAATATTTTGAGATGGGGGTCGGTGGCCAAATACATACATTTTGGGGTTCCTTGACATGAAGAAATGTGAGCACTACTGATCTATAGCAAAATAACTTGTTTATTTAATACATTTAGAATCGGCCTCAGTTATTAATGGTTTTAAACCTCTGCAGTCATTGTAAGATCAGAGGTCAGTGACTGTGAGGGTTAGTCAAGTTAATGTGCATACACTTTATAGGAATGCTCTGCACAGCACCTGGTCTCTCTCTGTCATGTTTGGCACTGCTCCGCGGGATTAATTACAATCAATATTAATTCATGGTAATCATCGCTGTGTAATCTTTCTCACCCTCAATAGACTGGGCCGTCGTAATGAGGTTAATGAAGCAAGCGCTCTGCAACGTTCTAAGGTGTGTGTGTGCGTGCGTGCGTGCGTGCGCATGCAGGGATTAAAGTTATCCGTCGTGGGGATGGATCTCCGTCTTGAGGATTTCATATTATTGGCCATTCATGAGATCAGTGCAGATCCGCAAAAAACAAAAGAAACATAAGGAGGGGTGGGGTGTGAATGACATGCAGTCGTCAAAACGCTATATATTTGCTAGTCAAGTGATCTCTCCAAACTAGCATCCATAAATATTATAATAATATTTTTTACATCGATCAGCTGCTCAGAATGCACCACAAGACGCTGAATGTAACCTATCATTAATTCATTCATTAATTCATTCATTCATTCACAGCATGTCACGAATGCTACACGTGAGCTTGTATATCTGATATTTACTGCACGCAACACCAGTGCGCAACTAAGTATGTTGTGCTCGATTTCCCCCTGCCATTCTGACTTAAAGTAGCACAGATTTACCACTGTGAAGATACGGAATTTTCTCCGTATAGACCATGGAATTAAGTGTCCAATAGATGAAATCACAAGAATAATGGAAGTCCCTGGAGTTCGAAATCAAAAGTGGATTACACCACACAACAGGTAGGATCGAATTATTTGTTGACAGGGAAGGCAGTAGTGATTGACAATAAACGTGCTTAAGTTTGGTTCTCTTGCATTAAAATAGACAGCGGAACAGGCTTTTCCGAACAGCTATGTTTGCCAGTCAGAGATTTGATTGGATTTATTTGTTAGCCTCACAAAAGTTACCCATACTAGGCTTACCATTGCAAACACTTCGGGCGGTGTTTCATTTGGTCCTCGAACCCGCGACACACTGTCAAGCTGGATTGGATTACCAGCCAATAGGTGCCCAGACGGCTGCGGCAGCGACCCGGGTGCATCCGAGTCTTCTTTCACTACCAATGCCTCCATTATTTATCGCTCAATTGGACCGGCCGCTACCACACGGGAGTTAAACAAACAATGCAATTCACGGAGGTGTTGGTATAGTATGGTAGTGAAAGAATGCTTGAATGTCAGGTGCTCTGCAACACACTACAGTGCTACCGGTTGCATCAACAACAAGCGAGGATTGATTGATTGAAGTATTTATTAACATTAATTTATTAACAGTACATTTCAAGCACAACTCAATACAAAAACTGTTAACTGTGGACGACACCATAAAGCATTACACTTGTTTACAACCTTTTCAATTCATCAGAACATGTAGAGACGTACAAATATACACTTCTATATAACCAAAAACAGGAAATCATCATAAAAGGAGGTAAAAAGGGGAAAAAACATAGGCCTATATACAGTGAGGGGATTCAGATTTTACGGTGGCCAGTTTCAAATTGCAGCTGTCTGTAGGTGCCTCTTGAGAGCAGTTTTGAAGGAGTCAATTGGGATTCACATGTCTTAATGACTGTTGGTAGGGCATTCCACATTTTGGTGGCATATAGCGGAATGAATTTAGTCCCTTGTTTGTGCCGAATGTGGCTTGTACATGGTTTGTTGAACTCCCTCTGGTGTTGTGGGTGTGGAGGAAATATTTAGGAAGTATTTAGACAGGTACATGGGTATCTTGGTGGTGTATCAAATCTTGTGGACCAGACCCATTGCAAGATGCTGTACTCTGTCGTCAACCCTAAGCCATTCCAGCCTGTCAAAGTGGGCAGGGGTGAGGTGGGTTCTAGTGTCATTAATGTATTGGAAAACCGACAGCGGAAAAACGCTGCTAAAAATTAAATTCAGGTTGGGGGATTCCCCTCTCACAACTTTTCACAAATCACATACTGTATTGGGTCATGGTCTGAAAATAATTTTTGTTTGTTTTGTTTTGGCTTTTGTGTGCCGCCTAGCGCTTCATTTTGCAGAAATAAGCTTGATCAATAAAGTACTGGAGCGTGTCCTGCCCCACAAATGGCCTGATGATTGCTGGAGCACACTGCTAATTAGCACGCATAACCAGGCTACAATTACACACTTATCCAGCTGCTGCTGAACAACAGCTGTTTACGTGATGAACGGTGTAGAGGCCAGACTCCACATATCGCCGCTGTCGGGTAGAAACCTCAGTATGTCCAAAACTGTTACTAAACTGTGACTAAACTGTTACAGAGGTTGTGAGTTTGAATCAAGACCCCAGAAGCATATGTGGATTATTGAAGCCACAGAACCCAATCTGGTAGTGGAATACTTCCGTATTTAGGACGCTATACCAGTTAATTGTATATTAATTATAATTTGTTCCAGTTTGTTCCACACGTTGGATGTTGGAGGTAGCCAGGTAGGGGCCTTTACTTGATTATTAAAACAAATAATCCCCCCTTCATCCCCCCAGCAAATCCAACCCTCCTTGTAAGAGTGAACCCCTCCCTGTCACTGTGTCATATAGGCCCTTCCTCACCAGCTGGTTCTTGTTCATTGCACTTGACACAAGCATCTGGTGCCGCATGCATGTGCTATATGCTACAGCACACCGTAAGAATCCCCAGTGTTCATTTGACTCAAAAATGTACCCCAAAGGGTCAATTTGTGCACTCGAAGAGTGAAATGAGTACAATGTGTGTCTGTCTTTGCCTTTGAGCTGCCTTCGTCACCCGCCTTGCTGTCATGCTGTTTTTCTTGCACGACGTTCAGCTTATTAATTTTGTGAAGTCAATTTTCCATATGCCCCTTAAACAATCTTTCCCCATCGCTGGCCCACGGCGCATCAATGTGCAGGAGCCCACACACACACGTGATGTATAGTACAGCATGCATACAGTATGCTACCATGCCTATGTGGGTACTCTTCATATTCTAACGTTTTGTGTTTTTTCATAAAATGTATGCCACCTTGATCACACCACAGTGTAGCAGAAATGTGGCAAGAAGCAACGAATTTTGAGCTTGTAGATCTGCTACTTTTGTTATTTTGTAATTTAAATCCAGTTGTGGACATAATGAGGTTTCCACCTGACGGAGACGATGTACTGTGTGTAGACCAATACTTAGCTGGGTCAGTGTGGTTAAAAAGTTAAAGCTCTATTCTTTTTATTTTTTATAAAAAAATTATCCCATGATTTTGTAACTCAATTTTCACCCCTGTGTCAATTATCTAATGTGATCCTGGGCTCTACACACCCTCCGCCAACCTGGGGAGAGCAACGGACTAGAACTCATGCATGCTTCCTTCATGCATGAGTGTCCAAGTTGCTCCTTTGCACCTGACAGGGGGGTTTCCCTGGCTGGACGTAGCACGTGGAAGGAACACATTATTCCAACCAGTTCCTTTCCCCTCCATCAGTTGCCCTGGCTGGCCAGGGGGAGGCAGTTTAGAGACCAGGATTACTGCAGGATTATTGCATGTTTTTTGTGAGGGTCCCTACCCTAGGGGGACACGGGGAGAACATGCAAACTCCACAGAGAAGGGCCCTTTCGCCAACCCCACCTCGGGTATGGGCACTGATGACTCGGAGGAGAGAACACGCCGCCAGCACTCACAGTGTCCCCAGTGGGAATCGAACCCAGGACCTTCTAGCTGTGAGGCGACAGCGTATACCGACTGTGCCACCGTGCCCCCAAAGCTCTATATTCTGACTCTGAGAATGATATAGGGCTTCACATCGAGTTTCCGGAAGTAAAAAAAAGAAAGAAATCCGATTCCTTTCCTTCATATAGGATTTAATTATGAGCTACATGTCCAGTCATTGCAGACTTATCACTGTGCTCATGGCTCCTGGTTGTGAAATTATGATATCGTTGCTGTCGGGAGGAAACCTCATAACTCTATTTTTTTGGTTGTAATTACTTTTGCATAAATCAGTGATATTGAACACCCTTTACGTCTGTGTGTTGTTTCATACATATTGAACCAATGGAAAATAGTAAAAACACTTTGGACAACACCTCTTAACTCCATTGGACCCTCACACTGTCTGCTAAAGCAACTAACTCCATCACGCTCCCCCTCATGCAAGTAATTGACAATTGACAATGAACATTTTGGAGTTAGGTGGTTTCTTCCCAACAGCAGATAATATCTGCATATATTATATGCTACTGAAGCCACCGTATGCAATATAGTTTTAAGACATTATTAGTGTATATGTATTAACACTCTGTCTGACTGCCTTGTCCTGAATACTGGCGTCTCACAGGGGTGCGTTCTATCTCCTCTGTTATTCTCCCTATACACAAATGAGTTGAAATACAACAACAAAGAGTTCTCTCTCATAAAGAACGCTGATTACCTGATGGCCATGGTTGCCTGCCTGCAGGACGTTTCCAGTGCCTCTTACTTAGTCCCAGCACATCGACCCGTATTGCCACCTGGTTTGACAGCAGCTTCCTTAATTGACCTTAATGCACTAAGACCAAGGGGAGCTGTGTTTGGGAGGGGGGTCAAGAGCAGAGGGCTCATGGTCCATCTTTAGGCCTGTTACTATGATGAGTGGGGAGGAAGTGGAACAGGCCAGTGACTTTAATTATCTGGGAACAACCAGCAATAAACTCACCTTTCAGACCAATGCAGATAACATCTACAAAAAGGCAAGGCAGCAGCTTGAGAAGTTTTAAAGTAAACACACCCTGATCATGTAATGGTCTATACGTCACTCACGGAGAGTGTTCTCACTTTTAACATTGTGTCCTGGTATGGGAATCTCTCAGTTAGAGATAAAAAGCTTATCCAGGTAGTCAACCAGGCAAGTAAGAACATTGGAGACAAACAATTGCACATTCAGGACATAATACA
Organism: Protomyctophum parallelum; assembly: GCF_964188405.1. Lineage (NCBI taxonomy): Eukaryota > Metazoa > Chordata > Actinopteri > Myctophiformes > Myctophidae > Protomyctophum > Protomyctophum parallelum. Next base: position 29,992,284 of record NC_139698.1, on the reverse strand, counting down.
ACCGCTCCGTAACCAAAAAAGCAATTCAGATTTACAATGATTCTACCCACCCTCTTTGCTCTGAATTTGACTTGTTGCCAACGGGCAGGAGGCTTAGGGCAAAATTAGCTAAAAAGAAGGATTACAACAAGACTTTATTTGTGCCAACTGCTGTATATCTACTGCATATTATGTAAAGTTAATGGACAATAAAGTTGTCTTTATCTTTATCTTTTAAAGCAATGTTTAATTCAAGATGTCACAGAGAAATACTGCACTACCCACAACGCTAAAGTGACTATGGGAATATAGAACTATATAACATTTATTTTAACAAATAAATATCACTGAGAGTACCTTTAACATCATTGTTGAACTATTAGCAGTGACTCGCTGCTCAAAATGTGATAAAAGGATAAATAGGGGCCTGGGCCGCGGCTGAGCGGTCCAGGCACCCAGGCCGGTAATCACGGCCGACGGCGTTTCGCGGGTTCGAGTCCCGAGCCCGTCGGCCCCTGCAGCATGCCCTCCCCCGTCTCTCTCCCCCCCTCCTGTCACTGTAGCACTGTACCCTATCAATAAAGGCATTAAAAAGCCAAAAGAATATATATAAACTAGAAAAAGTGCCCTTCCGGGCACAGGTCTCCACCAGGTTATCCACAGATCCGTGCAGTTAGAGGTAAAAACACTTTTCGGCCAGTTATAGCGCCACCTTGAGGCTGAGTTGAAATTGTTCATGTGGCATTTCGTCCTCGGCCTAGTGGGAATGTGGGTGCACAATTTCACGGAAATCACGCGATGTGTTCATGATTTGCAGCATTTTGTTTGAAACTGAGCACTCCTGTGAACTTTGGAAGCCAATCTTAACCAATCAGGATGGAGTCTGATAAATCTGAAAGACCCGTTTCGTTGAATGGCTCTAGAGAGACTGTGTACCAATTTGCGTGATGTTTGGACAAAATCTGTAGGTGTACTGTGCAAAAACTTGTTTTGCACAAAGCGGCCTCCTGGTGGCGCTATAACAGGCCGTTCTGGAAAGTTTGGGGCAGAGGTTCATCGTTGGCATCCAGGGAGTGTGTGTGCAAAATTTGGCATCGACCGGGTTGTTTTGCACAAAGCGGCCTCCTGGTGGCGCTATAACAGGCCGTTCTGGAAAGTTTGGGGCAGAGGTTCATCGTTGGCATCCAGGGAGTGTGTGTGCAAAATTTGGCATCGACCGGGTTAACGGTGGCCGAGATTAGCTGTTCACGGACACACGGACACACAAACGGACGGACGGAGTGCAAAACATACTCTCCCCACATGCCTTCGGCCTGGTGGAGACAAAAAAAAAGGATAAATAGGGTGATACGTTTGCACCAATAGGTCACCTGTGGTATCTGCTCTCTGGGTTATACGGCAGCTAACCAATCAGTATAGGCTGTTAAACATGGATGAAGCTATAGGCTACCAAACATGAATGAAAGTATATGCTACCAAACCTGGATGAGACAAGGCTACCAAAGAACCAAACATGGATGGTATGCTACCAAACATGGATGAGACCATAGGCATACATGGATGACTACATATTGTATAAAATTATGTTACATTCAACCTTTTTAATAAATAGATTGCACAGATAGCTTCATAGACTACTTTGACACTGACAGCACTATCATCAGTATTGTGTTATTAGGCTATCTTTTTTATTTTAATATGTTGGATTCATGTTAATGTGTATTTTCAGTCAATTAATCCCTTAAACCCTCAAGGTTGACCTTTGGGCTTTGTAATTTGTCTCCACTTTTTTCCCTTCTACACATCAAAATGAAAATTGCTGAACTACAAGCTAACAACGCGTTGGGCTGTTATGCATTTAAGCTTGTAGATCTGCTATTTTCGGCAAATGTTCTCCCCAAAATAGGGATGCTAATAGTTCTTTAAGTGTCCCGGACCCCCTGTTGAAGCCCCACGCCGTATCCCACCGGTGCTTTACCCGGGGGAATCCTCGTTGACACTAATGATCATTAGTGTTGCCTATCTCGTTATCTGTGCGGATGAAGAAGGCTATGGGTGGTGATAAACTAATTTGTCTTCCAGCATTCATCGTTGCCCTAATTATCAGCCCTCACCAGGGTATGATGGAACTGATTAACCTGCCCGCTAGATGAGCTTAGGCAACGATGAGGTGATAATATAGATGCTCTGAACGTGTTTACGTCTCTGTCTGGTGGGTGGTTCTGGAGAAAAGCCAAGGGCACGTGTACACAGACAGGAGTTACGTGAAGCACGCACAAGCACGCACAAAGCCCTTTTCATAGAATGATTTCTGGCCATCCGCCGATTCCACCCCCTCTGGTCCTCTGAGATAGACATTCATGCCACGTTCGAAATCAACTGGTCAGATGGTTCTTAAGACCGTGGGACACAGACAGGCCGATACAGACAGTATATGTCCCTCACAGAGTATAGACAACACATGTCCTTTTATGTCATTCTGTGAAGGTTGGATCACCATAATCTCATTGTTTTGATTGATTGAATACTTAATTAGTCAGAAATGTAAAAAGCATGTGACATTAAGGCTAAAAAGATGACACAAAGTGCTGGGAACGAAGTTGTTTCCATTGTGGTCTTATTTATTAAATTAATCTATATAGCATACAAAGGTACACAATAATGCATGTCAACAAATAAAAACACTATATTTACAAATAAAAGGAGCGCCAGTGACTGAATGACACCTTTTCGATAGGAATTTACATTTACCTCCCCTTGTGGTTCCCTTGTAGATGTTTTTCAGGCCAATTTTGAAAGAAACCAGTGATTCACATTGCACGCACATTTACAGTGCCTCCGGAAAGTATTCACACCCCTTCACTTTTACCACATTTTGTTTTGTTGCAGCCTCATTTCAAAATGGATTAAATTCGTTTTTTTCCTCATCAATCTACACACAATACCCCATAATGATGAAGTGAAAAAGGTTTTTTCAAATATTTTGTTAATTTATTAAAAATAAGAAACTGGAAAAACACATGTACATAAGTATTCACACTCTTGACTTAGTACTAAGTTGAGGTCCCTTTGGCAGCAATTACAGCCTTAAGCTTTTTTGGGAATGATGCTACAAGCTTGGCACACTTGAATTTGGGGTATTTCCCCCCTTCTTCTCTGCAGATCCTCTCAAGCTCTGTCGGGTTAGACGGGGAGCGTCGCTGCACAGCTATTTTCAGGTAATTCCAGAGATGCTCAATGGGGTTCAAGTCTGGGCTCTGGCTGGGCCACTCAAGGACTTTCACAGAGTTGTCCTAAAACCAATCCTTCGTTATCTTAGCTGTGTGCTTGGGGTCGTTGTCCTGTTGGAAGGTGAATCGTTGACCAAGTCGGAGGTCCTGAGTGCTCTGGAGCAGGTTTTCATCCAGGATGTCTCTGTATACTGCTCCATTCATCTTTCCCTCTATCCTGACAAGTCTCCCAGTTCCTACCGTTGAAAAACATCCCCACAGCATGATGCTGCCAGCACCATGCTTCACCGTAGGGATGCTATTTGCCAGGTGATGAGCGGTGCCTGGTTTCCTCCAGACGTAACACTTGGCATTCAGGCAAAAAAGCTCTATTTTGGTTTCATCAGACCAGAGAATCTTGTTAATAATGGTCTGAGAGTCGTTTAGGTGCCTTTTGGCAAACTCCAAGTGAGCTGTGATGTCCGGCTGTCATGTGCCTTTTATTGAGGAGAGGCTTCGGTCTGGAGGAAACCAGGCACCACTCATCACCTGGCAAATACCATCCCTACGGTAAAGCATGGTGGTGGCAGCATCATGCTGTGGGGATGTTTTTCAACGGCAGGAACTGGGAGACTTGTCAGGATAGAGGGAAAGATGAATGGAGCAGTGTACAGAGACATCCTGGATGAAAACCTGCTCCAGAGCGCTCAGGACCTCCAACTTGGTCAGCGATTCACCTTCCAACAGGACAACGACCCCAAGCACACAGCTAAGATAACGAAGAATTGGTTTTTGGACAACTCTGTGACAGTCCTTGAGTGGCCCAGCCAGAGCCCAGACTTGAACCCCATTGAGCATCTTTGGAAGGACCTGAAATTAGCTGTGCAGCGACGCTCCCCGTCTAACCCGACAGAGCTTGAGAGGATCTGCAGAGAAGAAGGGGGAAAATACCCCAAATTCAAGTGTGCCGAGCTTGTAGCATCATTCCCAAAAAGGCTTAAGGCTGTAATTGCTGCCAAAGGGGCCTCAACTTAGTACTAAGTCAAGAGTGTGAATACCTTTTTTTTCCCAGTTTCTTATTTTTAATAAATTAACAAAATATTTAATTTAATAAAATATTTAATATATATTTAATCTATTTTGAAATGAGGCTGCAACAAAACAAAATGTGGTAAAAGTGAAGGTGTGAATACTTTCCGGAGGCACTGTATAAAGATAAAAAGTGTTCACCATAATCCTTGTCTAAAACACATCTGGCATTATTCATGAGTGTCAGTCCTCTGAATATTGAAGTGTGCTTTGCTCATGTGTCAATCACTGAAGTTGCTCCGTAGAAATGTACAGAACAGAATAAACTGTACAGTATAATTACAATGTAAATACATGGGGATGAAAGAGAAGAAATATACATATCAGCTAATACTTTGCAATGTCTGTCAGTTTCTATCGTGCGTGCGTGCGTGCGTGCGTGCGTGCGTGTGTGTGTGTGTGTGTGTGAGTGTTTTCAGCAGTATGCCTTGCCTACAGTATACAGTATGACAGCCATAGATCAAGCAGACATATAGCATCATAGCCATGGTCTCATAGTAATGTGTTTGTGTGACAGATGGGCCTGGGTCAAAACAACACAAAAACAGCCTCTTGGGTTCTCGCCCATGGACCCAGGAAGACTGTCTGTCAAAAACACTGTCAACATCCTCCTGTGTGAGCCAGTCAGGGGTATGTTATATCATCGTGACCCAGTCCAGGTCTTCCATCTTCATGTAGACCTCTGTCTTTTTGTATATTGTTGCTGTCCGGTGGAAACCTTGTATGTCCAAACCATATTTTAAATGGTAAAACTATAGCAGGTCTAAAAGCTCACTAAACACGTCACATCGCAATATACAGTACACACACACACACACGCACATAACAACAGCACACAATAGTATACTGTAGTTTTGCATGAGATAACAAGCTTTAATTTCAAAGTTAATCCATGCTTCCTCAGGCTATGTGCAAGCATTTCCAACGTGAGAAAAAACAATGCTTGCTGAACGCACGCACGCACATGCACACGCACACGCACACGCACATGCACAATTGCACATGCACATGCACATGCACACATTTAGGACTGTGAGAGCTGGTGATAGATGTTCTGAATCCCAAATGAGTTTCACAAAAGTAAACTTCATTTGGCAATAAAAGGTAAACAGGGAGGTATAATGGATAACAGCTCATTCTAAGTGCTTCTATAGCACAACAACATGATGAGCTGCTTGATATGCTAATTCTCTCTGTATTCCTCCATCTCTCTCTTTAATCACATCTTCACACTGCTCTGACTGAACCACAATGTGATTTCACATATCTCATATTGTTGCTGTCGGGCAGAAACATCTTTAATATCTCCATATTGTAACTTTTTTTTTGTTTAATTTATGCCCTACTTGTTCATAATACCACAGCGTCACACAAAAGCATCGAAAGTAGCAGATCTGAATATTTCAACTTGCTCAGAAATATTCATATTTATATCCACAGATACCATATTGTGCCAAATATAAGAAGACTCTGATTATAAACCGACCCATTTTTCAAGACTCATTTGTGGGAAAAGAACATTGAATGTCAAATAGTGTAGTCCCCGATTATAACACGACCCTGTTTTTGTCTCCACCAGGCCGAAGGCATGGGGAGAGAGTATGTTTTGCACTCCGTCCGTCCGTCCGTGTGTCCGTGTGTCCGTGTGTCCGTGTGTCCGTCCGTCCGTCCGTGACAAGCTAATCTCGGCCACCGTTAACCCGGTCGATGCCACATTTTGCACACACACTCCCTGGATGCCAACGATGAACCTCTGCCCCAAAATTTCCAGAACGGCCTGTTATAGCGCCACCAGGAGGCCGCTTTGTGCAAAACAAGTTTTTGCACAGTACACCTACAGATTTTGTCCAAAAATCCCGCAAATCGTTACACAGTATCTCCATAGTCATGTGCTCAAGACGGATGTGTCTGATATTTCATATTCCATCCTAATTGGCTTAACATTGGCTTTCAAATTTTGCAGGATTGGCCTGTTTTGAACAAAAAACCTCAAATCATGAACGCAGCGTGCAATTTCACGTGAAATTTTTCACGCACTTTCCTACTAGGCTGAGGAATATAGCCCACCCATTTCACATTGCCCTGTTATAGCGCCACCAACAGGTGGATTGTGCATGCGTGCCATCAACACGGATCTGCACCATTTCCCATATTCCATCCTGATTGGCAAAGATTGGAACAAACAAACAAAAAACATGTTTATATTACTCCTAAATATTCCTATCCTCCTGGTGGAGACCTGTGCCCAGAAGGGCACTTTTTCTAGTTTAGGATATTTCAGTTGAAAGAAAAACGTAGTCTTATATTTGTCATGGTCTGTCTATACATCGGCGGTGGCTCAGGGGTAGAGTGACCGGATGGTAACCGCAAGGTTGTGTCGAAGTGTCCTTGAGCAAGACACTGAACCCCTAATTGCTCCTGATTTGCTGGTTGGTGCCTTGCATGGTTTCTGCTGCCATCGGTGAATCTATGGGTGAATGTAATGCACAATCTATGTAAAGCGCCTTGGATAAAGGCGCTATATAAATGCACCATTTACCATTTATGTCTCCATGTCAGTCACTCCTACACTCCACATTCCTTCTCTCAGTCCTAGTTACTCACCTGTCCCCATTCCCTCATCAGCCCAGCCAGCAGTTCCATGCCCATTTACAAACCTGTGAACACTTCTCCAATCATCCTGCTTCCTATAAGACTGGACTCAGAGCCCTTGCCAGCCATCTCCTTAGATATTCTGCCTGCGCCCTCTGCACCCTCAACAGTCCTATCAGCCGATGTCAGTCATCTCCAGTACCTGTGTCAGCCCAAGGTCTTGGAAGCTCTGGTCCTGCAGGGCATTCTGTTCAGCTGCTTCTTTCAGCTGCCAGGTGCACCGGGCAATGGCTCCTCGTCTCCTGGGTGTGCAGTGTCTGAAGAGTCTTGCTTTTTGGACCTGATTTCTTTGCATTACTATTTTGGTGTAAGCTTGACTTTCTGTTATTAAACCAGTTAATTTGACCTTTCTGCTTGTGGCTCATGCATCTGGGTTCAGTGACTTCAGTCTTCTGCTAACTGTGACAATTTTCAGGCCAATAGGGGACGGGTACATCTGTTGTTTTTTTAATGCAGGATTGAAAAACGGTGCCAATGGAGAAAATCATAAACCCACCTCTCTGGCGGGTGGAAACCTCATATGTCCAAAACTTGTGGATCTGCTACTTTTGATGCTTTTGTGTGAAACTGTTGTATGATCACGTGTAGGCCGTTGGAAAAGTTAGAATAGGGAGATGTTTAGCCCGACATCAACGATATAAAGGCATGGGCTAAAAATAACTGGCTGACGGCAGTTCTTTTTAGCCCATGTTACAAGCAAGATTTGTTTGGAGGGGGACGGTGAATGGAAATGGTGAAGTAAAGACATATGAATGATTGATTCTTCACCGCTTCACTTTTTTTGTAACTTGTCAGAAGTGTCGCCCATCAGATTGAACCTTCATGTCGCTGGCTTCCACTAAAAATGACTTGTAGCCTATCACTTTGTCATTGCCAGTGAGAATGCAGCACCAGGGGCTTTGACTGACAGGTTTAGGGTTCAGGGGCTTTGACTGACAGGTTTAGGGTTCAGGACTGTTGATTGACAGGTTTAGGGTTCAGGGGTTGTTGATTGACAGGTTTAGGGTTCAGGGGTTGTTGATTGACAGGTTTAGGGTTCAGGGGTTGTTGATTGACAGGTTTAGGGTTCAGGGGTGTTGGTTGACAGGTTTAGGATGCAAGGGTATTGACAGTTCACCTGTGGAATTGTTTTTCAATGTTTTCTTGTTTTGAATCTGTATTTGCAAAACTAAACTTTTAGATCAACATTCATGTTCAGAGAAGAAACTAAAGTGACATGTTTGGTGCAACACCAAACACCTGGCCATTCATACTGCAGCAGGCAAATCAGATTTGTTTAAAAAATATGATCTTTAGGACCGACTATCCACATTGTTAAATCTTTAGGACTGTCAGTCCCCATATTTGGAAATTGCAAGTGATCAGATTTGTGTATTCAGACATCACGACTATCTGTATTTTATTATTTCACATGCACGTTCATTATTTATTTCAGTTTTCTTTTGTATTTCTTTGTTTTCTTTGTTAATTTGAACTATGCCTTTTCTTGGAAGTTATCGATTTCTCCCTTTGCTGTAGGTCAACCTCTTGCAGTGTGAAGTAATTGGTGGCTTTTGCAAAAGTTCTGCTTTCAAAGCAGCTTCCCCAACGAACTGCAGACTCCTACGGCCTTTAGATACCTCGCTCCTCTGAAGGCGTGTGACATATTTTGTATTTCAATTCCTCCCATACACAGTAAACAATGAGAAGGAGGCAGAATGCAACCTCATCTGTGCGCCAGAGAGACCGGAGGAGAAAGCACCCATATGAAATGAAATGACAAAACCGATGTTTTGCTACAGCCACGGGGCTGAAACGCAACTCGAAGTTTCCTATAGCAACGACTCTTGTGGCGCTTTTTACTACATCAGTGGGATTGCATGTGTACAGTTAGTAGCCACTCAAACAGGGAAAAGTGCAGAATGGGCACAATAGCAATGCAAACTTTCCAGCAATTTTGCCATGTCATACAAGCAGGGAAAAGACAACTGAGTGGAAATGTAATCCACACAAGGAACAATTCATCACGTCTGTCTCACTTGGGATGAACTTCACCAACCAGCCATACAAGCACCTGGGAAGACTGTTTAAGGGGGCGTGGTGGACGTGCCTCTTTGAGATGATTGATTACCTTGATTAATTTTCACAGAATTGCGTGATTCTGCACACAGTACAGTATGTGCTGGGTGGAGGATGGGTACGTGTGGCAGTTCTGTAGAAGGCTGCATCCGTGACAAAGGCAGTTTACTAGACCGGTATCCTGGTGATGTCAGAACAGGCCAGCTTCATATATGGACCCTGGGCAGGGGCCCTGTCCAGAGCCCGGGCAGAGGCGTCTTGTGGCGGTTCTGGACAACGTTGGTGGGGCGAACGGTTCTCGAGTTACGTGCATTACAGGCGTACACATGTGCAGGCAGGCAGGCAGGCAGGCGTACACACATGCAGGCAGGCAGAGAGAGAGAGAGAGAGAGAGAGAGAGAGAGAGAGAGAGATGGTGCATTTATAGATGGATTTGAAAAAGTCCTGTGCTCTTGAACAAAAGTATAGGATTGCCATCAACATTTACTTTAAGTATAGCCTACCACAAGTAACATGACTCTTTGTGCAGAATAGCCTATAAGGCTATTTCACACTTTAATATGTTTTCCAAATTTCAGAATATTCTTTAATTGGCAAGCACATTGCGACGTGTTGTACAATATTTTCCTCTGAGACGTAGAAGTACCTCAAAATTGTACTTGAGTAAATGTCCTTTCTACAACTGCCAGCTGCATCAGTGGAAAAAAGTGAAGTTATGCATCTGGACACATCTGGTGCGTCACGTTCATTCATCTCAGGAGAGGAGAGAAGAGACAAGACAGGGATTTACAGAATGCCTGATCTGTTTGAAGTGTTCACTTTAAGCTCTGATCCTTTACAAAAGCAAACCTCTGCAGTGGATGCAGCTTAAAGTGATGTGTTTCATCATATGAACTGTATTTCCCCCCCACAATGGAGCACAAACCATTGATTGTTTGAAGAAGCTGAAGAGCAAAATCTAAATGAACAGCTTTTGCCTCGTTGTGGATGAAATCAGGAGACAAAACATCAGGAGGGAACTCTCTATGTGACGTGTTGTGAGCTTGTAGATCAGAAACGTAAAAAGTTGCACTGTCTGTCATATACTAACTCTATTTCCCTCCGCAGCTTCCTCATGTCCTGATAGTTGCACCCCACGGCTGACACAGGCCTGGCGGGATCTGCGCTCCGAGGAGTGTACTTTACAAATACTCGAGGAAGTACATACTAACATAACAGCTCCCTTCCGCTCCCTTCAAAGCCTGTAAAACTGCCTCACCTTCATTCTCTTGTAATTCATTTTGTTGGGGTAAATAAAGGCTTCACCTTGACTGCTGCACACTGTTAAGCATGCAATGCTGCTGATTCACATGGACGTGTGGCCCTCAGGGGCCCTCAGCCCCCATACTGGGCATGTGGAACACCTTGGGGAAATATGACCCAGTGACCCAGCAAGGGAAGAACAAAATGGGCTCCCTGTTCCTGTCGACCATATAAGCATTAAACTGTTAAGAGTTGGCATTTGAGTTCAGGCAGGGAGAGCCACTGTGGCAAGCATTAACATATTGTTGTTGCTGTCGGGCAGAAACCTTGTACAGTATATCCATATTTTTGGAATTTGGATCAGACGGGTTATTTTTCCCCATTTCCTGAAAAGTAACACTTTTGGACATACAAGGTTTCCATCCGACAAAAGCAACCTTAACAACCAGAAGTTCAGAGAGGTTGAGTTTATTTTGTCCTCCTTGCTTTCTGTCTTTTCATATTCCTATTACATTATTAATGTCGGTGTACATTTTCATTTTTCCTCTGATCGCTTTTCCTCAGATGAATTGCTGTGCTTATGCGCTGCGGAAACAGAGATGCCACTTCCAAGGACAAACATGCAAAGCGTGGCCACGCCGCTCTACCCGGCTTCATATCAACAGAGGATTTTTCATAAACTGCCTCGGGGGAGGAAGCGAGAGGCACAGTCGGCTCTAGGCTATAGATTAGATTAGAGGCCGGTGCTGGTACAGTATACATATCGCACTATATGACCCATCCCGCCATGTTCTGAAGTGTATACCGAAAGTGAGATAAGTTAATTCGAGCTCCGTGTCATTTGTCTCCGAATGCCGCGGAGGCACAGCGTGCACTTGTCTGAGCGTGACAAGCACTTATAGACAAGCTACGATAACAAATATCTCGCTCAGGACAGGCTTAGACGAGATTAGTGAAGTGAGAACGCACAGTGTTGGGTCCACACCAGGAAAATAAAACATCTTTGTTTTCCCACAATTTGTGCGTATCTGCGGGAGGGCCCGTGATTGATTCATCAGGCTGGTAGAATCAATAGTAACCTGCCTGCAGTCGCCACTCATGGCGTCAGCGCAGTAAAAAGCAATAACCCAGCCTCCTGGTTGAGATAATAGTGGGAGAGCTGCACGGAGGATGGGGGGTTCTGGGTTGGAGGAGAGGTCAAATTACTGTGGGGGGAAAATATATATATATCACTCGAAATATCAAAAAGCTATCTTTCCATGCGGTGGGAACCGGGTGAAAAATATACACGTAGTGTACTGTATACGACTTCAGCTCATTTCAAAGGTGCTAACACACGTCACCCAGCTGCTGGCTTCATCCATCTACTTTAACTCTCTCTCTCTCTGCCTCATCTCTCTTTGTAGCACACAGTAGGCTACTTCCACACCGCCTCCTTCTCACACACACACACACACACACACACACACACACACACACACACACACACACACACACACACACACACACACACACACACACACACACACACACACACACACTGTTGTAGCATTCTTTGATGCCAATAGATGAAGGCTAATTAAACTAATCAGGAAATTGCAGGACTGACTGCATGGTGTGGATTCAAACTTCATTCTTTATTGTAGGTCTCATGTACAACAGAGAAGCAGCATCCCTGCCTCCCAGCCTCCTCATCAATGTCCCACACACAATTATACTGACAGGCAGTGTCCACAACGGTAACAACAGATGATGATTCCATACATGGACTCTATTCTATAGTTGACTCACATAGTTTGAAATAGGTTTGCATGAATCGGCAGTCTCTAATGAGTTTGTCAGAGAAGAACAGGTGGTTACAAGTTTCACACACAAGTGGTGGTTACAAGTTTCATCTACTATTTTGCCACCACCACAACACACACACACACACACACGCACACACACCACACTTGCTGTGTCTGTCTGTCTTGAGCTCTGAGTGCTCTAGCGTGAGTCTTACAACAAAAGTAGACTTTACTAGAGAATCAGAACCCAGATGGGAGGACTGCTCCAGTCTCACACTGCTTCGTCTCCAAGGAGACAACATAAATGAAAAATCACATCAGCGTGAAATGAGGGGCACTCTTACCATCATTCATCATCTCATTCCGGCCAATCACAATTTGCGTCCTCACCTTTGACTGCAATGTCTGTGCACTGTTTACACAATGTTTGTGTTTTCACAAACACTCAAGCTGGCCATTAATTTCCAATGGCATTCAATGTTTGTGTTTACACAAACCCTCAAAGCCGGACATATAGGATAGGATGGGGCTAGCGCCTCTCAAATATAAACGCACAAACAAAGGCTTTATTCTCAGGTTGAGATCATAACTTGAGGACAATAAAGAGCTGTGGAATATAGTCTCAGGTATTATTGCAGAAGGATGAGTGTGTGTAATCTCTGGATCAGTTGCACCATCCTTCCCATTCACATAATTCCAATTCCGGAGAGACAGGCAGCAGTGGTAGCTAAATGTGAAGTATTAGTCCTTCGCTAAACCCCACCCCAAAAAGCGATTGTCCAATGCCAATCCAAATAGTTTAGCAACTGTTGCTTTGCAGGGCAAGCTTTCGTCACCTCATATACTGTAGCTGTCAATGTTATTTTGCATGGCTGTGTTGTTGAACATATACACAGCTTAATGTCAGGAAAGGTACACGACTGACCCAGGCCTTAGGCCTCATACACACATATCAAATGCATGTTATGTGTCTCTGCCAATCAAACACAAATGTTTTGTCAAACCATGTGACTTCCATTGGAAAAGCATTGAGGCGGCCATCAAAAACAGACAGAACACAGAACATGTGTTTGATATGTGTGCATGAGGCCTCATACACACATCAAACGCATGTTCTGTGTTCTGTCTGTGTTTGATGGCCGCCTCAATCATAGATATAAAAAAATATACAGGTAGATGCCTCATTGGTTGCTGCAGTTTGTTGGAGCGACCTGTCTCCTAAGTCAATCGCTTCTGTGCTGCTGGGAAAGAGGGAGTTGCGACTCTGATTGGCCTACCGAACGTCCCCTTCCGTTCTTCCGTTTTACTTCCGCTATGCTTGGAATGGAATCTCGGGAAAGCTATGCCCAATATCGCCTCCCGTTGCCTCCATGTTGAGATACAGACGCCCCAGAGCCGGAAGAGGCCTGGCCATGCCAGGCTGACACTGACCTGGGGTTCAGACTCTTGGACAGTACACTTCGACAGCAGTGACTCTGGGGGATCCCGGATCTAACTGGGAACCTTTCGGCTCCCAAGCGGACGCTCTACCCCTGAGCCAATATGGTTAAAGACCAGGGGTGGCTCGTATCTATGGGCAAGGGGGGCTGAGCCCCCCCTATCTTATGGAGTAAAGATGAGAAATTATTATTAAAATGTTTTAGAATAGATACTTTTATATTCTGGTATAATCTAAAGCAGCAACAGCATCAAATAGTTACAAGAAAAACACAAAATAGCCCAAAATGGGCTGATTTCTTACAGCCCAAAATGCTTCCATTGGCTTTCATTGCGTTGAATGATTGACAGCTGCCAAGACACGCCTGCTTGGTTTACTTGCCATTGGGGCTACAATCTCTCAGCCCCAGAGCCAATAGAGGGCTGTGCTCAGCCCTAAGGCCTGCCTCAGACCGTGAGGTCATTGGCTATTGACCAATCACAGCACGTGGCCACCTGCTCGTGTGTGGTTGTTTATGATGTGAAAGAAGTAGCCTATTTTAAATGAAATAAGTTTATTATTTACTTTATAATCCGTTTTGTCCCGTGTCCGTGGAGGGGAAAATGAAGTTAAGAGACTGGGAGCATATCGTCCATTTTGGATATAACAAAAGGAAAGGATACGAAGAATACGTTTTGTGAGTTTGAAATTCATGCTTGGGGCAGACACCGGACCCACAGAAAGGTAGAGTGGTCTGCTTCATTCATCTCACAAAGTTAAGAAACATAATCGCTGGTTTAATCACATTGAAAGTGGCTCGAGCTCTCATTGAGTTGGGAAGAGAGAGAGAGAGAGGCTGTGTGCGTGTGCGTGTGTTAGTGTTGTTTCGGTGCCGTGTGCGTGCGCACGTGCGTGCATGTGTGTGTGCCTTGCAAGTTGCTTGTTTCGAAACGGCACCGACGCGCGCGCGCAATGCAACTGGCGCAAATGGCCCGTTTGCGCCAGTTGCGCGCGCGCGCGCGCGTGTGTGCATGCGTGCGTGCATGCGTACTGTTATTATTAATGACAGTATAAGAGCAGCTATCTGTACATACAAATACAAACAATGTTCAGTGGAGTGTTTTTTTGTGGGCATGCACTTCTGTTGTTGTGGAGCATTTGCTGTAACAAAGTATAGGCCTGTAGTAGTGTCATTGCTGTACTTTGATATCTGGAATATGATGCTATTGCTGCAGGTTGAACTAGTTGGGTAGCATAGTGTAATAGATTTTCTGAGTAGCACTGCATGGGTACTGGGTTGTTGTGGAATGTGATGTTGATGCTGTTGTTGCTGTAGACCAGTATTCTGTGAACATGCTGTAGTATAGGGTGAACAATGGATAGCATGTTTTTGTATTGAGTTGTACTTGAAATGTACTGTAATAACTGCAAACTGTTAATAAATCAATCAGCATATACTATCGTATATTGGCCCGTAGCATAAGATTTCTTCAGCCCCTCCAACCAACATCAGCTAGAGCCGCCACTGTTAAAGACGTAAAGTTGAAGTGGTTAAAATGATTGTAACACAATGTTAACTAATCTGGCAGGGTACCCACTGCATTGTACCCCCTTTAGGACCCCAGGGGGTCCCCTGGCCCCACTTTGAGAAACACAGCTCTACGGGTCCCATTTCAGTATGCAGTACAGACTCCTGCTCCCGCTTTCTTGTCCGTGTTTAATGGCCGCCCCAATGCATTTCCAATGGAAGTCACATGGTTTGACAAAAAATTTTGTTTGATGCGGGGGAGGGGGGCACAACACAGCCATCAAACAAAAATGTTTTGTCAAACCATGTGACTTCTATTATTATTATTATGTGTATACACCACACAACTCGTAATACTCTACTGCTCTGCCACCAAAATGTGCTGCCCTGATACATCATATTAAAGGATTTGTAACAAGTTATCCTGAAAATAACAATTATCGGGAGACCACAAGGGGAGGAAAATGTAAAAATATCCATAGTGTTTCTATCTGTTGATGGCATTTATTATATTGTAGGCTAAATGTTGGGTTCTATGTTGATGAATTGAATACATAGGACCACAATGGAAACCTTGTGGACCTTATTTCTGACTAATAAGGTATTCAATCAACTCGTACTTGTTTACTTGCCCCGGCCTTGCTGTAGTACAAGATCATTTGTGACTCCTTGGCCTAGATTTTGAAGGTGCGTTTTACGTATGGTAATACATAAATTGGCCTCGCTCTGCGCACATTCGTATTATGAAAGGCATATCGGCCCGTGTTGAACGCACTCGGCCCGTGTTGAACGCACACACATTATGGCATACGGCGTTCCTGAATATTTTAGCATTGTGGGAGTGTCCATATGTTAATTATTTTCGCTTTGCGCAATTTGCTATTAAGCCCCTTGACCTAAAGACACTCAGCGCATAACAATTAGACGTGGGTCTGACCACCTCATAAACGCAACAAGCACTGTTTGATTTTACACTTGAGCGGCTCTGGGAGGCTGGTAGAGTGTTGCCATGTCTGTTTATTATAAGCGGCTTCTTTTTCTGTAAAGTTGCTTGTAAATATTGGTAGTTGTACTATTTTGTGGTTGCTTTTCTTGTTTCTAAAGTGGTTATTTGGGCTTTTCTCCTAATGTTGTTTAAACCAGTGATCCTCACACAGCACATTCCCATGTCAAGGATCCCCAGATGAATGCATTTGCCCAACTAAGGACGGCTAATCCAAAAATTAAATAAAAAAATTCCAAGATTACTTTTGAAAATAGCAGATCTATACCAGCTCACAATGCATCACATTCATTCATTAAAACTATGAACTCTGACTGCAGGGGGATATATATAATGATCATTATAACAATGTGCAAGAACATATTTAAAAAGAAGGAAGAACTTTATATTTGTGGACAATCAAAATATGTTTTTTTATTTTAATGTGGTGTCATTAAAAATTAATCTGGATATGGCAGACTCACTATCTAGAAAATAAAAACATGGCACTTCATTTAAAATAGGTTACAGACCCCTGTTATATGCGCTTATTTTTATAGACCTATTTACTTGTTTCTATGAGACATGGCAACAGCCTCGTTGTCTTTTTTTTTTAATGTTGAGATTAGAAACGGCCATAATTCTTTCATTTCTCAACCTTAAAAATAAATAAAAACATCTCCATAATCCGTGGGAAGTTTGCTTTCATATGCTGTATCACACCCGATTCAAGTCTTCTTCAATAAAATGCTACGAGCGAACTCAGCGAAGACCATACCATCGGGGCCACAGCATTACGCAGCACGCATTCAACTCATTCCTTCGTCGTGACTTGAATGAAATAAAATATAATAAACGTTATTTTACTGGTGTTTTTCAATAGAAACAAATAAAGAGCGTGTGTAGGCTACTGTGTGCAAGTGCAACAGTGCATATACATGCATGCAATAGGCTATATTTCTTCCGTGTCGGGATGGTGATTGAGCTCTTCAAGTTCACAGCCTGTTTGTCTTTCATAAAAAAATGTTGATATTAGCCTATAAACACTCATGGTTCTCTCATTTCTCAACCGTTTTATTAAATGTAAAAATCTCCATATTCCTTAGGAATCTTGCTTTAATTCGCTGTATGGTACATGGTTCTATCGTTATCGAATTAAACAATATCAAACGAACTTGCATGTTCGGGGGTTAGACGATTCTGGGAACATTACGCATGGATTGCCAATTTGCCAATATGCTGCTATCTACTCGCAGTTCCATTCCGATCTGAAAGGTATAAGTGGGTCTGTTCTTTTGAGGCATAAAGGTGATAGCATGCAGTGCAATAGGAATAATTAACCCAAATGTGACAAAGTCATGTCATGTCTTCTATGGTGCCAGCCTGAAGAAATGTAATACCACAATCCCCAAAGTGCGCATTCCGTATGTGACATCAGCTGACTGGTAAATAGAATAGTACGGACATGTTGATTGGGTACGTCTCAAACACGCCTTAAACACACCCATGACTAATTCAAGGCCGTTTTGCGCACTCCGCGGGGTGTCAAAAGCGCTTCTTAACATGCCCAAAATTGCAATATGACATACCACACGCCCCCAGATCATAATACTGTAATTAGATTAGTAATATTATTGGAACTGCTTAATCGAGCCCCTTAAATCCACTGAATATCTGTTGTTAGTTAATGAGAGCAAATCAAAGTTCTGCTGTTTCACTGCCATTCGTTGTGTAATCGTGAAGTCAATGCATTCTGAAGGGTTCTAATGCGGTCCCAGCTGACCACGGCTAAACGCTCTTTTAACTCTATTGAACACTAATCCTTCTGATAGTAGATAACGGCCCGTGTAGCAGAGGGCTGTGTGTGGAGCAGGTCGGCTCTCAATCCCAGTCTGAACAGACATTGAACCCTGTCTGCCTGAGATCAGACAGAGTGCTACAGGCCCTGTGGGGCCCTGCAGGGAGTGGTGGGGAGGAAGGAACATTAAAGTAGCCTCTTTGGGTAAATCTTTTTAGGAACTAAAGTTGAGTATATCGTCTCTGTCAGTGGGAAACCTTATTACAACATGGAGATAAAAGGTGTCTGCCCGACAGCAATATCCATTTGATATTGTGGCTGTCGGGCGGAAACCTGTTACATTTAAAAACATTGAGTTAAGATTGAATATTTGCAGATTAGCAAGCTAGTTTGACAAAGTATAGGTTTTTGATTGGTTTGTATGCAAAATGAATCACATCCCAGTCGCTTCAGTCGTTCAGTCAGAGCATTATGAACCGGCTGTTATTGGGAGGTGAATAGATTAAAGACAAAGATGGAGGAATACAAAGAGAACTAGAAAAAGTGCCCTTCCGGGCACAGGTCTCCACCAGGTTATCCACAGATCCGTGCAGTTAGAGGTAAAAACACTTTTCGGCCAGTTATAGCGCCACCTTGAGGCTGAGTTGAAATTGTTCATGTGGCATTTCGTCCTCGGCCTAGTGGGAATGTGGGTGCACAATTTCACGGAAATCACGCGATGTGTTCATGATTTGCAGCATTTTGTTTGAAACTGAGCACTCCTGTGAACTTTGGAAGCCAATCTTAACCAATCAGGATGGAGTCTGATAAATCTGAAAGACCCTTTTCGTTGAATGGCTCTAGAGAGACTGTGTACCAATTTGCGTGATGTTTGGACAAAATCTGTAGGTGTACTGTGCAAAAACTTGTTTTGCACAAAGCGGTCTCCTGGTGGCGCTATAACAGGCCGTTCTGGAAAGTTTGGGGCAGAGGTTCATCGTTGGCATCCAGGGAGTGTGTGTGCAAAATATGGCATCGACCGGGTTAACGGTGGCCGAGATTAGCTGTTCACGGACACACGGACGGACACACGGACGGACGGACACGCGGACAGACGGAGTGCAAAACATACTCTCCCCACATGCCTTTAACGGTGGCCGAGATTAGCTGTTCACGGACACACGGACGGACACGCGGACGGACGGACACGCGGACGGACGGAGTGCAAAACATACTCTCCCCACATGCCTTCGGCCTGGTGGAGACAATTAGCATAACACCAAGCAAGCTCATCGTGTTGTGATTCTATAGAACACTGGTTTTCAACCCTTTTCATATCAAGGATCATTATTTATTCAGCATTTGAGCCACGAACCACCATTTGGTGAGATTTATAGCTCTATTTTCGTCCAGATAGTTAATTAATATAGCAATCTACATTGGCTTTTAAATATTCAAAAATATTTTTCAAAATAGTATAAAAAGGCAAAGTAGTTTAGGGGTTTAGCATCGGTGAAAATAGAGCCCTTAGCCTCTCAGACCCAAAACATGTAATATTTTGTTATCGTTGCAAGATTTTGTTCACAATTCCATGCTGTATTGATCTTGGTACCATAGCATAACAGGCAAACGTTGATCATAGTGACATTTTTCTATATTCTCTGATTGTGGAGACTTCTTGTAAATTTAGTAATACAGATGTTTAACAATAATTTTACTTAATTTTTGTTACACTATCAAGAGTTAAATATCTAATAAGGGTCAGTTTGGTTACAACTGTCCATCATTTAGCTGGGGACCACCTGGCCACTGGTTGAGAACCACTGCTATAGAAGCAATGCTATAGAATCAGCTGTTATCCATTACATCTCCACGTTTACCTTTTATTGCCAAATTTACTTTTATGAAACTCATTTGGGATTCAGTACATCTATCATCAGCTCTCACAGTCTCTCACTGTGTGTGTGTGTGTGTGTGTGTGTGTGTGTGTGTGTGTGTGTGTGTGTGTGTGTGTGTGTGTGTGTGTGTGTGTGTGTGTGTGTGTGTGTGTGTGTGTGTGTGTGTGTGTGTGTGTGCACGTGCACGTGCACCAGTGTCTCTCAGAGACTTGTGTGGAGACTGTAGATGAGGTGGTAATGACATTGTTGTTCTTCCTGGTATCCGGCCAGCTTCTATATCAAGTTTTCCAGTGGTTGGTGCAGTCGAGAATCTGTTCTTGAGAGATTAGTATTTTCCAGGAAGCCCAAGGTTGGTCATGGCCAGTAGCGAGACATTCGCCTGGTGTGATGCCTTCTCTCTGTCCATCGGTTAGCTGCCCAGGCTGTTCCTCTAGTTGTGACACTAATACGTCTTCAGTTCTGCAGTGGCATCCAGGGACGCTACTCCTGGACCTAAGGTGTTTCTGGGGGGCAGAGTGTTCATTGAAGCGATGCCAGAGAGTCTAAAAACTCTAAAAGTGGCGATTTCCTTTTGGATGAACGATAGATACTTGAATTCCTATTAAGGAGGCTGTCGCATCCACATGGGTAACGTCACTTTTAACAGTAACTCATTACGTTACATGGATTACTGTAACGGACCCCAAGAAGGCTAGACCTTTATTTTGAAGGGTATAGACGGAAGCAGAGGCCAGGTTGTTCCTGCTGCCACAAGAGGGCTATTTAGCTCAGTGACAGCATGGGCATAAATGTTTGTTACAGACAGCATGGAAGGGTGGCACAAACAAAAGCAGAGATTTGTTGCTTGATTAACATGGACAATGAGAAACCTGTCATGTAACTTTTAAGACACGATGGACCTTGAGACGGACAAACTCAATGAATTAACACCTGGCTGGAAAGGGGAAAAAAAGGTATTATTGTTTTTGATGTTTTCTTGTTATTGTTCACTTAATGTTTTAGCGTTTCATTGGTTCCTGGTCTGTTTAATGTGTATTATGGTGGACTGATGGTTTAGGCCTTAGGGTTCAGGATGCATTGATTGTATTTAATTGGAAATGCAGGCAATCTAATGGGAAATGTGCAATGCATTTGATGTAGTTTTATGAGCTGTGTACTGATCTGTAATGTATTGTGACTTGTGAGGTTGTTGATGCAATGTTTATTGGTTGATTTAGATTTAGATTCTATTTAGATTCTAGCACATAGCTAAACCTAATAACTCAATATTGAAAACAAGAGGCTGAGATTTGAAAGTTCATAGCGGTCGACAGTATTAGCAGTAGGCACTCGACAGAGTGCACAGAGTGCAGTTCTAATTTGTAATGTTGTTACCCCCAAAACTGTTTGAATCTACGTTTTTAGGCACGGCATGGAAAGGAGAGGAAGGAAAGCAACTGCATGTGCAGAATCCTTAACATCCTCTCAAGTAGTGCTGTAATATTTATTCAAAGTATAGCCTGATTTATGGAAACCTCATGGAAATTTTATGGAAATCAAAAATTGAAGGAATGATTATTTTTCTCAACATCAAACAGGCATATATGGACAAGTACATCAACTCCCCTACTTCCATGCACACTAAGCAGGCCTGTACAATTTTACTGTACTTGTTCTGCCTGAATCTGCATGTCAATTAACTGATACAGAGCAGGCTCTCACACTAATGGGATTTCAGGGTCTTCCGTGTGGAGTCCTTAATTAATGTGTAATTTCACACAGTAATTGGACTAACACAAGGGTTTGTGCCAGTGTTGCCAGGTCGACTTATTATAAGTGACTTTGTGCTTGTTTGTTGCTGTCGCTTGTCAATATTGTTAGTTGCAGGTGTGTGTGCATGTGTGTGTGTGTGTGTGCGGGGGGGGGGGGGGGGGGGGTGTCTGATAAAATGTATAAATAAATTGTATCTAAAATACTGAATCAATCACTTAAAAACTTTAAAAAAATGTGAAATATATCCCTTATTATATTTATGTGGTTACTTTTTTTTTGCCGACCTCTATTTTTGCCCTGAAACGATGAGCCATATATTGTAATTCATTCAGTATTGACATTGTGTGTCCCATATAGAGCGTCGCAGTCCCGTCCCCTTGAGAGACCCGGAAAAGAAATCACCGTTCATTTTCCTCATAGACTTTTCAGAAAGTATTTATTTAAAGACGTTTACGCCGCGGACAAAGCCAACTCTTGTCGTGACAAATCATGACAATAAACACAATGTTTTGGTACAACACTTTTTTTGTTGTTTTTTTATTTGATCGGCCCAAAACATTGTGTTCATTGTCATGATTTGTCACGATCCGAGTTGGCTTTGTCCGCGGCGTAACCGTCTTTAAATAAATACTTTAGGAAAAGCCTATGGAGAAAATGAATGGAGAACCATTTCCTGGGCCACTCGTTGTTCTGAAAGGGGGAGGGACTGCGACGCTCTATAGCGTTTGGTAGTTTATTGTAATTCACTCAGTATTGACATTGTGTGTCCCATATAGCGTTTGGTAGTTTATATATTGTAATTCACTCAGTATTGACATTGTGTGTCCCATATAGCGTTTGGTAGTAGTAATTCACTCATATTGACATTGTGTCCCATATAGCGTTTGGTAGTTTATATATTGTAATTCACTCAGTATTGACATTGTGTGTCCCATATAGCATTTGGTAGTTTATATACAGTATTGTAATTCACTCAGTATTGACATTGTGTGTCCCATATAGTGTTTGGTAGTTTATATATTGTAATTCACTCAGTATTGACATTGTGTCCCATATAGTGTTTGGTAGTTTATATATTGTAATTCACTCAGTATTGACATTGTGTGTCCCATATAGTGTTTGGTAGTTTATATATTGTAATTCACTCAGTATTGACATTGTGTCCCATATAGCGTTTGGTAGTTGTGTTGCTCCTATTCATGGTCTCTTGTATAGTATTGTATGTCTTCATAATATGTCTTGATGAATTAAATACGCAGGACTACAATGAAAACAAGCCCTCAGTATTTTTGTGTTATGCTTTTACAGATTTGTCTATTTTCGTAACCAAGTAGGGCATGCATGTAAAAGAAAAAAGAAAAAAAACATAACGTAACATTGCTGGACTGCAATGAAATGTATAGCAACTGAGCACCACTCTTGTATGTGTGGTGAATATTTTTCTAAATGTCAACAGCTGTAGCAAACACAGATACGATCAAAGAAGGCACTTCCATCCTGCCTATCTCTGCACCAGAGAAAATTATTAGTCATCTGTTCCCTGTACGATATGACTAATCCACTGAGGCAGGAACTCCACTGATCTTTTATTCACCTTCAGCAGGACAGAAAGCCAAGGACAGGTTTGGTCCAGAAAGTTTTTTTTCATTGAATAATGTATTGACCTTTTTGTGTAGTGCAGGCAGTACAAGTACCTATAAGTACCTAATGGATAACACAATAAACCAAAGGCTTGGTCAAAACAACAGTGTAGCAAAAACTATACCACACAAACATCCAAATATACAGCTTAAATTCATGATAGTGAAATGTTTGCTCAGTCAGTAATCTCATACAGTTTAAATTCATGATGATGAAATGTTTGATCAGTATTCTCATATAAGATAATAACATGTTGGCTTTAGTATTCTCATAGAAATCAGAGGGAAAACAACAACACTAATGCCCCGTTCACACCAAGGAAGCTTGAAAAAGAAAGCAACGCTAAAATTATTTCGAAGCAGCTCTTTTTTTTTTTAAATGGGCGAGTACAAGGTAGCTAAGTATAAGTTAAGCAAGTAGCCTTGCCGAGAGATGAGGGGGCAGGATCTCATGTTTCTGTAGCGTGAGACAGCTTAATGTACAAGTACACCCCCTGAACATGATGCTAGTATGTTGCAGGAACTTTCCATCCAGGATCCAACCAACCCTTGATGCTGAGTGCCAAGCAGGGAGGCATGGATCCCAGTTTTGTAGTCTTTGGTATGACCCGACCAGGGATCAAACCGAACCCCAACCTCCCAGTCTCAGGGCAGACAAGGCCACTGAGGTGGTTAAGTCATGTGGGCGTTTGCTTTGTTTTAGTCCACCTGATAGAGTGCCCAGATCCTCAGTTCTCTCGTATTAAGGAAACCTCTGCCAGTCTGTTCCACATGGTTCTCCTCAATGGGCTGAGCAATAATGACCATAATGCACGTTTTTCACTTTTGCACTTGTCTTTAGCATTTTTTGTGTAAACACCTCAGATTCAGAGTTTGGGCTGTTGTCACGGTTAGGCACACATTCTGAACTGCTCAGAGCACTATGCAGCTGAGCCAGACAGAGAGAAAAGGGGAGGGTACAATGCTGTGGCACGTTTATGTACTGCATTGCTTATTTCTTGATTTGGAGATCATCTTGAGTTGGATAAAGAATGTAGCAGCCCAAGGCCTCATTCACATGTAGCAAACGCCAATCAAGCAAATGTTTGGTCTTTTTTTGTTTTTTTGGGCCACCACAATGCTTTTCCAATGGGAGTCACATGGTTTGATCAAACATTTGTGTTTGATTGCTGATTGCTGGTGGTGTTCTGCCCCTCCCCCCCTCATCAAACACAAATGTTTGATCAAACCATGTGACTCCCATTGGAAAAGCATTGTGGTGGCCTAAAAAACAACCAAACATTTGCTTGATTTGTGTTTGGTACGTGTGAATGAGGCCCAAGAGTGTCTGCCTAATGAAGAATAAGGTGCAAGTGGAGCAACATGTATGTAATCATGCAGTGCGTTTGACAGGAAGTAATTAAATTAGATTTTTAGGGACTGGCATGTAATGGTGTTGCATTTATATACCACTTTTATTCAAAGTGCTTTACATGTTATGTTGGGCATTACATTCACCCAAATAATTTGGGTGAATGTCATGCCCAATCTATGTAACGTGTGAGTGTGAATTTGGGCCAAATTCACACGCAGATGCCGGATGAAACCATGCAAGGCGCCAACCTGCACATCAATGCCAACCTGGCGTAGAGGAAAAGAAAACTGTGTACACGGGGCAGTGTCAAAAACATATTTTATTTCATTTCATATTTAACTATTGAGTGTACAACTGAGTTACATTTGTACACTCTAGAGTAAACAACATTTACTGTAGCGAGATGGAACAGAGGTCATTGTAGCTATCCTCTGTCACGTCCTAATTTTCTCCAACATAAAGTAATTAGTAGTTAATGCCATCATTTCATCAGCATCGTTATCATGATCACAATCATAATCATGGTCATCACCATCAATAGGCTACTAAAACCAAATCAGGCAATTAATTATAAAGTGTCTTGCGCAGGCAATTAAAACTAAATTATATTTTGATGTCATATTGTAAAGCAGCTAAAAAAAGCAGCTTGGAGATATTGTGTGGAAATAATTCAAATAAAAAGTCCCCCCTTCTGTTTAGCCTAGAACTTGGGAGTCATGTGATCGGTGACATCACACTGGTGTACTCTTTGGCCTTGGCTCCCTTATTTCCCCCTTAAGTCTGCAGCATGCAATACTTCAAAAGAAGCTGATTTCTTTTCAGTCACTGGATTAGTCTGGTGGTGTTTACCTGCAGAAACACATTGCCCTCCCGCTGTATTTTTGTTTTTGGTAGACGAAATATGGATATATAATGCAGTTTCTGTCCGACAGAGATGTTATGATCCATAATCCCTAGCGTTTTCAAAGCCTGTGGTGCACTGTGGAGCATGGATGTCTATTTTATGTGCAAATAAAGCTACTTACACCTCTCCTGTTTTATGATGATATATGGTGCACAGCCTGTCTCTGATAAATGTGTGCATATCCGAGCACTGACAACCAAACCCACTCCATGCTGCAGCAATTCAGACCGTATTCATCGGAGAGGGAGAGAGAGAAAGAATCTCAAATGGTGACGCATTGTGACCTTGTATATCGACTGTTTTCAAATAGACAGTTTTACTAATGTAAAGAACTATGCTCCAGTAGTATACATTTGTTCTAGTGTAAGAGAATCATGCTCCGGTACATTTGTACTAATGTTTGACTCATTGCTGCCATTGACAAATATATTCATCTCGTTGGTGTTTTCAGTGTTTACAATATGAGGGCAACCTTCCTAGGCAATGACACTAAGGGTTGCCCACCTGCCCCTAGCAGGTAAATAAATCTTTCAGTTTGCCCGACCGGGCAAGATCTTATTTGAGAGGGGACGCAATATACACAACACAACACAAGATATGTCTAAACACCTGAGTGTGCCAGAGTCTTCTGGTCTGGGATGCTAAATAACAGCACTGTTTACCTATAATGTGCTGTTTTGACTGTTACACTTAAAATTTGAGCTATGATATTTTTTATTGCACCGCTCCATGAAAGTACAAAATAATAATAATAAAGTAATTCTAATTTTACCTATCATTTTATAATGGATGACTATTTTTTTCGGCAAGTAGGTATGAACTTTGGGCAAGTAGAACAAGACCTGTACTCGCATTTTCACTGATGTTAGAACCATGTATGCTCTGGTACATTTGGGGTAAGCGGTTCTATTGCAAATCATCTCTTATCTGTGATTGGTAAAAATAAATCACCTGTTTCTTCTCAACTGGGATTTTCATGGTAAATTATTGATTTATCTCTCTCTATATATCTCAACTGCTAGCTAATCTGTAGGCCTATGTGGCACTTAATCATTCCAAGTGAAGATGGAACCATGTTGGTGAAAAATATATGGAGCTGTTTATTTGGTCCGTTATGCGGTATGGAACTCGCATAAATATTGCGCTGTTATTTATGCTTTTTCCATTCCACTAAATTAAAGACAAACTCGTAGCAGAGAGGCCCCTATTAGTTTCCATAATAACCAACAGTGGAAATGATGCATATTTCCTGCCAGGAGGGAACTGATATGTCCATCATGTGAATGTGTAATGTTGTTGAATAATTGATGCACTCTAATAGAATGTGGAAGCGTCTCTTCAGCCGCATATCGTTGCTGTCTGTCAGGAGGAAACCTCATATCATGTTACGTTTCTTTCCTATTATTATTTTTTGCGTGTAAACCATGTGGTTCTCAAACGTTTTTGTGTCAAGGATAAATTGACATGTTTGCCTGCGGACCCCCATCTGAAAAGGTTTTGTGCCAGGGACCCCGGCCCCAGAAAAAGAAAAGTGAGAAGAGAAAGTGTTTCAGTGTGCCTGTGGGTTTTATAAATATTTGAATCAATGACAAGTATTAACAAAAGCTTGTAACTACATTGGATCCATTAGAATACAGGTTATTTCTTTCCCCCGTTGCCTGAAAAGTACAGTAACCGTTTTAGACAATGGACATACAAGGTTTCTACATGGCAGCCATTACATGGAAATGTTCCCGGTTAGATTGATGTGCTCTGTAGACATTAATAGCACACTGCTCCTTGACATGTCATTTTACACAGGAATAGACCTATCTTTAATTATATCCTCGCTTCCAAGAAATGGAAAGAAAAACCTGTGCTTTAAATGGATCTAGTTATTAGCCATATTTTTCTTTTCAAATGTTAAATCATAGCAAACAATAGCATATCAACAAACTCCCATCATAATGGTAGCCTATAATTTAGTCACAAGAATCTGTTACAATACGGTGCGTTTTTTTTGCTTTAATACCATATTTATACAACACACAGTTAACCAGTATCAACTTGTAAAGTGACTGCATAGACTGACCAGATGTCCCCCTCCTGTGAACGTCATCTTACAATGTCCCCACAATCCCAGTATCCACACTGGAACTCGGAGTGGTGTTCTCACTCCAAAGAATACAGAGGGTGATAACTCCGTCAATAAAAACTGTAGGCACACTGTCTGACGCAGACTTGAGCCGCGAGAGGTTCGTCTGAAGCTAAACGTCCGCTTCAGATGAGTCAGAGCTGTTTGAGTTACGTCCCCATAGGGACAAAAGGATGATGAATCATCATGTCCCTGTCAGCATGCAATGTCGCCAGTACCCCCGAAACGTCATATACTGTAGTGTCGTATGGTCACATCCTTCCCCAGCTGTCACCTGTCTGATAGCATGGGTGTAGCTATGTCATTAATTATGCTACAAGATTTGTAGATTAGCTATTTCTCAAAAATGAAAAAATCAGACCCATCTGAACTGAGTGGTACTGTACTGTACTGTACTGTACTTCAATTCTGCCCACACAGAAAATTATTTTTTCCTTGGATTCCTTGGGTGATGACTCATCTGCCCATATAGGCCACGCCCATTTGCGTCATGACAGATTTTCCGCCATTTTGAATTGTATCCAAAACACACTTTTTGCTGCTCCTTCTACAGATTTTGTCCAAATCTCACAAAAATCGGCACACATGATCTCTGGACCTATCCGATTAAAACACCATCGGCAGAATTTTGGTAGTGCGTATCGTTCGGCCGTAATCGTCGTCCGAAGTTAGTAGGAGGGGCCTAAAAATGCCATAAATCACGAACGGAATGTCCAATCCATCCCAAATTTGAATCACATGTGGGGGGCGCCGCAAATGCGAAAACTTTAACCATTTCTCGCAAAAACATGATTTTTGGGGGCATAAATCCCCTCTTACTTACACATGATCACAGGTGTGACTTGAAATTGTAATTGGCTAGCAACGTTAGTGGGAGGGGCCTATGTAAGCGACTGCGGCAACCACACTTTGCTTTTTTTTTTTTTTTGCGACCTTTCTTGTGGCCGAGGCCTAGGTATGGCCTGGTGGGATGCCGAAGAGATAGGGACTGGATAACCTATCGTCTTTGAGCGCAGGGGTCAGTAGCGAGATCTTGATATGGTACACAAGGTCTGCTACGTGATCTGGGTTCTTCTTACTTCGTTCCGTCTAAAACCTGCGTAGGCATCGGTATTTATGGTGTTGGGATGTCGAGAGTGATGTCACTCCTGACATCCTGGTTGTGATGTCAGAGAGGCACTATGTTCCTTCGTAACATTTAAGTTGCTTCTGCTATGGCACTCATGCATGATAAAGTAGGGAATAAAAACATAACAGACCAGACCAGGGAGATCGAGTTTCTCTAACTATTGTAACTCCCAGTAAAACAGGACAATCTGCAGAGAGCGATGGGAACAACAGATGAGGAAATTGTGAAGTCAGCCAGTTAACTAGATGTATATTCGCACGCACGCACACACGCACACTTCGTTCAGTCATTTCACTCTCTCTGGATGAATTTGAAATAACAAGGGTTACTGTGGTAGTGTGGTATTGCTACTCTTACACATTAGAGTACTTCTTCCACCACAGTCTCTTTCGACAGAGAACATCCGTCTATGTGAGGAGTAATGGAGTGTCTTCTATGAGATGTGGGAGCGGATATACCCTATTATGTCTGTAGAGAGAGAGAGAGGAGATAACCCTGCTATCTGCTATATCTGTGCAGTAGAGTGAGAGATAGAGAGGGAGAGAGAGAGAGAGA
Organism: Protomyctophum parallelum; assembly: GCF_964188405.1. Classification (NCBI taxonomy): domain Eukaryota; kingdom Metazoa; phylum Chordata; class Actinopteri; order Myctophiformes; family Myctophidae; genus Protomyctophum; species Protomyctophum parallelum. Next base: position 29,963,198 of record NC_139698.1, on the reverse strand, counting down.
CCAATATATCTGCACAGAGAAAGAGAGAGAGAGACCGTCTGCATTTGCTGATCATATTGTTACTGTCGGGTGGAAACCTTGTATGACCAGCACCGTTACTTTTGGATACAACGTAGTAATTATTTAGTCCCAAGCTAATACTTTTCATTTGTTCAATATTTATAAACCCTACACAGTGATACAGTGTCATTTCAATCCAAGGCCTCCATCGACGTAGGTTGGCTATGGTACGTCACCTGGAAATAACTTGATCTAAAAAAATCCAGCCAGTTCGGTCTAATGTCTTAGGATTTATAAAGAAATACATTTTTGTTCTGCTTTTTCTTCCCAGACAGTGTTTTGGCGAGAACGAGCTATATTCAACTGCCAATAACTATACTGTAAAGATTAGAAAAAACACTTTTTCCCCCCAATGAAAGTAGACTCTCGTCTTTCTTTTGAAATATTTTTACATAGTCAAAGAACAAGGCCTATTCTGTCGGTCTTGAAAGATTAGTAAAAAAACACTCAAGATTGCTGACAGTGTGGGCAGACTGTTCCAGAGAAACTCTGAATGAGTTAAGCACTTTTATATTAACACGTGTGACAAAGTAGGGCATTCATTTACTGGGTTGAAAATCGCATAAAAAGTTGAAACATGGAGATACAAGGTTTCTGCTCCGACAGCATCAGATAAGCAACAGTGCTGCAGAGTCCCAGAAGGATCAGGGATTTGTGCTGAAGTCACCTGCTGTGGATTAATCTGTAGCTCTGCTTCTCCAGTGTTCTGCTGTGGACTTATCTATGGCTCCAAGCTTTAATCTAAAGCTATCAGTGCAGTTCCACAGATCTGCACAACTTTTGCAACCACCGCGCAACGGCTGGCAGAGAGACGCAACAAAGAGCCATGCTAGGGATAAGAGGAGAGTGCATGTGGGAATAATAGAATGCTGGAGAGATGGAGAGAGAAGGGGGGAGAGAGATGGAGAAGGGGGAGAGAGAATAACGGGTAAGGGAGAGAAGTGAGGGGGTGATGTTGACATGTGGGATTAGATTCAGCTGCTACTGTATGCAGACAGTAGAAAGCATATTGCACAGCGTGTCAGGAGACGAGTTAAGACGATTGCGATAAGATGGGTGGCTGTAGTTTTTCAACAAGTGGACAGTCCCCCATGGGCCTGCCTTTGAGTCAAGCGTTTCCATCCCCAGTGTGCTGTTATGTGGTAAACAAGCCAGCACTGATTTGTTCATCTTATCCTGTCCATTTCACCATGCACTTATCCTGTTTTGACACCGAATGCTTGACATTCTCAGCATAAGAAACATAACCACATGGGCGAACATTCAGGCAGGATGAATGTACAGTTAAGTAGCCTTCATCAACTGCATCCTCTATATTACAGGGGTTCCCAAACTGTCGTGCGTGCACACCTTGTGGTGCGCGAACGCCTTCTAGGGGGTGCGTGACATGAAAAGGGTAATGGCGGTTTTGTGCTGTTATTTAGCAGCACAAACGGCAAAATCCAGTAAACCACTGTTGTAACTTAAGGAGATGTATGGAGCAGTATACAGGAGCTGCATGTTTCTCAGTACAGTGACATTCTGTGATTATTTGCCATAATCATATAAAATAATGCATGTATCATTTTCGGCCTAATACAAGAGACATAGCGCTGGGGGGTCTGTCAGCTATAGGTCAGGAGGAGGTAACAGGGGGTGTACGGCCAATAAAGTTTGGGGACCGCTGCTCTATAAGCCATTAAGCCAGACCCATGTGGCGGATCAGGGCTATTGTTGCATCTACTTTAAACGATCTGTGATCACTGAAACTGTTCTCTGTCTGTAACACAGACTACAGGGTTGGAGCCATGCCTTTGCTTTTCATATCCCCTGCTGAGGATATTGTATTATCCGTGGTTCTGGTCAGACTGAATTAAACATTTCCTTTTGGGAAATGTTGTTTGATGTGGTGTATGTTTATAGTATCACACTATTGATAATATCACAATTTAATAACGCACATTAACCACATCAACACTGGAGTCCATACAGTATGAAATCATACTGTATGGACTCCAGTGTTGGAGTCCAGTGGTGGAAATCTTTATTTCTGTTTTTCCTCAAACTTAAAACATAGCAAAACAAATAACCAATGGGCAAGCGATTAATGTGTATCTTGTAATAATAACTTATTTATAAAGTAACTATCTAAAGCCGTCAAAGTATAATTGTATTGGAGTAAATGTATACAATAATTGCCTTTGAGATGAGTATTGACAAATGTAATATAATAGTAAGTATCTCCAAATTCTACTGAATTGTGTAAGTGTAGGTTACTCAGACTACTGAAAGTAGTTACTTTTCTACCACTGGGTAATGGAGGCATATGGTTGCCTCCTACTCCCATTGTCAGGTTGTCAGTGGGAGTGCTCAGTTATCACCTCTGTAGTAATGGCTCCCCTTTTACCTTTCTATAACATTTGTTGTCGGGCAGAAACCTCTTATCCCCATATTTTTACATTTTGCGTCTTTTTCGTAAATTAACACCCTACTTGCCCACATTACACATAATATAGTCATACAAAAGCATCCAAAGAGCTCAGTGCCGATCTGCTACATTTGCTTTTGAATCCTGAAAAATAACCGTTTTGGACATATGAGGTTTTCACCTGAACAGAGACGATGAGGTATGGCTCCCTTTTAAATTCCTATCAGCTTTTCAGTGCTTAACAAAAAGGGTCTTTTGAAAGATGACAGTCATTTATTTCTCTGCATGTTCCTAATTCACCAGAACAAAGAAGCAAAAGAGCAACTTGTGCATCTCACTTTAGCCCCGGCATTCACTCTAAATTGTAGGTGATGGTTTGATCACTGAGCAATCCGAGCTATTTACCTCAGTCTACAAAAGATCTGAGCTATTTACCTCAGTCTACAAAAGACTGAAGACAAAGATTCAGTACTTACTGTATGTACCATTTGGTTTTGTAATTGTTTTTTTTGTGCACTTTCCCCCACGTGCCATTAAGTCAACTTGAACTTCAGCATGATTTCAAGAAGTTAAAGTCCCTGCACAGTGTTGCGTTTTTCGGATGCGAAAAACGCATCCAGTCTGAATTGTGGTTTTACAGTGTGGCTGAAGGCCAGAGTAGTCCTCATCAGTATACAGTATATGCGTATGTATGTGCAGTACTATTGACTCAGAGCCTCTAGTCTACCTGGTGATCAACATCCTAATATATCCCCTACCAAGGGCCCCCACCATTTAGGCTAGTGGTTAAGATGTTGGCTTTCCATGCGGGAGACTCAGGTTCAAATCCCGGGTGTCACATATGAAAAAATTCGAATGCTGCTTGCAGACTACTGTATTGTCACCATCAGTGACAAACCTTGCATCTCCATATTTCAACCTTTTCATACTTCATTGTATGGCAGTTTCCTGCAAACGTAGCTCACAATGCTTGTAGATTGTCTGTTTCCCCTATTTTTGTTATTTTTTATACATTTGGGCTAAGTGGCTGGCTGTACAGTATTGCGTTTGACCTCTGCCACTCGGCCTCACACGCATAGTGCATAGTGCATAGTGCATAGTGTTGAGCTGACAGCAACTTCCAAGTTCCAACTAAGTGTATGGGAAGAAGGGTACAGATGGAACAGAACATCAACACCGCTGAGATGTGAGTTCTTCAGACTTAGTGAAAATGTTTGTTGTAAAGCACATTCATGGCTGTTAACGTAATGTGGTTCTTTGTCCTCATGGTGACAGCTTTCCCAGAGGACTACAGATAAACAGGTGGCATTATCAAACCCTGCCACATGCTCTCACCACACTTAAAACCGCAGCACATCCCCCCCTTCTTCGTCGGCTGAAGTTTTATTTTGGCTTATCATCACACAACACAGCATGTTGACTAACTGGAGACTTCCAGATTCACGGTTATTCACCAGTGGGTTGACAATTTTTCCCACCTTAGATGTCCAATATTGTGACACCACAGAGGAGCTTTCTGCCATGTTGTCAGGTTGTGGAAGGGTAAACCAAGTAGAAATTAGTTTTCCGTTACACATATACCTTTTTCTTTTTAATTTTGAGGAGGCAATAATTGTATTACCCCTATTTTCCTCCCTTACACATTCCTGTATTGACACTGCTGTTGTACCCTACATGGTTCACCTTCCAGTGTGGAGCCCCCACCGAGAGGACGTATATCACCCCCGTCCTGCTCCTCCCGTACAACATTCCTCACTGATAGGCTACGCCCCCAGTCCGCAGGAGCATGTGTAGTGAACACGGCCAAATGTGTTCATATAGAAACCGATCAGGAAACCGAACCAAACCGGGTGCACCAGGGTGGATTCAAACCACCATAGACTCCACGGTGGTGGGCCGATACTTTAGCACTGCACCAGCCGATCGTGACCTTATGCTCCACATACAATGGAAGGAGTGAGGCATGTTTTAATGGATGAAACAGGACAAGAATTAAAGGCAGCAGAATACTCTTTGACAGCTGACGAGCCGGCTGCTATACGCATGGTTGTCTCTTTCAGGTGTAGACGAGTGGGTCTCCGAACGAAGACGCTCTCCGCTACTCGACAGGCCTGCCTGCGCGTGCCATGGCTTTAAGTTGCTGTCAGCTCAACACTATGCACTATGCACTATGCGTGTGAGGGCGAGTGGCAGAGGTCAAACGCAATACTGTACCGCCTGCCAGACACTAACAAGGATGAGCAAGCTGACAGGGGATGAAGACCGTGACAGGGGATCGGATGGGAGCAGAGAGGTAATCTGTTGAGGGATCTGGACCATAGACTATATATATATATAAAAACACACACACACACACACACACATATAGAGGAAGGGAGGATGACGTGATGTCACAGACCCGTTTTGAAGCCTCCGCTTCAACGAAATATGTCTGCGAGTGAAACCGCAGCCAGTGTGCTATTGGTGTGAGTGGGAGCGAGGGTTTGGTCCTCGCTCAGTAGACCCCAATCAAGCCCTGATTCATTGGGGTGTGCTAAAATGCTAAAAGTAATTTTAGCACTGTCTGAATAAGTCTGAATGAAAAAAATTATTGCAATGACGGACGGGAGTATAAAGCAAACCCTGCTTTATATATTTTATATACTAGACCGGTGCCTGGCTGTAGAGTACAGAGAGTCTGTAACGATGGCAGTTGGAGATCCATGCCCCACCCGGCTATGCAATAGCTGCCGTTGTACTATAACTGTGTCAGAGTACCTGTTCCACCCATTTCTGTGTCTCTTATATGCCATGGAGATTTCTGTATCTGTCTCTCTGTGTCCCTTTATTCCTATATTGAGTTTTGTGTCAGCCATGCCCAAATATTAAGTGTTGTGATGTCAGAACAGGCCAGCTCCATATAGGGGTGATCAGGTCCAGAGCCTGGGCAGATTATTTTGTGCTGGTTCTGGTTCTGCATTTTGGTGTTTTCACTTTTTGTTATGGTTGCCCAAAACCTCCCAAAAATCTCCCCGTTTAACAAAATAAACAGTGAAAACGCCCATATACAGAGAGAGCCTCTCTCTCTCTCAGAGAGGGAAATGTGTTTCTGCAGGTAAACAAGCTACTTTTGCCCTCCTTTATGCTAGAAACAGAACAGAAACTAGAACTGCACTCTGTCGAGTGCATACTTGCTTGTTGCACACTAGTAGGCCATAAATGGCCAACTAGTGCGCAAGCAGAGCGCGCGAGTATTTTCGACCGCTGTAAACTGTGGAATCTCAGTATCTCTGTGAAGGAACGTTTGAAATGTCTAATTATTAGGTCTAACTATTTGCTACCTATCTACTTTATGCATGTAAACACCTAGTATTATTAAGTATGGTTCAAGTTTCTATCTATATAAGAAATACACTTTTATCAATTTAGAAATATTCTAGATCCCTTTTTAGTTTTTCAAAGAAAAATAAATCATTGATATGTGATGAAAAAAAGGTATATAAACTGAATTAAAATGTTATACAGTATAATTATTTATACACACACAAATATCACAGCGAAAGTAGTCTGCACACACACGCACGCACACACACACACACACAAACACACACACACGCACACAAATCCAGCCAGGCAAGGGCAGAAGGTTCCTATTATAACGACAGTGGGTGGCCACCTCAGAGTAGCCTGCGCACACGCTTTTAGCGAGGTGCTAAGCAAGGGTTGTTGTGGTATATCAATCAATCCGTCCACTCCATGTGCGTGCGTGCGTGCGTGCGCACGTGCAGTCTTTACGTGTGCGGCTGCACGCTGTTTCACCCACGTTTGGTTAAAAGTTATAGGGCCTATCAAGTGATCCAACAGAGCCAGCCCGATAGATAATCATTCCGTTGTGATCGTGGCCGTGCTGGTGCAGGAAAGATGAGATCTGTAACTGCGGGCGAAACAACTGAAGTTACGCGGAAAACTGTGTCCCAGTATTAATCAGTGACTGTCCCAAAATGCAATTCACTTGGAGTTTTGCCGCCCTGTGGCTGCGGGGGGTACTGCACCCGGGTGCGTTTTAAATTCACTAATAAATAAATTAATAATCATTAATGTGTCAAATCGAAAAAAGGGCTCCGTTACGCCCTCCATATTCATATGGTCAATGCCTGTGTGAGCGATTGGTGCAGGCAATGAGGAGATAATGAGGAGATAAAATGCGGTCGGACACACACTCACTCACACACACACAGACATTCGGTCAATTATAGTATGATGATAGTATACGTATGACTAGCTCTAAATGATGACGTAAGACATATGGTCATTTATGTAATCTGGTCCCAGCAAACCAGGCACAAATTTGCTGTTTTATTCGCATACGCATCAAGTGGCGGGTCGGCTGGCACGGTGCACACAGACCGGGCGAACTTATTACTTGCGCGCTCTGCTTGCGCAAGTAAATAGCCCCAGAGGCCCCCGAAGATGGAATCAACCATCTCCACTTTCACTTTTCCACATTTTAAAGCAACACCTTGTGAGCTTGTAGATCAACTATGTTCACTGTATACACATTATGCAATGAAGTAGCAGTGAGTTGGGCATTCATTTACAAAAAAAACAAAACAAGTTATTATGGAGTTACAGTATGGAGATAAAAGGTTTCTGCCCGACATCAGCGATATCGAAGATGTCTCTGCTTCATTGCTGGAGGCAAGGGGCTCGGTCTCATATATATAATGATATTGACAGGTGGACATAGATTTGCATGTCTTAATAATTAATCACCACGGCTAGAATTGATTGCGCTTGTAAGGTTTTGTGTCAATCAATAGATTTTCATCAATTGTGATGTGGAAGAGGAGCTTTTAACAATGATATGTTTACAGTACTGCAGACAATGGCCCATTTCTGCTTAAAAGAACACTTCACCTAATGTATATTATATCCGGTCCTCACTAACGCTCATTATAATAATTATATCTTGTCATTTTTGTCTTGACAAAATTGGTAGATGGGTTTGGTACTTTAAAACAACATTTTCCAACGTATTATTATTATTAGTGGCAACCAGTAGTTATTGTGACACTTTTTTATTTTTGTAATCTAACTTCCGCTGTGATTGGCCGAGCTTTGCATAACGTTTGTAGTAGCTAATTGGCTATTCCGGAGTAATCTAACATCCACTGTGATTGGCCGAGCTTTGCATAACGTTTGTAGCAGTTAATTGGCTGTTGTTGGTTACGTAACCAATCTATGTTTTACAATTGTTTATAAAGACACGTGTTTGGCTCACTGTGGTAAAGCTCTAAACATGAGATATAATAAAGGTCTACATTACGTATGCGTCGGCTTTGAGTTGTTATTAGTGACTCCTGTAGGACTACACCATATAATGCAATCAGTGGCTTAGGACCTTGTATGAAAAGGTATTAAATACACCTGTCCAAAATGTAATTTTAATGGCCCTTTTGTCCATAACAAAACGTGACATTGTAATTGGCTGACAATATTAGTGGGAGGGGCCTATGTAAGTGACTGCGGCAACCACACTTTGCAATTTTTCAAAATTGCGACTTTTCTAGTTTGTATTACTATTATTATTATTATTACCCTTATTACTATTATTATTATTACCATTATTATTATTATTATTATTGTAAATGCCTGTCTACAGTGTCTTCTATTTCAACATGCTAACTTTCCAAGAAGAGCATCCCCATCAGATAAGAAAGTTTTGATTAGAGGCCGTTAGCGCTTCGTCCACATGAAGCTGTTCACTGCTCTGTTCAAGTCTTGTTACGTTTACACTCTTCCAAACGTCTGTCTCTCTCTCTCTCTCTCTCTCTCTCTGGCTGTCCGTCCGTCCAGAGGTATTTATGATGTCATCACCTGCATCTTCTTTTTAATATGTCTTGACATTTTGTCACATGTGACCTGCGATTGAACTCCCCCAATGTCTCACTCACCAGAGCCTCCAGCTCTGCCATTTTGCTACACGTCTCTCTGTATTATGAAGAGCTAGAGAACTGCACATCTCTCTCTGAGCTACACTGTCTGTGTTATGAGTCTCATGTCCGCTTGACAGCTATAGCGGCTGCATGTAGTAAAACGTGAAACATGTTCAGGATTAAACATAATTTGCCAATAAAGGGAGCTCCAATTGAGGGTCCTGTATGTAGTCTACATACAGGACATATATAAATACATACATGCATGCATACGTACATACAGGGCTGCTTTGTACGATGAGCTACTGGGGGCGATAGCCTCAGTCATTAATGAAACTACTCTCGGATCAATTCCTATCGACTGACGGAGCTCCTCTATTAGCTTGTACGACATTACTGTTGTACCGTTATCACAAGGAACACGTCGAGTAATACAATCACAGAAAAACATCACAATACATCAGAAGATCAGGAAAATAAAAACAAAGAATACAATACAATACAAGGTTTACATGTGAAATTACATTTTGCAAATAAAATAAAAAGCTAAAATAAATTTCAAATAAAAGCTAAAACAGGGTACCAATGTGATCAATTTTAATGTATTTTGTAGGTCGTTCCATGTATTAGGGCCACAGAAGCTAAAGGCAGATTTACCTAGTTCAGAGTTAACTTTTGGTACCTTGAATTTGGGGAAATTACTTGACCGGGTGTGGTCTGACTTCAGACTGGTCTGATTTCTTTTGTATTCATGCGTATTGCCTTCCTTGGATGTGATTGCTGATGAGGGCAGCTGTGGTTCTTAATTCCCCTCTGGCATTAATAAAGTATTTTTATTCTAGAAAGGTGCATGAGCATACGTGGGATATACTGTTCATGATATAGTTATTAAAGGACAAATTCACCCATTTTCAACCAATCTTCATATAATTGGTAGGCTACTCACCAATGATAGAAGGGTACGTTTTTTGACACACGTCTGTGAGTCATAGGAGGGCTGTCAGCTGTGAACACTTCGTAAACCTGAGTGCCTACCAGTGACATCATCGTTGGGCAGGACTTTTTCTTTTTCAAACAAGATTTCAAATTTTTTATTACTAACATGAGAATAATAGCTTCCATTATAGCATGCTAACTTTCCAGGAAAATAAAGCCTGTGGTTTCTATTAGGTTGGATTCCACATCGATGGTGGGTTTCTGAACTGTCCACAGACACAGACAGATTAGACAAAATATAGTACCTTACAATGAGCATTAGTGAGGACCAATCATATGGACATAGGTGGAAAATGGGTCCATTAAGGTGCAAGAAGAGTATTTTGTATTGTACATAGACGAGATTAAGGTGCAGAGTATCAGGGTCAACCATTCACAAAAGGACATTTTCACTGGTATAATCCACAGGTAGATTCATGAGGAAAAGACCAGCCTGATGACAGGTGGTGGTCATGCCTCAACAGTCTGACAGTAGCCGGGTGGAACTGTTCATAAACCTGGTGGTGTTGCCTCATTGCCTGGCCACGGCCATTGTAGGCGTATGCACAGCTTAATTTTACTGTTTTACCATTATACTTAATTATACTGTTGTACATTATCCCTTAATTGTATTGAGAGCTGCACGCTTCTGTTTGTGGCTGTGCTACAGTACATTAGGACCCAGAAAGACAGAGAGCAGTGCTACATGGCCTGGGGTTAACATTAATGTTGCATTCTAATGGCATCATTAGCAAACAAGACTTGATTAATCTGTTTAGGGCATGGTGTGGTCACTGATTGGGACATGAAAAACACACGCACATGTACAGTATTAAGAACGTGTGTGTGTGTATTATTTTCTTTCTTCAAATTTATACAGTGAGTGATATGAACTTTGTGTGTGCGTGTTTGTGTGTGTGCGTGCGTGCGTGCGATAAACACAGCCAACAGAGGTGTGAGCCGAGCTGGGAATGAATGATAATATGAGCAGACGTGTGTTAATGGATCCATTCCTGTGTGTGTGCAGTGTGCACCAAAGTAAGGAGGTAACCACACACACACACACACACACACACACACACACACACACACACACACACACACACACACACACACACACACACACACACACACACACACACACACACACACACACACACCAAGGCTAATGAGAGACACATTATTGATAAGGTGTTTTCCCGCTGGCTGTCATCTGGCCTGCAGTGTGAAGATCCTTGTTGCATGTGTAGATGTGCATGTCACACAGTCCACTGCACCCTGAGATGACAGCGATGCTGCAGCGCTCACCAACCACATCCTGCAGGGTCTGTGGGAAGGAATGGACAAGGCCAGCCGCCAGGGCAGTGTGTAAAATAAGCTTTAATATTCAACATAACATATCCTCAGTTGATCATACTAGTACAGCATCACACAAAGTAGCAAAAGTGGAAGGTCTGCAAGCTTGACACGTTTCGAGCTTGTCGATCTGCTATTTTAATCAGTTTTCGGATTTGAATCCTGAAAAGTAACCGTTTTTGACATGAGGTTTCCACCTGACCGACAGGTAAAAACTAAAAAGGTGTGCACTGTTGCTTTGTGACACAAATGTGTTTCCAAGTGCTTTGACTGTGACAAAACAGACAAAGGGAAAAGTTGACTTGGGCTAATGCATTTTTCGTTATGAGCTTCTATTCACCTATTTGGTGAATGTTCCCCCCAGATTAGGGATGCTGGGGTTCAAGTGGTTATGGCTACACAGGTGGACGGACATGCGATATGGTCTGCTGGAAAACACATTTGAACACAAACTTGATTGTAGCAATTGTAGGCTACTATTTTAACTTTCAACTCAGTTTCCTGCCTGTCGTGCACAACTTGCAAAAGTTGCAAGTGCTGTCAAAAATCCACTGATTTAACGAGGCTGCAGAAACACAAAGACTGCTGCGCTGCCTTTAGTTTGTATTACTTTCATAATACCATCAGTATGATCAGCTGGCTCCACACTCCAACTGCTTCATTACTCTGATGTCAATTTGGACAGATAGGGGCGCCGCTGTCATTTAAATCCTGCTGATTTGTATTCCCACTGCTGCCCTGTCTCTGTTAGTGAGAGATGGCTTTACTTTACTCTGTGGAAAAGTTTGCAGCCTTTCACAGAAGATCAAATAGATCGAAACGTTGTCAGTATTTAAATAAAGAACGTCTTGCTATTACCTGTGGTGTGCGGGCTCCATCCAATCTACTGGAGTCTTTCACAGAAGACATAAGGTAGGGTTCAATCTGGGGTCAGTTTGTTACATTTACAATGTAGGGTTTTATCACAGCCAGTCTCAACCTGTGGGCCAGAGCCCACTGGAGGGCTATTAGAGGATATTGCAAGTGGGCCCCCAAATAATTGGCCAAACACGATTTTAATGATAACTTTATATTATATTATATATTAATAGTAAAAAAAAAGGAAGAAGAACTTGAAAATGTGTCATGTTGCTTCCATTGATCCTAGCTGCAACACAGTCGATTGATCATTAACATAAAAATGCTCTGAAGATTGTTGGGCCCACCGAACTGAACTGACCACCAATGGCTGCCGTGTTAAATGGTCAGATGGGTGGGCCATGAATGCTTTTATTTTGAGATTTTCAAGTGGGGCTGATCCAGAAAAGGTTGAGAACCACTGATTTAGCTGACACTCTCATCCAGAACTAGAAAAGTGCGCTCCTCTGAGCGCAGATCCCCACCAGACCAGGTTGCCTACCCAGCGGGGTGAGCACGCTTTTCCGACACACCAAAGGTCCGAAGCGCGGGGACATGCGATGTGATGCGAAAATGCGATGGTCCGACATGCGCTGCTCCCGTGCTTGCGGTTATGGTTAGGTTAGGGATTGAGGTTTCGGATCAATAGTATGTCTGAACTAAAGCCTGTACCCTACCCAGCACTATATTGCAACCTGTTATATCACCACCATGAGACTGATTTGAAACATTTGAGGTGGTGGACTCCATGTTGGGAACCATGCAGTGCCTAAAGCCCAAACAACACCAAAGGGTCGGGTTGGGACAAAATGTTTTTGAAGGTAAACGTCTACCTTAAAAAACGTTTTGTCCCAACCCGACCCTTTGGTGTTGTTTGGGCTTTAAATGTTCTCAACAAGATTGTATTTTTTTTCTTCTCTTTTTCTTTTTTTTTATCTCACTGCAACGCATGAATAGGAGTATTGCTCCTTTTAAATGGTTTGGTTCAGCTATATAGAGAGACCCTCTATTATGTGGGTGCATTCACCTGCCCCTCCCTGGCCCAATTAAATCAACGAGCATTCAAGCTCGGGTGAAAATCACGGCAGAAGCAGGGATGCTACTATACAACCGTCAACCCCCCATGAATTTGCATACAAATGGCGCCGTGTGATTTCAGGCAGGAGCAACCAAGAGGAACGGCAATTTAACGATTGCCGTTTGACATATTGGTGTATAGGCCTATTTTTGTGAGACTGAGCTAATCCTCCGCATTGTAATGGTGGGAGTAGCTCCCTCACACAGGTTCATCAGAGCATGTAGACCCAGATTAGCCGCTCATCTTTACACCTGTATACCACAGGCCTATGCTCACAGTTCATCATTACACATGTACACCACAGGTCTGCTCACAGTTCATCATTACACATGTACACCACAGGTCTGCTCACAGTTCATCATTACACATGTACACCACAGGTCTGCTCACAGTTCATCATTACACATGTACACCACAGGTCTGCTCACAGTTCATCTTTACACCTGTACACCACAGGTCTGCTCACAGTTCATCTTTACACCTGTACACCACAGGTCTGCTCACAGTTCATCATTACACCTGTACACCACAGGTCTGCTCACAGTTCATCATTACACATGTACACCACAGGTCTGCTCACAGTTCATCTTTACACATCTACACCACAGGTCTGCTCACAGTTCATCTTTACACCTGTACACCACAGGTCTGCTCACAGTTCATCTTTACACCTGTACACCACAGGTCTGCTCACAGTTCATCTTTACACCTGTACACCACAGGTCTGCTCACAGTTCATCTTTACACCTGTACACCACAGGTCTGCTCACATGCAGCTCATATAAACCTTTACACCACACAGGCCCAGCGTTGATGAAAACAAGCCCAAAAGGAGTGACTAGGCTACGGCTATCGGCCGTTCAGATCTACAGAAAATAAACAAGAAGTTATATTGGAAACATTTTAACAACGCAGATCTGGTATGGAGCAGTGGCACAATATATTTTCAGATGGAAGGTCCACGGACAAATATATTGATTTGGGGGTATTAAAATGTTTAACCCCCAAAGATAAAATAAAATGAAATGTGACCCACAACTACCAATATTTTCAAGCGACTTTACAGAAAGAGCAAGGCATGGCAACTCTGCACAGAGCTGCTAACAGCTCATCTTACACCTTTACAACCACACAGGGCTACTCACAGATGCTTCACACAGCGGCTTCTCATTTCATTAGGTTCACAGGCCTCTATTCAAGCTGCTAATTTCACTCTGGCGATAGACCCACTTCCATATGGCAGAGCCACCAATTCAGAAATTGTTTTAGGGTCCATCTAAAATAATCAATGTATAAGCTCATAGATGTTTTGGCTATTCTTTGAAAAAAATCAAGGTTATTTTTTATTTATATAGTTTTTTTATATAATGACATGCCCAAATTAGGAAAGCCAGCTTGAAAGTGTTTTATGAATGTATGGTTTTATTTGCAGTTTTATGTGTCACAACATGTCACAGGTGTAGCTTGAGATGCACTCTGCGCCCTGGGATGCTAAATGACGGCGGTGGGCCGCCCTCCATCACCTCTTGGTGGTAGATGTGTCTGCAACAACTGTAACTGTAAAAGCTACGCTGAGGCACGTATCTGAATGAAATGCTTCATCTCATCAGTGCGGCACTGCGGAGGCGGGGGGCTAAGTTAAACAGAAGAACCCTTATCTCTTTGGGTCTGAAATGACATCGTCATGAGGTCTGATGGAATTATTTGGCGTTTACTCTCTGCTATTAAATCCCCAATCAGGGCCACAAAATTGACAGTGCAGCGCCTGAGAGCTTGACAGAATTACAAACAGCTCAAAGAAAGCTTTTGGTTCTTCACTGTGTCACACATCACTGTGTCATTGATGAAATGCATCGATTTTGGGAACTTTATTAGTAGGTAGCCAACATTTATTATTTTACTCCTTGTTTCTCTCGTCGTTATGGCAATTAATTCTACACACATGTCTGTGTTTTGCTATTAACATTCAACATGCACTCCTGCACCTACGAGGACCCCCTGATCTAAGAGACTAAAAGCCATCCATACATGGAGCTGTTTTGAAGCGAGCGACACAGCGGTCGCTACAGCCTTTCAGACTCTCGCTAATGGAGCTGAAAATAGGACAAAGGAAATTACTTTCAGTGCCAGAATTGAATGTGCGTGCATGCGAGACAGTGCGAGAGAGACAGACAGAGAGAGCGAGAGTGACAGACAGACAGAGAAAGATAGAGATGGACTCTAAGGCCTGGATACCAGGCAAGGCATACTTACTTACTTACTTTTAACTGTCAAACACTGTGGTGTTTATGGCCTAGAGCCGTAATGCAGGCATGCCTGATGGGCGGCATGCATGCAGCTCTGTCTTAACGTCTCATTATTACAGCTGCAGCACATGAGTAGAAACGTCCTGATTGTGTGAACAGAACGGGTTACGGAGGCAATTCGTTGTTGGTTGGAAACCTTGTATTCTCCCTCTATATATAATGTCAGTAGGGGCATTCATTGTGGATTAATGGAATGAAAACATAAGCGCCCCACTGGACGAGGAGGGCTAACGGCTGAGGGCGTTATCCTGTTATCCACATTCTATTGGGTGGCACCCCCCGCTATTCATTTCAGTGGAAGTTGCGCAGTGGCGTTTTGAAGCACCCGGAAGAACGGTCTACTTCCGCATTTGGGCACCAAAATATGGTGCCCAAAATGGCCAATGAGCGATCAATGTTAAACCCCAGCTGCACGTTTCCTCGTCATAAATCCACGGGTCTGCCTGCAGTCCCCGCTCTGACCAGTAGGGCCGAGTGCTTCAACGTTGGAGAGCCTCCCTGGGGGGCTTGGTGGCACCCCAGAGGCAAATTCAAGGAAACAAACAGCAGATGGTGCGGTTTTTCCTTTTCTTTGCAGATGGGTTCCCAGATTTTAAAACAACAACTGAACTGCACAAGCCACACCCTCTGCCAAAGGGCCTTTGTCTTTGCATGTGCATATGCAATGTGACCATGTGCACGTTGTCTGTGAGGCCCACTTCAAACAAAAAGAACAGAAAAATGAAGTGCTTCAGGGGATTTGGTAAGGAGTCGTACAGCTATGAGAGAAATGTGCTGTCAGCAACTCCCGGTCATTAGATAGCCTTTGACTGTTCAATAATAGATAAGGCTTAATGGTTGCGGCGCTGCTCGCTGGCTGGCTTTGACATGTAAGGAGATAATGAATGTAAGAGTGTGCTGCGCGGGGACTTATGTCACATTGTTAATACTCCATCTGTGCCCTTGCTACTGCAGACTACCTGTCTCTTTCTAGAAAATGAGACGAAATACAGTGTACGAAAAGTAGAAAGTTGCCCCTTGTTATCCACCAATTCTGTGAGAAGCACGCTTGTCTGTCCGCAGGTCATATTCTAACACAGCACAGTGTAAACACTGTCCAGTGAAAACCTCATATGTCCAAAGCTGTTAAGTTTCAGAAAATGGAAAAGATTGGAAAAAATGTCCAATGATTATTAATTGATTCACAAGCACTTAGCTTGTTAATACTTTTCATTGGTTCAATATTTATAAAACTAACAAACAGGCACACTTAAAGGAGAATTGCGGACAAGCCGGTTTCTTACCTTAATCTGATATTATTATATCCATGAACGTGCGCAGTGGGTTTAACAGCAGATCGCCCACTATGCCATCCCATTTGGGTCATTATGAAAGACGAAAGGCGATCAAAATAAGCGATTTAGCGTTAAACCCACAGGCAGAGCTGCGGTGGGCTCGGGAGGGAATTATGTCATTTTCCACTGTAAAGGTATCCACACACCGGGCGCGAATTCTGATTTTTAAGCAGCGTTTCTCCATCGGTTTTCCGAAAAACGCGGCCGGTGTGCAACCACCTTTACACTCCTTCTCGCCTTCTCGGTTAACACAATCATTCCCGAAATATTTTGCTAGCTTACCTTGCTCTCGATTCTATTATATCGCTAAAAGCTCTAAAGTGTTTTGAACGAGAGGCGGATGAGAAGTCAGAAATGAAGCGCTTAGTATATCCATCAGATCAAAACCACAGAGAGCGCCCTGGATTAGCAGATACGAGGCATTCTTTCTGCTAAGTGAACGGGACGCTAATATGAATGAAGAATGAAGCATACAGTGGCCTTAGAGGCTCACTCAAAAATGTAAAAAGGAAGAAATTCTGAATATTATTCTCTCGCCTGATATCATTGAGGATGCGCTAGGACGTGTGGACACGTCCTATGGACGGAACCTATTAATAATAACATCAGATTAATGGGGGGGGCTGTTTAAAGCAAACATTAAAAGTCCATATACTTCATGCCACAACGTCACGAGTGAAAGCCAGACGTTGGGAAAAGAATCACTCCCGTGTGAACTGAGCGGTGCAGGCTGTGTGTGTTAGGTGCGTGTGTGTGTGTGTGTGCGTGCGTGCGTGCGTACATGCGTGCGTGTGTGCGTGTTTGTGTTGTATACCAGCGGTTCCCAAAGTGGGGTCCGCGGACCCCTAGGGGTACGCGACGCATAGCCAGTGTCTCCCCAGTGTCTTCCCAGTGTCTCCCCAGTGTCCCCTCAGTGCCTTCCCAGTGCCTCCCCAGTGTCCCCTCAGTGCCTTCCCAGTGCCTCCCCAGTGTCCCCTCAGTGCCTTCCCAGTGCCTCCCCAGTGTCCCCCTGAGTGCCTCCCCAGTACCCAGCCGAGTGCCTCCCCAGTGCCTCCCCTGTGTCCCCCTGAGTGCCTCCCCAGTGCCTCCCCAGTGTCCCCCTGAGTGCCTCCCCATGCTCCCCAGTGCCTCCCCAGTGTCCCGTCAGTGCCTTCCCAGTGCCTCCCCAGTGCCTCCCCAGTGTCCCCTTCCCAGTGCCTCCCCAGTGTCCCCTCAGTGCCTTCCCAGTGCCTCCCCAGTGTCCCCTCAGTGCCTCCCCAGTGTCTCCCCAGTGCCTGCCCAGTGTCCCCCAGTGTCCCCCCAGTGTCTCCAATAGCAATACAAGAGCAATAATACAAATTAATCTTAATTTATTAATCTTATTAATTAATTATTGAATCAAATTAATTAATTAATAAAAATGTTCGACGCAAGAAGGCCCCCCTGCGCCCAGCACCATGCCAAAGCTTTTTCCTGCAGGAAACACTGCTTGTGGTTGTAAATATATTGTTATCTGTGCTGCGAGGATGAGGGGGTACCTGGAAAAATATCTAACCCAAAAGGGGTACGTGGTCCAAAAAAGTTTGGGAACCCCTGTTGTATACAACTCCAATTAGCTGACTGCTCAGTGTGAATGGCCCAGCTGTTCAAGTGTTTGACCCGAATGCGACCCCAATCATCTGGGGTCAATGGGTCGTACTCAAACATACTGGACAGACAGACAGACAGACAGACAGACAGACACCCTTAATTAGAGAGGTGTGCTCCGCTCAAAAATAGCAGATCTACGAAACTTTTAAAGTTTAAATTCTGCATGGAGTTAATAGGTTGCTTCACAATATATGCAAAGGAAAGTTGTAAGCCAAGTTAAAAGAGACTGAATTTGCCCGAGGGGAAAGAATTGCTGAAGTTAGTGTGAGGAATTAAATAAAAGTGAAATAAAAGGCCTCAAACATTGCCAAGTGGCCTGTTTGCCTTCTCTGTGGACCCAGCAACAGGCAGCTGAACACACCTGATAACCCAGCTAAGGGAGGCTGATGGAGAAAGAGAGAGCACAATAATTTGAGAAGAGAGAGAGAGAGAGAGAGAGTTTCCCATGGAGCTGCTTGTTTCTCGCAGATAGAAGCTCTCATGCTGTTAAAGGAACACGTCAGCCATTTCCAACCACAAAGCCACATGTTGGAGCAGTTAGCACTGCTCAAAAATATGAAATCTTGTGTGTAACTGGCCAAATGACCAAACCTACCTACCGATGATGTCACTGTTAGGCAGGTTTCTGAACTGTCCACAAGAGCCGTCCTCTGAGACAGAGTGAATAGAGCGTTGCAGTCCCGCCCCCTACCAGGGCCCAGGACATGATTCCCCGTTCATTTTCCTCATAGACTTTTCAAAAAGTATTTATTTAAAGACCTTTTAAGCCTTGTACAAAGCCAACTCGAGTTGTGACAAATCATGACAACAAAAAGAAAAATTGGGCCGAACAAAGAATTTGAAAGAAGAAAGAAACGGCAGGTTACAACACTTTTTTTTGTTGTTTTTCTTCCTGTGGGTCTGGAAGTGCCAGGAACCCCCCCCCCCCCCGGGTCCCCACACGGAGTTGCACCACTTTTTTCATTAACATTTTTGACCAGTTGAAACGGTTTGTATATTTGAAAACTTGAAATTGGACATGGTACTTTTGGTAGAAGGCCACTTCACCCCTTTGCAAAAACACTTTCCTGAGGATTGTATGTGTATAATATAATTATGTGGTTCCTGGACTTCCTGGACTATACATGTTGTCTCAGTAAGACAGCCCTCTCCCTCTCCACACAGTGGGGTAGTGCACCAAAGCATTATGGTCATTGTAAGAGTTCAACAATGCAGTCAAACCCTATAGTCAAACACACAGACTTCATTATTTTTCTGACCATAGTGCAAATTTCAAATTGTGCTACTGTTATCTACTACAAATACTATTAACATTGATTGAGTGACTGGAGTTTCGTCCAGCGGTAAAATGCCCCTTTAAGTACATGTTGAAGCCAAAGTGAATTTTGAATTTTGAATTCTGGACTTTTAGTATTTCTACATTGCAGTAGTCCTATTGATACTTTTACTTAAATAAAACGTTTGAGTACTTTTCCCACCACTGGCCTAGACAGATTGTAAATCTGGGAGGGACTTTCTTTGTGGCACGGTACTAAACTGGTATGAATCCTACTTAAAGGACTGCTTTGCGTCTACGCTGTAGGTAATTACAACATCTTAACGGACTAGATGACATACGGCTCCATTCTGTTCAACAGCAACATGCTCTCACTGACTCAGATTATGCAAAACAGCAAAATATGTTACCATAATTATGCAGACAACACACATTTACCAGACATTATCGCCAGGGAACTACAGTCTCGTCCAAGACAGACAGTACCAGTTAAATTGCATTCCATGATTGAATGACTGCGCCAGAAGTTTATTCAAAGACAAGGAGAACGAATTGTTTTTGAAGAAAAGTAAGAATGATTAAAAGTCAGCACTCTGCTTCAACTGAGGGAAAATGTTAAATAAAAACATACCAGAAATCTTGTTTCAATCATGGACTACTCAGCCTACAATCGCCATAAGAATAATAGGTAAAGTGCCTTGTCAGTCCCTGAATTGAAACAGACAGGTCGTTCACCTTGACTGGATCTGTCACTGCAACACATTCCGCCGATTGTTGGGTCCCACTCCCTGGGTGCACCATCCTTCCCCAGGAGTCCTTCCCAGCGAAAACATCATAATCATTATCACCACTTTATCCATTTATATGTTGGCTATTCAAAAATAGCAGATCTTTCTTTTTTTTAGCTTGTTGCTTTTGCCTATCCCTTAGCTTGGATTACATCATCAATTATTATTGATGATGTCACTGGTAGGTGGGTTTCTGAACTGTCCAGAGGCCCTGATACAAAAATGGTATATCATTATTATAATGAGCATTAGTGAGGACCAATTGAAGATGGTTTGAAAAGTCTGGGTGAAGTTTTTCAGGTCGAGACGCAAACGAGAGCTTAGATTAGATACTCTTATCAGTGTGACGTTGTTTGCAAATACGTATAGCAACCAGCACTTTTTGAAGGCAGGGACGGATTAACGGATTTGGCCCTATTTGGAGGCCCTGTTATTGTAATGAGTCAAATCTTTTGATTTTGGTGGCTATGGGGGGCTTGTGTTTAAAGACCTGGTGGTTGCTTGTTTCTCTCACAAAATGTGGCAATAGTGATTCCAGACTATTCAATTCTGCGCTGATCCTTTCATGTGTGCAGGGATTCATCAGCCCAGAGGGACATAACTATGGGTGGATATTCTCTCTTGTTAATTTCAGCAACAAAATATTTACTCTATGGTCCGGAGGAAAAAATAGCTATTATTCAAATTACAAACCTTCAAGGGTTTCTTTCATGCACTGAATTCCACATTTCACATTGAGCCTTTGTTGGTTCCCCTCCGATAAGGTGAATCCGCCACAGTTGGCTGAGGTAAAGATGTATTGGGGAAGTAGGAAAATAACATTGTGAGAAACCCAGTCTATGGAGAAACCCCAGGTGAAGATTGGGAAGTGAGCAATAACAGAGAGTTTTAATTCATTTGAATTCTAATGAGTGCTGCTGCGCTGAAGGCCAAGCTTTGTGAATGTTGTTTACACACTTCTGACAGGATGTAAGAAAAAACATCTCATCACGTTTTGTGAGCTTGTAGATCGGCTATTTTTTTTATTGTAAAAGCAAATCTTGAAAAACATATTTTTGGGGAAATTAACACAAATGTTATCTTGAGGGTACCCTGGCACAACATATTTTCAGACTGGGGTCCGCAGCCAAATGCATTTGGGGTCTTTGACATGACTGGTTATACAGCAACTAGAATGAGATGTCATTGTACACTTGAGCAATAACACATGTTTTTAAATTTAATTTGCATTTTAATGAGCACTGTTACTGCAGTGTTGAAGGCCAGGGCTGTGAATGTGTATTGCTTTACACACTCATGACAGAATGTGAGAAATATCTCTATATGCAAATGCAAAGAACTAGTGCAAACTCCTCTATGCATATTATATTATTATTTTTGACTTGTGGGTGGCGTCATTGGAGTCCTAGTCCTACATTGGTGTAACTTAGCCCCCCCCCCCCCCCCCCCCATTGGTCAATATTTGATAGTTATTTTGGAAGTAATTACTTTTCAACGGTTAGTCATACAGACTTGTGAGTGTGTCATGGGTCGCACTTTAACACATTCTTTCTAGCAGGATGTTCAGTTCCAAATCAAAGTCGATCAGTGTAAGTGTAAAGACCTTAACGATTAAAAGTTATCAAAAGCCTGAGATTTCGTAAAATGGCCGTGGCAAAGCGGCAAACTTCAACGCCAAACAGGTGGTGGTAAAAATAGCAGAACTACAAGATAATGCTTTTAGTTTTTTGTTTGTCTTGTTTTGTATTGTAATGTATATGTCATGACTGACAGATTTGTTAATTCGTTCATCGATTTGTTAATTTGTTAAAAAATTAATACAAATAAAAGCCTTCACCACGTCGCTCCAATGAACTGCAGTAGCCAATGAGGCATCTATTCTTTTAAATATATGGTTGTTGTGGTTTGACAAAGAGACTCTTTAAAGCATACACTGTAATCCAAATCTGAACTTTAACCATTGAAGTGTGGCAGGATAAATAAAACTTTAAGACCTGAATAATGGAAGCTTGGTCGACATTAAGAGGATGTTCTAATGGTGGATAATGGAGCCTCCTGACATCGGGGTTGGGTGAGAGGATTATGATTCTACTTTTATGCAATGCATTGCTCTTTTCTTTTGGGATTTTGAGGATTAATTGATTTCCAGACAGAAGATTGTTGGTGGATATTAGAGGCCTACTTTATAAAATATTCTCATTAGAACTTTTTGTTTTTAAATATAATTTTTATCCCACGATTTTTGTAACCCATTTTTCACCCCTGTGTCAATTATCTAATGTGATCCTGGGCTCTACACACCCTCCGCCAACCTGGGGAGAGCAACGAACTTGAACTCATGCTTCCTTCATGCCTGAGTGTCCAAGTTGCTCCTTTACACCTGACAGGGGGGAGTTTCCCTGGTTGGACGTAGCGCGTGGAAGGAACAAGTTATTCCAACCAGTTCCTTTCCCCTCCATCAGGTGCCCCGGCTGGCCAGGGGGAGGCCTGGCTGGCCAGGGGGAGGCTCTCATTAGAACTTTAAAGAACCTTAGGCCTACTTGAACTGAAGAAGGGGCAAAGAAAATCAGGGTTTGAAATGTTTCTCTTCATTTGTAGTTTGGAAGTCAATGCACTGATTGATTATTTAATTGAACAATTTTGTTTGATTAATTTGGAGTTATTTAAAATGTTGCAATTCAATTCCAAAAGCAACAGTTTGGAGTTTTCATTTTGGTCTGCAATACAGGCCTTAATTACGGTATACAGAATGAATGAATATTTATTTAATTTAGCAAGAACTTGTCTTCACTGTTAACAAACACGTAGACTATAATGCACATATACTGCTATCTGACCATATGGAACAGGCACTCACGCTCCTGGCCAGAGTGGAGACAATAGTGTGCCAAGGCTGGTCTTGTCATGATGCCAAGAAAACCGAGGTTAAAATAATACCTACCAGTGAGACGCCCTGAAGGGCAAGGTCGCATGCACACATCTGCCTGGGTGACGGCAGACTGCTGGGCGAGCGCAGATCAACATATGGAATGAATTCATAGTAATCTGCGACCTACAGTCACACTAACATCCTCACGGACCATCCACCTTAATGACTGACTAGAGGCATGGTGCTGAAGGAAGTATCTGACTTTAAAACGCTGGACTCATGGCTCAAAGCCTTGAAGTCCCTGGTCACCGTGCTACAGCAGAATGCTGTGTGCAGTACTAAACACCTACCAGGGTGAACATGTTACCAACATAAGCATCTGTATGGGATGGGATGAGGAAAGGGCTGGTGAAGCTAGTCGTATGGAGGATGGAGATGACTGGAGAGTGGAGACGCCGCTGGGCTTGTCCATAGACAACCTATAGCGGTCTCTATGTGTTCCAAACTAAGTTTGACCCTTGCATCACTTGCACAACTGAAGTCAAATAGAACATCTTGTGTTTTGGGGGTGCTAGCCCTTCCAAAGTCTGGCTTTTGAAATGATGTCATATGGCAGCCAAGTCTATGGACTTTGAATGTTTGTTTACACGAGTAAACGTCATGTGACGTCAAACGGTGTCACTTCAGTTCTTACAAGTGTGATTATTTCCCCCTGTTGCTTTTTGCTGCTGCTGCTGCTTATGTGTTTTCTGTTGTGTGGTGTTATGATTGAAGCTGCTGCTGTATTGAAGGCTGATGTGTTGTAGTTGTTGTTGAAGTTTGTGAGTTGTTGTGACAGGGTGGCTAATGCTATATTAGGGAAATACTCAAGTAAAGTACCTCAAAAGTACATTAATTGAGTAAATATAGTTGCCTCTGTTTGTTTGATCTATGGTACCTGTCGATATCCAGTCTCCTGGTGCCAGTGTGAAGACGATGACCTGCCTGTCCTATACCCATAAATCAATAGAGGCCGCTGGGTGACAGAGCCACCACCGCTCGGTGACAGAGTCACTGCTGCTGCGTGGCAGTCACCGCTGGGTGACGGAGGACCTTTTCTCTGCAGGATGTGTGTCAGCAGGACACTTATTGACGGTAAGACGGATACATTTTTGTACCAACTTTGGCCTGCGCACGTCAGTGACCCTACAGGGCACAGGGGAGCTTGCAAGACAGTCGATGTAAGATCAACATAGTTTGTCTAGCTTTTTTTAAATACAATCTTTGGGCCCAGGCCGTAGCGTAACGGTCTGGGCACCGGACTGGTAATCCAGTCGCAGTGTGCCGCGGGTTCGACTCCCGGACCCGACACGGCCTTTACTGCATGTCATCCCCCCATCTCTCTCCCGTTTCCTGTCAGCCTACTGTCTGTCCCTTCAAAAATCAATAAAAGGCGTAAGCCGCAAAAAAAAAAAAAAAAACAATCTTTGAGTAGTATATTTTCCACATAATCCTTTTTTTCGCCTTCTTTATGTGTGTCAATCAAACGTGATTTTGGGTTTTGGTGTAGTTGGAGAAAGAAGAAGAGACAAAGCCAAAATGTCTGGTTTAACAAATATTGAGGGTTTAAGTGGTTAAATGTAGGCTATAAAAATACACACACATTTACACAACAAATCTATGAAGCTATCTGAAACATAATTTTACACAACATGTAGTGGGGGTCCCTGCTTCATCTCTCTCAGCTAAGGGTCCAACTGAAAAACATTGAAGGCCGCTGCGACATGACTATGCTATCGACTACCTAGAATATGGGCATACAAGTTTGATATGCATTAGGCCACACCCCCATTTTCTTACCATATTCTATCTCTGGGGCCCACATCTACATCTACAGATCTACACTGTAAAATCCTCAGTGTTAATCTAACTGAGTGTACGAATGGAACCAAACGGACCTGCGAGGGTTCGTTTCTTTCCATTCGTACACTCTCACAGTTACAGATTCCGTAAGGTTACACGTATACAGACCTGTTACAGGTAAGGGTCCGGAGCAGAAATTTCACAGCCCATCACTTTCGTTGTACAACGAGTCGATATCGGTATCGTGATTATGCAGGTCTATAAATACCTTTATTGATCCCACGGGGGATATTCAGGCACCATAGAGAGTACAGCAGTAAAAAGTTCTAGATACAGGGCATTGAAGTGCAGAAGACTAACATCACAGTAAGTCATCCTCAAACTAAATATTAATAAAAGTATAGACGTACGGTATACAATACAATCATCCTGCCTGGTGCAGAACAAGGACGAGAGTATGCCACCATGGTCATTCTGGTCACAAATGGATTAGATATATTACTCATTAATCTGGCATCTGGGTGCTGCAGTAGTCAAGGTAACCATTTATCACAGTATTGGTGTTGCTTGCAGTATGTGACGTTGCAAGACAGACTCTAATTACTTGAGTCAGTTTTGATATTGTCATGGTTTTTCTGTAAAAGCCTCAGACCGTTTCTTTCTTATATTAATAATTTAGCCCCGACTGGCAGTAGTGTGTTATGTGTCTATAGAAGATCGACTGGCGGTGTCTAGAAGATCGGATGTTGGGAAATTCTCAAGAACTGGTACTTTGTTTGGGAAACCCCTGATGTGCAGGTTTGTTTAAATGCATCATCCATCTGTACACACATACAGGGGGGAAGGAGCACGCACAGCCTGCTTGGCTGTGCGTCCCGTCTCGCCTCACCTCAGCAACTGCCAACCAGGATCACGCAGATGTTTGAGCATCTGTTGATGTCATTCACTCACAGCTAACTCCATCTGGGGAGACGCTCCCTCGATGATAAGAGTGAATGTTGTTCATTTCATGCAGTCCCTGCTGACCTCGTATGGGTGACTGTTCCTGACATACGCTCATTGACTGGAGGGTTTGCCCCGGGGTTGTTGAATGAAGTCCGTTGCAAAGGACATGTTCATATTGATCCAGCATGGCATCACGGTTGACTGCTGCAGTGTGTCCATATATCACCTGTTTTTGCTTCGTGTCATTTATCTCTTGTCGTTGCGGTGCCACCCATCCGCCAACACGGTGCACTGTGTTTGTTGGAGCACCTGACCTAAGCCTTGAGGCATCGTAGAGCAATCGAACACTGATCTCCACGGTGGTGTGGTGTCATTTTGGACCTTATTGAGCCATACATGGCTTACTAGCAGTTTCTTCAAGTTTGGTCACTTTCTGGACCTCAAAACATGAATGTGTCATCAGTGACAAAGTCACAATTAGATACACTTAACCACTTTTACATTAAAAATGTTTCAAGGTTTCTGACCGACGGCGACGATACAAATGAATGCGTCGTCAGGGACAAAGTCTCACAGTCTGGTGAGACTTGTTAGGTTGATGTGAACAGCTTTTATACCGAGGTGTTGAACAGGCTGACATGTGGCAAAGACAACGTGCAGCGATGTGCAGCACAGGGGAAGGTTCCTGTGAGGGGATACAGCCAGATGGAATGTGTCAAATGCAAGGGAACAGAGGGTTGGAGGGGAGATGCGTGACTTCTCAGCATGTGTGGCAGATTGGAGAAGTGTAAGTGTGACATGCTCGGGGGGAACGGATAGATGTTAATACAAAAGAGGTGAGCTAGTACAG
Source organism: Protomyctophum parallelum (assembly GCF_964188405.1). Lineage (NCBI taxonomy): Eukaryota > Metazoa > Chordata > Actinopteri > Myctophiformes > Myctophidae > Protomyctophum > Protomyctophum parallelum. The sequence goes on along the minus strand of NC_139698.1, from coordinate 29,936,671 downwards.
TGAGCTGCCTCCAGTTACCTACTGTACAGGTTGGTCAGTGTGCTTATACTGTAAGTACACTGACCACACCATTATACAGTAAGTACACTTATAGTTTACCCACTGGCACTGACCACACCAGTACAGTAAGTAGACTTTAGTTTCACCACTGACCACACCACCACATCATAACTGAGAGTTAAATATTTGGACCTAGATATCAGACCATTCCTTTAATACATCTGCCTGACATGCCACCTATTATTATCTCTGTGTATTCCTATTATATTGTTTTATGTTTTGGTATTGTATTTTAAACCTATTGTTCGTGAGTGTATGGCCCCTTAATATATTTGTATTGTTCTGAGTGGATCTTCACATACAGCCTATTGGCTTATCAATTGATTGAATGACGACACCCAGTTATGTTCCACCTATTTAAAGTTTTCAAGGCCATACCCATGTAACTTGAGCAAGCCCAGAGGGGCGAAACGTTTATATTATAACCCATTTATAGGTTGAAATAAAAAAGACGGGGAGCAGAATTATATTGTGTGCGGACATTCCACTTTTTTCTTCATTAAATATAGACTGACCATTTTACAGTGTAGATTGATGGCGGAGTGGAGCGACACTTTCACGGTTCACCCCTGGTGTGGCTGCACTGAAGTGTTATGCTATAATGAAAGAGGTGCTTGTTGTCAGTGTGGCTGCATTAAAGCGTTTCCGAGACCTCTCTACCTGATGTTGGTTATGCTTAAACCTAACCCTATAACCCTAACCTCACAAAAACTATGCCTACACCTGACCTTAACCCTAACCTCACAAACACTTTAATCCTAACTGTAACCTATATACCTCACAGAAGAATAATCTCAAAAGTCAAAACTACGCCCAACTGGTAGAAAGGTCCGGAAAAGAGCGAGTCTCTAGTAATGAAAGTGCCAGTGGTGCTTGTTGTTGTTGTAATGAATGTGGATTGACTCAGTAGGAGAGAACAAACTGTGTTCTCCTGTCAATCAGGCTTGCTTATTTCAGCGGTGAGATTGAACTGCCGTAGAAAGGAAGTAATTTTGGTTGCATTATCCTCTGTCACAAAACCTAGAGGAAATGGTCTGGGCTGCGTGCGTGTCTCTCTCTCATGCGTGCATGAGAGAGAGATAAAGATCAGCCTCTGTAATCGTGCCAGCGTGCGTGCGTGCGTGCGTGCGTGCGTGCGTGCGTGCGTGCGTGCGTGCGTGCGTGCGTGCGTGCGTGCGTGCATACAGACAGACAAAGATCAGCCTGTGTAATCATGTGTCGTGTGTGAGCCAGGTCCTCTATGCTGTGAGAATGATGTTATTACATGTATACAGAGACCCCTAATCCCACAGCCCACCCTGTTATCCCCTCCTCCCAGAGGCACATGTGAGCCGGTGGAAATTTAGATGTGTTGTGGTTTTGCTTTTTCTTTATTATGTGATTTTGTGTTTTTGTATATTTTGCATGCTTTATAATAAGATGATTGTCGAGTAGTTTTACTTTATTGTTTTGCTTAATATTTCCTGTTGAGTTGCATGATTTGGTATAATCATATTTTCTTTCCACTGACTGGCTAAATATCACACAAAGTAATGAGGACCTGCAGCTGATGATTTGCATGTGGGTGTGGCCACTAATGAGACTTGGAGTGTTTGGAGACAGACGCAGGGAATAGGGCTGCAGAACCAGAAGGAAGGTTGAAGGAGGGTGTGAAGAGAGCAGTGAACATGGCTGGGGCCAAGATGCAGCCGGGGGCTAGTGGTAGCCATGCTGTCGACACGAGAAGGGCTGTAAGTGCCACGACCACGACCCCCGTGGGGGGCCAGTGGTAGCCAAGTCCCTCGACTCTATAAGCGCCACGACCACGACCTCCAGAGTGTGAGCCCCTTGCCGTGGGGGGTCTGGAAGTGTTGGACGAAAATAGCTGATTTACTCGTCCACATAAGAGGTAAATTCTCATCTCCATTCATTGTCAATGGGAATGTAATGTTAAGGCGAAGATCTACACTAATACGCTGAATATAAGAGGGGCTAGTGCCCCTCAAATAAATATCAGATTTACAAGCTCACAACATCACAATGCAGCATATTGTGAGCTTGCATAATATGGGTTGCTTTTGATGGAGGGGGGAGTGATGATTTTGAAGTTCCCAGAAGTCAGTGAGCAGGGAATAAATGACGTGAGCACCTCATGTGAAACCCAGAAGCCATATAACGTATGGAATCAAATCCAGAACCTGACAATTAGGTTCATGGTTCACTTAGGCCCCTTTTCCACTATGGGGTGGAACCAGAACTATCCAGAACCTGAACCTATTTTTTTTAGTTCTGGGTTTGTTTCCACAGCGCACAACGCGGTACGGCACGGTTTCAGACCAGGTTCTCAGAACCTTTTTTCGGCCCTGCTTTTGAGGTAGTACTAACGCTGAGTTCTGGGAACCTATGGGCGGGGCCAGCAGCGCTGCTGCTCTCGATTGGTCGAGCTGAGGTGACAGCACTCTGAGCATCTGAGGAGACCGGAGCGAGGAGAAGCGCACACAACACAACAGCGCACATTTTAAACTCCTAAGTGCGACACAGCGACAGCGGACACACATAAAAAATAACCTGGAAAAGCACACAGAAACACTATGGCCACGAGAGAGGGAGAGACAGAGCTTGTGTGTGCGTGAGGGAGAGAGAGAGAGAGCCATAAAGCTGTCGCGACGAGTTGTTTGCTTGCAGTTGTTGTTCTATACTACAGCTAACAGCTAGGCTAACTGCAGATGTGTGTGTGTGTGTGTGTGTGTGTGTATGTGTTTGCGTTTGCGTGCGTGTATGTGTTTGCGTGCGTGTGCTCGCGCGCGAGAGCGCCATATAATCTATTCTAAATTGCCAGAACAGAATTTTCTTTCTTTTTCAGGGCAAGGCATTAGGCATATCATTACTAGAAATGTGCTACAATACAGTACAATACAGTACACAATACTACACATTGGAAGAATTAAATTCAACTAGCACAACGGTTAAATGATTTGTATTTGCACATTTCTTGATATTGACATTACAACTGGACTGGATGTTATGGCACAATTTGCTCAATCTGCTCAAGAGGCACTATATTTGCAACCCACACAATGTTAAATGCTATATTCAAAAGGTGGGTTATCATTTATCATCATATGAGCTATAGCCCATATGAGATATATTTTTCTCTTGCAGTTTAAGCAAAATATTGTAGACAGGTAAAGAACAACTGGTCGAATGCATTTAAAACGGGTGTTTTACTGTTGTCCGGCCAAGCTACTCAGCAGTGGGGGAATAGGGGGGGGGGGGGGGGGGGGCAGACTTAACAGGTTCTGGGTTCTGGTTATATGGAAACGGAAGCAGAACTTGGTTCTGGAACTACACATGGTTCTTGGTAGTTCTGGGTCCTGGAAAGTTCTGGTTCTGGTTCTGGTTCCACCCCATAGTGGAAAAGGGGCCTTAGTTCCTGCAGTGAAAATAGTCTTATACCTCTGACTGCTGCCATATAATGGACCGCTTGAGTGCAGCTGTGATGCTCTCTTCTAGGAATTCGACTGCAATGTACTTTGGGCAATGAAGCACACGTGTGTGTGTGTGTGTGTGTGTGTGTGTGTGTGTGTGTGTGTGTGTGTGTGTGTGTGTGCAGCGAGTGTATAGGCACTGTATGGGGTGGTTGTGTCTTAATTATGTTATACCTGTAGCCTATAGTCACTGTCGTGTATTAGAAAACTCAATATTTCAAAAATTCACAAACACACATAACCACACAATGCTGTTGTACAACAAAGCTAGGCATCTATTACCATAATCAGAAATATTAAAAGTTGAAACATGGAGATACAAGGTTTCTGCCCGATAGCGTCGACGTACAGTTTAAATACACAACCTCTGACACTGACACTGTGAAGATAAAGTGTTTCAGCAGAAAAGTTCCTCATTTATTATATACTGCTAGTTGGTCATGTTTTAAAGTTGAAACGTTAAAAAGCCTCTCTGAGATTGAGAGGTCGTGACAGAGGTGATGTTTATGCACACACTGTCATATGCTAAAAAGCTTTTATCGTCTCTGTGAGGTTTTTTTACACCCCAATGTGTCCATTTTAGACCGACACAAAAAACAGTGTGACCCCCATTAACCCTGGCCTGACTGCAACGGAATGACGCTCATGGGTGCATTCATAATGGTAAAGTTTCATCACAAAGTGCATAATGTATGTCAGAGTCTGCATTAAGATGTTTGTAGTTGCTGTGTATTTGTCATAGGTTTCTGAGGGACTCTATCATGATTGTGATGTGCATTGCTGTTTAATTTTTTTTTAATGATGACATACTATTGTATGTAATGTCCCATATCACTTCCTCCCCTTGTCCCCCTATAGGGTAGGTACCGTCACAAAAAAACATGCAGTAATCCTGGTCTCTAAACTACCTCCCCCAGCTGGGGCATGATGGAGGGGAAAGGAACTGGTCGGAATAACGTGTTCCTTCCACGCGCTACGTCCGGCCGGGGAAATTCCCCCCTGTCAGGTGAAATGAAGCAGCTTGGACTCCTCATGCATAGAAGGAAGCATGAGGGGGGTCCCTAAATTATAAAAAAAAAAAAAAAAATGAATGGCTGGCTGGAAAATGGAAATGAAGAGTTTACATAGTACACATAGTACATGCATAAAGGATTTATGATATATTTTCTCTATTATTAAGGTTATTTTTGCAGTCAGTTTGTATTGGGGGTGGCGAGGGGGGGCGGGGCGGTGGCCGTGAGACATGGCCAAAGCATTTCCGGGGGCCCCCAGCCAAAGACGTTGAGAACCTCTGCTTTACATGACTGTTTAGATTAGAACCCATACTGCATTTCAGGATTTAACATTTAGCAGAACATTTCTGTGATACATTCTGTACAGTACAGTCTGTGATGGAGTCCGAGACTCTAAAGGCTGTATTTTGCGTGTCTTAAGTACCAGGTCTTATTACCTAACTTGAGTAAACTAAAGACCTGGAGGCGTGATCAATGCCATTTGGCTATTCTGAGTGGCCAAAGAGCATATTGATCACGCCTCCAGGGTTATATCAGAGTAAACCACCTACCACCCTCTCCCCCTCGTGAACTTGATGAAAACCTTCAGACCTCCCAAACCTGGCTGAGCTCCTTTTCGCTCCCAACACCAAAATGAGCTGCAACCTTATCGTCATAAGCAGAGGTGGCTGGTGTTGTGCCAACCTGACCGACACGGGTGGAAAGACACAAGGGCAGTCGCTCTAAATGAAACCCAAACTCTTAATGCCTTTCATTGTAAACTTTCTTCTCAGAACAGTAGCTGGTGGTCTGCATTATATCTGGCCTCCCGGAGGCCAACTTCTCACTTGTGCTGAGGCACAGTGTTTTCTAAACCATTGACATTCACATCGACATGCGGTGCCATTATACTTTAGGTTGTTCAGCAAATTGTGCCTCATGTATACAACGCTCTTCATTCTACTGTACCAGGGGTATTCAACTGGCGGCCAAAAAAAAGAAAAAGAGAGAGATTGCCATAATGACAGTAATCCTTAATCATATTATTCAAGGGATTTTGGAGAGAAATTGGACAGACACCAGTTACTTACACCAGAGCACTGCAGAGTGTGTGTGTGTGTGTGTGTGTGTGTGTGTGTGTGTGTGTGTGTGTGTGTTCAGATTCAGATACCTTTATTTGCCATTGTGTAAAACACATAGGAATTTGCTTTGACATTGACATGTGTGCATTTCTTTTTCCTTTTTTCACATATAACGAAAAAATGACAACAACACAAAAACAACACCGTGCTGAAATTATAAAGATAAAGTGCAGAGTTCCTGGAATAGTGCAAAAAACATGACCGGTGACACTCCCTAGGGGGCAGGGGTGGGAGGGAAACCAGAGTTGTGTGTGTGTATGTGTGTGTGTGTGTGTGTGTGTGTGTGAGCGAAAGATGTTCCACAATACCTTGGCCCATGTCATTGGACAGTCAAATCAGCAATACGTTCTCATTACCATGTTAAAATGAAAGGGGCCACAGATGTTGGGCAGGAAATGGCACTTTGAGGCTAAAGGGCAGGTGCCCAAGCCCCAAAAGCAACCGGCTATCTGATGGGCTCCACACCATGGCACTGCACTCAGTGTGGTGATGTGGAATGCCTGTGCCAAATTTGAAGTTGGCGTGGCAAACGGTTCTCGAGTTACATGGATTACAGTCGTACACACATACACACACACACACACACACACACACACACACACACACACACACACACACACACACACACCCTCACACACACAGATATGTTGTGCATTTATAGTAGGATAAAAGGTAATGTGTAAAACTGTCATGGGAGCTGAGTATAAAACATTGAAGTGCAGTCTGTCTAGTGCTGTGGGTCACCACGGTAATGGCCACTTAATTGTTTGCTTTGGTCTTTTATTAATACTGTTACTGTTCAGAAAAATAATAACCTGTGTTTCAATTAATCTAATGTACGTATGATTTAGTCACACGTTCTTGTACTGTAAATATCCTTCATTGGTTCAATATTTATAAAACCCACAAACACACTTTCACAAATTTGCTAAATAAAATAATAAAACAAATGCACATTTTATGTGACACTGTAATATCACAGTAAGACAAGATAAATATCCATGGAGACGAGGTTTCTGCTGGACAGCGACGACATAAAGTAGCATTGAAGTGCAGTGTGTTCAATAATTAGGGGTCTGGACCCAGTGCTGTCGCCACAGTAATGGCACTTGTTTACTTTCGCTATATTACTATTTAGATTTGTCTATACAAGTCAATGGCCAAATTACGTTCTTAAGAGTCGCCATGTTTGAAAGCCCACATTATCACCTGCTTGGCTGTAAGGTCACACGGTGTGACCTTACATGCTACAATTGTATGCAGGGCCTCTGCTAATCTGCTTCCATACTAATGTATTCCAACTCCAGCATTAATATTTATCACATCTGTACGCGCTTGTCTTTATCTGTGTTTATGATGTGTGGTGTTGTTGACCTTTTGACCTCCGTCCGGCTGAATGAAACACATTTTGGTTACAAAACAATTTTCCAACAAAATGCCTAAACCTAACCCTCAGTAAAATTATACCTAAACTTAAAGGTAGGGTAAGTGATATATTTAAGTTATCTTTTATTTATGTTTTTGTTAAAAGGATAAATCGTAGTTCAGTAACAGGAGTCTCCCTGGCTCTCCAGCTCTTTAATAAAAATAATACATTTTCAGGTACACTGTACGTCTCACTCTAGACACCAAACACACACCATTCAGAAAGATGGACATCCGTTCTGTTATTACATTTTGTACGTGTGTGTGTGTGTGTGTGTGTGTGTGTGTGTGTGTGTGTGTGTGTGTGTGTGTGTGTGTGTGTGTGTGTGTGTGTGTGTGTGTGTGTGTGTGTGTGTGTGTGTGTGTGACACTGTGTCAGGCCATCTGGGAGCCCTGTCTCCAAGTTGAACGGAGTCCATCAGTCCGTTTGATGTGTACCTTCTACAAAACCTTCTCCTGGGTGGTTGTCTGTGCGGAATGTCATTTTCTAGAACACTTCCTGACGGTGTAACCTCATAAATCCCCCCCCGGGCGGAGACAGACAGGAAGCTCATCTTGGTATTAAAGCCATAAATAAAATCTTGTGACATGTGATGTAGTTTCAGAGCCCCAGGCTGCTTGCTCAGCGTGCGGAGCTGCTGCACAGTGACAGCTGGACTGCTGCTTCTCGTCCAGTCCAGCAGGCCGTCCAGCAGGGGAAGTGTGGACGGCTTGGACATGGCTGGGGGCCAGTGCGGGGGGTTGGGGGGCGCATGGGGCACTGACTGACTGAAGCATTGGGTCCGTGGTGGGGAATGTCATTTCGTTGCTGTCGGAAAGACAACTCCTAGGTCGATATATTTTTTACTCTACACTAAAACACAAGTTTTAGACACAGGTTTCCACCCGACAGAGAATATTTGATGGAGCACTCAGCCAGCTCTAAGCTTTTAGACAAACCAGAGAGTGGCCAATTGACTAAATTATGCTGAGGACAACAAATTGAAATGTGGGCTTTAAAAATTGCCTAGGTAATACTCAAGTAAAGTGAAAGTACTTAACTGTAATTAAGTACAGTACTTGAGTACTTTCCACAGAGGTGTCAGTGTCAGCTGTATTTAATTATCCAGTCAGTCAGTCAGTCAGTCAGTCAGTCTCTGTGGCCTTGCACTCACCCATGGCTGTCTTTATCCTAGCCTTTCACTGCCATGCTCTCCCATAACAAACGCACACGTGCACACACGCACGTGTTGACTATAAGGGTCCAGGGAATATGCATGAATGTCAGGCCTTTTGCTGTGTGTGTGTGTGTGTGTGTGTGTGTGTGTGTGCGTGCGTGCGCGGCTGCGTGCCATATTTTTTTATTATATAATTAATTAATTATGTATTATTTAGACGGTTAAATTTAATGAACACAGTAGCCAAAATAAAGCCAAAATAAATCAATATGAATATTGACACATATTTTTGTAAACCTTTTTATGGATATTATTTCCACAGAAAATCCCACAAGAACCAAGATAAGAAGCTAGAGATCATAATAGAAACAGAAGGGGTTTGGTCATTTAGGCTACTCCCCTAGATCATGGGTTCTCAACCCGTGGGTCGCGACCACTCTGGGGGTCACCACATTATTTTGGAGGGTCCCCAAATTATTAAACAAAGAAAAGAACTTGCAACTGAAAAATGGAAAATGGAAATGAAGAGTTTACATATAGTACACATTACACTGTAGCCCTATACACCTTCCCTAATGATTATCTGGTTTCAGTATTTATTTATGGTGTATATGTCATGGTCTGTTGCTCTACAGACCATGTCCCACTCTCATCAGCCACTCCCACTCTCCATTCCCTCTCTCAGTCCTTGTCACACACCTGTTTCCACCCCCTCTTCAGCCCAACAGTGCCATGCCCATTCCACACCTGAGAACACTCCTGCAATCACCCTGCTCCTAAGACTGGACTCATTTCACAAACACACTGTCGGTACATACTTCCTTGTTCCAGTGTTCTGCCTTGGACTCCTCGTGTGTGTTTTTGGGCTTCTAAGAGGTATTTGTGTTTTGCATAGCTCTGGTTTATGCATTTATGCTTTTGAAAGTATTTGCATTTTTTGGACTTCATGAGATTTTGCATTTTGTTCCTGAAGTTTTGCATTTTTGGAATTCCTAGTTTACTTCTTGCATTTCCCTATTTCGCCTGCAGCCCTGCCTCCTGAGCCTGCAGCTCTGCCTGCAGCCCTGCCTCCTGAGCCTGCAGCTCCGCCTGCAGCAACCCCTCCTGAGCCTGCAGCTCTGCCTGCAGCCCCACCTCCGGCCTCGCCTTGCCTGCAGCACATCCGGCCTCGCCTCTGCCTGCAGCACCTCCGGCCTCGCCTCTCCCTGCAGCACCTCCGGCCTCGCCTCTCCCTGCAGCACCTCCGGCCTCGCCTCTGCCTGCAGCACCTCCGGCCTCGCCTCTCCCTGCAGCACCTCCGGATTCGCCTCTCCCTGCAGCACCTCCGGCTTCGCCTCTGCCTGCAGCACCTCCGGCCTCGCCTCTCCCTGCAGCACCTCCGGTTTCGCCTCTGCCTGCAGCACCTCCAGCCTCGCCTCTGCCTGCAGCACCTCCAGCCTCGCCTCTGCCTGCAGCACCTCCGGCCTCGCCTCTGCCTGCAGCACCTCCGGCTTCGCCTCTGCCTGCAGCACCTCCAGCCTCGCCTCTGCCTGCAGCACCTCCAGCCTCGCCTCTGCCTGCAGCACCTCCGGCTTCGCCTCTGCCTGCAGCACCTCCGGCTTCGCCTCTGCCTGCAGCACCTCCGGTGTCTCCTCCTGAGCCTGCAGCATCTCTGGCCCTGCCTCCGTCTGCGGCTTCCCTGGCGTCGCCTTCGGTGTCTTCGGCCTCGTCTCAGCCCCCGGGGCGACCGCCCGACGACTTCGTATCTGCCTCGTCACGGCCTCCGGGGCGACCGCCTGATGTCTCCGCCTCCGCCTCGTCTCGGCCTCCCGGTCGTCCACCCGACGACAACTTCACCGCCTCGTCTCTGCCTCCAGGTCGTCCACCCGATGACAACTTCACCGCCTCGTCTCTGCCTCCAGGTCGTCCACCCGATGACAACTTCACCGCCTCGTCTCTGCCTCCAGGTCGTCCACCCGATGACAACTTCACCGCCTCGTCTCGGCCTCCAGATCGTCCACCCGATGACAACTTCACCGCCTCGTCTCGGCCTCCAGGTCGTCCACCCGACGACAACTTCACCGCCTCATCTCGGCCTCCCGGTCGTCCACCAGATGACGCCTCATCTGTCTCATCCCAGCCCCCAGGCCATCCGCCTGACACCTCGTCCCAGCATCCTGGCCGCCCACCTGACGTCTCAGCATCAGTTCCCCTCCCCCAGACCCCCTCCACCCACCCTGCTCTGTGTTCCGGGCCAGCATGGTGGGACGTCTGGAAGCCGTCCCTTAAGAGGGAGGTACTGTCATGGTCTGTCGCTCTACAGACCATGTCCCACTCATCAGCCACTCCCACTCTCCATTCCCTCTCTCAGTCCTTGTCACACCTGTTTCCACCCCCTCTTCAGCCCAACAGTGCCATGCCCATTCCACACCTGAGAACACTCCTGCAAACACCCTGCTGCCTATAAGACTGGACTCATTTCACAAACACACTGTCGGTACATACTTCCTTGTTCCAGTGTTCTGCCTTGGACTCCTCGTGTGTGTTTTTGGGCTTCTAAGAGGTATTTGTGTTTTGCATAGCTTATAACTTTTGGACTTCTGGTTTATGCATTTATGCTTTTGAAAGTATTTGCATTTTGTTCCTGAAGTTTTGCATTTTTGGAATTCCTAGTTTACTCCTTGCATTTCCCTATTTTTGTTGTAAACTATTTCTGCCTTAATAAATCAAACGCAGCTCGCGGAGCGGCGGAGTCAGTTCAGTCAGTCAACTTCAAGGGAGGTTCTTGCCTGCTCAAAGGCCCATACTATGCTCAAGGGGTTAACATGCTGCATTACTATGTGGGAGTATACGTGTGTGCAAGTCTCACACGTCATTCGCCGATGCGGCAGTCAGCTGACTAATTGGGCAGGCTACTTAAGCTCACTAGACTCCATGCTCTTCCTGCCTTCCTCTGCTCATGGTTCCCGGTTGTATGTGATGTTTTCTCCCACCACCACCCCAGCACCACCGGTGGGCTCTGCTATCTATGCTCCCCATGGGGGGGTTATTGTATATCTATCTCCCTGCTCTTATGTTTTATGATGTTGCTTAATCATGCCGAGCAGGGAGAAATCCAGCAGAGCCGAACGCCAAGTCAAATATCATATGCACACTCATTACTCATTCTGCAATAAATATTGTTTAATCTATTCGTGAGTTGTCTGACCCAATAAAGCATTATACTTGTTTACAAGAGGGTCTTTGTTCAATTCATCAAAACATTTAGAGACATACAAATAGACACTTCTATATAGCCAAAGAATAGAACAGGAATTCATCATAAAGGAGGTAAAAAGGGAAAAGAAACATGCCTACAGTGAGTGGGTGGATGGGGGCGGATTCAGATTTTACGGGGGCCCGTTTCGAATTGCAGCCGTCCGTATATGTGCCCTTTGAGAGCAGTTTTGAACATGTGTACAGTAACTCTCGTAGTCAAACGTACACTATGGTTTTGACTGTATGTACGGTATGAACATAATGAATATGGATGAGCTTATCTAACAATACACATGCACTACTGACTTATTATGTTTGAGAGAATAACATAAAGTGTGTAGTTATAGGCTATAGGGGTATGAATATTCAAGCATGCAGCACATGTGTTCAGAGTCATGGCTGAACAGGAACACTTCTAAGGCTTTAAAAGTGTCACATGTGAGACCCCTCTGCTCCCCCTGCATGGGGCCATGGTATGGGTCTCTTTACAGATTGCCCGTGGCATTAAATGGATATTGGGGTAATACCTCTACTCTGGACAGGCTGGACTGAGACTTTTTCCTTTTTCTTTTTTTAATAATACATTCTTTATTGATTTGCAAAGCTCTGTAATGTCCCCCGACTCCCCTCCACCCCACCCCGCTTCCCCTTTCAATACACCACAGCACAACTGGCCACTTTCAGCAATAGAGCTCAAACTGCGGTTATATTTCTTTGAAATGCTTCGAGTTATTGGAATTGTATTGGAAGGAAAATTGAGCTACAGTATAACCTCTCCCCTCTCCTCTCCTCCGCCCCCTCCTCTCTCCTCTCCTCTCCTTTGATGGGAGAGTCAGTAATATTGTATTCAATATACCATCGCTCTCGGCTCTTTCCATTGGGAGGTTATAATACCTTCACAAACATCATCAGGAATCCTGTGCTACCCATAATGGAACTCTATTCAATTGCTCATCCTGCGGAGAGACCATTTTGGACGTCCCAGATCATGTTATCCCATGCTCATTTAATCAACATATTTCTACGGCACACACACACACACACCAGTGTTGTAGTGGTACTTTTAGAAGTGGGGTGATGCCCCATAAGACATGTGCGTACACACATGCACACGCATTTGCGTGCATGTGTGCAGACACACTATTAAAACATGCAGACGTGTATAGCCATGCGCATTTAGAAACAGGCTTTACAATGCTTAACCATATCCATAAAAGTAATCGACAAGTCAAAAAACATACTTTTGCCCAAAAAGATTTAGCCAGTTGAAGTTGAGCCTCAGAGGCCACCATAGGGGCACTTCCTCATTGACAATCATCAGGTGACTATTTAAATGCCCTGTCTTCTTCCAAGCAGGAGTTTGGTGAATGCTGGCCTGGCCATGGGTCTTGAGACCTGGGTCTGCTGTTGTTTTTATTCATTTTACTGCCAGGGTGAGTAACATGTCTCATTAATGTAGTTTTAATCATGTTTGTTCTGTAATCTATTCTAAACAATTCGGGTTGATGTCCCTTCATGTGCCCTGTGCCAAACTCTCATGGAAGTGTGTGAGCACAAACGGACAATTAAGATCTATAGCCACTGCTGCTTTGTTTATGTTAATTTTGTATTTGAGCCATTTATTTTACTGTGTGAATTAATTTAAGTTTTGTCTTATTTGTTTCCCCCAATTCTGAGTGTATTGCCCATCCAGAGTCTGGGAGCCAAGTGGTGTAGCTGACCTACTGAAGGGTCTCGCAATAGGTCTCACTGTAGTCCACAGCCCAGGTTTGTTAGTGTGAATGCGTGCACCTCTTTTTCCACGGTGACGCTCCTTCATCCTTTTGTATGCTGTTTGCTGTGTGTGCTGTGCTCTTAGGTGGTTATAGTGGATTAGCCTATTCTGTAGCTTAGCTTTCCCCTAAAAGTGGTTGTTGCCCACTGGCAGCTGACTCTGTTTTGTACGCTTTATATTGTAGTCTTTGATCTTTACCTCTGTTTTATTATCTTGTGGTAGATTGGTAGTATAGCAAACTGGTTCCTACGAGCTGTGACTGCAATATGTGTGATTTAGTTAATAAATTCAGGAGACCGCGGAAATGTGTGCGAAGCAGCGTTAATCGGCGTTGCCGTTAAAGGACCACTTCACCACTTTTCAAGTTCATATACTAGGTCCTCACTAATAATCATGATAAAATGGCACCATTCTCTTTTTTTTTAATAATATTTGTTTTATTTGGAAAGAGCAGTACATTACAGATAGCATTTTCACTTTGGACACAGGAGCAATTCCCAAGATTTTTTCTTTTTTTTCCCACCCCTCTTCCCTCCCTCATCCCCCCTCCATGTGGCTCCAACTCCAATGTCGAGGGGTCTCTGTATAGTCCTTTTTCATATGACATCAAGTCCACACTTAAACAGGGACAAACAGGGCAATATCACTTCGGATTGTAACATTTCAGGAGGACAAAAAGAAAAGAGTGGGCAGAAAAAGATGGCACCATTCTCATAGGATACACACAATACACCACTGACACACACACGCACGCATGTAGTACAAACTATACATATTGTTCAGGAACAATGGCACATGAATACTATATACTACTGTGTTGTGTACCCGGGTAGGCCTACACAACACAGTGTAGCACTGACATAGCGATCAGGTCAAGGTCTCATTCACATTTTTAAATGGGAGGATTTCTCAGCAAAATACAATCTGATCAGCTCTATCAGTGCACCTGGGACATTTAAATCAGCTATAGGATCTTTCTAAATGATTTACATTAGAGGAAGAGTGAAGCGAGAGGTTGTTGTTTGCAGTAGACAAACTAAGTAAGTAAAGTAAACGTTCCTTTGAATATATGTAACTTTAGTTATTATATTGTAATTTAATTTTGTCCAATCTGTACGGTAGAGTAGGCCTATGTTAATCCCAAATAATTTATACAATTGGGGTGGTTGTATTTTGCCTCCTTGCTATTCTATTAATTAATAATTAGACTATTGATCTCTGACGGTCAAGAGTAAATCTATCCCCTTAGCAAGCTGGCAGGCTCTATTAGCTCAATATAGTGCAGCTTTAGCATGCACATAAGTAAGCCTACAGTACTTGGTTAATTGCACTTAATTAATTTCCACCACCTTGTGTAAGGCTATAAGACAGGCTATAAGACAACTCTCTAGGTTGTCCTCAGACGAGCCTTCCATCGTCACTTCCAGGTTCTCCATACATCCAGCTCATTGGTGCTTTGCGCTCCTGCATCTTACTTGAGTACGTCCACATATGTTGGTATGGGACGTCCTCGTGACTGGTGTTAAGTGGACTTCGCAGCGCTTGGCACGGCGACTGCCACCTCAGTCGCCGTCACATGTTTTTTAATCTCCTTTACGTCTTTGGTTTGAGAACGGTACTTCCACATTTGTGGAGTACGGAAGTGCCTGGGACAGCACCGTTTCACCGGAAGGTAAATCCCCTTCCAGTCAAGTGTTTGATCACATTTGTGTCACATAAGGAGTGTCCTGTCTAAGGAGTTTTCCTTAAAGTCTTGTTCTACCAGTTTTCAATTTGAGGTGTCCTCAGTCAATCTTTTAAGTGCAGTATTTGTGTAAATGTGCTTGTTATTACTTTCCACCACTGCTAACTACGACGTCGGGTGTGAAGGAGAGACATTTCACACTAGGCTACACTGTATAATATTAGAGCACAGCACTGAATGTCATTTTAAGGTGGTTTTACAGGGATTTAAGGACATTTTAGGATCCATAGCTGCGGGCACTGCAGTAACATAAGTCCATTTATATGTAAATCTCCTCAAACCTAGCATGAGTCCACAGAGTATGTCCTGAATACATTATTGGGCATTCTCTATCATTGTCTATATAAAACGGTGAACATTTATGCATCAACAGATATGAACCAACACATTCTGCCAGAATTTTTGGAGAGATGCCTTTGGCTAGAATTAACCCGGGAGGGTTCCTCTCATCTCTCATCTCAATATAGTTCAGATCGCACCCTCATATCCCTTAATTATCATTAGCTAACAATTTAATTTTATCTCATTCGATAAAGGTATAGCTCTCAACTACTACAGATGTTTTTCGATTTGCAGTCGAATAAGGTTGGGAGATCAGTTCGGAACATGTGAAAAAGGTTCCTGAACACAAAAGAATTGCTGAAAAGTTGCTGATCACACACACCAATCTTGCTTGGCTTTCGACGCTTCCCTACAACTTGCGCCTCAACTGTGTAGGGGAGAGCGGGGTCGGTTGATGCGCATTTTACTAATCCCTCCCTACACAGAGATTAATTAATTTCAAGTAACCAAACTTTTTTGTGAACAAGATACACTTGTCCTCTCCCATTACCCAGAGTGTTTTTTAATTTTGGTGAAACGAGTCGGACGCAATCGGCAAGCAAAGTGATCTCGCCTCAGGAGGACGAAAGGATTTCGCAAGGACGAAAGAAGAGGAAGTGAGCGCGAGATCACTTTGCTTGCCGATTGCGTCCGACTCGTTTCACCAAAATTAAAAAACACTTGGGGTAATGTGAGAGGACAAGTGTATCTTGTTCACAAAAAAGTTTGGTTACTTGAAATGAATTAGTCTCTGTGCAGGGAGGGAATTAGTAAAATGCGCGCTGACCGCCCTGTCTCTCCCCCAGTCTCCGCTACTTAAAGCGTGCAAAAACACAAAAGGGTCTGTAGCTCGGTCAATCTTAAGCGGAAATGGATTTTTTTTTGTCTGCGAGGCTTTCGGGCGCTGTGGAATCGAATGACGTCACCGGAAATACGCGACGAAAAGGCGTTGCATGGTATCCAGTGAAAGGTGAAACCGTCCTACCTACACAACTGACCCCGCTCTCCCCTACCCACCGCCGATTCAACAGCAGATTTTCGGCAACAGACACGTTCCAACACTTACCGGTGCTGACGTCGGTGCAGTGGAGAGAACTCTTCATGTTCACTCTTCATGCTCAACATTGCTCACAGCTCTGTTTCTGCACCCTTCTGTGATACAACTCCCTCCACCTCCCTTGCCTCTAAGTTGTATGATTCTGTGGAGTGTATGATGTCATCGTAAGCCCTATCTTATACTTTGGCAATGGCAAAATAGCAGATCTGCAGTATGTCTCTGTGATTTGGTAGACGTGCACACTTGGCGTGTGGCTACATCTTTCCGAAAAATTCCTGTGCTCAATCAAGTGTTGTGAGGACTGCAGGCTACAGCATTCCAGATTGGGTGACTTTCCTTTATTAACACGATTATTAACAGCACAGGTAGGACAGTCAAAGGTTATGCTAAAAGGATAACACTAAAAATGCCTACTCAATTCCTCATTAATACACAAAATATATAATACAAACTATACATCATAACATTTTGGAATAAAGCTCAGCAGAATCATACCGTATATTTACAGAGAATGGGGAGGGCATCAGAGTATTCTACTATCAAGGTGTTAAAGGAATTATGGGAGTCTATATAGCAGTACACTGTAGTTATTTTTATTTGTGTTTTCTGGGTCTGCATATCTATAATAAAACCAGTGCAGTGGTAAGCAGGACAGCTGTGAGAGGTGTCATATCATCCTCATGCTGTTGGGATGTGCCCCACATTTCTCTCCTAGTGTGTCTTATGGGAGAGGAAGGAACATTTGGCCTGGTTTCCCATAAGACACCTCTTACACCATGGTGTAAGAGGTATGGTGTTGCACATGCTCAGTTTCCCTCTATAGGCCGCACATGAAGCCTGTGTGCGGCCTAATTGGCTGCATGGTAGCCAATCAAGCACTATGTCCTTTTTTGGGAAACACTGTCAAACACAACAACATAGAAATACACAACCTAGACTAGAGCCATACCTGTCCTCATTGCGCACGTAAGGCCTCCTGCATGAATACACAAACCTGTTTCCCGAAAGCCTCTTTAGCCTACACACACCTGTCGACATGTGGCAGTATTAAAACCATTCGCAGATAAATGTGTGGTGCGAGTGTTGACTTTCTTCATCTAATTTAAATATAACAACTTTGAAATGAAGGCCTACTTCAGCATAAAATAAATTAAATTGAATTAAAAAAAATTAAGAGTGAAGAGAGCCTACTCTCAGCTGTCCAGCAGTCCAAATATTATTAAATAAATTTTCAGAATGGTAGACCTGAGGCCTATACCATTGTGTGGCACATCTATGCACGGAATGTCTATGTTCACAGGCTTCATGTGCGGCCTAGAGGGCAACTGAGCATGTGCAACAACATACCATGGTGTAAGAGGTGTCCTTTGGGAAACCGGGCCAAGGGCCACGCAATGGTGGGCCTCAGGCCTGAGGCCTGGTATGGTAGGCCTCAGGTCTACCATTCTGAAATTTAATTTAATAATATTTGGACTGCTCGACAGCTGACAGTATAGGCTATCTTCACTCTTAAAAAAATGTAATTCAATTTAATTTCTTTGATGCTGAAGTAGGCCTTCATTTCAAAGTTAATTTAAATGAGATGAAGATAGTCACCACTCACACCACACATTTCTCTGCGAATTGTTTTAATACTGCTACATGTCGACAGGTGTGTATAGGCTAAAGTGGCTTTAGGGAAACAGATTTGTGTATTCATGCAGGAGGCCTTACGTACGTGCGCAATGAGGACAGGTATGGCTGTGCTCTAGTCTGGCCCTTGTTGTTCCAAAACACTTACACTACTTTCCAGGAAATGGAAAAAATAAACGATACTGTCCAATGGATCCAGTGTCGATTTTTTTTAAGCACATTTTGATTTAGTTTAGTCATAGTCTTTTGGATGATTTAAAAAATATATATATTTTGTCATATTTTAGTCATCTGAAAAGTTTGTTTTAATCCAGTTTTAGTCGACTAAATATCATGAGATTTTAGTCGACCAAATCTAGTTGATTTAGTTGACAAAAACATTTTTGCAGGCCTTGAGGCGTCGTAAGGGCACATTTTATTGTTGCATACAGAAAATGGCCAATCTACATCATAGCTACGTCTTTATTTCGTGAAAAGTGAAAAAAGGTAGTAGACGAACATTTTCCATCATAGTTTTATTCAACAAAATGAACACAGATTGGATCGATATAAAACCCCACAGATGTTCCCATCCTCACATACATCACTGTCAGTGGTTCCCTGAGTCAGGAATCGGGCCCCTCTGGAAAAACCAGTGATAAATGTGGCTGTCACAGGTGACCGAGGTCAACGCCCTGCAGGGGAGTAAAAAGTGACAGGAACAACATCTTGTGTCACATCAGGTTTCATGGCTGAAATCGATACAGACATTTCTAAATATTATACTTTCATGCAACAGTAAATATAAAGTGTAAATATGGGGCTGCTGTACGGGATCCACTGGTGTGCAGATTTAATCAAATGATAATGCCATTTCACAGATAATATTACCAAGACATATGTATGATTTATTTTTACTTTATTTGTTTGTCAGAATAATATAGATTTTAATACATATTGAATTAAGTTATCACAGCTAAACTTTTCAAGATAAGGAAAAGGATATCATAACCATGCGTGCTTGTGTGTTGGAGTTCTATTTCAGTAGGCTATATAGCCTAATAAAACTAATCAGGATTTATATATTAAGTAGCAATAACTTGCTTGGAACACAGTTTCAGGGCCAAGGTGATGCAAAGTACAGTAACTAAGTACATTTACTTTAATTGAGTATTTGCTTCAGAGGCAGATCTTGTACTAATCTATAAACTCAAAGTGCTGTGATATGCGTTGTGAGCTTGTAGATCAGCTATTTTCCAAAAAGTTTGACAATAGGTAATTTTGAAAGATTTGAGTGCTTTTAATTTTGTACTGTAAGGATATTTTGATGCCAATACTTTGAATACAGGACTTTTTTGAACATTGTGTTTTATTTTTATTTGGTGATAATAGCTTATAGCTTTGCACCTCACAGAAATTGCCACATGCCCCTGTGCACATAATTATAGATCACTGAACGCACCTGGGTATTTTGTCAATCAAAGTGTTATGCCCATTAAAATTCAAAATGTGTTTAATTAGCAGATAGGCACTCATCACATCTGGAGATGTATGAATAATATCTACCTTTAGCTTCCTAAAAATACCTCCCCTTACTGAAATGACTGTTTTATTTTTATTTTATCCAAAATGTGTTAATAAGTTAAGTATTGCATGGTTGCCTTGAAGGCCAACATTGGATATGGGCACATCTAAGATTCCATGCGCGGCCAAAGGAAGCTGACTCCCGACGTCTTTTCCGGGTTTTTAGACAGCTGGTGGATGGAAAAGAAGCTCCACCCACGCGGCAGGTTGCCACGTCGGCCAGATTCCCGGAAAAGCTTGCCCCAGCGGCAACCTGCTGCGTGGGTGGAGCTTCTTTTCCATCCACCAGCTGTCGGAAATGACGCAAAACACAGCTTCTTCTGTCCGCGCATAGAATCTAAAGTGTGCCCAGGCTGATTGATTGTTTTGTAGTCAAGTCGGGGCAGGCAGAAACTGCAAGCCAAACAATGAAAGGAGTGAAAAAGAGACCTGAAAAGCATGGTCTTATGCACACCTGTTCAGCTCAGAGAAGTTGAGTAGGCATGGATCAGATCGATGTCTAGAATACATTAAAATGACTGTATACACTTTCACAATAATAATAATAATAAAACGTTATTTGTATAGCACCTTTCATGACATGAAATTTAGCTCAAAGTGCTTTACAGAACAATGGAGAATAAAAGAAAAGCAAGGCAACGACATTAAAAAACAAGCAGTAATGCAATACAGTGAGGACATGAATAACAAACAAAAAAAAGATCAATTAAAAGCAATGTTGTAGAAGTGGGTCTTGAGCTGAGCTTTAAAAATGTCTACAGAGGCTGCCTGACGAAGGTACAGTGGGAGCTTGTTCCATGCCGACGGCCCGTAGAAGCAAAAAGCTGCTTCCCCGTATTTTTTAGTTGCCATTTTTTTAGGCAAAGCGAGCAGGCCAGCAGTGGAAGACCTTAAGGGGGCGGTTTGGGACATATTTAGGCAGGCAGTCATGTAGGTAGGAAGGTGCGAGACCATTGAGAGCTTTATAGACAAGTAAAATAAATTTAAAATCAATCCTAAAAACAACCGGAAGCCAGTGCAGTGATGCCAAAACTGGAGTAATATGTTCTCTCATCTTAGTTCTAGTTAAAACTCTGGCTGCTGCATTTTGGACAAGTTGTAATCTGTCAGTTGTTTTCTTAGGCAGTCCTGAAAAAAGTGCATTGCAGTAATCATCAAGCCGAGAAAAAACAAAGGCGTGGATTAGCGTTTTTGCATCGTCCAAGGACAAATAGGCTCTGATTCGTGCAATATTTCTAAGGACAACTTTATTTACTGGTATGTAACGTTTCGGTCAATAGACCTTCAGGCAACAATAGCTGCGATTCCAGCAACTTTCCAGGAAGACAAGGCTGTTTCTATTCCCTTGGAATCCCAATCGATGATATCATTGGTACAGTATAGGCAGGTTGCTGAAGTGTCCACCAACACCAATGAGACGCAGAGTGACATGCCATCGTATAATGAGCATTAGTGAGGACCAAAAGGTTGATAATAATATAACCCTCAATTATAACACGAATTGAGACATCAGTCCATTTGGTTTATTATGGAGTTCCATTTGCACTGAGGATTTGACAGTACATACTCTGTCCTTCCAGGGAACTGCCGCTGTTTCACAAAAGAACAACTGATATTTCACAGAAAACCCATGCAGCATGGTTCTCACCTCATACAGGAGACGCTCATCCTACAAAACATCCCAAAATGGAAATGATTGCACTGGAGCACAGATGTTCCAGGAGTGCATGAGCGGTGAGCGTGTTGTTTGAGTGATTTATAACAAATGGAGCAAAGTGCACAAACCACTCCATTTCCTATGCTTTGTGTAAAGAACACTGCCGTTTTGATGCCTCCGCTATTAACAGCCTGTCGATCACACTGCGTAGCCCGGCCTCATTTCAGAGGGAGAATAACAGAGCCATGGATGGCCCTGTGCTGATGAACAAGGGGGCTTGAACTCAATCTGCAGCTGCAGAACGGAGGCAGCCTTTCTTTCTTCACACACCGGAAATAAAATTATAATACACCGCTGTCACTACAGAAACCTCCATATTAAACTTTTTGTTGTAGATTAATACCCTATTTTGTTGTACAACAGTGTCGCACAA
Organism: Protomyctophum parallelum; assembly: GCF_964188405.1. Taxonomy (NCBI): domain Eukaryota; kingdom Metazoa; phylum Chordata; class Actinopteri; order Myctophiformes; family Myctophidae; genus Protomyctophum; species Protomyctophum parallelum. The sequence continues at coordinate 29,915,010 of NC_139698.1, read as the reverse complement.
AAATAGCAAAACAGCCGACAGTTTTGAAAATGTCTTTACTTTTAATTTGTACTTTTTAATACTCAAGTATTGTTACAAGTGTGGGAATCGAGGTGAATGGTGCACCTACTGCACCATTCATGTGATCTAGTCACATGACCAGCAGGAGGTACAAAAGTCTAGTTCCTACTGTTAGAGAGCCATTTTGACTCTGCTGCAGGACCTGGTGTTTGATCCTTCTCATGGAGTGAAGCATGGTAGGCCAAAGCTGTTTGTTGCGTCCAATACTGCTAATGGCTTTTGTTTGGTAGAGCACATGCCACGTTTGGCCATTGTTTTAGCACTTTAGTCTGTATTAATATTAGGGCTGCGAATCTTTAGGTGTCCCAAGATTCGATTCGATTCCGATTCTTGGGGTGACTATTCGATTCAAAAACGATCTTTTTGATTTTTCCGATTCTCGATTCAAAAAAGATTTTTTTCCGATTCTAAAGCAGTTTTTTATTTTAAAAACAATTAAATTGAATTTTAGCATGATCTACTCCAGTCTTCTGGCATGAAAGCAGAGTACATTTAGTAAAAAGCTTGTATAATTGTAAAGGTTTTATCAACTGAATGATTTAAACACACAAAGGTTAAATCCAAGAGTAAGAACATGTCTCATTTATTTAGCTTGCACAAATTTGAACCAGTACAAAAGTTACAAAATCTCTTCTCACTCAATACCAGAACAATACATTAGTATTAAAACAGGTGTAAAATAAATACAATTGGCAGGCTTACTGTAGCTTAGCTGGTAGTAAATGCACTATGCAGAAACCCAGGCCATAATGCATTACATGCACAGGTAGTACCTGTGCATGTTTTTTTTTGCACAAATGTACCTGTCAGGTATACAGGTACATTTGTGCAAAAAAAGAAAAAAAAAAAAAGAGAAAAAAAAGAAAATCGATTTTTGGAAAATGAGAATCGATTCTGAAATGGACGGCATTAGAATCGCGACTCTAACTCTATTCGATTTTTTTGACAGCCCTAATTAATATTGTTTTATTTAAATGTATTTGTTTTTTATTTCAGTCTTCAAATGACTTCACCATACACAAGTGAAGTGATCTGCTGCTGTGCTTAGAGACCTTGAGAGACTGGTAAAACAGTATATATATTCTATGCACTGCATGTATTTGTGTAGTTAAATGCAGCTTTGTAATATCACTTCTGTCTTCTCTTATAGCTGTGATGCTGTTGATGTCCCCCCTGCCCTTGCCCTCACATTGATTGCACGGTTAATTCACTGCAAATCAAAGTAGGTTTTATTGTTTGTTCTTTTAATAATGATTTGAATACAGTGTTTGTGTACTACTAGGGCTGGACTCATGTGTTTTATGTTTCCTTAAAGGGACCAGTCCAGCCACTGTTTTACCCGTTTTGTTTTGTTTATTTGAGTTATCCGTTTAGTTGATATATAGTAAGGGCATTTTAGGCATATTTGATTTGTTTTCTTACTGGCATGTTTTAATTGTTTCTCTCCATTTATGTTACAGAGTAACCTTGTTAAAGGCCGGGTCCGCCCGCTGCACACAGCACTTTCCTCTTCCTGTTGGGACTGCACTGTGGGACCTTTGGGTTTTATTGGTGTGTATTTGTTAACCCCCTGCACTGCATGTTTTGTATTGATTTTATTGTATTGATTTGAGTAGTTTTGGTGCCCCTTTCTTTCCCTAAGTTTTAGTTATTTCACTGTGCACGGGCCGACCCGCCCTTCCCTAGGAGAGCTAATAAAAAATGTGTCGCTTTATCTTATCTTGCCTATTGACGTTTTATATATGCTGTAGTTAATAAATATTAAATAAAGTTGTTATATGTTTTCCACACAAATGCCTCTTGTAAATTGTTCCTGTTAAAGGGGAAGTTGGTCAGTTATAAGGATTACACTCTAGGGGTTCCTCCTGCCCCCCTCAAGCGGGAGGTGGTGTAGTCAGGCTTGGTACCAGTTACTACACAAGAAAGTAAAAGTAATTTTTATCCCACAATGTTGTAACCCATTTTTCACCCCTGTGTCAATTATCTAATGTGATCCTGGGCTCTACACACCCTCCGCCAACCTAGTCCCCATATATGGGGGACATGGGGAGAGCAACGGACTTGAACTCATGCTTGCTTCATGCCGGAGTGTCCAAGTTGCTCCTTTACACCTGACAGGGGGGAGTTTCCCTGGTTGGACGTAACGCGTGGAAGGAACACGTTATTCCAACCAGTTCCTTTCCCCTCCATCAGGCGCCCCAGCTGGCCAGGTGGAGGCAGTTTAGAGACCAGGATTACTGCATATTTTTTGTGAGGGTACCTACTCTAGGAGACATGGGGAGAACATGCAAACTCCACACTTTTTGTTGTAGATTAATACCCTATTTTGTTGGCAACAGTGTCGCACAAAAATAGCAAAACAGCTTTGAAAATATCTTCGCTTTTAATTTGTACTTTTTAATACTAAAGTATTGTTACAAGCAAGTACTCCAGCATTTTAACTAAAGTACAAATCTTAGAGAAACTTTAACTTCTTGTGGAGTAATATTTGACCAGGGGAAGTCATACGTTGACTCTAATACTGGAGTTGAGTACTTTCCCCCCCCCCCCCGACTGCTGTCATTTGAGACCAGACAAACCCAGGAAAAAGGTCGCACACAAAATAAGCCTTGACCATTGTGTATTTGGTGTGTTGATGATGCAAAAGGACTCTTCTGTACTGTAGCTTTCACTTTTATTGAAAATTATTCAGGTTTTACAATTCATGCAGTCACGTGGAAATTACATACAATACAAAAATATAATTAGGCATTTCAATACAAAAGTGCTTTTTCCCCCCCTTTTTCCAGTGTAAAGTGCCATGGTTTTATTTATTTTTTGTCTTGAGTCCAGACATCTCTCTTTTCAGTTCAGTCTATCTGTTTGACTATCTCTCCCGAGATGGCCTCCTGGTGAATCACCAATTCACCATGGCACTTCTGGTGTTCCTTATTTTGTTAACAACAGTGCAAACGATAGCCCAGTAAAAATCGTGCTCCATGGCAGAATTTTTTAATAAAAACTCATGACAGCGTTATAAGTCACATTAATATTAAAACCAATTTGTGACATTTTCCCCCAAACCTCTCTAGACCTCTGGCAGTCTACTAGCAGGTGCTCTATAGTCTCGTATGCATTACAATTTTGAATTGGGCATTTAACAGTTCTGACAAAACGGCTCCATTTTACCACTGCCCTTACTACTAGTCTCCTCATGGAGGCCAACCACATAACATGCCTCTTTTTTCAGAGATATTTTACTACCAATATTTTTTAGGCATGCCTTCTTTTGATTTTGGTCTAGATTTTTGTAGGGGAAAATGCCATCATATAAATCTTTCACCACCCTGTCCCCTACATTGGATCAAAAGGACTGGCTCTGTACTGTAGCTTTCACCACCCTGTCATCAGCGGTTCCCAACTGATCTAACTGAAGTGGTTAGATGGATGGGTCGCATACATTAATTATTGATGATTATTTTAATGATCAATCAATGGACCGTGTTCCTGTTGGATCAATGGAACCAACGTATCATATAGCCTACTTTAAGTCCACGTCTTTGTTTTTAGGCTCAGTTTATCGGTATCTCAATGGTAAATGGTGCATTTATAGCTTTACAGAGATTGTGCATTACATTCACCAATTCACACACTGCGATGCCGGAGGAAACCATACAGGGCACCAACCTGCACATCGGGAGCAATTAGGGGTTCAGAGTCTTGCTCAAGGACACTTTGACCCTAACTCGGGAGCCAGGGTTTGAAAGGGAAACCTTGAGGTTCCCATCCGGTCACTCTACCCCTGAGCCACTAGCTCACAATGAATTTTCCAAGGTTCTAAAGAAGCAATATACCGTGATATTTCTTTACATAAATGTTTTAATGCTAAAGTTATATTATTAAAATATTAATGCCCACTTGCAATATCCTAACGGCTCACCGTTGGCCTAGACATTATCATTGCATTACAATAGTTCAGTCAGGACAACTCATGAATGGATGGAATATATATGTTTGGTGATGAATTGGAACTGCTTTTTAGGTACACCTATCAAGCGCATCAGTCCCAACCATAGTAGTACTGTGACAATGGCCCCCAGAAGTCGGCATACCCCTACCGGAGTTAGGACCAAACACAACATAGTTTTTCCTCATCTCTAAGGCCTCCCATACATGAAATGGATTCTTGTATAAAAATATTTTACTGCAAAAGTGGTGAGATTGTTATTTAAAGTTATACAGCTCAAACTAAAAATAAAGCCTGTCTGTCTGGGGGTTGAGGCACCTAAAGTCATGTAGATTCACAATGGAGGCTCTGAGAGGTTCAAAACTTGGCATACTTGAAGCCAGAACATACCTCTACATTCTAGAAAAGACTGAATGTCAATATCTGAATGTCAATATGAGATATAGTCATTTGAACACATACCTACAGTAGGCGGAATTGTACATCTATGTAGATGTCTTCTCTACTTTGTAGTAACTCTGGAATGGATTGTCAATAGCAACACATATGAGGGATTGTAGGAAAGGTGAGGTTCTACTGAATCCAGCAATAACAATGTTATTGTTGTTGTTGTGTAAATGTAGCTTGCATAATCGTGGAGTTATGCCACAAAACATATATGGTGTCCCAAACGAGGGGAAATAAAACTAATGAAATCTACAGTATCACATTTGTTTTATTTTTACTTCACTTATCAAGGGTGGGAAAACATTAAAAAATCACTTGAGTAGAAGTCCCTAAAATGTATGAAATGTCTCAAACTTGAGAAATTAGAAATTGTGAACAAATAGATGCCGCTTCAACAATAGTACAGAGAAATATGCAAGCCTACAGTGGAACTACTAACTATTATTATGTTGCAGCACATGACCTGGATGCTCCCTCATCAAGCTCAAATCTCAATATTATCCTCATAAATATAGATAATCAACTTATTCATTTCTGTTATTTCTGATTGGGACATCCCTAGTATCAATATTATATCCGTATCATGCAGTGGCGGCTGGAAGGTCCCACGGGCCCCGAGGCGAGATTGCCCGGGTGAATGTAATGCACAATCTATGTAAAGTGCTTTGGATAAAAGCTCTATATACTGTAAATGCACCAATTTCCATTTACGGTATATAAACTCCTTGACTGTTATGACATACTGAAGACACTGACTCTGAGGGAGAAGATGATATTGTCTAAATACAAACCCTGGAAACATACAGCATTACAATTTGTAGAACATGGAAAGTCTGATGTTGCATGCAAAGCGATGGCGAAAAAAAGCGATGGCGAAAAAAGCGATGGCGGAAAAAGCGATGGCGAAAAAAGCGATGAAAAAAAAGCGATGGCGAAAAAAGCGATGAAAAAAAAGCGATGGCGAAAAAAAAGCGATGGCGGAAAAAAAGCGATGGCGGAAAAAGCGATGGCGAAAAAAAAAAGCGATGGCGGAAAAAGCGATGGCGAAAAAAAAGCGATGGCGAAAAAAGCGATGACGGAAAAAGCGATGGCGGAAAAAGCGATGGCGAAAAAGCGATGGCGAAAAAAAGCGATGAAAAAAAAGCGATGGCGAAAAAAAGCGATGGCGGAAAAAGCGATGGTGGAAAAAGCGATGGCGGAAAAAGCGATGGCGAAAAAAAAGCGATGAAAAAAAAGCGATGGCGAAAAAGCGATGGCGAAAAAAAAGCGATGGCGAAAAAAAGCGATGGCGAAAAAGCGATGGCGAAAAAAAAGCGATGGCGAAAAAAAGCGATGGCGAAAAAAAGCGATGGCGAAAAAAGCGATGGCGGAAAAAGCGATGGCGAAAAAAGCGATGAAAAAAAAGCGATGGCGAAAAAAGCGATGAAAAAAAAGCGATGGCGAAAAAGCGATGGCGAAAAAAAAGCGATGGCGGAAAAAAAGCGATGGCGGAAAAAGCGATGGCGAAAAAAAAAAGCGATGGCGGAAAAAAAGCGATGGCGAAAAAAGCGATGGCGGAAAAAGCGATGGCGGAAAAAGCGATGGCGGAAAAAAAGCGATGGCGAAAAAGCGATGGCGAAAAAAAGCGATGAAAAAAAAGCGATGGCGAAAAAAAGCGATGGTGGAAAAAGCGATGGCGGAAAAAGCGATGGCGAAAAAAAAGCGATGAAAAAAAAGCGATGGCGAAAAAAGCGATGGCGAAAAAAGCGATGGCGAAAAAAGCGATGGCGAAAAAAGCGATGGCGGAAAAAGCGATGGCGAAAAAAAGCGATGAAAAAAAAGCGATGGCGGAAAAAGCGATGGCGAAAAAAAGCGATTTGACCATGGGCTATAGCCCATACTGTACGGCATACTATAGCAAGCCGTTTTTCATCATTTTTGAGGATTTAAAAAAATAAAAATAAAAATAAAAAAAACGATGGGCTATAACTCATCGTTTTTTTTTTCCATTTTTTTCAAATCCTCAAATATGATGAAAAACGGCTTGCTATAGTATGCCGTACAGTATGGGCTATAGCCCATGGTCAAAAATGGGATAAAAAACGTCTAAAAAAAAAAAAACGATGGGCTATAACCCATCGTTTTTTTTTCTTCATTTTTTTCAAATCCTCAAAAATGATGAAAAACGGCGTGCTATAGTATGCCGTACAGTATGGGCTATTAGACGAGCGTCTAAAAATGGGATAAAAATGTCTAAAAATAGACGTCTAAAACACGTCTATTTTTAGACGTGTTTTAGACGTCTATTTTTAGACGTTTTTTATCCCATTTTTGACCATGGGCTATAGCCCATACTGTACGGCATACTATAGCAAGCCGTTTTTCATCATTTTTGAGGATTGGAAAAAATTGGAAAAAAAAAAGAAAACGATGGGTTATAGCCCATCGTTTTTTTTTTTTTTTCAAATCCTCAAAAATGATGAAAAACGGCGTGCTATAGTATGCCGTACAGTATGGGCTATTAGACGAGCGTCTAAAAATGGGATAAAAATGTCTAAAAATAGACGTCTAAAACACGTCTAAAGATAGACGTGTTTTAGACGTCTATTTTTGGACGTTTTTTATCCCATTTTTGACCATGGGCTATAGCCCATACTGTACGGCATACTATAGCAAGCCGTTTTTCATCATTTTTGAGGATTTGAAAAAAAAAAGAGAAAAAAAATAACGATGGGATATAACCCATCGTTTTTTTTTTCTTTTTAAATTTTTTCCAATCCTCAAAAATGATGAAAAACGGTGTGCTATAGTATGCCGTACAGTATGGGCTATTAGACGAGCGTCTAAAAATGGGATAAAAATGTCTAAAAATAGACGTCTAAAACACGTCTAAAAATAGACGTGTTTTAGACGTCTATTTTTAGACGTTTTTTATCCCATTTTTGACCATGGGCTATAGCCCATACTGTACGGCATACTATACAGAAAAAGCGATGGCGAAAAAAAGCGATGAAAAAAAAGCGATGGCGGAAAAAGCGATGGCGGAAAAAGCGATGGCGGAAAAAGCGATGGCGAAAAAAAAGCGATGGCGGAAAAAGCGATGGCGAAAAAAAGCGATGAAAAAAATCACCATCGATGGCGAAAAAAAAGCGATGGCGAAAAAAAGCGATTGCTAAAAAAAGCGATGGCGAAAAAAAGCGATGGCGGAAAAAGCGATGGCGAAAAAAAGCGATGAAAAAAAAGCGATGGCGAAAAAAAGCGATGGCGAAAAAGAAGCGTTGGCGAAAAAAAGCGATGGCGGAAAAAGCGATGGCGAAAAAAAGCGATGAAAAAAAAGCGATGGCGAAAAAAAGCGATGGCGAAAAAGAAGCGTTGGCGAAAAAAAGCGATGAAAAAAAAGCGATGGCGAAAAAGCGATGGCGGAAAAAGCGATGGCGAAAAAAAAGCGATGGCGGAAAAAGCGATGGCGAAAAAAAGCGATGAAAAAAAAGCGATGGCGAAAAAAAAGCGATGGCGAAAAAAAGCGATTGCTAAAAAAAGCGATGGCGGAAAAAGCGATGGCGAAAAAAAGCGATGGCGAAAAAAGCGATGGCGAAAAAAAATGATGAAAAACAGCGTGCTATAGTATGCCATACAGTATGGGCTATTAGACGAGCGTCTAAAAATGGGATAAAAATGTCTAAAAATAGACGTCTAAAACACGTCTATTTTTAGACGTGTTTTAGACGTCTATTTTAGACGTTTTTTATCCCATTTTTGACCATGGGCTATAGCCCATACTGTACGGCATACTATAGCAAGCCGTTTTTCATCATTTTTGAGGATTTGAAAAAAAAAAAAAACGATGGGCTATAACCCATCATTTTCTTTTTTTTTTTCCAATTTTTTCCAATCCTCAAAAATGATGAAAAACGGCGTGCTATAGTATGCCGTACAGTATGGGCTATTAGACGAGCGTCTAAAAATGGGATAAAAATGTCTAAAAATAGACGTCTAAAACACGTCTAAAAATAGACGTGTTTTAGACGTCTATTTTTAGACGTTTTTTATCCCATTTTTGACCATGGGCTATAGCCCATACTGTACGGCATACTATACAGAAAAAGCGATGGCGAAAAAAAGCGATGAAAAAAAAGCGATGGCGGAAAAAGCGATGGCGGAAAAAGCGATGGCGAAAAAAAGCGATGAAAAAAAAGCGATGGCGGAAAAAGCGATGGCGAAAAAAAAGCGATGGCGAAAAAAAGCGATTGCTAAAAAAAGCGATGGCGAAAAAAAGCGATGGCGGAAAAAGCGATGGCGAAAAAAAGCGATGAAAAAAAAGCGATGGCGAAAAAAAGCGATCGCGGAAAAAGCGATGGCGAAAAAGAAGCGTTGGCGAAAAAAAGCGATGGCGGAAAAAAGCGATGGCGGAAAAAGCGATGGCGAAAAAAAAGCGATGGCGGAAAAAAAGCGATGAAAAAAAAGCGATGGCGAAAAAGCGATGGCGGAAAAAGCGATGGCGAAAAAAAAGCGATGGCGGAAAAAGCGATGGCGAAAAAAAGCGATGAAAAAAAAGCGATGGCGAAAAAAAAGCGATGGCGAAAAAAAGCGATTGCTAAAAAAAGCGATGGCGGAAAAAGCGATGGCGAAAAAAGCGATGGCGAAAAAAGCGATGGCGGAAAAAGCGATGGCGAAAAAAAGCGATGAAAAAAAAGCGATGGCGAAAAAAAGCGATGGCTAAAAAAAGCGATGGCGAAAAAAGCGATGGCGGAAAAAGCGATGGCGAAAAAAGCGATGGCGAAAAAAGCGATGGCGGAAAAAGCGATGGCGAAAAAAAGCGATGAAAAAAAAGCGATGGCGAAAAAAAGCGATGGCGGAAAAAGCGATGGCTAAAAAAAGCGATGGCGAAAAAAGCGATGGCGAAAAAAGCGATAGCGGAAAAAGCGATGGCGAAAAAAAGCGATGAAAAAAAAGCGATGGCGGAAAAAGCGATGGCGAAAAAAAAGCGATGGCGAAAAAAAGCGATTTGACCATGGTCTATAGCCCATACTGTACGGCATACTATAGCAAGCCGTTTTTCATCATTTTTGAGGATTTGAAAAAAAAAAAAAAGAAGAAAAAAAACGATGGGCTATAACCCATCCTTTTTTCTTTTTTTTTTTTCTTTTTTCCCAATCCTCAAAAATGATGAAAAACGGCTTGCTATAGTATGCCGTACAGTATGGGCTATTAGACGAGCGTCTAAAAATGGGATAAAAATGTCTAAAAATAGACGTCTAAAACACGTCTAAAAATAGACGTGTTTTAGACGTCTATTTTTAGACGTTTTTTATCCCATTTTTGACCATGGGCTATAGCCCATACTGTACGGCATACTATAGCAAGCCGTTTTTCATCATTTTTGAGGATTTGAAAAAAAAATAATAAAAAAAAAAAACGATGGGCTATAACCCATCGTTTTTTTTTTCTTTTTCATTTTTTTCAAATCCTCAAAAATGATGAAAAACGGCGTGCTATAGTATGCCGTACAGTATGGGCTATTAAACGAGCGTCTAAAAATGGGATAAAAATGTCTAAAAATAGACGTCTAAAACACGTCTAAAAATAGACGTGTTTTAGACGTCTATTTTTGGACGTTTTTTATCCCATTTTTGACCATGGGCTATAGCCCATACTGTACGGCATACTATAGCAAGCCGTTTTTCATCATTTTTGAGGATTTGAAAAAAAAAAAAAAAAAAAAAAAAACGATGGGCTATAACCCATCGTTTTTTTTTCTTTTTCAATTTTTTCCAATCCTCAAAAATGATGAAAAACGGCGTGCTATAGTATGCCGTACAGTATGGGCTGTTAGACGAGCGTCTAAAAATGGGATAAAAATGTCTAAAAATAGACGTCTAAAACACGTCTAAAAATAGACGTGTTTTAGACGTCTATTTTTAGACGTTTTTTATCCCATTTTTGACCATGGGCTATAGCCCATACTGTACGGCATACTATAGCAAGCCGTTTTTCATCATTTTTGAGGATTTGGAAAAAAAAAAAAAAAAAAAAAACGATGGGCTATAACCCATCGTTTTTTTTTTCTTCATTTTCTTCATTCCTCAAAAATGATGAAAAACGGCGTGCTATAGTATGCCGTACAGTATGGGCTATTAGACGAGCGTCTAAAAATGGGATAAAAATGTCTAAAAATAGACGTCTAAAACACGTCTAAAGATAGACGTGTTTTAGACGTCTATTTTTAGACGTTTTTTATCCAATTTGTGACCATGGGCTATAGCCCATACTGTACGGCATACTATAGCAAGCCGTTTTTCATCATTTTTGAGGATTAAAAAAAAGAAAAAAGAAAAAAAAACGATGGGCTATAACCCATCGTTTTTTTGTTTTTTTTTTTTTTTTTTCAAATCCTTTAAAAATGATGAAAAACAGCGTGCTATAGTATGCCGTACAGTATGGGCTATTAGACGAGCGTCTAAAAATGGGATAAAAATGTCTAAAAATAGACGTCTAAAACACGTCTAAAAATAGACGTGTTTTAGACGTCTATTTTTAGACGTTTTTTATCCCATTTTTGACCATGGGCTATAGCCCATACTGTACGGCATACTATAGCAAGCCGTTTTTCATCATTTTTGAGGATTAAAAAAAAGAAAAAAAAAACGATGGGCTATAACCCATCGTTTTTTTTTTCTTTTTCAATTTTTCAAATCCTTTAAAAATGATGAAAAACAGCGTGCTATAGTATGCCGTACAGTATGGGCTATTAGACGAGCGTCTAAAAATGGGATAAAAATGTCTAAAAATAGACGTCTAAAACACGTCTAAAAAAAGACGTGTTTTAGACGTCTATTTTTAGACGTTTTTTATCCCATTTTTGACCATGGGCTATAGCCCATACTGTACGGCATACTATAGCAAGCCGTTTTTCATCATTTTTGAGGATTAAAAAAAAAAATAAAAAAAATAAAAAAACGATGGGCTATAACTCATCGTTTTTTTTTTTCATTTTTTTCAAATCCTCAAAAATGATGAAAAACGGCGTGCTATAGTATGCCGTACAGTATGGGCTATTAGACGAGCGTCTAAAAATGGGATAAAAATGTCTAAAAATAGACGTCTAAAACACGTCTATTTTTAGACGTGTTTTAGACGTCTATTTTTAGACGTTTTTTATCCCATTTTTGACCATGGGCTATAGCCCATACTGTACGGCATACTATAGCAAGCCGTTTTTCATCATTTTTGAGGATTTGGAAAAAAAAAAAAAAAAAAAAAAACGATGGGCTATAACCCATCGTTTTTTTTTTCTTCATTTTCTTCATTCCTCAAAAATGATGAAAAACGGCGTGCTATAGTATGCCGTACAGTATGGGCTATTAGACGAGCGTCTAAAAATGGGATAAAAATGTCTAAAAATAGACGTCTAAAACACGTCTAAAGATAGACGTGTTTTAGACGTCTATTTTTAGACGTTTTTTATCCAATTTGTGACCATGGGCTATAGCCCATACTGTACGGCATACTATAGCAAGCCGTTTTTCATCATTTTTGAGGATTAAAAAAAAGAAAAAAAAAACGATGGGCTATAACCCATCGTTTTTTTTTTCTTTTTCAATTTTTCAAATCCTTTAAAAATGATGAAAAACAGCGTGCTATAGTATGCCGTACAGTATGGGCTATTAGACGAGCGTCTAAAAATGGGATAAAAATGTCTAAAAATAGACGTCTAAAACACGTCTAAAAATAGACGTGTTTTAGACGTCTATTTTTAGACGTTTTTTATCCCATTTTTGACCATGGGCTATAGCCCATACTGTACGGCATACTATAGCAAGCCGTTTTTCATCATTTTTGAGGATTTAAAAAAATAAAATAAAAAATAAAAAAACGATGGGCTATAACTCATCGTTTTTTTTTTTCGTTTTTTTCAAATCCTCAAAAATGATGAAAAACGGCGTGCTATAGTATGCCGTACAGTATGGGCTATTAGACGAGCGTCTAAAAATGGGATAAAAATGTCTAAAAATAGACGTCTAAAACACGTCTATTTTTAGACGTGTTTTAGACGTCTATTTTTAGACGTTTTTTATCCCATTTTTGACCATGGGCTATAGCCCATACTGTACGGCATACTATACAGAAAAAGCGATGGCGAAAAAAAGCAATGAAAAAAAAGCGATGGCGAAAAAAGCGATGGCGGAAAAAGCGATGGCGAAAAAAGCGATGGCGAAAAAAGCGATGGCGAAAAAAGCGATGGCGGAAAAAGCGATGGCGAAAAAAAGCGATGAAAAAAAAGCGATGGCGGAAAAAGCGATGGCGGAAAAAAAGCGATGGCGAAAAAAAGCGATTTGACCATGGGCTATAGCCCATACTGTACGGCATACTATAGCAAGCCGTTTTTCATCATTTTTGAGGATTTGAAAAAAAAAAAAAAGAAGAAAAAAAACGATGGGCTATAACCCATCCTTTTTTCTTTTTTTTTTTTTTTTTTCCCAATCCTCAAAAATGATGAAAAACGGTGTGCTATAGTATTTTTAGACGTGTTTTAGACGTCTATTTTTAGACATTTTTATCCCATTTTTAGACGCTCGTCTAACAGCCCATACTGTACGGCATACTATAGCACGCCGTTTTTCATCATTTTTGAGGATTTGAAAAAAAAAAAAAAAAAAAAAACGATGGGCTATAACCCATCGTTTTCTTTTTTCTTTTTCAATTTTTTCCAATCCTCAAAAATGATGAAAAACGGCGTGCTATAGTATGCCGTACAGTATGGGCTGTTAGACGAGCGTCTAAAAATGGGATAAAAATGTCTAAAAATAGACGTCTAAAACACGTCTAAAAATAGACGTGTTTTAGACGTCTATTTTTAGACGTTTTTTATCCCATTTTTGACCATGGGCTATAGCCCATACTGTACGGCATACTATAGCAAGCCGTTTTTCATCATTTTTGAGGATTTGGAAAAAAAAAAAAAAAAAAAAAACGATGGGCTATAACCCATCGTTTTTTTTTTCTTCATTTTCTTCATTCCTCAAAAATGATGAAAAACGGCGTGCTATAGTATGCCGTACAGTATGGGCTATTAGACGAGCGTCTAAAAATGGGATAAAAATGTCTAAAAATAGACGTCTAAAACACGTCTAAAGATAGACGTGTTTTAGACCAGTGTCTCTCAACCTTTTTTGTCCCGGGGCACACTTTTCATAGCCTAAAAATCTCGGGGCACACCTAGATATATGGTGTGTGTATAATATACTGTATATATAATATATGATATATATATATATAATTATATATATATATATATATGAACCCAATATACTTTTAAAAACACACATGACAGCACTCGTCAAATTACTTTAAAGAGAAAGAAAAGGACAGAGACAGTGCCTCAGTTTCACCAATTTATTTTTGAAAACTCATACAAAATGTAGCACACACATGTTCAATTTGTCAATGCAAAGTAATACTTCTAAATAAAAAAAGGAGTTGTAAAAACAACTTCATTTTCAAGTCAGGCTTGAAAAGCTAAGCTCACAGGTAGGTTGTGGAAAAGGGGAGCAGCACTGCCATTGCGCTGGCTGTGATGGCTGGATATTCTTTCAAGTATCAAGAGACTTGCCTGCTTCGTTGTGTCTTTCTCCTTTTTTTCTTTCAAGCTCACGAAAAAGTGTTTGTCCTTCGTAGCGAGTTCATCATGATTGGTATGAAGGTGGCGCTTCAGTTTACTCGGAACCATGCGCTGTTTGCAAGCTTGAATCCACAAACTATACACAGCGGAATCGGGTACGTTTTATCCCCAGTAAACGTGAATCCAAACTTCATGTAATCATCGCGGTACAGTCTGGCAGGGGCTTTCTTTGTAGGCGTTGCGTTAGTAGCCGCTGTTGCTGTTGTTGCTTTGCCGTCGTCAGGTGGAGGTGACTCGGCGGCGCTGTGTGTGCTGCTGTCGGGTTCTGGTGGTGTCTTTCTGGAGGGAGCGAAATGTCTGTGCTGTGCCCCATTTATACAGTAAAGTTGCCAGGCGATTAACATTTCTATGGCCGATGGTCGTTAAGAGTGAAGAGTCTATTGTTCCGTCGTCATGTTGTTTTCGCATGTCTATTTAGACGTGTGACAACAACAACAACGACGCAACAATAGGACGCCTATCTATCGCTTTCGGGGGAGGGCTAGTGTTACTTTTGGTCAAAATCTCGAGGCACACCTGGAGATTTCAAAGGCACAGTAAAGTGCCGCGGTACATAGGTTGAGAAACACTGTTTTAGACGTCTATTTTTAGACGTTTTTTATCCAATTTGTGACCATGGGCTATAGCCCATACTGTACGGCATACTATAGCAAGCCGTTTTTCATCATTTTTGAGGATTAAAAAAAAGAAAAAAAAACGATGGGCTATAACCCATCGTTTTTTTATTTTATTTTTATTTTTTTCAAATCCTTTAAAAATGATGAAAAACAGCGTGCTATAGTATGCCGTACAGTATGGGCTATTAGACGAGCGTCTAAAAATGGGATAAAAATGTCTAAAAATAGACGTCTAAAACACGTCTAAAAATAGACGTGTTTTAGACGTCTATTTTTAGACGTTTTTTATCCCATTTTTGACCATGGGCTATAGCCCATACTGTACGGCATACTATAGCAAGCCGTTTTTCATAATTTTTGAGGATTAAAAAAAAGAAAAAAAAAACGATGGGCTATAACCCATCGTTTTTTTTTTCTTTTTCAATTTTTCAAATCCTTTAAAAATGATGAAAAACAGCGTGCTATAGTATGCCGTACAGTATGGGCTATTAGACGAGCGTCTAAAAATGGGATAAAAATGTCTAAAAATAGACGTCTAAAACACGTCTAAAAAAAGACGTGTTTTAGACGTCTATTTTTAGACGTTTTTTATCCCATTTTTGACCATGGGCTATAGCCCATACTGTACGGCATACTATAGCAAGCCGTTTTTCATCATTTTTGAGGATTAAAAAAAAGAAAAAAAAAACGATGGGCTATAACCCATCGTTTTTTTTTTCTTTTTCAATTTTTCAAATCCTTTAAAAATGATGAAAAACAGCGTGCTATAGTATGCCGTACAGTATGGGCTATTAGACGAGCGTCTAAAAATGGGATAAAAATGTCTAAAAATAGACGTCTAAAACACGTCTAAAAAAAGACGTGTTTTAGACGTCTATTTTTAGACGTTTTTTATCCCATTTTTGACCATGGGCTATAGCCCATACTGTACGGCATACTATAGCAAGCCGTTTTTCATCATTTTTGAGGATTTAAAAAAATAAAATAAAAAATAAAAAAACGATGGGCTATAACTCATCGTTTTTTTTTTTCATTTTTTTCAAATCCTCAAAAATGATGAAAAACGGCGTGCTATAGTATGCCGTACAGTATGGGCTATTAGACGAGCGTCTAAAAATGGGATAAAAATGTCTAAAAATAGACGTCTAAAACACGTCTATTTTTAGACGTGTTTTAGACGTCTATTTTTAGACGTTTTTTATCCCATTTTTGACCATGGGCTATAGCCCATACTGTACGGCATACTATACAGAAAAAGCGATGGCGAAAAAAAGCGATGAAAAAAAAGCGATGGCGGAAAAAGCGATGGCGGAAAAAGCGATGGCGAAAAAAAAACGATGGCGGAAAAAGCGATGGCGAAAAAAAGCGATGAAAAAAAAGCGATGGCGGAAAAAGCGATGGCGAAAAAAAAGCGATGGCGAAAAAAAGCGATTGCTAAAAAAAGCGATGGCGAAAAAAAGCGATGGCGGAAAAAGCGATGGCGAAAAAAAGCGATGAAAAAAAAGCGATGGCGAAAAAAGCGATGGCGGAAAAAGCGATGGCGAAAAAGAAGCGTTGGCGAAAAAAAGCGATGGCGGAAAAAGCGATGGCGAAAAAAAAGCGATGGCGGAAAAAAGCGATGGCGAAAAAAAGCGATGGCGGAAAAAGCGATGGCTAAAAAAAGCGATGGCGAAAAAAGCGATGGCGAAAAAAGCGATGGCGAAAAAAGCGATGGCGGAAAAAGCGATGGCGAAAAAAGCGATGAAAAAAAAGCGATGGCGGAAAAAGCGATGGCGAAAAAAAAGCGATGGCGAAAAAAAGCGATTTGACCATGGGCTATAGCCCATACTGTACGGCATACTATAGCAAGCCGTTTTTCATCATTTTTGAGGATTTGAAAAAAAAAAAAAGAAGAAAAAAAACGATGGGCTATAACCCATCCTTTTTTATTTATTTTTTTTTTTTTTCCCAATCCTCAAAAATGATGAAAAACGGTGTGCTATAGTATGCCGTACAGTATGGGCTATTAGACGAGCGTCTAAAAATGGGATAAAAATGTCTAAAAATAGACGTCTAAAACACGTCTAAAAATAGACGTGTTTTAGACGTCTATTTTTAGACGTTTTTTATCCCATTTTTGACCATGGGCTATAGCCCATACTGTACGGCATACTATAGCAAGCCGTTTTTCATCATTTTTGAGGATAAAAAAAAAAAAAAAAAAAAACGATGGGCTATAACTCATCGTTTTTTTTTTTCATTTTTTTCAAATCCTCAAAAATGATGAAAAACGGCTTGCTATAGTATGCCGTACAGTATGGGCTATAGCCCATGGTCAAAAATGGGATAAAAAACGTCTAAAAAAAAAAAAAACGATGGGCTATAACCCATCGTTTTTTTTTCTTCATTTTTTTCAAATCCTCAAAAATGATGAAAAACGGCGTGCTATAGTATGCCGTACAGTATGGGCTATTAGACGAGCGTCTAAAAATGGGATAAAAATGTCTAAAAATAGACGTCTAAAACACGTCTATTTTTAGACGTGTTTTAGACGTCTATTTTTAGACGTTTTTTATCCCATTTTTGACCATGGGCTATAGCCCATACTGTACGGCATACTATAGCAAGCCGTTTTTCATCATTTTTGAGGATTTGAAAAAGAAAAAAAAACGATGGGCTATAACCCATCGTTTTCTTTTTTTTTTTCAATTTTTTCCAATCCTCAAAAATGATGAAAAACGGCGTGCTATAGTATGCCGTACAGTATGGGCTATTAGACGAGCGTCTAAAAATGGGATAAAAATGTCTAAAAATAGACGTCTAAAACACGTCTAAAAATAGACGTGTTTTAGACGTCTATTTTTAGATGTTTTTTATCCCATTTTTGACCATGGGCTATAGCCCATACTGTACGGCATACTATAGCAAGCCGTTTTTCATCATTTTTGAGGATAAAAAAAAAAAAAAAAAAAAAAAAAAAAAAACGATGGGCTATAACTCATCGTTTTTTTTTTTCATTTTTTTCAAATCCTCAAAAATGATGAAAAACGGCTTGCTATAGTATGCCGTACAGTATGGGCTATAGCCCATGGTCAAAAATGGGATAAAAAACGTCTAAAAAAAAAAAAAACGATGGGCTATAACCCATCGTTTTTTTTTCTTCATTTTTTTCAAATCCTCAAAAATGATGAAAAACGGCGTGCTATAGTATGCCGTACAGTATGGGCTATTAGACGAGCGTCTAAAAATGGGATAAAAATGTCTAAAAATAGACGTCTAAAACACGTCTATTTTTAGACGTTTTTTATCCCATTTTTGACCATGGGCTATAGCCCATACTGTACGGCATACTATAGCAAGCCGTTTTTCATCATTTTTGAGGATTTGAAAAAGAAAAAAAAACGATGGGCTATAACCCATCGTTTTCTTTTTTTTTTTCAATTTTTTCCAATCCTCAAAAATGATGAAAAACGGCGTGCTATAGTATGCCGTACAGTATGGGCTATTAGACGAGCGTCTAAAAATGGGATAAAAATGTCTAAAAATAGACGTCTAAAACACGTCTAAAAATAGACGTGTTTTAGACGTCTATTTTTAGACGTTTTTTATCCCATTTTTGACCATGGGCTATAGCCCATACTGTACGGCATACTATAGCAAGCCGTTTTTCATCATTTTTGAGGATTTGAAAAAAAAAAAAAAAACGATGGGCTATAACCCATCGTTTTTTTTTCTTCATTTTTTTCAAATCCTCAAAAATGATGAAAAACGGCGTGCTATAGTATGCCGTACAGTATGGGCTATTAGACGAGCGTCTAAAAATGGGATAAAAATGTCTACAAATAGACGTCTAAAACACGTCTAAAAATAGACGTGTTTTAGATGTCTATTTTTAGACGTTTTTTATCCCATTTTTGACCATGGGCTATAGCCCATACTGTACGGCATACTATAGCAAGCCGTTTTTCATCATTTTTGAGGATTGGAAAAAATTGGAAAAAAAAAAAGAAAACGATGGGTTATAGCCCATCGTTTTTTTTTTTTTTCAAATCCTCAAAAATGATGAAAAACGGCTTGCTATAGTATGCCGTACAGTATGGGCTATTAGACGAGCGTCTAAAAATGGGATAAAAATGTCTAAAAATAGACGTCTAAAACACGTCTAAAAATAGACGTGTTTTAGACGTCTATTTTTAGACGTTTTTTATCCCATTTTTGACCATGGGCTATAGCCCATACTGTACGGCATACTATACAGAAAAAGCGATGGCGAAAAAAAGCGATGAAAAAAAAGCGATGGCGGAAAAAGCGATGGCGGAAAAAAAGCGATGGCGGAAAAAGCGATGGCGAAAAAAAGCGATGAAAAAAAAGCGATGGCGGAAAAAGCGATGGCGAAAAAAAAGCGATGGCGAAAAAAAGCGATTGCTAAAAAAAGCGATGGCGAAAAAAAGCGATGGCGGAAAAAGCGATGGCGAAAAAAAGCGATGAAAAAAAAGCGATGGCGAAAAAAGCGATGGCGAAAAAGAAGCGTTGGCGAAAAAAAGCGATGGCGGAAAAAGCGATGGCGAAAAAAAAGCGATGGCGGAAAAAAGCGATGGCGGAAAAAGCGATGGCGGAAAAAGCGATGGCGAAAAAAAAGCGATGGCGGAAAAAAAGCGATGAAAAAAAAGCGATGGCGAAAAAGCGATGGCGGAAAAAGCGATGGCGAAAAAAAAGCGATGGCGGAAAAAGCGATGGCGAAAAAAAGCGATGAAAAAAAAGTGATGGCGAAAAAAAAGCGATGGCGAAAAAAAGCGATTGCTAAAAAAAGCGATGAAAAAAAAGCGATGGCGGAAAAAGCGATGGCGAAAAAAAAGCGATGGCGAAAAAAAGCGATTTGACCATGGGCTGTTAGACGAGCGTCTAAAAATGGGATAAAAATGTCTAAAAATAGACGTCTAAAACACGTCTAAAAATAGACATGTTTTAGACGTCTATTTTTAGACGTTTTTTATCCCATTTTTGACCATGGGCTATAGCCCATACTGTACGGCATACTATAGCAAGCCGTTTTTCATCATTTTTGAGGATTTGAAAAAAAAATAAAAATAAAAAACGATGGGCTATAACCCATCGTTTTTTTTTTCTTCATTTTCTTCATTCCTCAAAAATGATGAAAAACGGCGTGCTATAGTATGCCGTACAGTATGGGCTATTAGACGAGCGTCTAAAAATGGGATAAAAATGTCTAAAAATAGACGTCTAAAACACGTCTAAAGATAGACGTGTTTTAGACGTCTATTTTTAGACGTTTTTTATCCAATTTTTGACCATGGGCTATAGCCCATACTGTACGGCATACTATAGCAAGCCGTTTTTCATCATTTTTGAGGATTAAAAAAAAGAAAAAAGAAAAAAAAACGATGGGCTATAACCCATCGTTTTTTTTTTTTTTTTTTTTTTTTTTTCAAATCCTTTAAAAATGATGAAAAACAGCGTGCTATAGTATGCCGTACAGTATGGGCTATTAGACGAGCGTCTAAAAATGGGATAAAAATGTCTAAAAATAGACGTCTAAAACACGTCTAAAGATAGACGTGTTTTAGACGTCTATTTTTAGACGTTTTTTATCCAATTTTTGACCATGGGCTATAGCCCATACTGTACGGCATACTATAGCAAGCCGTTTTTCATCATTTTTGAGGATTAAAAAAAAGAAAAAAGAAAAAAAAACGATGGGCTATAACCCATCGTTTTTTGTTTTTTTTTAATTTTTTTCAAATCCTTTAAAAATGATGAAAAACAGCGTGCTATAGTATGCCGTACAGTATGGGCTATTAGACGAGCGTCTAAAAATGGGATAAAAATGTCTAAAAATAGACGTCTAAAACACGTCTAAAAATAGACGTGTTTTAGACGTCTATTTTTTGACGTTTTTTATCCCATTTTTGACCATGGGCTATAGCCCATACTGTACGGCATACTATAGCAAGCCGTTTTTCATCATTTTTGAGGATTTGAAAAAAAAAAAAAAAAAAAAAAAAACGATGGGCTATAACCCATCGTTTTTTATCCCATTTTTGACCATGGGCTATAGCCCATACTGTACGGCATACTATAGCAAGCCGTTTTTCTTCATTTTTGAGGATTCGAAAAAAAAAAGAAAAAAAAACGATGGGCTATAACCCATCGTTTCTTTTTTTCCATTTTTTTTAAATCCTCAAAAATGATGAAAAACGGCGTGCTATAGTATGCCGTACAGTATGGGCTATTAGACGAGCGTCTAAAAATGGGATAAAAATGTCTAAAAATAGACGTCTAAAACACGTCTAAAGATAGACGTGTTTTAGACGTCTATTTTTAGACGTTTTTTATCCAATTTTTGACCATGGGCTATAGCCCATACTGTACGGCATACTATAGCAAGCCGTTTTTCATCATTTTTGAGGATTAAAAAAAAGAAAAAAGAAAAAAAAACGATGGGCTATAACCCATCGTTTTTTTTTTTTTTTTTTTTTTTTCAAATCCTTTAAAAATGATGAAAAACAGCGTGCTATAGTATGCCGTACAGTATGGGCTATTAGACGAGCGTCTAAAAATGGGATAAAAATGTCTAAAAATAGACGTCTAAAACACGTCTAAAGATAGACGTGTTTTAGACGTCTATTTTTAGACGTTTTTTATCCAATTTTTGACCATGGGCTATAGCCCATACTGTACGGCATACTATAGCAAGCCGTTTTTCATCATTTTTGAGGATTAAAAAAAAGAAAAAAGAAAAAAAAACGATGGGCTATAACCCATCGTTTTTTTTTTTTTTTTTTTTTTTTTCAAATCCTTTAAAAATGATGAAAAACAGCGTGCTATAGTATGCCGTACAGTATGGGCTATTAGACGAGCGTCTAAAAATGGGATAAAAATGTCTAAAAATAGACGTCTAAAACACGTCTAAAAATAGACGTGTTTTAGACGTCTATTTTTAGACGTTTTTTATCCCATTTTTGACCATGGGCTATAGCCCATACTGTACGGCATACTATAGCAAGCCGTTTTTCATCATTTTTGAGGATTTGAAAAAAAAAAAAAAAAAAAAAAAAACGATGGGCTATAACCCATCGTTTTTTATCCCATTTTTGACCATGGGCTATAGCCCATACTGTACGGCATACTATAGCAAGCCGTTTTTCATCATTTTTGAGGATTCGAAAAAAAAAAAAAAAAAAACGATGGGCTATAACCCATCGTTTTTTTTTTCCATTTTTTTTAAATCCTCAAAAATGATGAAAAACGGCGTGCTATAGTATGCCGTACAGTATGGGCTATTAGACGAGCGTCTAAAAATGGGATAAAAATGTCTAAAAATAGACGTCTAAAACACGTCTAAAAATAGACGTGTTTTAGACGTCTATTTTTAGACGTTTTTTATCCCATTTTTGACCATGGGCTATAGCCCATACTGTACGGCATACTATAGCAAGCCGTTTTTCATCATTTTTGAGGATTAAAAAAAAAAAAAAAAAAAAACGATGGGCTATAACCCATCGTTTTTTTTTTTCATTTTTTCCAAATCCTCAAAAATGATGAAAAACGGCGTGCTATAGTATGCCGTACAGTATGGGCTATTAGACGAGCGTCTAAAAATGGGATAAAAATGTCTAAAAATAGACGTCTAAAACACGTCTAAAGATAGACGTGTTTTAGACGTCTATTTTTAGACGTTTTTTATCCAATTTTTGACCATGGGCTATAGCCCATACTGTACGGCATACTATAGCAAGCCGTTTTTCATCATTTTTGAGGATTAAAAAAAAGAAAAAAGAAAAAAAAACGATGGGCTATAACCCATCGTTTTTTTTTTTTTTTTTTTTTTTTTTCAAATCCTTTAAAAATGATGAAAAACAGCGTGCTATAGTATGCCGTACAGTATGGGCTATTAGACGAGCGTCTAAAAATGTCTAAAAATAGACGTCTAAAACACGTCTAAAGATAGACGTGTTTTAGACGTCTATTTTTAGACGTTTTTTATCCAATTTTTGACCATGGGCTATAGCCCATACTGTACGGCATACTATAGCAAGCCGTTTTTCATCATTTTTGAGGATTAAAAAAAAGAAAAAAGAAAAAAAAACGATGGGCTATAACCCATCGTTTTTTTTTTTTTTTTAATTTTTTTCAAATCCTTTAAAAATGATGAAAAACAGCGTGCTATAGTCTATTTTTAGACGTTTTTTATCCCATTTTTGACCATGGGCTATAGCCCATACTGTACGGCATACTATACAGAAAAAGCGATGGCGAAAAAAAGCGATGAAAAAAAAGCGATGGCGGAAAAAGCGATGGCGGAAAAAAAGCGATGGCGGAAAAAGCGATGGCGAAAAAAAGCGATGAAAAAAAAGCGATGGCGGAAAAAGCGATGGCGAAAAAAAAGCGATGGCGAAAAAAAGCGATTGCTAAAAAAAGCGATGGCGAAAAAAAGCGATGGCGGAAAAAGCGATGGCGAAAAAAAGCGATGAAAAAAAAGCGATGGCGAAAAAAGCGATGGCGAAAAAGAAGCGTTGGCGAAAAAAAGCGATGGCGGAAAAAGCGATGGCGAAAAAAAAGCGATGGCGGAAAAAAGCGATGGCGGAAAAAGCGATGGCGGAAAAAGCGATGGCGAAAAAAAAGCGATGGCGGAAAAAAAGCGATGAAAAAAAAGCGATGGCGAAAAAGCGATGGCGGAAAAAGCGATGGCGAAAAAAAAGCGATGGCGGAAAAAGCGATGGCGAAAAAAAGCGATGAAAAAAAAGTGATGGCGAAAAAAAAGCGATGGCGAAAAAAAGCGATTGCTAAAAAAAGCGATGAAAAAAAAGCGATGGCGGAAAAAGCGATGGCGAAAAAAAAGCGATGGCGAAAAAAAGCGATTTGACCATGGGCTGTTAGACGAGCGTCTAAAAATGGGATAAAAATGTCTAAAAATAGACGTCTAAAACACGTCTAAAAATAGACATGTTTTAGACGTCTATTTTTAGACGTTTTTTATCCCATTTTTGACCATGGGCTATAGCCCATACTGTACGGCATACTATAGCAAGCCGTTTTTCATCATTTTTGAGGATTTGAAAAAAAAATAAAAATAAAAAACGATGGGCTATAACCCATCGTTTTTTTTTTCTTCATTTTCTTCATTCCTCAAAAATGATGAAAAACGGCGTGCTATAGTATGCCGTACAGTATGGGCTATTAGACGAGCGTCTAAAAATGGGATAAAAATGTCTAAAAATAGACGTCTAAAACACGTCTAAAGATAGACGTGTTTTAGACGTCTAT
This sequence comes from Protomyctophum parallelum, assembly GCF_964188405.1. Lineage (NCBI taxonomy): Eukaryota > Metazoa > Chordata > Actinopteri > Myctophiformes > Myctophidae > Protomyctophum > Protomyctophum parallelum. The sequence goes on along the minus strand of NC_139698.1, from coordinate 29,891,018 downwards.
TTTTAGACGTTTTTTATCCAATTTTTGACCATGGGCTATAGCCCATACTGTACGGCATACTATAGCAAGCCGTTTTTCATCATTTTTGAGGATTAAAAAAAAGAAAAAAGAAAAAAAAACGATGGGCTATAACCCATCGTTTTTTTTTTTTTTTTTTTTTTTTTTTTCAAATCCTTTAAAAATGATGAAAAACAGCGTGCTATAGTATGCCGTACAGTATGGGCTATTAGACGAGCGTCTAAAAATGGGATAAAAATGTCTAAAAATAGACGTCTAAAACACGTCTAAAGATAGACGTGTTTTAGACGTCTATTTTTAGACGTTTTTTATCCAATTTTTGACCATGGGCTATAGCCCATACTGTACGGCATACTATAGCAAGCCGTTTTTCATCATTTTTGAGGATTAAAAAAAAGAAAAAAGAAAAAAAAACGATGGGCTATAACCCATCGTTTTTTGTTTTTTTTTAATTTTTTTCAAATCCTTTAAAAATGATGAAAAACAGCGTGCTATAGTATGCCGTACAGTATGGGCTATTAGACGAGCGTCTAAAAATGGGATAAAAATGTCTAAAAATAGACGTCTAAAACACGTCTAAAAATAGACGTGTTTTAGACGTCTATTTTTTGACGTTTTTTATCCCATTTTTGACCATGGGCTATAGCCCATACTGTACGGCATACTATAGCAAGCCGTTTTTCATCATTTTTGAGGATTTGAAAAAAAAAAAAAAAAAAAAAAAAACGATGGGCTATAACCCATCGTTTTTTATCCCATTTTTGACCATGGGCTATAGCCCATACTGTACGGCATACTATAGCAAGCCGTTTTTCTTCATTTTTGAGGATTCGAAAAAAAAAAGAAAAAAAAACGATGGGCTATAACCCATCGTTTCTTTTTTTCCATTTTTTTTAAATCCTCAAAAATGATGAAAAACGGCGTGCTATAGTATGCCGTACAGTATGGGCTATTAGACGAGCGTCTAAAAATGGGATAAAAATGTCTAAAAATAGACGTCTAAAACACGTCTAAAGATAGACGTGTTTTAGACGTCTATTTTTAGACGTTTTTTATCCAATTTTTGACCATGGGCTATAGCCCATACTGTACGGCATACTATAGCAAGCCGTTTTTCATCATTTTTGAGGATTAAAAAAAAGAAAAAAGAAAAAAAAACGATGGGCTATAACCCATCGTTTTTTTTTTTTTTTTTTTTTTTTCAAATCCTTTAAAAATGATGAAAAACAGCGTGCTATAGTATGCCGTACAGTATGGGCTATTAGACGAGCGTCTAAAAATGGGATAAAAATGTCTAAAAATAGACGTCTAAAACACGTCTAAAGATAGACGTGTTTTAGACGTCTATTTTTAGACGTTTTTTATCCAATTTTTGACCATGGGCTATAGCCCATACTGTACGGCATACTATAGCAAGCCGTTTTTCATCATTTTTGAGGATTAAAAAAAAGAAAAAAGAAAAAAAAACGATGGGCTATAACCCATCGTTTTTTTTTTTTTTTTTTTTTTTTTCAAATCCTTTAAAAATGATGAAAAACAGCGTGCTATAGTATGCCGTACAGTATGGGCTATTAGACGAGCGTCTAAAAATGGGATAAAAATGTCTAAAAATAGACGTCTAAAACACGTCTAAAAATAGACGTGTTTTAGACGTCTATTTTTAGACGTTTTTTATCCCATTTTTGACCATGGGCTATAGCCCATACTGTACGGCATACTATAGCAAGCCGTTTTTCATCATTTTTGAGGATTTGAAAAAAAAAAAAAAAAAAAAAAAAACGATGGGCTATAACCCATCGTTTTTTATCCCATTTTTGACCATGGGCTATAGCCCATACTGTACGGCATACTATAGCAAGCCGTTTTTCATCATTTTTGAGGATTCGAAAAAAAAAAAAAAAAAAACGATGGGCTATAACCCATCGTTTTTTTTTTCCATTTTTTTTAAATCCTCAAAAATGATGAAAAACGGCGTGCTATAGTATGCCGTACAGTATGGGCTATTAGACGAGCGTCTAAAAATGGGATAAAAATGTCTAAAAATAGACGTCTAAAACACGTCTAAAAATAGACGTGTTTTAGACGTCTATTTTTAGACGTTTTTTATCCCATTTTTGACCATGGGCTATAGCCCATACTGTACGGCATACTATAGCAAGCCGTTTTTCATCATTTTTGAGGATTAAAAAAAAAAAAAAAAAAAAACGATGGGCTATAACCCATCGTTTTTTTTTTTCATTTTTTCCAAATCCTCAAAAATGATGAAAAACGGCGTGCTATAGTATGCCGTACAGTATGGGCTATTAGACGAGCGTCTAAAAATGGGATAAAAATGTCTAAAAATAGACGTCTAAAACACGTCTAAAGATAGACGTGTTTTAGACGTCTATTTTTAGACGTTTTTTATCCAATTTTTGACCATGGGCTATAGCCCATACTGTACGGCATACTATAGCAAGCCGTTTTTCATCATTTTTGAGGATTAAAAAAAAGAAAAAAGAAAAAAAAACGATGGGCTATAACCCATCGTTTTTTTTTTTTTTTTTTTTTTTTTTCAAATCCTTTAAAAATGATGAAAAACAGCGTGCTATAGTATGCCGTACAGTATGGGCTATTAGACGAGCGTCTAAAAATGTCTAAAAATAGACGTCTAAAACACGTCTAAAGATAGACGTGTTTTAGACGTCTATTTTTAGACGTTTTTTATCCAATTTTTGACCATGGGCTATAGCCCATACTGTACGGCATACTATAGCAAGCCGTTTTTCATCATTTTTGAGGATTAAAAAAAAGAAAAAAGAAAAAAAAACGATGGGCTATAACCCATCGTTTTTTTTTTTTTTTTAATTTTTTTCAAATCCTTTAAAAATGATGAAAAACAGCGTGCTATAGTATGCCGTACAGTATGGGCTATTAGACGAGCGTCTAAAAATGGGTTAAAAATGTCTAAAAATAGACGTCTAAAACACGTCTAAAAATAGACGTGTTTTAGACGTCTATTTTTAGACGTTTTTTATCCCATTTTTGACCATGGGCTATAGCCCATACTGTACGGCATACTATAGCAAGCCGTTTTTCATCATTTTTGAGGATTTGAAAAAAAAAAAAAAAAAAAAAAAAACGATGGGCTATAACCCATCGTTTTTTATCCCATTTTTGACCATGGGCTATAGCCCATACTGTACGGCATACTATAGCAAGCCGTTTTTCATCATTTTTGAGGATTCGAAAAAAAAACGAAAAAAAAACGATGGGCTATAACCCATCGTTTTTTTTTTCCATTTTTTTTAAATCCTCAAAAATGATGAAAAACGGCGTGCTATAGTATGCCGTACAGTATGGGCTATTAGACGAGCGTCTAAAAATGGGATAAAAATGTCTAAAAATAGACGTCTAAAACACGTCTAAAAATAGACGTGTTTTAGACGTCTATTTTTAGACGTTTTTTATCCCATTTTTGACCATGGGCTATAGCCCATACTGTACAGCATACTATAGCAAGCCGTTTTTCATCATTTTTGAGGATTTGAAAAAAAAAAAAAAAAAAAAAAAAACGATGGGCTATAACCCATCGTTTTTTATCCCATTTTTGACCATGGGCTATAGCCCATACTGTACGGCATACTATAGCAAGCCGTTTTTCATAATTTTTGAGGATTTGAAAAAAAAAAAAAAACGATGGGCTATAACCCATCGTTTTCTTTTTTTTTTCCAATTTTTTCCAATCCTCAAAAATGATGAAAAACGGCGTGCTATAGTATGCCGTACAGTATGGGCTATTAGACGAGCGTCTAAAAATGGGATAAAAATGTCTAAAAATAGACGTCTAAAACACGTCTAAAAATAGACGTGTTTTAGACGTCTATTTTTAGACGTTTTTTATCCCATTTTTGACCATGGGCTATAGCCCATACTGTACGGCATACTATAGCAAGCCGTTTTTCATCATTTTTGAGGATTTGAAAAAAAAAAAAAAAACGATGGGCTATAACCCATCGTTTTTTTTTTCTTTTTCATTTTTTTCAAATCCTCAAAAATGATGAAAAACGGCGTGCTATAGTATGCCGTACAGTATGGGCTATTAAACGAGCGTCTAAAAATGGGATAAAAATGTCTAAAAATAGACGTCTAAAACACGTCTAAAAATAGACGTGTTTTAGACGTCTATTTTTGGACGTTTTTTATCCCATTTTTGACCATGGGCTATAGCCCATACTGTACGGCATACTATAGCAAGCCGTTTTTCATCATTTTTGAGGATTTGAAAAAAAAAAAAAAAAAAAAAACGATGGGCTATAACCCATCGTTTTTTTTTTTCTTTTTCATTTTTTTCAAATCCTCAAAAATGATGAAAAACGGCGTGCTATAGTATGCCGTACAGTATGGGCTATTAAACGAGCGTCTAAAAATGGGATAAAAATGTCTAAAAATAGACGTCTAAAACACGTCTAAAAATAGACGTGTTTTAGACGTCTATTTTTGGACGTTTTTTATCCCATTTTTGACCATGGGCTATAGCCCATACTGTACGGCATACTATAGCAAGCCGTTTTTCATCATTTTTGAGGATTCGAAAAAAAAAAAAAAAAAAAACGATGGGCTATAACCCATCGTTTTTTTTTTCTTTTTCCCAATCCTCAAAAATGATGAAAAACGGTGTGCTATAGTATGCCGTACAGTATGGGCTATTAGACGAGCGTCTAAAAATGGGATAAAAATGTCTAAAAATAGACGTCTAAAACACGTCTAAAAATAGACGTGTTTTAGACGTCTATTTTTAGACGTTTTTTATCCCATTTTTGACCATGGGCTATAGCCCATACTGTACGGCATACTATAGCAAGCCGTTTTTCATCATTTTTGAGGATTTGAAAAAAAAAAAAAAAACGATGGGCTATAACCCATCGTTTTTTTTTTCTTTTTCATTTTTTTCAAATCCTCAAAAATGATGAAAAACGGCGTGCTATAGTATGCCGTACAGTATGGGCTATTAAACGAGCGTCTAAAAATGGGATAAAAATGTCTAAAAATAGACGTCTAAAACACGTCTAAAAATAGACGTGTTTTAGACGTCTATTTTTGGACGTTTTTTATCCCATTTTTGACCATGGGCTATAGCCCATACTGTACGGCATACTATAGCAAGCCGTTTTTCATCATTTTTGAGGATTTGAAAAAAAAAAAAAAAAAAAAAACGATGGGCTATAACCCATCGTTTTTTTTTTCTTTTTCAATTTTTTCCAATCCTCAAAAATGATGAAAAACGGCGTGCTATAGTATGCCGTACAGTATGGGCTGTTAGACGAGCGTCTAAAAATGGGATAAAAATGTCTAAAAATAGACGTCTAAAACACGTCTAAAAATAGACGTGTTCTAGACGTCTATTTTTAGACGTTTTTTATCCCATTTTTGACCATGGGCTATAGCCCATACTGTACGGCATACTATAGCAAGCCGTTTTTCATCATTTTTGAGGATTCGAAAAAAAAAAAAAAAAAAACGATGGGCTATAACCCATCGTTTTTTTTTTCCATTTTTTCCAAATCCTCAAAAATGATGAAAAACGGCGTGCTATAGTATGCCGTACAGTATGGGCTATTAGACGAGCGTCTAAAAATGGGATAAAAATGTCTAAAAATAGACGTCTAAAACACGTCTAAAGATAGACGTGTTTTAGACGTCTATTTTTAGACGTTTTTTATCCAATTTTTGACCATGGGCTATAGCCCATACTGTACGGCATACTATAGCAAGCCGTTTTTCATCATTTTTGAGGATTAAAAAAAAGAAAAAAGAAAAAAAAACGATGGGCTATAACCCATCGTTTTTTTTTTTTTTTAAATGTTTTTCAAATCCTTTAAAAATGATGAAAAACAGCGTGCTATAGTATGCCGTACAGTATGGGCTATTAGACGAGCGTCTAAAAATGGGATAAAAATGTCTAAAAATAGACGTCTAAAACACGTCTAAAAATAGACGTGTTTTAGACGTCTATTTTTAGACGTTTTTTATCCCATTTTTGACCATGGGCTATAGCCCATACTGTACGGCATACTATAGCAAGCCGTTTTTCATCATTTTTGAGGATTAAAAAAAAAAAAAAAAAAAAAAAAAACGATGGGCTATAACCCATCGTTTGTTATCCCATTTTTGACCATGGGCTATAGCCCATACTGTACGGCATACTATAGCAAGCCGTTTTTCATCATTTTTGAGGATTCGAAAAAAAAAAAAAAAAAAAACGATGGGCTATAACCCATCGTTTTTTTTTTCCATTTTTTCCAAATCCTCAAAAATGATGAAAAACGGCGTGCTATAGTATGCCGTACAGTATGGGCTATTAGACGAGCGTCTAAAAATGGGATAAAAATGTCTAAAAATAGACGTCTAAAACACGTCTAAAAATAGACGTGTTTTAGACGTCTATTTTTAGACGTTTTTTATCCCATTTTTGACCATGGGCTATAGCCCATACTGTACAGCATACTATAGCAAGCCGTTTTTCATCATTTTTGAGGATTTGAAAAAAAACAAAAACAAAAAAAAACGATGGGCTATAACCCATCGTTTTTTATCCCATTTTTGACCATGGGCTATAGCCCATACTGTACGGCATACTATAGCAAGCCGTTTTTCATCATTTTTGAGGATTCGGAAAAAAAAAAAAAAACGATGGGCTATAACCCATCGTTTTTTTTTTTCCATTTTTTTCAAATCCTCAAAAATGATGAAAAACGGCGTGCTATAGTATGCCGTACAGTATGGGCTATTAGACGAGCGTCTAAAAATGGGATAAAAATGTCTAAAAATAGACGTCTAAAACACGTCTAAAGATAGACGTGTTTTAGACGTCTATTTTTGGACGTTTTTTATCCCATTTTTGACCATGGGCTATAGCCCATACTGTACGGCATACTATAGCAAGCCGTTTTTCATCATTTTTGAGGATTTGAAAAAAAAAAACGAAAAAAAAAAACGATGGGCTATAACCCATCGTTTCTTTTTTCTTTTTCAATTTTTTCCAATCCTCAAAAATGATGAAAAACGGCGTGCTATAGTATGCCGTACAGTATGGGCTATTAGACGAGCGTCTAAAAATGGGATAAAAATGTCTAAAAATAGACGTCTAAAACACGTCTAAAAAAAGACGTGTTTTAGACGTCTATTTTTTTAGACGTTTTTTATCCCATTTTTGACCATGGGCTATAGCCCATACTGTACGGCATACTATAGCAAGCCGTTTTTCATCATTTTTGAGGATTTAAAAAAATAAAATAAAAAATAAAAAAAACGATGGGCTATAACTCATCGTTTTTTTTTTTCATTTTTTTCAAATCCTCAAAAATGATGAAAAACGGCGTGCTATAGTATGCCATACAGTATGGGCTATTAGACGAGCGTCTAAAAATGGGATAAAAATGTCTAAAAATAGACGTCTAAAACACGTCTATTTTTAGACGTGTTTTAGACGTCTATTTTTAGACGTTTTTTATCCCATTTTTGACCATGGTCTATAGCCCATACTGTACGGCATACTATAGCAAGCCGTTTTTCATAATTTTTGAGGATTTGAAAAAAAAAAAAAACGATGGGCTATAACCCATCGTTTTCTTTTTTTTTTTTCAATTTTTTCCAATCCTCAAAAATGATGAAAAACGGCGTGCTATAGTATGCCGTACAGTATGGGCTATTAGACGAGCGTCTAAAAATGGGATAAGAATGTCTAAAAATAGACGTCTAAAACACATCTAAAAATAGACGTGTTTTAGACGTCTATTTTTAGACGTTTTTTATCCCATTTTTGACCATGGGCTATAGCCCATACTGTACGGCATACTATACAGAAAAAGCGATGGAGAAAAAAAGCGATGAAAAATAAGCGATGGCGGAAAAAGCGATGGCGAAAAAAAAGCGATGGCGAAAAAAAGCGATGGCGAAAAAAAAGCGATGGCGAAAAAAAGCGATTGCTAAAAAAAGCGATGGCGAAAAAAAGCGATGGCGGAAAAAGCGATGGCGAAAAAAAGCGATGAAAAAAAAGCGATGGCGGAAAAAGCGATGGCGAAAAAGAAGCGTTGGCGAAAAAAAGCGATGGCGGAAAAAGCGATGGCGAAAAAAAAGCGATGGCGGAAAAAAGCGATGGCGGAAAAAGCGATGGCGGAAAAAGCGATGGCGAAAAAAAAGCGATGAAAAAAAAGCGATGGCGAAAAAGCGATGGCGGAAAAAGCGATGGCGAAAAAAAAGCGATGGCGGAAAAAGCGATGGCGAAAAAAAGCGATGAAAAAAAAGCGATGGCGAAAAAAAAGCGATGGCGAAAAAAAGCGATTGCTAAAAAAAGCGATGGCGGAAAAAGCGATGGCGAAAAAAAGCGATGGCGAAAAAAGCGATGGCGAAAAAAGCGATGGCGGAAAAAGCGATGGCGGAAAAAGCGATGGCGAAAAAAAGCGATGAAAAAAAAGCGATGGCGAAAAAAAGCGATGGCGGAAAAAGCGATGGCTAAAAAAAGCGATGGCGAAAAAAGCGATGGCGAAAAAAGCGATGGCGAAAAAAGCGATGGCGGAAAAAGCGATGGCGAAGAAAAGCGATGAAAAAAAAGCGATGGCGGAAAAAGCGATGGCGAAAAAAAAGCGATGGCGAAAAAAAGCGATTTGACCATGGGCTATAGCCCATACTGTACGGCATACTATAGCAAGCCGTTTTTCATCATTTTTGAGGATTTGAAAAAAAAAAAAAGAAGAAAAAAAACGATGGGCTATAACCCATCCTTTTTTTTTTTTTTTTTTTTTTTTTCCCAATCCTCAAAAATGATGAAAAACGGTGTGCTATAGTATGCCGTACAGTATGGGCTATTAGACGAGCGTCTAAAAATGGGATAAAAATGTCTAAAAATAGACGTCTAAAACACGTCTAAAAATAGACGTGTTTTAGACGTCTATTTTTAGACGTTTTTTATCCCATTTTTGACCATGGGCTATAGCCCATACTGTACGGCATACTATAGCAAGCCGTTTTTCATCATTTTTGAGGATTAAAAAAAAAAAAAAAAAAAAAAAAAAAAACGATGGGCTATAACTCATCGTTTTTTTTTCTTCATTTTTTTCAAATCCTCAAAAATGATGAAAAACGGCTTGCTATAGTATGCCGTACAGTATGGGCTATAGCCCATGGTCAAAAATGGGATAAAAAACGTCAAAAAAAAAAAAAACGATGGGCTATAACCCATCGTTTTTTTTTTCTTCATTTTTTTCAAATCCTCAAAAATGATGAAAAACGGCGTGCTATAGTATGCCGTACAGTATGGGCTATTAGACGAGCGTCTAAAAATGGGATAAAAATGTCTAAAAATAGACGTCTAAAACACGTCTATTTTTAGACGTGTTTTAGACGTCTATTTTTAGACGTTTTTTATCCCATTTTTGACCATGGGCTATAGCCCATACTGTACGGCATACTATAGCAAGCCGTTTTTCATCATTTTTGAGGATTTGAAAAAAAAAAAAAAAACGATGGGCTATAACCCATCGTTTTTTTTTTCTTTTTCATTTTTTTCAAATCCTCAAAAATGATGAAAAACGGCGTGCTATAGTATGCCGTACAGTATGGGCTATTAAACGAGCGTCTAAAAATGGGATAAAAATGTCTAAAAATAGACGTCTAAAACACGTCTAAAAATAGACGTGTTTTAGACGTCTATTTTTGGACGTTTTTTATCCCATTTTTGACCATGGGCTATAGCCCATACTGTACGGCATACTATAGCAAGCCGTTTTTCATCATTTTTGAGGATTTGAAAAAAAAAAAAAAAAAAAAAAACGATGGGCTATAACCCATCGTTTTTTTTTTCTTTTTCAATTTTTTCCAATCCTCAAAAATGATGAAAAACGGCGTGCTATAGTATGCCGTACAGTATGGGCTGTTAGACGAGCGTCTAAAAATGGGATAAAAATGTCTAAAAATAGACGTCTAAAACACGTCTAAAAATAGACGTGTTCTAGACGTCTATTTTTAGACGTTTTTTATCCCATTTTTGACCATGGGCTATAGCCCATACTGTACGGCATACTATAGCAAGCCGTTTTTCATCATTTTTGAGGATTTGAAAAAAAAAAACAAAAAAAAAAACGATGGGCTATAACCCATCGTTTTTTTTTTCTTCATTTTCTTCATTCCTCAAAAATGATGAAAAACGGCGTGCTATAGTATGCCGTACAGTATGGGCTATTAGACGAGCGTCTAAAAATGGGATAAAAATGTCTAAAAATAGACGTCTAAAACACGTCTAAAGATAGACGTGTTTTAGACGTCTATTTTTAGACGTTTTTTATCCAATTTTTGACCATGGGCTATAGCCCATACTGTACGGCATACTATAGCAAGCCGTTTTTCATCATTTTTGAGGATTAAAAAAAAGAAAAAAGAAAAAAAAACGATGGGCTATAACCCATCGTTTTTTTTATTTTTTTTATTTTTTTTCAAATCCTTTAAAAATGATGAAAAACAGCGTGCTATAGTATGCCGTACAGTATGGGCTATTAGACGAGCGTCTAAAAATGGGATAAAAATGTCTAAAAATAGACGTCTAAAACACGTCTATTTTTAGACGTGTTTTAGACGTCTATTTTTAGACATTTTTATCCCATTTTTTTAGACGTTTTTTATCCCATTTTTGACCATGGGCTATAGCCCATACTGTACGGCATACTATAGCAAGCCGTTTTTCATCATTTTTGAGGATTAAAAAAAAGAAAAAAAAACGATGGGCTATAACCCATCGTTTATTTATTTATTTTTTTAAATTTTTCAAATCCTTTAAAAATGATGAAAAACAGCGTGCTATAGTATGCCGTACAGTATGGGCTATTAGACGAGCGTCTAAAAATGGGATAAAAATGTCTAAAAATAGACGTCTAAAACACGTCTAAAAATAGACGTGTTTTAGACGTCTATTTTTAGACGTTTTTTATCCCATTTTTGACCATGGGCTATAGCCCATACTGTACGGCATACTATAGCAAGCCGTTTTTCATCATTTTTGAGGATTCGAAAAAAAAAAAAAAAAAAACGATGGGCTATAACCCATCGTTTTTTTTTTCCATTTTTTCCAAATCCTCAAAAATGATGAAAAACGGCGTGCTATAGTATGCCGTACAGTATGGGCTATTAGACGAGCGTCTAAAAATGGGATAAAAATGTCTAAAAATAGACGTCTAAAACACGTCTAAAGATAGACATGTTTTAGACGTCTATTTTTAGACGTTTTTTATCCAATTTTTGACCATGGGCTATAGCCCATACTGTACGGCATACTATAGCAAGCCGTTTTTCATCATTTTTGAGGATTAAAAAAAAGAAAAAAGAAAAAAAAACGATGGGCTATAACCCATCGTTTTTTTTTTTTTTTTAATTTTTTTCAAATCCTTTAAAAATGATGAAAAACAGCGTGCTATAGTATGCCGTACAGTATGGGCTATTAGACGAGCGTCTAAAAATGGGATAAAAATGTCTAAAAATAGACGTCTAAAACACGTCTAAAAATAGACGTGTTTTAGACGTCTATTTTTAGACGTTTTTTATCCCATTTTTGACCATGGGCTATAGCCCATACTGTACGGCATACTATAGCAAGCCGTTTTTCATCATTTTTGAGGATTTAAAAAAAAAAAAAAAAAAAAAAAAACGATGGGCTATAACCCATCGTTTTTTATCCCATTTTTGACCATGGGCTATAGCCCATACTGTACGGCATACTATAGCAAGCCGTTTTTCATCATTTTTGAGGATTCGGAAAAAAAAAAAAAAAAAAACGATGGGCTATAACCCATCGTTTTTTTTTCCATTTTTTCCAAATCCTCAAAAATGATGAAAAACGGCGTGCTATAGTATGCCGTACAGTATGGGCTATTAGACGAGCGTCTAAAAATGGGATAAAAATGTCTAAAAATAGACGTCTAAAACACGTCTAAAGATAGACGTGTTTTAGACGTCTATTTTTAGACGTTTTTTATCCAATTTTTGACCATGGGCTATAGCCCATACTGTACGGCATACTATAGCAAGCCGTTTTTCATCATTTTTGAGGATTAAAAAAAAGAAAAAAGAAAAAAAAACGATGGGCTATAACCCATCGTTTTTTTTTTTTTTTTTACTTTTTTTCAAATCCTTTAAAAATGATGAAAAACAGCGTGCTATAGTATGCCGTACAGTATGGGCTATTAGACGAGCGTCTAAAAATGGGATAAAAATGTCTAAAAATAGACGTCTAAAACACGTCTAAAAATAGACGTGTTTTAGACGTCTATTTTTAGACGTTTTTTATCCCATTTTTGACCATGGGCTATAGCCCATACTGTACGGCATACTATAGCAAGCCGTTTTTCATCATTTTTGAGGATTTAAAAAAAAAAAAAAAAAAAAAAAACGATGGGCTATAACCCATCGTTTTTTTTCTTCATTTTTTTCAAATCCTCAAAAATGATGAAAAACGGCGTGCTATAGTATGCCGTACAGTATGGGCTATTAGACGAGCGTCTAAAAATGGGATAAAAATGTCTAAAAATAGACGTCTAAAACACGTCTATTTTTAGACGTGTTTTAGACTAGTATGCCGTACAGTATGGGCTATTAGACGAGCGTCTAAAAATGGGATAAAAATGTCTAAAAATAGACGTCTAAAACACGTCTAAAAATAGACGTGTTTTAGACGTCTATTATTAGACGTTTTTTATCCCATTTTTGACCATGGGCTATAGCCCATACTGTACGGCATACTATAGCAAGCCGTTTTTCATCATTTTTGAGAATTAAAAAAAAAAAAAAAAAAAAAAAAACGATGGGCTATAACCCATCGTTTTTTTCCCCCATTTTTTTCCAATCCTCAAAAATGATGAAAAACGGCGTGCTATAGTATGCCATACAGTATGGGCTATTAGACGAGCGTCTAAAAATGGGATAAAATGTCTAAAAATAGACGTCTAAAACACGTCTAAAAATAGACGTGTTTTAGACGTCTATTTTTAGACGTTTTTTATCCCATTTTTGACCATGGGCTATAGCCCATACTGTACGGCATACTATAGCAAGCCGTTTTTCATCATTTTTGAGGATTTGAAAAAAAAAAAAAAAAAAAAAACGATGGGCTATAACCCATCGTTTTTTTTCCAATCCTCAAAAATGATGAAAAACGGCGTGCTATAGTATGCCGTACAGTATGGGCTATTAGACGAGCGTCTAAAAATGGGATAAAAATGTCTAAAAATAGACGTGTTTTAGACGTCTATTTTTAGACGTTTTTTATCCCATTTTTGACCATGGGCTATAGCCCATACTGTACGGCATACTATAGCAAGCCGTTTTTCATCATTTTTGAGGATTTGGAAAAAAAAAAAAAAAAACGATGGGCTATAACCCATCGTCTTTTTTTTCTTCATTTTTTTCAAATCCTCAAAAATGATGAAAAACGGCGTGCTATAGTATGCCGTACAGTATGGGCTATTAAACGAGCGTCTAAAAATGGGATAAAAATTTCTAAAAATAGACGTCTAAAACACGTCTATTTTTAGACGTGTTTTAGACGTCTATTTTTTTTTTAAAGATATTTTTTTTGCGGCTTACGCCTTTATTGATTTTTTAAGGGATAGAAAGTAGGCTGACAGGAAACGGGAGAGAGATGGGGGGATGACATGCGGTAAAGGCCGTGTCGGGTCCGGGAGTCGAACCCGCGGCACACCGCGACTGGATCACCAGTCCGGTGCCCAGACCGTTACGCTACGGCCTGGGCCCAGACGTCTATTTTTAGACGTTTTTTATCCCATTTTTGACCATGGGCTATAGCCCATACTGTACGGCATACTATAGCAAGCCGTTTTTCATCATTTTTGAGGATTTGAAAAAAAAAAAAAAAAAAAAAACGATGGGCTATAACCCATCGTTTTTTTTCCCCCCATTTTTTTCCAATCCTCAAAAATGATGAAAAACGGCGTGCTATAGTATGCCATACAGTATGGGCTATTAGACGAGCGTCTAAAAATGGGATAAAATGTCTAAAAATAGACGTCTAAAACACGTCTAAAAATAGACGTGTTTTAGACGTCTATTTTTAGACGTTTTTTATCCCATTTTTGACCATGGGCTATAGCCCATACTGTACGGCATACTATAGCAAGCCGTTTTTCATCATTTTTGAGGATTTGAAAAAAAAAAAAAAAAAAAAAAACGATGGGCTATAACCCATCGTTTTTTTTCCAATCCTCAAAAATGATGAAAAACGGCGTGCTATAGTATGCCGTACAGTATGGGCTATTAGACGAGCGTCTAAAAATGGGATAAAAATGTCAAAAAATAGACGTCTAAAACACGTCTATTTTTAGACGTGTTTTAGACTAGTATGCCGTACAGTATGGGCTATTAGACGAGCGTCTAAAAATGGGATAAAAATGTCTAAAAATAGACGTCTAAAACACGTCAAAAAATAGACGTGTTTTAGACGTCTATTATTAGACGTTTTTTATCCCATTTTTGACCATGGGCTATAGCCCATACTGTACGGCATACTATAGCAAGCCGTTTTTCATCATTTTTGAGAATTTGAAAAAAAAAAAAAAAAAAAAAAACGATGGGCTATAACCCATCGTTTTTTTTCCCCATTTTTTTCCAATCCTCAAAAATGATGAAAAACGGCGTGCTATAGTATGCCATACAGTATGGGCTATTAGACGAGCGTCTAAAAATGGGATAAAATGTCTAAAAATAGACGTCTAAAACACGTCTAAAAATAGACGTGTTTTAGACGTCTATTTTTAGACGTTTTTTATCCCATTTTTGACCATGGGCTATAGCCCATACTGTACGGCATACTATAGCAAGCCGTTTTTCATCATTTTTGAGGATTTGAAAAAAAAAAAAAAAAAAAAAAACGATGGGCTATAACCCATCGTTTTTTTTCCAATCCTCAAAAATGATGAAAAACGGCGTGCTATAGTATGCCGTACAGTATGGGCTATTAGACGAGCGTCTAAAAATGGGATAAAAATGTCTAAAAATAGACGTGTTTTAGACGTCTATTTTTAGACGTTTTTTATCCCATTTTTGACCATGGGCTATAGCCCATACTGTACGGCAGGGGTATTCAATTAGATTAGGCCGGGGGCCACAACTGTAGAATTATTGTGTGTGGGGGGCCGCACAGTGTGCGCGCGAAGCGCGGAAATTTGTGGGTTCTCAAAATGCTTTTTGTGCTCAAACACGAAGATTTATGTATATTTCCGCACAGTAATGAGCAGGATAATATGTCTATACAGGTATATGCCACCTTAGAATAGATGTAGGCCTAGACCTATATTTGACAGTGCATAAACAGCATTGCTTTGACATTAACGACTGGACGGACACACACACACACACACACACACACAAACACACACACACACACTCACTCTGCTGTGGGCAGTTCAGAAACCCGTCCACGACCACCAGTGACATCATCGTTAGGCAGATTGTTTTTTAAACAAGATTTATTTACGTGAGAATAGTTTATCAGACTATAAAGATCAGATTACATAGAGCAGTGATTCCCAAAGTGGGGTTCGGGGTCCGGGGACCCCCAGGGTCCTGGAGGCAGTTCCAGGGGGTCCCCAGGGAAATGATGGTTTGGAACCAAATGGACCCTTATGGGTCTGTAACTGTAACTGTGTACAAATGGAACCAACTGGACCCTAACAGGGTTTATTATTGTGAGAATGATGGCTTCCATTTTCGCATTGCAACTTTTCAGGACTAGAAAGCCTGCAGTTTCTATTAGCTTGGATTCTCCATTGATGATGTCACTGTTGGGTGGGTTTCTGAACTGCCCACAGCCCTCCTATGTGACACAGACCGAGCAGAAAAAAACGTGTCATTTTATCATGATTATTAGTGAGGACCTATTATATGAAGATAGGTTGAAAAGTGGTCCTTTAATGATTACCGTCATTATGGTAATCAAACAATTAATATCGCACACACCATACCTGTAACTTTTATTATCCCTCTTATTATTCTCAAAAAGAATTTTTTTCAAAAATTCTTCCAGGGGCCACAAGGGGGCGCTCCGCGGGCCGCATGTGGCCCGCGGGCCGCCAATTGAATATCCCTGCTGTACGGCATACTATAGCAAGCCGTTTTTCATCATTTTTGAGGATTTGGAAAAAAAAAAAAAAAAACGATGGGCTATAACCCATCGTCTTTTTTTTCTTCATTTTTTTCAAATCCTCAAAAATGATGAAAAACGGCGTGCTATAGTATGCCGTACAGTATGGGCTATTAAACGAGCGTCTAAAAATGGGATAAAAATTTCTAAAAATAGACGTCTAAAACACGTCTATTTTTAGACGTGTTTTAGACGTCTATTTTTTTTTTAAAGATATTTTTTTTGCGGCTTACGCCTTTATTGATTTTTTAAGGGATAGAAAGTAGGCTGACAGGAAACGGGAGAGAGATGGGGGGATGACATGCGGTAAAGGCCGTGTCGGGTCCGGGAGTCGAACCCGCGGCACACCGCGACTGGATCACCAGTCCGGTGCCCAGACCGTTACGCTACGGCCTGGGCCCAGACGTCTATTTTTAGACGTTTTTTATCCCATTTTTGACCATGGGCTATAGCCCATACTGTACGGCATACTATAGCAAGCCGTTTTTCATCATTTTTGAGGATTTGAAAAAAAAAAAAAAAAAAAAAACGATGGGCTATAACCCATCGTTTTTTTTCCCCCCATTTTTTTCCAATCCTCAAAAATGATGAAAAACGGCGTGCTATAGTATGCCGTACAGTATGGGCTATTAGACGAGCGTCTAAAAATGGGATAAAAATGTCTAAAAATAGACGTCTAAAACACGTCTAAAAATAGACGTGTTTTAGACGTCTATTTTTAGACGTTTTTTATCCCATTTTTGACCATGGGCTATAGCCCATACTGTACGGCATACTATTGTAGCGTGAGGAGGGGGGTGTTTAATTTTCAATTGTGCAATTTGTAAGGACAATGACAGGGAAACATAGCCCTCATGTTGACCCCTGTTCCACCACTCGCTGAGTGCAGACAAAACCCAGACCTGACCAAGGATTATTACAATTGTCACGCTATCTGGTGTGACCACAAAGTTGGCTTTCGTGACCGAATACTGACCCCCAAATGAAGACGCCACATGCGACTGCGCACGCACGCCGAGTTTGGACTTTTGATACACATCACACATGCACCACTGATAAATGTGTATTCAGCAGACACGCACATCTGATGAAAAGTGTAATGTGCTTACTGATGATTACTTGCTGTCATATTTCATCTTATAACCACTGATTTGTGACGACGCATTTCTGATGTGTGTGTGTGTGTGTGTGTGTGTGTGTGTGTGTGTGTGTGTGTGTGTGCCCATCTGTGTTTACACTCAGAGGAGTGTGAGAGGGTGACTAGATGGTCGACGGAGATAGGAATGAATAATGACACAGGAAGATTCCGGTGCGTCGTAAAACTGTCCATTGTTAATTGTTAACGGTTTCGTTAGGTTAGCAGTTTAAGAGCTGGTTTAAACCAGTTTTGTAAGAACAAAGAAAAACGCCTCCCATGATGTGTGTGTAGTCCTCTTTTTAATATAATGTGGGTCTAATCAAGACTCCGGGCTCTTGTCTAGCGATAGCTCTGTGAAGAAGGTCGCATCAACTCTCGCTGGCCCACGCGCATGCAGTCGACCCAAATAGGACAGCCGCCTATGCGCTCTCTTACCCGGTTGCGGAGCAGGTCGCAACATCTCCACCACTGGCGGGCCCACAGGCAGCTGAGGACAACCGCCTAGTCTAACGGCGATCAGGACGTTGAGAGCAGTCCTTTGTTAATATACCAGTTTAATGCGAGTTTTACTCTGAGACAGTGATCGACTCTTTAACTAAGAGTTATCCTCGCGCGCAGCAGGGAATGAACTTTTCCTGCACAGAAACGTTTGAGGAACCACCGGTGAAGGCAGTTTCTACTACCAGGTGGGTTGGAGACTGTTCGTTAAAACATCCAGCCTCAAAACGACATTGGTTCGATAGAGATCTTAAATGTATGTAGTCTAGTTGTAAAGAGAGCTCCCTTTTTATTAGATCATGACACAACTGAGATCTTGAGGCACACCGACCACCAACTTCACAAGCCTAAAACCCTCTCTCTCTCTTGCGAGGCGTTTACTCTTCTCCTCCTCCTCTCCTCCCTCTTTATTGCTGTGTTTAATTTTTTAATTAATGCAACGTGTTTTAAAAGCGAACCTATTTCAGTTGTGTATTGCGTTCGATCAGACGGGACCAGAGAACGCATTCGCCCTTGATTACTGCCTGACACATATACTGTGTAGGCTATATCAACAACGAATCGCGTATACCTGCCTGACTAAACGCAATAAAACAATACGCATTTAATTGTTTCTCTGTGGCTCATGCCCAAATGGAAACAATCTCATGACGTGTTCGCTCATTTGCTATGTGGTTTTTCATATCATTTGTAACCAGTAATTGATATAATAAACACCCCTTTTGATAATACAATCAATCTTCGTTGAAGCAGTTTCTTTGATTCATGGTATTACTGTATATCTGAAAGTTGCATATGCAAGGGGAAATCTATTGCATCTCATTTATTCACAAGCCGTTCAACAACTCACGTCCGACAGAAGTGACGTTTTTAATGATGCGCTGAAAAGCATTGATTTTTGAGGATTTGGAAAAAAAAAAAAAAAACGATGGGCTATAACCCATCGTTTTTTTTTCTTCATTTTTTTCAAATCCTAAAAAATGATGAAAAACGGCGTGCTATAGTATGCCGTACAGTATGGGCTATTAGACGAGCGTCTAAAAATGGGATAAAAATGTCTAAAAATAGACGTCTAAAACACGTCTAAAAATAGACGTGTTTTAGACGTCTATTTTTAGACGTTTTTTATCCCATTTTTGACCATGGGCTATAGCCCATACTGTACGGCATACTATAGCAAGCCGTTTTTCATCATTTTTAAGGATTAAAAAAAAAAAAAAAAAAAAAAAAAACGATGGGCTATAACCCATCGTTTTTTTTTTCTTCATTTTTTTTCAATCCTCAAAAATGATGAAAAACGGCGTGCTATAGTATGCCGTACAGTATGGGCTATTAGACGAGCGTCTAAAAATGGGATAAAAATGTCTAAAAATAGACGTCTAAAACACGTCTATTTTTAGACGTGTTTTAGACGTCTATTTTTAGACGTTTTTTATCCCATTTTTGACCATGGGCTATAGCCCATACTGTACGGCATACTATAGCAAGCCGTTTTTCATCATTTTTGAGGATTAAAAAAAAAAAAAAAAAAAAAAAAACGATGGGCTATAACCCATCGTTTTTTTTTCTTCATTTTTTTCAAATCCTCAAAAATGATGAAAAACGGCGTGCTATAGTATGCCGTACAGTATGGGCTATTAGACGAGCGTCTAAAAATGGGATAAAAATGTCTAAAAATAGACGTCTAAAACACGTCTATTTTTAGACGTGTTTTAGACGTCTATTTTTAGACGTTTTTTATCCCATTTTTGACCATGGGCTATAGCCCATACTGTACGGCATACTATAGCAAGCCGTTTTTCATCATTTTTGAGGATTTGAAAAAAAAAAAAAAAAAAAAAAACGATGGGCTATAACCCATCGTTTTTTTTTCTTCATTTTTTTCAAATCCTCAAAAATGATGAAAAACGGCGTGCTATAGTATGCCGTACAGTATGGGCTATTAGACGAGCGTCTAAAAATGGGATAAAAATGTCTAAAAATAGACGTCTAAAACACGTCTATTCTTAGACGTGTTTTAGACGTCTATTTTTTTAGACGTTTTTTATCCCATTTTTGACCATGGGCTATAGCCCATACTGTACGGCATACTATAGCAAGCCGTTTTTCATCATTTTTGAGGATTAAAAAAAAAAAAAAAAAAAAAAAAAACGATGGGCTATAACCCATCGTTTTTTTTTCTTCATTTTTTTCAAATACTCAAAAATGATGAAAAACGGCGTGCTATAGTATGCCGTACAGTATGGGCTATTAGACGAGCGTCTAAAAATGGGATAAAAATGTCTAAAAATAGACGTCTAAAACACGTCTATTTTTAGACGTGTTTTAGACGTCTATTTTTAGACGTTTTTTATCCCATTTTTGACCATGGGCTATAGCCCATACTGTACGGCATACTATAGCAAGCCGTTTTTCATCATTTTTGAGGATTTGAAAAAAAAAAAAAAAAAAAAAAAACCATGGGCTATAACCCAGTATATCTGAAAGTTGCATATGCAAGGGGAAATCTATTGCATCTCATTTATTCACAAGCCGTTCAACAACTCACGTCCGACAGAAGTGACGTTTTTAATGATGCGCTGAAAAGCATTGATTTTTGAGGATTTGGGAAAAAAAAAAAAAAACGATGGGCTATAACCCATCGTTTTTTTTCTTCATTTTTTTCAAATCCTCAAAAATGATGAAAAACGGCGTGCTATAGTATGCCGTACAGTATGGGCTATTAGACGAGCGTCTAAAAATGGGATAAAAATGTCTAAAAATAGACGTCTAAAACACGTCTATTTTTAGACGTGTTTTAGACGTCTATTTTTAGACGTTTTTTATCCCATTTTTGACCATGGGCTATAGCCCATACTGTACGGCATACTATAGCAAGCCGTTTTTCATCATTTTTGAGAATTTAAAAAAAAAAAAAAAAAAAAAAAACGATGGGCTATAACCCATCGTTTTTTTTTCTTCATTTTTTTCAAATCCTCAAAAATGATGAAAAACGGCGTGCTATAGTATGCCGTACAGTATGGGCTATTAGACGAGCGTCTAAAAATGGGATAAAAATGTCTAAAAATAGACGTCTAAAACACGTCTATTTTTAGACGTGTTTTAGACGTCTATTTTTTTAGACGTTTTTTATCCCATTTTTGACCATGGGCTATAGCCCATACTGTACGGCATACTATAGCAAGCCGTTTTTCATCATTTTTGAGGATTTAAAAAAAAAAAAAAAAAAAAAAAACGATGGGCTATAACCCATCGTTTTTTTTTCTTCATTTTTTTCAAATCCTCAAAAATGATGAAAAACGGCGTGCTATAGTATGCCGTACAGTATGGGCTATTAGACGAGCGTCTAAAAATGGGATAAAAATGTCTAAAAATAGACGTCTAAAACACGTCTATTTTTAGACGTGTTTTAGACGTCTATTTTTAGACGTTTTTTATCCCATTTTTGACCATGGGCTATAGCCCATACTGTACGGCATACTATAGCAAGCCGTTTTTCATCATTTTTGAGGATTTGAAAAAAAAAAAAAAAAAAAAAAAACATGGGCTATAACCCAGTATATCTGAAAGTTGCATATGCAAGGGGAAATCTATTGCATCTCATTTATTCACAAGCCGTTCAACAACTCACGTCCGACAGAAGTGACGTTTTTAATGATGCGCTGAAAAGCATAGATTTTTGAGGATTTGGAAAAAAAAAAAAAAACGATGGGCTATAACCCATCGTTTTTTTTCTTCATTTTTTTCAAATCCTCAAAAATGATGAAAAACGGCGTGCTATAGTATGCCGTACAGTATGGGCTATTAGACGAGCGTCTAAAAATGGGATAAAAATGTCTAAAAATAGACGTCTAAAACACGTCTATTTTTAGACGTGTTTTAGACGTCTATTTTTAGACGTTTTTTATCCCATTTTTGACCATGGGCTATAGCCCATACTGTACGGCATACTATAGCAAGCCGTTTTTCTTCATTTTTGAGGATTTGAAAAAAAAAAAAAAAAAAAAAAACGATGGGCTATAACCCAGTATATCTGAAAGTTGCATATGCAAGGGGAAATCTATTGCATCTCATTTATTCACAAGCCGTTCAACAACTCACGTCCGACAGAAGTGACGTTTTTAATGATGCGCTGAAAAGCATTGATTTTTGAGGATTTGGGAAAAAAAAAAAAAAACGATGGGCTATAACCCATCGTTTTTTTTTCTTCATTTTTTTCAAATCCTCAAAAATGATGAAAAACGGCGTGCTATAGTATGCCGTACAGTATGGGCTATTAGACGAGCGTCTAAAAATGGGATAAAAATGTCTAAAAATAGACGTCTAAAACACGTCTATTTTTAGACGTGTTTTAGACGTCTATTTTTTGACGTTTTTTATCCCATTTTTGACCATGGGCTATAGCCCATACTGTACGGCATACTATAGCAAGCCGTTTTTCATCATTTTTGAGGATTTAAAAAAAAAAAAAAAAAAAAAAAAAAAAACGATGGGCTATAACCCATCGTTTTTTTTTCTTCATTTTTTTCAAATCCTCAAAAATGATGAAAAACGGCGTGCTATAGTATGCCGTACAGTATGGGCTATTAGACGAGCGTCTAAAAATGGGATAAAAATGTCTAAAAATAGACGTCTAAAACACGTCTATTTTTAGACGTGTTTTAGACGTCTATTTTTTTAGACGTTTTTTATCCCATTTTTGACCATGGGCTATAGCCCATACTGTACGGCATACTATAGCAAGCCGTTTTTCATCATTTTTGAGGATTTAAAAAAAAACAAAAAAAAAAAAAACGATGGGCTATAACCCATCGTTTTTTTTTCTTCATTTTTTTCAAATCCTCAAAAATGATGAAAAACTGCGTGCTATAGTATGCCGTACAGTATGGGCTATTAGACGAGCGTCTAAAAATGGGATAAAAATGTCTAAAAATAGACGTCTAAAACACGTCTATTTTTAGACGTGTTTTAGACGTCTATTTTTAGACGTTTTTTATCCCATTTTTGACCATGGGCTATAGCCCATACTGTACGGCATACTATAGCAAGCCGTTTTTCATCATTTTTGAGGATTTGAAAAAAAAAAAAAAAAAAAAAAAACATGGGCTATAACCCAGTATATCTGAAAGTTGCATATGCAAGGGGAAATCTATTGCATCTCATTTATTCACAAGCCGTTCAACAACTCACGTCCGACAGAAGTGACGTTTTTAATGATGCGCTGAAAAGCATAGATTTTTGAGGATTTGGAAAAAAAAAAAAAAACGATGGGCTATAACCCATCGTTTTTTTTCTTCATTTTTTTCAAATCCTCAAAAATGATGAAAAACGGCGTGCTATAGTATGCCGTACAGTATGGGCTATTAGACGAGCGTCTAAAAATGGGATAAAAATGTGTAAAAATAGACGTCTAAAACACGTCTATTTTTAGACGTGTTTTAGACGTCTATTTTTAGACGTTTTTTATCCCATTTTTGACCATGGGCTATAGCCCATACTGTACGGCATACTATAGCAAGCCGTTTTTCATCATTTTTGAGGATAAAAAAAAAAAAAAACGATGGGCTATAACCCATCGTTTTTTTTTCTTCATTTTTTTTCAAATCCTCAAAAATGATGAAAAACGGCGTGCTATAGTATGCCGTACAGTATGGGCTATTAGACGAGCGTCTAAAAATGCGATAAAAATGTCTAAAAATAGACGTCTAAAACACGTCTATTTTTAGACGTGTTTTAGACGTCTATTTTTTTAGACGTTTTTTATCCCATTTTTGACCATGGGCTATAGCCCATACTGTACGGCATACTATAGCAAGCCGTTTTTCATCATTTTTGAGGATAAAAAAAAAAAAAAAAAAAAAAAACGATGGGCTATAACCCATCGTTTTTTTTTCTTCATTTTTTTCAAATCCTCAAAAATGATGAAAAACGGCGTGCTATAGTATGCCGTACAGTATGGGCTATTAGACGAGCGTCTAAAAATGGGATAAAAATGTCTAAAAATAGACGTCTAAAACACGTCTATTTTTAGACGTGTTTTAGACGTCTATTTTTAGACGTTTTTTATCCCATTTTTGACCATGGGCTATAGCCCATACTGTACGGCATACTATAGCAAGCCGTTTTTCATCATTTTTGAGGATTTGAAAAAAAAAAAAAAAAAAAAAAAAAAACGATGGGCTATAACCCATCGTTTTTTTTTCTTCATTTTTTTCAAATCCTCAAAAATGATGAAAAACGGCGTGCTATAGTATGCCGTACAGTATGGGCTATTAGACGAGCGTCTAAAAATGTCTAAAAATAGACGTCTAAAACACGTCTATTTTTAGACGTGTTTTAGACGTCTATTTTTAGACGTTTTTTATCCCATTTTTGACCATGGGCTATAGCCCATACTGTACGGCATACTATAGCAAGCCGTTTTTCATCATTTTTGAGGATTTGAAAAAAATGAAGAAAAAAAAAAACCATGGGCTATAACCCAGTATATCTGAAAGTTGCATATGCAAGGGGAAATCTATTGCATCTCATTTATTCACAAGCCGTTCAACAACTCACGTCCGACAGAAGTGACGTTTTTAATGATGCGCTGAAAAGCATAGATTTTTGAGGATTTGAAAAAAAAAAAAAAAACGATGGGCTATAACCCATCGTTTTTTTTCTTCATTTTTTTCAAATCCTCAAAAATGATGAAAAACGGCGTGCTATAGTATGCCGTACAGTATGGGCTATTAGACGAGCGTCTAAAAATGGGATAAAAATGTCTAAAAATAGACGTCTAAAACACGTCTATTTTTAGACGTGTTTTAGACGTCTATTTTTAGACGTTTTTTATCCCATTTTTGACCATGGGCTATAGCCCATACTGTACGGCATACTATAGCAAGCCGTTTTTCATCATTTTTGAGGATTTGAAAAAAAAAAAAAAAAAAAAAAACGATGGGCTATAACCCAGTATATCTGAAAGTTGCATATGCAAGGGGAAATCTATTGCATCTCATTTATTCACAAGCCGTTCAACAACTCACGTCCGACAGAAGTGACGTTTTTAATGATGCGCTGAAAAGCATTGATTTTTGAGGATTTGGGAAAAAAAAAAAAAAACGATGGGCTATAACCCATCGTTTTTTTTTCTTCATTTTTTTCAAATCCTCAAAAATGATGAAAAACGGCGTGCTATAGTATGCCGTACAGTATGGGCTATTAGACGAGCGTCTAAAAATGGGATAAAAATGTCTAAAAATAGACGTCTAAAACACGTCTATTTTTAGACGTGTTTTAGACGTCTATTTTTAGACGTTTTTTATCCCATTTTTGACCATGGGCTATAGCCCATACTGTACGGCATACTATAGCAAGCCGTTTTTCATCATTTTTGAGGATTTGAAAAAAAAAAAAAAAAAAAAAAACCATGGGCTATAACCCAGTATATCTGAAAGTTGCATATGCAAGGGGAAATCTATTGCATCTCATTTATTCACAAGCCGTTCAACAACTCACGTCCGACAGAAGTGACGTTTTTAATGATGCGCTGAAAAGCATAGATTTTTGAGGATTTGAAAAAAAAAAAAAAAACGATGGGCTATAACCCATCGTTTTTTTTCTTCATTTTTTTCAAATCCTCAAAAATGATGAAAAACGGCGTGCTATAGTATGCCGTACAGTATGGGCTATTAGACGAGCGTCTAAAAATGGGATAAAAATGTCTAAAAATAGACGTCTAAAACACGTCTATTTTTAGACGTGTTTTAGACGTCTATTTTTAGACGTTTTTTATCCCATTTTTGACCATGGGCTATAGCCCATACTGTACGGCATACTATAGCAAGCCGTTTTTCATCATTTTTGAGGATTTGAAAAAAAAAAAAAAAAAAAAAAACGATGGGCTATAACCCAGTATATCTGAAAGTTGCATATGCAAGGGGAAATCTATTGCATCTCATTTATTCACAAGCCGTTCAACAACTCACGTCCGACAGAAGTGACGTTTTTAATGATGCGCTGAAAAGCATTGATTTTTGAGGATTTGGGAAAAAAAAAAAAAAACGATGGGCTATAACCCATCGTTTTTTTTTCTTCATTTTTTTCAAATCCTCAAAAATGATGAAAAACGGCGTGCTATAGTATGCCGTACAGTATGGGCTATTAGACGAGCGTCTAAAAATGGGATAAAAATGTCTAAAAATAGACGTCTAAAACACGTCTATTTTTAGACGTGTTTTAGACGTCTATTTTTTGACGTTTTTTATCCCATTTTTGACCATGGGCTATAGCCCATACTGTACGGCATACTATAGCAAGCCGTTTTTCATCATTTTTGAGGATTTAAAAAAAAAAAAAAAAAAAAAAAAAAAAACGATGGGCTATAACCCATCGTTTTTTTTTCTTCATTTTTTTCAAATCCTCAAAAATGATGAAAAACGGCGTGCTATAGTATGCCGTACAGTATGGGCTATTAGACGAGCGTCTAAAAATGGGATAAAAATGTCTAAAAATAGACGTCTAAAACACGTCTATTTTTAGACGTGTTTTAGACGTCTATTTTTTTAGACGTTTTTTATCCCATTTTTGACCATGGGCTATAGCCCATACTGTACGGCATACTATAGCAAGCCGTTTTTCATCATTTTTGAGGATTTAAAAAAAAAAAAAAAAAAAAAAACGATGGGCTATAACCCATCGTTTTTTTTTCTTCATTTTTTTCAAATCCTCAAAAATGATGAAAAACTGCGTGCTATAGTATGCCGTACAGTATGGGCTATTAGACGAGCGTCTAAAAATGGGATAAAAATGTCTAAAAATAGACGTCTAAAACACGTCTATTTTTAGACGTGTTTTAGACGTCTATTTTTAGACGTTTTTTATCCCATTTTTGACCATGGGCTATAGCCCATACTGTACGGCATACTATAGCAAGCCGTTTTTCATCATTTTTGAGGATTTGAAAAAAAAAAAAAAAAAAAAAAAACATGGGCTATAACCCAGTATATCTGAAAGTTGCATATGCAAGGGGAAATCTATTGCATCTCATTTATTCACAAGCCGTTCAACAACTCACGTCCGACAGAAGTGACGTTTTTAATGATGCGCTGAAAAGCATAGATTTTTGAGGATTTGGAAAAAAAAAAAAAAACGATGGGCTATAACCCATCGTTTTTTTTCTTCATTTTTTTCAAATCCTCAAAAATGATGAAAAACGGCGTGCTATAGTATGCCGTACAGTATGGGCTATTAGACGAGCGTCTAAAAATGGGATAAAAATGTCTAAAAATAGACGTCTAAAACACGTCTATTTTTAGACGTGTTTTAGACGTCTATTTTTAGACGTTTTTTATCCCATTTTTGACCATGGGCTATAGCCCATACTGTACGGCATACTATAGCAAGCCGTTTTTCATCATTTTTGAGGATAAAAAAAAAAAAAAACGATGGGCTATAACCCATCGTTTTTTTTTCTTCATTTTTTTTCAAATCCTCAAAAATGATGAAAAACGGCGTGCTATAGTATGCCGTACAGTATGGGCTATTAGACGAGCGTCTAAAAATGCGATAAAAATGTCTAAAAATAGACGTCTAAAACACGTCTATTTTTAGACGTGTTTTAGACGTCTATTTTTTTAGACGTTTTTTATCCCATTTTTGACCATGGGCTATAGCCCATACTGTACGGCATACTATAGCAAGCCGTTTTTCATCATTTTTGAGGATAAAAAAAAAAAAAAAAAAAAAAAACGATGGGCTATAACCCATCGTTTTTTTTTCTTCATTTTTTTCAAATCCTCAAAAATGATGAAAAACGGCGTGCTATAGTATGCCGTACAGTATGGGCTATTAGACGAGCGTCTAAAAATGGGATAAAAATGTCTAAAAATAGACGTCTAAAACACGTCTATTTTTAGACGTGTTTTAGACGTCTATTTTTAGACGTTTTTTATCCCATTTTTGACCATGGGCTATAGCCCATACTGTACGGCATACTATAGCAAGCCGTTTTTCATCATTTTTGAGGATTTGAAAAAAACAAAAAAATAAAAAAAACGATGGGCTATAACCCAGTATATCTGAAAGTTGCATATGCAAGGGGAAATCTATTGCATCTCATTTATTCACAAGCCGTTCAACAACTCACGTCCGACAGAAGTGACGTTTTTAATGATGCGCTGAAAAGCATTGATTTTTGAGGATTTGGAAAAAAAAAAAAAAAACGATGGGCTATAACCCATCGTTTTTTTTTCTTCATTTTTTTCAAATCCTCAAAAATGATGAAAAACGGCGTGCTATAGTATGCCGTACAGTATGGGCTATTAGACGAGCGTCTAAAAATGGGATAAAAATGTCTAAAAATAGACGTCTAAAACACGTCTATTTTTAGACGTGTTTTAGACGTCTATTTTTAGACGTTTTTTATCCCATTTTTGACCATGGGCTATAGCCCATACTGTACGGCATACTATAGCAAGCCGTTTTTCATCATTTTTGAGGATTTGAAAAAAAAAAAAAAAAAAAAAAAAAAAACGATGGGCTATAACCCATCGTTTTTTTTTCTTCATTTTTTTCAAATCCTCAAAAATGATGAAAAACGGCGTGCTATAGTATGCCGTACAGTATGGGCTATTAGACGAGCGTCTAAAAATGTCTAAAAATAGACGTCTAAAACACGTCTATTTTTAGACGTGTTTTAGACGTCTATTTTTAGACGTTTTTTATCCCATTTTTGACCATGGGCTATAGCCCATACTGTACGGCATACTATAGCAAGCCGTTTTTCATCATTTTTGAGGATAAAAAAAAAAAAAAACGATGGGCTATAACCCATCGTTTTTTTTTCTTCATTTTTTTTCAAATCCTCAAAAATGATGAAAAACGGCGTGCTATAGTATGCCGTACAGTATGGGCTATTAGACGAGCGTCTAAAAATGCGATAAAAATGTCTAAAAATAGACGTCTAAAACACGTCTATTTTTAGACGTGTTTTAGACGTCTATTTTTTTAGACGTTTTTTATCCCATTTTTGACCATGGGCTATAGCCCATACTGTACGGCATACTATAGCAAGCCGTTTTTCATCATTTTTGAGGATAAAAAAAAAAAAAAAAAAAAAAAACGATGGGCTATAACCCATCGTTTTTTTTTCTTCATTTTTTTCAAATCCTCAAAAATGATGAAAAACGGCGTGCTATAGTATGCCGTACAGTATGGGCTATTAGACGAGCGTCTAAAAATGGGATAAAAATGTCTAAAAATAGACGTCTAAAACACGTCTATTTTTAGACGTGTTTTAGACGTCTATTTTTAGACGTTTTTTATCCCATTTTTGACCATGGGCTATAGCCCATACTGTACGGCATACTATAGCAAGCCGTTTTTCATCATTTTTGAGGATTTGAAAAAAACAAAAAAATAAAAAAAACGATGGGCTATAACCCAGTATATCTGAAAGTTGCATATGCAAGGGGAAATCTATTGCATCTCATTTATTCACAAGCCGTTCAACAACTCACGTCCGACAGAAGTGACGTTTTTAATGATGCGCTGAAAAGCATTGATTTTTGAGGATTTGGAAAAAAAAAAAAAAAACGATGGGCTATAACCCATCGTTTTTTTTTCTTCATTTTTTTCAAATCCTCAAAAATGATGAAAAACGGCGTGCTATAGTATGCCGTACAGTATGGGCTATTAGACGAGCGTCTAAAAATGGGATAAAAATGTCTAAAAATAGACGTCTAAAACACGTCTATTTTTAGACGTGTTTTAGACGTCTATTTTTAGACGTTTTTTATCCCATTTTTGACCATGGGCTATAGCCCATACTGTACGGCATACTATAGCAAGCCGTTTTTCATCATTTTTGAGGATTTGAAAAAAAAAAAAAAAAAAAAAAAAAAAACGATGGGCTATAACCCATCGTTTTTTTTTCTTCATTTTTTTCAAATCCTCAAAAATGATGAAAAACGGCGTGCTATAGTATGCCGTACAGTATGGGCTATTAGACGAGCGTCTAAAAATGTCTAAAAATAGACGTCTAAAACACGTCTATTTTTAGACGTGTTTTAGACGTCTATTTTTAGACGTTTTTTATCCCATTTTTGACCATGTGCTATAGCCCATACTGTACGGCATACTATAGCAAGCCGTTTTTCATCATTTTTGAGGATTAAAAAAAAAAAAAAAAAAAAAAAAACGATGGGCTATAACCCATCGTTTTTTTTTCTTCATTTTTTTCAAATCCTCAAAAATGATGAAAAACGGCGTGCTATAGTATGCCGTACAGTATGGGCTATTAGACGAGCGTCTAAAAATGGGATAAAAATGTCTAAAAATAGACGTCTAAAACACGTCTATTTTTAGACGTGTTTTAGACGTCTATTTTTTTAGACGTTTTTTATCCCATTTTTGACCATGGGCTATAGCCCATACTGTACGGCATACTATAGCAAGCCGTTTTTCATCATTTTTGAGGATTTAAAAAAAAAAAAAAAAAAAAAAACGATGGGCTATAACCCATCGTTTTTTTTTCTTCATTTTTTTCAAATCCTCAAAAATGATGAAAAACTGCGTGCTATAGTATGCCGTACAGTATGGGCTATTAGACGAGCGTCTAAAAATGGGATAAAAATGTCTAAAAATAGACGTCTAAAACACGTCTATTTTTAGACGTGTTTTAGACGTCTATTTTTAGACGTTTTTTATCCCATTTTTGACCATGGGCTATAGCCCATACTGTACGGCATACTATAGCAAGCCGTTTTTCATCATTTTTGAGGATTTGAAAAAAAAAAAAAAAAAAAAAACCATGGGCTATAACCCAGTATATCTGAAAGTTGCATATGCAAGGGGAAATCTATTGCATCTCATTTATTCACAAGCCGTTCAACAACTCACGTCCGACAGAAGTGACGTTTTTAATGATGCGCTGAAAAGCATTGATTTTTGAGGATTTGGAAAAAAAAAAAAAAAACGATGGGCTATAACCCATCGTTTTTTTTTCTTCATTTTTTTCAAATCCTCAAAAATGATGAAAAACGGCGTGCTATAGTATGCCGTACAGTATGGGCTATTAGACGAGCGTCTAAAAATGTCTAGAAATAGACGTCTAAAACACGTCTATTTTTAGACGTGTTTTAGACGTCTATTTTTAGACGTTTTTTATCCCATTTTTGACCATGGGCTATAGCCCATACTGTACGGCATACTATAGCAAGCCGTTTTTCATCATTTTTGAGGATAAAAAAAAAAAAAAAAACGATGGGCTATAACCCATCGTTTTTTTCCCCCCATTTTTTTCCAATCCTCAAAAATGATGAAAAACGGCGTGCTATAGTATGCCGTACAGTATGGGCTATTAGACGAGCGTCTAAAAATGGGATAAAAATGTCTAAAAATAGACGTCTAAAACACGTCTATTTTTATCCCATTTTTAGACGCTCGTCTAATAGCCCATACTGTACGGCATACTATAGCACGCCGTTTTTCATCATTTTTGAGGATTTGAAAAAAATGAAGAAAAAAAAACGATGGGTTATAGCCCATCGTTTTTTTTTTTTTTTTTTTTAAATCCTCAAAAATGATGAAAAACGGCTTGCTATAGTATGCCGTACAGTATGGGCTATAGCCCATGGTCAAAAATGGGATAAAAAACGTCTAAAAATAGACGTCTAAAACACGTCTAAAAATAGACGTGTTTTAGACGTCTATTTTTAGACGTTTTTTATCCCATTTTTGACCATGGGCTATAGCCCATACTGTACGGCATACTATTGTAGCGTGAGGAGGGGGGTGTTTAATTGACAATTGTGCAATTTGTAAGGACAATGACAGGGAAACATAGCCCTCATGTTGACCCGTTCCACCACTCGCTGAGTGCAGACAAAACCCAGACCTGACCAAGGATTATTACAATTGTCACGCTATCTCGTGTGACCACAAAGTTGGCTTTCGTGACCGAATACTGACCCCCAAATGAAGACGCCACATGCGACTGCGCACGCACGCCGAGTTTGGACTTTTGATACACATCACACATGCACCACTGATAAATGTGTATTCAGCAGACACGCACATCTGATGAAAAGTGTAATGTGCTTACTGATGATTACTTGCTGTCATATTTCATCTTATAACCACTGATTTGTGACGACGCATTTCTGATGTGTGTGTGTGTGTGTGTGTGTGTGTGTGTGTGTGTGTGTGTGTGTGTGTGTGTGTGTGTGTGTGTGTGTGCCCATCTGTGTTTACACTCAGAGGAGTGTGAGAGGGTGACTAGATGGTCGACGGAGATAGGAATGAATAATGACACAGGAAGATTCCGGTGCGTCGTAAAACTGCCCATTGTTAATTGTTAACGGTTTCGTTAGGTTAGCAGTTTAAGAGCTGGTTTAAACCAGTTTTGTAAGAACAAAGAAAAACGCCTCCCATGATGTGTGTGTAGTCCTCTTTTTAATATAATGTGGGTCTAATCAAGACTCCGGGCTCTTGTCTAGCGATAGCTCTGTGAAGAAGGTCGCATCAACTCTCGCTGGCCCACGCGCATGCAGTCGACCCAAATAGGACAGCCGCCTATGCGCTCTCTTACCCGGTTGCGGAGCAGGTCGCAACATCTCCACCACTGGCGGGCCCACAGGCAGCTGAGGACAACCGCCTAGTCTAACGGCGATCAGGACGTTGAGAGCAGTCCTTTGTTAATATACCAGTTTAATGCGAGTTTTACTCTGAGAAAGTGATCGACTCTTTAACTAAGAGTTATCCTCGCGCGCAGCAGTGAATGAACTTTTCCTGCACAGAAACGTTTGAGGAACCACCGGTGAAGGCAGTTTCTACTACCAGGTGGGTTGGAGACTGTTCGTTAAAACATACAGCCTCAAAACGACATTGGTTCGATAGAGATCTTAAATGTATGTAGTCTAGTTGTAAAGAGAGCTCCCTTTTTATTAGATTATGACACAACTGAGATCTTGAGGCACACCGACCACCAACTTCACAAGCCTAAAACCCTCTCTCTCTCTTGCGAGGCGTTTACTCTTCTCCTCCTCCTCTCCTCCCTCTTTATTGCTGTGTTTAATTTTTTAATTAATGCAACGTGTTTTAAAAGCGAACCTATTTCAGTTGTGTATTGCGTTCGATCAGACGGGACCAGAGAACGCATTCGCCCTTGATTACTGCCTGACACATATACTGTGTAGGCTATATCAACAACGAATCGCGTATACCTGCCTGACTAAACGCAATAAAACAATACGCATTTAATTGTTTCTCTGTGGCTCATGCCCAAATGGAAACAATCTCATGACGTGTTCGCTCATTTGCTATGTGGTTTTTCATATCATTTGTAACCAGTAATTGATATAATAAACACCCCTTTTGATAATACAATCAATCTTCGTTGAAGCAGTTTCTTTGATTCATGGTATTACTGTATATCTGAAAGTTGCATATGCAAGGGGAAATCTATTGCATCTCATTTATTCACAAGCCGTTCAACAACTCACGTCCGACAGAAGTGACGTTTTTAATGATGCGCTGAAAAGCATTGATTTTTGAGGATTTGGAAAAAAAAAAAAAAAACGATGGGCTATAACCCATCGTTTTTTTTTCTTCATTTTTTTCAAATCCTCAAAAATGATACGGCATACTATAGCACGCCGTTTTTCATCATTTTTGAGGATTTAAAAAAAAAAAAAAAAAAAAAACGATGGGCTATAACCCATCGTTTTTTTTTCTTCATTTTTTTCAAATCCTCAAAAATGATGAAAAACGGCGTGCTATAGTATGCCGTACAGTATGGGCTATTAGACGAGCGTCTAAAAATGGGATAAAAATGTCTAAAAATAGACGTCTAAAACACGTCTATTTTTAGACGTGTTTTAGACGTCTATTTTTAGACGTTTTTTATCCCATTTTTGACCATGGGCTATAGCCCATACTGTACGGCATACTATAGCAAGCCGTTTTTCATCATTTTTGAGGATTTGAAAAAAAAACAAAAACAAAAAACGATGGGCTATAACCCAGTATATCTGAAAGTTGCATATGCAAGGGGAAATCTATTGCATCTCATTTATTCACAAGCCGTTCAACAACTCACGTCCGACAGAAGTGACGTTTTTAATGATGCGCTGAAAAGCATTGATTTTTGAGGATTTGAAAAAAAAAAAAAAAAACGATCGTTTTTTTTTCTTCATTTTTTTCAAATCCTCAAAAATGATACGGCATACTATAGCACGCCGTTTTTCATCATTTTTGAGGATTTGAAAAAAAAAAAAAAAAAAAAAACGATGGGCTATAACCCATCGTTTTTTTTTCTTCATTTTTTTCAAATCCTCAAAAATGATGAAAAACGGCGTGCTATAGTATGCCGTACAGTATGGGCTATTAGACGAGCGTCTAAAAATGGGATAAAAATGTCTAAAAATAGAC
Source organism: Protomyctophum parallelum (assembly GCF_964188405.1). Taxonomy (NCBI): domain Eukaryota; kingdom Metazoa; phylum Chordata; class Actinopteri; order Myctophiformes; family Myctophidae; genus Protomyctophum; species Protomyctophum parallelum. The sequence continues at coordinate 29,856,771 of NC_139698.1, read as the reverse complement.
GTCTAAAACACGTCTATTTTTAGACGTGTTTTAGACGTCTATTTTTAGACGTTTTTTATCCCATTTTTGACCATGGGCTATAGCCCATACTGTACGGCATACTATAGCAAGCCGTTTTTCATCATTTTTGAGGATTTGAAAAAAAAAAAAAAAAAAAAAAAAAAAAACGATGGGCTATAACCCATCGTTTTTTTTTCTTCATTTTTTTCAAATCCTCAAAAATGATGAAAAACGGCGTGCTATAGTATGCCGTACAGTATGGGCTATTAGACGAGCGTCTAAAAATGTCTAAAAATAGACGTCTAAAACACGTCTATTTTTAGACGTGTTTTAGACGTCTATTTTTAGACGTTTTTTATCCCATTTTTGACCATGTGCTATAGCCCATACTGTACGGCATACTATAGCAAGCCGTTTTTCATCATTTTTCAGGATTAAAAAAAAAAAAAAAAAAAAAAAAAACGATGGGCTATAACCCATCGTTTTTTTTTCTTCATTTTTTTCAAATCCTCAAAAATGATGAAAAACGGCGTGCTATAGTATGCCGTACAGTATGGGCTATTAGACGAGCGTCTAAAAATGGGATAAAAATGTCTAAAAATAGACGTCTAAAACACGTCTATTTTTAGACGTGTTTTAGACGTCTATTTTTTTAGACGTTTTTTATCCCATTTTTGACCATGGGCTATAGCCCATACTGTACGGCATACTATAGCAAGCCGTTTTTCATCATTTTTGAGGATTAAAAAAAAAAAAAAAAAAAAAAAAACGATGGGCTATAACCCATCGTTTTTTTTTCTTCATTTTTTTCAAATCCTCAAAAATGATGAAAAACTGCGTGCTATAGTATGCCGTACAGTATGGGCTATTAGACGAGCGTCTAAAAATGGGATAAAAATGTCTAAAAATAGACGTCTAAAACACGTCTATTTTTAGACGTGTTTTAGACGTCTATTTTTAGACGTTTTTTATCCCATTTTTGACCATGGGCTATAGCCCATACTGTACGGCATACTATAGCAAGCCGTTTTTCATCATTTTTGAGGATTTGAAAAAAAAAAAAAAAAAAAAAAAACCATGGGCTATAACCCAGTATATCTGAAAGTTGCATATGCAAGGGGAAATCTATTGCATCTCATTTATTCACAAGCCGTTCAACAACTCACGTCCGACAGAAGTGACGTTTTTAATGATGCGCTGAAAAGCATAGATTTTTGAGGATTTGGAAAAAAAAAAAAAAACGATGGGCTATAACCCATCGTTTTTTTTCTTCATTTTTTTCAAATCCTCAAAAATGATGAAAAACGGCGTGCTATAGTATGCCGTACAGTATGGGCTATTAGACGAGCGTCTAAAAATGGGATAAAAATGTCTAAAAATAGACGTCTAAAACACGTCTATTTTTAGACGTGTTTTAGACGTCTATTTTTAGACGTTTTTTATCCCATTTTTGACCATGGGCTATAGCCCATACTGTACGGCATACTATAGCAAGCCGTTTTTCATCATTTTTGAGGATAAAAAAGAAAAAAAAACGATGGGCTATAACCCATCGTTTTTTTTTCTTCATTTTTTTTCAAATCCTCAAAAATGATGAAAAACGGCGTGCTATAGTATGCCGTACAGTATGGGCTATTAGACGAGCGTCTAAAAATGCGATAAAAATGTCTAAAAATAGACGTCTAAAACACGTCTATTTTTAGACGTGTTTTAGACGTCTATTTTTTTAGACGTTTTTTATCCCATTTTTGACCATGGGCTATAGCCCATACTGTACGGCATACTATAGCAAGCCGTTTTTCATCATTTTTGAGGATTAAAAAAAAAAAAAAAAAAAAGAAAACGATGGGCTATAACCCATCGTTTTTTTTTCTTCATTTTTTTCAAATCCTCAAAAATGATGAAAAACGGCGTGCTATAGTATGCCGTACAGTATGGGCTATTAGACGAGCGTCTAAAAATGGGATAAAAATGTCTAAAAATAGACGTCTAAAACACGTCTATTTTTAGACGTGTTTTAGACGTCTATTTTTAGACGTTTTTTATCCCATTTTTGACCATGGGCTATAGCCCATACTGTACGGCATACTATAGCAAGCCGTTTTTCATCATTTTTGAGGATTTGAAAAAAAAAAAAAAAAAAAAAAAAACGATGGGCTATAACCCAGTATATCTGAAAGTTGCATATGCAAGGGGAAATCTATTGCATCTCATTTATTCACAAGCCGTTCAACAACTCACGTCCGACAGAAGTGACGTTTTTAATGATGCGCTGAAAAGCATTGATTTTTGAGGATTTGGAAAAAAAAAAAAAAAAAACGATGGGCTATAACCCATCGTTTTTTTTTCTTCATTTTTTTCAAATCCTCAAAAATGATGAAAAACGGCGTGCTATAGTATGCCGTACAGTATGGGCTATTAGACGAGCGTCTAAAAATGGGATAAAAATGTCTAAAAATAGACGTCTAAAACACGTCTATTTTTAGACGTGTTTTAGACGTCTATTTTTAGACGTTTTTTATCCCATTTTTGACCATGGGCTATAGCCCATACTGTACGGCATACTATAGCAAGCCGTTTTTCATCATTTTTGAGGATTTAAAAAAAAAAAAAAAAAAAAAAAAACGATGGGCTATAACCCATCGTTTTTTTTTCTTCATTTTTTTCAAATCCTCAAAAATGATGAAAAACGGCGTGCTATAGTATGCCGTACAGTATGGGCTATTAGACGAGCGTCTAAAAATGGGATAAAAATGTCTAAAAATAGACGTCTAAAACACGTCTATTTTTAGACGTGTTTTAGACGTCTATTTTTAGACGTTTTTTATCCCATTTTTGACCATGGGCTATAGCCCATACTGTACGGCATACTATAGCAAGCCGTTTTTCATCATTTTTGAGGATAAAAAAAAAAAAAAAAACGATGGGCTATAACCCATCGTTTTTTTTTCCCCCCATTTTTTTCCAATCCTCAAAAATGATGAAAAACGGCGTGCTATAGTATGCCGTACAGTATGGGCTATTAGACGAGCGTCTAAAAATGGGATAAAAATGTCTAAAAATAGACGTCTAAAACACGTCTATTTTTAGACGTGTTTTAGACGTCTATTTTTAGACGTTTTTTATCCCATTTTTGACCATGGGCTATAGCCCATACTGTACGGCATACTATAGCAAGCCGTTTTTCATCATTTTTGAGGATAAAAAAGAAAAAAAAACGATGGGCTATAACCCATCGTTTTTTTTTCTTCATTTTTTTTCAAATCCTCAAAAATGATGAAAAACGGCGTGCTATAGTATGCCGTACAGTATGGGCTATTAGACGAGCGTCTAAAAATGCGATAAAAATGTCTAAAAATAGACGTCTAAAACACGTCTATTTTTAGACGTGTTTTAGACGTCTATTTTTTTAGACGTTTTTTATCCCATTTTTGACCATGGGCTATAGCCCATACTGTACGGCATACTATAGCAAGCCGTTTTTCATCATTTTTGAGGATTAAAAAAAAAAAAAAAAAAAAAGAAAACGATGGGCTATAACCCATCGTTTTTTTTTCTTCATTTTTTTCAAATCCTCAAAAATGATGAAAAACGGCGTGCTATAGTATGCCGTACAGTATGGGCTATTAGACGAGCGTCTAAAAATGGGATAAAAATGTCTAAAAATAGACGTCTAAAACACGTCTATTTTTAGACGTGTTTTAGACGTCTATTTTTAGACGTTTTTTATCCCATTTTTGACCATGGGCTATAGCCCATACTGTACGGCATACTATAGCAAGCCGTTTTTCATCATTTTTGAGGATTTGAAAAAAAAAAAAAAAAAAAAAAAACGATGGGCTATAACCCAGTATATCTGAAAGTTGCATATGCAAGGGGAAATCTATTGCATCTCATTTATTCACAAGCCGTTCAACAACTCACGTCCGACAGAAGTGACGTTTTTAATGATGCGCTGAAAAGCATTGATTTTTGAGGATTTGGAAAAAAAAAAAAAAAAACGATGGGCTATAACCCATCGTTTTTTTTTCTTCATTTTTTTCAAATCCTCAAAAATGATGAAAAACGGCGTGCTATAGTATGCCGTACAGTATGGGCTATTAGACGAGCGTCTAAAAATGGGATAAAAATGTCTAAAAATAGACGTCTAAAACACGTCTATTTTTAGACGTGTTTTAGACGTCTATTTTTAGACGTTTTTTATCCCATTTTTGACCATGGGCTATAGCCCATACTGTACGGCATACTATAGCAAGCCGTTTTTCATCATTTTTGGATTTAAAAAAAAAAAAAAAAAAAAAAAAACGATGGGCTATAACCCATCGTTTTTTTTTCTTCATTTTTTTCAAATCCTCAAAAATGATGAAAAACGGCGTGCTATAGTATGCCGTACAGTATGGGCTATTAGACGAGCGTCTAAAAATGGGATAAAAATGTCTAAAAATAGACGTCTAAAACACGTCTATTTTTAGACGTGTTTTAGACGTCTATTTTTAGACGTTTTTTATCCCATTTTTGACCATGGGCTATAGCCCATACTGTACGGCATACTATAGCAAGCCGTTTTTCATCATTTTTGAGGATAAAAAAAAAAAAAAAAACGATGGGCTATAACCCATCGTTTTTTTTCCCCCCATTTTTTTCCAATCCTCAAAAATGATGAAAAACGGCGTGCTATAGTATGCCGTACAGTATGGGCTATTAGACGAGCGTCTAAAAATGGGATAAAAATGTCTAAAAATAGACGTCTAAAACACGTCTATTTTTAGACGTGTTTTAGACGTCTATTTTTAGACGTTTTTTATCCCATTTTTGACCATGGGCTATAGCCCATACTGTACGGCATACTATAGCAAGCCGTTTTTCATCATTTTTGAGGATTTGAAAAAAAAAAAAAAAAAAAAAAACGATGGGCTATAACCCAGTATATCTGAAAGTTGCATATGCAAGGGGAAATCTATTGCATCTCATTTATTCACAAGCCGTTCAACAACTCACGTCCGACAGAAGTGACGTTTTTAATGATGCGCTGAAAAGCATTGATTTTTGAGGATTTGGAAAAAAAAAAAAAAAAACGATGGGCTATAACCCATCGTTTTTTTTTCTTCATTTTTTTCAAATCCTCAAAAATGATGAAAAACGGCGTGCTATAGTATGCCGTACAGTATGGGCTATTAGACGAGCGTCTAAAAATGGGATAAAAATGTCTAGAAATAGACGTCTAAAACACGTCTATTTTTAGACGTGTTTTAGACGTCTATTTTTAGACGTTTTTTATCCCATTTTTGACCATGGGCTATAGCCCATACTGTACGGCATACTATAGCAAGCCGTTTTTCATCATTTTTGAGGATAAAAAAAAAAAAAAAAACGATGGGCTATAACCCATCGTTTTTTTCCCCCCATTTTTTTCCAATCCTCAAAAATGATGAAAAACGGCGTGCTATAGTATGCCGTACAGTATGGGCTATTAGACGAGCGTCTAAAAATGGGATAAAAATGTCTAAAAATAGACGTCTAAAACACGTCTAAAAATAGACGTGTTTTAGACGTCTATTTTTAGACGTTTTTTATCCCATTTTTGACCATGGGCTATAGCCCATACTGTACGGCATACTATTGTAGCGTGAGGAGGGGGGTGTTTAATTGACAATTGTGCAATTTGTAAGGACAATGACAGGGAAACATAGCCCTCATGTTGACCCGTTCCACCACTCGCTGAGTGCAGACAAAACCCAGACCTGACCAAGGATTATTACAATTGTCACGCTATCTGGTGTGACCACAAAGTTGGCTTTCGTGACCGAATACTGACCCCCAAATGAAGACGCCACATGCGACTGCGCACGCACGCCGAGTTTGGACTTTTGATACACATCACACATGCACCACTGATAAATGTGTATTCAGCAGACACGCACATCTGATGAAAAGTGTAATGTGCTTACTGATGATTACTTGCTGTCATATTTCATCTTATAACCACTGATTTGTGACGACGCATTTCTGATGTGTGTGTGTGTGTGTGTGTGTGTGTGTGTGTGTGTGTGTGTGTGTGTGTGTGTGTGTGTGTGTGTGTGTGTGTGCCCATCTGTGTTTACACTCAGAGGAGTGTGAGAGGGTGACTAGATGGTCGACGGAGATAGGAATGAATAATGACACAGGAAGATTCCGGTGCGTCGTAAAACTGCCCATTGTTAATTGTTAACGGTTTCGTTAGGTTAGCAGTTTAAGAGCTGGTTTAAACCAGTTTTGTAAGAACAAAGAAAAACGCCTCCCATGATGTGTGTGTAGTCCTCTTTTTAATATAATGTGGGTCTAATCAAGACTCCGGGCTCTTGTCTAGCGATAGCTCTGTGAAGAAGGTCGCATCAACTCTCGCTGGCCCACGCGCATGCAGTCGACCCAAATAGGACAGCCGCCTATGCGCTCTCTTACCCGGTTGCGGAGCAGGTCGCAACATCTCCACCACTGGCGGGCCCACAGGCAGCTGAGGACAACCGCCTAGTCTAACGGCGATCAGGACGTTGAGAGCAGTCCTTTGTTAATATACCAGTTTAATGCGAGTTTTACTCTGAGAAAGTGATCGACTCTTTAACTAAGAGTTATCCTCGCGCGCAGCAGTGAATGAACTTTTCCTGCACAGAAACGTTTGAGGAACCACCGGTGAAGGCAGTTTCTACTACCAGGTGGGTTGGAGACTGTTCGTTAAAACATCCAGCCTCAAAACGACATTGGTTCGATAGAGATCTTAAATGTATGTAGTCTAGTTGTAAAGAGAGCTCCCTTTTTATTAGATTATGACACAACTGAGATCTTGAGGCACACCGACCACCAACTTCACAAGCCTAAAACCCTCTCTCTCTCTTGCGAGGCGTTTACTCTTCTCCTCCTCCTCTCCTCCCTCTTTATTGCTGTGTTTAATTTTTTAATTAATGCAACGTGTTTTAAAAGCGAACCTATTTCAGTTGTGTATTGCGTTCGATCAGACGGGACCAGAGAACGCATTCGCCCTTGATTACTGCCTGACACATATACTGTGTAGGCTATATCAACAACGAATCGCGTATACCTGCCTGACTAAACGCAATAAAACAATACGCATTTAATTGTTTCTCTGTGGCTCATGCCCAAATGGAAACAATCTCATGACGTGTTCGCTCATTTGCTATGTGGTTTTTCATATCATTTGTAACCAGTAATTGATATAATAAACACCCCTTTTGATAATACAATCAATCTTCGTTGAAGCAGTTTCTTTGATTCATGGTATTACTGTATATCTGAAAGTTGCATATGCAAGGGGAAATCTATTGCATCTCATTTATTCACAAGCCGTTCAACAACTCACGTCCGACAGAAGTGACGTTTTTAATGATGCGCTGAAAAGCATTGATTTTTGAGGATTTGGAAAAAAAAAAAAAAAACGATGGGCTATAACCCATCGTTTTTTTTTCTTCATTTTTTTCAAATCCTCAAAAATGATACGGCATACTATAGCACGCCGTTTTTCATCATTTTTGAGGATTTAAAAAAAAAAAAAAAAAAAAAACGATGGGCTATAACCCATCGTTTTTTTTTCTTCATTTTTTTCAAATCCTCAAAAATGATGAAAAACGGCGTGCTATAGTATGCCGTACAGTATGGGCTATTAGACGAGCGTCTAAAAATGGGATAAAAATGTCTAAAAATAGACGTCTAAAACACGTCTATTTTTAGACGTGTTTTAGACGTCTATTTTTAGACGTTTTTTATCCCATTTTTGACCATGGGCTATAGCCCATACTGTACGGCATACTATAGCAAGCCGTTTTTCATCATTTTTGAGGATTTGAAAAAAAAACAAAAACAAAAAACGATGGGCTATAACCCAGTATATCTGAAAGTTGCATATGCAAGGGGAAATCTATTGCATCTCATTTATTCACAAGCCGTTCAACAACTCACGTCCGACAGAAGTGACGTTTTTAATGATGCGCTGAAAAGCATTGATTTTTGAGGATTTGAAAAAAAAAAAAAAAAACGATCGTTTTTTTTTCTTCATTTTTTTCAAATCCTCAAAAATGATACGGCATACTATAGCACGCCGTTTTTCATCATTTTTGAGGATTTGAAAAAAAAAAAAAAAAAAAAAACGATGGGCTATAACCCATCGTTTTTTTTTCTTCATTTTTTTCAAATCCTCAAAAATGATGAAAAACGGCGTGCTATAGTATGCCGTACAGTATGGGCTATTAGACGAGCGTCTAAAAATGGGATAAAAATGTCTAAAAATAGACGTCTAAAACACGTCTATTTTTAGACGTGTTTTAGACGTCTATTTTTTGACGTTTTTTATCCCATTTTTGACCATGGGCTATAGCCCATACTGTACGGCATACTATAGCAAGCCGTTTTTCATCATTTTTGAGGATTTGAAAAAAAAAAAAAAAAAAAAAACGATGGGCTATAACCCATCGTTTTTTTTTCTTCATTTTTTTCAAATCCTCAAAAATGATGAAAAACGGCGTGCTATAGTATGCCGTACAGTATGGGCTATTAGACGAGCGTCTAAAAATGGGATAAAAATTTCTAAAAATAGACGTCTAAAACACGTCTATTTTTAGACGTGTTTTAGACGTCTATTTTTAGACGTTTTTTATCCCATTTTTGACCATGGGCTATAGCCCATACTGTACGGCATACTATAGCAAGCCGTTTTTCATCATTTTTGAGGATTTGAAAAAAAAAAAAAAAAAAAAAAAACGATGGGCTATAACCCATCGTTTTTTTTTCTTCATTTTTTTCAAATCCTCAAAAATGATGAAAAACGGCGTGCTATAGTATGCCGTACAGTATGGGCTATTAGACGAGCGTCTAAAAATGGGATAAAAATTTCTAAAAATAGACGTCTAAAACACGTCTATTTTTAGACGTGTTTTAGACGTCTATTTTTAGACGTTTTTTATCCCATTTTTGACCATGGGCTATAGCCCATACTGTACGGCATACTATAGCAAGCCGTTTTTCATCATTTTTGAGGATTTGAAAAAAAAAAAAAAAAAAAAAAACGATGGGCTATAACCCAGTATATCTGAAAGTTGCATATGCAAGGGGAAATCTATTGCATCTCATTTATTCACAAGCCGTTCAACAACTCACGTCCGACAGAAGTGACGTTTTTAATGATGCGCTGAAAAGCATTGATTTTTGAGGATTTGGAAAAAAGAAAAAAAAACGATGGGCTATAACCCATCGTTTTTTTTTCAAATCCTCAAAAATGATGAAAAACGGCGTGCTATAGTATGCCGTACAGTATGGGCTATTAGACGAGCGTCTAAAAATGGGATAAAAATGTCTAAAAATAGACGTCTAAAACACGTCTATTTTTAGACGTGTTTTAGACGTCTATTTTTAGACGTTTTTTATCCCATTTTTGACCATGGGCTATAGCCCATACTGTACGGCATACTATAGCAAGCCGTTTTTCATCATTTTTGAGGATAAAAAAAAAAAAAAAAACGATGGGCTATAACCCATCGTTTTTTTTTTTTCATTTTTTTCCAATCCTCAAAAATGATGAAAAACGGCGTGCTATAGTATGCCGTACAGTATGGGCTATTAGACGAGCGTCTAAAAATGGGATAAAAATGTCTAAAAATAGACGTCTAAAACACGTCTATTTTTAGACGTGTTTTAGACGTCTATTTTTAGAAGTTTTTTATCCCATTTTTGACCATGGGCTATAGCCCATACTGTACGGCATACTATAGCAAGCCGTTTTTCATCATTTTTGAGGATTTGAAAAAAAAAAAAAAAACGATGGGCTATAACCCATCGTTTTTTTTTCTTCATTTTTTTCAAATCCTCAAAAATGATGAAAAACGGCGTGCTATAGTATGCCGTACAGTATGGGCTAGACATTTTTGAGGATTTGAAAAAAAAAAAAAAAAAAAAAACGATGGGCTATAACCCATCGTTTTTTTTCTTCATTTTTTTCAAATCCTCAAAAATTATGAAAAACGGCGTGCTATAGTATGCCGTACAGTATGGGCTATTAGACGAGCGTCTAAAAATGGGATAAAAATGTCTAAAAATAGACGTCTAAAACACGTCTAAAAATAGACGTGTTTTAGACGTCTATTTTTAGACGTTTTTTATCCCATTTTTGACCATGGGCTATAGCCCATACTGTACGGCATACTATAGCAAGCCGTTTTTCATCATCTTTGAGGATTAAAAAAAAAAAAAAAAAAAAGAAACGATGGGCTATAACCCATCGTTTTTTTTTTCTTCATTTTTTTCAAATCCTCAAAAATGATGAAAAACGGCGTGCTATAGTATGCCGTACAGTATGGGCTATTAGACGAGCGTCTAAAAATGGGATAAAAATTTCTAAAAATAGACGTCTAAAACACGTCTATTTTTAGACGTGTTTTAGACGTCTATTTTTAGACGTTTTTTATCCCATTTTTGACCATGGGCTATAGCCCATACTGTACGGCATACTATAGCAAGCCGTTTTTCATCATTTTTGAGGATTTGAAAAAAAAAAAAAAAAAAAAAAACGATGGGCTATAACCCAGTATATCTGAAAGTTGCATAATGCAAGGGGAAATCTATTGCATCTCATTTATTCACAAGCCGTTCAACAACTCACGTCCGACAGAAGTGACGTTTTTAATGATGCGCTGAAAAGCATTGATTTTTGAGGATTTGGAAAAAAGAAAAAAAAACGATGGGCTATAACCCATCGTTTTTTTTTCAAATCCTCAAAAATGATGAAAAACGGCGTGCTATAGTATGCCGTACAGTATGGGCTATTAGACGAGCGTCTAAAAATGGGATAAAAATGTCTAAAAATAGACGTCTAAAACACGTCTATTTTTAGACGTGTTTTAGACGTCTATTTTTTGACGTTTTTTATCCCATTTTTGACCATGGGCTATAGCCCATACTGTACGGCATACTATAGCAAGCCGTTTTTCATCATTTTTGAGGATTAAAAAAAAAAAAAAAACGATGGGCTATAACCCATCGGTTTTTTTTTTCATTTTTTTCCAATCCTCAAAAATGATGAAAAACGGCGTGCTATAGTATGCCGTACAGTATGGGCTATTAGACGAGCGTCTAAAAATGGGATAAAAATGTCTAAAAATAGACGTCTAAAACACGTCTATTTTTAGACGTGTTTTAGACGTCTATTTTTAGAAGTTTTTTATCCCATTTTTGACCATGGGCTATAGCCCATACTGTACGGCATACTATAGCAAGCCGTTTTTCATCATTTTTGAGGATTTGAAAAAAAAAAAAAAAACGATGGGCTATAACCCATCGTTTTTTTTTCTTCATTTTTTTCAAATCCTCAAAAATGATGAAAAACGGCGTGCTATAGTATGCCGTACAGTATGGGCTAGACATTTTTTAAGATTTGAAAAAAAAAAAAAAAAAAAAAACGATGGGCTATAACCCATCGTTTTTTTTCTTCATTTTTTTCAAATCCTCAAAAATTATGAAAAACGGCGTGCTATAGTATGCCGTACAGTATGGGCTATTAGACGAGCGTCTAAAAATGGGATAAAAATGTCTAAAAATAGACGTCTAAAACACGTCTAAAAATAGACGTGTTTTAGACGTCTATTTTTAGACGTTTTTTATCCCATTTTTGACCATGGGCTATAGCCCATACTGTACGGCATACTATAGCAAGCCGTTTTTCATCATCTTTGAGGATTAAAAAAAAAAAAAAAAAAAAGAAACGATGGGCTATAACCCATCGTTTTTTTTTCTTCATTTTTTTCAAATCCTCAAAAATGATGAAAAACGGCGTGCTATAGTATGCCGTACAGTATGGGCTATTAGACGAGCGTCTAAAAATGGGATAAAAATGTCTAAAAATAGACGTCTAAAACACGTCTATTTTTAGACGTGTTTTAGACGTCTATTTTTAGACGTTTTTTATCCCATTTTTGACCATGGGCTATAGCCCATACTGTACGGCATACTATAGCAAGCCGTTTTTCATCATTTTTGAGGATTTGAAAAAAAAATAACCGATGGGCTATAACCCATAGTTTTTTTTTCTTCATTTTTTTCAAATCCTCAAAAATGATGAAAAACGGCGTGCTATAGTATGCCGTACAGTATGGGCTATTAGACGAGTGTCTAAAAACGGGATAAAAATGTCAAAAAATAGACGTCTAAAACACGTCTATTTTTAGACGTGTTTTAGACGTCTATTTTTAGACATTTCTATCCCATTTTTAGACGCTCGTCTAATAGCCCATACTGTACGGCATACTATACGACGACGACGCTGACGACGACGACGTTGACGACGACGACGTTTCATCAAAAATGATGAAAAACGGCGTGCTATAGTATGCCGTACATGTCGTCGTTGTCGTCGTCGTCAACGTCGTCGTCGTCGTCGTCGTCGTCGTCGTCAACGTCGTTGTCATCGTCGTCAACGGCGTCGTCGTCGTCGTCAACGTTGTCGTCGTCGTCGTCAACGTCATCGTCGTCGTCGTCGTCGTCAACGCCGTCGTCGTCGTCGTCGTCGTCGTCAACGTCGTCGTCGTCGTCGTCGTCGTCGTCGTCGTCGTCGTCAACGTCGTGGTCGTCGTCGTTAACGTCGTCGTCGTTAACGTCGTCGTCGTTAACGTCGTCGTCGTTAACGTCGTCGTCGTCAACGTCGTCGTCGTCAACGTCGTCGTCGTCGTCGTCGTCGTCGTCGTCGTCGTCGTCAACGTCGTCGTCAACGTCGTCGTCAACGTCGTCGTCAACGCTGTCAACGCCGTCGTCGTCAACGTCGTCGTCGTCGTCGTCAACGTCGTCGTCGTCGTCGTCGTCGTCGTCAACGTCGTCAACGTCAACGTCGTCAACGTCGTCGTCGTCGTCGTCGTCGTCGTCGTCGTCGTCAACGTCGTCAACGTCGTCAACGTCGTCGTCGTCGTCAACGTCGTCGTCAACGCCGTCAACGTCGTCGTCGTCAACGTCGTCGTCGTCAACGTCGTCGTCGTCGTCGTCAACGTCGTCGTCGTCAACGTCGTCGTCGTCAACGTCGTCGTCGTCGTTGTCGTCAACGTCGTCGTCGTCGTCGTCGTCGTCGTCGTCGTCGTCGTCGTCGTCGTTGTCAACGTCATCGTCAACGCCGTCGTCGTTGTCGTCGTCGTCGTCGTCAACGTCGTCGTCAACATCGCCGTCAACGTCGCCGTCGTCGTCACCGCCGTCGTCGTCGTCGTCGTCATCAACGTCGTCGTCAACGTCGTCGTCGTCGTCGTCAACGTTGTCGTTGTCGTCGTCGTCGTCGTCGTCGTCGTCGTCGTCGTCGTCGTCAACGTCGTCGTCGTCAACGTCGTTGTCGTCGTCAACGTCAACGTCGTTGTCAACGACGTCGTCGTCAACGACGTCGTCATCGTCGTCAACGTCGTCGTCAACGTTGTCGATGTCGTCATAAACGTTTTTTATCCCATGTTTGACCATGGGCTATAGCCCATACCGTACAGCATACTATAGCACGCCGTTTTTCATCATTTTTGAGGATTTGAAAAAAATTCTAAAAAAATTCTAAAAATCAAAAAACGATGGGCTATAACCCATCGTTTTTTTTGTCTTCATTTTTTTCAAATCCTCAAAAATAATGAAAAAAGGCGTGCTATAGTATGCCGTACAGCAAGCCGTTTTTTTATTTTTTTTATTTTTTTTACCTAAAAAATGATGTAAAACGGCGTGCTATAGTATGCCGTCCGGTATGGGCTATATAGCCCATGTTAAAAAATGATGAAAAACGAGGTTAATTTTTTTTTTCAAAATTAAAAAAAACGATGGGCTATAACCCATGTTTTTTTTTTGTTTTTTTTTTCAAAACCTCAAAAATGATGTAAAACGGCGTGCTATAGTATGCTGTACGGTATGGGCTATAGCCCATGTTCAAAAATGATGAAAAACGAGGTTAATTTGTTTTTCAAAATTTCAAAAAACGATGGGCTATAACCCATGTTTTTTGTTTTTTTTTCATTTTTTTCAAAACCTCAAAAATGATGAAAAACGGTGTGCTATAGTATGCCGTCCGGTATGGGCTATAGCCCATGTTCAAAAATGATGAAAAACGAGGTTACATTTTTTTTTCAAATTTTCAAAAAACGATGGGCTATAACCCATGTTTTTATTCTTTTCCATTTTTTTCAAAACCTCAAAAATGATGAAAAACGGCGTGCTATAGTATGCCGTACGGTATGGGCTATAGCCCATGTTCAAAAATGATGAAAAACGAGGTTAAAAAAAATCAAAATTTCAAAAAACGATGGGCTATAACCCATCGTAAAAATGATGTAAAATGGCGTGCTATAGTATGCCGTCCGGTATGGGCTATAGCCCATGTTCAAAAATGATGAAAAACAAGGATTAAAAAAAATCAAAAATTCAAAAAACGATGGGCTATAACCCATGTTTTTTTGTTTTTTGTTTTTTTCAAATCCTCAAAAATGATGAAAAACGGCGTGCTATAGTATGCCGTACGGTATGGGCTATAGCCCATGTTCAAAAATGATGAAAAACGAGGTTAAAAATTTAAATTAAAATAAAAAAAAACGATGGGCTATAACCCATGTTTTTTTTTCTTCATTTTTTTCAAAACCTCAAAGATTATGAAAAACGGCGTGCTATAGTATGCCGTACGGTATGGGCTATAGCCCATGTTCAAAAATGATGAAAAACGAGGTTAATTTTTTTTTTTCAAAATTTCAAAAAACGATGGGCTATAACCCATGTTTGTTTTTTTTCCCTTTTTTTTCAAAACCTCAAAAATTATGTAAAACGGCGTGCTATAGTATGCCGTACGGTATGGGCTATAGCCCATGTTCAAAAATGATGAAAAACGGGGTTAATTCTTTTTTCAAATTTTCAAAAAACGATGGGCTATAACCCACGTTTTTTTTTTTTTTTTTTTTTTTTTCAAAACCTCAAAAATGTAGTAAAACGGCGTGCTATAGTATGCCGTCCGGTATGGGCTATAGCCCATGTTCAAAAATGATGAAAAACAAGGATTAAAAAAAATCAAAAATTCAAAAAACGATGGGCTATAACCCATGTTTTTTTATGAAAAACGGCGTGCTATAGTATGCCGTACGGTATGGGCTATAGCCCATGTTAAAAAATGATCTCTAACGCAACATACTTAAAAGTATAGGCTATAGACCATGTTCAAAAATGATGAAAAAATAGGTTATTTTTTTTTCAAATTTTCAAAAAACGATGGGCTATAACCCATGTTTTTTTTTTTTTTAATATCCTCAAAAATGATGAAAAACGGCGTGCTATAGTATGCCGTACGGTATGGGCTATAGCCCATGTTCAAAAATGATGACAAACGAGGTTAAAAATTAAAATTAAAATTAAAAAAAACGATGGGCTATAACCCATGTTTTTTTTCTTCATTTTTTTCAAAACCTCAAAAATTATGAAAAACGGCGTGCTATAGTATGCCGTACGGTATGGGCTATAGCCCATGTTCAAAAATGATGAAAAACGAGGTTAATTTTTTTTTTTCAAAATTTCAAAAAACGATGGGCTATAACCCATGTTTGTTTTTTTTCCCTTTTTTTTCAAAACCTCAAAAAGTATGTAAAACGGCGTGCTATAGTATGCCGTACGGTATGGGCTATAGCCCATGTTCAAAAATGATGAAAAACAAGGTTAATTTCTTTTTCAAAATTTCCAAAAACGATGGGCTATAACCCATGTTTTTTTTTCTTTTTTTTTTTCTTTTTCAAAACCTCAAAAATGATGAAAAACGGGGTTAATTTTTTTTTCAAATTTTCAAAAAACGATGGGCTATATCCACGTTTTTTTTTCTTTTTTCATTTTTTTCAAAACCTCAAAAATGATGTAAAACGGCGTGCTATAGTATGCCGTCCGGCATGTTCAAAAATGATGAAAAACAAGGATTAAAAAATATCAAAAATTCAAAAAACGATGGGCTATAACCCATGTTTTTTTATGAAAAACGGCGTGCTATAGTATGCCGTACGGTATGGGCTATAGCCCATGTTAAAAAATGATCTCTAACGCAACATACTTAAAAGTATAGGCTATAGACCATGTTCAAAAATGATGAAAAAAGAGGTTATGTTTTTTTCAAATTTTCAAAAAACGATGGGCTATAACCCATGTTTTTTTTTTTTTTTAATCCTCAAAAATGATGAAAAACGGCGTGCTATAGTATGCCGTACGGTATGGGCTATAGCCCATGGTCAAAAATGATGAAAAACAAGGATAAAAGAAAATCAAAAATTCAAAAAACGATGGGCTATAACCCATGTTTTTTTTTACCTCAAAAATGATGAAAAACGGCGTGCTATAGTATGCCGTACGGTATGGGCTATAGCCCTTGTTCAAAAATGATGAAAAACGAGGTTAAAAAAAAAAAAAAAAAAAGAAAAAAAACGATGAGCTATAACCCATGTTTTTTTTTCTTCACTTTTTTTCAAAACCTAAAAAATTATGAAAAACGGCGTGCTATAGTATGCCGTACGGTATGGACTATAGCCCATGTTCAAAAATTATGAAAAACGAGGTTAATTCTTTTTTTTCAAAATTTCAAAAAACGATGGGCTATAACCCATGTTTGTTTTTTTTTCCTTTTTTTTCAAAACCTCAAAAATTATGTAAAACGGCGTGCTATAGTATGCCGTACGGTATGGGCTATAGCCCATGTTCAAAAATGATGAAAAACGAGGTTAATTTCTTTTTCAAAATTTCCAAAAACGATGGGCTTTTTTTTTTTTTTTTTTTTTTTTTTTTCAAAACCTCAAAAATGATGAAAAACGGGGTTAATTTATTTTTTCAAATTTTCAAAAAACGATGGGCTATAACCCACGTTTTTTTTTTCTTTTTTAATTTTTTTCAAAACCTCAAAAATGATGTAAAACGGCGTGCTATAGTATGCCGTCCGGTATGGGCTATAGCCCATGTTCAAAAATGATGAAAAACAAGGATTTAAAAAAATCAAAAATTCAAAAAACGATGGGCTATAACCCATGTTTTTTTGTTTTTTTCAAATCCTCAAAAATGATGAAAAACGGCGTGCTATAGTATGCCGTACGGTATGGGCTATAGCCCATGTTCAAAAATGATGAAAAACGAGGTTAATTTTTTTTTTTCAAAATTTCAAAAAACGATGGGCTATAACCCATGTTTGTTTTTTTTCCCTTTTTTTTCAAAACCTCAAAAATTATGTAAAACGGCGTGCTATAGTATGCCGTACGGTATGGGCTATAGCCCATGTTCAAAAATGATGAAAAACAAGGTTAATTTCTTTTTCAAAATTTCCAAAAACGATGGGCTATAACCCATGTTTTTTTTTCTTTTTTTTTTTCTTTTTCAAAACCTCAAAAATGATGAAAAACGGGGTTAATTTTTTTTTCAAATTTTCAAAAAACGATGGGCTATATCCACGTTTTTTTTTCTTTTTTCATTTTTTTCAAAACCTCAAAAATGATGTAAAACGGCGTGCTATAGTATGCCGTCCGGCATGTTCAAAAAAGATGAAAAACAAGGATTAAAAAATATCAAAAATTCAAAAAACGATGGGCTATAACCCATGTTCTTTTATGAAAAACGGCGTGCTATAGTATGCCGTACGGTATGGGCTATAGCCCATGTTAAAAAATGATCTCTAACGCAACATACTTAAAAGTATAGGCTATAGACCATGTTCAAAAATGATGAAAAAAGAGGTTATTTTTTTTTCAAATTTTCAAAAAACGATGGGCTATAACCCATGTTTTTTTTTTTTTTTAATCCTCAAAAATGATGAAAAACGGCGTGCTATAGTATGCCGTACGGTATGGGCTATAGCCCATGGTCAAAAATGATGAAAAACAAGGATAAAAGAAAATCAAAAATTCAAAAAACGATGGGCTATAACCCATGTTTTTTTTTACCTCAAAAATGATGAAAAACGGCGTGCTATAGTATGCCGTACGGTATGGGCTATAGCCCTTGTTCAAAAATGATGAAAAACGAGGTTAAAAAAAAAGAAAAAAAAAGAAAGAAAACGATGAGCTATAACCCATGTTTTTTTTTCTTCACTTTTTTTCAAAACCTAAAAAATTATGAAAAACGGCGTGCTATAGTATGCCGTACGGTATGGACTATAGCCCATGTTCAAAAATGATGAAAAACGAGGTTAATTCTTTTTTTTCAAAATTTCAAAAAACGATGGGCTATAACCCATGTTTGTTTTTTTTTCCTTTTTTTTCAAAACCTCAAAAATTATGTAAAACGGCGTGCTATAGTATGCCGTACGGTATGGGCTATAGCCCATGTTCAAAAATGATGAAAAACGAGGTTAATTTCTTTTTCAAAATTTCCAAAAACGATGGGCTTTTTTTTTTTTTTTTTTTTCAAAACCTCAAAAATGATGAAAAACGGGGTTAATTTATTTTTTCAAATTTTCAAAAAACGATGGGCTATAACCCACGTTTTTTTTTTCTTTTTTAATTTTTTTCAAAACCTCAAAAATGATGTAAAACGGCGTGCTATAGTATGCCGTCCGGTATGGGCTATAGCCCATGTTCAAAAATGATGAAAAACAAGGATTTAAAAAAATCAAAAATTCAAAAAACGATGGGCTATAACCCATGTTTTTTTGTTTTTTTCAAATCCTCAAAAATGATGAAAAACGGCGTGCTATAGTATGCCGTACGGTATGGGCTATAGCCCATGTTCAAAAATGATGAAAAACAAGGATAAAAAAAAAATCAAAAAATCAAAAAACGATGGGCTATAATCCATGTTTTTTTTTTTTTTTTTTTTTTTTCAAATCCTTAAAAATTATGAAAAACGGCGTGCTATAGTATGCCGTACGGTATGGGCCATAGCCCATGGTCAAAAATGATGAAAAACGAGGTTAATCTTTTTTTTTCAAAAATTCAAAAAACGATGGGCTATAACCCATGTTTTTTTTTTTTTTTCATTTTTTTCAAATCCCCAAAAATTATGAAAAACGGCGTGCTATAGTATGCCGTACGGTATGGGCTATAGCCCATGTTAAAAAATGATCTCTACCGCAACATACTTAAAAGTATAGGCTATAGACCATGTTCAAAAATGATGAAAAAAGGGGGCACGGTGGCACAGTTGGTAGTGCTGTTGCCTCACAGCTAGAAGGTCCTGGGTTCGATTCCCGCTGGGGACGCTGTGGGCACTGGCGGCGTGTTCCCTCCTCCGCGTCATCAGTGCCCATACCCGAGGTGGGGGTTGGCGATAGGGTCTTTCTGTGTGGAGTTTGCATGTTCTCCCCGTGTCCCCTAGGGTAGATACCCTCACAAAAACATGCCGTAATCCTGGTCTCTAAAACTACCTCCCCCTGGCCAGCCGGGGTGCCTGATGGAGGGGAAAGGAACTGGTCGGAATAACGTGTCCCTTCCACGCGCTACGTCCGGCCGGGGAAATTCCCCTCTGTCAGGTGAAAAGAAGCAGCTTGGACTCCTCATGCATAGAAGGAGGCATGAGGTCAGTCCGCTGCCCCCCCAGGTTGGCAGAGGAAGTGTAGCGCCCAGGATTACATTAGATAATTGGCACTGGGTGAAAAGAAAACTGGGTTACAAAATCGTGGGATAAAAATTTAGTTAAAAAAAAAAAAATGATGAAAAAAGAGGTATTTTTTTTTTCAAATTTTCAAAAAACGATGGGCTATAACCCATGTTTTTTTTTTTTTTTTTATCCTCAAAAATGATGAAAAACGGCGTGCTATAGTATGCCGTACGGTATGGGCTATAGCCCATGTTCAAAAATGATGACAAACGAGGATAAAAAATAATCTAATTTTCAAAAAAACGATGGGTTATAACCCATGTTTTCATTTTTTTTCTCATTTTTTTCAAATCCTCAAAAATGATGAAAAACAGCGTGCTATAGTATGCCGTACGATATGGGCTATAGCCCATGGTCAAAAATTATGAAAAACAAGGATAAAAGAAAATCAAAAATTCAAAAAACGATGGGCTATAACCCATGTTTTTTTGTTTTTTGTTTTTTTCAAATCCTCAAAAATGATGAAAAACGGCGTGCTATAGTATGCCGTACGGTATGGGCTATAGCCCATGTTAAAAAATTATCTCTACCGCAACATACTTAAAAGTATAGCGGTGTATGAGAATGGGTGTTGCGGAGGATGAGAAACTAATTTCTCATCCTCCGCAACACCCAGGATGATGTTTTGTTAACAACATAGAAGCCTACATTCTTACACCTAGCAACCCCATTCTAGCCTACTTAGGTTCATCTTACGGTGGACATGTTTGCCTGAAAAGGAATATTTTAAATGTTTCATGGTTTTAGAAATATAGTGCTTTCAAATGTACAATGGGGCTCAATGGCAGACATTGGCACATCAAAAATCACTTTCACCTAGAAACTCCATTCACACTTTTTATTATTCAGGTTACTGTGGAGACACATACTGGAACTTTTTTACTTTGAAATGTTTTATAGTTTCTGAGTTATTTAACTTAAACGCCCAATGCATTCTCTATGGCAATAGCACAAACTTTGGCACGCTACTAGTCCTACATACAAAATTATGAAAAACGAGGATAAAACAAAAATTCAAAAATTCAAAAATAGTTTTTTTCATTTTTTCATTTTTTCCAAATCCTCAAAAATGATGAAAAACGGCGTGCTATAGTATGCCGTACGGTATGGGCTATAGCCCATGGTAAAAAATTATGAAAAACGAGGATAATTATTTTTTTCAAAAATTCAAAAAACGATGGGCTATAACCCATGTTTGTTTGTTTTTTTCATTTTTTCAAATCCTCAAAAATGATGAAAAACGGCGTGCTATAGTATGCCGTACGGTATGGGCTATAGCCCATGGTCAAAAATGATGAAAAAAGAGGTTAATTTTTTTTTCAAATTTTCAAAAAACGATGGGCTATAACCCATGTTTTTTGTTTTTTTTTATCCTCAAAAATGATGAAAAACGGCGTGCTATAGTATGCCGTACGGTATGGGCTATAGCCCATGTTCAAAAATGATGACAAACGAGGATAAAAAATAATCTAATTTTCAAAAAACGATGGGTTATAACCCATGTTTTCATTTTTTTTCTCATTTTTTTCAAATCCTCAAAAATGATGAAAAACGGCGTGCTATAGTATGCCGTACGGTATGGGCTATAGCACATGTTCAAAAATTATGAAAAAAGAGTTTAATTATTTTTTCAAATTAAAAAAAAACGATGGGCTATAATAATAAACTTTATTTATATAGCACCTTTCATACATAAATGTAGCTCAAAGTGCTTTACAGAGCAGAAAAGATAATAAAAGCAACACAAAACGGCGTTAAAACAGGCAAGCAGTTAAAACAATAGGACAATGGTACAAAGATAAGAACAGATAAAATAAGGCAACGACATTAAAAACAAGCAGTAATACAAATAATAAATAAAAATAAAAGATCACTTAAAAGCAATGTTGTAGAGGTGGGTCTTAAGCTGTGCTTTAAAAATGTCTACAGAGGCTGCCTGACGAAGGTACAGTGGGAGCTTGTTCCATGCCGACGGCCCGTAGAAGCAAAAAGCTGCTTCCCCGTATTTTTTTGTCGTCATTTTTTTAGGCAAAGCGAGCAGGCCAGCAGTGGAAGACCTTAGGGGCCGGTTTGGGACATATTTAGGTAGGCAGTCAAGTAGGTAGGGAGGTGCGAGACCATTGAGAGCTTTATAGACAAGTAAAATAATTTTAAAATCAATCCTAAAAACAACAGGAAGCCAGTGCAGTGATGCCAAAACTGGAGTAATATGTTCTCTCATCTTAGTTCTAGTTACAACTCTAGCTGCTGCATTTTGGACAAGTTGTAGTCTGTCAGTTGTTTTCTTAGGCAGTCCTGACAAGAGCTCATTGCAGTAGTCAAGCCGAGAAAAAACAAAGGCGTGGATTAGCGTTTTTGCATCGTCCAAGGACAAATAGGCTCTGATTCGTGCAATATTTAGTTATTTAACTTAAACGCCCAATGCATTATCTATGGCAATAGCACACACTTTGGCACGCTACTAGTCCTACATACAAAATGATGAAAAACGAGGATAAAACAAAAATTCAAAAATTCAAAAAACTATGGGCTATAACCCCTCGTTTTTTTCATTTTTTCATTTTTTTCAAATCCTCAAAAATGATGAAAAACGGCGTGCTATAGTATGCCGTACGGTATGGGCTATAGCCCATGGTCAAAAATGATGAAAAACGAGGATAATTTTTTTTTCAAAAATTCAAAAAACGATGGGCTATAACCCATGTTTTTTTTTTTTTTTTTTTTTTTTTTTCAAATCCTCAAAAATGATGAAAAACGGCGTGCTATAGTATGCCGTACGGTATGGGCTATAGCCCATGGTCAAAAATGATGAAAAAAGAGGTTAATTTTTTTTTCAAATTTTCAAAAAACGATGGGTTATAACCCATGTTTTTTTTCTCATTTTTTTCAAATCCATAAAAATGATGAAAAACGGCGTGCTATAGTATGCCGTACGGTATGGGCTATAGCACATGTTCAAAAATTATGAAAAAAGAGGTTAATTCTTTTTTCAAATTAAAAAAAAACGATGGGCTATAATAATAAACTTTATTTATATAGCACCTTTCATACATAAATGTAGCTCAAAGTGCTTTACAGAGCAGAAAAGATAATAAAAGCAACACAAAACGGCGTTAAAACAGGCAAGCAGTTAAAACAATAGGACAATGGTACAAAGATAAGAACAGATAAAATAAGGCAATGACATTAAAAACAAGCAGTAATAAAAATAATAAATAAAAATAAAAGATCACTTAAAAGCAATGTTGTAGAGGTGGGTCTTAAGCTGAGCTTTAAAAATGTCTACAGAGGCTGCCTGACGAAGGTACAGTGGGAGCTTGTTCCATGCCGACGGCCCGTAGAAGCAAAAAGCTGCTTCCCCGTATTTTTTTGTCGTCATTTTTTTAGGCAAAGCGAGCAGGCCAGCAGTGGAAGACCTTAGGGGCCGGTTTGGGACATATTTAGGTAGGCAGTCAAGTAGGTAGGGAGGTGCGAGACCATTGAGAGCTTTATAGACAAGTAAAATAATTTTAAAATCAATCCTAAAAACAACAGGAAGCCAGTGCAGTGATGCCAAAACTGGAGTAATATGTTCTCTCATCTTAGTTCTAGTTACAACTCTAGCTGCTGCATTTTGGACAAGTTGTAGTCTGTCAGTTGTTTTCTTAGGCAGTCCTGACAAGAGCTCATTGCAGTAGTCAAGCCGAGAAAAAACAAAGGCGTGGATTAGCGTTTTTGCATCGTCCAAGGACAAATAGGCTCTGATTCGTGCAATATTTCTAAGGTGAAAAAAGGCAATCTTGGTAACATGATTAATGTGTGAATTAAAATTCAATTCAGAATCAATAATAACCCCCAGGTTCTTTACTGCTTATTATTGATTCTTTCTGCTCGCTAGAACCGATTATGAGAACTTCTGTCTTATCCTCATTTAGCTTGAGAAAGTTCTCACTCATCCAACATTTGATGCTAGACAGACATGTCAGCAGTGGGTCTAAGGCACAGGGATCATCTGGGGCCACAGAAAGATATAGTTGGGTATCATCAGCATAGAAATGAAAATTGACTCCGTGATTGGTAATGAGTTCGCCCAATGGCAGTATGTACAAGGAGAAAAGCAGAGGACCAAGAATCGAGCCCTGTGGAATACCAGAACTGATGTCGTGTTTGTCTGAGTCAAACTCGGCTAGATTGACAAAGTAACTTCTGTTTGATAGGTAGGAGGAGAACCAGGACAGGGCCGTACCAGACAGGCCTATCCAGTGCTCCAGACGCTGTATTAAAATTGAATGATCAATCGTGTCAAATGCAGCCGTTAAATCTAGAAGTAAGAGAACGGATACATGTTTCTTGTCAGCAGACACCCTAAGCTCATTCATTACTTTTACAAGTGCTGTTTCTGTGCTGTGACCTTTCCTAAAGCCAGATTGGAATTTGTTGTGCACATTATTGTTCTGTAGAAATACATCCAATTGATGGGAGATGCATTTTTCTAAAACCTTGCCCAGAAAGGGTAGATTTGAAATGGGTCGGTAGTTACCCAAAACAGAGGGATCAAGATTGTGTTTCTTGAGTAGGGGCCTAACTACGGCAGTCTTCAGTGAGTCTGGGAAGACGCCTGATTGTAGAGAGCTGTTTACAATTTTTAGGATATCTCCAATCACACTGTCTAAGACCTCTTTGAGAAAGGTGGTGGGAATTGTATCCAATGAACAGGAGGATGATGTCATCTGTGATATGGTTTTGCGGAGTTCGTCTTCATCAATTGCGCAGAACGATAATAGGCTCCCCCTGGGGAGATCTACCCTGGGACCATTTGCTGCTGTTTGAAGGTTTGCGCTAGCAGCAGCATCATTCATAATATCAGCTCTAATGTTAAAAATTTTGTTATAAAAAAAACATGCAAACTCATTACACTTAGCTTTAGAGGCCGGGAATGACTGCTTGTAGGACTGGGGGGGGGGGGTTAAAAGTCGTTCAATGGTAGAGAATAGGACTCTGGCATTTTTCTTGTTCTCGTTAATAATGCCAGAGAAATATGCCTGCCTTGCTAGACGCAAGGCTTTGTTATAGGCGACTGTTGACTTTTTAAGAGTCTCTAGGTGGATGGTGAGTTTATTTTTTCTCCAAGCTCGCTCAGCTCTACGACATTCTTGCTTCAGTGAGCGTGTATGCTCATTTAAACAGGGCGTCACTCTGGTGCTATGTTTCTTTTTTGTTTTCAAAGGAGCCACTATATCAAGAGCTGACTCTAGTTTAAGATTAAAAATTTGAACCATATCATTTACTGGGGGAGTATCGGGCAGGGGGGGGGGCAGATGAAGAGAGAACTCGTCGGCTGCAGAAGAGCTAAAAAAACGCTTTGTTATGGTATATTCAGTGATGTTTTTCTCTAGATCAGAGACAGTCATATTAAAACACAGCAAATAGTGGTCTGATAGCTCAGGCCTTTCAATAGTCCTTTCCACAGTGATGTTCAGCCCTCTAGAAATCACCAGGTCCAGAGTGTGCCCATGTTTATGAGTAGGCCCAACAACATGCTGAATAAAGTCGAAAGAATGTAATAGTTGAAGGAAGTCCATAGCCACGCTGTCTGAGGCATTGTCCACATGCAAATTGCCATCACCTATAATCAGAGTTTTATCATAGTTCGTGGAACAAATAGATAAAAGCTCAGAAAATTCGGTTAAGAACAGGGCTTTACTTGATTTAGGAGGACGATAAATACTAATTAATGGCACAGAGGATTGACTCTCCAGTGTAGTGGCCTGGTACTCAAAAGATAAAAAATTGCAGAGGGCCAAAGGCTTGATTTTTAAACTGTTAGAGAAAATATTGGCCAGTCCACCTCCTTTCTTAGCCTCACGCACTTGGTGAATGAAGCTGTAGTTTGGGGGACATGCTGCTGGTAACAGAATAGCTTGTCGGATCCAAGCCATGTCTCTGTTAGAAAAAATATATCAAGCTTTTCTTTTATAATGATATCATTTACTGAGGAGAGCTTGTTAGTTATTGATCTTATATTAAACAGGGCAAGGTTTAGCTGGACTGGTGGTGACTGATTAGCTGTGGTGGGGGCCATTGGGATGGATAATAAGTTTGAGTTTATAGCTGAACGTTTTTGTCTGGCATAAATTAAATCATGCTCGTTTTGCCGATGAGCTCTAGTTGTTATTAATACAGGAATATAATGAAAATAATAAGGTGCAGAGCAGGTGTCATGTCACCGTCAGGCCACATGGTACGTGGCAGGCACGGCACAAGAAAGGCTGATGAGAACGGTGATGGGCATGGGTCATGTTGTGTTACTAATAGGAGCTGTGGTGTGATGTGATGTGGTTGTAGGTCCAAGCCTGATGCATGGAGGTTTCACATAGGGGGGGCTAGTAAGCTGGATAGTGGAATTCAGGTGGCGTCATACGGTTGAGATGTGGTGGGAATTGTTATCTGTCAATAGCTGTATACCTGCGCGGTTTAGGTGGACTATGTCACGGTACAATGAAGGGGTTTTCCAGAAAGTATCAAAGTTGCTGATGTAGCCGTGACCGCAGGCTAGAGAGAAATTGTGCAGCCAGTTGTCAGCAGAATTTTTTTTCGGGGCCCTTCATGAGGGTGGGGATTAATCCTGAAAATATAATTGATTTCTCTGTATTAATGAGAGCATCTGCTAGTGCCTCATAGTCCATCTGCATCTTCACAGCTTGTCTCTGCCTGATGTCATTTGTGCCTACGTTGATAATGATTGTGTGGGCGGAGCGGTGGCGTTGAAGAATGTCGGGAATGTATGTGATCAAATCAATGATCTTGGCACCTGAATAAGAATATGTGACACAGTTAGAGATCGATACTCCACGAATAAGTGAGTCACCCAAAAGTATGTACTCCACTGGGGGGGAAAGGGGGTGGTGCGTATCAGTAGTGGAGATCGAAGCAGCTGAGCGTGTAGTGACGGGGACACAGCTGGACTTGATGAGTGCGGGGGGGAGGTGAGTGCACTCGGCCAGGGGCAGTGGTCGCGTCACCTCGCGCTGGGTGTATGGCCGATAGGGAAGCAGCAGTCCTGGTGATACTGGGTGAAAAACGACGGGGACGCTTACCTACCCCGCCGTTGTGTGTAAGTTTGGGAGTCGAGGTGAGAGAACGGGTCGAGGAGTCCGAGGAGGAATCTGGGAAGTTGCGTTTGGCTGGACGTGACAACGAGCCTGTGCGATGAGGATTCCTAGAAGGGTTTGCCATAGCCGATAGCGGTGTGAAGGTGTTGGAGCACGGGAACAGTTCAGCCATGCTGCAAGCCTCTGATCCTGATGGGTCGAAGAGGGGAAACGCCTGCCTCCGGTGCTTTCCCTTGACCACCGAGGACCAGGGATCAGCGCATACGGGCCCCGGCTTTCGCTTTCCGATCCCCGAAGCACTGACTCCCGGCACTGCGGCAGCAGCGGCGGGCGCACGGGGCACAGCGCCGGCTCCCGGAGCCTTCATTGACCTCAGGCGGTCCTGGAGGAGCGATTGTCGCAGGAGAAGATCATTCACAAGGTTCGATATGGAGCGGAGCTCGTTCTTGATGGCAACCATTTCCTCCATCCTGGGTGGCATCATCATGGATTATGGTGACAGTGAGATAGGACCAAAAAAACTCTCTCGTGGGCTCACAACTAGGAGCGGTGAGTAGTAATCCAATAGTGTTAGCATCTAGGCTCAAAAAGAGCCAGCTAAACAAACCACCAAAACTAGCTGGCACCAAGGCTACAAACAAACCTCCGCCAGCTAGCAGGCAGCAATAACAGTCTGATAGTTTGAGTAAAACTGAATGATCAGCAGTGCTGATCGCTGGGATTGTAAGTTTGATGCAAAGAGATAGGTCCCCGGGGCTAGAATCCAGAAATTTGGTATAAAATAGTTTAGTGGAAACTGTAAAAAAGCGTTTAAAAAGTCACTGTGTGTGACAGAGCGTCGTGTTGAGCGTCTGCACAGCCGGGTTGCCAGGTGAATAGCACAAACTTTGGCATGCTACTAGTCCTACATACTTAAACCTACCAACCCCATTCTAGCCTACTTAGGTTCATCTTACGGTGGACATGTTTGCCTGAAAAGGAATCTTTGAAAGGTGTCATAGTTTTAGAAATATAGTGCTTTCAAATTTGAGACTTTTAACATGGGGCTCAATGGCAGATTTTGGCACGTCAAAAAATCACTTTCACCTAGAAACTCCATTCACACTTTTTATTATTCAGCTTACTGTGGAGACACATGCTGGAACGTTTTACTTTGAAATGTTTTGTAGTTTCTGAGTTATTTAACTTAAACGCCCAATGCATTCTCAATGGCAATAACACAAACTTTGGCATGCTACTATTCCCACATACTTATACCTAGAAACCCCATTCAAACCTATTTAGGTTAATCTTACGGTGGACTTGTTTGCCTGAAAAGGAATCTTTGAAATATTTCATAGTTTTAGAAATATAGTGCTTTTAAATTTGAGAAATTCAGAATGGGGGTCAATGGCAGATTTTGGCAAGTAAAGATTTGAGTGGGGTTTGAACCCACAACCTCCAGATCATGCAGCCAGTGTGCTAGGTCACTGATCTACTTGCTACCTGCCACAATGCAGTCTGCTGTTCCCTTTGAGTAACAACATTGATACAAAAATAATATACAAAAAATTAAATAACAGGAGATTTGTCTATTGTTTCTTTAGCTGTTGTTAATCTCTAGATGTTCGAATGTTTATGAACCACAATGGAAACAAGTCTCTGGCTCTTCTGTCATTATCTATTCGGCCTTTTGAGAACAGCATGCACAGTGGCTCACTGGGTATAGAGCTTGCCTGGGAATCAGGAGGCCGCAGGTTCGAGTCCTGGCTCTGACATTTGTCCCAAATTCACGAAAATATGACATACTATAGTATGCCGTCCGAAACCATGGGCTATAGTATGTTGTTTTTCATAATTTTCATCTTTTTTTTTTCAAATCCTTTAAAATCACAAAAAACGACATTCTATAGTCTATACTAGTATGCCGTCCGAAACCATGAACTACAGTATAGTATGTCGTTTATTCATGATTTTCATATTTTTTTTCAAATCCTCCAAAAAAAACGACATGCTATAGTATGCCGTCCGAAACCAAATATGAGAAATGTATAACTTTGGCATGCTACTAGTCCTAC
Source organism: Protomyctophum parallelum (assembly GCF_964188405.1). Taxonomy (NCBI): domain Eukaryota; kingdom Metazoa; phylum Chordata; class Actinopteri; order Myctophiformes; family Myctophidae; genus Protomyctophum; species Protomyctophum parallelum. Next base: position 29,828,045 of record NC_139698.1, on the reverse strand, counting down.
ATACTTACACCTAGAAACCCCATTCAAACCTATTTAGGTTCATCTACGGTGGACATGTTCACCAGAAAAGGAATCTTTGAAATGTTTCATAGTTTTAGAAAATATAGTGCTTTCAAATTTGAGACATTTATAGGCAGATAGTGGCACGTCAAAAAAGCACTTTCACCGAGAAACTCCATTCACACTTTTTATAATTCAGCTTACTGTGGAGACACATGCTGGAACTTTTTACTTTGAAATGTTTTGTAGTTTCTGAGTTATTTAACTTAAACGCCCAATGCATTCTCAATGGCAATAGCACAAACTTTGGCATGCTAGTGACATCGGAATGGTTTTTAAATCGCATTGAGCATTTTCATTCGGATTTAAGTTTTTGTAGGCGTTTACATGACAACGTTTAATAGGGTTTAACTTTTATTCGGAATTAAGAGGGTGTTTCAGTCCTCATGTAAACGTGGCCAGTGGCTTAAAATCCGAGTTTAGAAGTCTGTGTAAAATGTCTACAAATTCGTACTATGCAACGACAAGCATAAACCTTTCCAGTTTCCACAGAACGCCACCTTTGCCACGTAGGCTAGAACCAACAGCTCTGCCACCACTCTTGTCTGTACCGCCTCCCAACAGCCCCGCCGCAGAGATGCTAAGAAATTTGGCAATCTTACAGCTTTTATTTTGTCCAATTCACCTAGCTATTACACAAGCCAAAGTTAAGGTGCAAAGAATACGAGCAACATACCTACCACCACGACTCCAGTCGATCACAGGCAGGACAGAGAAAAAAAGAAGAAACCACCATGTTACTTTGTTTTTCTTTTCTATCAAAACCTTAGGACGAGCCGCCAATTATTACATTGGGTTCACCCTAGAAAACTCAAGAGACCAGACGAGATCCCCTGTTACATGACCAATCGGGAAGTTAACTGTTTCTTTCTCCCCCCCCCTCCCCCCTAATGCCACCACGAACGCATCGAGGCCAAAGGTTGCCATCTCCACTGCCTTATTAAAGTATACCGTAAAGTCGTAAACACCACAAATTCACTCAGCCAGCACTTTTCAAACCGGGCCTGCACTTGTGGACCGGACGAGCCCTCAATTGTTACATTCCCTTATATGTCTAGGGGTTATTAAAGGATGCAACAAGGCTGGCAAGTGAACTGATGTTTATTCACTGTACAATAATAAGGTTAAATACAACAGAAGAAATGCAATACAATAATTTACACAGGTATAAATATGGGAGTATATAAATATATTTATAGTCTTCTAGACAACAGGGCTGAGCACCCTGCTCGAGCCGAATGTTAAAACTTAAAGATCATGCTATTCAAATTATACAAAGACCAAAAACGGCTGTATGGGGCAACCCAGAGAAACAAACAAAAGAGACTATACCTATTCTAGAAACCAAATGAACCCTCTGTCTAAACCTAACCAACAAAAGGAAAAGACCCTAGTGTATGCGTTTTACAAAGGTGTAGCTTCACAGCTCCCCTGGACAAGGTGCTCTCAGTATGACCGACTGAGTCACAATGCCAACAAGCTCACATCACAGCTGCGCTTAAGTAGGCTTTCACAGGCTGGCCCTCTGAACGACGATAGGCTCGCGGTGACGAGGTGGGCAGGTAGATGGTGGATGGTTCTCCGCCTCCGAGCACCACAGCATCAGCCAGACCTGTGACTGAGAACTTCGATCAGCACTCTATATAATGCAACAGCATGTGACTGACAAATAACTGTATACCATAATCACTGTATACTATATATTATATATATATATATATATATATATATATATATATATATAAACATAACCACTAATATATAATATATACATATACATATATAATCGCCAATTATGTAACACAGCTGGAAAGCAATGTTTCGTCAATACATTCCGCTAGGCTGCGGAATGAAAACAAGTTTATTATTGGTTTAATTTACGAACAATAGATTGCAGCTACATTCCAGTAAGCACATTTTGCTTGCTTTGACTCTACAGGCCCGAGGCAATTTCTCCCTTTGCTTCATGAAAGAGTCCAATACGTTTGACTTTATTTACAAGGTGATTAACGTGTAATCACAAGGTTCCATGGCGATTGAGGTAGTTTTCAAAACGCTTTTATTTCTAACATTTCAGCCCGCATGCAGTTGTTGGTGTCACGTCCTTACGGCTTACGGCTTACGCAGTGCAATTATTTTAACTCCAGGAGTGTACACAAAAATAGTCTGTATTTGTACACTATACCACTGGTGAGGACTGCATATTATCCTGCATAGCGCAGGATAGATATATACTGTTGTTCTGTATTGACAGTGATTCTTATTGTTTTTCTTGCCTTTGTATTGCTGTATAGGACAGTAGGCCTACTTCCCTTAGTCTGTACCTGTAATTCCCCCATGGGATCAATAAAGGTATCATATCTTGTCAACGGTGCATGGGCTTATGGGCTCCCATGGGGTCCTTGAGGAGTTACAGGTATGTACTGTAAGTAACTCTGAGAGTGTACACATTGTACCAGATGGACCTGCAATGGTCTATCTGGTACCATTTCTGACCAGATTTGACGGAGAGCCTGCCATCGTGCACGTGCAGCCTCCAGATTTTCATCCACAATGAGTTCATAGCACAGGCAGACTGTAATGTTCTATGGCAGTGTATGGGACTGCCACTTAACATCAAGATAAACCGCAGCCAATGAAAACAGAGTCGAAGGTGGAATTGACTGTTTACTTCATGACAAAGCGGTGAAAACTGCAAAAATAATAAAACATACATTCAGAGTTGTTCTTAATTGACAGCATTCTAATAATTTCACAACTAAATAAACCCAGGTAATTAACAATCATACACACACTAGCTAAACCACATACACTCATCAGTGTTGAAGATTAGTAGGATGACATACACCTGAGGCTAGGCTAGGCTAGGCTAGATAGCATTTATGTTGGCTTAGATAGCATTTGACACAGACTTATAGCATGTTATGTAGACAGCACTATAATTGTATTGTATATAGTCATAGCACGCCATAGTACATATGTATAGCATAGTAGTGAATATGTATAGTTTATTATGTATAGTGTATGTATAGTTTCATCATATAGATATTCCGCTGTTACCTTCTTAGTTTACGCATGTTTCATGATAAATGCTTTTATGTGATGTATTCCCATGATTTTGTTCTTGCTTAAATGTAAGTCGCTCTGGATTAAGAGCGTCTGCTAAATGCCTAAATTGTAAATTGTAAATTGTAAATTGCAGACAACAGTAAACATTGTCAAAAACGTTCCCAAATACAAAATAACAAAATACCACAAAATTGTACAGAAAGTTAGCATATCTAACATCAACTGCAACTTACAGCATTGCCTCTCAAAAGCTTCCAAGTTGGTAGATGTTTTTTTCTTTTCTTAGGCTTACAGCTCTGAACAGTGTGTGTTTACTCTCTGCACTGCTGCATCAAAGATGGTGCTCACAGGAAGTGACTCTCATTATATACTGAGTTCTTCAAAATAAAAGCACATGTACACAGGATGACAATAAAGTAGTTGCAGGCTTTTCTAAAGCGGACAGAAATACCAACATTGCTTAGAATTGCCTTAAAGGCAAGACACAGACTCTTCACATACTACTAGATCATGTCTGAGCTGACATTGACATGTAAATATGAAATAAATGCCAAACATGTAGCTAGGTGTAATGTTAGAGTCCACAGAAGTGAACCTTTCAAGCCTGTTTTCTCAACTCACTGTTTTCTGCAAGACATTACTCTATAAGCCATATCTCCAAAACTGGTGGGTCACTGGTGGTTTAGGAAAAAAATCTAGTGACATAGCCCCATACAGTCACAATTGGTCACAATTGTACACGTTAAATTTGTAGAGGATTGTCTGTGTATCATATTAGGTTTCCCAGAGATAAGAATGGTATCAAATTGGGGTCTGTGGTCTAATGCAAGGTTGAGAATCCTCATACAATGGTTCCTGCCTGGCAAGAAGAGCAAACATAGCTGATCTGCAAACCATCAGCTTGTATAGGTCTGCTATTTTTGAGATTTTGGGAGATTTCCAAAAATGTCTGCCTATAATTACATGGCCCAAAAAATAGGACATGTCAGGCATGTCACCTCCATTCCTCCCTCGCACTGATACCACACAACAGTAGCCTTGTGTGTGTGTGTGTGTGTGTGTGTGTGTGTGTGTGTGTGTGTGTGTGTGTGTGTGTGTGTGTGTGTGTGTGTGTGTGTGTGTGTGTGTGTGTGTGTGTGTGTGTGTGTGTGTGTGTGTGTGTGTGTGTGTGCGTGCGTGCGTGCGTGCGTGCGTGTGTGTGTGTTTTGATGGCATCAAGGAGCGGAACTGACAGAGACGGATTCACTGTGGTCCATGCATGGAATTGCTTTTCCTCTCCCGGTGGAACTGAGCTGACTGAGGTGTCAAATAATCTCTAACCTTCACCCAAACCCCCACAGGCCAGCCAACGCTGAAAAAGACCCACCCAAATCTCTGCAAGCCAGCCAGGATCTGTGAACACAAAATGGACCCACCCATATCCCTGTGAATGCTAAAAAAAAAACCACTGAGACCTCCACAAGCCAGGACCTGCGATAAAAAAAGAAAAAGATTTGAAACAAGGAAAGGGGGTCAGGTAAGGAAACATCATGGCGCCTCAGGACCAGGTGCATCATCCACAGTGTTAATTTTGAAAACAGTGGGTGACATTTGTTTTCGGGCAAGCTCCATTGTAGAACTTTGTTTCCAGTAAGATGAAGAAAAAAGAAGGGGGGGGGGGGATCAAATAAAGGCATAAAGATATCTACATATTTATCATATTCATCCGAACATTATGTATGTACATGAGGTATTAGAAATAAGGTGCATGAGCATAGCAGCTGGTACTTTATATAGACATTTGGTGCAAGAAGAGTATCAGTGCGTTTTGACTAGAGTATTGTAAGTAGGTACAATTTCAATGTGCATTTACTTAACATGACTTAAGGTGCAGAGTATAAGTGTCAAAGCAAAACTCCAAGGCAAGCCTGGGGACAGGCAATGGGCGTGCCTTGTTCAACAGTCTGATGGTAGCCAGGTGCATAGGCGATTTTTAGGGAGGGCAGAGGGGGTAATTGCATTATGTTTCATTTCATTCATGCTTTGTAATGAACAGTAGGCCTATTGCAACATTATATGATTTACATTGACATCAGGGCTGCCAACTTTCAGAAAAAGCCAAGAGTGAGACTTTAGTGTTTTAATAGGCTCGACGCAAAAAAGTGGCCTTTTTTAATGTTGATTTGGCCTTTTTAACATTGATTTAGAGGAATACCGAAATCCAACCCTAGAAAAAAAAGTGAGTGATGCAACTCTGTGGGGGTCCTCGGGGGTCTCCCCAGAACATCCAGACCCCCATGAACACACGCGCCCGGGGGGCCGGGCCGGTTCCGGTGTGCTGTTTTCATGCTCAGACCCAGCCAGCCAGCCACACACATAGCTCCGAAAGGGAGTGGTTGCACCACTCAAAAAAATCCTAAAATAGGCCTATATGAACATATATTTGTATATGCCACATCAACATATTTGTGGATATATTGTTTTTGTTTAAACTGCAAAAGAAAATGATATCTGCATATGATGCTGAATAATAACCCACATTTTGAATAATAGCATTTAACAAAATGAGTGAAAGAGTTGCACTAGGTGAAGAGATGGTCAGTCTCCTATTGGTCATATGGTGCACCTTCTCCATGTGTGCCTATGTCTTCTATTAAATATCCATATTGGTTTACATGAAAACGTATTCTGATGTGATAAAACAGACTACATCACAAATGAATCACCCACCTCAGTGGAACATTCTCAGTCAGTCAGTCGTGGTCTCTCTCTCTCTGAACAGAACTAACGAGTCGCGATGCGACACACACACACACACACACACACACACACACACACACAATATTTCGAAGCGATGTTAAACTCTGCATGGCTCATTTCCATGCGTCACAGTCAGGGACCCTGCTGACGAGTTGGAGGTTACCCTACTACACTACTGCATAATCTCATGCAGAACTCTGTCATTTGTGAGGACGCACACATCGGCGCGCGCCGCGCGGAGAAAATTGTTGTTATGAGAGCCGGCTTGGCTTTTTTTGGCACATTATATGCCCCCCCTCGGCGTGCGTATTGTGCGTGCGTGAGAAATGGTGGGTGTGGCGTGAGTGCGTGTGAAAGACGTCTCATGCGTGACTCTCACGCTGAATGCGTGAGAGTTGGTAGGCCTGATTGACATGACTCACATGCTGATGCTGTTTGGCTATGTTCTCCGAAATGAGTAAACAAATCATATATCTGTAGTGTCTAGAAAAATAAGTACTTGTCTTACGTATCCTTTTAGCCATTGAGCTGTCACAGATGTGTACCCCCCCCCCCCCACCTCAATGTGTTCATAAATCTGTGTGTGTGTGTGTGTGTGTGTGTGTGTGTGTGTGTGTGTGTGTGTGTGTGTGTGTGTGTGTGTGTACGGGTGAAGTAGTGTGGAAAGTGGAAAGGTGCTATATAATTTCACAATTTGAATACAATTGCACAGCAAGGGAGCTAATTATGCATGTGTTGGAGCGCTCACAGTAGCACGGTGAAGGGAACATCGTTTGGAGACGAGCCATGCATTCCGCACAGAGCTATTTGAAAGGAAAATAACACGCAGCTTTATGCGAGACAAAGAGTTTGACAAACCGGTGTCACCGTCTCCTTATCCGTATGCTAGCTGGCTGACAGGAGTGGACGACATGTTGGCAACACATCTACAGTAACTGTACACATTGTATCCTATTAAATACTGGTGGAAAAGAGTTACGTACCTTTAATCAAGTACTGTAAGTACAATTTCGAGGTGCATTTACCTTACTTAAAGATGAAGTGCCGTGATTTCTTTCTAACCTAAAACAAGATCATCAGGTATTATTATTTATTATTTATTATATAAAGAGGAAGACGTTTTTCAAAAAAGTGTGCAGTATTTGTTAAAATGTCGTTTTCATGTGGACATGAAGGCGGTGATCCGCCTGAACTGAAGCCACACCCACAGCAGTTGTTGTATGATAACAGGGAAGGGGTTAGGGAGGGGATGATATTGTGATGTCACTATATCACAGTATTTTTCATTGGAACATTTGACTGTCAAGGTTTCAGCCTCCAGGAAGAAACCCTAAATACAAAGACATCATTGCACATAACAACCACACCAAGGTCACCTCATAAACAAAAATACAAAAATTGCGGCACTCCATCTTTAAGTATTACAAATTTCCACTACATCTCAGAGACAAATATTGTACTTTACTCCACTACAATTATTTGAAAACTTTATGGTTATTACTTTACTTCGCAGATTTACATCACTGCCTAAGTAAACTGGAACCCACCGATGCTTTCTATGGCATAGGCAGCTCCCGGCAGGATCCGCCGGGAGAAACTAGACGCAGCTGCACAACATGAGACAAATTAATTAGAGCGACAGAGAGAAAGAGGAGTGTGTGTGTGTGTGTGTGCGTCAATTTAACAAAGGTGCAGACGATCAGAAATCAGCAGAGAGTGAGCGACGTTTGCGCTACTGTATGCCGAATTGAAGTAGACTCTAACACACCGACTAAACACACTGATGACAGGATCTGTGGTCGTCGCACGTACCGTAGCGGCGCTTTCAGCGCCGAAAGATAAGAGTGAGCAGCAATGCCGACAATAATAAGGGTCATTAGCACCTGAGAGAAATGACAAGAGTGGTTTCTTTCAACATCCAAGTACCACTGTCAAATAGATTGTTGTTAATGGCCCATTCTGTTGGAGTTAACATTTGTTCTGAGGAGCTGCGAGGAGGAACCCTGTGGTTCAACGTCTTAATGGAGCGTAACTTCAGAGCGATGATACGTCATTGTTCTCACAGCCTTGTCCTCATCTGCTCTGCTCTCGCATGCATAGATGAACTTCTTCAAACATTACTTCTCATCTCTCGTCTGCTTCGTTGTGAGGTTATAGCAAGTGGGCCCCAAAATACTTGGGAAAAAAATCTTTGCACAGCAGCCATATTGGAAAGAAAATTTCCTTGCTTCCTTCACAGGTCTAACCAATTATATTAAAGGTCTGTTCCATTAAGTTCATATATTGTGCAACACAATATCAGCACACTGACTCTGTTTGACCAGGAACACAACCTTAAATAGCATCATTGGTAAAACCTGTGAAGGAATTCAAGTAAGGAAGCGGCCCAAGCCAGTGTGTGTCATGATCAGGGCTGCACATAAGTGGTGCGCAGGTGCGCATGCGCGGTAAAAATTAAAAATGCGCTGTCAATCAAGCGCCGGGAAGCGCTTCTGCGTACCAACAGCTGGGGCCGCCCAGAATGATTATTATGGCCAGAATACTAGAAAATGTTGTGGCGAGAGCATTTCCCACCGACTGCCACTCAAAGTGGCTACTGGCCCAATCACAGCGCGTCCTTACTCATAAGGGGGAGGATCCATGCTTCTTTCTGAGTGCTAGGAGCCTGGGAGGAGGCGGAGGGCGGTTGACAGGAAAACCTTACACAAATAGTTTCGTCTTCTCTTCTCCGTTTCAGATAGCAAACTACTGTAGTCCCCGGTGTAAAAGGTCATGCTTTGGATGCTTTGCACTCTTCCCATTTGCCGCTGTGCTTGTGTTTGTTTTCCGGCTGCTGGAGCAGCATGGTTGCTCGTGTGCGATGCCGTCTCAAAACCCGAATCCGAGGCAGAAACCATATTAGCGTCTCTCACAGCCTAGGCACCGGCCACCGACTTTTTACGGGTACTAAGGTTTTAGTTCCGACATAGTGGAGTGGGAAGAGTTTAAAGCATTGCGGACTGGCACTGCTGCTGCCCAACATGAACACCGTGTCTCGACATACTGTCCCTTATTATCGTAAATTCGGGTAGTGTACACTGTTTATTTTTTTCACCGAGGAGCCATGTGTGTCTGACTGTCTGACTACGTACGTCGCCTCATCTAAAAACAAAAGGGAACTAGGGAAGCCTGATGTATGATTCGCCGTACGATGTGTCGCATGTTAAAAAAATAGCTGATCTGCAAGCTCACAACGTGTCGCAACACGTTGTGAGCTAGTAGATTGGTTATTTAAATACAAAATAATACAAAATCTAAATATTGCTTTGATGCTCATATCATATTATCCTTAAGTTGTTAACTTGTTTTTATTATAATATGCATTCCATAGGGCTGGACCACACATGGACCTAGATTTTAGCAAATTTATATATTTTTAATAATGGGATGAATCTACAACAAGAGCCATTCTAGGGCTAAATCTAGAGTTGCAATACCCTCCATTGACTCCCCACTCATCCAATAAATATTGTTTTGCTATAAGTTATTCATCCCTCTTTTATCCATCCGGCGAGACGGGTCGCCGCATTTTAGGAGCACCAAGCAACTCCTCCAGGTGCTCTTCTGAGTACTAGACCAAAAAAGTTGTGTGCAGCCCTGGTCATGATGGTTTCTGCCTGCTGATGATTTCTTCTCTAATCAGCACAGCCAAACCAGCTGGTCTGGACGGCTGAGCCTCTCTCACACTTTTATCCCATCAAACCACTGGTGATGAACCCTGATCCCCCACAGAGAAGCAAAGAGACAGAGAGAGGGAGGGCGAAAGAGACAAGAGCGACAGAATGAGAACGACAGAGAGGGAGACACAGAGAGGTAGAGAGAGAGGCACAGAGGCAGAGAGAGTGAAGTATTATTGGGAGACTTAGCCACTGTTATGTGACAGGAGAAGGTCTGTGTTAGTGTAGAGTGAAGCGTGCTCATTTGTCTGTGTGCATTTCATCAGTGGCTGAGCCAAGCCCCGCTCGATGCTGCCTGGCACAGCTTGCAAATGCCACAGAGATAAGGATCAGTGATAGACTATCGTGGCAATTCCCACCGCCTCTCTCGTTACACCCGAGAGACCACTGGTCTACACCCATTAGACGAGTGGTTCTCAAACTTTTTAATTTCAAGGACCCCCATTTTGGCATGCATTAAGACCCCCATAACTCTGAGTGTGCAAATGGAACCAAATGGACCTATGGGTCCATAGTCCATTTGTTACCATTCATACACTCTGAGTTACAGACCAATATTGGTCCATTTGGTTCTTAACTATGAATCTTTTTGCTGGCCCCTCAATGACCCTTTGAGAACCACTGCAGGATACAGTATATATTATCAGTGGGACACCGATAAAGAAATGCCAAGAAAGAGCGCTCCCTTTTCTTGGCATAGAGGCACAGATCAAACTAACGCTGGAAATGGCTCCCTATTGGTTCACCAATATGTGCCCTCCGGGCCGCCTCCCCTCCCCTGTGGAATGCACTTCCCATTGCATCACTCCCAATCTTCCGCCGTAGTCTGAAAACCCACCTTTTCAGACTCCATCATGGCCCATAGCACTTACCCTACCCCCTTAGATAGCACTTCCGTAGACTTGATACAGACTTATAGCATGTTATGTAGACAGCACTATAATTGCATTTTATATAGTCATAGCACGCCATAGTACATAATGTATAGCATAGTAGTATATATGTATAGTTTCATTATATAGATATTCCACTGTTACTTTCTTAGCTTATGATGTTTCATGATAAATGCTTTTATGTGATGTATTCCCATGCTTTTGTTCTTGCTTAATGTAAGTCGCTCTGGATTAAGAGCGTCTGCTAAATGCCTAAATTGTAAATTGTAAATTGTCTAATCACCAAATATGGAGCAACGCCCTGCACTTTGCACTTATTGGTTAGCGCACCTATGCCACTTTTCCTGAGGCATTTGTCCAGGCTTAACAAAGCGCATGTGGATGGGGACCCCCTGGACCACACTCTTATCACTGGACTAAAGCCCCACAGAATCAGGGGGAAAATGGTTCAGTGAGGAAAGAAACTGTACAACATGCAGTTTTTTTACATTTAAGTCTGAATGAATGAGGAAACAAGTTACACACAACTAACTGTACCGGGTCCAAAATATGCCCTTACTCAGCCTGATCTACACACTGTCTTATCTAAGAATAACTACGAACTTCAGCATCCATCAGCAAAGAATGATTAGGATAACGGTCACTTCCTACAGTCCTCCCTCTCTCTCTCTCTCTCTCTCTCTCTCTCTGCATAATGCATGCCTGCGTTTTTGGTTCCATCCGTGACCAATTACCATCCGTTGCTACCACTTTCAGAGACACGTCAGGCTCAATACACGACGGAGCAGAGTTCACCGTTCTCCTCGTTGTAGCAGATTAACATCAAACACGGAGCTAGAGAGTGCCACCGCTCATCAACCAACTGAGCCTTCAGATGACAACAATGCCATCGCACGGGGCTGGAATCGGAGGACACGGTTGGTTGTTGTGCCCACGCGGGGAAAGCGCTGAGGCATTATTTGTCCCAAACAGGAAGTGCGGCAGAGCACAGCACAGCCGGGCGTTTGTTCAAGAATAGGAACTTTCTTTTTCAACTGTTGCCACACAGCTTTTAAACTGTGACTGATGTAGACACAGCAGACAGATACAGTATGATGTAGTGTATTTCCGTGAGGTACCGGTATGTGCATGGCATGCATGCACGCCTGCGCTTGTGTGAACCTGGCCGGGTGGAGCTGCAGTGAGAATCAGAGATGGCCACCAGTTAAGGAACAGTTTGACTGACATGACAACATGAAAAGCATATCACCTCCAAGCAGGGTTGCTCTGGCCACATTCACACCAGGATGTTTTAATGCGATTAAAACATCCTGGTGCCGGGTGCCCCTTCACATCCTGGTGAAGGGGCACGGTGGCACAGTCGGTAGTGCTGTCGCCTCACAGCTAGAAGGTCCTGGGTTCGATTCCCATGGGGACGCTGTGGACGCTGGGGTGCGTGTTCCTTCCGCCATCAGTGCCCATACCCGAAGTGGGGTTGGTGAAAGGGCCTTTCTGTGTGAATTTTGCATGTTCTCCCCGTGTCCCCTAGGGTAGGTAAGTAATCCTGGTCCCTAAAACTTCCTCCTCCTGAGCAGCCAGCAAGGAACTGGTTGGAATAACGTGTTCCTTCCACGCGCTACGTCCGGCCAGGCAAATTCCTCCCTGTCAGGTGAAAAGAAGCAGCTTGGACTCCTCATGCATAGAAGGAGGCATGAGTTCAGTCTGCTGCCCCCCCAGGTTGGCAGAGGAAGTGTAGCGCCCAGGATTACATTAAATAATTGGCACTGGGTGAAAAAACTGGGTTGCAAAATCGTGGGATAAAAAAAACAAAACATTCTGGTGCGTATTGTCGGAAAGTGCGCTTCGTTTGCGCAGGTGTTAATTCAGGCTCATTCGAATTCTGGTGCGCATCAAACTAATTCTATTTCATCTAAAAACAGGGTGTGGCAGGGGGCGGGATCAAGGTGTCTGTGAGTGGGGTGACAGGGCTGGCTTTGCCAGCCCTGTCACATTGAGGACACTGTGAATCCTATAACCTCAACTAAACAGTCACCGTGTGACATTAAACATCCAATTCTAGCAGGCAGGAATGTGGAGTATTGTGTGGCTCTGTCTGGACCCAGCCTCTCACTGCAACAGAGAACACAAGCACATTAGCTTCCTTATATACACAGCAGCTGTCCTTCATTTAATTGACACAATCTGCTGCAGGTGCGCCTGCGAGCTGGCAAAGCCAGCCTTGTCACCCCACTCACAAACACCTTGATCCCGCCCCCTGCCACACAGGGGTCTCGGTTCGCTTCCAAGCGCACATAATTCAGTTCAATTAGGTGTGAATGCAATCACACCAAATAGCGTGGTTGGTCGGTCAAAGACGCACGTGTACAGAAATAAGCAGTATAGGAAAGTCGCCAGTCCAGTCACTGTAGTATAGTCTAGGCATACTACCGTAGAACCGTCGAAAGTAGATCTACAAGCTCACAATGCGTCACATCCTCGACGTGTTGTGAGCTTGTAGGTCTGCTATTTTCGGAGTGCAACAGCCCGTCATGTAACAAAATAGCCAATTGGTGCGGTTGACGAAGTACAGTACGCAAACGCAGCAAATAAAAAATGCCAAAATGTTGCAACTTCAACCCCAATCGCACAGAGTCTACCGAACTACAGGTGTGACTGTGAATGCGACCTCTGTCACCTTCTGCCACTTTTCTGCTGTTTTCAATATGCGACTCTGTGAGTTGCGACACTGCCGCACAGCGAAGTATAAGGCTTTACAGAGGACAGGAAGACAGAAGGATAAGGCAATGAGAGCTATAGAGAGACAGAGGTGAAGGAGAACAATGAAGGATGAAGTGTGACAGGATGATGCCTGAAGGTCATTGTTGTTTGGACACTGAAATGTCCCTGTGCTCCAGACAAACTGTATGACCTGGACCATGTGGACATCACTGTCCTCACTCGACCATGTGGACATCACCACTCCCTTGAAGAGAACGGTTTGCCTGTCAACCAGTTCTACTGGGATTCACATGTAGGATTTGCAGTGCAGATCATTTGTTTCAGGCTACTCAGAACAGAATGATTTACACTAGCAGCAGCAAAGAGAAGAAAAACCCAAGAAGAATGTCTACAGCACAACCGCCAAAGAACACGCATGCACGCAAGCATGCATGCACAGCTATAGAGGGTATGCACGTGACATCATCACCAAACCTGGAAGTTATGCAGGAATGCCTACTGAGTGGCAAAAAGCTACTTTCTGGCCTTGACAGCCCATACATCCAAACAGAAAAGTCCTATCTGATTGCATTAAACGACATTAAACAATGTTAAACTCACTTTGCCACTCGATGGGCCATTCACTTTAAGCATGCGCATACCCTCTATATGTAGGGATGGGCAATTTTCTCATGGAGTCTAGTGGGACCTGACGTGATGTCATGTCTCCATAGATGAGAGTCATGTGATTAAAATCAAATCAATGACACAAATATAGGCCTACTATAATATGTCTTTCTAAGAAACGTTTTCACTTCATATTCCATCAGTTGAAGACAGCTTGCTTGCCCACTGGCAGGCTGTTGAACTCTATAGCTGGTCTCGAGGGAGGAGAGTTGCGTGTGTGACACACTTGCATGGGCCTTATATGTTACTTATGTTGTCCGTCCGCAGCAGCACTCGCTGTGTGGCCGTGTCTTCAAATGTGCTGTGAGTGACAGTGAGCAAAGTGTAATGTAAACTCAGCTTTGACCAAAAAGAAGAATCCAATATGAAGTTCATAGTGTTGGATTATCAATCTCAAACGAGCTTCTCTGCAAATGGATTTTTATTAAGCGCCATGATGAAATTAATGTCTCTTGTGAGATGACTGTCATCTTGCGGGCCCAGTGAAGTCAGCTCATTTAGTCCTGTGCAAGGAACAGACTTCATTTATACTTTTATAGCATAGTCATTAGACATGTTTTCACCGGTCTAATGGGCAAAGTTCTGTTAATGAGAGCAGACTGCTAACATGTACTTCTGGGAGTGTAAGGAGCAATTCACTGACGGTAAAGTCTAAAAACTATGGGATGCTTTGGGAAATGTCCGATGGTCACTGGGACATACAGGGAAAACGGAAGTATTCACAGAGATGTCCTTAAGGTACTTTTTGATTTGAATAAGCACGGGCAGCATACAGTATACGAACGTGTTTTGGCAGAGCCTTACTCAGCATAAAACCATGTGGAAAAAAGCAGTAGCCTCTGGTACTTTAATTAGAGTAGCCTCTGGTACTTTAATTAGAGGATTCATAACAGAATTCTAAGTGTTGCATTTGATCATTAGTGAGCAGAGAGAAAGGGAGAGAGAGAGAGAGAGAGAGAGAGATAGAGAAACAACAGAAGCACACAAGTGCATACTGTATGGCACATGGCCTCATGCTCTTACAGCACAGATGATGAAAGTGGCACTGGATTTAAAACTCTGCCAAAGTGTGAATGAGCGGCAGTGGTGGGAAGTCATTAGGTATATTTGCTCAAGTACTGTACTTGACTACACTTCTGAGGTACCTTTACTTTACTTGAGTATGTCCATGTTTGGATAATATTACTTAATTATTTTTGCACATTAGGATTATGAATACAAAACATACATTAATCGTAAGTGGTTAATGTATGTTATGTTTCTATTTCATACTTCAGCTAATTGACAATAGGTCTAATTATAACATATTGAATGCCAATACAATTGGTACCTACTTTAACACGAGTAACATTTTTAATATAGGACTTTTACTTGTAGCGGAGTAGGCTACTGCTGTTCCACCACTGCTTTCTTTGAACAGAACGCAAGAGGCAGAAAGTGTCTCTGGATCTTTAAACTGTGCCAAAGTGTGAAAGAGTGCGAGGCGAGGTGAGGCGAGGAGGCGAACGTAACACAGCGGCCAAGACTCAGGAGAAGAAAGAACAGGGACGGACGCAGAGTTTCTCATTGAGCATGCGGGTGCTGTCCCCGCCCGGCCAGGCATTACTCACCTCTGGCAGGGGGGAGATAGGTTAGAGAGCTACAGGGCTGCATGGATCGCAGAACTGCAGGGCTCCGGGGACACTGAGGAGAGGGGACAGTGGGGTTATGGAGGGACTGCGGGGCTCCGGGGACACTAAGGAGAGGGGACAGGGGGTTGTGGAGCCCTGCACTCCGGGGTGTCTGGTGTGGAAGAGAGATGAGGCGACGGGCTAGGGGCTGAGGACTGCTGGTGCGCTGCTGGAGGTTAGCGGAGCGCCATCGTTTATGACCGTGTCTGTTTCTACAACATTAAGCCGGCGTAAAAGGATGAGGAGTGAGGGGGGGGGGGGGGGGGGGGTTCTGTGCAGAGTTGAGGGGTCAGCAATGTGTCCGTACATGGACAAAATGTGCCCATGGCCAGACTTATCCATGTTGTCCACGATGTGTCTAAGATCAAAATAAAAATAAAGCCATTATAATGTTAATTATAATGTTCTTATTTTGTCCATAATGTGTGATGAAAGCACCGACTGACTGCACAGACAGAATTATTGAACTAACAAACACGGCCACTGCCATGTGGCAGTAGCCGTGTTTGTTATTTGTAGCACATTCGAATAGACATGGCACTAGGCCTACTCCACTATAGGCTACTGGCTGTGTTTCTACTTTCTGCTATTGTATTTGTCACACTAACCCCATTCGTTTTTTCTTTGTACAAATCGAACCCTGTGTGCGTGCGTGCGTGTTTGTGAGAGAGAGATGGGTGGAACAAGTGTGGTACGAGGTGTATTTCCGTAGGATTATTTTGTAAAAGTGATTTTTTTGCTTTTTTGGCTTTCATAGGGACCAAACTGTCAGAAAATGATGGGGTTCAAATTTTCACGACCCCCACCCCTTATTTGGGGGGTCATATATTTTGGGACCCCCCATAATAGTACGCCAGACAATTAACGTCCGATTTTCATAATATTAGGGTTGTTTTATAGGTTTTTAAATATTCTGAGTTGATTTCTTACACTTTGAAAGTAGCCAGAATAATCTTTTCTGACTTTTGGTTGGGGTCTTTCTTCACCCGGGGCCCCCCGGACTCATCTCAGTACTCATTACATTCCTCGCTCTGCTCCTGTTCCAGAACAATGTCAAATTAGATAATAATTTAAGCATTAAAAGTTTACAAAAATGAGTAGTAGTTAATACCAGAGGTCTTCCACAGGGGGCCGGGACTAGTTTTGCCCCTATTCTTGCACCCATATATGTGATTTAAGTATTTCGAATATTATTAGAATATCTTGCGTTTATGTACCTTTGAAAGTACTTTGATAGTTTATTAGTATTCTACCATTATTGTTGACAGATGTTACTGCAGGGAATAAAGGTATTGCAACTTCTCACTTTGGGCATGCAGAACGTGTCCATTTATTTCACACACTGCACTCACACTAACAACACAACACACACACACACACACACACACACACACACACACACACACACACACACACACACACACACACACCTATCCTCTTAAAGAGCCCATGGTCAATTAAGCCTACAATACATTATTTGCAGGATCTATTCATCTTCGTCATCGACTCATCATCATCTTGAATGTCCTCCCTGATAGTGTTGACACAGTCTCCACCATAGCGCAAGTGCAAGGCAGGTTATTGTTTGAGCAGCTGCACCGTCCCTTGCAACCTGCTTTGCAACCACATGTGATGAGCTCAAGTACTGCCTTTGGAGCAGGGAGGGCAAGACACCTGACTGGAACATACCCTCCACTATCTGAATTCCATCCATTTTGTTCGATTGGTGGAAGCTCAGGGCAATTTGTCAGGTATGAATGACTTATCCCGCATTGTGACGTAGTTGGCACAGAGGATATGTGGTAGCAGTGCAGCACGAGTGGGAGGTTAAAGGTAGCATCTCACCCTCCAAGTTCTTTGACCGAAATAGTTCCCATCTAGTAATGGCAAGGTTGTTGGACCTTTTGGACTGTAAACACGGCATGCAAAATGCTCCAATGGTGAGGAAAGCTTGCCGTTAACAAGCTCAGGAGGAATGGAACCCATTCCAAGGTCCTTGAAGCAGTTAATGGCAGGATCATCATCATCAAGCCTCAAGTAGGCATTGACCCATGTCTTCTTGGAGTTTCCAACTAATTTTCCTACCCAGTCAGCACCAGATAAATTGTGTAGGCCCAGGAAAATTGTGTAGGCCCAGGAAGAATGTCATCTTTTGCCTGAGCTGATAATGTTCTTTCCTTGAAGACCTGGAAGCTTTTGGGAAGCTGTTGAGGTACTGATTCACTAGACCAGAAAGATGAGGTGTGGTAGTGACTAGTCGGTCCAGAGCTGCTTCATCTCTACTGAGTCCAACCATCCCACCATGTCCCTTTAGCTTCTTGATTTCCTGCTCAAGGGCTTGATCTGTGAAGAGATGAGTGAACGGTATCTCTGACTTTGCCACCACAAATTCAGTGCGTTCCATGTTTCTGGGTCATCCTGTTCAAGAGCGTTCATTTGGGCAAGATAGACTGGCATCAGTCGAGCATATTTAAGGAGATCACGAGCAAAGAAATAATTGATGAGTTCCTCTAAGGATGACAAGTAGCCCTCCCAGTCACCTGACCGACGGCGACAACAGAAAGACAAAGAGAAAAGAGAAAGACAGCAGCAGCCTGGCTGATCTTGGCTGATCTTTATTTAACAGCAATATTTGCTACACTTGGGTCTGAGGCACCTTACTTTGAAAATAGCTGATCTACAAGCTCAAACTACAACCTTGTAGATCAGCTATTGTTGGCTAAAGTTCTCCTTGGAAAAGGGATGCTATGGTTCAAGTGGTTTAATGTAAAAAAATAAAAAAGTTCCTATCCCACAATGATTTGGTGGGCCCCTGTATAGTAACACTGAGGACCCCCTAGGGGTCATGGGCCCCCTGTGGAAGACCCCTGGTATTGGCTACTACAATTTTTGTTATATCAGAGCCCAGCTACAAATACTTTTATGCTTCATTTATGATCTAATTTGACAATATTCTGGAGCAGGAGCAGAGCAAGGAATGTAATGAGAACTGGGATAGGCCCAGGGGTCAGTCCGGGAGGTCCCACGTGAGGAAACACCCCTACCAATAGTCAAAAAAGATTATTTTGACCACTTTAAAAGTTTAAGAAATCAACTCAGAATGTTTTAAAACATACTAAACAATTCTAATATTATGAAAATCGGACATTAACTGGCTGGCATACTGTTCTGGGAGGTCCCAAATAGATGACCCCCCCAGAAACGGGGTGGGGGTCGGGAAAATTTGAACCCCATCATTTTCTCATAGTTTGGACCCTATAGAACCAAGATCTGCAAAAAAAAAAAAAAATTTAGCACAAAAATCCTACGGGAGCTGTTTTTTTGACGCCTCGTACCACACTACTACAGAAAAAGACAAAGAGGAGAGCATTGAGGGAAGAAGAATAAAGAATTGAATAGAATAGGCTTGTAGTGTAAATGGAGGAAGATGGGGCGGTTTCAAATGCCTATACAAAAGAAATCAATGCAACATCAGTCACTGACACTCACTGTGGTTGCATGAAATGCTCTGAAAATGGATACAAGCTCCCATTAAAGCAAACCTCTGTGTCCACACAAAAGAGAAAAAGAAAATGCAAGAGTGACTTCATGTGAACAGCCAGTCAAACATACTTGTAGCAAGGCTACCATTTGAACTGAACACAGAGTTCTCAGTGGACTTTGAATTACACATGCTCCACTCCTCTGCATCTCAGCAGCTACATTACAGACTACTGTAGCCTACATTGACAGCTTTAGTTACTTCTTCTTACTTTGCAAATGTAGATGATTAATTAATCAAATAATGAATGAATTACATAAGCAAGGTCAACACAAGTAAATAGGTACATATCAAATGCATAGAAATCAACAATGACCTAGCATCTGTCTACATAACATGGTATATCAATTTCATTCTAGCCTTTTCATATTTATAAGCCTGCAAGGTTGTCGAGGCTAAGTGCTACAGGCTAAGGTGGAGTCTGAACTCTGAAGAGGTGAATCTTCAGATTACAACAACGCAGAGTGAGCATGTATTGGATGCTTATGTGGTGCTTATGTGGTTAATGATGAATAATTATAGTCTGATAGCATATGGTTGCTGGTTGGCAGAGCGGACGTAGAATACGCACATCGACAGGCTGGGTGCTGGGCTAAAGAAACTTTGGTAGATAGTGGATGGAGCCCGCACACCACAGGTACAAGAAAGACGTTCTTTATTGAAAGTTCTCTGACAATTCAAATTGTCTGGTTTTTTATTATTATAATTTCTTTCATAAATCAATGCTATTACTTCCACCAGTGGAATGATAGTTCTGTTTGAGCATATAATGTTCCTGTAGCCGAAGAGAAAACAGAGAGACAATCAATGGCAGCTTTGTGCATTAATAACTTTGTTGAAATCGATTGTTATGAAGCTTAATGAGGGAAGATACTATCCAGAAGACATCTCTTACAATTCCTCTGGTAGATTTTCTCTTAATTTGCTGTGAAGAGAAAAATAAAAATAATAATAAGAGAAGTCAACTAAAACCCGTTCCTAAACCCGTCGTCACGTTCATTTCATTTGATCGATTTAAAAGACTTGTAAGGAATACTTTGACATCTATCTGTATGCGTACTTGTTCAGTCTGAAATGTCTATTATCTTGAAATGTATTTGTGTTTACATTTTATTGTTTACTTTAAATGTGTAAACTGTTTAATTGTATTTGTTTCCTATTGAAAATAGGAAAAAATAGGAACTAACAAATATTGACCTATCAGAAGTGGGGGCGGGGCTACGTTACACCAATGAAGGACAAGGACTCTGAACCAAGTCCAAGTCATTAAATCATTAAATCATTATGGTGTATGCGGAGCGAGTTTGATTTGGAAATGACCATCCTGCTAGGAGGAGTTTGTTAAAGTGTGAAAATGACAAATTGTGTCAAAACGCCACAATAAATTCAAAATGGCTGACTTCCCGTTTGGTTTAGGTCATGGCGCCAAGAGACTTCTATGTAAGTGGGGACATGATACAGGTGTGTACCAATAAACACAGGTAGGTGAAACCGTGTTGTGGGGCTTCAAGCACAAACTTTTGTAGAGGTGGCGGCGTGACGCTATTGAGCCTATAAGGCCATGCCCCTTTTTAGATGATTGAAATAGTAATTTTGCATGTTTTTTGATGATAATTCTTTTTAATAATAACATGCTTTTCGATGACATATACTTTTGTTGTTTTTCATGGTTTTAAAAAAGGATTAAATTCATGCTTGTCGTTTTTCATGGTTTTCAACGACATGACAGACAGACAGACAGACAGACAGACAGACAGACAGACAGACAGACAGACGCTTTTCTTTTTCAGGTAAAATCGATTGTGACCGCAATCACTGCATGTGTGCATTATTGTTCAGTATAGAGAGGAGCTGCTTCTGGTTACAGTAAAACCTCCCGCCTTGGTTCATGCTCATTAACTACTGTGCTGTTGTGTTTCCCTGTGTGAAGGCTCTCTGAAGGCATTAACTGCAGTGATGTTGTGGTGTGTGGTTGTTTGCACTGCAGTTGTGTGTAGTTGTGTGGTTGTGTGTCCCTGTGTGAGCGTCTCTGAAGGTCACCCTCAAAAGCTTTCATCTGCTCAAACCAAACTTCACTGATGACGTTACCCTGGCAACCATCGCCTCTTGTTCTTCACATCTCGATTCATGTCGTTGAAGTATTTGGCTCAAAAAACAAATACACAAACAAACCCTTGAGCTCTTATGAACAGACAATGTGCTGCAAAGTGTTTGATGCTCATTCCAGCAGCTACTGTTGCCGGGCCTTTTGGCCATAAAGTTAGCATGGCTTTGGTGGCAAACACATATAACTTAACAACAGCCTATCTATCCATGTATAAATGCACAGACTCTCTGTCTGCCGGTCTATGTGTTCCCTGCATAGGTCAACGATGGTCCAACCGTTCGACTTCAAACTTGCCATGTGTATCGCTTTTTTTTTTCAGAAGTGGAAATCTGTCTGTGCCGCTTTTACACTATACACATAAATGATATGGAGATGCTCATGTCATCACTATAATATCATAAAGTGGTCTGTGTTAAAGAATAATTCATGACTTAAACCGTTTACCTTAATCTGATCTGATCTGTATGATGATGAAGTCATGGGAAGCACACACAAAGCCACATAATATATTATTATGAATTAAAATAAGTTATAACAATTGTTTGTTTTTTGTCTTGTGTTTTTAGCTTGAAGTTAGACACTTTCACCTTTCAAAATGCATACTCTCTCTCTCTCTCTCTCTCACCCCTGACGTGGCTGCCACATGATGTCACCGGGGGCTTTTCCCCTCCTATAAACAGCCATATAGTGTTTAATGTTTGTGTTGTCTGAACACAAACATTAAATGCGGCGACAATGAATGGATAATTTACATCATATGTGTCTGAGCAAATCGACACAGGTATGTCGGTGGGAACCCTTGGCCAATAAGGGACCACCATTCTTGATGATGCTGTACGATGATGTATACGATGATTAGAGCGCCCCTCACTTCACTTGTGATCTTTTTTTTTGTGATTTACCGTTAGACCCACCGCACACTCACTGAGCAGCGGTGTCATTTTTCACTTGTACCACTCATTCTTGGATATAATAACATCAGATTATGGTTAAAGTATACGGTATGTTTTCAATTCATTGCTCTGGTACTGCACATCACTATTATTTTAAGATGTATATTATTATATATACGGAGAGATCTGCCCACATAAGATCGCTTTCATATCCTTGGCCTTGCAATTGATTGTAGATTGCCTTGAGGTGAGTTGAATACCAAAGGGCAAACTGGAGGAGGTAGAGCATCTATATTTCAGGGGATCTGGGACTGGGAGCGTTATCACCTGTATGTTTGTTCTTTTAAAGATGGCCTGTAATGAAACTCCCAGAAGGGGAGTGTAGGAGACGGTCAGAGGTTCGGCACTCTCATGCGCTTTACTTTAGGTATAACTACAAAATGCAGTTTTCTTTTTTGTAGCAATTCTTTTCATAACTATGTGAAGCATTCAGTCAGATAAGGAAATGTACTCTAGAAGAACTCTATACCGTCTTCTATGACAAACTACTTTGATTCAAACACACCCCAGTCCTCCTGCTGGGTTTATGAATACAAAACAGGTGTTGAATATAAAACAGCTATTAATACATGTGGCAGTGGCTGCTTGGAAATCAGCAGTGTTGGGCAGTAACTATTCACTTTAATATATTAGTCTAATACGTTTCCCTTGTTACAGTAGTATTGTAACTTATTTGTCAAAATAATAGTTAGTTATTAAAGTGTACTGTTTTACTGAGCTTCTTGTGAAATTATCACATAATGTGTACGTGCAAAACAGACAACAATAATATATATATATATATACATTTTTAAAGGAGTAATAAGTAACTTATTAACAATAAGTAATTATAAACTTAGCCAACATTGCAAATCAAAAGGTTTGCGCCTTTATTTCCGGCTATCCCTTAGTTAATGTTGACACTGACTGAACCCCTTTTCTTGTGCTACAAAATGCACTTTTCTTAGCTGTTATTTTCCTAACTCTATGAACTATTCAATCAAAAGAGGTATTCCAGAAATGTAGTGTCATCAGTGAAAAATTTGCACTGATCCTACCGCTAGTTCAGGAATATAAAACAGTTATTAATGTACCCTTGAGAGGCTGCAATGCACTGCTATACTGAAAACTGACAGTTACAGTATTTTTCAATTCTACAGTTATGTGAAACATTTATTTTATTGTTACTTTTCAGAGTTATGAAACTATTATTACAAAACATCCACTTAAGCCCCTGCCCATGTTGGGCCAATGCCCAACATGGGCAGGGGCTTTGTCCAGAGCTTTTGTGGCAGTTCTGGACAACCGTGGGTCCGACCGACTCGACACGGGGTACTGCACTCCCTGTGGGGGTGTTGAACCCGTGTGTCGAGTTATGTGCATTACAGCCGTACACACAGACAGACAGAGACATATGGTGCATACGTGTGTATGTGTATATATATATATATATATTACAATTTGTTAAACATTAATGAAAAGTAGGCCCACTTTTACCTTTGGTATCATAATACATCATTGTGGCATGACTACATTTACTGTACTTCCACCTGGGAGGTGGAGAGTGTGTCTGATCAGTGAAGTTGGAGCAGGAATTGGTAAGCCAGATGGATCTGGACCAGATAAAGTACTTATCTGGCACAGGAGGATCATTACAGTAATCAAAATGCAATGATACAATTCCAATTACTCGCCAATTTAAACCACAGGTCAAATTTGAGGAGAGGACGAGTTTGAATCTCTGTGTGATGATTTCACGTTATAATAGCCCTCGGCGGACGGGAAAAAAATAAAGAAATTGAGAAAAATGTTTCAAAGACATGAAATAGGCTGTTATATAAATTATCCGCCTTGATGTAAAAAAGTTACCTATATCAGACGTTAGGAATAATGCATTACCGCTACGTCTAATTAAAATTAATGATGGATGAGTAGCACAATCGTGGAGGCCTTCACATCTGAAGAACGCCATCCACTCTCATTCACATAAAACATTCCTTTATCGATCTGACAGTTCGTGTTGAAAGCCGATCAATCACTCTGCCGCCGTTCTCCAAACCCTCTTAAGGCTCTAATCCATAAGGGGTCGGGCCGTCCTCACATCCAACAGACAGAGGGAGGTCTTGTCCTCCAATTAATGTGAGCTTGTCCCTTCACTTAAACACTGGATCACCTTGCAGAGATGCTGCATTATTCAACATGGTCCAGGCTGAATGAGGAACTCTGTGGTCTGGAGTGGAGTGTCACCTTACTGTCTATGGGCAAAGTGACAGCGAGGTATGATGGAGGGGGTGGGGGGCATAGAGACACAGAGAGGGTGAAGGGGACTGGGAAATGGACAGGAGGCAGAGCTAGTGAGAGAAGAGAGTGATGTCTAAGGTAGGACCCAAATCCAAATGGCCCATAGTGGATAATCCAAGAAAATGATACAATTGTGTTTGGTATAACCAGTATTTTCAGGACAGAAAAGGAGAATCAATAAGACCTCAATAGATGAGCAGAATGGTAACCGACCATCACCCCGACCATAACCAGCCCTGGTTACGGGGCGAAGATTAAGACCAAAACCAATATACTGTTTATTTGGATTTTGTGCTCAGAGGTACGCAACAAGAACAAGAAAAATGTGGAAGTAACACTTGCCACGGGAAGCCAATAGTTCCAAACACTGTATAGTTCCAAACATTACTGTATCGATTTAAACATCACTGTATAGTGTGTGAGTGTGAGAGAGAGATAGGGAGGGAGAGAGACAGAGCAGAGGAAATGGTAGGGAATAAGTGAGGAGATTAAAACCTGTGTGGTGGGTGTGTGTGTGTGTGTGGGAACATCCCACAGGAGACTGGAAGTCTGTCAGCTCCTATAGCAAATGCTGACCAGCCAATCATAAAACCACAGAATATTTTGTTTCCTTTGCAGTGTGCGCATTTCAGAGAGCGCTGCCTGCAAACATACAGAGGCCTTGGAAAATAATCCATAGCACTCTCAGCGAGGAGCTTTGATTAATAATAAAGATAGGCGAAAAATGAAGTGAAATTTTTTTTTTTAACGAGGGTTCGTTATTTGAGAGACAGACAGCAGACACAGCCCAGGTACTGTACCTCTGGCATGGTTGGATTGGAGTACTGTGTGGTTTCACTGATCCACCACAAACTATCTCTGCATATGAAAAATTATTGATCAAAAACACAACAAACACACAGTAAATCCATCTTAGTTTTTTCCCACAGGACATTTTTATTGTTGATATTCTTCAGAATAAAGACCCCTCCCACCTGAAACACCCCCCTCCCTCCCAAGTTGATACACTTTACCCCACAAATACAATGGTCAAAAACATGAGCGGCTCCTATCTTACAGAAACACTCGAGACAAGACGGTGGAACTCTCGTGGCAGTAGGGGGATGTTACCACCATCGGTAACGCTGAATTCACACCAACAATGACGAGCGAACGTCCGCAATGCATGTCCAAGTTTATGAGCCATAGAAACCCATATAAAACCAATAGAAATAAGACACACAATGCTTGTTTCTGGCAGTTTGTTAAATTATAGATTTTAGGATTTTTAAATTTTGATCTGTGCTGTTGAGTGAATATACCATCAGAGCACAGCACACTTCTGATTGGTTCACTCTGTCTCAGCACACCAAAGTCAACGCAGTGGGGAACGCTGCAGTCGTTCCTCTCCATAGATAACCTTGTCTCATTCTCAGAACGCAGTGCAACGACATGGCTAGCGCGAATTCAGCGTAAGGCGTTCGCGATCAAAGCTTTGGAATGGTTCATTCCTCACACAATTTTGGATTAACTCAAATGCTGAGCGGAGTAATAAAAGCAATATAAAAAAAGAAACACAAAGAAAAAAGTGAAATGTCTTTGGTGAAATGCAATGAGGAGGAGGAAGGGGACAATAAACTCGCATTGATGGTTAGTGGAACCTGTTGCGCGATGCGTCCGATCGGGGGCGGGGCATATCGAGTAGATGTCCGCGCTCTGTGTCCCGCGCCGGAATTATTTCCAAAATCCTAAAACATTTTTACATTTTAATATTGTACTTCATTATATTTGTATATTTTATTACAATATATGTAATACTATTTCTTTTGAAAAATACTATATCCCAAATTTTGTTAAAACTTTTTCCAAAAAAGCAGACCTACAAACTCACAACGGCGTGCCGTGCTCCGCCGTGAGCTTGTAAATCGACCAGTTCGGGTGGAGGTTCACCGGGCGCGCAAGGAAGTACAGATCAGGATTCACAGCTCTGGTAAACTCACACAAAATGTTTTTTTCTTCTTTTTTTACAACACACATTCAGCTCTGTGGTTTACTTACTGTCCGTCTTTACTCTGGGCAAACATATAATATATTATTCACACAGTATTCACAGAACAGAAATATACATCTAGATTATGTACACTTTCCCTCTAAGTGTCCAGGCACTTCACTTCCTTGTAGCCGTCCACCGAATCGGCAGACCGCTGTTCCCTAGCTGCGACAGAAAATACTGGCCACATGGTACTGGCACTAGAATAAAATAACTAAACTCATTAAAAAAAAAGGTTAACCTAGTTCACAGCTGAAGGCTGATCAGAGCGCATCATGATGGAGGCCGCAAACGTTCTTCGGAGATTTTCAAGTTGATCCAGAAAAAAGGTTGAGAAACGCTGATCTACAGTAGCAGCCATGACTGTGCACTGGCAGCGTTTTCAAGGTGTCTCTCCTAGTTTTGTCAGGAGATGGGGGAGTTGGCACTGAACATCTGTCTGAGACTTTTACCATCCTTAAAGGCCTCTGAACATCTGGATCCAAAGAAATGTCCATGGGTTTGACGGGGAGGCTCTAACAGCTGGGACTGTGTTATGGGACATTACTTGGCTGTCATTTTTACTGTTTCAAATAGAGAGGATTGCTTCTCTTTAGCAGTGGTTGAAGGTAATTAAGTACATTTATCCAGGGTTTTCTAAACTTTAGTGACAAGGTACAAAGCATAACATTACAAACATTAACCAATTAAATGTTATGTTATATCTGCAAGCTCACAAGATGTGAAATGCTTGTGAAATGGGACATTCTGCATATAACAAGTGGTTATGCATAATGCATACTTTTGGTACCTTAACTCTTTTTCTGCTGCTAGCTGTTAGCATAAATGTAGTTAACTCTTTCTTTGCTGCTAGCTGTTAGCATAAATGTAGTTAACTCTTTCTTTGCTGCTAGCTGTTAGCATAAATGTAGTTAACTCTTTCAGTGCAACAGTTGCACCACTCACTTCACAGGGGTGTGATTTTTATTATTATTACAGTATTAGTTTTTTTCTTATGAAAGCAGAGTCTTCTGTTTCATACGGTATATAGTATGTACATGTCGCTATAGGCCTTATTTTGTGAATAATAGTTGTTCAGGTCCATGACTTCTCTAAAGTTCTCTCTGGTGGGCGCAAGCTGCATTCAATAACCAATTACTGACAAACTGTACATGGGATCAATGTGTATCAATTTTTATATCTCTCTGTCAATGTCTGTCAACTTCAACCTTCCATAACTCTGTCTGTTCAAGCGAGCAGAGTTCAGGCAAAAGCAGGTGTTACAAAAAGGTCAATATCTCCAGAATGGAAGATAGTAAAATCAAAATTCTTTTTTTAAATTGAAGTGGACAAGTTAGGCTTTCTTTTGATGTATGCGTTTGATTCTCGCTATAAGAGAACATTTTGCTGTGGGCCCCGACATTTTTTTTCCTTCAATGTAAAGTCCATAGCACACCAGGGCTGGGCCTGGATGAATGCTGTAGCAGCCAATGTGTTGACTCTTTCTTTGCTGCTAGCTTTTAGCGTACATGTAGTTAACTCTTTCTTTGCTGCTAGCTGTTAGCATACATGTAGTTAACATGTGCCACTTTAAGAGGATCATTTTTATCCCCGCTGTAGCCCCATGCACACACTCACTGCAACCATTTGCTATCATTAGCACACACTGTTTACCTGTCACCAGAAACGTTTACATGTCGGGAGCGATGCGAGACAATGTCAAAAATGACATCTGAACTTTGGATGGCTGAAGATCACCAAGGACAGCGCTCCTAGATTCCAACTTATGGAGGTATGAAAATCCTTTGAACTGAGGTAAATGGAGGAGTTGTAACCTCCCATAGCTGGTGGTGATGGAGGTGTTGCATAGCAACCGGATCAATGTTAAAAGCAGCTCTGGGGCTCTCGTGTACTATATACGCGGAGTATATCAGGGGGTACATATATATACACATACCTAGCAAATAACATCCCATAGCTGGGGGTACGTATAAATATACAGTACGTACCTGGTAGAGAAATAATTTAGTATATTGACGCCAATTCGTTTTTTGTACTTTTCCTCAAGTAAAATTTGGAATAGGCTACAGGACATTTACTTGTAACAGGGTCCCATTTCACAAGTTCTTATAAAATGTATAGAAATACAACGCGTTGCTAAGCAAAGGGTTGTGAGCTTGTAGATCAACTATTTAAAGTATATAGGGCTGAACTAAAAGTACAACTATTTGCCTTTGAGATGCAGTGGAGTCAAAGTAAACGTTTTGAAAATGTAAAATAAAAACTCAGTACTTGAGTAAATGGTAAATGCACTTATTGACTTTACACCACTGCTGAGTACTGTACAGCACTTGTTCCATTACTGGTTCGTGGTGTGACAGGGACTGTGGTACTTTGCGGTATAGGACCATTACTGGACAGTGATTTTTTTAGTGTTTCAAATCACATCTCATCAGTATGCTGAAGGACTTCTTTTATGTTCCCTTAAAAGCCTGACAGCTCATTACAGCTCCAGCGCATCACATTGTACCACACATGCTGACATGCATAATGACTTACTTCTATTCATTAAGCCCTTGATAGCTTTATGGCTCCTATTACTGTAGCTCTATTTGGCTCAAATCTGGGAAAATACTCTTAGAACAAGCAGGACAGCAGGGTTATAATTACATCTTCTTTTTTTCATTGTATCATATTTCTGGGGAATGCACTGTTCAGGGGGCCTTAAAATGTGTACAATTTAAAGTTACCAGTTGTATGTTTAAAACTAAAGTGAATGCAGTTCAACATGAGTTGAATTTTTATTACACAATGTTACTGCTCCTTTTCCGTCCCCAGGAATTAGATGAAGGGACACTGAAATCCCAGGGTGCGTCGCATTAGACAGACGTCCTAATAATCTGACACCCATAAATCCGACTACCCAATATTCCGACCATAGTTGGAATACTAACCCATACTAACCCTATCCCAAAACCCTAACCCTAAGTGCACACAGAAGCCACAGATGAGCCTTAACCGGCCACGTAGTCGGACTAACACGTACCCCACGAATTCCCAGACTGATTCTGTAGGCTAGTTTGTTTCAGATTAAGAACATGGCAGCTAGCCTAGTAAGCCGCAGCTGCAGCTAATCAAATTGATAATGGGCACGTTACATTCGTGTCTTCAGAACACACAAAGTCACTCGTTGGAGTGGAGCTAGAAAATAAGCCTATGGCTTGTTTCATCCCCCTTCAACATGTTTAACTCCATGCCTGCCTTTTCTGTCTGGCCTACACTAGTTAAATTAGAACATAAAATATTCAAAACAAGTCACCCCCAGGCTTTTGTTGGTAAACTGAAAAGCTTATTATGAATCACCCCCCCCCCCCCCCCCCCCAACCAAAACGGAGGAGAAGCAGCACGAGATAGGAGAGAAAGAGATGAAAAGCACCTTTAGAGGCTCCTTATGCGGCAGAGCAGCACGCTCAGAACATCCCTTTGAACACGGCCACTGTGGCACCTTGCTGCTTCCTCTGACACACTTCAACCGGCTGCTTTGTGGAAAATGAAACACTCACTGTGGGATGAGGAACAGAAGAGACTGTTGCTGTCGGGCAGAAACCTTGCATCTCGAATATTTCAATTATTTCATGTAGTTTATTTTTTCATAAATGAATACCCTATTTTAGATGTTTTTTTATGACAGTGTCGCGCAAAAGTAGCATTGAATTCCCAATGTACATGCTCACAACGTGTCAGTACGACAGGTTCAAAGTTGTAATAAATGTTGAACCAATGAAAAGTATTATCAAGAGATTGTGACTAAATATGTTCTACATTCGATTGGAACATGTTTTTTTTCTTCTACCATTTCCTTTTAAAATGACATTTTTGGGCATGCAAGGTTTCCACCGACATCGACAGCTATAACGTGCGTTCCTGTGTCAGGGTGAAGCAGTAGAACAACGTGAGGAAGGGGCTTCAAAAAGGACTTCAAGTCGGTCAGACAGTTGGCACCGTAACAGATAACGACACAGGTGTGTCTTCGCTGAGGCCCCTGGGAAACCTCTGTCCACGGCAACGCATGGTTACCCTTGAATAAAAAAATATTAAAATAAAACCATATCACATCGAACTACTGTACATGTTTCTTCATCAATGCTGCAGATGACAAGAGCAAGTCTATCCCAACGTGTTAGGTGTGTGTTAAGCCTTATTTATACTCAGTTGTGCACCAATGTTGCGCACCAAAAATATAAAAAAATCTGCAAGCTCACTGCCCGTCCCGCCGCAATGTGTTGTGATGTTGTAGATCAATTAGTGTTGGTGTGAGACACCAACGCACAACCATGCATGAATCAAGCCTTAGTGAAGCAACTGTGTTGTCGTGTTTCTGTACAGAGTTCCAGAGTCACTCAATGAATCACCTTGAATCAATCCCTAGAGTCAGAGGCAGAGCAGAATAAGGCAGTTTATGGTGGAGATGCTCTCGGGTGTGTCTGTATGTTTTAGAGTTATCCATCCATCTTCTATGCTTCTCTTGAATCGGGTCACAGAGGTAACAGTTCCAGCAGAGAATCTTTCCGAGACTTCCTTAGTTTTTCTATTTAATTATGAATGGGTTTTTGAATATTGTTTAAAATGTTTATTTAGTTTTGTTTTTTTGTAGTCGAAATGCCGGCGCAGCCTCCGGAAATACAACCAGCCGTTTGAAATGGAACGGCAGCCCCAAAAACACGGAACACTGAACAGATCCCACCATGGCCCACCGCGATGCTCCGCTGTCCTCATGGAAACACTTGGCGTGACAGATTTGTCCAGAAAAAAGGCAGAAGAATCAAACATCACTGACAAGAAGGAGAAAAATCACAGCTGTACATTAAAGGTTAAAAGTCTGAATCTTGACAACTCAGGCTTCTTTTTTCTCATTCTATCTAAACCCAGTGCAGAGATGTAGGTGGTCACCGGGAGCCCCTGCACGATGTAAACATGTTGCTATCTCCCTTCAAAGCAGTCCAGGTACTCCAGGATGAGGTCGTAGCAAAATCGGTACTGGTCCTGTTGAAAAAAAGCAATAAGATTGTCTGTTAAATAAATGCAAAAAAAAGTAGATCAACAAGTTTGTAGATCTGCTACTTTTGAAGCTTTTGTGTGATGCTGTAGTATTAATATGATCAAGTAGGGTGTTGAAGCTGCACTATATAACTTTGCTCTTCTACCCCGGATCTGCGGAAGTGCTGAATTTCTTTTACGGTTGAGGTTGAGCTAATAGAGCCTGCCTGCTTACTAAGAGGATAAATTGAATCTTGACCATCAGGTCAAACTTTGTGTCAGATCATGTGTCTAGGTCAGGGGTTCCCAAACTTTTTTGGACCAGGTACCCCTTTTGGGGTAGATATTTTTCCAGGTACCCCCTCATCCTCGCAACACAGATAACAATATATTTACAACCACAAGCAGTGTTTCCTGCAGGAAAAAGCTTTGGCATGGTGCTGGGCGCAGGCCGCAGGGGGGCCTTCTTGTGTCGAACATTTTGATGAATTAATTAATTTGATTCAATAATGAATTGATAAGATTAATAAATTAAGATTAATTTGTATTATTGCTCTTGTATTGCTATTGGAGACACTGGGGGGACACATGGGCAGGCACTGGGGAGGCACTGGGGAGACACTGGGGAGGCACTCGGGAGGCACTCAGGGGGACACTGGGGAGGCACTGGGGAGGCACTCAGGGGGACACTGGGGAGGCACTCAGGGAGACACTGGGGAGGCACTCAGGGAGACACTGGGGAGGCACTCAGGGAGACACTGGGGAGGCACTGAGGGGACACTGGGGAGGCACTGGGAAGGCACTGAGGGGACACTGGGGAGGCACTGGGGAGCATGGGGAGGCACTCAGGGGGACACTGGGGAGGCACTCAGGGGGACACTGGGGAGGCACTGGGGAGGCACTCGGCTGGGCACTGGGGAGGCACTGGGAAGGCACTGAGGGGACACTGGGGAGGCACTGGGAAGGCACTGAGGGGACACTGGGGAGACACTGGGGAGGCACTGGGGAGACACTGGGCAGGCACTCAGGGGGACACTGGGGAGGCACTGGGGAGGCACTAGGGGGGACACTGAGGAGGCACTGGGGAGGCACTCAGGGGGACACTGGGGAGGCACTGGGGAAGCACTGAGGGGACACTGGGGAAGCACTGGGGAGAAACTGCAGCAACTGGGGAGACATTGGGGAGGCACTGGGGAGACACTGGGCAGACACTGGGCAGACACTGCAGGGCAGACAATGGGGTGGCACTTGGGGAGGCACTGGGGAGGTACTGGACATTTCATATCACACACACACCATTATTCACTAGCCCCTTTTTTTTTGAGGGGGCTTGTGGTACCCCCTGGCTATGCGTCGCGTACCCCTAGGGGTCCGCGGACCCAACTTTGGGAACCGCTGGTCTAGGTGAGACATGACATTTGCCACGATCTAAATGTCTCTTTAGAAGAGCAGGGAGACAAAATACAACCACCCCATTGTTTTATTGAATGTCCCATTTAAAAATGTATTCAATTCTTTGTCTTATATTTGTGTTATGCCGCTGACATTTTCTTTGCATCCTTAACACCTCCTAGTGGTGTATTTGAATGAAAGCCACCTCTTACCAGAGACTCCACCATGTTGGGTTTGGAGTTGCGTAGCGTCTTGACAGCATAGAAAATGTCCACCATGTTCTGGTACTGGATCATCTCCAGCAGAATGGTGCAGGCACAGAAGGTCCCACTGCGGCCACCACCATTCCTGTCAAAAAGCACAATGTCATACAGTGTCAGTGATACAAATGTCTAATTTACTTTATGGACCTAAAACGGACACATTCTATTTATGGTGATATTCTCGTTGCATTAGTATTACCACATTGCTCATCGGAACGCATTCCCCTTCTGTTATGCAATAACGCGGATTGCGGTTAGAGCCGCGGGTTATCCGCGGGGTGGGTGGATTTGGGTCACAAATAATAACATATTAATTAATAGTGGATCGGTCGCAGGCTTGTGAAATAATACATCATGAGAAAAATATACATTTCTGCCTCTTCTTGCCATTCTGTGAATTCCATGTCCTCCAGTATGTATTTTTTACTGCGCGTCCGCTATCTCATGAACACCATGTGTCTTCAACAGGAGAGGCTCATTAGAACCACATACGGCATGATGAAATACACAACATTATTTAAGTCTCCCTCCTGACAGACGAATAAGTTAATTAATGTTCTGTGTTCGTCCAAAGGTTCCGCTGTATATGCAGCTTCATACAGTGTAACAGTTTGGAGTAGGAAGCAGTCCTAGCCCAGTCACCAGAACATTATGATTGCAAAATAAATAGACTACTTACAGGTCGTGGCTGTATATTCACCTCTTTCATCCCCAACCAAACACAAGAAACAAACATCTTTTGTTCCTGTGAGATTGTATTTTGTTTGCCAGGTGTGTGTGTCCACTCACTGCGTTCGCAAGAGGACTGGAGGAGCAGGGTCAATGAGGTTTCCGTTTACACAGAGTTGCATTCAGAAAAGCAGCCTACTGTAGCAAAAAACGATTTTTGCATTTCATTTTAGTTTCTCATAGTACCGATTAATAAGTTATGTCCATTTTGGCTACACCAAACTGGTGTACACCAAACTGGTGTAGCCTAAACACACACGACCTGAGACCAGAAATGAGATATGAGTGGGCACTGGGCCGTAAGCTCAAGTCAAAGTCTTGATCGATTGATAAGTCCTGAAAGTGACGATGATCTCCGCCCATTTTTTATCTGTACAAGCTTGATAAATGAGGGCCACTGTTATATGTCTTCATAGAGAAATGGTCAAACTGGAAACACTACAAGCAAGTGAAAAGTGAGAAACGGCCACATTATGCGACATTCTGCCAGAGGTATTGTCCAGGTTAATCAATAAAATACTGCCACACTTCCTCTCTCCAGAGGTGAAGTCACAGAAGGGCATGGCAGACCCAGCAGCCAATAGCAGCAATATTAAGAGCATCAATCGTCCTCAGTGCTTTGGCAGTGTAGGATTCACTGTGTCCAGAACCAAGGCTTTCTGTATGAAGACATCATTGATTTCATCTCCATAATCTCTGTCCCGGTTGTCGCGGGTAATGCTGTGTGACAGTGCTGAGTGATGACTGTTTGGATGATAGGGGGGAGCATGTGCTGGCTGACCAATGAGCAGCAGCATCCGTTCATATTCATCAGGGGGGCTCTGCTCCGACCGGGGGGCTTATGACAACACAAGATTTACAGCAAAACAATTAAGCTAATAGCTAGTGCGGAAGGGATCGCACATGGTTTCAGACGGAGTTTGGACCTGTAAAGACAGAGATTCATCTGAGACAGCAGAATTATTGGATGGTCAGTTAATGTCAGCTCGATAATCAATGGATGATCTTAAAATGTCTTATGGAATATTATGGGTTTTACCCAGATGCCAAAGGCGAATTATTAAAATGATCATTTTCATAACGGATCCACTATTCAAACAACAGATCAATTTTGGAGATGATGTCCATGGAGTTTGAGACAGCTTTGTCCAGGGTCTCGCAGTCGCAGCACAAGCAAGCTCCAGATGACTTGACATTTCACACAACAATTGCTAAGTACTCTGCCATGGTTCTAGGCTTATTATCAGGCCCTCAATGTCTTCACTTATTGTACAGTAAGCCTAACACTGCCTTATTATGCAATACCCCCGCTGGAGTGCAACGTCATTTTCATCATCACTTTAGGGCCCCCCGCCTTATTTCCCCAAAACTTTATTTCCCCGCAAAGACATTCTTTTGATTTTCTTTCTTCCTTTTTTCGCGGCGTTAGACGCGAAGGCCGGTTGAGCTTCTCGTCTTTAATATCACAATCCAAATCATAGATACAACAGATACGATTAAGCAGTTTTATACAGTAAGAATGTTTTGTAAATGTAATACATTAAGAATGTTATAATGCATTGTAAGAATGTTTATAATCCATTGTAAGAATGTTTATAATGCATCACAGACACCAGGTGACTCACAGGCAGTGGACAACGGTGCGTCCCTCTCCACACTCCCTCTGCCACTTGTGCACTTGAGCCAGCAGGTTGAGGAAGGCCTTCTTGGAGTCGGGCACGTCACGGTACGCTGACCAGCGCTGGAACTGGAACTGGCACACGACCAGCTGGCCCTCCTGGAGCTGAGGAAGACAACACAGCTCATAAACAATAGCTGTGTGTGTACAACCTATTATGGCTTTAGGTAGGGATGTCCCGATCACGTTTTTCACTCCTGATCCAATTCCGATTAGATTGACCACAGACAATATCCAGTCAAATATTGTGATATGGATATAATATTATTACTAGGGTCCCGATCACGTTTATTGTTTTGCTCCTGATCAGATTCCAATCATTTGAAAATGATGTGATCGGCAACGATTTCCGATCACGTGATCGGATCAACCCTAGCTTTAGGATAAAACTGGTCTGGGAGTCTGGGCTAGGTTCATACACACGCACGCACAAACACACACTCCAAGTGAACAAATGTAGCTATTTGTGTGCCACTTGACAGTGTGTGTGTGTGTGTGTGTGTGTGTGTGTGTGTGTGTTTCTAGGCGTGGCACAGAACAGTGGAGGCTGCACAATATATCCAACATGTATCCACAACATGAGCAATATAGCGATCACAAAATACATATAGCAAGAGATTATTTAACTTTCAGGTATTCTTTTCTTCATATCAACAATCCAGTTATAAAGGATATTTTTGTTTAGATTAAAATAAAACGTAATTAGCGGAGCAGTGAGAAACTGTATTGCTCAGTTGGTGGTATATTCATTGTCAATAGCAGCTGTAGCCAGGTGCGAATATTCAACAATGTTATCATCTCATGTTTTTCTAATATCATGCAGCCCTAGTCGTTCATCAAATGGTGCTGTAAAGACACCTGCTGACATGAATGTGTGGTCCATGTGTGCATTTTACAGCACATAGTCTGCCCACCAGATGACACCTCTGCTCCCTAATTTTCCTGGCACCAGATACTTTATTTAAATGTCCGTTATGGTTTTATGAACAAAAACAACAGAGCCTCTGGGGAATAACTCCTCTGCTGAGAAATATGGCCTGCATTCCAATCAGAGCCCCTCTTTAGTATGCCAATGGACGCATGAAAGGCAGGGAAGACGCCCATCGAAGGTAATGACGGGAGGAAATTGAAAAAAGGGGGTGAGACTGACCTTTACTGCATGCATGTCAATGTGCTTCTCTACTGTGTTTTCCCACCGTACGGGGAGTGGCTATGGTGTACATCTTCACCCTTATAGGTGGATTTATGGAAATCCTAGCAGCGCTGGTTCAATTTCCTGGCTTGGTGAATTCAAATATGTCCTTTGCAGCATGTATAATAGGGAGCTATGAATAAATTGTTTAGTGTTCTGCCGACCTGCTCTGCGCAAGTCTTCAGGCTACAGTTTTGCAGTGTATTTATTTGACAACTTCCCTGACACTGCCACTGGCGGGACGCAACACCGGAGTGAGTAGTGCCGTGTGCATAAGAAAGTAGCTACAGAAGGACAGAGACAGAGGCACTGAGGCCTGCTGTGTGTTGTAGCATGATAGCAAGTGAAGCCTACAGACAAAGAAGGCTCTTCGTTTTGGAACTTGCTGGAGCGACATACAGTAAATGCTGGCTGCTGTAAAGTCAGAAGCTCTTGAAGCGCGCATTTGTTACTCATCATCTGAGCGCACACAACCCAGAGGTGCCTCCAACCAGAGATGGAGACTCGAGTTAAAGACTTCTACTCGAGTCGCACTCGAGTCGCCACAAATGGGACTCTAGCCGTAGCCACCCAACCCATGGCTTGTTCCAATGCGTAACATACGCATTGGAACAAGCCATGGGTTTGAGAGGCTGATTAATGTAAACCGCAAACTGTAAACAGTATTAGATATTTAATAGTTGAACTTCTCACGACAATAGCTGTAGCTCTGATTTGGACCATTGCACGAATAAGATGGATAATGAAAAAGGTTCACTTTTCGAACGGAGACACTACTAGGACATAACTCTGTTGCTTCAGTGGAAACTAAATGGAGATCTACCTACTTCAGAGACGTTTAGGCTATTCACTCTGTCCTGGAAATGGAACCATGAGAAGGTTGGAACTTTAACATCCAACGTGAGAACATTGTGCCTTTCCTCCTGAAACTGGCTCTGGTGACTGTGAACAGCGGGGAATGTCGGTGGTTGAGTGTTCTTGTTACGCATAGCAGAGCACAATTGATTTGATTGATACTTATACGATATAGACGCAAGAAGCCTAAATTAATGTATGTATGAAAGTACCTATACTATTACTATACTATGATAAACATTAATTCTGTGCATTTTTCATTTGCAGCGACTTGCAGCTCTCACATAAAAATGGTACACAGTACATTTGTCAACATTATGAATTTACTTTTAGCGTTATTCATCTGAAGGATTCAAGTACTTAGCTACAGGCAGTCATGATTGCACAGCAACATCCTGAATGTCAGTTTGACTCTGAGAAGTAAAGTTGTGTTTTACACACAAGAGCTTTCTGCATTTTAATCTTCAGATAATTTAGCAATATTTACATAGTTTTTCCTCCAGTTCAAACAACTACTGAAGAAATCTATCCTTGACACCAACAATCCTAATATGTTTAGACCCATATTGAAATGACCCTTTCTTGCCAAAGTACCAGAGAAAATGGTATTTTCTTTTATGAATGTCGCCTCATTCTTTGAAAAGTTCTAAAAGTTCTAAACTCAACGGTTCAGAGACTGCACTTCGAAAAGTTTTAAATTACATTAGGATGAATTCAGATGTGGGCTGTTGCTAGCTGTCTCTACTGCATTTGATACCGCTGATTATGCCATATGAATGGCAGCACTTTCTCTGTATCAGTTCAATTCTTGAATATTGAATCTCGGAGGTATGAAGTGCCACCGAATGTAATGGAAAGACCCTGAGCTGAAACATTTGGGGTTGGGCGCTTCAATGCATCAATGCAGAAGTGGGGATTGGCTGACAGTGCGGCATGCGAGTGCGGTGACCTTGAGCAGACCGCAGACCATAATATGGTATAAAGTCTGTATAAGGGGCAGGTGTTAATGATATTATTAATGATTAATGATAATGATATTATCATTAACACCTGACCCTTATAACAGACCACCCTCGGAAGCCAGCCTCTTCGACCTGGGACCAGAGATGCGGGCGTGGCTCCACAACACCGAGTTGGACCTCTGACGTTACACTAAAGAAAAAGAAGCAGAAACATTTTGAACAACTCACCCTCGTGACATTCTTGACCCGAAACAGACGAGTGATGACATCCTCGTCCGCTGACATGGACAGAAACTCCACTTCCATGGGTCCATACTGCTGTAAGCCAGTCTCCGGCCAGTACTGGACACACGGCTAGAGAGAGAGAGAGAGAGAGAGAGAGAGAGAGAGAAATCTGATTTGAATCATACCAGAAGATAACACATACTGTACTAATGTATTGCCAGGAATTGCAATAGACAAGTAGGAAAAAGAAAATGTTCATTGTCGAACAGTTTCTTACAAGTCTTACCGGTGGGGGCTCCTCACTGGCAGGTGAGCCAGTAGGATACCACAGCAGTGACAACACAAAGGAATATGTGTTGGGAGGAATTAATTGGCATAACGACTGACTGTGTGAGAAAAGGGGTAAAAGCTAAGCACACCCTGTGCGTCATCACCAGGCCCTCATGTTCCTTTAAGAGGGAGGGGAGATGTGATACGTGGTTGATTATACATTCTGCTGGATTAGTTTTAATAATCATGCAATGCAAGGTTTGCTTTTGCATGGAAATCCCCCATCTTTAAAATCTGGTGCAAATTACTGAAACCGATGGGTGTTAAAGGAGGCAATTAATAAATAATCAAAACATAGCCTATTAATTCAGTCACCGAATAATTAGTCTCAGAAATCAAAGACAACCATGAACCTTCCAAGTTCCACACCATGTTCCCACATGGGCCAGTTGCATAAGTAGTTACAGCCTTTGTAAACCAGACATGAATTCCATGCACCTTACCAGAGCACATTTCAATTCAGGCCATTTGTTTTAAGGAATATCAAGTTAAGCTCAGAGGGACAGACACAGACTGTAGCTTCCCAGGTGAGAAGGATTTGATGTTAGGCCAGAAAAGGCATGTATAGCTCCAGAGGCCAGCATGTTCTGAGCCTTTGATGTATGTATGTAAATCTGGCCCTGAGACGTTCCTAGAAACTCCAAACACTGACACCAGGGGAGAGATTTACCCAGACACCTCAACAGATTCTGCTGCTGAGCCAATCAGATGAAGCTATGGCACACTGGTCAGCTTAGATTATGTTGTTATTTTGTAATGTTGTGTTAATAGTAGTACAGTAACATGCCACTGCTTGATATGAGAGAGTGACAAACAAACCTTTATTCTCCTGATGTAAGCTGGGGCTGGTGTTATCTAGCAACACCTCACAGTCACACTCAGAGCAGTGCAATGTGTGAGGTGAAGGAACTTCTACCAAGCATACAGTACATCCAGATCCAGAGCTGAAGCAAAGGCAGGACATTACAGGAGAACATAAACATTCTGACACACTGACTGAGAGAACCTATATGACGCCAGACAATCCCCCCAGTTTTAAATACTGTATTCCTACTGTTAAGACTGTGGAAGACTGCATTTAAGCATTATCCTCTACACATGTGGAATTGTGTTTTAAAGCTGGATAATTTAATTCATTTTGATCTGTTCCAAAAAATTATAATTGAATAATGCTTTGAAATCTGTCTGCATATGATGTCTGTCATCTTTTGATTTTTTTTGTTGCCGTTTGGTATTCTTGGATTCAGGGAGTCAAGAGAGTTTGCTATGAATTATCCTTCCATGACTAAATTAATAATCACAACAAGAGAGCTCACCCAGGCTGAGTTGGACTGGTTGAGTTGGTTCAACATGACCACCGAGGTGCAGCCGTAGTCAAACACCAGCCTCCAGAAGTCGGCCGTGGTGCCGGCGAGCGGGTGAGGTGTCACGATGAAGGCGGCGGGCCGGTGGAAGCTGTCGGTGAGCGCCGCGTTGATGTAGTTGTTGCTCTCGCCTTCGGTGGTGACCAGGAAGGCCAGCGCGCGGTCGGGAGGCAACACGTCCATGCTGCGGTTCTTCTCCCGGTTCCTGGGCAGCAGCGCGATGCTGCACTCTTCAACGTCCAGGTGAGGCGTCACCGAGTTCAGAGTCTGGGGTAAATGAGGAGAGAAAACAAGAACTAAAGTAAAAGTGGGTGAGGAGGAGGAAGACAAGAGGAGACGAGGAGAGAGGAGGGTGAGGTGAGGACAACATCTGTAGGCGTTTAAATACGTAAATAC
The DNA here is from genome assembly GCF_964188405.1 of Protomyctophum parallelum. NCBI lineage: Eukaryota > Metazoa > Chordata > Actinopteri > Myctophiformes > Myctophidae > Protomyctophum > Protomyctophum parallelum. Next base: position 29,787,202 of record NC_139698.1, on the reverse strand, counting down.
TTCCCCCCCCTGAGCACTCATCATGACCGTCTGAGCTGCCTCTAGCTGGCTGAGGCTGAAACTGAATTTCCCTGTGGGATTAACAAGATCTAAACATAAAATGTTCAATATCACTGATAGTCACACGTCAGGAGAACAAAGTGGTGAATTGCGCTGCTGACGTAAAATCCAATGCCCAGGTTTGTGTTTTGAAGAACAGCAATTTCATCCATCCCACGACAGCCGTTTCTGGGACGTCATTGAGTTGAAACGGCGCTGATTGGCCATAGCCACGGTATCAAATTCTCAACCGATGCTAACACTGCCATAGACAGAGTCACAAGACCCTGAATCGCAAGAGCATATTTGTTATATTCAGTGGCTGGAGCCACACACAAAGTGTTTTTAGCTAAGCCTTAATTAGATTAGACAATACCAAAATAATATTTGGATCTGTTTATAATCTGCAGCATCAATAATAGATGTAGGAATTACAGATCTGTGTGTCTGGAGAATGACACCAGAGCAGTGCAGCCGAGATGCGCTAATGTCAGAGGGGTGAGTTTACAAAGATCAAAGAAGCACACGTGACCTCTGTCTTTATGAAGAACAAACAGTCTGTAATCAGAGAAGCTTTCTTTCTCCCGAGACTGAGCAATACGGTAATGAATCTGGCATAATTCATATGGGGCATAAAATGGGGACATAATATGGAATTAAAATTACACTGTTACTTTGAAATGCAAAACCCTGGATCAATGTGGCTGATGGTGACTTCATGACGGACCTCAGCTGAATTTCTACTCTCCCAGTCAGCAAGGAATAAAGTGTTGAGACTGCATTCCCATAAACCTACAGTAGACAATCACACTAAGAAAGTGAGAGGAATAGCATTGCCCATGCACGCATGTGCACACGCACTCAGTCACACACACACACACACACACACACACACACACACACACACACACACACACACACACACACACACACACACACACACACACACACACTTTTTGAGTGGTGCAACCACTCCTACAACCAGCTTGCAATGTCCTCGTACGTGTTTGTGTGTGTGTCTGTGTGTGTGTCTGTCTCGTACTTGTTTGTGTGTCCGTGTGAGCATGAGTATGTGACTTAAAAATAGCAGTAGGGGGCGCCAGAAACAGTGAGAGGGGTAGTGACTCTAATGAGAGAGAGTGAGAGAGGTAGTGACTCTAATGAGAGAGAGAGATAGAGAGAGAGAGAGAGAGGGGGGGGGGGATTGCACCACTCAGTTCACACGTGTGTGATTTTTCACACAACTTTGATGTCCCTGCACCTGTGAAGCACCGGATCAGCCGTTTCAGGCTTGAGGCGCGTTGGTAGACTCCCTTTCTACACACACACACGGTTTAGTCCCATTCTGAATTATCAAGGGAAATCTATGTGCCAATAAGTATTTCATCCGCCAGAGAAGTGGTATTATTGAGTTTCTATCATTCAATATAAACATAAGACTCCCCAGAGGATTGTTTTGAAGAGGGAAATATGCAATATGTGAATATATTCTCCAAAGTGCACATAATGAAGCACCATTATTGTATAAAGTGGGATGCCTCTGGTTATGTGATGGCATCAACCCACTCCATTCCCTCTGTGCAACACATTCAATTCATCCATTGAGTAAACTATACTGTATGTAAAACATCTACATCCATAGGCTACTATTCAACAGTATTCCCTATATATGCTTTACATTTTTGGCCTATTGCGACAGCAAGTCGCATTTACTATGAAAACGTGCATTTCCTGTTGATCCGTCACACCCCCATATAGGGTCATGCCTCGTGACATCACGTGACATCATCAGGGATCTCCATATATGGGCATATAGGTAGTCGTGACGAAGACGACATCGCCAGGGGCCCTACCCTATATATGGGAATGTCAATATATGGCCATATCATGCCTCCATGTATGGTCATGCCTCGTAACATCACATCTCCATATATGGTCACGCCACGTATGTCATTCGACATCATCAAACCCGAAATTAAGGCCCAGCCCTACCTGGGCCCTCATCAAACCCTGTACACTCAAGAAACTGCCCCTGCTGCCACACTTGGATCTCCAGATGTGGAGCTGACCTGTTCTGACATTCCATATGTTGATCTGACCTCATCAAACCCTGTACACTCAAGACACGCTCCATATATGGCCAGTACAGAATTCATTCCATATGTTGATCTGACCCCCCATGCCTAAGCACCAGTGCCCAGCAGTCTGCCGTCACCCAGGCGGATGCATCCGCAGTCCTCAGGGCAAGGTCGCCTGAGGACTGCACGCGACCTCAGGCGTCTCACTGGTAGATATAGTTATAGTGTTATAGATGGGGCGGCGGTGGCTCAGGGGTAGAGTGCCTGGATGGTAACCGTAAGGTTGCCAGTTCGAACCCGGGCTCCCCCAGAGTTCCTGTCGAAGTGTCCTTGAGCAAGACACTGAACCCCTAATTGCTCCCGATGTGCTAGTTGGTGCCTTGCATGGTTTCCGCTGCCATCGGTGTATGAATGTGTGTGTGAATGGGTGAATGTAATGCACAATCTCTGTAAAGCGCCTTGGATAAAGGCGCTATATAAATGCACCATTTACCATTTATTTTATAGATGAATTGTGCATGTGTTAGTGTTACAGATATGTTGCATATATGTATTTAATGTGTTCTGACCTGGAACTCTTCTCGTAGCTGGGATGAGTTGCTCTGGGAGTCCACGCGCAGCATGTCCTTGTAGGTGAGGGCGAACTCGTTGACCAGGATGGACGTCTCTCCACACAGACAGGCCTCCAGGATGGCATCATGGATGAAGATGTACTGCTCCTGCAGGTCATCAACAACAGCACAGTGAACATGGAGAGGAAATTAACTGAGAGTCTTACTCTGTGTACAGCCTGAGTTATACTCTGTAGTCCAACAGTATCACCTCTGTAAAACTGTCAGCACTGCAAACAAAATGGAAGACAGATACATAAAACAGGAGACAGATGAGAAGGGCAGACAGAAAGCAAAAAACTAACACTAGGTAGTAGGTACAGTACATAATATCAATGAATAATCAAGGTGAAGAACAGTGGAGAATGTAAAGTGGTGGAACGCTGCATAACCTTAACATTTATATTGTATCAAAGGGCTGGATAGAATAAATAATTCAACAAAACAAACAAACAAACAAATAATGGCAGCAACACATTTAATTAGAGCAACCCTGTAAATAACTACACATGTAATAAACAGCATCTACAACAACAACAACATCTAAAAAGGAACACACGTTCCAGTGCAACACTTTTGAAGCACAATGTTAATCTTAACTCAGCACCCATTGTGATGACCTATACATTAAACTCAGAGGGGGGGGGGGGGGGGACAAAACAGCAAATGCCGTCAGAACCTTTCCCCAGAGGAATGTCTTTGCATTGCTGAGTTATGGCCCGTGGTATTTTGCATGAGTTGGTGTATTCACATTCACAGCGCCCAGTTCGCCTTATTTATCTTTTCTTGTCTTTAGCCTTGTGTTTGACTTTGTACATAATCTCGCTGCAGGGAAAATATCATTGCCTCCTGTATGAACTTAACTTTAGATCCCTGAGAGTCAATAGACAGTCAGTACGAGCAGCTGAATGTACCTCTGTGTAGATCATGTTGATGTGAATAGACTCTGAATGTACCTCTGTCTGGATCATGTTGATGTGAATAGACTCTCTAGCAGCTGAATGTACCTCTTGCTGGATCATGTTGATGTGAATAGACCAGGGGGGCAGTCAGACCGATATTTTGTGAAGCCACAAGGAAATCGGGATTTCCTGAAAGTTCATATAATGGCCTGTTGTGGCGCTGTCATTGGGCCCAAAAAAAAAAACATAGCCCCATAGAAGTCCATGTATTTGGGCCCAACTTCACCTAGACTGTATTACCTTAATAAACATGTTCATGAATACTTTCTGCTTCCAGTCACTAGTTTAAAGTCTCATTTCTAATGTCATAATATTCTTTTTGGAAAATGATGGTCCCATTTATTAAAAAGATGACCATAAAGTCGCGTATGTTCTGAGGGGCGTGGCTACCGTTACAGTCTATGATCGGGATTCCCCACCCACTCGAGTCAAAATAAAAACCAACTAAGAAGAAGGGGGGAAGTCCCGCCTCGTTGTCTGGGCCAGCCAATGGGCCAGCTGGGCCAAAACGGATCTAGAAAGATGGCGATGTACAATTCAAGGACTGACAGGCTTCATTTTACGTTCATGTTAGACCCGGGGAACGCTTTGTCCATATTTTTTACAGTCTATGGAATAGACTCTATAGCAGCTGAATGTACCTCTGTCTGGATCATGTTGATGTGAATAGACTCTATAGCAGCTGAATGTACCTCTGTCTGGATCATGTTGATGTGAATAGACTCTATAGCAGCTGAATGTACCTCTGTCTGGATCATGTTGATGTGAATAGACTCTATAGCAGCTGAATGTACCTCTGTCTGGATCATGTTGATGCGTCGGGAGCACAGAGTTTTCACACAGTTGTAAATGTCCACCACGCCTTCACATTCAGCCATGTCCAACATGACGTCCAGCACGATGTAGCAACCGGTACGACCTGCCCCCACACTGACACACACACACACACACACACACACACACACACACACACACACACACACACACACACACACACACACACACACACACACACACACACACACACACACACACACACACACACACACACACTCCATTACAAGCTATGAAACAACACAGGAGCAACATATCATTAGCTATGAATCAGAGTTGCTGAAAAGGTCTTTGAGAGAATGTACAGTACGTATGTAATGTAAACAAGTTTGAAGTCAAGACTGAATTCACATGAGACTTAATTGCGACCCGAGTCTCAAGTACCAAACTTAAGTTCCAATCTCTGGTTTTAAAGTTTGTGTAATGAGATGCCAACAGTGAATGACCACAGGACAGTAAGGGCTCTATTGTTGTCCGAAGTCCCTAAATCCTCTATTCGGGGTAGGGGTGTTCCCCCGTAAAAAATAAATAACAATATCGGCACCCGTTACATAGCGATAATTAACTTCCTGGTTCTCGACAAGGACTATCTAAAGAGGACGAGAAGCGGACACCGTACGGTGGACGACATGTTGCTCCATGGAAGGAAAGAAATGCAGTTGAGACCAAGAAGTTGTACTGTACATGCACAAATTTGGGCATGTACAACATGAAAGATCAATTTTTTCCTTCAACTCTGTTATTCTCTATTGTTGATGCTTCTCGTTTTGTTTTATTTTATTTTTCATTTTATTGCTGTACACAACAGTACTTTTTATTTAGCTTACTCTTTACCTGTAACTCTGTAACCTTAACTGCTGTGCCGCGTCATTGCCCCGCGGGTTAATAAAGGTATCTATCTATCTATGAGATGCTAACCTGCAGTGAACGACCACAGGACCAGCATCGGGAGGCGTGGAGGCTTTGACTCTCCGTATAAAGGCCAGCAGGCCTGTGGCGTGAAAGGGCACCCCGTGCTCTGGCCACGAGGTGAAGTGGAACTGACGCACTTCGTGCTTGGCTGAGTAGCCTCTCTGTCAAAACACACAAAGACAACAGGAATTAGCATCACGATAAGATAAGATATTTATTTGTCACTGTATGACAATTACATTTAGTTTAGTGCATCCATAATACACAGTAGAATCAACAAAGAAAAAGGAAAAAGAAAGAAACACTGATGGGGCAACTTCATGGCATAAACTGAAAATATAAACAGTAGCAGTAATAATAGCGTTTTCTCTCAGTCAGTTGATTCTTTATATCCGAGTGTAACGCCGGCCGTGATGACATGTTTATTTTTCAAACACAGTTCTTATATCAGGCGGTCTAAAATCCCGCTATGGGGATTACAATGCAAATAAAAAGTACATGAACCTGTGGATTTGCGCCCTCTACCGATATTGACGTTGGTGCTCTATACCTACCCTAGGGGACACAGGGAGAACATGCAAACTTCACACAGAAAGGCCCTTTCGCCAACTCCACCTAGGGTATGGGCGCTGATGACACGGAGGAGAGAATACACCCGCAGCGTCCCCGGCGAACCCGGGACCATCTATCTGTGAGGCTACAACGCTACCGACTGTGCCACCGTGCCCTGAGTAAGTAATTCTTCAGAAAGTTTCTCATCACTTTGTGATACGTCGTTATTAAGTCATTATTTTATGCTATTAAGTCATTATTTTGAGAAGTTTCACAATATAATGACTTATTACAGATTGATGGAAAGAGGATTCCAATCAATATGCTTTGGATGAATAGTAGATATTTGATTCCCCAGGCAGCAGACAAAGACACAGTCATTTAACACTCAGTGTAAATTAAATGTCAAAATAAAGTGGATGCAAAGTAAAGATTTGAGGAAGAGATAAATCAAAAACCAAAGTAAGGAAGAGGGGTGAAAACAAACTGTCAGCATCTGCCATATTTCTGCTGATTTGAATAACCAGCAGCATGCACCCAGTGAGAGCAGCTGTGATGGAATGATGCTAATAGTGTTTGTGGCACTGTCACTACAGAGTGACTCTGAGCCATTTCAAAGAACAGCAGCATGAAGGAGCCCTTTGGGAGACTACAGGATGGGGACACTGGGAACAAACCAGTAGCACTGGAGCAGCTGCTCACTGTTAGCTCTCTGCTACGTTGGAGAAAATATGGAGGAATTTTTAAGCGGCTACTCAGGCTAATTCCTCTCAATGAGATCATGTTTATCCTGAGAGGCCGATATTCCCATTGATAATGAGTCCTGTGATTTAAACCCCCTACCTAATTTTTTCAGGGGTAGGTAAAAAAATAAATAAAATAAGGGTAGTCGTAAATTAGGTTTTCAGGGGATGACATTTTTCTTTTGTGGTATTAAGAAAAAACAATGTAGGCACAAATATCTTTTTTATTTTCAGGGGATGACATTAGGGGATAGCAGCGTGCACCTGCAGGGTCACGCAACCCCACAACTAGGCAAACAATGAAAGCTAACGAGCGGCCGCGCACAGCTCCTATTAATTAGCCTGATGAGGAGGCCGTTGCATTGCTACGGACCAAATGAAAAAAGATATTTCACACATTACATAGAATTTAGAATTTAAAATTGACAGACTTGTGGCTTAGTTAAATGCAGAGTAGTGCTTCGCTGCTTTACCTGGCCACAGGAAGACCGGCTGGGTAGACCCCGACAGCGACATACAGTATATTAAAATGACGGCTTTAGAGCGTGTCATTTTCTATTTTATGAGCTGAGTCTGGTGTGACTCCAAAGCATTGCAAAGCACAGCTTTGAGGAAATGACTGGGAACTGGGGAAAAAAAATATCTATTAATGCTAAACTCAAAGTCACTTGCGCTAGTTCTAAATATAGCATTAAAAAATAACAATACTCTTTAAAAAAAGAAAACCTAATTTCACCCCCTGTTTTTTTTGTCTCCTAGGGGGCTCTGTAGATGGTACATGGTAGAGAGTAGACGTGACATTTTAACCAGTGATTGGAAGTTATGGCATTCTAATTAAAGGTCAAAACTTTCACAAAGTCATAACTCCCATGCTGTGAGACAGACTTTTATGAAACCTGCCACAAGACATCCATATATCCTCACTCTACAATAACTACTAAAGTCTGTCTGACTAGATTCTCTCTGTCTTTGCTGCTGCAGTGCAGGTAAAGCTGCTAGAAATCTCAATGGAGGCAGCTGGTAACCACCCGCTGTGTGTAAGTGCCTACCGTACTGCGAGGGCTCCACCTATGTTGTCTCATTATTGAGTGCTAGTGCTGCAGAACCCCTGGACTAAAAGACAAAGTGAAGTCAATTATTGCCTTCTATATTGCAATTGATCATATGGAGCCATTGGATCTCTGCGAGACTTTCAATTAGGATGTCACAAATTGACAGTCTCGTGCCACACACTGGGCAGTGTGCGCCGTGCTCTCTATATGATCTATCAATACAATTATACACCAAACAGAAAAAGGATTTGGTAGCACTTTACAATAATGACCCGTTATAAAGCATTTATAAACGTTTATAAGCAGTTTGTAGACTATTAACAAATCATTATTAACCTGTTTGTTGACATTCGTAAATGATTATTAAAACCGTTATAACTATGGTTACAAATCATTTATAAGGTATTAGTAAGTAGTAAACTATTCATTAATAAGCCATTTATATACATCTGTAAATGATTATTAAATCATTTGTAATGACCCCATGATAAAGCATTTATAAACGTTTATAAGCAGTTTGTAGACTATTAACAAATCATTAACAACCTGCTTGTTTACATTTGTAAATGATAACTAAAACCTTTATAACAAATTTACAAAGAATTTATAAAGTATTAGTAAGTAGTAAAACTATTCATGAATAAGCCATGTATAATACATCTGTAAATGATTATTAAATCATTTGTAACTGATGTTATACAATATATACAAGCTATTTGTATATTTGGGAAATGTGTTTGTTCATGTTTAACATATACTTTGTAAAACATTCCTAAAATATCTATAAATCCTTAGTACATGTTATTAAGTGGAGGAGGACAGTCATACTCGGATACGAGTGACCGCCGATGATGATGAAAGTGACGACAGTTCATCATTTACAACTGTCTGTTAATGTTTGTTCATGTTTAACATATGCTTTGTAAAACATTCCTAAAACATATATAAATCCTTAGTACATGTTATTAAGGTCCCTATAGTAAAGTGACGACAGTTCATAATTTACAACTGTCTGTTAATGTTTGTTCATGTTTAACATATGCTTTGTAAAACATTCCTAAAACGTATATAAATCCTTAGTACATGTTATTAAGGTCCCTATAGTAAAGTGACGACAGTTCACAATTTACAACTGTCTGTTAATGTTTGTTCATGTTTAACATATGCTTTGTAAAACATTCCTAAAACGTATATAAATCCTTAGTACATGTTATTAAGGTCCCTATAGTAAAGTGACGACAGTTCATCATTTACAACTGTCTGTTAATGTTTGTTCATGTTTAACATATGCTTTGTAAAACATTCCTAAAACGTATATAAATCCTTAGTACATGTTATTAAGGTCCCTATAGTAAAGTGACGACAGTTCATAATTTACAACTGTCTGTTAATGTTTGTTCATGTTTAACATATGCTTTGTAAAACATTCCTAAAACGTATATAAATCCTTAGTACATGTTATTAAGGTCCCTATAGTAAAGTGACGACAGTTCATCATTTACAACTGTCTGTTAATGTTTGTTCATGTTTAACATATGCTTTGTAAAACATTCCTAAAACATATATAAATCCTTAGTACATGTTATTAAGGTCCCTATAGTAAAGTGACGACAGTTCACAATTTACAACTGTCTGTTAATGTTTGTTCATGTTTAACATATGCTTTGTAAAACATTCCTAAAACGTATATAAATCCTTAGTACATGTTATTAAGGTCCCTATAGTAAAGTGACGACAGTTCATCATTTACAACTGTCTGTTAATGTTTGTTCATGTTTAACATATGCTTTGTAAAACATTCCTAAAACGTATATAAATCCTTAGTACATGTTATTAAGGTCCCTATAGTAAAGTGACGACAGTTCATAATTTACAACTGTCTGTTAATGTTTGTTCATGTTTAACATATGCTTTGTAAAACATTCCTAAAACGTATATAAATCCTTAGTACATGTTATTAAGGTCCCTATAGTAAAGTGACGACAGTTCATCATTTACAACTGTCTGTTAATGTTTGTTCATGTTTAACATATGCTTTGTAAAACATTCCTAAAACATATATAAATCCTTAGTACATGTTATTAAGGTCCCTATAGTAAAGTGACGACAGTTCATCATTTACAACTGTCTGTTAATGTTTGTTCATGTTTAACCCTACATCATTTCATGTTGAAGATGTTGTGTTGCATTGTGGGTAATCCTCAGTACAGAGGAACTCCATACTGAGGGTAAGATGGTCTCCTGTTTGCTCAGGCACAAACAAATTAATTACAAACATCTAAGCTTCATATAAGTGGCCAGATATGCACTCATGTTTACATAGTGTTATTCAGTAACATTCGTTTTTGTATGACATGGTATCATATGACATTGTTTATTTAATTGTTTGAAAAACGGTTAGCATGTTAGCTAGCTGTTAGCACAGCTGTTAGCTGTGCTGTGTAGCCTGTGTTACATGAGAATTCACTGACACTCCATGTAAGTGAATTCTCAAAAACGAATGTTACTGAATAACACTATGTAAACATGAGTGCATATCTGGCCACTTATATGAAGCATAGATGTTTGTAATTAATTTGTTTGTGCCTGAGCAAACAGGAGACCATCTTACCCTCAGTATGGAGTTCCTCTGTACTGAGGATTACCCACAATGCAACACAACATCTTCAACATAAAATTATGTAGGGTTAAACATGAACAAACATTAACAGACAGTTGTAAATGATGAACTGTCGTCACTTTACTATAGGGACCTTAATAACATGTACTAAGGATTTATATACGTTTTAGGAATGTTTTACAAAGCATATGTTAAACATGAACAAACATTAACAGACAGTTGTAAATTATGAACCCTACATAATTCTATGTTGAAGATGTTGTGTTGCATTGTGGGTAATCCTCAGTACAGAGGAACTCCATACTGAGGGTAAGATGGTCTCCTGTTTGCTCAGGCACAAACAAATTAATTACAAACATCTAAGCTTCATATAAGTGGCCAGATATGCACTCATGTTTACATAGTGTTATTCAGTAACATTCGTTTTTGAGAATTCACTTACATGGAGTGTCAGTGAATTCTCATGTAACACAGGCTACACAGCACAGCTAACAGCTGTGCTAACAGCTAGCTAACATGCTAACCGTTTTTCAAACAATTAAATAAACAATGTCATATGATACCATGTCATACAAAAACGAATGTTACCGAATAACACTATGTAAACATGAGTGCATATCTGGCCACTTATATGAAGCTTAGATGTTTGTAATTAATTTGTTTGTGCCTGAGCAAACAGGAGACCATCTTACCCTCAGTATGGAGTTCCTCTGTTTTGAGGATTACCCACAATGCAACACAACATCTTCAACATAAAATGATGTAGGGTTAAACATGAACAAACATTAACAGACAGTTGTAAATGATGAACTGTCGTCACTTTACTATAGGGACCTTAATAACATGTACTAAGGATTTATATATGTTTTAGGAATGTTTTACAAAGCATATGTTAAACATGAACAAACATTAACAGACAGTTGTAAATGATGAACTGTCGTCACTTTACTATAGGGACCTTAATAACATGTACTAAGGATTTATATACGTTTTAGGAATGTTTTACAAAGCATATGTTAAACATGAACAAACATTAACAGACAGTTGTAAATTATGAACTGTCGTCACTTTACTATAGGGACCTTAATAACATGTACTAAGGATTTATATATGTTTTAGGAATGTTTTACAAAGCATATGTTAAACATGAACAAACATTAACAGACAGTTGTAAATGATGAACTGTCGTCACTTTCATCATCATCGGCGGTCACTCGTATCCGAGTATGACTGTCCTCCTCCACTTAATAACATGTACTAAGGATTTATAGATATTTTAGGAATGTTTTACAAAGTATATGTTAAACATGAACAAACACATTTCCCAAATATACAAATAGCTTGTATATATTATATAACATCAGTTACAAATGATTTAATAATCATTTACAGATGTATTATACATGGCTTATTCATGAATAGTTTTACTACTTACTAATACTTTATAAATTATTTGTAAATTTGTTATAAAGGTTTTAGTTATCATTTACAAATGTAAACAAGCAGGTTGTTAATGATTTGTTAATAGTCTACAAACTGCTTATAAACGTTTATAAATGCTTTATCATGGGGTCATTACAAATGATTTAATAATCATTTACAGATGTATATAAATGGCTTATTAATGAATAGTTTACTACTTACTAATACCTTATAAATGATTTGTAACCATAGTTATAACGGTTTTAATAATCATTTACGAATGTCAACAAACAGGTTAATAATGATTTGTTAATAGTCTACAAACTGCTTATAAACGTTTATAAATGCTTTATAACGGGTCATTATTGTAAAGTGCTACCAAGGATTTCACTCCAAAATGTTCTATTGAATAGTTGGGGAGATTTGGGTTGACTTACCCTCTCCAAGGCAAAGGTACGGACTGTATATTCAGCCAGCGTCTCCGTCTTTAGCAGTGTGATCTGGATGTCACCGTACATCTCACTGTCATCAGGCCAGTATTTACAGCATTTCACCTGTTTAGACAAAGTATTACAGAACATTCTAACCTTGCTGTAAATTACCCACTGAATGAAAAAGTTTAGTGTGAATAGTGTGAAGTAAGATCAACAAATTAACAAATCATAACAAATGACATATAGTTAAAACATATTGTGGGGGTTTGGCTCTGGCTAGCTTCTCTACTCTGTGTACACCCACAACTGTGTGGCTTTGTTCAGCTCCAACCAAGTGCTTCAGTTTGCAAACGACACCACAGTCATAGGTTTGATCACGAGCGATGACGAAACAGCCTACAGGAGAACCTGACACAATGGTGCCAGGAGAACAACCTGGCTCTCAACGTTGACAAAACTAAAGTGATAATCTTTGACTAGGAGGTCTCCTAGAGATCACTCTCCCATCCAGATCTGGGGCGCTGCAGTACAGAGGGTCAGACAGTTCAAATTCCTGGGGGTGCATATCACTGAGGACCTCACCTGGGCAGTGCAAACAGAGCGGGTGGTGAAGAATGAACAACAACGCCTCTTTTTTCTCCGAAAACCGAAGACAGCTAGCATGGGTCAAAAGTCAAAAGAGCCTTCTACATGGGCACCACAGAGAGCATCCTGACTGGCTGCTTCACGGCTTGGTATTGCAGCACAAACCTATACTGCAAGGCCGAATACATGAGTGGATGTGATATCCCCCATCCAAGCCCTGTACGATGAACGCTGTGTCTGCAAAGCTTGCGGAATCATGAAGGATTCAAGCCATTCCAACTAAACCGCAGACTGCTTGAGATGCTGCCGCATGTAAAACGGTTTCGCAGTCTCAAAGCCACTGGAAATAGACTGCAAAAAAGCTTCTTTCCCCTAACAAACAGATACATTAACGAACTGATAAGAACAAAAGCAAACCAGGGCAAAGGAAAATGCTAGCCCCCCCCCCATCCTTTTCTTGCGCTATTATGCCTGAACTGCAACTTCCTGAATCTGTTTAGTTGTTTACTGTGAAGTTGTTTCTAAAAAGTTCACCTAACTTTGGTACACAATGAACATGTACACAATGATACTCTTTATTCTATGTTTGCACTCTATAGAGGGTATGCGCGTGACATCATCATCAAACCAGGAAGTTATGCAGGAACACCTACTGAGTGGCAAAAAACTACTTTCTGGCCTTGACAGCCCATACATCCACACAGAAAAGTCATATCTGATTGTATTAAACAACGTTAAACAATGTTAAACTCACGTTGCATGTTGCTTTGCCACTCGATTTGCCACTTGATGTGCCATTCACTTTAAGCATGCGCATACCCTCCATTGGCCTCACCTTTTTCTTTTCCGTTATTATCTATGCTGCTGCATTGTCAAATGCCAAATAAAAATATGTTTTACTCTTATGTACCTGTACACAAGATGTAAAAGTACAACCTTGAACCTTGTCATTTAAGGCTTTGATGGACAGGGGGACAAAGGAGTGCTTAAAGCAATTTGGCTTGCACAGAATTCATGAAAACAATGTTACTGCCATTGTAATTCTGATTTAAAAGGCACTTTCACAAAAGTAAACACATGAAACGATTGTTCAGAAAACAGCCTTTGAAAGTGCTTCATCTTCTGGTGGAAAGCACACGTCAGAACAGCTATAACAGATCTGAGTGCAGTGTAAAATGCTGTTGGAGGGACAGCAAAACAACAAGCTGCCCTGTTGGTGATTTTTCATCCCAGATGGCAAAGTAAAGCGGTCCCATAATGACATGGAGAACAGGAGCGCTGCAATGTGTTCCACTCACCTCACACACGAAGCACCTGGTGTTTTTCATTCAGGGGAAAGGTTCTTTATTAAAGTCCAGCTCCTATTTGTTTTGTTTGTTCAGTAAGGCTGTGCTGTTGGGATGGTGGTCCTAATTGGATACAGGGCTGGTGTGAGTAAAATGGTGTCATTCTAACCATCCACCTGGATAATGTGTTTCTCTAGGGGGAAAGATGATGACGGGGCAGCTACACGTTTGAATGATAGGCTTGTTTATGCATGTGACAGATAATGACAGTGCTACGGTCAGGCTGTCTGTGAGGTCATAACATGTGGTATACAGTAAATGCTCTGTGTCGGGGTGCGGATGGCCTAGTGGTCAAGGTACAGTACATGCAGTACCACTTATAGGCTCTAATGCCCTGACAGCGAGTAGCGGGTTCCATCCCCAAGCCCGGCAACCTTTCCCAGCGTGTCACTCCCCGTTTCAGACCCAGGGACCCAGGGACAGACCCAGGGACACACATAGCTGTCTATAGGAGTGGTTGCACCACTCAAAAAAAGAAATGCTCTGTGCAGCTGCAGTGTAGATGCTATTACAGCCATTGTAATCACAATGATAAACACGTATTTAGGCAAAGGTAATGTGTAAAAAACATTCTGTGGCAACAGTGAAGCTAATGACAGTTTTAATCCATTTATAATGTATTATTAAATGTGTTATGAGTATGACACATTACACTGGACATACTGTAATATTTGTAATGCTTAGCATAAGTGTAGTACATAATACTTATTGCTCATTGTATTCATAAACTCATTACAATATAGCCTACAGTATGCATGCAGTATTTAGGAAGTGCTTCCTAAAAGTCATGCATTGTAAGTTGTACAAATTATAATTACACAATGATTGTGACTTCTCCAATAGATAATATAGGCCTAGAGTCCCCCCAGGATTCCGCATAGAAAAAGTCTTGATTCCGCAGAGAACAATCCTGATTCTGCATCTAAATACAACCTAAAATGACCAGTTATCAAGCAAAACGTAGTAAAGTAAAATCCTTTATGAAATAGATGGGTCATAATAATCGGATATTCAAATAATCCTTTTTGAGGCTAAAAATGTAATATAAAATATATATTATTATAATTTGTATTCTTTATTATTTTCATTATGTTCTGTTGCAATGGCTGTATGTATTGTCATTCAAACCCTGCCCATATTTATTTTAGAGGATCATCTAGTATGGGTGTAATATATTCCCTTCTGCATTAGCATTGTCAGGAGTCAGGACACACAATATGAAGATTCACTTTTAGAAAGACTACCGGTATTTAAAATGAGGGACATGTCTGTCAGTCAAAGAAGTCCCCCCAGGGCCCTGTGAAGAAAAAGTCCTACGAGGTCTCCTCACCATGTACAAATCATTGTAATATAATATTATAGTGGTAATAACAAATATAATTTGACAGGTTTTACTGCCACTTCGCCACCCCGCAGCCGGCAACTGGCAGCTCGCGACTGTATTCCGCGGCGGTAATTTCCGCAATCGTGGAATCCTGGGGGTCCAACTAATATAATGCTTCAAATGGAGCATAAATATAACACTAATAGTAAGTGTGTTGCCAAGTTGCTGTATCTCACCCAGCTCTGAAGTGTAATACTGTATGCAGTAAGATATGATATCGTCGCTGTCAGAAGGAAACCACCGAACCCTACCTAACACCCTTTAAATTGTTGGTTGTAAAAAATATTGAACAAATGTAAAAGTATTAAAAAGCGCTTCGGACTCCATTGGACCCTCAAACTGTCTGCTAAAGAAGCTAGCTCCACCACCTCTCCCCCTCTCATGCAAGTAATTGACAATATACTGTATAAAGTCACAATACCAACTTTGATGAGGCAGTATTCCATGGTTTTCTAAAGTTCCTGAAAAAATATTTTTTTCATTTCTTGTTGAGTTAGGTGGTTACTACGGAGCCCCTGAATGGCCATGCATTCAGGGGCTCCAAGATAATAATTATCTCGTACGTACAAGATAATATCTTGTACGTACAAGATATTATCTTGTACGTATGAGATAATATCTTGTACGGACGAGATATTATCTTGTTTTACCACAAGTTGTGGTAAAACAAAATGTTTTCAGGAGTGCATGAAGTTGTTTTACGAGTACTTACTGTTTAGCACTAGATTTCCATGAACTAATGACAACATGTACACTTTACACAGACAGGATGCACGCTGCACTAAGGCCACTGCAGAGTGACGTTGGTGAATAAAGAATGTAAAGCTAACAGCAGCTCCGTCTAAAGGGAACAGTGATGTCACTCACCCTGCCTACCTCCACCAACTTGGTGATCATGACGATGCTGAAGCAGTTCTCCTGCCACACCATCCTCCAGAAATCCAACACCGTCTCCTGCTTGGGGCCTTGTGGAGGGAAGAAGAAACAGCCCCATCAGAGCTGCACTCTCAATGAAAGACACTTGTTGATGGTGCTGTTGTGTGTGGCCACCAGAGCATGACCGATATACCGCCTGTTATTATTATTTTACATCTATTTTGTTAATTATGTATGCAACAACTTTCAACTTGGCATCCCCATTTTGAGCTTGTCATTGTAGGCCTTTTTTTTTTAACTAGCAAATGTACAAGTTCGCAACTAACTAACTACTATTATTTTGCTTACAAGTTGAATATACTCAAATACAAACCTATCATCATGACAACATATTGGTCAAAACATCTGTAATCTACAAAGATTACTGATGTCTATAGCGCCCACTGTCACATCACTCATCATCATGCCCAAGTGACCTTGGTCAGATGACAGGACAGTAATCTGTGAAGATTGTAGCCTACTATCAATTAACTGATTGGAGGATTCCAGGTAAGAGGGAGAGAAGGAGATATGATGTCAATATACCCCCCCCCCCCCCCCCCCCCACACACACACACACACCACCCCTTTCCACCCTCACTGTATAGGTTTCTTTTCCCTTTTTACCTCCTTTATGATGCTATTTTTTTGGGCTATATAGAAGTGTCTATTTGTACGTCTTTAAATGTTTTGATGATTTGAACAAGGTGGACCCTCTTGTAAACAAGTGTAATGCTTTATTGGGTCGTCCACTCACAGTTAACAGTCTTTGTATTGAGTTGTGCTTGAAATGTACTGTAATTCTGCAAACTGTTAATACATATTTCAATCAATCAATCAAAAGCCTCCATCAGTCATTTTCATGTGGAGATAACTTAGAATGGGATACACCACTGGAACAACAAGCACCCAGAGAAACCATGCTCACAATGACACAAACACAGCTGAGCTCCCAACTCAGCTGTAAGTCTGTGTGTGTGCGCACGCGCGCGAGTGCGTGTGTGTGTGTGTGTGTGTGTCACTCTCTCTTTCACTTCACACTCTGTCAATCTGCATGTCTGAAGCTGCTCAACTAATCGGTCGAGCAGCCCTTCAGCAACGTTTTGGCTGCAGAGTCTGCAGCAGACCCTGGCTCTGTGAGTTGCAGAGAGGGAACTGAAGGCTTCTTTTATTCCACGTCAGATTCCTGGACTCTTCACATCACAATGGTTTAGGAGCTATAATTAATGTGTTTAATTATTCATCTCTTCTTCATGATTAATTCAGTGACATCAATCACACAGCTGCCACTGGGCGGTGGTCACACATGCCATCACCTTTAGATTCGCAAGACGTGCGCTTTGGCTCAGGATGTTGAGCCAACAGATTTCTGATTTATTACTCACTTACAAAATCAAAAATACAGCACTGAAAGCATGAAAAATCAAAGATGCACGCACACACACGCCCACACGTGCCCACACACACACACATGCACACACACACGCCTTGCAGGGATACTCACCCTGAGTGGCGATGAAGTGGTTGGATCGATGGTAGCCCTGCAAAAGAGAAGAGGAATGAGGTGCTGAGTAAGACCATGTGATCGTGGCTCACAGCTGGAAGGGAGATCATGTCTGGACAGCCGTCTGCTCTCCTCTGGCTCCCCGTCCTCTAATGACCCACAGCACCCACTACATACTTTAATGTCGTCTTTCTCCACAGCCACCATATTAACTTTACTCTGTATATGCAGTTAATTCCTCAGTATTCATATAATCAAACCAAATGCCTTGATTGGTGCTGTCGTTTAGAGGCAAAACAGCATCTGTAAAAGCAGATAATTAATATGCTCACAAAATACATTACAGTATGGATTTTTTTTTCTGCGTGTACGTTATAATTCAAGCTAGCGTGAGTTATCTGAAAAAGCATAACGTAGATGTGGGCGCCTTTCAATTTCAGAAGCCCTAATTAGTCAAAAATGGCTGATTCTTCACAGAGCGTCAGGATCCAATAAAGAAATAGAAATAATGTATTTTCATTGAAGCCACAACTGCAGACTAACAGCTTACGGCCTTTTCTTTCATAGACTCAAACAGTTCGTTGCAGACAACAACCCCAACATGTCTGTCTAATAGGTTTCACATGAAAGCATGCAGGCTATCATGGCCTTAATTAACTTGCTTGTATTATTTTTGGATGGGTGGGCCGGTGCAGTGGGGAGCTACATCTTGCATGCACAGCGAAGCATTCTGAGATCTTTCATATCAAAGGAGAGGACAGCCTTTGATATAGATGTCAGATCTGTCCTCACGGTGAACACAGATGTTCATGTAGAATGAGAGGGCACCACATGCAGCCTTGAGGGCAAAAAGGCAACAAAGAAATGTGCCTGAAGGCCTGAAGAAATGTGAGACAAACAGTTTGTTTCACACTAAACCACAACTCTTCCTCCTGAAAACAACACATTTCTTCTCTGGCTTTGCAATACAAGCTCAACAGTCATTCTAAAGAGCGAGCGGTTGTTAAAATACCCTCCTGAATGTGACCTCATTATTACAATTAATTTGGAATCATTCCCAGGAGATATTTTTGAGAGGACATGCAGGAATGACAACTGAGTGTTGGCATTATGAGTGTCCTGGATTGCAAAGACACAAAACACCAGATCTTAAAGCATAAATGGACCCTCAATTGAGTCCTGCCTTTATTAAAACTCACATACAGCCTTTATTACTTAGGTATGGAGCTTGAAACCTGATACCCGAATAAACTAAGCTTTTGGGCAAATAAGCTTTGGGCTTATCAAGCCTGCTATCGAGCATAGCAGCCCATGACATCATGTTTACGATCATGTGGCGATCAAGAAATAAATCTGATCACACATGCTGGCACAAACATGTCGTACTAAAAGTGTATTGATACCTGCCAAGCAGCACTGCCTGGGTAAACAAAATAACCCTTTTTTATCATCTTATTTTGACTTAAAGCAAAAATAAATATTGTTTTCTCATTCTGACACAGCAGTAGGCCTATATGACAATATAATTGTTTTAAAGGTGATATGTTTACCTTATGTGAGTCTAGTCTATTGCCTTTCAGCCTCTGTATAGGGACTTGTTACACTACTCTCTGTTGCTTGAGTGTACTTTGTTAAAGTTTCGAACGAGGCTTGCTTTAACGAGCTTAATAGGCTACACCTGGAGAGAGGTGGAAGAGGAGAAGAGGTAATTCAGCGATTCGTGTGGATGAATTAGGCTACACAAGATCACAACATGTTGTGTAATTTGGACAAACAAGAGGTAATCCATAGCTTACTACCACTGTCTGTGTCTGTGTTGTGCATGCGTCGCAACCGCACGCCTGTGTCACTTTGACGCCACACTTTCTCTCCCCTTCTCTCTCTCGTCTCTCTAGACTCCTCGACAACTACATGCAGCAGCCGATCTGCAAGCCCACAACAGATCGCAACGCGTTGCTGATGCAATGCGGCATCAGCTGTGTTCCCTGCGCGTCTAAGATAAAAGGGAAGAAAATAAATAATTAAATAGTGCGTGACTGTGTAGAAACCAGAATTGAGAACCAAAATTGAATTTGGATAGGTACCCGGTACTCAACACGTTTGGATCGGTTCCTGCTTGATCCTGAGGTTCGGTACCCACCCCTAGTCTGGACCCTGCTAATGCATGGTTGGCTGCGGGAGTATAGCTTTAATTGACAGACAACCCCTTCAGCCAATCAGCATAACAAAAAAAAGTGTCATCATCTCCAGTCCCCAACTTTATGGCTTGGCTCGTCTTATCGCTGCTTGCAGCTATATTTTATGCCCAGCTTTGTGTGATTGTGTGTACCAAATTTGAGATGATTTGATTGGCTGAGCACGGAATCTGATGTATGATGATATATGATGATAAGAGCGCCGCTCACTTCACACCAGTGTGATCTTTATTATTATTGAGGGGTTGTGTGTACCAAATTTGAGATAAACTGATTGGCTGAGCACGGCTACGGCTATGCCCAGCTTTGTGATATTATTAATACTAGAGCGGTGCCCATTGGGCACTGGCCTACTTGGTACGATGCAAGTTGGAAATGTTGTGTCCCTTTTATGCCCATAATGGAGTTATTTGTCAGGCATGCCCAAATATGGAGTCTATGCAGATGTCAGAACATCATCGTGATGTCAGACCCACCCAGAGTTCTATGTCAGGTATGCCCAAATACAGTGACGTAGGAAGCGTGGGGGCCACGTGGGACTGTGACACCTGCGTAAACTAGGCTGGTGTGTGCTTGTAGTGTGTGCGTGCGCACCATAGAGTATATATGAATAGAGAAGACACCCGAGTTCTCCTCCCATCCACTTGCATTAAAGGTATATTCAGTGATTTTACTCAAAAAACCTTAGGTTTCGTTTTTGGCTGTGGGACCCAGCCTTTCGTCCAATCAGGATAGAGAGTCAAAAACTAAACCTAAGGTTTTTTGACCCCCAGGGGTTAACCGGGGTACAGGGAGGAACTCCTTATATGGCCAGCACACTCTATAGTAGGGAGGATTATCACAACAAAACAAAAAAATAAGTGATATTTGAATTAAGGGAAAGTTGCTCAAAAGCGCATGAGGCGATTTCACTCCTCCTTCCTGGTAGGAACAGAGTGCATTCTGGGATGGATTTGCCTCAAACACATGAACGCGCTGCCGTTGACTATCATTGTGTCGTTTGTGCGCGTTCACGTATGAAACATTTGTTCACGTATCATGGCCTCAATCACATGAACGTGCGCAATGATAGTCAACGGAGCAGCGCTGGCTCGAGCTGCAATGACAAATTCGGCCACTATGTCCATTTCGCCTCAGGGTTTCCTCTGGGTGCCTTCTCTATTAATATATGCTCTAAGGTGCGCACGTGGGTATACAGTATGTGCTACGGTACTACGTCCATATATGGAGATATAGGGGTGATCATGTCCAAAGCCCGGACAGAGGCTTTTGTGCTGGTTCTGGACAACCGACTACCCGACGGATTCGACACCGGGCACTGCACTCCCTACGTGTGTGTGTCCAATTTGAACCCGGTGGGGCGAACGGTTCTCGAGTTATGTGGATTACATCACGTACGTACAGAAACTTGGTGCATATATAGATAGATGTCAAGTCTGTCCATGTCTATGTCTCTCACACACACACTCTCGCACGCTCGCGCGCGCACGCACGCGCACACGCACACACACACACACACACACACACACACACACACACACACACACACACACACACACACACACACACACACACACACACACACACACACACGTGTATATAAAGTTGCGCCTCCGAATGGGACTTGGGAATGTACAAGGTTGCAGATGGTGGAAAGGGGGACAAGCGACAAGGGACAAAAAGGAAAGAAATGTAGTGTTGGGGGGGGGGGGGCAGGCAGAAAGAAGAGTGGTGAAGTACTTACTTCCCTGTTAATCCGAATCTACAGGGTCCAAAGTGGAGGATGTGGACAGGGAGTTAAAAGAGAGACATACAGGCCAGTTAATGAGAGAGAGTAGTTATAGACAGGTGGAGCGACAGGAGACTGTGTGTGTGTGTGTGTGTGTGTGTGTGCTCGTGCGTGCGTGCGTGCATGCTTGTGTGCATGCCTGTGTGTCAACGCCTGTGTGCGTGTGTGTGTCAACGCCTGTGTGTGCGGTCATCCCTATGTTCCCCAGGTAAGTATGCACATGTGCATACTGTACATAGTTAGTTTAATCTGCCCCATGAAAAGGGCACTGTACCAATAAGGCACTGTATTGCACTATAATAAGTCACTGCATACACAATTAAGCCATACACACAAAGTCTGAAATAAAGCTTTTCCATTTAACGTCTGTGGAAAGAGTCACAAGCTGCTCAAATCATGCTCCCGGAGAGCAGGTTGGTGTATGTGCCGTCGGTGTGTGAATGTGTGTGTGAGAATGGGTAATGCATTGTAAAGTGCTTTGGATAAAGGTGCTATATAAATGCACCATTTACCATTGACCATAGAAGACCTGATCTATTATGCACTTTGACCTGTCTGTGGTTACAAAGCCACTTTACATCGATTACATGATATCATAAATTAAGTGTTAACATGGATTCTGATGTAACGCGAGGTTGAAAGGGGGGGCTTCAGGTTCACAGACCTCCTCTATTCACCTTTTCACAGATGGACTGAAAAAGTTGAATATCACAATGGACAAAGGATATGTCCAACACAGCTTTCTGTTTCGATTGCTAAAACTCCACTATTTTGTTTGGTATATCCCTTGTTTATGTTGAAATGTGCTTCCTACCTTCCAACTGCCATTTTTCATTTTGGGGAAAACACAAACCTCTTGTTAATGTCGATGGAAAAAACAAAAACAACGCGTGACCCCCCCATCTCCCATCCAGCAGCCTGACAGACAGTGAAGGTGAGCAGTGAAAGGGGATCAACTCTATCCAGCGATTGAATAACATCAATCATGTCTACTTCATTCAGTGTCACATGGGTTTATATAAACAAACGAACAAGCATGCACATCCACTCTAAAGTGCCAGGTGCAGGACAGACGTCAGACTATGAAGGAAAAATGTAATCCACACCCTGGTGGTCTTCGACCATCGTGACGTTTGCAGTCCAAGTGGCTTTTCCTCAGCACTCTTCCAGAGGAAGAGCGACTTGTGGTCGAAACATCAAGTACGATGGTGGAAGAAAACACTTTTGGAGTCTGATCCAGTTTGCGTATTCTTTTTTATTTTTTCTCTTTTTTTTAATGGGTTTACCTCTGAGAACTGCATATAAAAGGTATTCGTTCCAGTAGAATTATGTCAGCAGGGGTCAGCAGGGGGTGGGGACTGGGGATTCGGTGAATCAGGGATTATGACAGATTTTGATTGTCCGTAGCTTTCAGGAACAAATACCAGGTCAAAATGTGGGCCAGCAGTACCGGCTGTAGTGGTGAGAATAATCATTATTTTCTGGGACTCGAGTCATTTAGTTCCTGTTCACTAAAAAGATTAGTTCCTATGATTTGCTTCCGGCTCTGCCCTCCTCACATAGTTTAGTCCAATGACGACAGAGGAACGTCTCTCTTCAGCCAGTCAAAATGTTTACTTTGTAACTGACTGACGGAACTTTGCGTCACCAGGCTTTCAACACAGAGGAAAATGAAGGACTCGAGGAACAATTACTTTTGAGGTAGTGACCAAGTTCGTTCCCGTTCACCAAAAAGAGCGAATGACTTTGAACAAATCACTCGCCAATGAAACAACACTAACCGGCTGGTTTGCAGCACAAACACTTGGAGTTGGACTGTGTCTTTGGAGCACAGTTAATAGCTTGGTGTGCTCAAACTGAGCAGAATGCAGACTTTAAACAAACAATAGAACAAATCTGCACTCAAAATAAAGTATTGGGGGATTTTAATGTGCTGTAGTAGCAGCGGTCATGAAACGGACACGTTTCAGCCCCTCAGGCCTTTGTGAGTTTCAACACATTAATCACACTCTGAAACTTATTTTGTGTGGATTGATTCTTTGATGCTTTTGTAGCACCATGACAGTCTGTGTCCATGTTGTATAAGCACCTCAGTGGACTGTGAAGATACAACTCTGATTGGTTGGTAGGTGAGACTTACGTCGATGTAGTTGGCGTTGATGTAGTCAGAGTTGGGGTCACCCAGGAGTGGGTGGAGCTTCACTCTGTGGCGGTCATCTGAGATGGTAGAAAAATCAAAAAGGAATAAAATCAAACAGCATAGGAATATTATATTACAATAACAAAATATAGACAAAAGGTTTAGTGTTACTGTAGCATAAGAGGCCGTGTCCACAGGAAGGGTTTATCATGTCCAGAATGATTCTAAGGAGTGTTTTTCATTGCCTGCAATGTTCAACACTATCAACCGTTGCTGTCGTTCAATGTGGTGTCATCTGCATTATTAGCACAAACAGCCTAGCAGAAATAACAGTAAACATGGACTTCTCATTGTCGTGTTAATGATTCAAAGGTCATAAATGAGCTAGTTGTCAGACACAGCTAGGATGATCCAACATGACATTGATGAGCGGTGCTTGTCACCAAAAGTTTAACTATTTTAGTTTAACTTACATCCCGTCAAGGTATCATGTCTCCCTTTGGTTTTGTCTTTCTTCTTTGTGCTGTCCCAGCCATCAAAAAAGCTCTGTGGAAGACAAGACATTCTTATGATGGAGATAGCGGCTTTGTGAACCTCCCCTATTAACCATTTAGCCAACTTAGATAAGCCTCAGGCGCAATGTGGCTTTTCAGCATTTTCTTTCTTTTGTTTAAGTGTGATAAGAAATATAGTTTTTTCACGGTTATCACACTGAAATCCTATCAGCAAGTCAAGTCTCAAGCACAGCCAGGGTTTACATCAACAGGGCAGTAGTGTTGTGAGAATGTTTTGAGATAAGGACTGATTATGTGCTTTATGCATGTTAAGTATTCAAACAAGGACACAAGTGTCACACAGAGACTGCTACAGTAGAACCCCCACTGCTACTCCCCATTAGTAAGTAGGTCGGAGAGGCTTATTGTTGGAATAAGCGAGAACTATCCCCGTTACGATGCACTAGACCTCTGGGAGTGTGATTGCTGAGGAGGAATGTCACACCTATCATCAGTTCCTAGTACTTACCATACAACTTTCCACACCCAAGCCCTGCTAGTCAATTCAAAGGGCTTTATTGGCATGAGGAAACATACGTTTACATTGCCAAAGCAGAAAGAACAATACAACGATACAGCAATACAATCAAAACAAAAATGATGTACATTTGAAGGTCAGAATCTTCAATAGATCAAATTCTATGTACCAAGGTCACTCGATGCAGGTATAGTGCAGGAATATACACAATGATTAGTCTTTAGGGTGGTTGTGTTCCATTTGATATCCTTCTCCTATCACAGCAACGCACAAATCTTGCTGCTGTGTTCGCACATTGTTGTACTTCGCCCAGCAGATATGGGAGTTTTTTGTCATTGGTCATGTTTTCAAAATATCTGTGTGTGGTTGTAATCTGTGGGAAGTATGTGTCTCTGATGTCTTGGTACAATGGACAGATGACATCCTCCTCAAATGTGCCCTTGTCTGCTTTGCCTGCTTAGAGTTAAGAGCAAAGAGTAGGCATCAGCTAAACACAGTATTTCCAGGTAGTGTGGCCGAGTGGTCTAAGTCGCTGGATTTAGGCTCCAGTCTCTCTGGAGGCGTGGGTTCAAATCCCACCACTGCCACAAATGTGCAAACTTTGGTTTCACATGTCTGGGACTTCTGCAGATGCCCAAGAGCTAGTCAGAAATGAACTAATCTGAGTTCCCAGACTTTTTGGCCACTAGGGGGGCGAGAAAGAAAGTCACTAATCTCTGGAGATGAATTCACCGTAATATCAGTTTGCTCGTAATGGATGTCTACCCTCAGGTTTCACTTGACTATACATTCTGTACATTTGGCTAACAATTTGCACTGCATAAATACCTAATCTATACATTGTATACAGTATGTTCCATTTCCATCTAGCATAATAACTCAGAGCAGAGTGGCGCAGCGGAAGCTGTCATAGGCCGAGTTGGCAGTGTCCATTATCGAACCCATGTTGTTGGTCCAAAGGAGAGTGCTCTACCGACTGAGCTACCCGGACACAAATAATAGGTTGCCCCTAGAAGAAGTGTCCTGTTGTTGTTGTTATAGCATATACTGGCTCACCTGCCAGTGAGGAGCCCCCACTGTGAGGAGATGGTACCTCAACCTCTCCATTGCTGTTTCATGCGACCGTTTATTGACCTGATTGGTTTGTTCCGCCAATAACAAACAAACACACACACACTCTCTCTCTCTTTAGGACTGGCCACAGAGGTTTGATCAATGTCTTAATAGCACCTCTGCGTTCCACAGGGAAATAAAAAGTACCTGGCAGGAGAGCAACAATCATTTCCCTTTGTAATGGAGCCAGAGAGAGAGAGTTTTAACAGCGGGCGACAGACTGACACATTTTCCGGAAGTGCATTATTTGTCAATGAGACCCGGCAACTACTGGCGGTGTACAGGCGATGGTCGAAAAGTGAGTGGGGGAACGTCGCCCAAAAATATGAAAATAATTGAACATCGTCCGGCGATAACGGGCGATTAGGCGATAGCCCAATGAAATTCATGTGTCGCTCGCCGTTGTTCTCCCGCGGTTGAAACTGAGAGAGAGAGAGGCAAACACTAGAGTGAGTATATGGATTTGGGGAGTGGCCTGTGTTTTGCTCGTGAGGGAGAGTTTAATGGATGTACACTGGTGGTTCCACAGGGGGACTGTCACTAGTGCAGCCCAGAGAAGAACTGGTGGTTCCACAGGGGGACTAGTGCAGCCCAGAGAAGAACTGCAAGGTGTTTTCTCTTCTTCAGAAGTGTCAGAGGAGCATGGCTAACAGAGCAGGAGCTCTCCTGCTCTAACATACAGAATCATCCCAGCGAGAGGAGGCCGTATTCAGGGACACCACAGTGTTCCCTGTACTCACACAACTATGGATATGGAGGTTATTACACCAACAGCAGAACCAATGTTCTATCTATCTGTACACTTGTCTCTATTTTATAGTTCAGTGGAAAAGCTAAATCCACCTCTATATAAAGAGCAGGAGAGCGTAACCGGCCAAATGACTATCTGCCACGCAAAGGAAAGCCATTTACATTATGTGCCAAAGCTGTGAGCAGGTTGGGAACAATGTATTTTGATTCAGAATAATTCTCTTCATTACCCAGCCAGCCAGACCATATCGCTGCTGTTAGGTAGAAACCTTGTATGTACAAAACGGTTACTTTTCTGGAAATGAAAAAAATAAAAATAACCTGTGATTCAATGGATCCAATGTAGTAATTATTTAGTCACATTCTCTTGTTAATAGTTATATAAAAAACAGACGTTTAAACACTTTCACTTTAACCTTTAAATCTTAAAAAATAGTTAAAATAGCAGATCTGCAGATCATACAGCTTGTAGTTCTGCTATTTCTGCTACACTCTTGTACAACGATTAAGGCATTAATTTAAAAAAGAGCATTAAAAGTTGCATCAAAATGTTGCTACAGTATGAGGTTTCTGCCCGACAGCGTCGATATGCTCCTTGTGAGCACGAGTGTCTCCTCTCTCTGTACCCTTGGTTTCCTGTCTCTACACAGACCCTCCTGTATCTGAAATAAAGCATTCCACACACAAGGAGTGTTCTTCTCTCCACCAAGCTTTGTGCAGGAGAGCAGGACAAATAATGTCTGCTACCAAGAAGCAATGCGTTCTGACTTTGTGATACATTGAGACCCGTAAAGCCTTCTCTCAGCTGTCAGTGTGTGTGTGTGTGTGTGTGTGTGTGTGTGTGTGTGTGTGTGTGTGTGTGTACTCATCAGGTCTGCCATGGTGACAGAGGTCCTCTTTAAGGCCAGATGAGGATGATTTATTCATAGTCTATAGTGTCAGCATGGTGTTCTGATGTCTCTTAACTCCTGCTAATTAATTTCAGAGGCAATAAGGAGAGTCTATATGGAAGATGTCAGAACAGGACGGATGGCACCCTGCACCGCCCACACCTACCATATGCTTCACTTTATTCTAAATATCTGAACTCTCATGACTTCAATATGCAGTTATATTGAAGTATAGATAGATAGATTTCTTATGTCCATCATTCAAGCTGCAAGCAGAGCCTGCAGCACCACGTGCTGTATACTAAATGGCTCCCACCCCGAGCACGGCAGACCTTTGCTGTGTGTCAGTCTCCACTGTACTAAGGAAATCCCCAAAAATATCTTACAAATAAATGCGCACTTGTGCATATGGCCTCATACTGTATAGTGTATAGTGCCAGTGAATACTTCAGAATCTCACCTCATACTCCTGCTTGAAGCCGTAGCCCTCAGCGGTCTTCATCTGGTTAATGTGCTGGAGGAGGTCAGCTACGCGGACGGCAGGATGGAGCTGTCCCGTGTGGTATGGAGAGCCTTTACGTCCACACTGACGCCTCGGGGAGCCTCCCAGCAGACTGCTGGACTCGTTGACTGAACTGCGAGCCTCGCCTGCAAGGGGGAGGAGGGACCAGGACAGAGGGCTTTTTAGAATGAGACCAACTCGTTTTGCAGTATTCTGCAGTCTAGTGAGAATCAGTGAATACAGATATAGTCTGTACGTACTCCGAACAATAATTCCCTCACAAACCACCATCATAGTGGTAGGGCCTATATCAAACTCTGAAATCTTATGAATTTGACTAATTTCTTCAAATACTGCTTAGTATATTTTGTTTGGTATGTTCATGTTTTATTCTAACTCATTGGCATTAATTTGGGATAACAATAACACAGTGGTGCCCAAATGGATACATATATTAGTAGGGGAATTCGTGGCTTAGACTGGATCACAGTTCAGAACAAAAAAAACCTGATGTGGAAAGGTTAGGATGGTGAGGAAATTCAAACAATATGTGTTTATCCCCTCTGTGTGTGTACAGCGTAGAGTAGACGCTCGCACACTAAATCCCCATCCCAATCTTCACGGCTTCTGTCGAGGTGTCTCGCTCACTTATTTTAAGTCATTCTGGGTACAGAGTGACAGCTAATAAATACGAGGCAGACTTAACAAGATATTTTCTGTTGGACAAGCACTGCTATATGGGCCCTTTTTTTTGGACGGTACAATATCCTTTGCCAATGTAATAGGAGGCGTACGTGTGCTGCCATATCAATTTAACGATGACATCCCTGCCAACACGCCTATGGAAAACTGTCCATCAACAAAATATGCTTCCTGTGAAATTGCTTGTTTCTTCTGTAGCACACCTGAACTAAATCACACTAAGCACTGCAGAAAAAAGATACTGTGCTTCATGCTAGTACACATGAGGGTAGGACATCACATTTAACTGATTCCAGCTTAAATGTAGAGAACATTTAAATAATTGTAAAAACATGAACACAATATAATTTGCATTATGTTTATGATACACTAAATATAATTGGTGTGCCATATTGAACTGAAGAGAGAAAAAAAAGATCTGCAAACAGTCTTCGATGTTCCCAAACAACTTTATCGGAGCGGAAAATAGAACATTTTGACATCTGCAGTATTCATCATATTGGACTGAACACATGCATTTATTTAAGAAAGCATGTCTAAAAAA
Source organism: Protomyctophum parallelum (assembly GCF_964188405.1). Taxonomy (NCBI): domain Eukaryota; kingdom Metazoa; phylum Chordata; class Actinopteri; order Myctophiformes; family Myctophidae; genus Protomyctophum; species Protomyctophum parallelum. Next base: position 29,757,552 of record NC_139698.1, on the reverse strand, counting down.
ATTATATTATTGGATAAGTGTCTTGAACATAAACATCTCTTTCATATATACTGCAGGAGCCCGAGGGTATTTGAGGAAATCAAAAGGAGTCAAAGCCGGACTCGAATTGCAAATCATTACTCAGAATGCAGAGAGCCGTTTCTCTCACTCTCTGTGTGCAGTTCTTTTCCTGCCCCGTCCCACGCTTTTTGCCGTACTTGAGATTAATTGAATGTTCAATCTCCTGCTGGGTATTGTGCCAGTACTCTGGTTCGCCTGGCTTCTTGAACAGCGGCAGACAGCACTTGAGTAAGGTTAATGGCTTGCCTATTGTAACTATTTACTTTTCTTTATTTCGCTTTTTGTAAATTAATGGCATACATTTACTAGATTGTCGCTAAAATAGCCAATCTAGAAACACATTGCATTGTGTTGGAGATTGGAGATCAGGAATTCTTTGGGGGGAAAGAAGCATGAAGGGGAAGTCTGGGTGAAGGTACTTTGTCATACGGTTGTTTCCTATCAGAATGGTTCAGGTGTGAATGGTTCTCTGATAGACACCACACTATCAACACCATAACAATCTGATGGATGATCCATGCCAGCATCTGACACTGTATAAAGAAATGATCTGTGCTGTGAATGAAAGTGTGCATGAGTGCGTACGTGCGTGCGTCTTACTGCGTGCCGAGCAGGTGTGTGCGTCCATGAAAGACAGTGCCATCCTCTCATCCTCCTGCAAGGTGCTCTGGTCTGTGAAACTGTGCTCCATAGAGCCCATATGGCTCTTCTCCTGGCGGTAGCTAATAGGTGTTTTATTCATGTTCACTGGTTTCCTATCAAATAAAGATGGAGAGAGAAGGAGGAGGGATGGAAGGACCAGAAGGAGAAAGAGAAGGAGAGAGGGATACCGACACAGAGAGTAGGAAAGGAGCCGTGGGAGACAGCATGACAAAAAGGAAAGGAGAGATGGTACAAGAGGGGAGGAAAGGAGACAATGAAGAATGCATTTCATAATAATTTGCACCCACCCACCCTGGCTGCAATTTTAGTGGATGACAGCCATTTGCACAAGCATGTATATGATGGAACACAAAATTAACAATGGCAAAAGTAAAACAAAAAAAAAGAAAAACGATCACTTACGGATAGTAAGAGTAAGAGTAGATGTCCCTTCTGGAGAAGTGTGAGGATGGAGGAGGAAGAGGAGGAAAAGGAAGAAGAGGAGAGGAGGAGGAGAGATAAGAAAATCAAGAGAAAGAAGAGAATGTAAGCTGCAAGCAATGCCAGCTGTGGGCAGGGATGCATTGATTTCAGTGGAGATGGGAACCGTTTGGATGCATGTGACACATGCATATATACAGCATTATAGCAAGCAAGGCACTGTCCCAATCACAGCCTCTCCTTTCTCCTTTAGCGCTGTCTCAACTCTCAACTTTAATGAACATACGTGGCTTCATGCCAGAAGCACATTTGGCGATCAATTGTCTGAGAACTAACTGGCAGCTTAATGGACAGCGGTCCAGACTACTGTGGGGACTATAGTGTCAACGCTAACATCAACAGTATGCCGTGTGGCTTCAGCATGTTTGATAATGATTACCAGCCCTACATGCCCTCAGGCACCTCTCACTTGGCATGTAGTGTCAGTTGGAATTGCACATACGTTATTACTTGCGCAAGCAGAGCGCGCAAGTAATGTTTTCGCCCGGTCTCCTTCGTCGTGACAGCTGTTCCGCCATTCGATGTTTATGCAGAAAAACATCAAATCTGTGCCTGTGTTGCTGGACCAAATGACCACAAATGACCATATCTCTTACGTCATCATTTAGAGCTAGTCATACGTATACTATATACATAATCAGTAAAAATAAAATAGCAAATTGTGCCTGATCTGCTGGGACCAGAGTACGTGGTGTGTATGTGTATGACTAGCTCTTAATGATGACGTAAGAAATATGGTCATTTGTGGTCATTTGCCCCAGCAAACCAGGCACAGATTTGCTGTTTTCTTGCATAAACATCAAATGGCGGAACAGCTGTCACGGGTTTTTGGCGCAAAGTAACCACAGTATACCGCTAATCAATTTACAACTACACACTTTATACAGTATAGAGTATAGAGTATATATGTATACATATACAGTATATGCCTATATACTATATATATTACTTACGTCATCATTTAGAGCTAGTCATACATATACACACCACGTACTCTGGTCCCAGCAGATCAGGCACAATTTGCTATTTTATTTTTACTGATTATGTATATAGTATACGTATGACGTAAGAAATATGGTAATTTGGTCCCAGCAAACCAGGCACAGATTTGCTGTTTTCTTGCATAAACATCAAATGGCGGAACAGCTGTCACGTTTTTGGCGCAAAGTAACCACAGTATACCGCTAATCAACTTACAACTACACACTTTATACAGTATAGAGTATAGAGTATATATGTATACGTATATAGTATATGCCTATATACTATATATATACTATATATATTTCTTACGTCATCATTTAGAGCTAGTCATACGTATACTATATACATAATCAGTAAAAATAAAATAGCAAATTGTGCCTGATCTGCTGGGACCAGAGTACGTGGTGTGTATGTGTATGACTAGCTCTTAATGATGACGTAAGAAATATGGTCATTTGTGGTCATTTGCCCCAGCAAACCAGGCACAGATTTGCTGTTTTCTTGCATAAACATCAAATGGTGGAACAGCTGTCACGGTTTTTGGCGCAAAGTAACCACAGTATACCGCTAATCAATTTACAACTACACACTTTATACAGTATAGAGTATAGAGTATATATGTATACGTATATAGTATATGCCTATATACTATATATATACTATATATATTTCTTACGTCATCATTTAGAGCTAGTCATACGTATACTATATACATAATCAGTAAAAATAAAATAGCAAATTGTGCCTGATCTGCTGGGACCAGAGTACGTGGTGTGTATGTGTATGACTAGCTCTTAATGATGACGTAAGAAATATGGTAATTTGTGGTCATTTGCCCCAGCAAACCAGGCACATATTTGCTGTTTTCTTGCATAACCATCAAATGGCGGAACAGCTGTCACGGTTTTTGGCGCAAAGTAACCACAGTATACCGCTAATCAATTTACAACTACACACTTTATACAGTATAGAGTATAAAGTATATATGTATACGTATATAGTATATGCCTATATACTATATATATACTATATATACTACTTACGTCATCATTTAGAGCTAGTCATACATATACACACCACGTACTCTGGTCCCAGCAGATCAGGCACAATTTGCTATTTTATTTTTACTGATTATATATCATTCATTCTTGAGATGAGGGACAAAAGTGGAAAAAACATGTCCCACACATAAGAGCCTTATAATTGTTAAAAATAAATAAATTAAATAAAAATAAAAGCACTTGCAAAGTTAAATGTAATACAGTTGTGCATTATTATGCCATTAATTTCATTATAATTGTTTTCATATGCCATCTGAATTAGTTAAAAGCAGGCACTGTACCCAAAAAAGCCTGTATTAAGCCTGTCCCCAGCAAGTGGTCATAATTTCAAACTGCTAAAAAAGTGTCTAATACTGTCACAATCACATAAATATACATACTAAATTAAAGTAGATTGTCAACAACATAGCAAACAATATACACAATAATTTTAATTTATATTTTCCATTAGCTATCTCATATCAAATGTGTGTCCCACGTCTCCCGTCAACTCCGTCAGGTTTTTTAAAAGTCTTAAATTAATCAGAAAATATTGTCGACAGATTTAGCCTGAAGACTCCTTTTCCAAGTCCCGTTTGTATTTGTTGCAACAGTGGAGCACCTGGTCTGACAAGCATTCAATTGTTTGATATTTTAAACAAACAATGTTGATATCAGGGTGGTCACAGCTTTTACATGTCAACTCCGTCAGGACATCATTATGATCTTTGTTAAGAATTCCAATATAATGTTTATTATAAAAGTTTAGGGTTAGGTTTAGCTAACAAATGAAGCAAAAACAAAATGGCTACATTGTACTACAGAGGGTTAAGATGAAAACAAATGAGATTTTGTCAACTCCGTCAGACGTCAACTCCGTCAGGTTTTGTGTCTGACGGAGTTGACATGTATCTGACGGAGTTGACAAAAGTGTTCCTAAAACAATAAAATTATAGTTTTTGAATAATGGGACGTATTCTAATTTGGCACACAGTTAGAGCATGCATTAAGGAACATTTTTGGCTATAGGGCCATCACAGATTTGTCTCGTGGTGACCATGGCAGCCATTTTCCAAAATTGCCGCCACCTGATGTTATTTTACAATAACTCAAGTTCTACACCACCTAGGATCTTGATTCTGGTGACTAAGACTACATTTTCAAGGATGAGGGATACATTGGTACTATTTAGATTTGTCCTGTGACCATGGCAGCCATTGTTTTTCAAAATGGCCGCCACCTGCTGTTATTTTACCAATAACTCAAGTTTTAGACCACCAAGGATCTTGATTCTGGCGACTAATCATTACATTTTCAAGGATGAACTTTCTCTGGGAGGGGTCAGGGCTTATTTCAGGTGCAGGTTGAGTTGCTACTGACAGGACATTAAAAGGAGGTGGGCTTTCTGGCCTTTGACTTGTCTCTTTCAGGTACAGACGCACAGTTTGACTTCACTGGCCACTGCAGTGTGGCGTTGTATCTTGGTGGCCTCCTGCCAGTGTTTCTCCATCCTTCTCATGAGCTCTGTGTTCTGGGGCTCTGTTATAGTCAACTTACATTGTCTTGGCTGGAGATTGCTTTCCTGCAGGGTCCAGCCCAGTCTTGTGCAGATGGCTGCTGGCCCACCTGGAGGCCCCAACCTCACTTGTTTGGTTGGTGTGATTAGGTGGGGTGGTCTTCCCCAATCAGGATGAAGGGTTTGACCCTTTCAAACGGCAGTCTGGCCAAGTGTCTGTATTTAGTTGTGAGGCTAGATACAGGATACGATTGCTCACCCAGCCCCAGGTGACTTGAGGTGAAGGCTCCTTTGATTTGGTAACATTGCTTTGGTTGACATGCTGGGGACACAGAACGACACTGATGCCTTCAGTGTCTGCACATCCTGCCTGATAGTCCTGAAGGCAGATCTTCTGTCTTCAGTCTTTCGCTCACTGTTCACTGCTCACTGTTCACCTCAAGCAGGTCTTCAAGGTGTTTGCCTTTGCACAGGCTATATGGCTAGGACTCATGCTTCAACCACTCAGAGAACTCCAACAGGGTGTTGGTTGCTCCTAGGCCGCAGAGCATTGTGCGGCAGAATTCAGCTCTCATCTCTGGTGGCAGCTTGTTGAGGAGTCGTGCAACATGTGAGCCGCATCTAAGTTCTGTGTCTCCCTCCTAGGGTAGACACTTGCTATTTTCCGTAACACTAATTGGTGGGGCTGTCCAAACTTGTTGTTTAGGTGTCAATTCGGGTCTCTGTTTGTGAAGTCGGGTCTAGGTGGTCTAGAAGATGAGTTATTTAGTCAGGGGATATTAATACAATCTGGTAATAAATTCCTTATCAAGAATGTTCTTCACCAATGTGTTTGGAAGGGTGTCTACTAACATATCCCACATTGCTTTATATTCAACCACCCTAGGGGACCTTTTGACAGCTGCTGAAAGTTGGGGTACCATCAACAACCTATATAAGGCAAAATGTTCATTATGCTTTAAGTAGCATGTGACATGTCAAACTAGGGAGTTTTCATGATTCTGAATGCATTCCAAGCATTAGCTATGCACGAAGAACACTCCTTGGGCTGAAAACGGCCATAGCCATCATCACAAAATGAGGTCAGCACATTTGGGCAAGTGGATATATGGCCGAATTTAGCCCAAGGGATTTGACCCCTAGTTTGGCCATAGACTCCCTAGTTTTGCCATAGCCACTTGGTATGGTACCCAACTTTCAGCAGCTGTCAAAAATGCCTCTAGGGTGGTTCAATAGAAACCAATGTGGGATATGTTAGTAGACACCTTTACAAACACATTGGTGAAAAAATTATTGGTAAGAAATGTATTCACAGATTTGACATTATTCTGATAATATTCCCTGACTAAATTGGTAAAATAATAGCAGGTCCACCATTTTTTTAAATGGCTGCCATTGTCACGGGATAAATCTAAATAGATAAAACTGTATTCCTCCTCATTGAAAATGTAGGATTAGTCATCAGAATCAAGATCCTAGGTGGTGTAGAACTTGAGTTATTGGGAAATAACAGAAAGTTGGCGGCCATTTTGAAAAATGTCTACCATGGTCACAGGACAAATCTAAATAGTACCAATGTATCCCACATCCTTGAAAATGTATGATTAGTCACCAGAATCAAGATCCTAGGTGGTGTAGAACTTGAGTTATTGTAAGATAACAGCAGGTGGCTGCCATTTTGAAAATGGCTGCCATGGTCACAGGGCCAATATAAATAGTACCACTGTATTCCTCATCCTCGAAAATGTGGCATTAGTCACCAGAATCAAGATCCTAGGTGATCTAGAACCTAAATCAGTTAAACTTGTCAACTCCGTCAGATGTTCGTCAACTCCGTCAGATGTTCGTCCCGTGATGTTTTTGTTAATTTCCAAAGAAATAGAAAATGTGATGTTAAATATTTTGTGCATATGTATTGAAACACCAACTGAAATGATACGTAATGATGATTTTTTTTTTTTACATGGTTTTCATGTTATAATATTGAAAATAGAGGTTGAAACTAGAAAAAGTGCCCTTCCGGGCACAGGTCTCCACCAGGTTATCCACAGATCCGTGCAGTTAGAGGTAAAAACACTTTTCGGCCAGTTATAGCGCCACCTTGAGGCTGAGTTGAAATTGTTCATGTGGCATTTCGTCCTCGGCCTAGTGGGAATGTGGGTGCACAATTTCACGGAAATCACGCGATGTGTTCATGATTTGCAGCATTTTGTTTGAAACTGAGCACTCCTGTGAACTTTGGAAGCCAATCTTAACCAATCAGGATGGAGTCTGATAAATCTGAAAGACCCGTTTCGTTGAATGGCTCTAGAGAGACTGTGTACCAATTTGCGTAATGTTTGGACAAAATCTGTAGGTGTACTGTGCAAAAACTTGTTTTGCACAAAGCGGCCTCCTGGTGGCGCTATAACAGGCCGTTCTGGAAAGTTTGGGGCAGAGGTTCATGGTTGGCATCCAGGGAGTGTGTGTGCAAAATATGGCATCGACCGGGTTAACGGTGGCCGAGATTAGCTGTTCACGGACACACGGACACACACACGGACACACGGACACACACACGGACGGACACGCGGACGGACGGAGTGCAAAACATACTCTCCCCACATGCCTTCGGCCTGGTGGAGACAATGACAAGTGGTCTAAATCTAGTAACCTTGGATGGGTATGAATAAACTGTGATGAATAAACATGACCATACAAAAACAGAGGCTGGGCTGGTGTTGCTAGACAGCTGGAGATCCAGGAACCGTCTCACCGATACTTTGGTCATAACAAAAGCCTATTGATGTGCGTAAATGGTTGATTAAGTCGAGAGAGGCCTAGTACTCAGTGTAGACCACACCCAGTTAGGCTAGACAATCAGGATATGCAGTTTTTACAATTAGTGGTGTGAATGCACAATTTCATATTTCCCATTACATTCCCCCATTTCGACAATTTTGTCGACATTTAAGAGATAGACAATGTTGTTGACATCATGGCAATATGAAACTTTCTGTGAACATGAAATTTAATAAATGTCATTCAAAACAAAAAACCAAACAATAATGTAAAACAAATTTAAAACAATAAAGCATAGCAGAAAATACATAAAGAAAAACAAAGTATTTCAAACGTTACCGTAAAATACAGCATATGACTTTCAAACTTTAGAGGACATAATACATGAATACTGCAGTTTATTCATGCACCATATCACTCTCCAGTCCGGAAATCGCAGCTGTTACATTTTCCCACAATACTGCATCCCACCTTCCCACAGCACAAGATCATACAATCTCACTCTCACTAAATGGTGGAATCCACTGCGTTTTAGGAGGTGAGGGTGGCTGTGTCATGTGGGATGTGGTGTTAACTAGTTTTGACATGATAGTTCTAAAGCCAAGAACTTTAAATAACTATCAACTATCCTGAACATCAGAAATATCACAACAATTTCAACAGCATTGGAGAATATTGTACCATCAATGTGCTCTTTATTCCTCCGAACACACCCTCGACAAAGTCCCAGAAGGGTCCTCCTTGAGTCTTGTGCAATTAATTTATACTGTGCTGTGTGTTCTCAATTGTATTCAAATCAATGGGTAGAATGTCCACTATTTACCTCAGTTGACACGACTGCCAACACCTTCTGTGTGAAGTACGGTAGGGATGGACAAGCAATCAGGGAAAGTCATTTGTGCCGTTAGTTTGGTGTGTGTTCTGAACTTCTGGGTGGGTATAGTATTCGGTATATCCTTTTCTGTATGTTTGGCTGTCATTGTGCAACCTGCTCAGTGTAGGGTTGTGGATGGGTCGTGGTTGAACTTCTTGCAATGTGATGTGTGAATCCAGGCGTCTCTTTCAGCAATCTTCATCGCTGTAGGATTCGTCAGTAGAACTTGATATGGTCCGCTGCCAATTTATCTGCTGGTGCGGACCCAGTTGCTGATCGGGCTCTGGTCCTTGCTGCTGTGTAATCAGTTGCCGACTCTCATAATACATGAGTTGTGCTGTTTCCATCCTCTTCTTCCTCGTGTCGTCTTGTGTGATTGCGTGTCGTTCGGCGTGTTTTGCATGTGCCCATACTGGGTCCAGCTCTTGGGTCTCCCAGCCTATGCATGACATCATGACACGGTTGTGAATGTCTGGCAAAAGGCCACTGATTAAGGAAGTCTTTAACAGGTTGTTGTAAGCTGCATTATCATGGGTCAGACCGGCGTGTCTATTGAAACATTGTTCCATTCGTGTCCTATAATTGTCACAGCTTTCATCGTTGTCCTGCTTTATGGAATGGATTTTTTTCCAATCTGTACGGACTGGGTAGGCCTCCCTTACTCTGGAAAAGAGCCCAAGTGGATTCTGTAACTGTCCTGTGACAATGTCCGCCCTTAATCCATTCACGTCATAGTCTCCTTTCAGGTGTGGCCATTTCAATTTGAAGATCTTGCGGAACACTGATTCTAATTCCTGTGCTGATGGCTCGTACATTCCTATTAAATCCAAAACAGATGTGCACCAGCGTTCTACATCTTCGGATGGGGTCGGGAGCTCTTTCACGATTTCGTTTAACTCATCTAGAGTCCAGTTTCGTTGAACCTGGACTGTCTCAGAATAAGCATTACGGATTTCCTCCGTAGCGTCATCAGTAGGTCTTGGATGTGGATTTGGGTATGATATCAGTGGAAATGTCTGGTGTTGTAGGCCTACTGCTTGGCTGCGTGTCACAATCTTGTGGTTGGTTTGGTGAGAAGGCTCCACCTGAGGGTTGTCATGGAGAGGGGGACCAGCGCTCCCCTTTCCCTGCTGTGTGTTGCCATTCGTGAGAGAAAAAGCGGCTGCTGCTGCTGCTAACTGCAGAGCTGCTGCATACAGTGCATTCACTTGATCGAGTTGCACTGCTGGTAGTTGGACAGGTAGCTGAAGTTCTCCTGGCAGTGGACCTGGTGGTAGTTGGACTGGTGGTGGCTGGGCTGCTGGCAGTTGAACTGGTGATTGGACATCATGGGATGTCATGGTGCTGGCATAGGGTGATGGACGGAGGGCCTCTTCTTTTCTTAACTTTCTTTGTTTTCTCTCAATTTCTTCCTCAGTTTCTTGTTTTAATAACAAAGGCTTTGTCTGTTTCCTGTCTCTGGCTTCAGCCTCCCTCTCCCATTTTCTAAAATCTTCCCAATCTATTCTCTTCTTCGTCTTCCTGCTTTTTCTATCTTCATATTGTTCTAAAGCATCTCTACACAGTTTTAACTTATTTATACTAAATGTTCCTATTAAAGGAAACAAACCTTCTGAAATGCGGTGCCATAAAGTAACTTGACTTAACACATCTATGCCCCACCTATTCACCATAGATACTGCTGGCCCTGAAGGCGTAGCCATCTTTCGTTGTCCATTCCCCATGGCACTACTAAAAACTTAAGAAACCAATAAAAAAACAAATTAACAGGTTCAACACTATACACTTCAGGCGTTACTTTCATTACCAACGGATGGCCAAAGAAGAAGTGTTAATTATCTTCCCCCTTCCTTCCCCCTTTTTTTTTTTTCTTTTTTTTTTTTTTTTTTTTTTAAAGAAAGACTGTTGGTCTCTTTTCTTCCTTCCTTTCCCCCCTCTTTTTCCTTACAATTTACAAAAAGCTGCTAGACTAATCACTTAAGGGTTTAGTTTAGCAAATCAAAACATTCATATTCTGCCACAACTATCACCATTCAGTGAACAGTAAAAATTGCTTTAGAACTCTGTCATTCAACTATATATAATTCTATTCATTTGACATAATCACACTCATGTATGACGAAATCGAATAGGACATACAGGTATGGACATACAGGTATATCTAGAACATACAGTAGAAACATAGAAACATAAGATGACAAAATCGGGATGTTAGTATTGGGATACAAAAGACACCCTAATCATAATACGAAGCTTACATACAATAGATGAAACCCTCCACCAAAAAAGAAATACACCCTGTGGGATCCTCCCCAGATACAGTTTAAAGCGCACTCTGTACCGGGACCCTCCCCTATACACTGTATGCTACTGGGACCCTCCCCGAACATAGGCTATACACTTTGTAGGCTACTGGGACTCTCCCCAAACATAGGCTACAGTTATGGAATCCTCCCCAAATACAGTTCAAAAACGCACTCTGTATTGGGACCCTTCCCTGTACACTCTATAGGCTACTGGGACTCTCCCCGAACATAGGCTATAGTTATGGGATCCTCCCCAGATACAGTTCAAAAACGCACTCTGTACCGGGACCCTCCCCTATACACTCTGTACTGGGACTCTCCCCAAACATACAGTTTAAATATACATCCTGTACTGGGACTCTCCCCGAACATACAGTTTACTGTACAGGGTCGCTCCCCTACCATACAGTTTAAATATACACTAATTCTATAGAATGAATCATAACATCCTCTCACCTCATTTGAGTAACAGCTGATGTCGCCCGCCGTCCGCCAGCTCTGGCATCCGTAGGCCGGCCCAAATGTTGCTTTGTGCACAAAGGATTTGCCTTGGCTAGAAAGCCACCATCGATGGATTATCCCAGGAAACCAGAGCCCGGGAACGGCAGATGAATCAGTCTCGGCAGAACCTCCAGATATGTTGTGGAAATTATACTAACACAAGATCACTTAAACTAAAAGATAAGGTGAGGACAAGATGATATGAGGCATTCAGTTCAATTTAATAGAGATCTCGAGATTCTCTAGAGCACAACCATCTTCCAGCATGTCGGATGACTGAACTCAGAACAATACATGTGTGTCAATTTTATACAGTCTTACTCAAAGGAGGAGGAGTAACTGTTGGTCACATGACCAGACAGGTAGCCTCCACATCAGACAATGGGACAAATCTAATTAGAACTAGAAAAAGTGCCCTTCCGGGCACAGGTCTCCACCAGGTTATCCACAGATCCGTGCAGTTAGAGGTAAAAACACTTTTCGGCCAGTTATAGCGCCACCTTGAGGCTGAGTTGAAATTGTTCATGTGGCATTTCGTCCTCGGCCTAGTGGGAATGTGGGTGCACAATTTCACGGAAATCACGCGATGTGTTCATGATTTGCAGCATTTTGTTTGAAACTGAGCACTCCTGTGAACTTTGGAAGCCAATCTTAACCAATCAGGATGGAGTCTGATAAATCTGAAAGACCCGTTTCGTTGAATGGCTCTAGAGAGACTGTGTACCAATTTGCGTAATGTTTGGACAAAATCTGTAGGTGTACTGTGCAAAAACTTGTTTTGCACAAAGCGGCCTCCTGGTGGCGCTATAACAGGCCGTTCTGGAAAGTTTGGGGCAGAGGTTCATGGTTGGCATCCAGGGAGTGTGTGTGCAAAATATGGCATCGACCGGGTTAACGGTGGCCGAGATTAGCTGTTCACGGACACACGGACACACACACGGACACACGGACACACACACGGACGGACACGCGGACGGACGGAGTGCAAAACATACTCTCCCCACATGCCTTCGGCCTGGTGGAGACAATGACGGATTTGAGAAATTGGATATTTCATAATAGTGTGATATTGGAAAAAAACAATATTAAAATAATTGTATTACTTAACTTGATTACTGAAAGCCATTATAAGAGAACTGAGGACTTTATATTATTGTTGAAATTATCAAATTCAATTAAAAGGTATTTTAGTGTGTCTGACGGAGTTGACATGAATCGGATATTAAGTGCATAAATGTCCCATTTTAGAAAGAAATGTTATGCGAAAAACCTGTTCCTTCTCAATATTGGTAGTTGAGACCTGTGTCTACAAATACATCCATTTGATTTGAATATATCTTAAAAAAAAAAAAAATCCAGTTTGAAAAAAGTTTTGTCCCTTATCTCAAGAATGGGTGATATATAGTATACGTATGACGTAAGAAATATGGTCATTTGTGGTCATTTGGTCCCAGCAAACCAGGCACAGATTTGCTGTTTTCTTGCATAAACATCAAATGGCGGAACAGCTGTCACGGTTTTTGGCGCAAAGTAACCACAGTATACCGCTAATCAATTTACAACTACACACTTTATACAGTATAGAGTATAGAGTATATATGTATACGTATATAGTATATGCCTATATACTATATATATACTATATATATTTCTTACGTGATCATTTAGAGCTAGTCATACGTATACTATATACATAATCAGTAAAAATAAAATAGCAAATTGTGCCTGATCTGCTGGGACCAGAGTACGTGGTGTGTATGTGTATGACTAGCTCTTAATGATGACATAAGAAATATGGTCATTTGTGGTCATTTGGTCCCAGCAAACCAGGCACGAACCAGAGTACGTGGTGTGTATGTGTATGACTAGCTCTTAATGATGACGTAAGAAATATGGTCATTTGTGGTCATTTGATCCCAGCAAAGCAGGCACAGATTTGCTGTTTTCTTGCATAAACATCAAATGGCGGAACAGCTGTCACGGTTTTTGGCGCAAAGTAACCACAGTATACCGCTAATCAATTTACAACTACACACTTTATACAGTATAGAGTATAAAGTATATATGTATACGTATATAGTATATGCCTATATACTATACTATATATACTACTTACGTCATCATTTAGAGCTAGTCATACATATACACACCACGTACTCTGGTCCCAGCAGATCAGGCACAATTTGCTATTTTATTTTTACTGATTATATATATAGTATACGTATGACGTAAGAAATATGGTCATTTGTGGTCATTTGGTCCCAGCAAACCAGGCACAGATTTGCTGTTTTCTTGCATAAACATCAAATGGCGGAACAGCTGTCACGGTTTTTGGCGCAAAGTAACCACAGTATACCGCTAATCAATTTACAACTACACACTTTATACAGTATAGAGTATAGAGTATATATGTATACGTATATAGTATATGCCTATATACTATATATATACTATATATATTTCTTACATCATCATTTAGAGCTAGTCATACGTATACTATATACATAATCAGTAAAAATAAAATAGCAAATTGTGCCTGATCTGCTGGGACCAGAGTACGTGGTGTGTATGTGTATGACTAGCTCTTAATGATGACGTAAGAAATATGGTCATTTGTGGTCATTTGGTCCCAGCAAACCAGGCACGAACCAGAGTACGTGGTGTGTATGTGTATGACTAGCTCTTAATGATGACGTAAGAAATATGGTCATTTGTGGTCATTTGATCCCAGCAAAGCAGGCACAGATTTGCTGTTTTCTTGCATAAACATCAAATGGCGGAACAGCTGTCACGGTTTTTGGCGCAAAGTAACCACAGTATACCGCTAATCAACTTACAACTACACACTTAGGTTTCAATTCCCGTTGACATTAGCTTGGGGATTAACTATTCATAAGGTTCAAGGTTTAACTATACAAGAGATTGTCGTATCTATGAAAGGCTCACATTTTAACCCAGGACAAGCCTATGTAGCATTCAGTAGAGTGAAAAGGATAAAAGATCTATATATATACTTGACTTTAATCCTAAGAAGATCAAAGTAGATAAGAATGTAGAGAAAGAAATGATACGATTACGACAATCACCTCTTGAAAATCCTAATATACGTAAGATAACTCAATTACCATTAAAACATTCATTAAAAATTGGATTATTGAACGTCAGAGGTTATCTAACACATTTAGAAGATATAAACTCAGATTCCCAACTCGAAATGTTGGATCTAATAGCTTTTACTGAAACACACTTAAAGAAAAATAATAACATTACTTTTAAATTAAAAACAACGAACACGAATTACAATACAATGAGGAATGACAGAGAAAAAGATATAGGTGGGGGAGTTATGTTTGCTATAAAAGATATTTCCATTGAAAAAAATCAAACTGAAAGCAGGATATTAGAGAAAGTAGAACATATATGTATACATGTAAAAGATACAAATCTATATATCATTCTTATGTACAGATCACCTAAAACAGACCTTTCAAAATTAAACACATTTCTCGAAAACATGGTAAAGTATCTATCATCTCCGACTTCTGCAATTATGATAATAGGAGATTTCAATGAAGACCATAATACTGAGATAGAAAGAAGTATAAAGACCTACATGTCAAAATTAGGCTTTAAACAATTAAATACAAATCCAACTACAGATTACGGAAGTATTTTAGATCATGTATATTTTAACAAATGTGAAAGTATTATTAAAGAAATTGAAGTTAGAGACACATATTACTCTGATCATGATTTAGTATTAATATCACTATAGTCCAACATGAAATACATTTAAAATAATTGACAATTTACAATAAATAATACTTTGTTAATACAATAATTATACTGTATAATATATTTTAATTCAGTTTATATACTTTTTTTTCTAGGTGTTTACATGCATAAAGTAGATAGGTAGCAAATAGTTACACCTAATAATTAGACATTTCAAACGTTCCTTCACAGAGATATTGAGATTCCACCGTTTCCAGAAAAATTATACTGTATAACATATTTTAATTCAGTTTATATACAGTTTTTTTTTCAACACATATAAATGATTTATTTGTCTCTGAAAAACTAAAAAGGGATCCAGAATATATCTACAACGATAAAACAGTATTTCTTATATAGATAGAAACTTGAATCATACTTAATACTATATGTTTATATGTATAAAGTAGGTAGCAAATAGTTACATCTAAACATTAATCATTTAAAACGTTCCTTCACAGAGATACTGAGATTTGACAGTTTACAGCGGTCGAAAGGACTTGCGCGCTCTGCTTGCGCACTAGTTGGCCATTTATGGCCTACTAGTGTGCAACAAGCAAGTATGCACTCGACAGAGTGCAGTTCTAGTTTCATTTGTGGTAGAACATCTGATTCTAGACTTTCCACCTCAGGCTGGCACATGGTTACAGCTGACTAAGACACAGAGTAAAGCAAGTCTCTGTAGATGATTATATGTAGTTTAGCATGTTCCCAAAATGGCCATGCATACAGTATTTTTCTGTGATGTATTTAGGATAGACACTATGTCGTAATGCATCAGCAGAAGGTAAGAATCTGATGCACAACAAGGATTTCACATTAAAAGCCTCCTCGTACCCCTAGCTCTGTTTGACTAATAGTTAGATAGCTAGAGCTTTGGGGTGCACTGGCTAATAATCTCTAAAAGCACACCTTTTCCTGCCAATTACTGTCTCATTTAAGGGTCAGACCGCTGCTTGGTGGGTGTAATTAACTGGCTAATTTAATTGAATCAGCCTTTAATTAAATACTTCACACTCAGATAAACTTGCGTGGTCTCGCTGGTGCAGCATAAGGGATTGGAAACAATACAGGCTAGCTGTGCTTCCAGTATCCCTCCTAAACAATGCTATCCTTTCAGAGTAAAGCTAATAGAAGACAATGATTAGGGGACTGTTCAGAGAGAAAGCGTTTCACGATAATATAAATACAAGAGAGCAAGATGAGATGGGCTAGCTGAGCGCCACTCACCCTTTCTTGATGATGATGATGACGGCTCCCAGCAGAAGAATGAGGACCACCAGCCCTCCGGCACACACCCCAAGGATCAGCCCCATCTCTTCAGAGTGTTGGGACACCTCCAGGGCCCTGCGGTGGTCCTTACAGGCCACTAGCAGAGAGAGAGAGAGAGAGAGAGAGAGAGAGAGAGAGAGAGAGAGAGAGAGAGAGAGAGATTAATACACACACGCACACACGCACACGCACACTTGAATTATTTTATTTGGATCTGCACAAGAGGCGTAATACAATAGACCCAAACACTGATCAGAATTAGGTTATACATTATATGGTCCAACCAGATATAGCTGCTGCACATGCTTAACACACAGAGGGAAAAGAAGGTTTTTTTTTAAGCCACCTAGGGATAAATGAAACAACGCCTTCTCCAGACAGACAGACTGCCCATAGTAGCTGAGACAGAACAGTATTTAGCCAGCTTTTTTGCATTTGTTTTTAGCAATCCACCCAATTGCAGACCCCTGAGCACAAGTTTATGGACATGGCCCAGACTTCCAAATACAAGGACAATAAGTTGACAGTTATATCCCAAGGCCATAATACGTTCCACCAGAAGCTGATATTTCATAAGTTTGGATGTAAAACAAGTGTCCATATACAAATGAAATGGGCAGCCTATTTCGAATATAGTAACAGTTTTTCTAATTTCATTGATGAACACAATATCTGGGGTATTTGGAATATTTTGTAGTGAATTTGCATGCGTGTCATTGTGATCAAACCAGTTTATTTTTACAGTGCTGTGTTTATACATTCTTGTTGTCCTGTCCTGTACTCCTCTGATCTTGTCTGAGACCAGGTCCACCAGACGGTCATGTCTGGCAATGTACAGTCCTTTATAGTGGCTGCAACCATTTAATATGTGTGCGACTGTTTCTTTGTCATGTGGTACTGGATGTAGGATGCAGTGTGGGTCGTGTGCTGATGGGTACCAGGTTGCCAAGTTGAACTTGGTCGGCAACACCTGTAAACGGGCTTTAATAGTGAAAATGAGAATGTCCTCACCTATGGTGTTATTTGACAGTATAGAGTGTGATAATGAGTGGTTTGCAAAGGGAAGGAGAGCCAGTTTTCCCTGCAGCCTCAGACTGGTCCAGTGTTGTGCACTTTCTGATCGCTTCATTCCTAGAATGGTGGCTCTTGCGGTCGCGGATTTGATTGACAGTTCATGGTGCGCACCGTCCTGCTCGTAGGTCGCACATGCACGGACACGCGGATCTATGATGATGCTGTTGTTGAGCGCAGCAGTTGTTATATCAGGCGCCGCCCACTTTAACTGTAATCCTGATCGCTGGCATAGATCCATCCAGTCGGACCGCACACCGAATCCAGCGGCTTTAATGTCCAATTTACCATTCGCCTTAGTCTTGAATCCAAGGAACTGCGTCTCATTCTCCAGCGCGGGTGGTACTTTACGTCGCTGCATGCACACACACCTTTCTCTCGGTTGTGTGCTCTGCAGAGGCAAATATGCATGGAGGATGGGGGAGGGGTTCTAATAGAGGATTGTGATTTAAAAAGGGGTTTGCAATTACTTCAAACAAAATAATTATCTTTTACATTGGATTGGATTGAAACGATGACAGTGGGTTGTAATCTCTGCTCACAATCCCACACAGCACTATAGTCATCATGTCAAGGTGCCCTGCTGTCTGTGCAATACTGCAAAATACTGTCATTATAGTAATGGTGGGTTATTCATTCCACTAGCATAAAGCTCCATATATATTTTTAATAGCACAACAAAGCTCTTTTCTGTGTCTGGCTACAGTAAGCCAGTCTAGTTTGTCCCGAGTGGTGTCAGTGTGTCCTTTAGTCCCTGACAGACCCGCAACGAGCCCCTCCTGAGCCCTGTTGGAAGAGCCAAAACAATCTCCAGAGCAGCACAAAGTCACAGCAGGCCTGGGGGCAGTGATGGAAAGTGCTAGCAAGCTACAGTAGCTATAGCAGCCTGTTGGGGCTGAAGCAGATCTGGGGCAGAATCACAGGGAAACAGAGCCATGTTTTAGCCTTCTCTATTGGCAGCCAGGGGAATTAGATCGGCCTCAGCCCAAATAGCACTGACAGTGCTATGGAACGACGATGATTGAAACTCTTACATAGCGAGATGTTTTAAGATGATGTTCTCATTGGAGACAACAGTGAGAGTGTTGGATGTTCGGTGATGGCATGTGATTTCAGGTGTGATACAGTCACATCTGAACACTGACCTCTTCAGACTCCCATCTATCCCTGATTCCCTTCTTGATGCTAGTTTGCTAGCATCAAGTTGTTTTTCCTTACCTTTCAACTAGTCACAGAATAGTTTGCTTCAGTACGCTGAGTACGATGAGTACGACGAGAGTTTTCATTGCGATGATCCGTTCCCTAGTTATTGGCAGCTGAATATAGCATGTCTCACCAAAAATGCAGAATAAAACATAGAAGCTGAGAAAAGGGCATTTCTCCAAATCCATTAGAATGGAAGTGAATGTGGCTGGGGGTTTTTTTTGGGGGGGGGGTTGTGATCACATGATTTCCTGCTTTACTTCATCACTGAAAGTCAAATGGTGACTCATAGGTTATCGAAGAGCACCGTCTAGCGTAAAGACTAGTCAAAAGAGGTAATTGGTGCTCAACGCCTGATTGTAAATTGTAAATCTGACGAGATTTCTTTCTGGAAAACGTGTGGACTGTAGATCGAAGATGAAGGTTGTTGTGATGGTTTGCCTTTGCACAGAGTTACAGTGAGCATCTCAATGTGTCCTGGTATCTGTGACAGACGGCTGGCTGACTGAGAACAACAAAAGGCTCTGGTGTGACCGTGAGCTTCTTCATCCAGACAGAAGTAGAGGAGCGAGCTCACAGCCTGCTGTGCAACTGATTACTGGAACTTCATTTCAAATTACGGCTCTTGAGTGATATAGGAGTACATTGCAGATGCTACAAACGTAGAAGGGGTTGAAATCAATTTAAGTTCTCTGACATTTTAGACAGATAAGACGGGCACCGCTGCATTTAGCCCCAGAATTTCTATTAAACCAAACACGAGCATGAAATAGATTTTCACATGAATCCATGCACCTGCCGGCTGCCCACCGGGGGAAATTGGCACTTAGAGTAGAAATGGAAGGTCTATTGTTGTATTGGGCCTGCCAGAGGATCCTTAATTAAACTGTCACCTGGAAGTTGAAATGTAATCTTCAGCTTTGTTATCCGAGCCAAAATCATTTGCCTCCACTTTGCCTGTGATAGTAACGTCTCAGGACCCCCGTCATGCAGGGGGCATGTTAATGGTACAGAGACCACCAGAAAATACACTCTGACCTGTCATAGCTTCTAATTGAAAATCACTCTGCGCAGCTCTTTATTCATTAATTGACTGTGTGTGTGTGTGTGTGCATTTCAGATGGAGTGAAGCGTGGGGTCTTGTCTCTCAGCTTCACGCTCGAGTGGAGCTTTGTCTCTTCTGTTTTTCAGCCACAAAAACAGTAAAATTCGAGTCTTACACTTACTGTACAGTAGCACTGCTGTGAGAACTACTGTATGATACATAACTGTTATTCACACTGATCTGCTTTGAGTACTGTCATCAGGACACATAGTCAAGTTCCCTGTCATTTTCCTGGGGGGAAGCTGCATGTACGTAATTTGATATTCTGAACCACACAAAAGGTTTGTGCGTCCCAGAATCTAACCCCAAACCATCTGGAATGGATGAAAGACTGTCCCCGTCCCTGCTTCATGCCCCTTTTCTCAAAATCTCATTGTTAGAAGAAAAATACATAACATCGGCAGATCAGTTCATGCCAGCAAGGGACACTGTGGCACTACAGAGTATGAATTAAGCTTCAAGCTCTCTGATACTTTATTCTATGAAGAGACATTCCATTTGGGGTCACATTTTAAATGAAAAACCAAAACAATAAAGGAGTTGAATTACCTTTGCGAGCGATACGGATGCAGTTTATTCTGGTTTCCTGAAAGAGAAGGAGAGCATGGTGATCAGAGGGCTTTGGTGACACTTTGCATTCTGCATGGACTCATGATAAAAGCCAGGATTTAGAATGTTTCCCCTTTTCCATATTCCTTACTTGAAAAGGACCAGGACAAACTTGAAGAATAGTCACAAAAGAAAAGACTGCTGGGTCATATCTGTAAGGATTCCTTCATTACACTGTAGCGGCTTTCTCACACAGATATCAGCTGGGATCATCAGTTTGAGGACAGAAACCAATAAAGCTACTTTAAATGAGTGGAAACACAAACCAGAGTAGCTGTTGTGAAGTATTTGACTGAGAGAACAGAGAGACTTAAATAAATGATGAGAGCTGAAAGAGAGTAAATGAGGAGGCTTATTCAGACCAATGAAATGCCACTACAAAAAGGGAATTAATTTGGTCTGCTGTATTTGGACTGATGAAATATCGCCGTTATCAAAAATGAACTTAGTGACCTCATCTGCTCTAGGAGGAGATGCGTTATCAAATTAATACTTACAGATGCTATTACAGGCATTATGGGACAATTATGTAAATTCACGTCCAAAAACGAGCAAAAGCACTTTCCTCAAACTGCAGCTGAATTGTCTTTTTAATTGAAAATCCATTTTGGGCCCACGTCCTCTTAAACAACGTATTAATCCAGTGATGGTGCAGGAACAGAGGAAGGATTTTTATAGAAAATGACAATCTCTGAAACTGACAGACAGATGGCTGTTTCTAACAAAACACCAGAGACGTACAGTACAGTATAGTAAATCCACACTTGCATACCGCAAAGGGACAATGCTGCAGTTTCCATGAAAACACACTTTTACTCATCTGCATTCAGTGCATTCCCAGATGAACAGGCACAACATGCTGCAGAAGTAATACAAATAAGAAGCAGAACGATTTAATACTGGTTTTCCATGAAATATAACTATTCATATTCCTCACTTTGCCATGAGAACCACATGATTCATAGTGACCATATACAGATATACTATGTCAATGTGTGGCCGTCTGTGCTGGTGTGATAGAAGCAAAGTGGTGACATGAAGCTTCCACTGCAGCGACTCAGAGGTGACATCCTCCAGATCTGTCACACAACTAAGTCAATGAATTATCAACGCTATTAATAACAACAATTAGAAATTGTGTGTGTGCGTGCGTGCATGCAGGGCTGTGTGATGCGTAGTGCAGTAGAACTGTAGTGGTAGTGCTTGTAGTTAGTGCATGTTGCATGCTGCTTCTGCTTGCTACTCTGCTTTCAGCTACTGCCGCCGGCTAGCCCTCCTCGCGGGGGGTGAAAAGAGGAGCTGAGTTGCGTAAGACTTCTGCAGTGCCTCCTCGTGGCCACACACGGTAACTGGGTACTTTGCGGTCCCAGGCCAAACTGTAGGGGATCTCGGAGCAGCAGTGGGCCCCAGAGGTAAGGCGCGCAGGCCCACCGGTGTGTGGACACGCCCTGGCGCCTGCTAACCACTGTCCCAGCTATGGGAAAATAGCATGGGCAGATGGGGCTCATAGCCGTGGAAGGCAAGGCAACCCATCTAGGAGAAGGACACTCTGAATTAAAACCAGGACTGCAAGGAGTTGTGCCCCACAGTCCTTAATTAGCATCGTAAAGCCAACCATGGAGTACAAAGTCATTTCAAATCCTATACTTCCAGCGTCGGGAGTCCGCAGGAACATCGCAGAGGATGGTGGTGCTGGTCCTCCTCCCGGAGGACACCATGACGATAGGACCTTAAACCCGCAAGGGAGGGCCCTGTCCGATCACAGCACCCCGTCCAATGCACTCTTGCGTTGTCGGAGACCATTTGTAATGGGAACCTTCAATGCATGCACAGTGAGAGAAGAAGCTAGACTAGTGGAGCTAGCACACTGTGCTGAGAAGCAGGGGGTGGAGATTCTGGGGATCCAGGAACACAGGAGAGTGCACACTGAAGACCGGATCGTTTACCGCAGAGTGGAGAGATGCACGCTCATCACTTCATCTGCGTGGTGAAACGAGGCCCAGGCTGCAACAGGGGGCGTAGGGCTAATGCTGGGTTCTCTGGCACGTAAGGCTCTCCGTCGGGTTTACCACCATACCGATAGGATCCTCATCGCAGAGTTCTCAGGCAACCCAGTAACAACAGTCATAGTCGTGTACTCACCCACCAACGTGGCACCATCTGAGGAAGTGGAGAAGTTCTATGAGGACCTTGCAACAGCGGTCCGAGACGTCCCAGCACACAACCTTCTAGCAATCCTGGGGGACTTCAATGCAAGGCTTGGCCCAGAGGACGTACCCTTCCCATACCACGACTCCACCAACCGTAATGGAACACAGCTGGACTACATACTTGTGAGGCGAAAGTGGAGGAGCTCCATCTTAAATGCTGAACCGTTCAGCACTTTCAGCTCTGTGGGCTCTGACCACCGCGTGGTCTCCATGAGGGTGCGACTTAGCCTCAGGGTGCCCAAGCCAAGCCCCAAGATCCGGCAAGACTGGAAGGCATTCGCAGCCGACCCAGGCCTGCAAGCCAGGTACACGGAGGAGGTTAGGAAGCGCTTTCGGCAGCTGGACAGGGGAGCTGAGCCCAGCAGCGAATATGAGAGATTCGTTGTTGCGAATGAGGAGGCGACCAGGCTGTGTGTGCCAATGCTGGACAAAGCCAGAGTGTCCATGCGGTCCAGACATCCGGAGGTTGTAGCTGCACGCAGCAGGGTGGAGGAAGCACGGCTCAACTTTGAGCGCGAACCAACTGTGGAGAGACGTGTTGTACTGAATGAAGCCAAGCAGTTTCTCTTCAGCACATACGACACCATAAAAGGAGAGGAACTGATGGAGAGTGTACAAAGAGTGCAGGCAGCGCATGGTGAACGGCAATATGGGGAGGCCTGGAAAGTCATCAATGAGATGACTGGGAGGAAAAGAGCTAAGGAGGGACAGGTGGAGGGACACAGCCCAGAGGACAGGGTGACTACCTGGTTCGGCCACTTCCATGGGCTCCTGGGTACAGCAGAGGATGGAGTTGAGAAGGATATGCCGGCAATCCTCCAGGGCCTGGACATCGAAGATGGTCCCTTTACGACCAGTGAGCTTGCCAAGGCGAAATCCACAGTGAGGGAGGGCAAGAGTGCTGGGCCAGATGGCATACCCCCAGAGGTCCTAAAGAACTGTGACCTTGATGACCTCACCCTGGAGTTTTGCAACCTGTCACTAATGAACAACAAACAGCCTGAAATATGGTCTCTGTCCAACATCATTCCAGTGCCTAAAACTGGGGACCTCTCAAAGCCAGACAACTACCGAGGATGATACTAAACAGGATACGGCATGCCATCGACCCTCTCCTGAGAGAGAACCAAAATGGCTTCAGAGAGGGGAGAACTACCGTAACACAGATCTTGGCACTGAGGAGAATGATTGAGGAGGTGAAGAAGGATAACTTGACTGCTGTACTCTGCTTCATCGACTTCAAAAAGGCGTTTGACTCGATTCACAGAGGCACAATGGTGAAGATCCTTCAGGCCTACGGTGTCCCCTCCAACTTGCTCCGCGCAATAGAGTCCATGTATGCAAGAACAAGGGCCAAGGTGGTGACTCCAGATGGTAACAGCGAGGAGTTTGATATCCGGGCTGGGGTAATGCAGGGGTATACACTAGCCCCTTTCCTCTTCATCATAGTCCTGGACTATGCACTCAGGAAAGCCATCAGTGGACGAGAGCAGGATCTTGGCTTCACCCTAACACCAAGGAGGTCAAGACGACATCCCAAGGTAGTCCTGACAGATCTGGACTATGCGGATGACATCGGCCTGCTCTCTGACAGCGTGGAACAAGCTCAGGAACTCCTGAACAGAGTGGAGCTGGAGTGTGCCAAAGTTGGCCTTAGGCTAAATGCCAAGAAAACTGATGTTATCACCTACAACATCTCACCGGAACATCCACCTCTCACGACAACAGGAGGCACGGTGCTGAAGTACCTGGGCTCATGGGTCAACTCAACCGAGCAAGATCTGAAAGTGAGGAAGGCACTTGCATGGAGGGCCCTGAATGGCATGACCAGTGTATGGAACTCCAATCTCCCCCGACAAATCAAACTCAGCTTCTTCTACGCAACAGTGGAGTCTGTTCTCCTATACGGCAGTGAATGCTGGACCCTGAAGCCAACCCTGCAGAAGTCCCTTGACGGGTGCTACACCAGAATGCTGCGTGCAGTGCTTAACATCAGCATGTCTGTACATGTCACTAACAAGACTCTGTATGAGGGATTACCAAGAGTGTGCCAGAAAATAGCAGCCAGGAGAATGAGACTAGCAGGACACTGCCAAAGGCATCAAGAACTAACATACGTGGATGTACTCAAGAGCGATGCAGGAGTGCAAAGTACCAACGAACTGGCCGGATGTATGGAGAATCGGGATGACTGGAAACGACGATGGAGGGCTCGTCTGAGGACGACCTAGAGAGATTAGAAATGGTGGAGGAGAGAGCTATCTTTCTCGAGAAACGTATATTTTGATCGTGATGATCAGATCAGATCAGATCCGAACCTTTAATGTCTGATCACCACAACGGACAGTTGCGTAGTTTTCGAGTAAAGAGCCATAGATGTTGGTTGGCCTTTCCTTATGCACCGTACTCGTGTTTCGCGCATGAGCGCTGCCGTTCACATCCTTGTTTACGGCTCCAAAATAATGGCTCGTAACCCCTAATCTAGGGGGCTCTCCATGGTTTTGACGAAAAGGACAATGTTCTGACTTCATTTCTGACTTCAGCATGCATCTCGTTTGGAATATAAATGCTTCTAGAGAGACTTTAGCGTCACCAGCTAAAGGAGGTAATAACGGAAGATTATGCCTCCCGGTATTGGGGGGGAACGGAAGGGGGGACCTTTCAGAGTAAAATCTGCCATTATCTGCTGGCACTCTAGCACCTTTATTTTGAAAGATGCTGGTGGCATTGGTTGTGTTTAAAAAACCTATACAGTATACATCAACAGCAGACAATGTGTTAAAGACGGTTACGGCGCAGACAAAGCCAATAATTACAATGTTTTGGGCCGATCAAATAATTAGTAAGAAGAAAAACAAAACAAATGGTGTTGTATCCTGCATTTATTTTCTTCTTTCAAAATATTGTGTTTGTTGTCATGTATTTGTCACGATCCGAGTTGGCTTTGTCCACAGCGTAACCGTCTTTATATAAATACTTTTTGAAAAGCCTATGGAGAAAATGAATGGAGAATCATTTCCTGGGCCACTCGTCGTTCTGAAAGGGGGTGGGACTGCGACGCTCTATTGTCATAGCTACTGCAGAGTGTTAATAAAGACTGTTATTTTCCATTTGGCAAAGGAGACAGAAGGAGAGAAGTGCTTTGATGAGACTGTCAAAGGGAGCAGGGTGGGCAGTGCAAGTGGGTGGTGACAAATTCAAAGTCAGTATTTTAATGAGCTGTTGGATGTGTCCACATACTATAAATGCAGCTTTTAACACTTACATGTACTGCTTTAGGAAGAAAAATAATCAGGATGTATACTAATACACATGTAGGGGGAATAGGCCTGTGGCAACTTTGAAATGATCAAAGCGGACATCCTATACACAGCTCTGTGCTGCCCCCACTGGAGAGACTTGGTGTTACTTCACAGCTCTGCTTGCGTGTGTGCGTGCATGAGTGAAAATGTGTGGTGCACGATTAACTGAAACCCATGCTGACACTTTCAAAGTAATCCCCAACCTTTCAAGAGCTTTTTTGGATGCATCAATCAAAGCAATTAAAAACTGTGAAGATAATTAGCACAGGGAAATATTAAGGGTGTCTGTTCACACCATTCCGACTGATGATAATGTTTTTGAGGATGAGTTGTGCATGATGCTGCCTCCACAAAGACATTCACAAACTTAAATGAACTGAACAGGCAATGATATATAAACTACTGTTTAGCTTACCGTTGAGTTTACTTTGGTTTCATTATTTTACATAAAACCAGCAGGGAAATATTGTATATACATCATATTGATCAAAGTAAGAAGCTGTGTAACACAAGAAGGCATTCAGAAACATTCTGTGATTATCTGACTAATAATGTCTATATGGTGGGTGCCACCAGCATCCATAGCAGCAGAGCTACTGTAGATCAGGTGGGGGCTGGGATGTGCCACTGTGCCCCCATGTTCACTGTGGCTCATGGGCGCCAGCTAGCTGGCCCCCTGCCAGGCAAAACAAAACCTAATCCCATCCGCTGGTAAAGCCAGGTCTTCCCTTCATAATCCTACGCTCAGCGCTCTGCTTGTGTGAAGTGCTCACACTGCAATCCCACCGTGTGTTTGTCCACTGGGACGGAAACACATTCCTGTGTTTGCAGACGAGCAGCGCTGCTGTGCTGTGATGTATGGATTTTCTATTAAAAAGAAGAAAAGATAAACGGTAACGTTATCAGAAAGCGACCCGCTGCTGGCAGAGTTCACGGAAGTCACGCTGCAAAACCTTGCATGTATTTATTCCCAGCTGATAATCGCACAGAGACCAACGGCAACTCTGACCCAAATGTATGAGGAATGGCAGGGTGTGAATATCTATTTTCTACCTACTGTATAAGCATCTCCACCTATATCCAATTATCCTTAAGTAATGTCTCTCCCTAATAGGGAACATGAGCTGGGTTTAGTTAGCCTCTCACTCCTGTATGCACATTAGAGAATTGCAGCATTCGTTTAATGCACTTCAATATGCCCTCAGAGAGCTAAAGCTTGTACTAAATGCTGGAAAATCTAAATTCATAGTATTCTCCAGGGCCAAGGGTATTGATGATTATAACATCTTACATATCGCTACCTCAAATGGATCAAACATAGAAAAGGTTGCTGAATACAAGTACCTTGAAATATGGCTTGATGACAAATTTACATTTAAATACCATATTGCCAATCTTGTCTGTAAACTAAGGCAAAAAATCTGTTCTACCGGAACAGAGCTAGTTTCCAAATTCCATGTAGGAAAAGAGTTATTGAACAATTTACAATTACAATTTAGGCATTTAGCAGACGCTCTTAATCCAGAGCGACTTACATTTAAGCAAGAACAAAAGCATGGAATACATCACATAAAAGCATTTATCAATATCATGAAACATGCGTAAGCTAAGAAAGTAACAGTGGAATATCTATATAATGAAACTATACATACACTATACATATAAACTATACATATTTACTACTATGCTATACATATGTACTATGGCGTGCTATGACTATATACAATACAATTATAGTGCTGTCTACATAACATGCTATAAGTCTGTGTCAAATGCTATCTAAGCCAACAGAAATGCTATCTAAGGGGTTAGGGTAAGTGCTATGGGCCCATTGAAGCAGTCTTTCTTTATGTATTGGACTATGGAGATGTCATCTAGAAAAGCTGCACCTTCTGTCCTCAAGCCCTTGGATGCAGTTTATCACTCTGCGATTTATATCTGGTGAACCTTATAGAACTCATCACTGTGTCCTATATGACAGAGTGGGCTGGCCTTCCTTGGCCGACAGGTAAAATAAACATTGGTAGCCTATCTATTTATTTTTAAAGCAATTGATGGGACTTTACCGTGGTATATTAAAGCTCTGCTGGATTGGAATCCTGTAACATATAGGACACGCTCCAGTCACTGGCTCACACTAAAGGTTCCAAATGTAAACACAGAACTGGGGAAAACAGCCTTTTGTTTTAGTGCCCCAAACACGTGGAATGACTTACAGCTTAAATTAAAGATCTGCTCTCCCATTACTTTAAATATTTGATTGCAGACTTACGTACAGACGTAAGTGTCTGAAACTGTTTTTAAACATGTATTATATCACAAAACGAGGAAATGTTGCTGTTCTGTTTTGTTGTTTTTGTTTATTGCTTTGAAAATATTGTATGTTGTACTGTATCTCGACGACACTGCAAACTAGAAAAAGTGCCCTTCCGGGCACAGGTCTCCACCAGGTTATCCACAGATCCGTGCAGTTAGAGGTAAAAACACTTTTGGGCCAGTTATAGCGCCACCTTGAGGCTGAGTTGAAATTGTTCATGTGGCATTTCGTCCTGGGCCTAGTGGGAATGTGGGTGCACAATTTCACGGAAATCACGCGATGTGTTCATGATTTGCAGCATTTTGTTTGAAACTGAGCACTCCTGTGAACTTTGGAAGCCAATCTTAACCAATCAGGATGGAGTCTGATAAATCTGAAAGACCCGTTTCGTTGAATGGCTCTAGAGAGACTGTGTACCAATTTGCGTGATGTTTGGACAAAATCTGTAGGTGTACTGTGCAAAAACTTGTTTTGCACAAAGCGGCCTCCTGGTGGCGCTATAACAGGCCGTTCTGGAAAGTTTGGGGCAGAGGTTCATGGTTGGCATCCAGGGAGTGTGTGTGCAAAATTTGGCATCGACCGGGTTAACGGTGGCTGAGATTAGCTGTTCACGGACGGACGGACGGACGGACGGACACACGGACGGACGGACGGAGTGCAAAACATACTCTCCCCATGCCTTCGGCTGGTGGAGACAATGAGGGAAACCTCAATGTCTCTCGAGAATAAATAAAGGTTTGAATGAATGAATGAATTAATGAAATACAAAACACAAAACACTGTTGAAAGGAGAATTCCACTTTGTTTTGCTGCTTTCACGATCAAGGAGGGTGTTGTGTTGTATATAGTTGATGACATGTATAATTGTGTTATTATTTTTATGTTATGTTGATGAAGTGAATATTTAGGACCACAATGGAAACACGTCCCCAGGACTGTTTTTGTGTTTTTGCGTGCCGTTTACATTTCTGACTAATAAAGTGCGGTATTCAACAAATCAAGAAATGGGATTGAAGGTGTGGGATTATAATTTGCCCACTGGGATCTACTGGGATCAAATCAGCCCAAAAGGACCCAAAAGCTTTTCATGGTGTTGATGTACCGTGGAGGAGCATTGCGATCGGTGGCTCCAGAAACAATTCAATACCATTGGGCATTAATTATTCATAAAGGCTACAAGTAGATAATAGATTCTTTGGGAATGAAAAACATGAATAATTCATGATTACATTATATCAATATTTGACTGAGGTATCATCTCTCTCTAGCCAAGGGCTGCAGAGATTGCACACCGTGCTTCTGGTTCCATTGTGAGTCAGACCCATGTGGATGCAGCCTCCCTTCCCCCTGCAGGGTAGAAGGTGTTCGTCACACTGTGTAATGAGCTCAGCTGAGTGGGAATAAGAGACAGGAAAACAAGGGAAAGAAACCAAAAGTTAAGAAAAGAAAGGATGAGGTCCTGAAAGAACGTAACGAGGAGGGATAGAGGGGAAGAGATGAGGGAGATGAATTCCAGCTTGCTTCCAGTAATTCTAGTCGATTTACTAGCTGAGATTAATTTATGCCAGTAATTCCTTGTCCCAGGCGTGCCTTGTTTGCACAGAATCAAAGCACTGGGACACACATAAAATACATAATGTTTCAACTTAGTTACACTACCAGTAGAATACAGTTTCATCACACAACCCCCAAGCATAAATAGTACTTAAAGAATTACAAGGCAACTGGCCTTAAAACATCAAATAGAGCGTTAATAATTACAGATATTCCCCTCATTACCAGCTCAGAATTATTTGCAGAATCAATGACATATTAATGTCTATGACTGGTGGGAGTAATGCTTTTAATCCTGCTGCTGTGAGTGTGCTACTTAAAGCTGGGCTCACACTACAGGATTTAATTTGAATTTTAACCCATGTTGAAATTTGTCTGCAATCAAGCACATACGGATTATAGACAAGATACTCTTTTCCATAATCTTAACCATGCACAAAATATAATTGGGAATCACACATTAATCATCATCGGTTTAAAGTCTGCTTTCCAGGCATCTCTGGGTTGGACTGGACTCTCTTCCACCGGGAGTGGTTCATGGCCACCTCATGGTCCATGCCAAGTGCTTTCATTTCAGCAAACACTGTCGTCTGCCAGGTCTTCTTAGGCCGGCCACTGGGTCTTGTCCCCTCTAGGTTAATCGAGGGGACAAGACCCCTCTACATTACACATTATAGGATAATATTATTATTAACTCTTTGTCTGCCACTTGGTGATGGGAGAAGGTAGTTAAACAATGCCAGGGCTTTGTCCATATATTTAGGTAGTTTCATTTCCGCTTTACCGGCAATGGAGACCGCCATTGTAAAGATCGGCTGATATTAACATTAGCTCATGTGGTGCAGGCAGGAGCAATGTAAATGAAGGCTGTAGCGGACAGGAGTGGGATTGAAAAATAAAAATAAAACAGACGCACACACTCCGGTTGTATCACTATCTACCAGTGAACTCTTTAAAGCGGACAAATACAAACCAACACCCACTCACCCCTCTGAAGTTGCTCATGGCCTGGAAGTAGACCAGGTAGCTCTTACGGGGGTCCAGCGGTGTGTTCCAGTAGCCGTTGTAGGTGTGGTTGTCTCCCACTGTGAAGGGGCTGGCCTCTGGCAGGCTGCTGGGGGGCAGCTCGGCCGTGTAGTAGTGTGGCGTCCCCCGCGCCAACGCCTCGCCGTGGGACATGGGCAACGGGAAGCATTCCTGAACTCCCAGCTCCCTCTTCACCTTCCTGCTGCTCTCCTCCTCAACCACCACCTGGTACGTACTGGAGACATGGACCAATCACAGCCAGTTATTTCAACCACCACCTGGTACGTACTGTATTTGGGTTTGAGTATGTGTATGTGTGTATATATATATATATATATACAAGTAAGACGCGCAAACGCGGGAAGCGAACGCAGCTCGTGTGTGTGTGTGGTTGTTTGTGTGTGTGTGTGTGTGTGTGTGTGCTAGCTGCGCCCTGTGTGTGTGTGTGCTACAGCTCCGTCCTCTGGTGGCGGGCGGGTGGTGTCACAGCGGGACAGACAGACAGACACACAGACAGACATGATCTGCAGGGTCTCATAGTTAGTGCTCACTGCCTTCGCAATCACCCATTCTTGAGATAAGGGACAAAACTTTTTTCAAACTAGATCTTTTTTTTTTTTACACATTCAAATCAAATAGATGTATTTGTAGACACAGGTCTCAACTACCAATCTTGAGAAGGAACAGGTTTTTCGCGTAACATTTCTTTCTAAAATGGGACATTTATGCACTTAATACCTGATTCATGTCAACTCCGTCAGACACACTAAAATCCCTTTTAATTGAATTTGATAATTTCAACAATAATATAAAGTCCTCAATTATCTTATAATGACTTTCAGTAATCAAGTTAAGTAATATAATTATTTTAATATTGTTTTGTTCCAATATCACACTATTATGAAATATCCAATTTCTCAAATCCGTCATTTCAACCTTTATTTTCAATATTATAACATGAAAACCATGTAAAAAAAACAAAAAAAAAACATCATTACTTATCATTTCAGTTGGTGTTTCAATACATAAGCACAAAAGATTTAACATCGAATTTTCTATTTCTTTGGAAATTAACAAAAACATCACGGGACGAACGTCTGACGGAGTTGACGAACATCTGACGGAGTTGACAAGTTTAACTGATTTAGGTTCTAGACCACCTAGGATCTTGATTCTGGTGACTAATCCCACATTTTCAAGGATGAGGAATACAGTGGTACTATTTATATTGGCCCTGTGACCATGGCAGCCATTTTCAAAATGGTCGCCACCTGCTGTTATTTTACAATAACTCAAGTTCTACACCACCTTGGATCTTGATTCTGGTGACTAATCATACATTTTCAAGGATGTGGGATACATTGGTACTATTTAGATTTGTCCTGTGACCATGGTAGACATTTTTCAAAATGGCCGCCAACTTTCTGTTATTTCCCAATAACTCAAGTTCTACACCACCTAGGATCTTGATTCTGGTGACTAATCCTACATTTTCAAGGAGAAGGAATACAGTTGTACTATTTAGATTTATCCTGTGACAATGGCAGCCATTTTCAAAAATGGTGGACCTGCTAATATTTTACCAATTTAGTCAGGGAATATTATCAGAATAATGTCAAATCTGTGAATACATTTCTTACCAAGAATTCTTTCACCAATGTGTTTGTAAAGGTGTCTACTAACATATCCCACATTGGTTTCTATTGAACCACCCTAGGGGCATTTTTGACAGCTGCTGAAAGTTGGATACCATACCAAGTGGCTATGGCCAAACTAGGGAGTCTATGGCCAAACTAGGGGTCAAACCCCTTGGGCTAAATTCGGCCATATATCCACTTGCCCAAATGTGCTGACCTCATTTTATGATGACGGCTATGGCCGTTTTCAGCCCAAGGAGTGTTATTCGTGCATAGCTAATGCTTGGAATCCATTCAGAATCATGAAAACTCCCTAGTTTGACATGTCACATGCTACTTAAAGCATAATGAACATTTTGCCTTATATAGGTTGTTGATGGTACCCCAACTTTCAGCAGCTGTCAAAAGTTCCCCTAGGGTGGTTGAATATAAAGCAATGTGGGATATGTTAGTAGACACCCTTCCAAACACATTGGTGAAGAAAATTATTTATTACCAGATTGTATTAATATCCCCTGACTAACTCATCTTCTAGACCACCTGTAGACCCGACTTCACCAACAGAGACCCGATTGACACCTAAACAACAAGTTTGGACAGCCCCACCAATTAGTGTTACGGAAAATAGCAAGTGTCTACCCTAGGCCCAGAGGGAGACACAGAACTTAGATGCGGCTCACATGTTGCACGACTCCTCAACAAGCTGCCACCAGAGATGAGAGCTGAATTCTGCCGCACAATGCTCTGCGGCCTAGGAGCAACCAACACCATGTTGGAGTTCTCTGAGTGGTTGAAGCACGAGTCCTAGCCATATAGCCTGTGCAAAGGCAAACACCTTGAAGACCTGCTTGAGGTGAACAGTGAGCAGTGAACAGTGAGCGAAAGACTGAAGACAGAAGATCTGCCTTCAGGACTATCAGGCAGGATGTGCAGACACTGAAGGCATCAGTGTCGTTCTGTGTCCCCAGCATGTCAACCAAAGCAATGTTACCAAATCAAAGGAGCCTTCACCTCAAGTCACCTGGGGCTGGGTGAGCAATTGTATCCTGAATCTAGCCTCACAACTAAATGCAGACACTTGGCCAGACTGCCGTTTGAAAGGGTCAAACCCTTCATCCTGATTGGGGAAGACCACCCCACCTAATCACACCAACCGAACAAGTGAGGTTGGGGCCTCCAGGTGGGCCAGCAGCCATCTGCACAAGACTGGGCTGGACCCTGCAGGAAAGCAATCTCCAGCCAAGACAATGTAAGTTGACTATAACAGAGCCCCAGAACACAGAGCTCATGAGAAGGATGGAGAAACACTGGCAGGAGGCCACCAAGATACAACGCCACACTGCAGTGGCCAGTGAAGTCAAACTGTGCGTCTGTACCTGAAAGGGACAAGTCAAAGGCCAGAAAGCCCACCTCCTTTTAATGTCCTGTCAGTAGCAACTCAACCTGCACCTGAAATAAGCCCTGACCCCTCCCAGAGAAAGTTCATCCTTGAAAATGTAATGATTAGTCACCAGAATCAAGATCCTTGGTGGTCTAAAACTTGAGTTATTGGTAAAATAACAGCAGGTTTGTGGTCATTTTGAAAAACAATGGCTGCCATGGTCACAGGACAAATCTAAATAGTACCACTGTATTCCTCATCTTTTAAAATGTATTATTAGTCGCCAGAATCAAGATCCTAGGTGGTCTAAAACTTGAGTTATTGTAAAATAACAGCAGGTGGCGGCCATTTTGAAAAAAACAATGGCTGCCATGGTCACAGGACAAATCTAAATAGTAGCAATGTATCCCACATCCTTGAAAATGTATGATTAGTCACCAGAATCAAGATCCTAGATGGTGTAGAACTTGAGTTATTGTAAAATAACAGCAGGTGGCGGCCATTTTGAAAAATGGCTGCCATGGTCACAGGGAAAATCTAAATTGTACCACTGTATCCCTCATCCTTGAAAATGTAGTCTTAGTCACCAGAATCAAGATCCTAGGTGGTGTAGAACTGGCGGCAATTTTGGAAAATGGCTGCCATGGTCACCACGAGACAAATCTGTGATGGCCCTATAGCCAAAAATGTTCCTTAAGGCATGCTCTAACTGTGTGCCAAATTAGAATACGTCCCATTATTCAAAAACTATAATTTTATTGTTTTAGGAACACTTTTGTCAACTCCGTCAGATACATGTCAACTCCGTCAGACACAAAACCTGACGTTGACGTCTGATCATAATAATGTCCTGACGGAGTTGACATGTAAAAGCTGTGACGTCATTGATATCAACATTGTTTGTTTAAAATATCAAACAATTGAATGCTTGTCAGACCAGGTGCTCCACTGTTGCAACAAATATAAACGGGACTTGGAAAAGGAGTCTTCAGGCTAAATCTGTCGACAATATTTTCTGATTAATTTAAGACTTTTAAAAAACCTGACGGAGTTGACGGGAGACGTGGGACACACATTTGATATGAGATATCTAATGGAAAATATAAATTAAAATTAACTGTGTATATTGTTTGCTATGTTGTTGACAATCTACTTTAATTTAGTATGTATATTTATGTGATTGTGACAGTATTAGACACTTTTTTAGCAGTTTGACATTGTGACCACTTGCTGGGGACAGGCTAAATACAGGCGTTTTTGGGTACAGTGCCTGCTTTTAACTAATTCAGATGGCATATGAAAACAATTATAATGAAATTAATGGCATAATAATACACAACTGTATTACATTTAACTTTGCAAGTGCTTTTATTTTTATGAATTAATTTATTTTTAACATAAATAAGGCTCTTATGTGTGGGACATGTTTTTTCCACTTTTGTCCCTCATCTCAAGAATGAGTGAGATATATATATATATATATATATATATATATATATATTCCCGATACTGTATCGGTATTGGAAAAGTATCAGTACCCTTATATCGGTATCGGACACAGGAGTAAGGGGTTGACACTATGGCAGGTAAATAAAATGTTGGGGCATGTGGAGTTTGCTTTTGAGTTGACCAAACTTATTAGAGAGATGACTTCCGCACACCCGGTTTAATTTTCAGCAGGTGCGTATAGGTCCTAGCAGAGCAGCAAACGTATGAAGAAGGAGGACATGAGGATCATGAACACAGGAGTGTCTGTGTGCTGACACTAACACAGGTTTATTTGTTAGGCCAACATTATTCTTGTGAAGCATGCTTTTAATGTTGAAATATTTATAAAGGTGTTGTTTAGGCAGTCTGTAGGACACATGCTCAAAAGGACAATTAATAATAATGAGGCAACACAAGAATTCAGAGTTTGGAAGTATAAGGATTTTACTCAAGTAAGGAGACAAGACTTACATGAGACCTGTTCATGCATGGAAACCCCAGTCTGACTCTCAGAGTAACATAGGGTCACAGCCTTTATAGCTTTCACTCCCACAACAGCCAACCCCCAACAAAGCCTCAAGACTTGAACCAGTTCAACACATGGGACAGTAACAAGAGTAAAACAAACAGCACCACAGGGGTGTGACAGATGAGATAATCTCAGACTGTAATTTAGAGGAGATACTCTTTATAAAGGGGTATTATTAAATTTTTACATCTAAATTTCTATGACAGTGTGCTAGAGCGTACATCTACACAGGTAGAGCGTACATCTACACCATGAGGCATGTACCTCCATCTTTCTGTGTGTCTGGGTCATGACAATGTTTTGGGGTTCTGTGTGTGTATGAAAGGCACAGGACCAATGAGAGAAAAGATAGAATAAAGTCCAGTAATTGCGTCACGGTGCAACCAGGGTAGACAGGCTATGAGACATATTCACATTTCAATTATATTTCAAAGACAGTTTCCCTGGCGGATTACATCTTTGACTTTGAGCAGAGCTATAATTGGATGAGCAAGTACAAAATGTTTCTTCCTGATGTATTATTATGCTTCAAGTTGTTAAACACGGCATGTCTGGATGAAAGAAACAGTTGCCACTAAGTTCATACACAGATCTAACGTTCTCTTCTCTGAAATCACTGCTAAAATACCTCTCCAGCTCTACCCTACCTCTATCCTCTCTCTTCTCACAACAACTACGAATGATGGAGCACACATCACACAATAAAGATTCTGAAAACTGGATTGTTATGAAAGTAGTAGTAACCAGGATACATTGATAATTGGTAACAGTTTACTATGAAAACCTGCATCTCCCGTCAGTCAGTCACGCCTCATGACACGCTCCATATATGGCCAATACATAATTCATTCCATATGTTGATCTGACCTCATCATACCCTTAGATCTCTATATGGAGCTGACCTGTTCTGACATTCCATATGTTGATCTGACCTCATCAAACCCTGTACACTCAAGACACGCTCCATATATGGCCAGTACAGAATTCATTCCATATGTTGATCTGATCTCATCAAACCCATAGATCTACATATGGACAGCAAAAAACATTGTAGTGAATACAATTAAAGTGATGTGTTGATCCTACACTGTTGAGTACAAATGCAGCCGTAATGTGAAGTGATGAAGGTTGGTGTGTGTGTGTGTGTGTGTGTGTGTGTGTGTGCGTTCTCACCTTACAGGAGCTCCTCGACCCTGAGCAGGACGAAGCAGGACGGTGATGGTGCTTTCTGTCTCACCCAGAGGAGAAGGCATGTCTCCATAGTCAAACGTAGGAGCTGCGCGCGCGCACGCGCGCACGCGCACACGCACACACACACACACACACACACACACACACACACACACACACACACACACACACACACACACACACACACTTTCATTACTGCTCATTGGCCCCAGCAGAGTAGTGTGTGCAGCCTATAAAAGTGTCCCTGTTCCCTTATAAGCTTCTACAGGCCTCTCAGGTCTTGTGACAGAGACAGTATCTGTAATGTCCCACAGAGACACATCCCAGTTGCTGCATAAAGGCGTCCACATCAAGCTCAGCCAGCGTCTTTCTGCCTCTTCTACATGCTGGAGCTTCTCTTTCCAGAGAATGCATTTCAGCATTTATTGATGGAGTGCCATGGAGGCTTCAAGAAGAAAATAATTCAACTGTTTTTGTGGGAGAGGAGCGTCGCTCATCAAATTCAATGTCATGTTTGACCCTATTGCCTGTGGCTGACATCCTAGTTATTTACAACCTGAATCATTACCATAATGAGAAATATATATTAGCAAAGTCTAAAACATATATTTAACATAATGTCAACTAGGCTGTTTGTGCTAACACAGATTATTTTATTTAGATTTGTTATTAAAATATATATTTCATAATATTTTGCTTAGATGAACCATGAAAATAAAGGCTTTTTAAACTCATCTGAGCAGAGTGCCTTGTAATTTCTTTAAATTCACCCCAGGGGGGCAGTCAGACAGATATTCTGTGAAGCCACTAAGGAAATCGTAGTTCATATAATGGCCTGTTGTGGCGCTGTCATTGGACCCAGAAAAACCCATATCCCCATAGAAGTCCATGTATTTGGGCCCAACTTCACCTAGATTGTATTACCTTAATAAACATGGTCATGAATACTTTCTGCTTCCAGTCACTAGTTTAAAGTCTCATTTCTAATTTCATAATATTCTTTTTGGAAAATTATGGTCCCATTAATTAAAAAAATGACCATAAAGTTGCGTATGTTCTGAGGGGCGTGGCTACCGTTACAGTCTATGATCGGGATTCCCCTCCCACTCGAGTCAAAATAAAAACCAACAGAGAAGAAGGGGGGAAGTCCCGCCTCGTTGTCTGGGCCAGCCAATGGCCAGCTGGGCCAAAACGGAGCCAGCCAATGGCCAGCTGGGCCAAAACGGATCTAGAAAGATGGCGACTTACAGTGCAGGAATAACAGGCTTCATTTTACGTCCATGTTAGACCCGGGGAACGCTTTGTCCATATTCTTTACAGTCTATGGTTCACCCACACACTTGGATGTCAACCCACTACCACAAGGGAACCTTAACCCTACAGATGAAAGGTTGTTGAAGCACAGTGAAGATTGATAGGTTCAAATTCAAACGTTGTGAGAGTTCTGTTTTCTTCAGTAGTCAGAAAGACTCTGAAATTATTTCTGCGAACACGAAAACTAAACAGATCAAAACATGCTGACATCCACACACAACACTCACTCCCTCTCATACAGTGTCATTAGACCATTAAACACCACAGTCGCCTGGGACAAATTGAAGGAGATTTGGTCCAAGTCCTGCTCCTCCCAGGAGATGCAAGCAGCACATTTATTCTCTTTGATATCACTATCAATTAGTAGAGGGGGAGGTATGTGAACTATTGTGGTGGAATCAACCATGATGTTATTAAAACCACAGCCTTCAACAGCACAAACACTGACTGAAAGACATTGAACCTGATTAATTCAGTAACAAGTGTTTGTGTTTATTGACACCACAAAATACAATAGGCTTTGAATGCAGGCTGCCTGATAAGAGTCCTACTGACGGATGATTTGTAGATCAGCCAGAGGGCTCGGGATACTATTACTACTACAAGGCTCTAATGTGCATGCATGCATTTGTTTGCGTGTGTCCATGCTTGTGTTAGCATTTGTGTGTGTGTGTGTGTGTGTGTGTGTGTGTGTGTGAGGGTGTATGTGCGTGTGTGTGTGTGTGTCTGACTGTGGTGAGCGGGGTATTTCTTATGGTAGCAGCAATAGAGTTCAGTGTTTGTTCACTGTCAACGTTGATTTGAGAGACGTTCAAAATAAGTGAAAATTATGCATTGTGGGATATGTAGTGGCTTCAGGACTCCATCTGTGGTCTGCCATGGTGCCAGAGAGAGAGAGAGAGAGAGAGAGAGAGAGAGAGAGAGAGAGAGAGAGAGAGAGAGCACCGATTAGGTGACACTTCCATGGTGAGAGAGTGTGTATAAGTTAAAAAGTTTATACGGTTGAAGGGGAGAGTGGGACAGGATAATGGTGTGTGTGTGTGTGTGTGTGTGTGCGTGTGCGTGTGCGTGTGTGTGTGTGTGTGTGTGTGTGTGTGTGTGTGGTGCATCCCCTCCCTCAACAATGGACCAACATGCATCATTAACAGATCTCCATCAGCATTAATAAGCTCAGAGACTCTCTCTGTACACAACATACTGGCTGTGTCCCCTCTGTGTCGTTATTCTGCTTCTTAAACACTTCACTCCACTGTGAAATGACAGCGTGTCACTGCTTGGGAGATATGGCTCTATCCTGGTGTTGGGCACCTAAATGGTTGATGAGCAGTACTGTACAGGTACAGTTGCAGGTACAGTAAGTGGGTCACAAAAGCACAAAGCTGTTGGTTCCACATGCAAGGTCACAGTTCATTTTACAACGTGGAGTACAAGGCAGTCCCGTGAGTGCGTGTAAGGAGGACCAACAGGGAACATAAATAAGGTGGTGTCTTAGGAAGCAGATAAAAACATTACTCATACATACAGTACAACCATATACAAACAAACTACTTCACCTATCCAGTATCCACTACTAATCCTTCGAAACCGCTCTCAAAGGGCACCTACGGACGGCTGCAATTCGGCTGCAGATGTTGGTGGTGATTTCAGAGTGACTGTGTGCTACTCTACCAGAGATGTTGGTGGTGATTTCAGAGTGACTGTGTGCTACTCTACCAGAGATGTTGGTGGTGATTTCAGAGTGACTGTGTGCTACTCTACCAGAGATGTTGGTGGTGATTTCAGAGTGACTGTGTGCTACTCTACCAGAGATGTTGGTGGTGATTTCAGAGTGACTGTGTGCTACTCTACCAGAGATGTTGGTGGTGATTTCAGAGTGACTGTGTGCTACTCTACCAGAGATGTTGGTGGTGATTTCGGTCAGGGCGGTCTGGCCGAAGCCCTTGGCTGTGCGGGCTCGGACGGAGATCAGGTAGGTGGTCCCAGAGTGAAGGTTGGAGAACATGTGGTAGGTCTCGTTCCGCAGCTTGGACACCGTTCTCCTGGGACCCGGCA
Organism: Protomyctophum parallelum; assembly: GCF_964188405.1. Lineage (NCBI taxonomy): Eukaryota > Metazoa > Chordata > Actinopteri > Myctophiformes > Myctophidae > Protomyctophum > Protomyctophum parallelum. Next base: position 29,717,312 of record NC_139698.1, on the reverse strand, counting down.
CGTTGATGCCCGGGTCAGACGACTCGATGCTCTGGTAACTGATCTGAGGTCAGACAGGAAGAGATTGAGTAACGTCATTAAAACTTACTCCAAAGTAAGACATCCAAACTCATTTTATGATTGTTCTACCAAATGTGCGCACTGATCATTCAAGTTATATCTCATCGTATCTTCTCTTCTATCACTATTTTATTGTTAGTAACGTATACACTGTACTATAAGTACAAACAATCTCCGAACCCCACATCGATATCATCATCATCAAACAGCTTTTATCCACTGATCTTGTCTTATTGCTGCTCATACAAACAACCTCCTCCATGGTCAGACTTCAACAAGAGAGGAGAGTAGATTCATGGTTTTGCTTCATGTCCAAATGGCTGACTCATCAATATCTATTCTAACATTCAATTGATCTGTGTATATGATTCACTCCACTTAGAATGTATTTATTATTTTGCTTTGCCTAATCAATGTGTAGTTTGCTTATTTATGGGTTTACTCTCAACTCTAAACCATTATTCCAAACTTTAGAGTAATAGGGTTCCACTAACATTGGCATGATAAAGTGTTAGGGGTATACACACAACCCACAGCTATCAATAAAGCAATACACAAGGCTAATGTGTCCTGCTAATACATTCTAATGGATAGAGGACACTGCTCCTGTTAAAGTGTCCTTTTGAGGCTCATTGGTCAACTTTAGTTAGGTGCTTTGCCGTGCTGCTACAGTGGTCTCAAGTGACAGTTCCCTTTCACTTTTTCAAACGGCGTTAGGTGTAATGAGACAGCCTTATTGGAAGCAGTCAAGAGGGAAGAGGATATTGGTGTGCACATTAGTGGTGTGAAAGCAGCACCTCGTTAAAGACATTGCACGCGCACACACAGACACACACACACTCTCTATTTTCAACCCTTTCTTGGAAGGCAAATGATGGGAGTTTCTACGATGAATTAATTCATCCACTCTTTTTTACACATATTTCATTACTTTTTCATGAAAACCTGTGATGTGTCACAGTATCATGAACATGACATTTGTTGAAGTAGAAGTTTGAGTATAAGCTATAAGTGTGTGTGATTATGTTATGTTCATGGGTATACATTGCCTACACATTGTCCATAGCATTTGTTTATCTTGTATTTGAATGTGTCCTTGTATTGGTGTTCAAGTGCATAATAGTGCATGAGTGCACACAGTTGTATGTACAGTACAAACGCTCAAAAAGCCTTTCTGACCAAAGCACAGGCTTTGCAGATTATCATAACAAACGTCTTCTAAGTCTGTGTGACTAAATACACACAGACCTCTGTGTTCCTACTGGCAGGACACACATCACCAAACACAGCTCAGGCCAGAGGATGAAAAGTCTGGCGGACTGGCATGGCGGTCGATACGGTTCCAACAAACTGGTCAAAAGGTTAAATGTGAGTGAAATGAAGAGGATTTCTGCAGCTCGGGGAGATCAACGTGTTACAGAGAGAAAATCCTGTAAAGCCGCCACTTGTCGAACCACAAATCATTTAATGATATCCTTGATGTGACATTGTGGAAAAAAACTTTAGGAGGGAGGGAGGGAATGGTAGGTAGGTGTATGTTTTTTGTGGACCTTAAGTTAGAGGCATAAAGCAATCAAAACATTTAGAGACGTACAATTATACAAAACACTTTTGCTTTCATGGGTAATTAAGTGCTAACGGCGGTTGCTATCTGTCCGTTGATTTAGTGTTGTGACATGGTGCTAGGACCATTTTGATTGATTGATTATTGTATTAGACAATATAAAATGCAAACAGTACATAGTGGTACAGTCAAAGCACATTGGTGTAAAGCACAGAAAAAAGACCTTGCGGTCTTGTTTCCATTCGGGTCCCATGCATTCATTCATAAACACAACAATGACAAAAATCGAGATATCTCAAGACATGATAACTATGAAATACAAATAAATCAAAATACACACGAAATCGGAGGGGGTATAAGGAGGTTGGGACATCACCATCTCTCGCTGACAATGATAGGTGAATTTTCAGACCGGTTTTAAAGGAAACCAGTGATTTGTTTATTTTGAGGGAAGGGGCAGGGCATTCCACACCTAAGGCAGTGCTGTGGAACAGGGATTCTCAACCCGTGGGTCGCCCCTCGGGGGTCGCCAAATATATATCCAGTTTCCAGCCATTGGCTGGAAATTTTGAGTTTACATAGTACATGCATAAACTTCCATGATTCAATGATTATATCTGGTTTCAGTATTCATTTATAATATATTTTCTCTATTTTTGCAGTGAGTTTGTATTGGGGTGGGGAGGGTGGGCGGGGCGGTTGTCGCGAGACATGGCCAAAGCATTTCTGGGGGTCCCCAGCCAAAAACACTGGGTAACTACCGGTCAGTGGGGAGTGTTGGCTGGGAGGAGGAGTAGGACTAAGGGGGGGGGGGGGGGGACTACCTATCAGTGGGAAGTGTTGGCTGATGAATGAATAATGAATATCAACGTCCTAATACTGGGGGGTCAAATTATGACAGGCAATTCCTGCTGTGTTAAGTGGATTTACCCATATTAGTTATAAATGTGCAGGGGCACCAGATCATTATTTATGCTCCCTCTAGTGTTGTGGCTGTGGGAGTTGCTCACCTCATAGAGGGCAGAGCTGTATTTACAATTTTGAATGGCAGTCCTATTTTCAACTGCTTGACCCTGTCTTCTACCCGGAGTCATCCTATGCCATCAAAATGCGTTGCATAAAAGGTGTGTCATGGCCTGGGCCCTATAGGCCTAGAAGGAGTTGGATTAGTTTGTTCTGGGAGGTTTGAAGCTTCGTTTTTTATGACATTGAGATGTTAGAGAACCAGGAGGTACAGGCGTAGTCAAATATGGGCTGAATAAGAGCTCCAGCTAAAGTCCTGAGAGCCCTCTTGCTAACAAAGGAGGAGATTCTCCCCAGGAATCTTGTCCTTTGATTTACTTTTTTGATCGCCCTTGTTGCCATGCCTTCACCTGTCAGCTTATTGTCCAGGATACAGCCTGGACATTTTTGCTAGAGATTACAATGTCGTCAATCCAAAGAATGAATTCTGTTTTACCAAGATGCAATTAGAGTTTGTTATCAGTAAATCATGTTCGGATTTTGGTGAGTTCTGAAAATCTAAACTGAGCATCTCCTCAACCTGAGTTTTGTCTTCTCCCAATATCAGGAAAGCTGAACCCTGTCTGCAGACAGGCTGGTGCAAACCAGACCATGAACCTACAGAAGAACCTTTCATTCATAATCTTCTTGTGTTATATTTGGATTCCTACTGTGCTTACTGGTGTTACACAGACAAGGGTTTTTGAAGGTCAATACCATTGGTATTTTGCGCTGACAAAAATGACATTTGAAAGCTATAACTTTCGTTTCAAAATATACAAGGAAGGACTCAGAATTAGATGTCCAACCAAATTATACTCTTGTCAGTTGTCACAGTGGAAAAGCCCAATGTAATGTACATTCAATGTAACATGCAGAGTAAAGTATGTTTGATGTCTTGGCTATCTACTGGATCAATCGATAGATCAAGCAATATATCAATCTATCTACATATCTATTTATCTACATCTACATGTATAATAACTCTCTGTCTGTATCGTTCTGTCAATCCTCATCCACTTATCCGGATTCGGGTCATAACAGTTCCAGCAGAGAATCACAGACTTTCTTTCCCGCCACATTAGCCACTTCTAACTAGGGGATCTGGAGGCGTTCCAAGGCCAGCATGGAGGCATAATCCCCCCCTTCTGGTCCTTGGTCTGCCCCGTGGCTTCATCCCAGCTGGCCATGTTTTTAAGTCAAACAGTATAAGTGCTTACCTCGTATTGGGTGATGAGGCCATTGGGCTCCAATGGCTCCTCCCACTTCAGGAAGATCATGTCATCGAGCGGAGTGAAGGTCAGCGAATCAGGCGCGATGCCTCCGGGAACTGCCAGGAATCGTCAGAACAAACATTTGTGCTGAAATTGAGGTGCTGATCCCAGAACAATCAAACCATGTCAATAATCATACACACGTCAGTGTCACAGTGGAGCGGAAAAACACCCAGAGGGCATTTATGGATCATATCAGTATTAGAATCATAATGTACATTAAAACAGCCTGAAAGAATGACTAGAATATATTATCATTTCATACAAATCCTCATCTAAACATTAAACAGTGTGAGGAATATGAAAGATGTCTCAAGAGGCCTGTGAAGTAGTTTGTTGATCAACGTGTCTTGAAAGTGATATTTATCAAAGGAAGCAGCTACATTTCAAAGCGAAAAACAATAGAACATGTTGATCAAAAGTAACATTTAATGTTTAATGTCTAAAATGTAACACACACACACACACACACACACACACACACACACACACACACACACACACACACACACACACACACACACACACACACACACACACACACACACACACACACACACACACACACACACACACACACACACACACACACACACACACACACACACACACACACACTTACTTCATATTTTTCTGCTCTTAAAACCAGTATCTGTGCCTGTCTGGAGCTCTTTCTTTTTCTGACTCAACCTCCTTCTCCCTCACTTTCAGAGGAATAGTATTTGTTTTGTCTTTTTCACAGAATAATTGATTTTTCGAGACCATCTGCCATGCCACAAAGGAATAATACCACATAAGTAATAAGTGTCCTCTCCCAGGCTCACTGAAGGTTCAAATATAAAACCAGTTCTTTATTATTTTCCATTGAGAATGAAAATGAGCCTTTTATTTTGTTTTTATCCCACGATTTTGCAACCCATTTATTCATTATGCAGTATCTCTTTAATCTACACTAGATTGGAGCTAGTAGTTCTAGATGCTCTTCTTAGAAGTACATGGAATACATTGGTTTCTAATATACTTACAGTGAAAAAAGTGGCAACACATTATTCACAGTGAGTATTCCTAGTTTCCTACAGTGTATATGAAAGGCCAGAAAAAGTGCCCCTGGAGTGCCACAGGTCTCCACCAGGGCAGGTCAGGTTGTGGCCTCCTGGTGGCGCTATAATAGGCCAATGTGAAAAGGGTGACATTGTCCTCAGCCTAGTAGGAAAGTCCGTAAAAGATTTCATGTAAATTGCACGCTCCGTTTATGATTTGAGGCTTTTTGTTCAAAACGGGCCAATCCTTCAAACTTTGAAAGCCAATGTTAGCAAATTAGGATGGAATCTGAAATGTCAGACAGATCTGTCTTGAACACATAATTGATTTCAGCTTAGAAGTCAAGTCACCTAAATAGTTCCTGTGCATCCAGTGATCTCGTGGGTGCCAGGAGAACAAAGTGGTGACAGAGTGGTGTACTGGCATGTGAGGCTGGAAGGCTGCCAAGTCACCTTGCCTTGCAGGCTACCAGGCTCAGCTGAAAGCCCTGAAACATTGTGCCGCCCGCATTTAGAAGACCTGACAAAGCATCCTGTGAACTCTGTCCTGACTTGAAGCAGTGGAGCTGGGAGAAAGTCCAGCTGGGCTTCAGTGTACATCAAGAGCAGACTCCTGTGCCATCAGAATATATTGTCCTCATCTATCAGAAAAACACAATGCCTTCTACAGTAGCTAAATCAATGGTTATTGAAGTCTCCAGAACACGAGGAACCAAGAACAGCAGAGTGGTCCATCCATTTTAAAGTGCTTTGTGATTTATTCCAAGTGTATAATTAGACAATTATTGTACAAACTGAAAAAGGGCTTAGTTGAAAGTACTGGATCAGACTGTATTTAATTCAACCACTGTTTTGTTGAACCAGGTTGATCTGATAAAATAAAATTTGGATCACACTGAGGCATTGTCTACAGATCAAACTGAAGGATTTGTATTCACTTAATAATTTATTATAACAATAACATTGATATAAAGGCATTACTTTTAGCTCTATTAGCTTTGTATGTTGTATCATGACTTACTGTCCTCGTCCGTCTGAAAGGTGACTTCTCGGCCCTCCTTCTTGCCCTCTGGGTTGGCCAGGGACAGGCGGACATGGACACCATGGTAGGGCGGCAGGTCGCGCAGCGTGAAGCGCGAGGCGTTGCGCTCCACCGCCAGGCACTCGCGCACGGTGGTGTTGTGTCCGCCGCCGCCTCCCGCCGTGGCGTAGCGGTAGCACAGGGACACAGAGTAGGTGTGGCAGCGCGTCAGGTTGAAGGCCAAGGTCTCCCACTGCAGGGACAGCTGACGGGACTGGATGTCTGTGGCCGTGAGGCCCCGCAGCGCGCGCATGGGTTCTGGAGGGAGAGGAAGAGAAAGAAGAAATACGGTATATCGGACAAAGAAATATATCGGACAACTGCAGTGAATTCAGAACGCTGCTGCTCAAAGTGGATCACCAGTGCTTAGATATTTACACTGGCTCCCTGTCTGTCAAATAATTGATTTCAAAATAGTATTGTTAGTTCAAACTAAGCATTGGATATTTTCAGGGCCGTTATACCTTCGTGATCTTGTCCTACTTCACTTCACCATCCAAACTCCCAGAAATCTGCAGGTCTGCTACAACTTACTTAGTTCTAATAAAATCAGAGCTGAATCCCTGCACTTTAGAATTGCGCACGCGCACACACACACACACACACACACACACACACACACACACACACACACACACACACACACACACACACACACACACACACACACACACACACACACACACACACACACACACACACACACACACACACAGTATGCGTGTTTAAAGGGTGAAATGTGAAGCAATCAATTCCAAATTATTTCTAATGAATAAAAACGCTTTCCCTAAACACTCCGGAGAGATGTAATTGCATAAACAGAATATAATTGCCAATTTATTGTTAATCTTTTTATGAGGCGACTCCTCATCAATACCAAATGGGTGACTACCCCACTCCCCATCGTTTCTGAATCCCCCCTCTTCTATAATAAAAGCATCGGTGTGGTATCAGTGCAGTGCAGCCAACCCAACTCCCCCTGCTCACACCCCACTGTTCCACTGGGACACAGGGGTCAGGTGTCTCCTGTCAGCGCCTAACGCCCGCATCCCCACGGTCATACAGAAACTCCAATTACATTAATTAAACAGACAGGCCCCCATCCGCCTCTGAGTCGACTGAGGCAAAACTGACTATGCTGTAGTTAAGAGTTCTGTGTCTGGAGGCTGAACAAAAAGTAAAGAATAATAATGTCAGTGTGACGTTCAGTTCCACTGGTTACTCAACTCAACTCAACTGCTGTACAGGTCAATAAAAACAAACACAAACAAGAGAATGGATTAACAAACAAGAAAACAAACAAAAAAAACAAGTTTAACAATACACAAATGAAGCGCAAAAGCAGCAATGCACAGTAAAGGCAGTGGGCACTCAAACATAATTGAAGGCCATGGAGAAACGGCAAGTTTTTAAGAAGGACTTAAAAACTTCCAGTGAGTGAATATGTAGGCTTGATCAACTGTTTTTGCTGTTTTTGTTTGTTGTTTGTTTTTTGCCTCTAGACACAACCAAATAACCTAAATTGTAAATTGTGTGAGTTCAGATAAATGGAGAATCCAGCCTGTTAATGCTTTAAAAGCAAACAATAACAGCTTAAAGTAAATTCTAAAATGGACAGGGAGCTAGTGGAAAGTGGCCAGGACTGCAGGGGTGATGTGGTCACACTTTCTCTGGGTCACATTTATCGCTGGGTCATACATTGCGATGTATTTTTAGAAGTTATTGCTGGACCGGTCACTGCAGGGTTAAACCCTGTCTCTCCACCTCCAGACCCAACAGAAACAAGCAGCGCTGTCTTTTTAGTTCCTCCCTCCATGGAAAGGCTGACTGAGATGTACAGAGAGCCTCTATCTACTGTCACACAGACCAGCCAGTGTTCACTAAGACATCCAAGCTGACGGCTGCTGGTGGGTGGGGGGGGTAGAGCCAAGGACATCCTCAGCACCACATCAATGAGGACATTTGTCAATGATCATTATTAACACAAGACATCCCTCTTTTTTTACATGATATTATGGCATTGCTTAGTTCTTTAAATAGGGCTGTTGAGTAATGGGATTGAGGCAGAATGGGTGGTGAGTGGTGACACACACACACACACACACACACACACACACACACACACGTAATGTTGCTTCCATGTGGCTCAGGAGGTAGAGTAGGTCGTCCAATGATCCATGAATGAATTGCATTTTTATAGCGCTTTTCCAAGTGCTCAAAGCGCTTTACAATGGTTAATTCATTCATACATTGGGAGGTGAAGCGGCGAACAGTCGACGCCAGCGTCCTCACTTCCCACATTCACACACCAATGGTGGCGAGCTCACACCGACCAACACATTGGAGGCAATGTAGGGTTCAGTGTCTTGCCCAAGGACACTTCGACATGTAGACAGGAGGAGCCGGGATTCGAACCACCGACCCACAGATACTTGGACGACCTGCTCTACCTCCTGAGCCACAGCCGCTCCATGGGTCGGCGGTTTGAATCCCGGCTCCTCCTGTCTACATGTCGAAGTGTCCTTGGGCAAGACACTGAACCCCAAATTGCTCCCGATGTGCTGGTTGGTACCTTGCATGGCTTCCGCCGCAATCAGTGTATGAATGGGTGAATGTAATGCACAATCTATGTAAAGCACCTTGGATAAAGGCGCTATATAAATGCACCATTTACCATCTCTCTTTTCACTTTGTGTTTCTCTCTACTTTATGTCCCACACATACATTAGTGCTTATAAATGGCTGTTCGCTCACATACATTCATATCATGAGCAGCTAAACCTTATCAGACACAAACGTCTTATCTCTATCCTGAGCTCTTATACCATTCCCTGAGCTCTCAACCTCTTAAGTGAATTTCAAACAGCACCATGCCAGCCACAGTACTCTGCACTTAGCCACTACTACCTTTGTAATTGTCTGTCTGGCATCTCATTCTGGCCAGAAACATGAGCAGGGCATCGATCAGCGCCCGCTGCAGACCAAAGCCTTGGAGACGAATGGACGGGCAGGTAATCAGTATACTGGTAGGCAGAGCAGGAAATGTTCTAACAACTGTTTAGTGTGACTGGGGATTGTCTAAATGGTGCAATTGATAGTCTGCACGGTTAGATAGCCGAACAGAGCCGGGCATTTAACCACAGAGCTGATGAAAGCACCGCCACAGAGGGCACAGTGTGCTCATTGTGGGTTTTCTCCAACTGGACTTTTGTGCCATTCAGCCAGTTTGTCTACTAGTCTATTAGTCTGTATGCCACGCGACCTTCATGCAGTACCACTCCTACCAGACCAGAGGATCTAGATGTCTCCAATAGAAGAGCAGGGAGACCAAATACACCCACTGTTAATGTATATTGTATTAACATACTATACCATCAAGTACATTGATCACAATGACCATTGAATTACATTGAATTCATTCAAATAAGAAGTTACATAGTGTGCATGCCTTCAAAAAATACATTTAAAATAATTTATTTCAAAATAGTATTGTTAGTTAGCAATGAATAGTTTTAGGGCCAATATACCTTCATGATCTTGTACTACTTCATGAACCTTTTAAACTCCCAGAAATGAACCTCTGCACTTTAAATTCACGCACGCACGCACGATGCACTTGTGTTTATAATTTCATTGAAACTCCACTGCAGGGAGGGTTTTTTTTTTCTCCAGAAGGCTCAGTGACCCAGCAGCATGCAGCAGCAGCAGCAGGTGGAAGACCATTAATGCAGTTTAAGACCACCTGCAGCAACCAGCTCTCATCTCCTCTCCTCTGTGACTCAAGCTGCGTTGACGTGGCCTGCTGATAATCACAGCACACCGCTCATCAAGCACACCTGGACGGCCATCAGAGCCGGGCGGGCAGCGGCCATGTTCACATTTACAGCCATTAGCTTTACAACATCCACATGAGGACACGCCTCCTTGACTCCTCACAACCATGTATGGCACCGTTGGCACGGTTACACAGAGGAGGAGGAGGAGGAGGAGGAGGAGGGGTGTGGGAGCAGAGAACATGGGACTCCAGACCATTAAACATCTTGGTCGCTCACAGCAGAGCATCTCACACTCTTGTACACACGCCTGTATTGTTTATGGGTGGGGGTTAGGCTCTACCTGGCTGCTTGTCAGTGAGCTACAGTAGCTGCTACAGTAGGTGAGTGAGTGGCCGCGCTGCACGCATCGCCTGAGTTGGCACACTGTGGTGGACGGAGTCATTTATCTCTCCGTCTCAGCAAATCACAAGCCGAGTTCTCCCCAACATCCTATAGGGAAAACAATATTCCTTCTGGAGAGGAGGCTCGCTTGTCTTCATCGACAGTGAGAGGGTCCAAGAATCCCTTCTGTTCACTGTGCTAATTACTGCCTGCCCAAGATCTCCACGGCAACCCCAGCGACTTCTTGCCGGTGTTTTAAAGCTCATCCGAGTGGGAGTCTGTGGAGGGGTGTACACCAGATGGTCAGGAGGGCAGGAAGGGTCACAGTGGCTCTGGGAGCCAGCTGGTGATTAGAGTCTCCTGGAGAGTGGAGAAGGTGAGATACAGCGGGTGGAGGAGGTTTGCAGTGTAAGAATATTACTGTGAAGAGCAGGAAACAACACGTCACCGAGCTAAAGACCAGCAGCACTGACCAAACCAACCACACCAACTGTATGATGGCTCACATTTATACCCTGACAAGAAAATCATTCTAAGGGACTTACTAAATTCCTGTTTCCTATTTCATTCTTTGCATAAAAAATACAATGTTAAGAGAAATAATAATTAATGCATGCAAATTGCCACTGATTCAAATCATGTATCAGCTTAGAATTCCAAAATACTGTCATTGTATTCAGCTTTCCAAATAAACAATAATTGTACTTGATTCACTCAGACAAAGTTGCAACACAAAACAAGCTCAAATACAATCACGTATCAGTCACTCACAGCTTTCTCATCGTCTAGGAATAAAAATGTGCAAGACACTCCTCTATATAGCGAGCTTGTATTGCATCAAAACACCCTGTTTAACAGCCCAGCGAGTGTGGTAGGATAGAGAATTTCCTCATTTATGTATATTTTATTTATACAAGTTATGATATATTTTATCTTTAAAGCCTGACTTTCCTCTCAGTCGATATACCAGCTGACTGTGAAAGCAATTTCCATACATTGTAAATCGACCCGCACACCACTTCTCGTATATTTTCTCAGTTCTCTCTCTCTCTCTCTCTCTCTCTCTCTCGTGTGTGTGGACTGAGGCAAGGTGTCTACTCAGGGTGGGTGATGAATGAGTTCTGTGTGTAGCTGTATGGAGAGGAGAGTCTCTTTAATATGTCACCAGAGAGGAGACTAGGTTTAATATGTCACCAGAGGGCTGTAGAGGCTTAGATGGAGCAGGGTGGGGAGGGATGTGAGGGCCATACAAAGACTCATCATCATCCTTTTTCGACCGAGGTCGAGATCATGGATTCCACAATGCTACAGTATGCCAGACTTCCCGGTCCTTCATTGCCACCCCCAGTTCCTGCCTACTGAAGCATGTGTCCCTAGCGATGACATCAGGGAACGACAGCTTTCTACCTCTGGTCCGCCCTGAGGCAGGACTCCAGAGAAGAATAGAAGATATAACCTCATTGTCAGCTCTGTAGCAGTGGTCGGCAAACTGCGCTCTTCTGGATCGGACCAGTGAAGAAACACATAGGGAAGGTTGCCGTATATTAGATTAGTCGATGGGTGACTCTTCCAAGACAGATTTTGCGCTCTCATTAGAAGGCGCTCTCATTAGAAGGCGGGTGTAAGTGCCATCCAAACAATTCTCTCGTTTCTTTGAAAGTGTCCATGTCTCGGAGCCAGACTGATGACCATGGAAGACATACAAGGAACAGGCCTTTGGCTAATAGGAGACTGCTTTGTCTTGGCCCTTGTGGGGCAGTGGGTGCTCAGCTATAAATACAACATAACTCATAAACCACCAAAGTGGACAAAGCGGCACTCCAAAATAAAGAAAATGCCAGACTGGCTCAGATGCAATTTATTTTCATTTCAAAATGCGTCAGTGTTCTCAATAAAAAATAATTAAAAAAAGTAGATTAGTCTCAGTGTGATTGTTCTAGTGTGTACGGCTGACTCTGCGCTGTTGTCACTAAAATACAGTCCTGTGAAATTACAGTAACACAATAAACTCAAACTAACTCTGTGTAAACATGGACAGCATGAGGATATTTAAAGTTACCACTGTATAGCTGCATTACCTTATCTCCAAGAGAAATCTTGGGAGTACAGTATCAATCTTCCAGTTTTAATCTAGCAAACCAGCCAGCTGTTATCTGTTAAATTAGCATCAAACCAATGTTGCCACCAGAGCTGTGGCAAATCCCTTCCTCTCGTCTTCCTCCAGAGTTCACAAAGCACTGCATACTGATAGTGAGTGTGTCCTTTTCCTTTGAGATAAGTGCATGAGAAGGAAACTTGATCAGTTCCAGTGTGTGATTGAATGTGATTGTTCCTGGCGGATCCTTGCTACAGATGTAGTGTTATAATGAAACTCTGACAGAAGTGTGAGCGTCTGACTGTCAGGAAGAAAATATATACAGTATATAGAAACATCCTTTATGAGATGATTTACCCAAGCAGAATGAAGCTGTCCCTCAGGTAATAACAAACTTAACTGAGAGTGAAAACAAAACAAATTGTGTCATTGTTCACAAATTGATATGCCTACAAAAGTGCCACATCAGATACTTTCCAAATGCGCACGAAAAACGTGTGAAAGTATCTGATGTGGCACATTTTCAGCCATCTTCATTTTTGAACAACGGTGTGATCTAACATGGTTGGCAGTAAAATGCTGTGTCCTCGATACATAATGACCCGTAGCAGAGTATCTCCCAGCTCAGGCGCACAGCGTCTCAGGGTCTGCGACCTCACCTGCACATTTGGTCCTGCTAACGAGCGGTGGTCCGGGCGGTCCCGTGCCCCCCTCCCCGGGCCGGGTCAGCAGCACGCTGATGTGGTACTCCGTGTCCGGGTCCAGGTGCCAGAGCTTGTAGGTGACCATGTTGACGGCGTGCACCTCCGACCACGGGGACTGGTTGGCGCGGTACTCGATCTCCTTCCTGATAATGGGGCCGTCTCCCAGGATGGAGTTGGTGTTGAGCTGGATGATCAGGTAGGTGGAGCCGGCGCGCAGCAGCTGGGGTGGAGCTATGGGAGACGGGGGCACTGGGAGAGAGGAAACATGAGAGTCAAGGTTTTAATTAGTGGTACAATCACTCCAAGGAACAGCAATGTCCGTCCTAACCTATGTGACTATATTTAGAGTACCAGTAGGGGCAAAAGTGGCGCTGTTGTGCCAGAAACAGAGAGAGAGAGATATTGTTGCACTGTTGCCTGCTAATTACAGAGAGAGAGAGAGAGAGAGAGAGAGAGAGAGAGGCAGGGAGAGAGGCAGGGGGAGAGGGGAGTTGCACCACTCAGTTCACACGGGTGTGATTTTTTTTATTACGTTGGTGGCCTCCAGGATGGAACCTGTAGGTAATTTCCTCTTTTCATGTGATAATACTGTCATCCACTCTAATCAAGAAACCATCTGCCTTTCTGAGATTACTGCTTGATCCAAAAAGAATGGATTCAGTTTTTCAGAGTTCAGAGCTGAGGGCATTCAACCTGCAGTTTGTTCCTGTCCGAGACCAGCAGTGCTGACTGCTGAGTCATCTGCGAACAGGAACAAGTTGCAGTCACAAGTTGATTTCATGTCGTTTACATAAATTAGGAACAATACAGTCCCTAGTATGCTTCCTTGTGGAACGCCACAGCTCACTGGGAGGGGACAGTGTTCCGTTCACCCCTCCAGGTAGGATTGCATCCAGCTCACTGATGTGCTACTCACACTATTAAAAAGCCATTAACAGCAGCACATACATTTCACAAAAGGAACAAGTGGAGGAAAAAAGAACAGCCAGGCATATGGTAAAGTTTACGAATGACAGCGTTGGTTAACCCGATCCATATGCATCGCATAAGCACATCTGATGCTCCAAACGGCTTCAAACAGGAAGCCACTGTGATGAAAGAAGAGCTCCTGCGTTGCTGTGAGGATTCATTTCAGAGCCCACCAGCAGAATGTCTGTTAGCAGGAGACTGGAGCCACTGAACAACGACACAGACAGGAGACTGGAGCCACTGAACAACGACACAGACAGGAGACGCAGGACAAAACCAGGACAAAGAGCCAGAAGACGATCAGTTAGATCCGTAGCTGTGACCAATCACTCATTCTTGTAGAAACACAGCCGTCTATCATGGCTGTCTGCTCTGAAGGCCTTACATATTACCAGCACCTCATCTTTCCCTCTGCCTCCTCCCATTGACCTGCAGTTCATTTTCCTGCCCCCCCCCCCCCCCCCCCCCCCCACTGACCCTGGAAGCTGAAAGTCCAAGCTGAGATGTGTGTGAGGTCACTCGGCCTGTTAGTCACTCATTCCACTGCAACAGAATCTCACTCTCAAGTCATACTATAGTGACGGGTTAGGACAACACCCCCTTTTCTTCTTCTTCTTTCGTATGTCTTCATCAGATGTCCAGTTTAGTAGCGTACAGACATGCTGTCATCTCAGGTCCCACATCGAAGAGGCCGGCCTCTGAGGGTGGTTTATACATGGGATTATGATGAGTGGTCAGCGGTCTGCTTCGGCTCCCCACACTCAGGGTGCTCCATCCGCCAGGCCCCACTTGCTCATGGTTGTTTTGAAGCATTCAACCCCAGTTTGCAGGTGGTTCAGCAGGGTCCATTGCCGGTGTGACAGTTCCTCTCCCCACATTTGACGGCCTGTTCCTGTGGCAGTCCACTACTGGCTTAACGCGGCTATGGATGATCCTCTCCAAGACCTTGGGACACAGAGCAGTGAGATGGGTCTATAGGAGTTAGGGTACTCAACAGGTTTGTTTGGCTTTGGAAGGGCTATGACAGCAGCACAGCGCCAGATCTTCGGGAGCTTGGACCTCCAGAAGTATGCAGAGTAGAAGGAACAGAGGCATGCAGATGCATTTGCACTCCGTCCGAAACTCAGGGTGGGTGTAATCATGGCCTGGTGCCTTCCCTTAGCCCCTCATATGTCCAGCTTTGAGGGTTTGTGTAAACACAAACATTGAAGAACATTGCTTATGGCCGCCTGGAGCTAAGCCCGAACCTGTATGAGAATACTCACATTTCAAGTCCCATTAGTTCAAAGAAATGTGCCTACTGAATAGTTTTGTTTGTATTTATTAATGATGTATTGCATGGCATTCTCTTACTATATTTCTATACACAGAGGTTTTGTGAAACCAATAACCCCATGCAATATATTAATTATTTCTAGACTGTCAGATTAATATATATATATATATATTAATATTTACGAGCTACAGTAGTAAATCCCCAGAATAAATAAATAAAATCCTTCAAACTAGGCTTATAAAAGCTGGCAAAATACCTCACAAATGTGTTATTCATCTGGAGTGAGAGTTGAGTCTGACTGAGGACCAACCGTATTCAAATGTAGTTGATCCAGCTAATTAAAAGGATGATTAGCCTCTCGTTAGTGGGGCAGTAGGGGAGAGATTTATGAAAGTCTTGTTAAGGATTCTGCTTTGCATTGTATAAAACAGATTACAGAGCAGCAGATGGCTGAGCGGAGAGTCATTTTATAGAAAACTGCCTCTAGTTTACACAAGCGGATCCCGCGCCACAAAAAATAACAATAAACGATATTTCCCGAGACCGAAGTGAGGAAAACAAGAGCCGAATAAATAGCATAATACTGTATGTGTTCACTGAGAGTGGTGAGGCTCTCTATTTCTGAGCTCCTTATGAGGGATTTCACAGCCTTCTATCAATGCATTTACTGTCTGCTGCTGTACTGAAGGTTTAGCAAACAATCTGGCAGAAGACTGCTCTGTGCCTCTGTCGCATAGCAAACTCTCTGTATCACTAGACTACCTAAGCCATGCTGCCACATCTATCCATGGGATTAAGTTGGTGCCTCAGATCTCTCTCTCTCTCTCTCTCTCTCTCTCTCTCTCTCTCTCTCTCTCTCTCTCTCTCTCTCTCTCTCTCTCTCTCTCTCTCTCTCTCTCTCTCTCTCTCTCTCTCTCTCTCTCTCTCTCTCTCTCTCTCTCTCTCTCTCTCTCTCTCTCTCTCTCTCTCTCTCTCTCTCTCTCTCTCTCTCTCTCTCTCTCTCTCTCTCTCTCTCTCTCTCTCTCTCTCTCTCTCTCTCTCTCTCTCTCTCTCTCTCTCTCTCTCTCTCTCTCTCTCAATCCGTTTGAAGAAGTCATAAAATGAAAGAACACAGAGGTTGAGGAGAAAGGGATTCTTCATCTTCATTTCTCTTCCTCAGAGCACCGCTATACATTCCTTATCTGTGTCACGGCAAAGCTATCACAGCAGCAACGTCACTCTGCAAGGTTAGAGTGAGTGGAGGTGGAGCAATGGGACAGAGCGCATGTTGGTGATATGAAAGAGGGATGCAGGACTCCAGAGTCAAGCCAGTCAACGTCTAACAACAAACGTGCCTCGACAGCCAGTGTGACAAACTCCAGTTTATCAGAAGAAGTATTGCATGGAGCTGTTGGTGGCAGCCACCTGCCACTCACACATGGATCCCTCGCATATACATCTGGAGGAGAACACTGGGTGAGTTTAGAGCGAACACTGAGTCACCTCTTTTGTTCTTTTCTGTACAACAGCGTGCAGCACACTGAAGAACATGCTCTGAACGATTGTCTACATTTCACGTTTTTCATAGAAAACCTGTTATCAAACAGAATCTCATGTGTTGCTGTGAGTGATAAGGACAGGAGATTGACATGATGGAAAACAGACAGGAAATAAAATGATAAATGGAAAAGACGGAGAGAGGAAGCAATGGGACGGGAGGAAGATGAGGATGAGAGAAAGAGAGAGACTGAGTGTTTGGCTCATGTTGACAGAGATTTTTTGGTTATCAGTTTTCTAACCTTTGACGATGAGCTCAGCAAAGTTGGAGACCCCGGAGCCCCTGGAGGACTGGGTGACACAGCGGTAGAGGTCCTGATCTGCTCGCTGCACACCGTCCAGCTGGAAGGACGCCACAAAGCGCCGGTGACTCAGATGTTTGATCGACGCTGTGGATTCTACGTCCCCAGTGTGACGCTGGAGAGACAGGACAAGATGCGTCAGAGAACCAGGACACGCACACATGCACACATGCACACACGCACACACGCACACACATGCACACACACACACACACACACACTCACACACACACACACACACACACACACACACACACACACACACACACACACACACACACACACACACACACACACACACACGCGCACACACGCACAAGCACACGCACACACAGGTACCAATCTATTCCCCGGAGCAGAGCAAAGTCAACCAGCTAACAATGTCACAACATAATGCATTTCAATTATCGCTATGTGCACCGCTTCTTATTTGACTGATTAAAAAGGATGACTGTTCAAGCGTGTGCCATTTAATTAGAAAAGCAGGACCATCACTCCCCCATTTAATCACCCAAGATTACAATCAGGCATACTTTAATACAAACAAATGAAATCTCATTAAGGTTGTAGTGATTATGAGGGGGGATACATGACATGACATGACATTACTGGAGGGGGGGCTTGTGAATTATGGTGTACGTGATATGAAATGTGAGCTTACCATAATCACAGTAATCTTATTTCATCAAGGGCTTTTGGATAGAAATGAGACACTCCAGAGGGGAGGCCCCCAGCCCCTTGGGTTTCTAACAATGTGGCCCCTGAATAATTTAGTTGAATAGCCTTGATCTAGGCGGGGTTCAAGTCCACTGTGACGTGTCCTGCTTGGCTGAGCATCAACATAATTGGCAATGTCCAGGGGAGGGAAACCGGGCAGAGAGGTTGATATGTGTTGCTGCACGTACTCCTAGGGGCGGGGAGGAGTAGGGTGATGTGCTGCTACATCCTCCCAGTTGGGGCTCCTCACTGGCAGGTGAGCCAGTAGAGTACAACAGTACATCCTCCCAGTAGGGGCTCCTTTACTTGTCTCCCGTTCGGGAGGGTGCGCGCATACCTCTCCTTGGACGGGTACGTGTGTGTATCTGGAAAAGGTGGACCTTGGGTCGGTCCTATCAGCCTAGCTGGTCATACAGGAATTGTATGGTTCCCCATATGACTCTCTTCGTGACTCGAAGAAGAGAGTCACTTAAGACTACTTTTAGACTAAATTTGCTCGTGAGTGCACGTTAAGCTCTGTGCGTCTGCGCCACCTAGTGGTTGGACCCCATATTACTCTCTTCTTCGAGTAACTTATACAACTGAACTGAGGTTACTGAAGTAACCCGAAGTTACAGAACAAAAGAAGAAAATGAAACAGAAAATGTAGCTGATACCTCAGAGCACAGTATATCTCCAGGAAAAAAGTAGGGATGACAGAGGTAGAGAGAGAGAGAGAGAGAGAGAGAGAGAGAGAGAGAGAGAGTGAGAGAGAGAGAGAGAGAGAGAGAGAGAGAGAGAGAGAGAGAGAGAGAGAGAGAGAGAGAGAATGGAAAACTCAAGGCAATGCTGTATGGATTCATAGTGCTGTTGAAAAGCTTAGAGGCATTCCTCACATTGTTTTACACCATTACAAGCAGAAGCATCCTTCACCTCTACAGTCTAAACAGCAAACCTTGAACCTATAGAGAATGTGTCTTGTGTTCAGGTCAATACTTTAGTGTGTGAAAAAAGCTGCCAATGCCAATGTGTCTTACGCTAGCCTGTCTCTGGATCTTTATTTTGTTTAGATTTTAGTTTTTAGTTTATTTTTGGGGGGTGCAGGGCAGGCTTACAAAGCCACAGACCATATGAACCTCACTGCAAGCCCTCGTAAACAAACTTTGCAGACACTGATTAGGGTGAAGACGACAATCACACGGCTGCACGAAAACACACCAACCCTCAATCAACTCCAGGGCTTAGCCTGCGATGCGTCTCTCATAGGCTGTCTCCATTTCTAACAGATTCCAATTGCAAACGAAAACAGAGATGGCAGAAATCAAGGGTAAATTAAATAAGCATGGATAGCGTGAGGTGTTCGTACAATCTGGCTCCAGCTAATTGGCGAGGCAAATACAAAACGATCTGTTTACTTGGCAGGAGCCCATGTGCTGAGATTGGACTGCAGCTGGCACTGCGGACATGAACACTAAAAGATCACAACAAATAACGGCAGCCGAGGCAGCTTTACCGGCGAGAACAGCCCTGACAGTCTCTTATATGTGTGACACAGGCACAGGACATATATCAACATGGAGAAAGATGAGAGGCAAGTCACGGCACAGGCAGACCTTGTTGTATAAGACACCTGCATGACTATGACAGCTAATTACCAGAGGCATCTGTCTTTGTCACTGTGCCGTGACAAAACCAAGGGTTTCACATCAACCTCCCTCTGACGCCAACATTCCTGAGGGTTTCATGGTAGGGTGTAATAAAGTACGCCATCAATTATGTGAATCACACATCATCCTGGTTTCAAACAATACAGAAGACCGGCCCCATGGCCTATAGCGTAATTATCACGTACTGTAGGTGGTCAGAGTGCATGTGAGCCTTGAACGTGCAGCTACTCTATAATCACAGCACCAGAACGGAACCAGAAAAGAACTTCAATCTTTCATCAGGGTTGTGAGAAAATAAAATATGTCTACTGAGCACCGTTTCCACCGGGGAGAGAGAGACATCGTGAGGAATATATATATCATTCAGATAAAAAGAGATACAGTATATCTAAAACAGAGGCTCAAGTTGAAAAGATGCAAGAGTACATTGAAGAGAGAGAAGAGCTCTATGATCTAATCTAATAATCAATCAAAGGCACTGGGGCTGAAGAAGCTCCCAGGCCTCTGTGGCCTTCAGTGGCTTTTAGCTTTAAAACACTGTCTGGAATGCTTTATTTAAGCACTGACACCGACACCTTCTCCGACGCACCATTTCATGAAGAGGTGCAAAGAAATGCTCTCAATGTAAGCTAATTAGACCTTTACTTACAGTTCATTATTCAATGCACCTAAAATAGCTGGGTTGGAACTTAAAGATTTGGCTTTTGGCGACTAGTTTTTACATTTTGGCGTGGTATACGTAAGTATGGGTATGAGGTTATCAAAAAGCTGTGCAAACGAGTTGGACTCAAATATTAAATAGGTATGGTTCAAAACCAATGATAAAATAGATTTTAATCTTTATTTTTTTATTTTCACACTAAAATTTTAGGAAAAACGAAAAGAAATAATATATATATATATATATATATTTCTTTCTTTTTTCAATGGAATCTGTTACTATTGGGTGTGCTAAATAACATACTAAAATTTTAGGAAAAACAAACAACTAGAAAGGCATTGTTTTCAAGCTAGCGTCCACGATGGCTGCCTGGAGCTAAAATGCCTATAAAATGGGATTTAATACAGTATGTAAAAGAATCATAACAATTATGCACTTGTTAACAATTCTTTAGAATTTTGCCATGGTGTTAGGTACAGTATGGGCATAAGACTTTCAAAAACCATCGCAAACTAATTCAGCTCACCCCCTAGCAATGAAACCAATATTAGATATGTCAGTATATGGTTGAAACCCCAAAAATTGCTCGAAGTACAGATTACAAACGGAACAGAAATAAATGAACACTGAGGATTTTACCGTGTAGAGGTGTATACGGAGGGAGGTAAAAAGGGAGGTATTTGGTAGAGCGGCCGCTTGGGAAACGTAAGGTTTGACCCCCGGCTCCCCTTGAGCAAGGCACTGGGGCCTTACATGGTTACCTCTGCAATCCATGTGTGAATGGGTAAATGTAGTGGACATTGTGAAGCACTTTGGAGAAGGACGCTATACAAATGAACAGTTTTAATCTTTGCACCACTGACCTCCAGCAGAAACTTGTCAGCCTCAGCAGCACGGCCAGCAGCCACACACTGGAAGGTGGCATTCTGCCCTGAGTTGACCTCTTCATCTCCCAGCCTGGAGAAGTGAGGAGCCTTATCTAGAGAGACGGCAATAAAGAGAGAGACACATACAAATAATTCCATAATACATAATAACCACAACACATAAGCAACCCAGCATGCCTGATCCCTGACCCTACGCCAGAGGACAACTGCTGGATGTAATGATACATTTCTGCGCCACTTTAGTCTCCACGTATTATGAAAATGCATTAGCCTGATCAATATACAGTTAATACAGTGGCAATTATGTTGTCTTGACTGTTATTAACTTTCCATATAGATCACATATGAATAATTCAGTCAGATTGAAAGTGATTACATGTGACTTAATTTTAAAATCAAATCAAAAATGTCATTGCATATGCATACAGTATTACTGTAAACACGTTGGTCTCACTTTAGCAACGAAAGTGTACATTTCCACAACTCATTGTTTCCTATTTGACAGCAAAAGTATTAATTGAATATAACAATTTAGGGCTCTATTTTCACCAGTTGCCCTTACCCGCGACGCTGCCTGCAAGTCCGCCGCTGCCTGCAAATTACAGGTAGGGCATGCTTGCCTAAGTGGTAAATTGTTGCATTACCCGATATCCATTGCGCCTGGAGGTGTGGCCGTGGCTGTGTTGACCCTTTCCCCAAAATTGCTATTTTGCCCACACAGATTTTGGAAAGCGGATAGCAGAGTTGAAAAGCACCTGTAAGCCGTATTGCCAAATCTGCAAAAAAAAAAAGTAATCCAAAGCAGCAACGCGTCACTCTTCCATGGGCAAAGAGGGTGAGAGTCAAGATTACACTGGCCTGGGGATAATGAGTTGCGAAGTCGTCTCTTAAAGGAAATGGCATCTGGCACGGTGATTGGTTTCATTATTGTAACGCCCAAACCACACTTATGCTTAATGTAATGAGTAGCGAAGGTGTTTTAGGGCTTTAGGCTAGTGTAAAAAATAGCAACTTTTGCAGGGGAACACCCTTTCCCCAATGCTACATCTCCAAATAGTGGATTTAGGAACTTCGAATGAAAATAGAGACCTTAAACAAGCAAAACTATTGCACACCTACAGAGGCCACAGGTGTGAAGGAGGACAAGGTTCCATCAAAGTGAAAGACAAAACTCAGATTTAAAAAGCATGGTAATTAAACCATGATTGCGAACGCACTGAGCACTATGAGACCCTGCAGATCATGTCTGTGTGTGTGTGTGTCTGTGTGTCTGTCCCGCTGTGACACCACCCGCCCGCCACCAGAGGGCGCAGCTGTAGCACACACACACACACACACACACAGTAGAAAACAACGCAGGGAAGCTGGAAGTACCCTCACTAAAAACGCCGGGACAACGCTCCACACGTCCCAAACTCTTCTCCCTTCTGGCTCCAAAACTGTGGAATGCACTTCCCATTGCAGTCAGAACTGCAGCATCACTCCCAATCTTCCGCCGTAGTCTGAAAACCCACCTTTTTAGACTCCATCATGGCCCATAGCACTTACCCTACCCCCTTAGATAGCATTTCTGTAGACTTAGATAGCATCTGACACAGACTTATAGCATGTTATGTAGACGGCACTATAATTGCATTGTATATAGTCATAGCACGCCATAGTACATATGTATAGCATAGTAGTATATATATATAGTTTATATGTATAGTCTCATAATATAGATTGTAACCGAGACCGAGATATGGTCTAGTTATCGGGGGGGATGCCGAGGAGATATAACTGGATAATCTGTCTCCTTGGGCGCAGGGTCAGTAGTGAGGTCTTGATATGGTATCTAAGGTCTACTACTTCTTCTTAATTCCTTTCTTCCAGTGAATCCTGCGTTAGGCATCAGTATTTATAGTTTTGGGATGTCGAGAGTGATGTCACTCCTGACGTCCTGGTTGTGATGTCCTTCGTAACACTCCCCCTTAGTGAGGCTGTAGGCTTCACTATTCGTTCTCTCTGATCATTGTGGCTGTGTCCGGCAGCTTCTTGGAACTCGAACTGCCGCGTCGTGTGCCGTGGGTAGATGCGGCTGTATGACTGCGTCTGGGGCTTCTTCACGAGGGGCGACTGGTCGATGTAGAACCGGGGATTGTCGCTGAGCAGCTTGGCTTCGCGACAGGTGACTGGTGGGGTCGGGCTGGCCCATGGGAAGGGCGATCCGGTGTCCGGATCAAGCATGGCTCACAGGCCTGGAGTCCAGGATGGCTCCTCTTGATCGGCGCCGAACTCGCCACTTCCTCTGGGGCGGCTTGCGTCGCTGGTATTGCGGATTGGGTGCAACTCTGCTTTGGGGCCTTAGCACTACGGCTGTAGTGCAGATGGGGAGTCCTCCCTCGAGCTCCCCCCCTCACACCCGTGGCGGCCGTCGTCGCTCCGGGCTCTGGCCTCGTGTGCGATGAGGCTTCCTTCGGGCTCTGCCCTGAGGTGTGTTGAGGTGCTCTCGCAGACTCTGTCCGAGTGTTGACCTTTCCTGAGGGCAGGCCCGCCTGCGGAGGGGTACCTGCTGGATTCCGACATCGGTGGGCAGAGTGGGCTCTGCAATGTAGCACCCTGGGTGGGGTGGTGTGTCCCCCGGCTGTGCCGCGTCCTGAGCGCAGAGGGCCAGTTGGCCGGTGGGTGGGCCGCTGTTGGATCCGTGGCTGCTGGCGCCTGGGGGCGCGCTGGCAGGCGGTTCATGTTCCGAGGGCAGGGCTGGGGCCTGACCGGTGCAGTCTGGGGGTCCCGCGTTTGCAAGGGTCCTCATGGCTGCAAGGGTCCTCATGGCCGCGATGGCAATTGTGAGGCGCCTGTCCTGAGCTGCCGCAGCATCGGCATGGCGCCTGTCCTGAGCTGCCGCACGCCTGTCCTGAGCTGTCGCATTATCGGCCATGGCGCCAGTAAATCGGCGTGGCGCTTGTCACATGCGGCCGTAACGGCGGTAGCCTCCGCGAGGGTGCGTAGGGCAGCTTCGAGTTGACTCTCACCCTGCTGGGACATGATGAAAATTCTCGGTGGGTGAGTTTGGGCTGTATGTAGACGTTTGTGAGGCGTCTCCTTAGGTTTTTGGGTCCGCTGGTCGGGTGGGCGGTCAGGTCGAAATTGGGAATGTCCCTTTTTTTTCACCTGGCCTCTCTTGACGGCGTTTAAGGACCACTTTTCTCTTCAAGCATGCTGATGGCCTCGTTGTCCTCCTTCGACCTCGTGACGAGCTTCCGGCTCTTGTACGGGAGCACGTCTATCTTCCACAGTCGTTCTACATTGCTGTAGAACTCTGCGTCAGGAGGGGGGGCCGCCGTGTAATAATGTCGGGCAGCCTCGGACTGCTTCAATAGCGCTGAAGGTCCCTGTAGGCACCACCCGAAGACCGTTTTCACGCCTACGGGGGTTCCTTCCGGGCCTTGTATGACCGGTTCCACTGGCATGATCATATTGCAGTAATCTGACCCCAGCAGGAGTTGCGGGCGGACGCCTTTGATCTCCTCCAGTTCTAGGTGCTTCAGATGGGGATACCTTTCCTGATTCTCCTTCACGCCGTAGTCCACGCGGTCGAGTTCGAAGGTGTCGCTGTGGGGGGTGAAGACTTGCTCTAGTTGGTATTCCGGACCAGTTCCTGATCCCGCCCTCACTCGGAGAGACACTGATCTGCCTTCCTACAACGAGCTGATCAATGCCACTGCGTTGACCTTAAAGTGGTCCGGCTCGAGGGACCACTTGTAACCGAGACCGAGATATGGTCTAGTTATCGGGGGGGATGCCGAGGAGATATAACTGGATAATCTGTCTCCTTGTGCGCAGGGTCAGTAGTGAGGTCTTGATATGGTATCTAAGGTCTACTACTTATTCTTAATTCCTTTCTTCCAGTGAATCCTGCGTTAGGCATCAGTATTTATAGTTTTGGGATGTCGAGAGTGATGTCACTCCTGACGTCCTGGTTGTGATGTCAGAGAGGCACTACGTTCCTTCGTAACAAGATATTCCACTGTTACTTTCTTAGCTTACGCATGTTTTATGATAAATGCTTTTGTGATGTATTCCCATGCTTTTGTTCTTGATTATTGTAAATCGCTCTGGATTAAGAGCGTCTGCTAAATGCCTAAATTGTAAATTGTAATTGTAAATTGTAAATTGTAAAACTTAAAATAATTACTAACTAAAAAGAAACAAAAAGTACGTAATTTATTCTAATTGTTGTTATTGCAATTTACGAGCTGCGTTCGCTTCCCGCGTTTGCGCGTCTTACTTGTGAATAACATCACAGTGAGAGTCACAGTGCACTGCAGGTTGACACACACAGCTCAGCCTGACATCTCTGAAAACACAACCTGTCAGTCCAGATGATTGACAGGGATGGGCATGTCACCGTGGTAACAAGATTTAAGCATCCGGGAGAAGCAGATGTTTGAGGTCTCCTGTAAACTGTGTGTGTGTGTGTGTGTGTGTGTGTGTGTGTGTGTGTGTGTGTGTGTGCGTGCGTGCGTGCGTGCGTGCGTGCGTGCGTGCGTGCGTGCATGTGTGGTTTACATCCGTACGCCACAGGTGTCCATGTTTCCTTCCAGTGACTCCTTCCCCCCTGAAGGTTAATTCATAATTCATGCCTAACGACAAGGCAGCACAAACAAACAGGGAAATGAGTGTGAACCAGAACCTACAGTTGGCATCATCTGCAGTGTTACACAGCTAAATGTGTCAAATCTTATCCCCGGGACTATTTAGGCTGATAAATATTTAATTCCACTGAGTTTCAGAGTTGAACGTCTCGGCAGAGGAGAACAGAAAATGTCAAACGTACCGTGGTGTTTTAGCCCCGATGGAGGCGGAGAAATGTGCATGTTTCTCTTTCTGTCTGCTGTTCTTTTGTAATCTCTTTCATTCCTTTGAATCGGCCTCCCTGCAGTTTCCTCCCTCCCTACTCCCCTATACGTACGTGCCCGCTGCTTGCCAAGCGGGGCTGGCCGTGTACCACGCATCCGACATCATGCCCAGGTCTTGATGAGAGTCTTAATTATTTATTGGTCATGGTGGGAGGATGTGGAGTATGCCATCTGCCCGGGGGGGGGGGGGGGGGGGGGTAGCTGGGTGGTCCTACAGGAGAGGAAATTATCCCTGCCGGTGTTCCTCTAACCACATCGCCGGTGGTATCCTCTTGTTATCCGACGCCAAGAAAGGCTCCACTCACCCACAACATGTCCAAAACCCTCTGCTGACAATGGGAATATGTAAATATTAATAAGGTGATGTGCTAACTCCCTGTGTGGAGGACAGTGGGAGCAATACCCTTCAAGCTTGTGGCAGTTATATGAGTCACCTCAAAGCAGAACTTAGAAGCAACTGCTTCTAAGAGTGGTGTGGGGAGGTGGGGGTATCATACTGAGCTCCAGTTCTTGAAGTTTACACCAACGGGAAAGAAGAAAACCTTCTCTTCAACAGAAACCCTGCCACTGACTCGCCTCATGAAGCCACGAAGCTTCACAATCTGCGATGGCAAAACAACCCTGAGCTAAACAGGGGTACAACATCTAAAAAAAGCTAGAGCAGAGCTCAATAATAAGAAAGTGACTTCTTAAAAGTTCTTAAAACATTTTTCTTCTGAGAAAGTTGTACCTCCATCACCTGCTCTTCATTCTCATGAAGGAATGCACCACTGGCTCACTGATATTGGACCCAGGACAGTAAAACCCTCAGCATTCACTGAACTCTGAGAATGTAAACATTGTGGAGTAAAATAAAGAGCCCCGTTGCTGTGACACACCTCAGGGCAGACATAAAGGTCAACCTGCCATTAATTTCCTCATCGTTGGCCCAACTCTTCAAGGCCTAGTCAGCCTCTTGTAATAGTTCCTTGTCCTTCGAACGGTGTGTGAAGTGACACTTACAGCAGGGGTAGTTGAGCAGCATGATGTCGTCTATGGCCATGTAGCCTCGCCGCTCCCTGGAAACAGCTGCCTCAATCAGGACCTGTGAGAGTGGGAATTAGTCGGTCTCATTAAAAACATCAATAATAGACGAGCATAACCAATTTCCAGCCAAACCACTTTCATCATTGTCTTTCTAAATATTTGTATTTACGTCTTCCTTGCTTAGTTCACAATTGTTCAAATGACAAACAGTGACATGTATTTGTTTCAGCTGTATAACCTATTCACTGTGTGCAGTTAATAAACTAAGCAAAGCATTATGAATAAATCAATAAAATATAGTCATGGAAAACACGAGCTGAAGGACACCACCAGCGCCTCACAGCGCTTCAAACTGAGATCAACACTAAACTGCAATATTCAAATGGAACCGCCGAGAGGCAGAGCAGACTCTATTGCACTTTCAGTGACAGAAACATTAATTACAAAACTATCTGGAGGGAAAAACCAAAAGTTAGGTAGGCGGAGGCAGAGGAGCAGGGAGATGGATAATGTCTTGTTTTGATCCCCCGGCAGCCGTGAGAAAATAATGACTTTATCAGGAGGGCTGATGTGTTGTCTGAGTCATGGACCCTCATTCAGCATTCTGGACGCAGGCTGCTGTGGAGCCATAACAGAGGATAATACAGCTTGCACAGAGGTCATGGGATATTCTCCATACCATGTCCCGTTGTGGAACATAAGCTGAGGGTTAGGGTTGGGCGATGGGATGAATATATTGGCAACAGTGGATTGGATGAGTCCAATTGCTAAATATTGTTATTAGGCGATTTTCTTTTATTTATATTACTTTTTATTTAGCAATTTTTAATACTCAGCTTTATTGAAAATCCAACTCTTCAAATGCAGCCCAATACAACGGAATAAAGTGTGCACAAAATGCCAATCAATTTGAGCCAGCAAACTCACAGCTGTGTGTGCAATGCATTGCGTGGCGGCTGTTATACATGTACGTATGGAGTGGAACTGGAATTGTATGTCCCAACAGTATTGGGGCAGCTAGGGTATGTTATTTTTACATCCGGCCCCAGTAAAATACAGTCACACGAGAATGCATACTGCTGTTACGTATCTCATTATTATACACAGAAGTAGTATTCCGATGTATTCCTAGACCACGATGCAGATATTTTGGACCAATATATTGTGAGAAATGTTTAGGTTTCCAAATCAATTAGAAAAACAATAGAAATAAGCATAAAAATGTGAATGATTAAATCGTTTACTATCTATCTCAGAAACCTTGTATCTTCATATTTCAACTTAGTTTTTCCATAAATGAATGCACTACTTCATCACAGAAGAGTCACACTATAAGAGTAAAAATAGCAGATCTACAAGCTCCCAACATGTCGAGATATGATGCATTGTGAGCTTGTAGATAGGCTATTTTAACTATTTTATAAATGTTTTATTATATATTTTTATTATATATTTTTAAGGTTTCACCCCCGACAGCAATATATGGTTCTGTATCAGTATCAGTCAGTTTGAGCAGATTCCATCCAAATTGGCTACCATTTGGTTGTATACAGTACAACCTGGCCTGGCGGGGATATGCTGAGAGGAATCTGAGATAGATAGCTTGAGAATTTTCATTTTCATCTCAGTTTTTTCTCTTTTTTTCTGTGTTATGAGTGTTATGAGTGCCTACAGGACACAGTTGTGAACCGTAATCAATTGATATTATTGTTAGCGTTTTGGGGCAGACGATGGCAGATAGGACATGTTTGGCATATCGCCCAAGCCTAGGACCCATGGTCTGCCGCCAAACCTAATCAATATTAAATCACTGGCCGCAGTAATGGTGAGACGGTTATGAGACACCGGGGTGATGTTTGTTTTCCCAAAAAACGAGTGCCGCCTTCCATCCACACATTGGATGGAAGGCAGCTTTAAATTATTGTTTCTCATAATCTTTTGACCTAAAAGGTGGATAACAGCTATAATCCATCATCAATCTATCATCAACCTGAAATACATTTAAAATGAGGGCTTGCCCTCAACTGTACTCCCAAGTATAGACGACGATGACGATGATGATAAAACAGTCATAGGTGATATGATTTAGCTCAAGGACGTTGAGGTCATACAGAGTGGGGGGCTAATTGTCTTTACTAAGTCATAAATGTGTTCTTCTAATACCTTGTGGCCAATTTGTGTTTCCGCACCATGTGTCGATGGTACACAGATTATCTCGCCCAGACCAGAATGTGTAGCGGTTTACACACCAAATCACACAAGCTCAACAACATCTTCTGGGACCTCTGCCCCAAATTCCAGCTTTAACACGGTCAGCAGAACAGATAGTGATCCTCCAGGGACCTGGGAGGGAGAGCTCTCATTACAGCAACAAATGCCGTGACGACAGCCCCGAGCCATACGTGACCTTAGGGCAAATGTCTTACACACACACCTGGATGGGATGTGAAGAGATTAGGTTCAGCAAAATAAAATGTCAAAAACGAGAGGCAGACAGCTATGTAGGGTAGAAAAGAATGGGAGCTTAGAGAGGGGATGGGGGTGACTGGAGAGGTGAAGGACAACGGGAGCTGAGTGACCAGGCTGTTTCTCTGGGCACCACAGCTAATCTGCTGTTTCTTTTCCTGGACAACACTGGAACCTGAACCTAAAGAGGCACGGCAGCATTTCATAAGGATTAGCATTTGCCGTTTCCATCGTTTTGTAATTTTTTAAGCCTCCTTTATTTTCCACATGGTTGACTTGCCTAAACCCCGTGCAGCATCGTCCCCTTTCATTTCTATCTTTCTCTCTTACTCTTTCACCTCTCTCTCTCTTCTTTTGTCTCTACCTTCCCTCCCTCTGTGTGTAATTTCAAAAGTGTCACCCTGATTAAAAACATGCAGTCATAATGTTAGCACAATGGTCACTGCCACGTCATTGGCACCATGTTTAATTCAAAGCTCAGGCTTTGAGCTGGACTTAATGGAAGACAGAAAGACAGAGACAATAACACAAAAATACCTTGGAAGTCTAATTGAAGGGGCAATTATTCTCTGCCAAGCTAAAACACTCAATGAGGGATTGATTGCAGACTAATCTTTAATTGTTTGAGCCATTAGGACATCGGGTTATTAAGAAGGAGACTTTTGGAGCATTTGTTTTAATAAACAACCTTCCTCCTCAGACTTTTATTGAAAGCACTTTCCCAGCGAAACATTCCATATGCCAATAGTTTATTCTAATGACTGGTTAAGTCACTTTCAGAAGAAGAGAACACACGGGACAGGAAAAAATTATCTGGCAGCCAGTGATTTACAGCCCAAATGAAATGGCCATTACGAGAGCCTTTTAAATTACTGGGTATGTTAAGACTATTAAACGGAATTGCTATGTATACAAATCCAGAGACAATTTATTTGCCCCTGTAAAACATTCTGGTCACAGGGGCATTATTAAACGGTAATGCCTGTCACAGAGGGGAGGAGGGAAAGTTCCTCCAACGGCCACAGATAAAAGTTCACATAGAAATAGTGTGAGGGGAGGGCATGAGAGGACGCTCCTGTCATCCTCTACATCGTAAAACACCTTTGTTATAACCAGAGACGTCACAGTGAGGCATGCTGGGAAAAATAAATAAATGGATTATCAGACAATGCTAAAGAAAAGTAACTAACTATCCCGATGCATATTTTTATTTCCTTTGATCGATCACACTCTCCATAAGTTGCTGCTTTTCTCAAAGAAAAGGAGGAATGATCTCAACACTGCAGCCAAGACTTGAACGTGGAAGCAAGGGCTTGGTTGAATGAATTACTGTCAAACGGGCTGAGATATTGGTTTTGACTGGCTCTACATCATGGCTGTAGACTTTCTGGCTGTATCACGTTTTATAAAAAATAGTTGACAGGCTCATGTTTACCACACCTTCCTTCAAAAGAGGTGTCGGCAAGGTGAAAAATAGACGATATGGAATCTAAGTGATAAGGCATGTGAAAGTAGAGGACAGTAAACATGGTACAAATGTGAGGTAGAGGGAAAGATGGAAGTGGCCTTCGAGACGCTGTTGGAAAGAAAACAATGGGGGAGGATCTTGGTGGGCCCAGATAACATCTTTAATATTTGATAACAAGGTCCCCCGGCTATCACAGACGGCACTACCAGAGAGAGAGAGAGAGAGAGAGAGAGAGATATCTAATATCTAGATACAGTATCAAGTGATCTCTAGTCAATTACATTTCCTACAGCTCCAAGCCTTCAAGCCTCCAATCCGCCCTCCTCCACGATTGAACTCCGATGTTAAAACCCTCTGACAGGTGACTGAGCTGTGAAATATAATTGCTTATCAAACATATCACCACTAATACATAAATCTATCTAATCACAGAATGATAATTATGTGATTAGATTTGTTATAATTCACATAACAAATACCAATACAAATGTTGGCATGAATACACAGCAAGTAACATTTAAATATTGACATGACAGTGATATGATATGATATGAACGAAAAAATTCACAAAATCACCAGGGTTAGGGATAGTCAAATTATCAATAGTCAAATTGGGAGTGGGTTGTGCTTTGGCATAACCTTACTGCCATGCACCAAAAAACAAATCTACAAATGAACTGCACTTTTGCACAACACCGTCGTACATACAATGCTCTTTTGATTGAGACATGATCGTGGTCTACAATGGAGGATTTATATTTATTATTTATTATTTATTGCGACCGAAGGCCACGTTTACTATGAAAACCTGATCTCCCGTCCATTAATAATAATAATAATAATAATAATAAAAATAAAACTTAATTTGTATAGCACCTTTCATGACATGAAATGCAACTCAAAGTGCTTTACAGAACAATGGAGAATAAAAGAAAAGCTAGGCAACGACAAAAAACAAGCAGTAATGCAATACAGTGAGGACATGAATAACAAAAAAAATAAAAAATAAAAAATAAAAGATCAATTAAAAGCAAAGTTGTAGAAGTGGGTCTTGAGCTGAGCTTTAAAAATGTCTACAGAGGCTGCCTGACGAAGGTACAGTGGGAGCTTGTTCCATGCCGACGGCCCGTAGAAGCAAAAAGCTGCTTCCCCGTATTTTTTAGTTGCCATTTTTTTAGGCAAAGCGAGCAGGCCAGCAGTGGAAGACCTTAGGGGGCGGTTTGGGACCTATTTAGGCAGGCAGTCATGTAGGTAGGAAGGTGCGAGACCATTGAGAGCTTTATAGACAAGTAAAATAATTTTAAAATCAATCCTAAAAAAAACCGGAAGCCAGTGCAGTGATGCCAAAACTGGAGTAATATGTTCTCTCATCTTAGTTCTAGTTAAAACTCTGGCTGCTGCATTTTGGACAAGTTGTAATCTGTCAGTTGTTTTCTTAGGCAGTCCTGAAAAAAGTGCATTGCAGTAATCAAGCCGAGAAAAAACAAAGGCGTGGATTAGCGTTTTTGCATCGTCCAAGGACACAAAGGCTCTGATTCGTGCAATATTTCTAAGGTGAAAAAAGGCAATCTTGGTAACATGATTAATGTGTGAATTAAAATTCAATTCAGAATCAATAATAACCCCCAGGTTCTTTACTGTACTACTGTTACTTTCTACAGTCAGGTTGCCAAGTCTGCTTAATATTGATTATTTCTGTTCACTAGAACCGATTATAAGAACTTCTGTCTTATCCTCATTTAGCTTGAGAAAGTTCTCATTCATCCAACATTTGATGCTAGACAGACAGGTAACCAGCGGGTCTAAAGCACAGGGATCATCTGGAGCCACAGAAAGATATAGTTGGGTATCATCAGCATAGAAATGAAAATTGACTCCGTGATTGGCAATGAGTTCGCCCAATGGCAGTATGTACAAGGAGAAAAGCAGAGGGCCAAGAATCGAGCCCTGTGGAATACCAGAACTGATGTCGTGTTTGTCTGAGTCAAACTCGGCTAGATTGACAAAGTAACTTCTATTTGATAGGTAGGAGGAAAACCAGGACAGGGCCGTACCAGACAGGCCTATCCAGTGCTCCAGACGCTGTATTAAAATTGAATGATCAATCGTGTCAAATGCAGCCGTTAGATCTAGAAGTAAGAGAACTGATACTATGTTTCTTGTCAGCAGACACCCTAAGATCATTCATTACTTTTACAAGTGCTGTTTCTGTACTGTGACCTTTCCTAAAGCCAGATTGGAATTTGTTGTGCACATTATTGTTCTGTAGAAACACATCCAATTGATGAAAGATGCATTTTTCTAAAACCTTGCCCAGAAAGGGTAGATTTGAAATGGGTCGATAGTTACCCAAAACAGAGGGATCAAGATTGTGTTTCTTGAGAAGGGGCTTAACTATAGCAGTCTTCAGTGAGTCTGGGAAGACGCCTAAATGTAGCGAGCAATTTTTAGGATATCTCCAATCACACTGTCTAAGACCTCTTTGAGAAAGGTGGTGGGAATTGTATCCAATGAACAGGAGGATGATGTCATTTGTGATATGGTTTTGCGGAGTTCGTCTTCATCAATTGCGCAGAACGATAATAGGCTCCCCCTGGAGAGATCTACCCTGGGACCATTAGCTGCTGTTTGAAGGTTTGCGCTAGCAGCAGCACCATTCATAATATCAGCTCTAATGTTAAAAATGTTGTCGTCAAAAAAGCATGCAAACTCATTACACTTAGCTTTAGAGGCCGGGAATGACTGCTTGTAGGACTGGGGGGTGTTTAAAAGTCGTTCAATGGTAGAGAATAGGACTCTGGCATTTTTCTTGTTCTCATTAATAATGCCAGAGAAATATGCCTGCCTTGCTAGACGCAAGGCTTTGTTATAGGCGGCTGTTGACTTTTTAAGAATCTCTAGGTGGATGGTGAGTTTGTTTTTTCTCCAAGCTCGCTCAGCTCTACGACATTCTTGCTTCAGTGAGCGTGAATGCTCATTTATCCAGGGTGTTACTCTGGTGTTATGTTTCTTTTTTGTTTTCAAAGGAGCCACTATATCAAGAGCTGACTCTAGTTTAAGATTAAAATTTTGAACCATATCATTCACTGGGGGGGGGATCGGGCAGGGGGGGGCCCAGGTGACGAGAGAACTCGTCGGCTGCAGAAGAGCTAAAAAAACGCTTTTTCATGGTATATTCAGTGATGTTTTTCTCTAGATCAGAGACAGTCATATTAAAACACAGCAGATAGTGGTCTGATAGCTCAGGCCTTTCAATAGTCCTTTCCACAGTGATGTTCAGCCCTCTAGAAATCACCAGGTCCAGAGTGTGCCCATGTTTAGTTAGTTAGTTAGTCACCCACATCTCTATACAGTATCGCGTCTCGTAACATCATGGAGACCCTTTCAGTAGATCTCCATATATGGTTGCCAGTCCATATGTCAGTCTGACATCATCAAACCCTCTACACTCAAGACACGCTATATATGGTCATGAACCCTGTTATGCCCATATATGGAGATCCTTGGTTTGTCATCAATATTAAGCCCATATATGAGAATGTCAATATATGGCCATACTGTGACAGTCTCATGATAACCAGTGTGGTCACACTTGCAAATGAACCAAGTTGGTACAACACATGGATTTCCATATGTGGAGCTGATAGTCAGCTGATAGTCATGCCAAAGCGCCAGTGCAGTCTGCCGTCACCCAGGCGGATGCGTGCATCTCGCCCTTTAGGGCGAGGTCGCATCTCACCCTCAGGGCGTCTTACTGGTATTTAATCAGCGGTTTGTTCGGTTGGATGCCGAAGGGTCCATTCTGACGATCTGCGTTGCTGATGGAACCAAATAGACCCGTAGGGGTCTATATGGACCTACTGTATCGTCAAGCCGATATTCCCGACGGTCAGGGTATGTTGACCCGTGTGGATCATGGATCGTCTTTTACCAGGAACAAAGTGATGTATGTATTTTATCTGGCAGTGAATGAGTAATGCTGGCTAAAGAGACTCAAGACTCTCTCTCCCTCTCTCTATCTCTCTTTATCTTGGTCAATGTGCTGGAAGAGCCTCCTCTGCCCTCCTGTGTCCTTTGTGCTCCTGGGAGTGGCATTGGCACAAGACACAGTCTCCTCTCATTTATCAGGTTACTGTTTATTGTTGTTTTCCGATTACTGCTAAGAGATTAGCTACTGTAGGTAAAGGTGGCTGAAAGGTGGAAGGAGTAAAATAGTAAATAGGGGAATTAAAGTGCAAGGAAAAAGGAGGCAGGTACATTAAATTAAACTGCAATATCTCTATATAGAGGGACCTCCGACATTAGCAATTTAAGCCTATAGATTTGGGCACTGTGCCCCCACATGTTACACAGAGAGAGAGAGAGAGAGAGAGAGAGAGAGAGAGAGAGTGCGTGCGTATTCGTGTCAACTTTAAATATCCCTCACTGTCAGATTGCACTCTGTTGGTTGTACAGTGTCACCCTACCTTGAGTCCCTGTTTGTACAAAGAGTGACTACTATTTACACAGTGAAGGTCAGATCTCGTGGAACTGAATGGAAGTTAATTAAGTCGGAGGGATTGACAGTTCTCAATAAAATGCACACTACTCAACTTAATTGCTTTCTGACAGCTCTGCAGAGTTAGCAGAAAATAATATAAATTGGATTTATGGACAGGGATCTCTTGTGTCTAAGTGCTGGTGGATTTAGCAGACCTATACAGCATACGCCACAGCACCCACAGAGGCTGCCAGGCACTGTGGGTCAAAGTGGGCAGTGATGCAGATAGTGCTGGATGATATGACTTTAAAGTGAAAAAATATCTCCTAATGTCTTATGTTCAGCTCTCTTACCCATTCCCTCATCCCTTTAGTTTAACTCTTATTCTAGTAAACTCAACAACTTACATGTATTTGTAGCCTCTTTAATGATAATGAGGGCCGTACAAGCCTACATTTAACCAATTCAACTAAACAGCACCTCCTCTCCATAGATCAGGGCTGTCAAACTAATAAACTAATAGCCAAAGGAAAAATTGTACTTAATGCTGGTCAGTTGTGCACATAATGTGATGCACATGCACAACTTGTGCACTCAGGGTGGTCACAAAAGAGGGGTAGAATACCGGTAGGTAAAGTGAGAAATGTCAAAAAAAAAACCTAGTAAATGTCCACACTGGTTAAAGTGATCCTTAATTAAACTATGACATGTATGTATGCCTCTGTTTGAATACTGGTACATCACTATACAGGAGGTTTGAACCTTTACTACAGTATGTGCCTAGTGATTGCAATGTGAAACGATTTTAGTTCATGGCCCATTTGCACTGATCCTCACACTGAACAACACTGGATGAGTCTAAGCTAAATGAGCTGGAATGTATACTGTACATGTCTCACCTGGTACTCATTATGTACATGTAGTGAAGACATTTCTCACATGGTACTCATTACAGTGAAGAATGGACACATATCACCTGGTACTCATTATAGTGAAGGATGGACACATATCTCACCTGCTACTCATTATGTCCATGTAGTGAAGGATGGAGACATGTCTCACCTGGTACCGGTACTCATTATGTACATGTAGTGAAGACATTTCTCACCTGGTACTCGTTAGGCCAGAAGGTGCTGACAGCCAGCTCCACCTGGTGCCACTGTTTGCCATGGGAACCTGACGTGTTCCACACGGGGCTGCCCAGCGGGCCCCCGTTGACTCGCACGTACGCCCGCAGGGCCCCCGGACTGTGACCGTCACGGCTGTACAGGAAGTAGCTGAACTGGACGCAGTGCGTGTCGTTTTCACTCAGCGTCTGGAGCAGCAGCTGGGCGCGTTGCCCCGCAGCATGCTGGGAGGAGTTCACCAGCATATAGGACCCTGGAGGGAGCAGAGAGAGACAGAGTCAGGCAGGGTCATGGGACATTATATGTATACATTATATTAATTTGATTTGTTCTCCCACCCGTCCAATCAGTGAGTGCAGGAGGCAGGGCGGGAGGCGGGTTCAAGCAAGCAGAGCACACCAGGCTGTGAAACATGACGTTCAAATCACTACTAAAACACCATTCTCATAAAGTAAAGTAAAGCTCAGTGTTAGACTTCCAGTCACAATAACATGGGATCGAATCCCACCCCTCTACACTACATGTTTCACATCAGGCATAATTTTGCAACTTTAGGCATATTTTGCTACATTAGGCATAGTTTGTGGGGGCATAAGTCAGACATCCCGTTAGTCCAACCTACATGACCAGTTAAGACTAAGGTTAGGATTAGGTTTAGGCATAGAGTCAAGGTTACAGTAGGTTTAAGCATAGTTTTCTAAAAATGCATTGCAGAAGTCTAACAAGGCACGACTGCCTGTTAAAGTGACTGCTCTCACTGATTTGTCGGCGGGAGAACCAATGCAATTAAATGCTCCCCTCAGAACACATTCCAATGACTATAAGTCTATCGTACAATATGGGGCAGTACAGGAATGTATTGACGGCATTCTGACTTTATAGGTTCAAGGTTCTTTCAAGGTTCAAGGTTCTTTATTATTTGTCTCCCGAGGAATAAATTTGTCTTAGACAAAGGGCCCGCATGCAAGCGTAGCCCTTATGCCCATGTCGCCACAGAGCAGCGCCAAATACATCTTTCTTGCAACATCAAAGAAAAAGAAGGAAAAGGGCAGTGCCATGCTTCTTGTGTGAAGGGCCGTGGCAAGACATTAACAGCAGAGGGGGAAGGGGGGGGGGGGGGGGGGGCTATGCAGAGAGGGGGTGCGGCCACGGAAAATGTGTGTGCACGAACATATCAATTATGGAGCCGCTAAACAACATGGTGCACAGCCGCGCACACAGTGGACATCCCAATATGGCACGGAAACCCATTAAAATCATATCTTAACAAAAGGCATAGGCTACACACAGTGTATCTAGGTCAAGGCGCTGATTATGAAAACATATAATATATAATAGTAAACAACAATGCAGGCACACTGGAGCGGAGCGGCCAGAATACAACAGAGGAGGCATAATTGGCACAGCGCAGAGCCGAGCGTGAGGCACGTCCCAACCTTCAGAAACGTGTTCTGACGGTAGAAGACAAGACAGTAGGTCTATATTAACATTAGTAGCAGCCAGCAGCAGTTGGCAGAAGTACACACAATAATAGTAAATGCTATTATCTTCCATGTTCACCTTCCTCCTAGTCCTCCTCCTCCTCTACAACAACTCCTCCGACGACAATAACTCGACAACGTCCTCAATAATCTCATCATCATCAATGCTAGTAGTACTTATTCTGTACAACTCGTTTTGGATCGCGTTGTGATACTAATATCACTGCGTGGACGAAGCAGATGAAGGCTGGCTATGCGAGGCTAGTCCGAGGGGGAGCGGTGCCTGGGGGAGGGGGTGCGGCCGCACCTCCAGCACCCCTAATTGTGCCATGTCTGTCTGCGACTGTTTCTGAACTTGCCAAATTCAGCTGCAAGCTACAACAAAAACAACCCCTGAGTAACACTTTTAAAATGTCTTCCTATGCGGGGACCTAGAAATGACAAGGTTTTTGACAACTGAAATGTTGGCGATACACTGCCGGCTTAATGGAAGGGCTTTAGGTGCAGGGGGGGAGATAAGACACATAGATGATGATAAAGAACAGAGAGTGAAAGTGAAATTGGGGAGGGAGAGAGAGTGATATCTAGAGAGCAAGACTTAGAGAGGTATAATGAATTCTACATAAATTGAGGGAGACAGAGGGAGGTCTGCTAGCTCCTAGAGAGGAGAGATTCACAATACAGTACCTCCACAAGGACCCTTCTAATCAGGATAACATAACCCTATTGCCCCTCGCCCAGCATCTGTCCTGCCTAGCGTCCATGTCGGCTAACGTGATTAGCACAACAATGATGCAAGACCTTCAGGCGTACAGACATAATCAGTTGTCCCAAGGTCTTTATGTTCCTGAACACTGGAGACCATGGACAGCCGCCAGCCGTGGCATTGATGTCAGGGCTCTCCAAGACATACGGGGCAGCCATATTAGTGGGTAGAGAGGCTGTCTGGTAAGCAGAAGGTTACCGATTTGCCTCGCAGCCTCGGTCTACAGTATGCATCCAGACTAAACAACGGAGTCTGCCCAAGAACCTACTCCTGTATATAAATGAGTCGGACCCTGTGAAACACAATGCTGCGTTCTGGTTTGTTATGAGAACAAAAACGGACAGAGACTGGGAAAGACATGGAACACAGGTCTCTCACGATGCCATTATGTGGCTGACACTACCAACGTGTGTGCGTGCGTGTGTTCTTTGAAGATGTGATGTCAATTAACAATATGTTGTGATCCCCCAAGGGGCTGGTGGCTGATGAGCCTGCAGTGGTACTGTGGTCTGTCCACTTACACCCTGAATATGTTATTTTAGCTTTAATATACAGTACATGATATTAGCATAATATTCTTTTAGCTTTAATATGCTGTACATGATGATATTAGTGTATTTCACTTAACTGACAGCCAACATAATGCAGGGAAACAAGAACCGCTCCACTCACTCTGTTGCCCTTTATGCTTCATTAACACTCCAAATCAATGAGATGTGGAGTTATTATATGTGATAGCTGCACGAGTGGAAACCATGTGTGAAAGAAACATGCAAGAATAAAAGCCACAGGACACATACTGTGCAGTAATTATTTAAATGAATACATCACTCAAAATCTATAAGCCAGAATAGGCTAAATCTCATGTCATATACTGCACAAGTGGTTCTCAAAGTGGGGTCTCCCCTGGGGAACCCCAGGGGTCTGTGAGTGGGGTTCCAAGGGGTCCCCAGGAAAATGCCTATTCAGAAAATAGGTTTCACTCTTTCCACTGTTATCTCCCACCTATAGTATTGTATATAGACAGTTAATACACATCTTCTCTTCTGGATGAACCTGGCACAAATCCGTCTCAAATGGGGATCACAGGTCTAATATGTATACATTTGGAGGTCTATGCCTTAAATTCATGTACAAACACCATTTTCAGGAAAACATGATATACCGTACAACCACAGAGAGCAGTTTTCCATTGCAGATAGATAGATTACAGAAGGAGAGTTGGAGGACGACAGTAGAAAGAGATGCTACGGTACAGATTGGATGATTCCATTCTGTACCGTAGCAGATTATTTTGGGACACAGTGGGCGAGGAGAGGAGTGGATCTCTCTGCGATGGCGGTCTGCCCAGTCCTTCCCAGTCCTTGCCTCCACTGTGCCCATCTGTTTCAGGAGGACTTGAGAGTGAAGGCACAGTAGGTCATCAGGGCCACGACCAAGGACGAGAGTGACATAATGTCAGGAAGAAAAAGATAAATATAATCATAGTGAGAGCCACACTCCCTGACATGTTGGGAGCATACATGAACAACAAAAACACAACAAAAAAAAAGACGTTGAACAACTTTTGATCAACGTTACTGGATTGTGATTGGTCCAACTCCAATGGGTTATAACATTGAAGTAATGGCTTATTAAAAGTGTAACCTTGAGTTGAGCTCAATCATTGAAACTTTTACTGGATTACATAATGACTTATTTTGAAGTAGGGAAGGGTTCCCGGCCTTGTATGCTGATCTGAGTTCTTTTAAACTTTAAAAAAACAAACCTTTTAGACTTTTAATGTATGTGAATTGTGGAGCATCACCCAACCTAAGTTTTTCACAATGCATGTACTTGTGTGACAATAAACATCTTGAATCTTGAGCTATTTTCTTTTCTTTATCAACTCAATTCAGAACATCACTTTTGAGACTGTTTAGGTTGAATCTTTTCCTTTAACAAAAAGGCGAACGTGAAAAAAGGCACACTTCACATATTGTAGTTGCTATGACAGACAAGATACTGATACTGAAATGGTGTGATATTATGAGGTAAACTTGTGTCAGCAGAGACACTGCAGTGTTTTACGAAACTCTCAGATGTGCGTTCATTTGCATTCATACTCAGTTGTTTTGTCCCTGTAGAGTTTATATGCAAATGATGAGCTGTCACTGGATATACAGTACACAAAGACTTGCACCAAAGAACAACAACCATAAAACCTTTAGCTGAGTATTGTTGGGTATTTTACCTGTTTGTAAGACAATCTCAGTGACCAGAATGAACTCCCATGTGGGATGAGTGATGCATTCTTAATACATATTCAACAGAGCTCTTAAAGCCTAGTAGTGGGGTTCCGTCTCCATGTTAAATTTAGTTGTCATTTACAACTCATGTAAAAGTTTCACTTTCAGTACTAATTTGAAGGTGAGGGTCTATAGAACCATTTTGGTTTGAGTGGCAATCACCAAAATAAAATAATTGGCCTATAGGGGGCATAGTCAGGTGCCAACCCATCAGCCCTACCAAAATATGTAAACTGTTGTAACTTTTGATAAATTATCCAATCTGAACATATGATATATGTATGGATTCACAATCAGGAGTAGCATTTGGTATTAGACATATAATATTTGTTTCCACCCAGTATTGGTGTATATCCACAAAAATAGCAGGAAAAACGAGCTAAAAACTAGTAGTGGGGTCCCTAGACAGACCGTCATTTACAACTCAACAAATGTTTAACTTTCACTTCTAATTTGTAGATAATGACCTATAGAACAATTTTAGTTCGAGTGGCAAGTCTACAAATTAAAAAATATATTTTTATATATATTTATTTATATATTTTTGCCAAATTTCCAAAATGGCCAAAATCGGAATTATGTTTATTTGAAAAATGTCTTAATTTTCTTATATTGCTGTTTTTTCTTTGTTTTTCTTGCTATATCAAGTTAATCCTGTGTGAGGAATCAACTGGATTTCAAATATTAATGTTTTGAATAATCTGATATAGAAACAAAATAAAGATGGCTGCCAATGTACATTGAATTACTACATTACGCCTAACTTCTATCCTGTTGAACCTAGAATGGTGATGTTGGTGCCTATACCTATGTTATCATGAATGACTAATTGGAAAAAACAAAATACATATAATAGGACAATATATAATATTTCACTCAAATGAGACAATGCAGTACATATGTGGGGAACTAAAGTTAGATATTGGAATATAATACACCACTCCTGTGTTATATTTGTTTATTTTATTTTTTTAGTTATACTATGTACTGCCACTATAGGGGGCAGAGTAGCAGGTGTGTCTTAATTGTTCAGACTTGGTAGCTTGTTAGTTATAAAACTAAGCATACTGCAGAAGAGCATGAGCTGCACTGATTGCTCTATTGTGGTATTGATATTTTGAAGGTAAGCAAAAAAGTTAAACATGTCATGAAGGATCCTAAAGTGTTTTTTATGAATATGGATAGTCATGGAGTGCCACGATACGGTCTTCTCCCAGCGCAACTGCCTTGTCGTTTATCTCTTGGGTGAGTTCTACCTTCTGTAACGAATGGTCTGCTGCATATGTTTCTTCACCACAAAAGAGACATTTATTACGATTAACAGGTGCACCAGTCCGGCATGATCTTCTTGCCAATGCCACAGCACCTCCAGAATGCCTTCTTTTTGCACTGTCAAGTGCTGTTGCCCTATACAGATGCGGACAAGTTGTATGCCAGAATGCACGATTTAGCTTCATGGATTCTGCATCTGGAAGTTCAACGTCTGGGTGGGGAGAAGCGTCAATTGCTCTGAACTGACTTGCAAGGCCTATGATGTCTGTGTAGGCTCCTTCTCTACGACTGGCAACTGGATTTGCAAGAGGGCAAACAAGTCTTTCCTCAGTTTGCTTTTGGCACAAAATGCACAACTGCCATTTCGTTGTCCCAGCCATAACAGACAAATACTTTATCCAGGTTTAGTTTTCTGTTAGGGTCATATCATGAAAAAATATAGAAAATATTATATTACTATATTATTATATAACTTTTGTATTTAACAGTTTGCCTCAACATATTAATAGATACAAGAAAACAGTCAGCAGTACATATAGCTACATTCACATTTACCATTGTTATAATAATGAAAATAATGAAAACACAATCCTCAGCATAATTGCTATACTGTAGCTAGCCTTTAGTTTTAGCCTGTGCTATAGCTACAGGCTACTTTGGTTAATGCTAGCTCATACTATTGGGATGTAGTACTTTGGCCACTTATCCCACATGACTATCCATATTCATAAAAAACACTTTAGGATCCTTCATGACATGTTTAACTTCAATGTTTTTATGTTCATGTTTACCTTCAAAATATCAATACCACAATAGAGCAATCAGTGCAGCTCATGCTCTTCTGCAGTATGCTTAGTCTTATAACTAACAAGCTACCAAGTCTGAACAATTAAGACACACCTGCTACTCTGCCCCCTATAGTGGCAGTACATAGTATAACTAAAAAATAAATAAAAAATAAAATATAACACAGGAGTGGTGTATTATATTCCAATATCTAACTTTAAGGTTTAAGTATCAAATGCTACTCCTGATTGTGAATCCATACATATATCATATGTTCAGATTGGATAATTTAATCAAAAGTTACAACAGTTTACATATTTTTTTTCACCTTCAAATTAGTACTGAAAGTGAAACTTTTACATGAGTTGTAAATGACAACTAAATTTAACATGGAGACGGAACCCCACTATAGCATTATCATAGTTTCCACATGCACATTACCAAGACACCGTTTAGGCATCGGGGAATGTGTCCTACTTAGGTATCATCATTCACCTTTTTTTATTTTTCAGTTAGTTTTGTAGTAGTTTTTAAAGTCTGGGGTCTCCCAACTGCTACTGTACCTCTGTGACCCAACTTCAGATAAGCGGTTGAAGATGGATGGATGCAAAACACTGAAGTGTACTTTCTACAAGTTCTGAAGCAGAGGACCATGTCTGGCTTTAAAGAAACAACAGAAAGCACATTGACCAGCTTGGCCCGTGGTCAGGAGGTTGGCATTGAATAGGTATAGGTGATAGGCTATGTCATCCTTGTACGTGCATGTTCTTCTTAACTGAATTACAATGCAATGGATTTGGACAAGAAAAAACAAGGAATTATTTGATTACATAGTGTCAGGTGAAATAGGCGCCGTCTCCGTTGTCCCCCATTTTGTCTTTGTTTCCCCCCCATATTATTATTACTTTCCATGTGCGACACAACACACATCACACAATGTTTGTTTTGTTATAGTAGCCTACACCCTATCGAGTCGGAGGTCGGACAAAATGAAACCAGCAGCAGCTGGACCAACGGTAAAGCCCGTTACAGAACCGGCACATTTTCAAACTGTCCACTCGGTATCGGTAGAAAACATTTGTTCACAGTGTCTGACCAGATAGCTACACACTAGTAGGCAGCACCGGGGCTAAAGCTCCCTCTGCACTGTTGTGTGTGCATGCGGAGGAGGAGGTGGTGGTGTGCGCATGATGCAATGACAATTGCAAAGCGGGGGATAGTTAGTCAGGCAGACAAAGTATCGCAACAGAATCAAACCACTTGGCTAAGGTAGCAAGCAAGTAGCAACCCAAATACAATTACAATACACAAATAGATCTCTGGTGTTGTTCATGATTTGTACACAGATGTGTTCGTTTCCGACGTTCTGCGGTTCAATGACTGCGTTTTGCTTCTAGGCTGCCGCTGTGGTCGTACAGCTTACCCACAGGCAATCATATACCACACTCCCATTGGCCGTCAGTATGACTAGGTGATGACAATGTCGTCTATATTTCATGAGCTTTCACTAGTCAGGATTCACTTGACATAAAGCAACACTATCTTTAAATAAGCAAAACTCAGCTTTAGCCAGTTCAATAGCCTTCATGTACTCAGTCTTATAATAAGACCATGGCCATAGGAGCAAGGCTTTTGTATGTGTTGCAATCACCTGGTCCTTCTCTAAGACTCGAGATACACCATCGCCTATCTAAGATCCACACAGCAAAAGGATTCTCGTTATGGCCACATTTTACTGGTATTCCACTAGAAAGCAGCCGCTGTTTAAATTAAGACATCATCACATCCCAGATGCGTGTATTTGGAGGC
This sequence comes from Protomyctophum parallelum, assembly GCF_964188405.1. Classification (NCBI taxonomy): domain Eukaryota; kingdom Metazoa; phylum Chordata; class Actinopteri; order Myctophiformes; family Myctophidae; genus Protomyctophum; species Protomyctophum parallelum. Next base: position 29,672,474 of record NC_139698.1, on the reverse strand, counting down.
AGACACCGCTGTACACACTTTGCATACAGTACACACCTCACATACAATGTACGGCTTGCATACAGTACACACGCCACTACATTATGACCTTTTATGAATTATGCTTCAAAGCACAGTGAAATCTGATAAAGCTCCATCCATTCCTCTGTGCTCCTCTCATAGTCCGGCAGCCGAGGTGAACGGGTGGGAAATTTGGTATATAGTCTTTTGTATTGGCCTAAAATATTGTCTATACATTCATGAATCCACTTGCTGACCGGCTGTCAGAATTAGGCAATTTTTTTATAGGGAAGTCTTGTGACCCTACCATTAACATCCTATGGCAGGCAAGACATTTAAAAAATGTCAAACTTTCCTTTTGCTTTAAGTAGCATATATGACTAGTCAAACTAGATTTTCATGATTCTGAATCCATTCCAAGCACAAAATACTCCTTGGGCTAAAAACGGATGTCATGACAAATGTGATGAGGTCAGCACATTTTGGGCACATTTGGGCAAGTGACTATGGCTGCTTTTAGTGGATGGAATGCTTGGAATGGATTCAGAATCATGAAAACCCCCCTAGTTTGACATGCTCACATGCTACTTAAAGGACAACTTTAGTTTTTTTCAACCAAGGTTCATGTTTTAGGTTGTTATTAGAGAAACTAAAAGGTGAGTGTTCATTTTCTTTCATTTGCTGCTTTCTTTCGTTTTAGGGATTTTAGCAGTTTTTGACAGTGGGGCGGGGGCATTCGAGCATGGGGCTAAATATGTATTTTTTAACACCCTTTTATGGTGATTTATTTTTTTATGGTTTACTATAGTCCTAATAAACGCCAGGAAATTGAGAGACAGCGAAATGCCTTCACGACTGACGACCTATGTCGCGACGTATATTTTTCCGTCGCAACGTATATTCGAGTACGTCCTGGCGTAAATATCAATTCGTCCCGGCAGAACGGACTCGTCGCGGCTATATCTACCCGTTTGCGACCTAGTAGTTTGACTATTCTTTTACGTCGCGACAGAACGGGACACGTCACGGCTATATCTACCCTTCTCGACGTAAAAGGTAATTCGTTGTGGCGTGTGTGGACTCGTCGCAACAGAACGTGACTCGTCGCGGCTATATCTACCCGTTTGCGACGTAATGGTTGACTTTGTTATATGCCCGGTGCGCGGTGCCCTGCGCGGTGCCCTGCGCTGCCCTACGCCCACCGCGTGCACCTTGCCGGTCCGCCCTGCGCCCTGTGGCCTGGCACGTGTGCACGTGTGCCAGGCCACCGCGTGCACCATGCCGGTCCGTGGAGCCCTTCGCCGTCCCCAGGCGACCCTGCGTTCCAGAGCTGTCACATGCCCACCGAAAATAGCAGATCTACCAGCTCCTCTCCTACATACGGGATGGCCCGACCCGCGTCTGTGGACCCCTGGGGGGGTGTGTGTGTGAGCGTCTGAGCTCCTATCTGTGTGCCTCCCCCCCCCCCCCCCCACCCCCCATGTGGACCCTTGCAGGGGGGGGGTCGGGGGGTCCCCCTATGCACTTTGTGTAGATGCTGCGTATCGCCTCATACTGAAAAAATTACTATTTTACGCACAGCGCAAGGCAATATGTGATTACGATCGTCCTTCTGGGGGGGGGGGGGGGGGGGGGGGGGGGGGGCTGGCCTACACAATAGATAACCTACCCTGGCCAACACAATAGATAACCTACAAGGACATATGAATTTAATTTATATACACGGCTATATTAATTTAGCCGATCATCAAAGCTCACCGCGCTCGTATAGCGCATTGACTGTCTGTCTGTCTGTCTGTCTGTCTGTCTGTCTGTCTGTCTGTCTGTCTGTGTCTCAATGACTTGCCTTAGGCGGATAATATAGACTACAAGTACTTTATTAAAGTAAAGTAAAAGAGTTCTCTGCGTCGTAGCGCATGCAGATAGGCAGATAGGGGGGGGGGGGCAGTTCTATAGGCAAGGGCAGAAGGTTCCTATATAACGACAGTGGGTGCGTGCCCACCTTAGAGTAGCCTATATATTTTAAGGCACCCGCCCCGCAACTTATTATTATTGGCTTATTATTTTGCCACCAGCGGAGTTGACGGTTTGACGCCGTTGTCTAGTATAGACTATAGGCCTGTGCCAGGATGATTTTAAATAAATATGTCTCTGTCTCTGCGTCTCTAGAGCTATAACATATATACTGTAGCACACATCATGTGTGACACATGTGCACACACACACACACACACACACACACACACACACACACACACACACACACACACACACACACACACACACACACACACACACACACACACACACACACACACACACACACACACACCGAGTACTAAGTATAAGTAGCATATAGGGTACGGCTCTAAAAACATTAAATACTGCGGGAGCATTACACTAAACAAAGTTGGATTTGTACATTGCAGAAACGTAACATAACGTAAGTGTTCTTATTATTGTCCGTCTGGGTTTTATAATGCAGTGTGAGTCCGCTCCGCGATAGCCGATCTGCAAGCTCACAACGCGTTGCGCTGATTGACAGTGCACGTGCAGCAGCTACTGTATAAAATTATATTTAAGTAGGCTACTTTTTTGTGTGACGTCTGTGTGTTATTGACTTCTTGTTCCTTAATGTGCAGGTTTATCAGAGCGATATAGTGCAGCTGTGAGTGAGTAGGCCTATAGCTGCTGCTGCTGCGTCCGTGCACCAATAGAGCGACCGCGGCAGCGGCACGTATGAAATATTAAATAAAAATATGTTGGGCTTCCGGGCGTCCGTTTCTGGACTGTACCAACGGGCTTAGGGCCGGACGGTCCCTTAACTCCACGGGCCCCTATATTTTAGGCCCGTGCAGGGCTCTAGTGTGTGTGTGTGTGTGTGTGTGTGTGTGTGTGTGTGTGTGTGTGTGTGTGTGTGTGTGTGTGTGTGTGTGTGTGTGTGTGTGTGTGTGTGTGTGTGTCGCATGCGTGCGTAAAGTTAGTAGGCTATCAGAAGCAGCAACCATGCAGAGCTATACCAATCAGATTAAATAGGCTATATGCCTTAAACGTTTGACAAGCAATATTAAAAATACAAATCCACAAGCTCGAAAACCACCTGACGGGCCGCCCAAACGGGTCCGGGGACCCCCGGGCGGTACGGGTCACCGTGGACCCTTGGGGATCAAGGGGGGCCACGGGTGTCCACGTTTGCGGAGACGCTGCCTTCATATTAGCCTACTTAAATAACAAGCAGCTGATCTACAATTGACAATTTGACATGTCATTGCGTCGTATTCTGTCTTTCTTTCACGCACGCACGCACGCAGACATGTCACAGACCACCACATAACCATATTTGTATGGCCATATCGTTTATAGGCCTTATAGCTGAATAGCGCCGGCCGTCGGGGGTTCATTTGGTTCCAACCGTCCCATTATGGTCAACACTTATGATATGCTATTGCATTCTTCCAACTAAAGATTTAAATATTAATCTGAAAAAATGACATGGCACGGACTGGCTCAGAAAATCTCCCTGCATCATTATATCAAAACCAGGCCTATACTGAATGTAGGCAATTGAATTCCATGACTTTTGTTTCAATCAACTGAACTAGACCAATAAAATAGTAGGCTAGTATTTATGTTTTTCGTTAATAATAATGCATGCTAATTATTATTGAACGGTAAGTACGCTGGTATGTATACGCTATGGTATACACTATAAGCTTGTAGATATGTTTATTTTAAGCATGCCGCCGCATTCTGTCAGAATCTCGTGTGTGTTATTATTGAACCATTTCATTTCATGTCTGTCTGTCTGTCTGTCTGTCTGTCTGTCTGTCTGTCTGTCTGTCGGCATCTGATCTACAAGCTCACGCATCGCAGCGGACAGCGGTTGATTATCGCTGGGCCGCAGCGGGTCTATATCGCCTAATGTATCATACAGCGAATGAAAGCAAACGTGTGTGTGTGTGTGTGTGTGTGTGTGTGTGTGTGTGTGTGTGTGTGTGTGTGTGTGTGTGTGTGTGTGTGTGTGTGTGTGTGTCGCGTGTGCGTGTGCGTGCGAACTTCATGACAGTGGTGCAGCATTACATTGTATTTTGATTTGAAATAAATAATGATGAATAGATGTCTATACTGTTGCTTGTGTGTGTGTTATGCTATAGGGTTAGCTGGAACACACGCCCTGTATGATCTGTGGTGCGCATCTACAAGCTCCAAGTGTTGCGTCCACATGCAGCGCGTTGTGAGCTTGCAGATCGTCGGTGCCCCACTATAGAGAGATGGTAGGGTAGTGCCCAAGCCTATTCCTATATGATCTGTGGCTATATTAAAGGCCTTTTATGTGATCTCACATAATGTGCGAGTCAGAGCTAACGTTACTCAATGATCATTTGCGTCTGATTGATATCACAGCACAGCGTGTGCTGAGAGAGAGAGAGAGAGAGAGAGGGGGGGGGGGGGGGTATGCTCCGTTCATTGGCTCTATATGCCGTGCGAGACAGGATGATTTTAAATAAATATGTCTGTCTCTGCGTCTCTAGAGCTATAACATATAGCACACATGTGTGCACATGTGATGTGTGTGCGCGCGCACACACACACACACACACACACACACACACACACACACACACACACACACACACACACACACACACACACACACACACACACACACACACACACACACACACACACATACACACACGAGATTCTGACTAAAATAAACAGATCTACAAGCTTATAGTGTACCTTAGCGTACATACCAGCGTACTTACCGTTCAATAATAATTAGCATGTATTATTATTAACGAAAAACATAAATACTAGCCTACTATTTTATTGGTCTATAGTTGTTTGAAACAAAATGGTTGCTGCTTCTGATTAGTTACTAACTTTATTAGACCAATTTAAAATAGTATTAGATGTTTTTCGTTAATAATAACTTATGCTAATTATTACTGAACCATTTTAGATGTTTATATTTCACCAACAGGCATGATAATGCATTTATACTGCATGGCAGAATAGGCCAGTGGCCACCGGCCGGCGCAGTACGGCACAATCACAGCTCAGTCCATTTTAATATCATAGCGCAATTCCATGTTTATATACATCTGCTGGTGGGGGGTGCTGCTATATGTTGATTGCCCATTTGTATAACACATTATATAATATAGGTGCTTGTATGGTGCGTGTATATAATAGGCCTACATTTAAATGACCACATTTAACACACACACACACACACACACACACACACACACACACACACACACACACACACACACACACACACACTAGAGCCCTGCACGGGCCTAAAATATAGGGGCCCGTGGAGTTAAGGGACCGTCCGGCCCTAAGCCCGTTGGTACAGTCCAGAAACGGACGCCCGGAAGCCCAACATATTTTTATTTAATATTTCATACGTGCCGCTGCCGCGGTCGCTCTATTGGTGCACGGACGCAGCAGCAGCAGCTATAGGCCTACTCACTCACAGCTGCACTATATCGCTCTGATAAACCTGCACATTAAGGAACAAGAAGTCAATAACACACAGACGTCACACAAAAAAGTAGCCTACTTAAATATAATTTTATACAGTAGCTGCTGCACGTGCACTGTCAATCAGCGCAACGCGTTGTGAGCTTGCAGATCGGCTATCGCGGAGCGGACTCACACTGCATTATAAAACCCAGACGGACAATAATAAGAACACTTACGTTATGTTACGTTTCTGCAATGTACAAATCCAACTTTGTTTAGTGTAATGCTCCCGCAGTATTTAATGTTTTTAGAGCCGTACCCTATATGCTACTTATACTTAGTACTCGGTGTGTGTGTGTGTGTGTGTGTGTGTGTGTGTGTGTGTGTGTGTGTGTGTGTGTGTGTGTGTGTGTGTGTGTGTGTGTGTGTGTGTGTGTGTGTGTGTGTGTGCACATGTGTCACACATGATGTGTGCTACAGTATATATGTTATAGCTCTAGAGACGCAGAGACAGAGACATATTTATTTAAAATCATCCTGGCACAGGCCTATAGTCTATACTAGACAACGGCGTCAACCGTCAACTCCGCTGGTGGCAAAATAATAAGCCAATAATAATAAGTTGCGGGGCGGGTGCCTTAAAATATATAGGCTACTCTAAGGTGGGCACGCACCCACTGTCGTTATAGGAACCTTCTGCCCTTGCCTATAGAACTGCCCCCCCCCCCTATCTGCCTATCTGCATGCGCTACGACGCAGAGAACTCTTTTACTTTACTTTAATAAAGTACTTGTAGTCTATATTATCCGCCTAAGGCAAGTCATTGAGACACAGACAGACAGACAGACAGACAGACAGACAGACAGACAGACAGACAGACAGACAGACAGACAGTCAATGCGCTATACGAGCGCGGTGAGCTTTGATGATCGGCTAAATTAATATAGCCGTGTATATAAATTAAATTCATATGTCCTTGTAGGTTATCTATTGTGTTGGCCAGGGTAGGTTATCTATTGTGTAGGCCAGCCCCCCCCCCCCCCCCCCCCCAGAAGGACGATCGTAATCACATATTGCCTTGCGCTGTGCGTAAAATAGTAATTTTTTCAGTATGAGGCGATACGCAGCATCTACACAAAGTGCATAGGGGGACCCCCCGACCCCCCCCCTGCAAGGGTCCACATGGGGTGGGGGGGGGGGGGGGGAGGCACACAGATAGGAGCTCAGACGCTCACACACACACCCCCCCAGGGGTCCACAGACGCGGGTCGGGCCATCCCGTATGTAGGAGAGGAGCTGGTAGATCTGCTATTTTCGGTGGGCATGTGACAGCTCTGGAACGCAGGGTCGCCTGGGGACGGCGAAGGGCTCCACGGACCGGCATGGTGCACGCGGTGGCCTGGCACACGTGCACACGTGCCAGGCCACAGGGCGCAGGGCGGACCGGCAAGGTGCACGCGGTGGGCGTAGGGCAGCGCAGGGCACCGCGCAGGGCACCGCGCACCGGGCATATAACAAAGTCAACCATTACGTCGCAAACGGGTAGATATAGCCGCGACGAGTCACGTTCTGTTGCGACGAGTCCACACACGCCACAACGAATTACCTTTTACGTCGAGAAGGGTAGATATAGCCGCGACGAGTTCCGTTCTGTTGCGACGAGTCCACACACGCCACAACGAATTACCTTTTACGTCGAGAAGGGTAGATATAGCCGTGACGTGTCCCGTTCTGTCGCGACGTAAAAGAATAGTCAAACTACTAGGTCGCAAACGGGTAGATATAGCCGCGACGAGTCCGTTCTGCCGGGACGAATTGATATTTACGCCAGGACGTACTCGAATATACGTTGCGACGGAAAAATATACGTCGCGACATAGGTCGTCAGTCGTGAAGGCATTTCGCTCCACCTGGAGAAATTACATCTGGCCACAAAAGATCACGGGATCTATTGAATGTGACAAACTGACATATTGAGCCTACACACACAGTATAAGTCTTCCCCCAGTAGGCTTAGCTACCTTCACATTCAGTAGATCCTGTGATCTTCTGTGGCCAGATGTAATTTCCTGGCGTTTATTGGGACTATAGTAAACCATAAAAAAAGAAATCACCATAAAATTGTGTTAAAAAATGCATATTTAGCCCCATGCTCGAATGCCCCCGCCCCCCTGTCAGAAACAGCTAAAATCCCTAAAACGAAAGAAAGCAGCAAATGAAAAAAGATTAACACTCATCTTTTACTTTATCTAATAACAAACTAAAACATGAACCTTGGTTGAAAAAAACTAAAGTTGTCCTTTAAAGCAAAGGAAAGTTTGACATTTTTGCCTGCCCTATAAAGAATTGCCCAATTCCGACAGCCGGTCAGCAAGTGGATTCATGAATGTATCTATAGAGACAATATTTTAGGCCAATAAAAAAGACTATATACCAAATATCCCACTTTAAACAAAAGTAGCCTGTCGGCTGCCGGACTATCGGGTACGGGAACATCCATAACAAGATTAGGACTGATCCAGCACATCATGATTCACATGGAGCGGTGGTGGACCCGACCCTGGTCACAGGCTGTGGGCGACACTATCTGTGTCAAGCCACGATGAAAGAACGAGAGACTGTTAGAGGAAAAGGTTGAGATTAGAGGTAAGAATGATTGTGGAACAGCATATTAGATAAGAATCATCTGTGAGCCAGGGAGAGGAGGTACTTCAGAGAATAAAAAAAGAGGGGTGAAGGTACTGTAACTGAGAGGCAGAAATGGAAGACCCTGACAGCACACTGAAGTATTGTAGAGGAGCTACACCTTTTCACTTCTTCCACTTATGTCCTCTTCTCACATGCTCTACCGACACCTACTGTACCAACAGAAATTGCCCATGGCTCGGGGAGAAATTTGACTTTTGAGGCCATTAGGCTGAGGCTGTGAGCCACTCTGCTACAGCACATTCGACATAACAAAAAAATTTGAGGGAAACAAGTGGTGAACACCCTGGAATGAATGGCTGTGTTGTGCAAGGGTGTATCTATTAAATCTGCCTGGGCTCACATGTCATGTCAGTGTTCTCAGATCTTTCACTCTGAAGTTCGACAAGCTGCCATCAATCGATCATTGTAAGAGTAGATGATGCCTTCTAATGGCTCATAACTGGAGTTCTTTCAGTCACCCTTTCTGTGTGCCTGTGTGTGTGTGCCTGTGTGTGTGTGCGTGCGTGCGTGTGCACGGGCGTGCGTGCATAGTGAAGACATGGTGACATTCATTTGATTTGACTTTATTGTCCCTTTGGGAAAATGTGTCCTCTGCATTTATCCCATCCTCAAGAGCAGTGAGCAGCCACTGTGCCGCTCAGGGACCAACTCTGTTGTAATGCCAGTACCTTGCTCAAGGGCACAGGCAGGAGTACCCAACAGTCATGCATGTGTTTTGGTGTGGTAGGAAACCTGAGTACCTGGAGAAAACCCAATACAAACTCTACACAGAAAAACTCCCTGCCAGGGTTTGAACCCAGGACCTTCTTGGTGTGAGGTAACAGTGCACCACCATGTTGCCCTGTGGCGTTAATTAACACACAGAAGACGAGACAAAGAACCAGACAGGTTTAACTTGACACACAAGCTGTTCAATTGACCCCATCAGCATTGTAGTAGCAGTTTTCATGCTCCGAGGATCAAATTACGACAACAAATTGAGTATAGTTTGGTTTTCCTCTCCAAGGACCATCACCTTATCATGGTGGAGAGGTTTGTGTGCCCCAATGAACCCGGGAGCTGTGTTGTCTGGAGCTTAGTACTCCAGGTAGGGTCTCCCCAGGGATGAGGAGCATCTCCAAATCTGAGACCATGGTTCTCAGCAGGAAACCGATGGATTGTGCAGTCCAAGTAGGGAATGAAACATTACCCCAGGTGAAGGAGTTTAAGTATCTCTCGGTCTTGTTCACGAGGATGGAGAGGGAAGTCTGGAGCTCTCTGGTGGAGCTGTTGCCCCCGCGACCTGACTACAGATAAGCGGTTGAAGATGGATGGGTGGATGGATGGATGGATGGATGGATAGTTTGGTTTTGATTATTTCCCTGTACTTGCCATGGTATGATTCATTGCAGATCATTGCCATGCCAGATACATTTCCTTGCACACAATCTTTCCATTGTCTTACTTTCATTACTGTTTGTTTGTCTTACGTGAACATTTAGCTCAAATGTCCATCCCGAGGGGGTGTTTGACCTGGTTAAGTCCCACGGCAAGATGAATCCTTCCATGGTGTTGTATTGTTGTTGTTTTTCTCACAGTGTAGAACAGAGGGTTTCAGGAGGTAAAGAAAAGGGCCTCAGGAACCCAGTATATACTATGTGGGTGTGTTCACTGGAGTGTTCACAGCCTCTGAGTTATGCAAGCACAGTGACCTCTCACAACGAGGTGTTCATGTGTTCATTTACTATAAATATACTATGTACACACGCTCACTTCAACTCACGTCACTTTGTAATAAACGTGCAAGCCAAACTAAATTAATCCAAAAATACCATTTGCTATGAATAAATACAACTTCTGCTAATTAATTGTTGTTAGTATGATTTTATTCCAGTCAAGAAAATGCTCTACCAAACGGTTGAATTGTCATTTAGTGGTAAAAGGCAGTGATGCCAAGATAATATATTGACAATTTATAATGGAAAACAAAACAAAATAAAAACTTTTGAACATCCACTGTTGCTAATATTTATAAATCGTTCTTTCCGTTTATACAGATCATTAATCTTACTAAATCATCATACTAAATCATTTTATCGTGCAAGAAACTGAACTTTCACTACTACTTACTACCATAAAGTGACAAACAACCCGTTTGGTAGAGCATGTTTTCTGAAAAATTATTTAACCATTATTTTTATTCTATCAAGTTACATCATCTGCAAAGTTTGGCATCGACCGGGTTAACGGTGCCGGAGATTAGCTGTACAAAGACGGACGGACACGGACGGACGGACGGACACACACACACGGACGGACCGAGTGCAAAATATACTCTCTCTCCCCATGCCTTCGGCCTGGTGGAGACAATAACGGGTCAAAAGGATTTAGAATAGCAGAGAGCTCTGAGGCGCCTGTCACACCCAAGACTCAGAGCAGCCAGTCGTACCCAGACAGAGAGCTCTATAGGGACTCAGAGCAGCAGTCGTACCTAGACAGACAGCAAGTAGGCCATACATGGTACATTGGCCTACATGTAGGCCATACATGGTCTAATTGTGTGCTACTTGTGTGCAAAGGCGCAAGTTGGCATCTCGAGAGATCACATTTCTAGTTCTCTCTGGGGGATGGGGGTAAATCACTTCATCAATTTCATCCCTCTGGCAACAATCCATCCAGTCCAGGGTGTTTTAAAACATGCATTAAGACACACACAACACACTCTGAGCCGTCATCTCCAGGGCCGCGCTGCTGCAGCTCTGAAAAAATGCCTCAGTGCCACTGCCACTATACAATGCAAAAACAGGCCACAAGGTGACAGGATGAAAACTATTGAATTGGGCTGCACAGAGCCACAGGCCATCCTTATACTGCTTCTGTTTCCACTCCTTCTCCACCTTGCTGCCTACGCTCTGACACCTCATCTTCATACAAAATGTCTACCTCCCACCCCCCATCACCCCCACCTCTCATTCAAAGCAGGTTCTGCTGGCAAGGGACTGGCCTCTCTCCAGGTATTTATCACAGAGGTGAGAGGCTGGCAGACAATTACCCGGGGCCCTGGGGACGGCCGCGGTACACGCACAAGTAGGTACGAGTGGCCAGAGAGAGGCGAGCCGAGGTCTGGTCGGATAATGAATGGAATACAAGTGTGGTTATTGTAGGAGTAGACTGTGCCTTCCAGCACTTGAAGAAGATAAGGCTACATCAGCGTACGCTGTTGTAACCTCGCCAGGGAGAGGAGGGAGAGGAGGCAGTGAGCAGAGGAGAGATGGCCCTTTTTTCATTAACGGTCTGCCTGTCCTGACCTCTGGAATTGTCCTCCAGGCTGCAGGAACAGCATCAACTGGCAGGTTGGCTCCAGAGAGGAGAGGATGAGCGAACAGAGTCTCCTATCTTTACACCACAGCTCTTGACACTGGCTGTCATTTCATCCATTCTGCAGCGTGACTCAATCTATCTGTCTGCCTTGGCCAATGAAAGGAATAATAGACTGGGAAACGCTAATAAAACCTGAATGACCTAGACCTCAGACAACCGGCTGCCCACCCCTGACTGCCTGTGTCGGGTCAGAGGCAGCCAGTTGAACGATGCACCTTCAAGCACCTTAATGTACTTGTACTGTACACAAGATGTAACAATAATACCTGGAGCCATGAACCTCAGTGTGAAAGGCTCTAAACACTCCCTCAGTAGTAACAAAACAGTCAAGCCTTGGAGCTCCTGCTGCTGTGCGGTACGGCTTCACCTCGCACTGTTGCATATATGTATATTAATAACCCAGCAGTAAATCTTCATCATCACAGCTCAATAGAACACAGGCCTGGGCCCCAGCGCTGCATGCTGCCTCAGTCTGGCCTGTGTAATGCACTGGTTCTTCCTTTGGTCTTACACAAACATTAAATTCCCATTGACAATGAATGGAGAATGTATGTCATATGTGGACAAGCAAATCGACATGTTACGTCATGATGTACGATGAGCTTCACAGGGGTGTGATTATTTTCATTGTGAACAATCCTCCAAAGGAGGTCCAAAAGGACCACCCAATCTCACCCCCCACAACATTAGCTATATTCAAAATAAATGAAGGCACAATACATTCCATTTGTATTATTAACATATTTAGACTTGAGGATGCTTTTAAAAAAGGCCTTCAAAATCCTGACCTATTTTTCTGAAAAATAAATAAATAAATGGGTTCCCGTCTTGAAAGTTTAAAACCCCCAAAAGGTAGTCCCGTCCTTAATGGGTTAATATTTAACATTACTGATCTTTAAGTTATGTAGATTTAGTTAGATACATTATACTTTAAAAAATAAATTCCATGGACCACCTTGTATAATTATATCTTGGACCGTGTTGTAATGTATACGTGGTGCATTTGAGCTGCTCTGTAAAGAGCATCACTGCAGTACCTGGTGCCTCAGGCCTTCATCCCAGTTAGTGGCTCTCCAGAGCCCCCCGTCTCTGACAAGGACCGAGAGCTGTCTCCAAAACATACCGTATCTTCCCATGCTCAGAGTGACGGTGTACAGATAAAATACTGCCTACAGTATATACCCAGTACAAAGTAACTGCATATAGTTGTACATCAAATCAAATCAAACTTTATTTGTATAGCACCTTTACAACAGCCAAAGCTGACCAAAGTGCTGAACAGAGTAAAACAAGACAGTAGAGCATAGCAATATAAAACAATGAAAAGACACAATAAAATATAAAACAGAGCATACAATAGCACAGAGCAGGAAATCAATATACAGGTAAATCAGGTGCAGTTAAAGGCGAGGGAGAACAGATGAGTTTTGACTCGACAGATCTAATATGGAGGGGCAGCATGTTCCTGAGTTTGGGGCCCGCAGCCGCAAAAGCACGATCACCCCTGCTCCTCTTACTAGTCGTGAACTCGACCAGCATGCTTTTTTTGTACCTCATACATTGTTGTATTTTTAAGTGATGATCTGATCCAACATGAACCGACCCCTGCATGAACCTCTCTGCTACAGAACTAAATTAATTGCATTTACTGGAATCTTCTGTGCCATCTCCTGCCTCTATGCAGCCCTGAAGGAAGCAGAGGAAATGGTACAAAATGTACTTGTATCCCCTTTCTAATTCTAGAGAGAAATGTTACAATTTCTCTCTAATAGTGGTTAATGTCAACACTGGATATTTATCCTGATGTCTGTCTCTCACTGAGGTGCGGCAGAAATATAGAGAGACAGCGAGAGAGAGAGAGAGAGAGAGAGAGAGAGAGAGAGGGTACATCCAGATATACGTGACAAGGGGTGGATGCCGCAAGCGGCAGGAGTCTCTTCCTGGTTTTTCAACAGCTGGTGGATGGAAATTAGCCAGGCTAAAAAACCCAGGAAGAGACTGCTGCCGCTCGTGGAATCTTGCCGCCCCTTGTCGCGGATATCTGGATGTACAGACAGACAGACAGACAGTGTATCATGTGTGAGACACTCAGAGCAGTGGGGTGGGGTGATTCATGGGGTGGGGTTGGGGGGTGTTGAGTTGTGTGATTAGATTTTCATTAGCAGCTTGTTATCAGTGCCTGATCCCATTAACATGTCAGCATGGTGACATGGTCCTGTGGTAAACAGAGAGCCTGGCGGGGACACCAAGGGCAAGCACACATATTAATGCCAGGACGAGCCGCGGCTTGATTTGATTTGATTGCAGATGCCAAACACAGAAATCCATGCCACCTGCTTGAAGCTTTTTCCAATCATTTTACTCGAAAAGATTTATCCCGGGAATAGAAGAATGCGGAATAATTATCACACTACTGTACTCCATGGCTCCATTCAAACTCATCGTCTTACAGGTTTAATTGCATGGCCTCGGGCAGATAACTTGATGTCTTAGAATCAATGGTGATAAATCAGTATAATAGGTATAATAAAACCGATACAACCCTATATGCAATCTGCTCTCTCTCTCTCTCTCTCTCTGCTCCCCTACACAAATGCAGTACACAAATGCACACACCCACACTTGCATGTACTCATACACAGTCTATAAGTGTATTTGATTTGATCTTGATAAAATATATACAGTACAAGTAAAATCACAATATAGTTTAATCCCAGGATAACACATTCCAATGTGGTCCTATAACAAAAAAGTATATAGACAAAAGGTATCCTTCCTCCAAGTTGTACTGCTTGTCAAGGTGTAAGTTGCAGACTTGAAAAGAAAAGAAGGGAATCCAAAGCACTCCGTCTTTGGTGAAAAATGTAATAGTTTATTTGATGAGCAAAACATTTTGGTCGAAACGCGTAGGTCCTGTTATTTAATTGCCTTGCTCATCAAATAAAACTATTATTTTTTTTCACCAAAGACGGTCTGCAACTTACACCTTGACAAGCAGTACAACTTGGAGGAAGGATACCTTTTGTCTATATGGTTTTACCTGTATCACCAAAGAGCATCCATCTAAGAGACACTAACAGATCCCTGCAGCGCTTCCATTCCTCCATTTCATAACTAAAAAGTAATAGTCCAAAAAATTACATACATGTCTGTCAGGACAGGTGTCAACAACAGCCTTTTGATAATTATCTCACTTGTTTGTTCAAATCACTCCAGCACTCCAAACAACCAATAAACTGCGCCTGTGTTTTCCAGCTCCATCTGCATATCTAACCCTTTTTGGTAGCACTTTACAATAATGACCCGTTATAAAGCATTTATAAACGTTTATAAGCAGTTTGTAGACTATTAACAAATCATTATTAACCTGTTTGTTGACATTCGTAAATGATTATTAAAACCGTTATAACTATGTTTACAAATCATTTATAAGTTATTAGTAAGTAGTAAACTATTCATTAATAAGCCATTTATATACATCTGTAAATGATTATTAAATCATTTGTAATGACCCCATGATAAAGCATTTATAAACGTTTATAAGCAGTTTGTAGACTATTACCAAATCATTAACAACCTGCTTGTTTACATTTGTAAATGATTACTAAAACCTTTATAACAAATTTACAAATAATTTATAAAGTATTAGTAAGTAGTAAAACTATTCATGAATAAGCCATGTATAATACATCTGTAAATGATTATTAAATCATTTGTAAGTGATGTTATATAATATATACAAGCTATTTGTATATTTGGGAAATGTGTTTGTTCATGTTTAACATATACTTTGTAAAACATTCCTAAAATATCTATAAATCCTTAGTACATGTTATTAAGTGTAGGAGGACAGTCATACTCGGATACGAGTGACCGCCGATGATGATGAAAGTGACGACAGTTCATCATTTACAACTGTCTGTTAATGTTTGTTCATGTTTAACATATGCTTTGTAAAACATTCCTAAAACATATATAAATCCTTAGTACATGTTATTAAGGTCCCTATAGTAAAGTGACGACAGTTCATAATTTACAACTGTCTGTTAATGTTTGTTCATGTTTAACATATGCTTTGTAAAACATTCCTAAAACATATATAAATCCTTAGTACATGTTATTAAGGTCCCTATAGTAAAGTGACGACAGTTCATAATTTACAACTGTCTGTTAATGTTTGTTCATGTTTAACATATGCTTTGTAAAACATTCCTAAAATATCTATAAATCCTTAGTACATGTTATTAAGGTGCCTATAGTAAAGTGACGACAGTTCATAATTTACAACTGTCTGTTAATGTGTTTGTTCATGTTTAACCCTACATCATTTTATGTTGAAGATGTTGTGTTGCATTGTGGGTAATCCTCAGTACAGAGGAACTCCATACTGAGGGTAAGATGGTCTCCTGTTTGCTCAGGCACAAACAAATTAATTACAAACATCTAAGCTTCATATAAGTGGCCAGATATGCACTCATGTTTACTTAGTGTTATTCAGTAACATTCGTTTTTGTATGACATGGTATCATATGACATTGTTTATTTAATTGTTTGGAAAACGGTTAGCATGTTAGCTAGCTGATAGCTGTGCTGTGTAGCCTGTGTTACATGAGAATTCACTGACACTCCATGTAAGTGAATTCTCAAAAACGAATGTTACTGAATAACACTATGTAAACATGAGTGCATATCTGGCCACTTATATGAAGCATAGATGTTTGTAATTAATTTGTTTGTGCCTGAGCAAACAGGAGACCATCTTACCCTCAGTATGGAGTTCCTCTGTACTGAGGATTACCCACAATGCAACACAACATCTTCAACATAAAATTATGTAGGGTTAAACATGAACAAACATTAACAGACAGTTGTAAATTATGAACCCTACATAATTTTATGTTGAAGATGTTGTGTTGCATTGTGGGTAATCCTCAGTACAGAGGAACTCCATACTGAGGGTAAGATGGTCTCCTGTTTGCTCAGGCACAAACAAATTAATTACAAACATCTATGCTTCATATAAGTGGCCAGATATGCACTCATGTTTACATAGTGTTATTCAGTAACATTCGTTTTTGAAAATTCACTTACATGGAGTGTCAGTGAATTATCATGTAACACAGGCTACACAGCACAGCTAACAGCTGTGCTAACAGCTAGCTAACATGCTAACCGTTTTTCAAACAATTGAATAAACAATGTCATATGATACCATGTCATACAAAAACAAATGTTACTGAATAACACTATGTAAACATGAGTGCATATCTGGCCACTTATATGAAGCTTAGATGTTTGTAATTAATTTGTTTGTGCCTGAGCAAACAGGAGACCATCTTACCCTCAGTATGGAGTTCCTCTGTACTGAGGATTACCCACAAAGCAACACAACATCTTCAACATAAAATGATGTAGGGTTAAACATGAACAAACATTAACAGACAGTTGTAAATGATGAACTGTCATCACTTTACTATAGGGACCTTAATAACATGTACTAAGGATTTATATACGTTTTAGGAATGTTTTACAAAGCATATGTTAAACATGAACAAACATTAACAGACAGTTGTAAATTATGAACTGTCGTCACTTTACTATAGGGACCTTAATAACATGTACTAAGGATTTATATATGTTTTAGGAATGTTTTACAAAGCATATGTTAAACATGAACAAACATTAACAGACAGTTGTAAATTATGAACTGTCGTCACTTTACTATAGGGACCTTAATAACATGTACTAAGGATTTATATACGTTTTAGGAATGTTTTACAAAGCATATGTTAAACATGAACAAACATTAACAGACAGTTGTAAATTATGAACTGTCGTCACTTTACTATAGGGACCTTAATAACATGTACTAAGGATTTATATATGTTTTAGGAATGTTTTACAAAGCATATGTTAAACATGAACAAACATTAACAGACAGTTGTAAATTATGAACTGTCGTCACTTTACTATAGGGACCTTAATAACATGTACTAAGGATTTATATACGTTTTAGGAATGTTTTACAAAGCATATGTTAAACATGAACAAACATTAACAGACAGTTGTAAATTATGAACTGTCGTCACTTTACTATAGGGACCTTAATAACATGTACTAAGGATTTATATATGTTTTAGGAATGTTTTACAAAGCATATGTTAAACATGAACAAACATTAACAGACAGTTGTAAATTATGAACTGTCGTCACTTTACTATAGGGACCTTAATAGCATGTACTAAGGATTTATATATGTTTTAGGAATGTTTTACAAAGCATATGTTAAACATGAACAAACATTAACAGACAGTTGTAAATTATGAACTGTCGTCACTTTACTATAGGGACCTTAATAACATGTACTAAGGATTTATATATGTTTTAGGAATGTTTTACAAAGCATATGTTAAACATGAACAAACATTAACAGACAGTTGTAAATTATGAACTGTCGTCACTTTACTATAGGGACCTTAATAACATGTACTAAGGATTTATATATGTTTTAGGAATGTTTTACAAAGCATATGTTAAACATGAACAAACATTAACAGACAGTTGTAAATGATGAACTGTCGTCACTTTCATCATCATCGGCGGTCACTCGTATCCGAGTATGACTGTCCTCCTCCACTTAATAACATGTACTAAGGATTTATAGATATTTTAGGAATGTTTTACAAAGTATATGTTAAACATGAACAAACACATTTCCCAAATATACAAATAGCTTGTATATATTATATAACATCAGTTACAAATGATTTAATAATCATTTACAGATGTATTATACATGGCTTATTCATGAATAGTTTTACTACTTACTAATACTTTATAAATTATTTGTAAATTTGTTATAAAGGTTTTAGTAATCATTTACAAATGTAAACAAGCAGGTTGTTAATGATTTGTTAATAGTCTACAAACTGCTTATAAACGTTTATAAATGCTTTATCATGGGGTCATTACAAATGATTTAATAATCATTTACAGATGTATATAAATGGCTTATTAATGAATAGTTTACTACTTACTAATACCTTATAAATGATTTGTAACCATAGTTATAACGGTTTTAATAATCATTTACGAATGTCAACAAACAGGTTAATAATGATTTGTTAATAGTCTACAAACTGCTTATAAACGTTTATAAATGCTTTATAGCGGGTCATTATTGTAAAGTGCTACCCAATTTTTTTGCTAAGTAAGAACATGTCCGTAGTACCCCCCAGGCCCCAGCTATGGGACATTAACAGCTAAGTACGAACCTCCCCTCCCCCCCTTTACACCATAATTTATGAAGCAGCTAGACAGAAAATCAGCTTTTAACATTGGTCCGGTTGCTAAGCAATGCCCCGTCACCCCCAGCTATGGGATCTTTGCACACGGCCCCATAGAAGCCCCATAGAAGCCTTATAACTCTGGAAATATGAGTGCTGTCCATGGTAATCGCCATCTGTCCAATGTTCGGATGTAATTTGTGATGTGAATATAAGGAGAAATCACTGGATGGGCTGGCAAAGGTTAGCTACACTTTTCTGCCACCTAGCGTGGGAGGGAAACATTTTGTTAAAATGGGGGCATAAGTGAGGACCACCCTTATTCTGCACCTCGTCACCATGGCGGGGTGTGGTGTGGAAAGAAGGCTGCTGCCCACCGCGTCACAGAAGGACTTTGGGGGAAGCTGACAGATGGACGGTTGCCAAACCCGGGGCTGAGTCGAGGCCATAGCCCCGGTCCAGATGACATAAATCTGAGACGGATATTGATAGGGAGCAGAGTCATCACAATGACAGGTCGGAGGCTGGGGGAAGGGGGGGGGGGCAGTTTGCCCATTCCCAGAGGTGTAATGTGTTTGTGATTAAGTGTCAATCTCCGTTTGGAGCGCCGGGCTCTGTCTCAATTAGACAAATCATCACGCTGTCGTCTAACACCTGACCTTGGCCTCTTGGCTGGTTCACTGCACTTCTCCTTTCAGGAATTTTAAAGCACATTGCAGAACAATTACAGACACACTAATCACTTGTTTGTTTGATGACTAATTACTTGTTTGTTTCAGGGATCAAACCTGTGACCATTCAGCTACTGTACAGAGCAGCCACTCTAACCACCCGGCCACAGCATTAACGGATTGAGAATCTAAAAGAATATGTAGCTTTGCCAATAGAACGTCAGTGTGTTTAAGGACACGATACACACCGTTTGTTGCAGCACACAGAGAGATGGATGTATGCAATATTCACTGAACCCTCATGAACATCCACCAATATGGCACTTGATCACAAGCACCTGCTGTGGGATAACGAACACCTGATGTTTGCCTGGATGGCTGTTTGGGGACATAAAGGACCACCAGGAATATACTGCCACTAGAATTAAACGAGAAAATGGCTTTCCAAATTCAGACCTGCAGGCACATAAACAACCGCAGACCACAACACTTTGCTGCATTAGACTGTAGTAGCTTGTTACACCGACGAGGGCTGAAAGTCTTAAATGGTTATTATCTTTTTAGTGTGCATCACTTTTCTCCATGGTGCGTAAAAAACTAAACAACAAACACCCCATACAGCTGAAGTATTTTGAGGACAGAGGACTTCGACACATTTTCTTTTCTCTTTTCCCATGTTTGTTTAACTAACTTTTTTTTCTGCCTTTGTGCTTGTTTAACCTCATATCGATTGTTACCGTGGCCAGCCGCGAGCCCAGGGAATAATTTCTAGTCCATTATCCACCGTGCCTCTCTGTGCATTGGAGTGGCACTTGAGGACACAGCTCTTCCAGAAAAAACCGAATGAATGAATGAATGAATGAATGAATGTTTTAATTTAAATAACTGATCTCCATATCCACCTATTATAGTGAAGCTCTACAACAGAGGCACAGACAGCAATGGTACAAAAAATGTTTAACCATGCGTGCGCATGCATGCAGCGTAGTTGCTCGTTGCTTTGCGTTTCACCTCGCTCGCTCAAGGGGGTCGCCATGATTGCATTAATATAGCCAGTGACTCATATTCCCATATTCCCTAGTTCTTTCCAGCTTGCTCTTTGTCGGTCAGTACTTGTATCTGTGCCTTGTGCTCATAAAAGGATCAGAGACCATCAACTGTCAGATGCTGAATGCATGGCCATTAAGCAGCACAGAGAGAGAGAGAGAGAGAGAGAGAGAGAGAGAGAGCGAGAGAGAGAGAGAGAGAGAGAGCGAGAGAGAGAGCGAGAGAGAGAGCGAGAGAGCGAGAGAGAGCACTTTCAGAGAGCTTGACAGTGAGTACTTCTACAAAGCTCTGCCCGCTGGAGACTCCCTCCCTGCCTCTACATGCAGGCTGAAGTTCATCAGCCAGGCTGGTTGCAATCAACAATGGAGCCAGATGGACACAGACACAGAAAGGGGGCCAGAGTCAACCGTCTGGCCGCCAGGTAAGGAGCCATGAGGAATGCAGTTCTGAAGTTATTTTCATGAAGGTAAGGAACCATTTAAATTTTGTTCAAAGCTACGTTCACTTGGGGAAGCTGCATATTGAAACATAAAAAATATTGTAAGAAGGTTGAATGGGCAACGTGTTGTGGTATTTCAGGTCATGCTATCCATTTTGGTGGATTTACCATTTAAAACCTGGAAAACTTTAGTCATTCCATACCACAATCACTGACTTCCACTTTTAGCCAATGAGCAGCTCTGCATTTACTTCAGGGGAAAAGGCACGCTCTACTCCGACAGTTTTATATAGTTTCAGGCGTGTGCTGGGTGCAGATTCCAAAACATATAGAACATGAATTAAATCCGCACTTCCAGTCAAGTAAGAGTCTTTATTAATAAAGATAGTGCTCCGCAGCAGCAGTCATACCAGACAGACAGACAGCTCTGCATTTAGCAATCTGGAACTATGCTTAACACTTTGAAGGTTCATTCATTAATTCCTCCGCCTTTGCCACGCTCTTTTCAGTGCATACTCTTATTTTGAAGGGAAAAATGTTCCGGGCCGTAAACCTGAAGTAAAAATGGCTGTGTAAAGTGTCCCGTGATCTTATTTTAATTCAACTGAAACATAATTTCTGTAACTGCGACCAGCAACACTTTAGATATGAGCCATGAATAAAGCTTGTTTTGATGAAAAACGCAATCTGGGAAAAGAATCCAAGATAAATCCATTATAAGTATGTTTACGCTGAAGCGGACGGAGGCGGACTTTTTCACTTCCGGTTCATTTTCAGTTGATCGATCGATAAGCAACCACGAGGCATTCATATTCATAACAATCATAAACCACTGAAAAGACCATAGGACAAAAAATCACTATCTTTGGTAGTGAAGCGCTGGATTGGAAAGGACATAATCTTTGACTTTTGAACTTGACCGAGACATAAAATGATGTATTTTCAAATTCCAGCCTGTCCACTCCAACTCTCGGATTTCTTTTTCCAGATTGTGTTTTTGGTTAAAACAAGCTATTTTCAACTAAAGAACGGAAGATTGCAGTTTAAATAATCCGGTAGTTAGAAGAGACCCTCTCCCCTCCCCAGATATCTGTTGTTTACATTGTGTCTACATGGGTCGGGCGAAATATATTAAAACCTTTCAGTTCATGTTTTAAGAGCTCATCAGGAGTAAGTGAGAACTGGCAGTACTACACTCCCACATGCCATCTTCTTACAAAATATCAAGTTCTGTTGACTATATTCACACAGCAGCAATTTTCCTCTCAAGCAAGGCTCAAAGTTGCGACAATTTTGGTTGCAAATGCGCCAGAAATCTAATCTGTGCGATCTAAAAATAAAATGTTTTATATATAAACTCTGCATTTTCAACTCCAATGTCAAGTACATTTTATTCCACGGTGCAGAAACATGGAGAACCACAATAGCAATATCAAACAAGCTGCAACAGATGCTTACGACACATCCTGGGAATTTAAATACCATCACAAATAAACAGCTCTGGCAAACCACACAACAAGATCCAATTGAAACCCAAAAACCATCAGTGCACACTACTATGAGGATTAGATAATTGTAGGCTTACTAAGAAGCCTGAGGAAGGTCGCAAGACCGAAACGTTGCTCAATAAAATTGCTCTGAACTAGCAAGTGGCAGTGTGCGGATGTCCCTTCTTTCACATTGTATACTCTCTGTCATCATCGCACCTGCTCCAAATTGCCTGCCGGGTGTGCGGAAGTCTTCTCTCTACAGGCTTACTAAGAACAAAAGTTTTCTAATATTTTTGTGAAGCATCTTTGTTGTGTAACTGGATTGTTTCTAAATATATATTTTGCTATTTTGCTATTGTCAGTGTTTGTTTCAGTTATGGGTCATTCAGCTTTTATTCATTGTCTTTCAGTTTGTAATCACACATGTCATTGTTTAGCAGATTGTTTTTAGATAAGGAGAGTCCATTATGGAGCGTTCATGCACACTTCTATTGTGTAATTATGGATTATCTTTGCCTATTGGTCCTCATTGTCTATAAAACATAATTTCAGCTTGTTGTCATTATTAAGCTGACATTGTAATTTTTGCCCTCAATAAATAGAACATGATGAATGTGTGAGCGTTGCTATTCTGTTTGTTTTGCAAGATGGCACAAAATCTTTGCCCAGCTCCGTGCACCAACTTATTCTGTTGGCTACAGGGAGATACAGTAGCTAGGCCAACGTTTTTTGCAATTAATTATATTCGACAGCAGGAGAAGATGCCGCTCACAAAAACGTGCGCACAGTCTCAACACAACAGTGAGCTGCAGTGGGGATAACCCTGACTGTCTGACTGCATTCATGAACTCTTCTCAGCAAGTTACAATGCTGGGAAGAGTTTGTTCACGTTTCATTCTGCATTATAATGTTACAAACGTTTATGCATTATACTTCTTTCAGCCGCAGTCTCTAAATGAATACACACACAGACACACACACACAGACACACACACACACAGACACACACACACACACAGAGATGTGCATAGAGTATGCCGACTAGAGTAAATGGTGTAGACTGCAGCTGTTGTGTTGGCTTTTAACGCACAATTAATTTCACGTGCCTTTTACTTGTAACTGGTATTGTTGACAATAAAATGTAACTTTGAACCTTACAACTTAATGTATTTGTATGAACTCATTCACTGCCATTTGGTGGTGGCTTTGAGCATAGCTATTGCCATCCATTCATTGTAAACGGCAGGTAGTGTTATTTTGAAAGGGCGTTTGGCCAAAAACCGCTGAGCCCCGCGATTGTCATTTAATACACGCACAACATATTTTTTATCAGAAAAATACTAGCATTTGGATACATCAGACGCAAACCAAGCTTGCATTTTGGTCAAAAAAGCGATTCAGAGATATTTACATTCCAAGATGCTCCGTCCCATAGCAAGCATAAGCCAGACGATTTTTCTGCGGAAATGAAAACTGGAGTGAAACCGGAGTTTTCACAGGGAAACTAGACACAGCTGAGCTCCCGAATTAATTGATATTACAAAAGTCATCATTAGGCGTCAGTGGCAACGGGATACATTAAAGAAATGCGCCTCGAGGCGTCACGTGGCACTGGGTGAGTTAAAACTTTTCAATATGATTGGAATGGATAATTATGGAATATGATTAAGGAATATGGATATGGAATATGATTAAGGATTACTGTGCATGGTAAAATCACATAATCACACCTAACCATAATTCACTGGCAAAGATAATAATAAATAGAAAAATCTGAATTATTTCGTGGACCCCCTGGCTATGAGTCGCGGACCCCTGGGAGTCTGCAGGCCCCACTTTAGGAACCGTGGCTCTAGACATGTTATAACTATGGCTAATCCCTGAAATCAGCAGGGGGGAACAACTGTGTTATCTCCAGAATATAAATCATGCGCGCGCGCACACACACACACACACACACACACACACACACACACACACACACACACACACACACACACACACACACACACACACACACACACACACAATACATAAACTAAAACTACAGAAATCATACACTTGTTTCTGAAAGTGTGAAGTGATTTAAGCCTGGCTGCTGCTTTGAAGTGTTCCTCTAGTAAGGAGGGTTAGAGACACGTTAAGGCCGGGAAAACAGGATTAGTCTGCTGGCCTCGCTCCCTAATTAATTGTCAGGGTGTTTGGGCTAATACATCTTTGTTATCTGGCCCTCTAATCAGAGCAGGAGATCGCACGGCTCTAATCCAGGAATGTTAAACAGGCCATGCTTTTCTGGAATCAAGCTTCCAGAGATGTGGAAGGAATATCTGCTTTAATTCTGCCTCTAATTTAATTAAAAAGATGGGCCAGCACGTTTGAATAATAAAGTATATCTCATCTCATCTCATTAGGATAAGATTAGTGCCTAATTGACAAGCCCAATTATTCTGCAAGCTATTGGGATTTTTAAAAGGTAAGGACATACAAAAAAGGCTGGCACTGGGTGGTAAATTTAGATATTTAATCTGGCAGTGAATGCTGGTTGGAGAACAGAATGTCAGGGAAAGTCAGGAAGGATTGAGGCGAGTCGTCTCGCTGCAGAGGTTCAGCTGAGTGGCTACATATCGTGTAGCTTCGTTGTCGTGCTGACGGTCAGACACATTGACAGACATTTAAGTCAGACAAGAGGCTCCCCTGCCATGTCTGCAGCTATGAGCATAGAGCAGAAGAGCACACTGTTTCTCACACTGCTCTGTGTCCACAGGGGCCGGAAGCCACCAGGCTGTGTGCATGCGTGCGTAGCCAGGTCGTCGGGTACAGAGCTTCCATGCCGTCATTGTATTTTTTATATGACATCACCACCATTGAAGGAGGTGAACAGGGTCACAGTTTATAAAGAGGAAAAAGAGGAAAGAAGGATTGTTTTCTGGGCTTTTTGCGTTTATAATAATATTATAAAGGCAAAAAGCCCAGAAAACAATCCTTCTTTCCTCTTTTATATTATATTATATGCTAGTACAATGGAGAGAGACAGGAAACAGGGGAGACAATAAGGGAGTGACACGTAGAAAATCTGCCGCTGGGCTTGGGAATTGAACCCGGGACACACTGCCAGACATCAGACATGTACTCAGCTTAACCACTTGGCCATCAGAGCCCCATCTTTTAGAATGTAATCATTCCCACTAGCTGGACTTTCCACATTTTCACGGTGAGAAACATCATAATCACCAGAGTATAAAAGGATATGAGTTTTCTCTGAAGTTATGATTATGTCTTTTTTCAGTTGCTCCCTGCAGAGCCCATTGGCTCTCAGCAAGGTGACAGGGAAGACGTCCCACACTGTGGTGGGAGCTGGAACTTCATAATTATACTGTCATCATAAAATGTACAGTATGCAGGGTTTCCATATTTCAGTAAGCTGCTTTCAAAAGTGCAATAAAGTGACACAAAATGAACAAAAGGAATTGTCACAGCATCACTCAGTTGCCCTACATAAAACACTTATTATACAACAAATATGACATCAGAAAGTGTGTGAGTAATTTAGTAGTTTCCTGAGTGGTGGCTGTGTGTCGTTCCTAGCCTTCAGTGGCAAATGAGTGCAACATGTAACGTTAAAAGGTACGTTTTATTTTCTCCGAAAAACACATCCAGTCTGAAAGGACATCAAAGCTCCTTTAAATGGAATTGCAAATGAGTACTTTTGGGAGGCATTTTAATGAAAGAGGATGGACATAATCAAAACAGTGATGGTCAGAGTAGCAAAATAATATATCCTGTAATAATCCTACAGTGCTCAGAGTAACTTCACTACATTTAAGATTTCTCTGTCCATCCTTTTCTCTGTCCAGCCTAGCAAGGCTCCTTGGCTGATCCCACATACAACCTCCTCAGAGCAATTTCTGTCCTCTGCTCACTGCTGACAGCTGGAGGATTGATTCCCATCTCAAGCCCATCACCTCCCATCCAACTGTTCTGCTCTGTCATAGGAGAGGAAGAGGAGTGTGTCTGAGCCTTCGTCTGAATGACACATTGTTAAAAGGCAGCACAGGGACATGAGGACGAGGGGAGTGGGGACGGGGGGCTGCCAATTATCCTCACACAGAGGACAACTTTTCTTTTAGGTTTGTTTTTCTATGACTATCCTATTAACACAAACTTTATCATTCCTCTCTTTGTGAATTCGTTTTCAAAAGTTATCTATCCTACGCTATCCTATTAACACAAACTTTATCATTCCTCTCTTTGTGAATTAGTTTTCAAAAGTTTTTTTGCAGTGCTGATAGAATGCACACTCCTTAAGAATATATCAGTTAAAGCAGGCAAATTGCCCAGGGTTAATAACCATCCAGCTCTCAACACATCTCAGCTCTATTCAAAAAACCTACCCGTCATTGCAATTCATGATGCTGAGTTCAAAAGCTTGACCTGTAATTTCTGCCAAAAGAAAACTTCTAATAAGAAGTGACCTTTTTATTCTAGTCTAGCACTCTGCCAAGCTCTCGTACAACGCTACTTGGAACACAGAGGAGTTATTGAGCTGAGGCGAGTCGGTGACTAATTGCATCCCTTTTCATCTTTACTTTCAGATACTGTAACTGTAAGCCATTCATAAGAAACTAATTTATAAGGCAATAGGCTTATCATGTGAATTAATAGGAGAATAATAAAGATTGATGAAGGTTGAGAAGCTTATTATCACAGCTCTGGTTTAAAAAAGCATGGACATGCACAGAATACTAAACATATTGACACATTATGGAGCAGACATTTTATGTCACCGTTATCTCTTAAATCATCCCTGTAATATGCAAAGTAAAAATAAACCCCCTCCAATCACTTCACGTATCACACTGCATGTTCTATTTATTCACACTCATAAAACCTACTTCCACTTCCTACTTCCACCTATTTCCTTGCTCATCAGCTCACAGAGTGGGTAATGTCATAAGGAGCCACTGAGGAGCGATGGACGGGAGAACAGCCAAGGCATTAGACGCTAGTAAAGAGCTGGCAGATGTACAGAGTGCTTTATAGCCAGGCACACTCCAGCGAGTCCAGCCACAGCACAGCACAGGATGGAGCATTGTGGACTGCTGAGACCTGATGATATATTGCTTATTGTGTATAATTCAAACACCCATCCATCTCCGGCCAGCCGTTCTGCTTGCATCAGGCCTTTTCCCATTCATTATAATATCAGTTAACACAATTATATGCAAATGGCTCCACCCAGAAGCCATGCCTACTTATCAATTACCCTGACGGTGTGTCGTGCTGACAAGAGTTATTATGGTAATACCAGAGAATTAGATTGTACCTGAGATGAGGTGAGCAAATGAGGATAGCACTGCAGGAGGGAAATAGATAAAGACCTTACTAGGGCTGGGTGCAATAACCGCAATACCGCCGGTATGTAACGCATACCGCGGTATCTGGTTCATTACCGCGGTAAAAAAATATATAAATATACTTTCTTTTTTTTTGTCCGTGCTGTTCTGGTTCTAGGCCTAAGTGCATATGGTGTGATATGAAATGAAAAGTGTATCATAATAAACAGTGAGGCTCAGTCAGTCTAATCATGCCAGCAACAACACCAGAGGGAGTTCAACAAACCATGTGCAACCCAGATTCAGCACAAACAAGGATTGATTGATTGAAATATTTATTAACAGTTTGCAGAATTACAGTACATTTCAAGCACAACTCAATACAAAGACTGTTAACTGCGAGTGGACGACCCAATAAAGCATTACACTTGTTTACAAGAGGGGCCACCTAAATTAATTTCACTCCTGCCACAAAAATGTGGAACGCCCTACCAACTGTCATTAAGACATGTAAATCCCTTGACTCCACCCACCCCTTTTCCCCCTCACTGTATATGTCCTGTCCCCCCCCCCCCCTTTTTACCTCCTTTATGATAATTTCCTGTTTTTGGCGTTATAGAAGTGTAGCCTATAGTGTACAATTTAAATGTTATGATGAATTGAAAACGGTGGACCGTCTTGTAAACCATTAAGTGTAATGCTTTATGGTGTTGTCCACTCACAGAGTAACAGTTAACAGTTTTTGTATTGATTTGTGCAAATACTGTAATTCTGCAATTAATACAAACTTAAATCAATCAATCAATCAAGCAATAATGTTAACTCATGGCTTGGGGACTGGGGAGGCGCGCAGTTGCTGCGTGGTGTGGAGCGGCTGGAAGTTGAACCTTTCAATTCAACATATATTAAATCTATCGTTAGTTAACTTGGAATTTATTTAATAATATTAATCATGGTGAGGGGACGTTTTTGAATGGTGAGGTGTTTGTTTCATGCGATGCGCTGCTGAGTGGGCATTTCCTTGGAGTGAGATTGGTTGCCATTGTGATTCCAAAACTAAATGACAGTGTTTGAAATAATTCAAGCGAAGACAGTGTGCGGTATTCTTTTTTTCTCTACTTCTCAGTTCCAGTTATCCGACACACCTGTCCATTGTAGGTGTGCAGAAGGACTTTTTCTTATAGTCAGTCAAAAGATAAAAACAGTTCTCTCTCTCTCTCTCTCTCTCTCTCTCTCTCTCTCTCTGACATCAATACAAAGTTGAAACCTGTTACAACGATGCGCCCTTATCCATAGGCTACAGTGCACGTTTAGCCTAATGTCTCTGTCTCTCTCTCTCTAAATGACAACAGGAAAAAGACGCTCAACACAACTTGTCTTGATCTGAAATGATGTGAAATCCGTTCGCTTTTTTATTTCTTTTTTTAACGGCGGGCTGCGGGAGATGTCTGACGCAGTTGATTTGATTGACACCCGAACATGTGTTGCGGCGTTGACATGCCAATCTTTCCTTAATAAAACTGTAGTCCATAATATCCGTTCCACCGGGTACGCACACATAAATAAACGTAAACACCTTCGCATACGTCCTTCTGCGCTCTTTGAGGACTTTTTTTCGTTTGAGGGCTTCTGAATGTGTGAACTTTAACCCTTGGCCTACAATTAACGGAAAAAACGGAATTAATCTAAAAATCTAAACCTCCCGTTAACGGAATAAACGGAATGACAATCAATATCAGTTATCGGGGGGTCAAAAGAGCAAGAATTAATATTGTTTCGGTAATATTAATATTTTAAATACCAAAAAACTGCCGAAATCCGCGTGATCGTGCGCTATCGTGCACGCGCGCCGTCTCTATGTGCATCGCTGTAAAAAATGTGATATTTTGCGATCTTTTGGGGTTGATTTGAGGTTAATTTGACTTAGTTATGAAAAATATAGCATTAGCTTAGCAATCCGGACCAGCCAAGCTATTGACTAGGGTCAAAATACTACAGGATGTTGTTGATCGTTGAACCGGAAGTGACTTAGGAAGATTCGTCTATTTTGGCCAAAATCAGCGTAATGGTGCTTTCCCGCCATCTGGTGGCGAATCTAGAGAATACACTATCAATGAAAAAAAAATGAAAAAACATCTTTTCAAGCCACCAGATCTTTCTTGTAATTACCGCCATACCGGCGGTATGGGGGCCGACAATAACCGTGGTAATAAAAATCCCATACCGCCTGTGACAGTGTGACCCCACCCTGTCACTGTTTGCTGCTAGTTTACATGCCTTTCAGTAAGCGCTGTTAGGATATGCAAAGACTACTAAGAAGCAGCAAACTGACCACACACACACACACTGCTCTCATTGGATTCCTGTCACTTTAAGGAGCTGAACACAATTTGGGCCAAACTAACTCAATTTGGGCCAAACCAACTCCCCTTCTAGGGAGGGGGAGGATTGCCTGTCACAGAGGGACATCTGAGCAGAAAAGGACTTTTGGGAAAACTAAAGACTTTCAAATAGAAGAGCTACAAGCTCAACTGAACTGCGAATGTGAATATATATATAAGAATGTGTTTTGTGCCAAACCAAGCAGAGTTGACATGTTGTGGATCATGTTGACCCCTATTCAGTTGGTCCAGTCTAGTGGGAGGGGCCATGGGGGGTATAAAGCTCAGAGACTGAATATGCCAGTCTGTCTGTCTGCTCACTCTGCTGGTGGAAGGAGCTGTCTCTGAGGAGGTGATGTTATTATGTTATTGTTTGATGCCATTGTTTACATAGATCTATTAGTGTGATGTTTATTATGATATATATATATATATATATATATATAGAGAGATTATAAATATTTAATTTACATTTGAAAAGGCCGGATTTATAAATACGTAGAATGCTTATATCATATGATAATGACTTATTTGGAAATGATTGGTTTGATTTATGGTGTTATATATGATATGCAGTACTTTGTTTTGAATATACTTTTTTATTTCTATTTTGCAGACGTTTGGTCTCTTTTGTTGTCACTTGTATTGTCACTTGGGTTAATAAATCGTGTTAAACTTCTGCCAAACTGCGTGCCTTGCCATCCGTTTGTTCATACAACCCTCGCCTGAGACCAGGGGTGTGACACCGCCCCAGCCCTAGACCTTACACTGGAAGAAAACACACGCGTACGCTCTCTCCCTCTCTCTGAATGTCACAGACAGACAGACACATAGATAAATAAACCTCTATTGATCCTCATGGGGGATCACTGTTATTGTAACAAATGGACTGTGTAAATTATCCTCTGCTCACACCCCTGCTGTCTAATGAATGGCTGCTCCATTACCTCGTCAGTGAAAATGTGGAGAGAATGGATGAAGGTATCTGACGAATGGCATGTGATTGCCAGGATAGGGCAAACATCAATAAGGTCCCCCATGTAACTGCACTCACCTCTGAAGCCTCATTAAAAAACTAATTGGCAAGCAAGCAGGTCTGGAATTTCATCATTTTAGGGGCAAGGCCACTTAGGGCAAAAAGGCCAAATGACAGGGCAGGATAAATAAAAAATAATACATTTAACTTGAAGGTTAAGGATGATTTAACAATTTTTCTGCCCGCTAGGTGGTAGCACAGGCATAGAGCAACGAAGTCCTGACGTAACTCGCTCATCCCGACGATTCCCCTGGTTCGCGGAAGTAATTTCTCTATGGAGAATAACATGGGGTGATCTTAATATCGTCTACTATAAGCGTTGTGGTCCAAAAATAAACAAGCTGTCTCGGCGTTATTGTCATGGAGGTGTCTCTGTATCGTTTGCAACAGTCAGTCACTCATATATGATAGTCTGCTTCTAGCGAAAATCTAACTAATTCAGCAGCAGTAACATTAGCGTTTTCTCTCAGTCAGTTGATTCTTCATATCCATATGAGTGAAGCGGCCGGGGTGACATGTTTATTTTTCAAACACAGTTGTTATATGAGGCGATCTCAAATCGCCTCAATGGGGATTTCAATGCAACTAAACAAATACATGAACCTGGGGACTGACGCCCTCTACTGAAAGTGACGTCAGACTTCGGTGCTCTATAGGCTCTCATTGTAACAAGCCTCAGTTATCAGGGAGGAGGGGGCTGTTGTTGTGAGGAGTGATCATTAGCATTAGCGCATACCCTTTACCTCTCGTCAAAAACGGTTACATGTCCGGAGCGATGCGAGACAAAGTCACAAATGAAATCCGATCATCGGATGTGCCAACATATCTGGGTAATCCAATTAAAGGACTTCCGTGTATTCAAGTGGTTATCTGGGCTGCTTGGTAGACACCGTGCAGCGCGTGCACAATTATTTAGTGAGTGCCTCAAGGCACGTCCACCGTTTCCCAGATCATCCCTCTCAAGTGTGAGCCCAGGAGACACGTGGCATCACATTAACAAACAGATGGTAGTAGCTTCACGCTACAAAAGGAGACACCCCCACCACCCCCCCAAGCTAAGTGTTCAACCTTTCAATGAAAGCCAAGTGTTCACTAGAGAGCTGAGCCTGCTTAAGTCAGCCAGAAGGTAATTATATAAATGCAAAATATGACCTGTAAGAACAAATATCATATGTTCGGCCGGCCCCTAGTTTAAATGTAGAATTTCAATGAACGAGCACAAGTCTGAACTTTAATTTCCTTGAGTAAAGAGACACTTTGCCACTGATTATCATATCAGTTGACTCGGCTGTAGAACATCCTACATTGACAAGAATTATAATAAAAAACACCCTTTCTCCCCAGCAATGATTTCAGGGCACATGCAGAGAGATTTCCCACATGGTATGGTGGCACATTTGTATGAATGAATTACTTTCTGAATCAGGTCTGATGAAGGTCTCTATGTCCCTGTGACCGATATGTTGATTAATAAAGCAAATAAATGTGGAGAAAAGTATGTGCAGGAGTTCTTTCTAAATGGATTGACTCCAGGAAGGGCTTGCGTCAAGCACGTTAGCTCGGTATAAACAAAAGATGGCCTGACAGAGTGTCCATACACACTCTCCGGATATGTCCCGGGCCATGTCTCAAAGAATAGTGCTCTTCTCTCCGATTCCTTTTCATGGTTGGTGAACAAGGAAAAAGTTAATTTGGGCGTCCCGTATTTATTTCTTATGTTGCTGGTGTTTTTGCAGTACCCGACACTACAATACTTAGTGTCACTGTAGGACGCAACAATAAATAAAAATGTAACAAGGTGTAGGTTCCATAATGCAATTCCAATGGTGCAGCTGCGTTGTGTAGCCCTAAACAATAAATGACACAATTTGGCCAAGTCGGGCCAGCCACACCCCAAAATACCCGTATGAGTGTCTCAAAGAATGGGGAATATGTGTTCTCTCCTCCGCATCATCAGTGGCCATACACTTGGTGGGGTTGGCGAAATGGCCTTCATGATGTACCCTAGGTCAGGTACCCTCACAATGCAGGAACTGTGTTCCAAAGCTCCTTACCTCCTCATGCATTGAAGGAAGCATCAGCTTCCAGTTCAGGGCTGTCCACAGTTTCAAAAATCTTGGGATATATATATATATTTTTTTATATTTATATAATTTTTATCCCACGATTTTGTAACCCATTTTTCACCCCTGTGTCAATCATCTAATGTGATCCTGGGCTCTACACACCCTCCACCAACCTAGTCCCCATATATGGGGGACACGGGGAGAGCAACGGACTTGAACTCATGCTTCCTTCATGCCTGAGTGTCCAAGTTGCTCCTTTACACCTGACAGGGGGGATAATTTTTGTTTTAAAGAAGAATGGGTAATTTGCAAGAAGACATACGTATGTATGTATGCAAAGGTGCACACCAATTGGTCCTGTCGTTTCCAAGATTATTTATTTATATTTATTTATACACACAGACACATAGAAACCATCTGGGGCCTGTTTCACGAAACTTGGATTAACTAATCCAGGATTTAGGCCAAAGCCAGGCTTTTTAAATCCTGATCTTTACAGCCTGGTTTATTCCGTTCCACTAAAGCCAAGCGAGGCTCAGAATTGGCGGATTTGGCGAGCCGGGATCAGCAAGCATGGCTTAATAGACAGTCTGGCTTTATGTCTCTAGACCCATTATGTGGATCACAGATTTACTGATCCTTCTTCTTCATGGGGTATTAAGGCAGTTTGCATCCTTAATGATACAAGGACTTAAGCTTCTAAAATAAATACTACTGCTGTAATTAAAGAGAGAACATACTCTCAATAGTGGATAGACTGAATGATTAACTACCCCAAGAATATAGTTTACATTTTACCACTACTATTAACTTAAAACAGAATTCTTAATAATTATTGTAAGCATAATGATATTGTCGCATTGTGATATTTGGCCATAACTCCCTCCTCTGAGGGAGCTACCTTTGGGGAAGGGGGTTGTTGTCCAGACAGGGGCCAGACTGGTGAGGGTCATGGGTTCATGTAGCATGCCAAAGTTTGTGCTATTGCCATTGAGAATGCATTGGGCGTTTAAGTTAAATAACTCAGAAACGTCAAAACATTTCAAAGTAAAAAGTTCCAGCATGTGTCTCCACAGTAAGCTGAATTTTAAAGTGTGAATGGAGTTTCTAGGTGAAAGTGATTTTTTGAAGTGCCACTATCTGCCTATAAATGTCTCAAATTTGAAAGCACTATATTTCTAAAACTATGAAACATTTCAAAGATTCCTTTTCAGGCACACATGTCCACCGTAGGATGAACCTAAATAGGTTTGAATGGGGTTTCTAGGTGTAAGTATGTAGGACTAGTAGTGGGTGAAACGTTACAATGGTAATATGTTGTAAAACAATGAGTAATGGTAATATTTAGTGGTTTTCACTTTTACAAAAAAATAAATAAATAATATAATATAATAATTCTTCTTAACCGTGCACTTGCACGACAGCAAACCTATTCATGGGGAACATTCACCAAAAGCAGCTGATCTACAAGCTCACAAGCTGTCATGATGTTGTGCAGCCTATATATTTTGGTTATTTGATTTTATATAGTGCTTAAATTAGTCCTTTAATGCAGACCGATACAAACAAGGCAACATAAACCCATAATAATTGAATAAATCTG
Organism: Protomyctophum parallelum; assembly: GCF_964188405.1. Lineage (NCBI taxonomy): Eukaryota > Metazoa > Chordata > Actinopteri > Myctophiformes > Myctophidae > Protomyctophum > Protomyctophum parallelum. The sequence goes on along the minus strand of NC_139698.1, from coordinate 29,637,575 downwards.
GAAAACATCATTGGTCTGTGATCAGTTTGACTGCTTAATGAACAGTAAAGACATCAGGATTAGGTTAAACCTGGCTGTTAGCCTGGTCCGGAGCAGGCTAAGTCCAAAGCATTAGTTTCCATGGTAACTAATGTAGCATCACTTTCATGAAACCGAATCAAGCCTCAACATATCCAGGTTAACTGGTTAAGTTAATCTGGCAAGATCAACCAGCTTTCATGAAACCGGTTAATTACTGATCCAGGATAATTAAGCCAGGATATGTGTTAAATCCCGGCTTAATCTCTAATCCAAGTTTCGTGGAATGGGCCCCTGGTCTTCCAGCCTGGTGGAGATAATCACCTCAAACATAAATTCCAAAGTTGTGTTTGAGGGGAAAAGTTTTAACTTAATCAAATCAGGCTGCTAACTCTCCTGTTCCATATGCAAATGTGTGCGAAGACAAACATAAACCTGCCTGAGCTTCAATTATGCTGTCAAACTGACAACCTCCCTCGTAAAAAAAAGACCCCTAGTTGTCCCTGCAAAGTGACACTAATTACAAGCCAGAGGGGCTGTAGGCCTATTACCATATCTAGCTATACACAGATACACAGGCGGGCGTGCGCATGCCCCCACACACACACACACACACACACACACACACACACACACACACAATTCAATTCAATTCAAACGGCATAATTGGCATGAGAAAACGTACGTTTACATTGCCAAAGCAGAAAGACACACACACACACACACACACACGGCAGGCCAGACTTGCCTGCCTGGCCTGCCATAACTCACATTAATGACTTCTTTAGCTCATAAAAAAGATAGGCTGAAGATCGAGGTTTGTTACCCTAAATAAAATAAACATCTGAAGGACTTGGTGAAGTCCATGAGTGTTTGAGCACTTTGCTTTCACACTTTTACAGAGGGCCAAATACTAAATATGTTCTTATTTGGCAGGGGCTAATGAGTCCCCCCAAATCTAGACAGAAATTCCTCTCAGGCAACAAGATACAGTATAAAGATGGTTTATAATCCCTCTAGGAATAGGTGCATGGCCACCACCAGCAAGAGTAACTACACAATACACATCCTGTTATATCATCTCTAATTTACTTCATCAATGGGTGCTTTTAGCCTTGCAGCACAGACCACGCTTTGACCACGATGTGTTGTTGGGTCATTATATTAAGGTTTACCGCTGAGACTGAGGCCACAATTCACATGGAGTCTTTATCAAAAGGTTTACCACACAGACGGAATCGTTTCAATTAATGGTGTGTATCCATGAAGCCACACACACTGAATACGACTGAAACATATACAGTATGCCCACAGCAGGGGGGCAGTCAGCCAGATATTTCGTGAAGCCTCATTTGAAATCGGTAGTTCATATAATGGCCTGTTGTGGCGCTGGACTGGACCCAAAAAGCCCCATAGCTCCATAGAGGCCCATGTATTTTGGCCCAACTTCACCTAGACTGTATTACCTTAATAAACATGGTCATGAATACTTTCTTCTTCCAGTCACTAGTTTAAAGTCTCATTTCTAATGTCATAATATTCTTTTTGGAAAATTATGGTCCCATTAATTAAAAAAATGACCATAAAGTCGCGTATGTTCTGAGGGGCGTGGCTACCGTTACAGTCTATGATCGGGATTCCCCACCCACTCGAGTCAAAATAAAAACCAACGGAGAAGAAGGGGGGAAGTCCCGCCTCGTTGTCTGGGCAGCCAATGACCAGCTGGTATACAAAACGGAGCCAGCCAATGGCCAGCTGGTACCAAAGATGGCGACTTACATCAGGAATTAGCATATTATTACAGGCTTCATTTTACGTTCATGTTAGACCCGGGGAACGCTTTGTCCATATTTGTTACAGTCTATGGCCCACAGTGACGCTGTAGCTGCCACAAAGCACCAAATAGAGAGAGGAAGGCATACATCTCATGCGACGAAAACAAAAATGACGGACGGACAGAGACTGACACTACTGCAGTGCTATCTTCTATATTATCTACAGACTATTTATGCCAACCTTCACTTTGCTTGCCTTTTTCAAATGTTGTAATGTACTACTAGACCTATACGTGCCCGTCGCAGTCGGCCACCGGCCTACTTGGGAACGATGCAACTTGGGAACCTAATGATATACGTTGTCATAGCACCCGTTTTAACTGTCAGCCGGTGTCCCACATGGAGATCTGTGTATGTGCCTGTGTGTGAAGACTGCAAACTGAAAAGTGTTGTGGCAATCAATTCGGCCCACTGGCAAAGCCTGATTGGTTGAGCCTCAATTGGCTGAGGCAGAGGCTGGAAATTGCACAGGTGAAATAAGTTGGCCTCATAAGGCCCACTGGCAGAGCCTGGCCCAGGTGAAAGGAGTTGGCCTCATTAGGGCCACTGGCAGAGCCTGACCAGAGCCTTTTGTGGTGGTTCTGGAGAACCGTGGGTCCGACCGACTCGATACATGGCACTGCACACCGCACAGGGAGTGCTCGAGTTCTCGAGTTACGTGCATTACAACAGTACAGCATTACAACAGTACACACACACACACACACACACACACACACACACACACACACACATGCACGCAGACAGACAGACAGACAGACACAGACAGAGACGTGGTGCATTTATAGTAGGATGCATATTGTGTTATTAAGATGGTGATAAAGGCAATGGTGATTGAATTAATGCATTTTAAACTGATTGTTTACATGATGACCATGAAGTTAAGTTATAATTACAGCCTGTATTAATTATTTTGAAGTAATTCATGAACATGTTAGGAATGCATGATTAAATAAACATTAGATATGAATGCATATTATTATGGTGATATATAATATGATGTATAGACATGCTGATGTAGCCTATTGTAAAATATGCACTGGCGCCACGCTCTAGGCCTTGAGGGCTGGGCAGTATTGTGTTAACTAATTAATCTTTAACCCCCATTGACTGTTTTTCACATGAGTCACTGACATGAGTCACTGACATGACCTTCTCTGCCATAGAAAGCTCTTTCTATGGCACTTATAAACTGAGCAAGTCTGCACCATTGTAAGAACTGAGTGGTGCAACTATACATATATTAATTGTTATAGTAAGTAAGTAGCCTTGCCGAGCCATGAGGCCCATAGGGCAGGAGCCTATCTCCTGTTTATGTAGCGTGAGGCAGCTTGATGTACAAGTACACCGTAGTACACACTTCACAGTAGTAACTATAACATATTGTTATAGTTACTACTTACTGTAGTGTGCTCGACATCCAGACCCCTAGGAATGATACCGGGGAACCAGTCAGGTTCCAACGGACGCCAGTCCGGTTCTGCCCTGAGTAGCCCGTTATCTCATCATTTCAGGGAGAACACATTATTTCCATTTCAAACAGGTGAGGAGGGCTTAGGCTTTCTAATATACAGGTTGGTTAACTATAGGCAGCCAATGAAGGCTGATATTTACACATCATTCTTCCAAAGCCTGGGAAAATAGGATAAAGCTCTGTAGAGTGTTTTGTTTACCAGGCCTCTCTACAAATCGTTCCACATTCTTAAAACTAGTTTTGCTGCTTGATAATATCATTATTTCCATAACATCATCACAAAGGCACTGATGTGCATGGCACCATGACCGCAAAGCAATTCCACAGTTTGAGTGAGACTCGAGAGCCTGTACTTTTTGAGGGCGCTATATTCAGCTATAGTGTCGCCTCACAGCTAGAAGGTCCTGGGTTTGATTCCAGCTGGGGACGCTGTGGGCACTGGGGGTGTGTTCTCTCCTCCATGTCAGCAGTGCCCATACCCGAGCCGGGGTTGGCGAAATGGCCTTTCTTTGAGTTTGCATGTTCTCCCCGTGTCCCCTATAGGGTAGGTACCGTCACAATAAACATGCAGTAATCCTGGTCTCTAATCTACCTCCCCTTGGCCAGCTGGGGCACCTGATGGAGGGTAAAGGAAATGGTCTGAATAACGTGTTCCTTCCACGTGCTATGTCCGGCCGGGGAAACTCCCCCCTGTCAGGTGAAAAGAAGCAGCTTGGCCTCCTCATGCATAGAAGGAATGAGGTCAGTCCGCTGCCCTCCCCAGGTTGGCAGAGGAATAGAATTAGATAATTGACACTGGGTGAAAATATGGGTTGCAAAATTGTGGGATAAAAAATATGCCATTGACAATGAATGGAGAATCATATGTGTCTGAGCATATCAGCAATTTTTGTGCCAACACAAACTTTGAATGCCATTGACAATGAATGGTCATATGTCCAACACAGGGAATGAAGGGTGCTCCACTGACGACGTTGCGTTGCATTCACCCTATTTGCCTTGGTTCATTTTTTGATGCTGAATGCAACACAACACAGTTTTGGAGTAATAGAGTATGAAAACAAGTAAGTGTGTGTGACGTGTGTGAGGTGTGTGTGTGTGTGTGTGTGTGTGTGTGTGTGTGTGTGTGTGTGCATGCTTGTCTGGAAACACACAGGGGTCAGTGCAATGACACACGGTGACACACAGCTGGGCCATGCTGCAGAGTGGAGGCCAGGCAGGGGTTAGAAAGAATTACACACTACTAATGTCATTGTCCTCCATGGCTCACTGGCACAGACTAGTGCTGCCGGAATTGTCCAAAAATTACATTCGGATATTCGTTTTAAAAACCCACGTGGATTTGAGCAATTCGACCCATTCGGATTTCGGATATCAATTCGAGCCATTCGGATTTATTAATAATTATATTTACACCAATACAACCTGAGACATAACATTTAAGATTGCATTGCTGGCGCAACTCTCTCTCCACGCATTGGTGCTGCTGAAAACCGAGTTGGAACACAAAGCATGCATTCTCCCTTCTCCAGTAAAACTTTTTTTTTCTTAAGCAATCCTACCACACAGCCTTATCAAAATGAGGCACGGAGGCAGTATTAATTCACAGAACAGAACACTGCATTGCTGCTGCTGCTGCTGCCGGACCCGGCACCACATTTCATCCTTACGCATATTCTTTATCTTCTTATAATTTCCTAAAGGATAAAGTCGCTTCATGATTCTCCCGTCTGTCCGAAACAACACCGACCCAGATTCTGATCACTAGATACGCTGTTGACGGAAGATTTCACCCTTCTGAGCAGCGTACACTCACTGCGCAAAGAACGTAAAAGGCTCCCGCGGCCCCGCCCGCCCTGTGCTCACTACGCAGGCTACGCTGCGTAGTCTGCGTTTAGGAAGAATACGAGGCAGAGCTGATTTATTCTTTAATGTATGCCGGTGTCGGCGTGTCGCGTGGCAAATATAACTAATCTACAAGCTCACAAGTCACAACGCGTCGCTTACCCATGGCACCGTCTCGCGAAAACTAATAATAATAATAAATAAAAAATATTTTGTATTATTATTTTTAATTCAAACCTTAATTTTATATATTCGGTTATTCATTATTTTTTCGATTCGAAAATATATTCGGATATAGAATATTCGTTGGCAGCACTAGCACAGACTGCTGATAAGATGACACAAGATGGAAGACAGGATGTGTTTTACATTTACTACATGGATTATCTGCCCTCCCTAGCTTAGTGCAGTGGTTTTCAACCAATCAAGATCCATTATTTATTCTGCATTTGAGTCACAGGCCACCATTCCATGAGCTTTTGTCCACAATTCCATTGCTATACAGTATTGTTGTACCATAGGAGATATAATAACAGGCCAACCTTGATCACAATATAATCCTGCCACAGTAATAGCCTGCGCAACAGCCCATCCTTTGTCCGCCTTCTCCTACAAAACCACACCTCACAAAAAAAAGCACACATCTCACCCTGCACAACACCAACAGCATGCCTGTCCAGACATCACGCACTGCTTTGCATCCATGCAACTGTCATATTTACAGTACAATACCCATTTCTATGAAAGAACACATTCTTGCGCAACACCACAAGCCTACGTCAAAACCGTCACCACTTTGCTGAGTTACGGCAACTCCGTTCACTTCATGGGGCCAGTCCAATGGCGTATTGTAGTCTACGGCCTTCACAGTGACACACGCGTTACATGAACCACGCGACCGGGATGATTTCCACCCCTTCAATGTCCAACCTCGCTGCCTCTGCTCCACACTCAGCCCCCTCCCCCTCTGGCTGCTGTGCCGGACAGGCGAACACTCCACCTCAGTACTCATCGACAAACACCACGTCGTGTTGACTATCACTAGACTACACCTCAGTATGCATCGACAAACACCACGCCGTGTTGACTAGACTACACCTCAGTATGCATCGACAAACACCACGTCGTGTTGACTAGACTACACTAATAAGGACCCATGACGGCCGGCGTAACCCGAAAAAGACATCTCTCGCCTATCGCACGGCAAACGCCACACAACTACGCTTGGTGAACGCAGCTAAAGCAGCTGCCGTACAACATGGACCTCGCAGGTCCATGTTGTACGGCATCGCGGGGCCGGGGGGACTTCAATTGACAAGTGCGTGAGTGAGTGAGTGAGTGAGTGAGTGAGTGAGTGAGTGAGTGAGTGTGTGAGTGTGTGTGTGTGTGTGCGACAACACATAATAATTAATAACCCATCCGTTACTACATGTGCAGGGCACAATACTGGGTTTAAAAACACAGCAGAAACATGAAGTCTGTCAACTCCCGCAATTTCCTTCTTCCCATATTGCGCTGCAACGTAACTCTAGGATGAGCCAAATGGCCCTTACAGGTCCATTGGGTTTCATTTTAAGCTTTCAAGAGTTAATCTATAAAGGACCATTTGGTTACCAACTCTCCATCATGTAGTGGTGGTCCCCGGACCACTGGTTGAAAACCACTGGCTTAGTGGATAGTATTCTCTCAAGAACAGATTCCGAGCTGCGCTACTGAATCTGTCGGCAGGGGCATTGAGAACGTGTGGACATTGGGTATTAGTGGAATGAAAACATAAGCAGCCAGGCACCAGTCTAGTGAATTAAACCCTGACAATGTAATGAATTAGCCTCTTTTTTATTTTGGTCTTAACACTTTTCCCACGCATGAGAAATGTAGTGCAAAATTTCTCCTGGGAGCTCCATGCTCTGTTGCTATCTCAGCGGTGTTTACTAATCTTCCCTGGATAGCAATTTCCCAGCAACAGAAAGTTAATAGTGGACTGGTCCACTGTAAATAGACACAGGCCGGATTAAACACAGCAGGATTAGGAGAGAAACAAGCATACAGTAGAAGCATAATTCTGATGCAGACATACCATGAAGAGATCGAACTAAAGTAACTCAATGAAACCTGCCATGGTTTAAAGTCAACTGGAGTCACTAATGTATAATGTATTATTGGGTTATGACACTTCATCATATTAATAACATGACTGATGATTCACAATGTTTCAAGGAGTGGACATACCTTAGAGAGGTCACCCGGTAATCGGTAGGTCACCGGTTCGCCTCCTAGCCCTCCCATGTCTACGTGTGCAAGTATTGATATATGATATGACTTAACCCTTAACAGCTTCCCCCTGAGCACTCATCATGACCATCTGAGCACAATCAGAATTGCAGCTCCAGGGCGAAGCTGGAACTGAATTTTCCCCATGGAAATAACAAAGGTCTCTCCTCTCCTTCGAGCCTGAAGGACAGGTAAAAAGTTCCACACAACATCTTGGCTCTCAAAAACAGCTCACTGTGACCTCATCATGTTGAGAAAATACTGTAGCATCTTATTTCCACCTGTTCTTCCATTCTGATGAAGGTCCCAGAATGCTGTAAAGGTCGTCTGACGAGGCAGTAAGCTTTAATTAAACCTGAAGGGAAAATTATTAATTATCCTGTGTGCTTGGTGGCTGTGGGCAGATTCTGTCTGGAATGCTGATGATGCAGAGGTGAGAGAGTAGAGGTGCAGTCCAACTGTTTCAGGATTATCATCATTTATCAAGCCAGGTATACATTCTATGAGCACAGAGCCAGAGAACTGTCCTACATATACCAATCAGAATCACACGCATGTAGCCACGGTGTTCCTCAGGGAAGCTCCATGATCCCTCAGTAAAATGTCTATTTAATTAACCGCTCTTGAATAGTGTGTACCGTATGTTGTTACACATTCATGTTTTCCTCCAAATCACATCACATTTGACATTTCTAATTTATTTTTGGCATCACACTTATTTATTCTGCCACAATAAGTTGCCACATCAGTTACCACATTATCCTTTGTTTCAATACCAAATTAACATGTTTTGTGTTTGTTTTTTGCAAGAATGAGTTCGGTCCTGTCTCTTATAATTAACTTTCACAGTTCACTGACTGGCTGGTTAGTAGTTATGAGGGAAGAAGTTAAGAATCTGAATCACTCTCCTGGACAGTTGGCATGTATGCAGGGGTGAGGCCACCACAACCCCTCCACAACCACACATATCTCTGTCAAGAAGCTTTTTGTCAATTTCCCTTGGTAGGGTGTTTGCAAATACGGAGCGAAGCAGAGGAGCTCCTCATAAACTATGCATGCCATCTCCCAGACAGTGTCAGTAAATTGTGTGTTTCCATTAGCCAGGACGAGACTGGTTAACATCAAAGTGATGCTCGGGGGTTAGCAGGAAGCAGACACCACCAGGTTGCTGCCTGCTTGATTAATGCTGATGAATTAAAAATGGACGCTGGTCATCTCAAGGTTGATTTGAGCGCTGTCACAATCTCTCAGCCACACCACAGCCAAATTAATGCATTCAGCTGCTAAATGCAGAGTGTCTGCTAAATGCTTACATTGTAAATTGTACACTGAGGCACATTGGTGGATGTCTTAAACTCAGAGAGCATCTGAGTTTCCACTAAACTAACATGGTGGGCGTAAACCCCATACACTGGATACACTGTAAAACAAAAAATAGCCAAATAAACTTTAATGTCATAACACTCACCACGCAGGAGATCAGCGCTGGCATGAGGTGTGTTGTGCGTCCGGAACAGCTGCCAGTCAAAGTCGTCCTCCTCCCCCTGAGTGAAGTCACACAGATTGGGGTCTGAATCCTCATCGAAGGTGCAGCCAGCCGCTGAGATGACACAGAGAAACAATAGTGGTTAGTGCACCAGACACATTTTATTGGTCTGTGCTGAAATCATCTTTTATTAGACAGAGAGCATTAATAATTGATGGTCCTCCTTGACCACTACCCAATTACTACAAGCTCCAGGAGTTTGAGTTCATGCAATGTAATTGGCTAACCACTTAAAATTTAAAACCCATTCAACCCATAAACAAAAAACCCTTGTTAAACCCCTTGTAAAAGGGACTCAGTTTCAATGTGTTTATAATAATAAAAAAAAAACACATGACCCCTGATTTAAACCTGTTGGTATGCACTTATGTGTGTCCTTCTTTATGTTTATTCTCTCTTGGATAAGAAAGACCACAGGTTAGCTACTCAGTTGTTTACTAACTAGATAACTGTTATCATGGTCATTTGAATTAGATGAAAATGACGTTACCATTAGCTTTACTAGCAAAAGTTTTCCAACATCTTAAAATTAATTTTCTCACAGAAGATAAATCCTCTAGTAATTTCCTCATGACGACCTCCGTGTTATCTATAGTCCTGACTACGGTCAGTCCCTCTTCAGAAACATTCACTTGACACAATAGCCTTGGCTGTGTTATTGTGGATATTGTTCTGCCTGTTTGTGAGTGTATGATTGTAGCTCATCCAGGCTGAATTCCACCATGATCTCACCTCTGATCCCCTTGGTGGGACAGATGCCCAGACAACAAACCCACATCCATTTCCCACTCCACCTTTCACCCAGACACTCATTAATAACAGCCAGCCACCAAACAACCATAGTGACATGGCATGCTATCACCAAAAGCAATGTTGTGAACATACAGCACGCTCACCACTCAGACTTACAATTAATCAAACTATGGGCTGTAATTACCCCTGACTCAAGTTCTGGTAAAATGAAAGCATTAGCATCCCACCCAATAAACATGCAAACAAGACACTCATGCACGTGTGACATACAAATAGCAATATATCTCACAGAGGGCTGGGACCCATAATGTGATATAGTACATTAGAAGCTGCCATATTCCATGCACCAAAAAGAGATTTTCTTTTTTCAAATTGTGTTTAATAGCTGCGTTAATAGCTGCACTGAATAATGTGCAGTTGTCTCTGCTGCCTAAATCTGTTGCCATATCTCACATTAGCACAGTGGTGTGAAAATGACACACTAACATTGGGCAGCTTGAAAAATCTCTAGCTCACATGACGAGGAGCTCATGTCAACGCTGTCGAGGAACGCAACATGATAGCGAAAATGGCCATAAAGCCATCCTGAAGGTGACCTCCACCATGCGCTGTGGCTTTATTACAGCTCATTCTTTTGGCTAATCTGGCATTAAACAAATGTAAATGGGATATCCAGCAGACACACTGTGCTAATGATTCACCCACAGGGGTCATTATTTGGTGACATGAATCATATTTAAAAAAGAAATTAAAGAATACATTTATTTTGATTTATTTTGTTAATGTAGCTATAAAGTGTTATACACAGTTGTAAATGGAAGCATACATTATAGTCAACCCTATCTGTTGCTAGAACCTTAATAAAAAAGAGAATACAGGCCCAGGCCGTAGCGTAACGGTCTGGGCACCGGACTGGTGATCCAGTCGCGGTGTGCCGCGGGTTCGACTCCCGGACCCGACACGGCCTTTACCGCATGTCATCCCCCCATCTCTCTCCCGTTTCCTGTCAGCCTACTTTCTATCCCTTAAAAAATCAATAAAAGGCGTAAGCCACAAAAAATATCTTAAAAAAAAAAAAAAAAAGAGAATACATTTGAATTCATAGGCTATGTGTTACGGACCGCTGTCCTTATGATTAGTATTGTTGTTATTGTGTTTAGTTAATTTGGGAATAATTGTGATGAGTTGGATATGTTGGTGGCCTGTGTTATATTGTTTCCCTTTTGTGTTCTCTAAGGTCATGAATGGAGGTGAATGGAGAATGTAGAGAATGGGTGTGGTGCTGATGACTTGACTGGTCAATTGAAAGCAGGTGGCTGCAATCATGACAGGTCCTACCTGGACCTACCCCTTATTCCTCATTGGTTCCCAGCAGCTGGGCCCTGCTGTCTATAAATGTGCTCAGTCTGTCCTGACTGTTGTGAGAACGACAGCTAATTCTGCAGCGGAGACTCCATCCCTCTTGTCCTCCACCCATGTTGCCTTTTTCTTTTGTTTGCTTTGCTATTCTGTTTCTTAGTTAGTCTGTCTTCAGTTCCTTTGAGTACGTTCTATTTTGTTATCCCAGTTTCATGTCAGTTATGAGTTATTAAGTAACCTTTAGTATTTGCTCTTATTTTTGATAGTCAGTTATTTATTGTACTTTTGTATTTCCCATGTAATGTGAATCCCTGCTTTACCATCCCGTAGGGGTGTTTGATAGTTTTGTTTGAATCCCATTTACTGTATTTTGTTAGTTAGTGTAGTGAGGTTAGTAACTGTATTTTTGTTTGTTAGGGACTTTAGTTAGGGGTAATTTCCTTTTCTTAGATAGTAAGTTTTTCTTCAATGTAACAGACACCCTGAAGCCATTATTTCTTTGAACAAACAAAGAATTGACAAGTTTTTGTCTCTGTCAAAAGAGAAAAAAGGAGAGTAATAAACAAATCTTCTTTTGTGAAAGCTGTCTCCTCATTATTATGTCACCTCCCCTTACCCTAGACAGGGGGTCGTAACACTATGCTTTTCAAAACAAGAAAAAACATACTTTTGCAGTCAATGTGCAACCCCACTTGATGCCAAATCATAGTTTGAGAACCTTCACTCCAGACTGTAAATCCACTGGAGCACAATGGACCCTCAGGAAGCCCCATCCTGCCCACACTCTAGGCCATCTCTCCAACGAGTCGAATCGGCACCAATTGGGAGGTGAACCGAGCATGTTTGGTAGCCGTCAATATCTGTGTGGTAGTGATGAGTGGACCTCTAGTCTGCTACTGGTGTAGGCGTAGCAGGTTTTACACAAAATGTCCGTCATGTTTCAGGGCTGACTACTGGTGTAGAAGCAGGCCTGATAAGCCAGATACATTATCCTGTCAGCGTCGCACCTTTGAACTAGATATATTATAAATCTCAACTCTCAATTCCTATACCATGGATCAAATCAAAAGCAAAGCTAGCCAAAATGTTACGAGTGTTTTGTTTTGGTATGAAACTCCGGTGTTGCCAGATTTTGTGAGTGAAACAAACAACCAGGTGACCTATGAAAACAAGCCCAAAAGAAGCAACGAGTTCCACCCCTATTACATCAGCTATTTCAAAAAATATCCTTGAAAGCAAGACCAAATAACCAACTACACTTCAGAAACAAGCCCAAACTAAAGCAACCCGCAACTATGAATATTTAAGCGACTTTACAGGGGAAAAAAGCCCAAAGTCACTTATAATAAGCAGACCTGGCAACGCTGCATGCTACTTTGCATGGGCAAAAACAATGTTCCATCGGTCGACTGGTTTGTGCTTAACTAAATTCTAGTCTGCTGCATGTCTGTTGGAGTTGGAAACAGTCGCTTTGGTTTGGAGAGTCACCTTTACAGTTTACACGTCACGTGACTGCAGGATGAGACACCACAGTTTCCTCAACATCATGTGACCTCAGTCGACTGGGTGAGAACAATATGCAGCCAACCAGCAGGGAGGGGGGGGGGGGGGGGGGGGGGAGATGACACTCTCCCTCTGGGCTTTGATGTATCACTCATGCTGAGCAGTTGCTACGTGGATGTAATGCCAGGGGTCAAAGGTTAATTGATCTGCACTGGATCTATTTCTAATAGGACTGCCAGAGATACGAGACCTGACACATCCAAAGACTCTGCCACTATATAATTCCCTGCTGCTTCTGTCAATGAAGCCTGCAGACTCTGGCCTACAAAGACTCATCACCCAGGAGCAGGAAATGAGAGCCGAGCGCTGCACGGGAGCCCAGGCCAGGGCTTACCAGGAACGTCAGGATAGACATGGCTCATCTGTCAGGACAAAGAAAGGAGCACTCGCTGCACCAATATTCACTATTTCCCCTGAAATCACTGTGTCAACGCACAGTGAAGGCAGACATTCTTCTGAATATTATACAGTATAATGTGATAATGTGTCCAAAAGTCATGGCTGAGACATTGCCATGTAAAACCATTTCACATGGCTGAAGGCTACTTGAGAAGTATATACTGTATACAATATGTACAGTAATGTATGTGAGAACACAATGAAAAACAGTGTTAGGAGTGCCACCCATCAGGCAAATGAGGCATACTTAATGAACTGGTGGGCGAGGTGACTGTGGTTAAAACAGAGAGATGTGTTTGGGTGAGCGGTGAGTGTGAATCACCGCGGCCACGGTGTGATTTCATGTTTTTTGTGGTCACCATTTCACCTAAAACTGGAGTATCAACAGGCCTTTAGATCAACACTCCAGATTTGACTGCAACCCAGTTCCTAGTTTAGCAATATTTATAATAGTTGTTTGCCATGTTGCCCTGCTTGTCGTGCCTCACATCAACAACCTCTTCAGCAGCTCTGCAGTTGGACAAGGCTGACACATCAGGTCTTTTTCATCTTGTGAAAAATAAACTAAGCACCAACCCCCTCTATAGCAGATATATACCCTGCAAACTTAACATAATCTGAAATCATGTCAGAAACCTTCTAGTCCTTTCCCCAGAAGGCACAAATAAACATAGGCTCAGAGGCTCTGACGGAAGAATTGCCATCAAATAAAAATGTAGCAGGAATTGGCAATTGGTTTAACAGCCCCCAGGTGTGTCTGCACGTGTGTTATTCTGTGAGAGGTGCTCTACTTTAATATGTGCATTTAATCAGAACTCTTACTCTCTTGAAGAGAGCCCAGGTAGGGCCGGGCCTTCATTTTCGGGCTTGTTGAGAACTCTAGCTTTCGCCAGCTGCCGGGCGTGGCTGCACTAATAACTTCGGGGCGGGCCCGTCTAGTTTGAATGGACATATTTCAGTCAAAAAAGAGACATCGAAAAGGAAGGACGGGTGGGGAGGATCAACATATGGAATGTCAGAACAGGTCAGCTCCATTATCCATATATGGAGAATTGGAGGTCTAAGGGTTTGTGGTCAGATGATGTTGCTGGCCGGCTCCATATGATCTAGGAGACTTCTACATGTATGGCTATACAGGGTTTGATGAGGTAGGGGTCGTGATCTTCATATATGGAAACGGCCATATGGAGCGTGACGTGTCACGAGGCTTGATGGACTGACGGCCATATATGGAGGCGTGACGGATCGACTGACGGACGGACAGGTTTTGCAGGTTTTCATAGTAATCTGCGACCTACAGTCGCAATAACCATGCACATCACATGAAACTGTGAGTTTAAAGCCCATACCTATCCATGTCATTTTATTTTATTATGCTGTGTTTTCCACCTGCTCAAGAAGCCTTTAGTAGTGACAGTACTAATGTATTGCAATTTTTAAATTTGACGGTCTGTGCTCTCCTGACACGTTCTGTGTACAAATCTTTGTATAAATAAGTTCACCCACTCTTTCACTTGTAATCATGTGATATTAATTCAAGTTGATTCTGCTTCTGAAATATAACTAGACACACAGCATTGCAGGAGACAGTTTATTTTAAAATAAATACTGCCATGAAATCTCAGGAAGGTATGAAGTCACACACACTAGGGGTGGGCGATAGTGATAAATATTATTGAGATATAATGTACACACACACACACACACACACACACACACACACACACACACACACACACACACACACACACACACACACACACACACACACACACACACACACACACACACAAAGCTTGAATATAATAATTGTCATTTTAATTATAACATCACAAATTATGGTCATAGATGGCATGCAAATTATTTTACAGCCCTAGTCTGATCTTTTTTTTCCCTCCCCTGCCCGCCTCAATATGCATCCTAATTATGTGGCAGTCAGGCGGGGTAATGAACAGCGGCATGCGGGAGTCACCTGGGAAATCCAGCGAGGCGAGCCGCTGCGGCGTCTCACATTATCAACGCCCAGGAACCCAAACTCACTGCTTCGTGCTTCTGTATGGAAGACACTGTTGAGTGCATTGCTCCACACAGACAGCCTCATCTAAATCTGGTACGTCTGTAGGCTGGATCCAGCTGGGAACGGGTGAGTAATGCTGGAAGCCACTTTCGCCTGGGAGATGCTGGTTGATTTGCATTGCTGTGCGTGCGAGCCCCATGCATCAGCAGGAGACAGGTATATTTATTCTCAACAGAGGCTCTCCACCCCAGCACTCCCTCGACTGTCTCCGAAAGCCATCCATCCCTGCACCTGAATACGCAATGAAATCATTTCTCTGCCTCCTTGGGCACTAATAACTCACCCCTGGTGGCCACTAAGGGGTCCCAGTCACACAGAAGGGAGGTGGAGGGGCCAGGAATGGGATTGGAAAAATGGAAAAGATGGAGTTAGTGGTCAAGTGGAACAGAGGTCTTGTGGAGAGAGGACACAGGCTCGTGAAATATATCAAACGGAGCATGAGGAGTAGGCTGGCTAAAGGGCCAACAACAACTTAAAAAACGTTCAGCGCACCCATCCATTCAGAGCACCCAAAAGAACTATCACATAACGTACCATTATTTTTTTTATTGTCATACTTCATGTCATGCAGGTTAAATTCAACCCCAAGCCACACTGCTGCTAAAACTGAAGAGAATATATTGCCTTCTGCAATTTAGTGCAGCATATCTTCCAGGTCTTGAAGAATATTAAAGGCACGTAAAGAAAACACGGACAGCATTAGAGAGAATTAAGATAAGAGAAACCTTTTTTGATACCCATGGAGAAATTCAGATGTCATAGCAGCAATATCAGCAACACAGGACAGGTACAAATTAAGAGTAGAGAGAATAATATCTTAAGAGAGTGAGAGAAAATAATTCACACAAACTGAGCCTGTCTACTGTTTGAATGTTCTTTGTTACCAATAGAAAGGGAGCACTTCAATTATTCCACCTCCTAGTTCCTGGACTTAAGGTATGGGGTGGAAGAAATCTCAGTCGATGCTGCTGATAAGGAGGGAGTTTAAATGATCATACGTTCTCACCTAGCTCTTTCATGTAGATCTATTTTCAGACGATGCCTCTGTGAAGAAGGCTTGAATTGCTACGCCGTCTCCCCTAGTCTCATGACTCTCATCCAGCCATGACATCCATCTCCCAACAATTTGCATTCCTCCATATAAGAGATGAGACGTCAAGCAGATCCTGACGGCTAAAGAGAATCTCAAGGATCATAAAGTAAATCTGTTTAATTGACAGGAGGAAGTGGGTGTCTCCCAACGCGTTCCAAACACCTGTTCCTTTTTTATTGTGTCTCTCATCTCGTATGTATTCCTTTATGAGAATAGTGACAGAAAGACACCCAGAGGGACTGTAGAGAAACCCGTATAAAGCCATTTATATGCAAAGCAAGCAGTTGGCATTATGTGGCTACATATTACGACCTGAGGCTACATTAAAGATGCAATTATTTTCACAATAGTATCAGTTGATCGGTATGTGACAATTTAAATCAAGTATTTTATCAACAGCTCCAAACACGTCTTTAGCCTATCAGATTTGAGGGCCAGAAATATGCATTTATATAATGCATTATCTGAACATCTGGTGAGAGCTCTAGCTTTTCCTATGAGAAAACTAAAGACAGCTTATTATTATTCATGGAGCCACATGCGATCCAATGACGATGCCCTTGAAAAACAAAATACAAAACAATGCATAGTTTACAACTAGCTACGGTTGGCATTATTTTGTGTGGACAGTACTTGAGTGCGAGTTCAAACTTCAAAGTCGCCCACAGACACAGACATGTCAGTAATGCACATGCAGTGGACATTGTAACCTTATATCCTCAAAGACAAGACCTCGGACAGTAAGCAGAACGGCTGCCGGTCATGTACAGAACCAGTGGAGTGTGCAACATGCTCACATAGATGATCCATGGGTCGAATCCCGGCTCCTCCTGTATACATGTTGAAGTGTCCTTAGGCAAGACACTGAACCCCACATTGCCTCCAGTGTTTGCCACCGTTGGTGTGTGAATGTGGGAAGTGAGGACGCTGGAGTTGATTGTTCACCGCTTCACCTCCCATGTATGAATGAATGGACTATTCTAAAGCGCTTTAAGTAGCCACGTAGTGCATAGAAAACTAAGCGATATAAAAATGCAATCCATTATTATTACCACTTCTCACAAACCATGTGTTTATCCACTAGAAGCACTTCACAATAGTCCCCACATTGTCTGATCTGGGGTCAGCTGTACCATGTGTTCATCCTCTAGAACAGGTGTTCTCAATCCGTGGGTCGCGAGTCGCGACAACCTAGGGGGGGGTCGCCAAATTATTTTGGCGGGTCCCCAAATTATTTAAACACCCGCTGCGGGGCGGGGGCCACAAGACATGGCCAAACCATTTCCGGGGGTCCACAGCTAAAAACGTTGAGAACCCCTGCTCTAGAAACACTTCACGTGACGTCTATCAGTCAGTCATTTACATGACAAGTCCATGTTGTCAAGCTGTGGAAAGCAAAATACTAATTTCAGTACTGAAATTAGATTAAATCAATACTACTTTAAATCAATACTACATTAAAAACTGTAACACTAACTCTAAAACTAAGAAAATACTTTTTGTAGTACTCAAAAAATAACATTAACTAGAGTGTACAGTAGTTGTAACTAATTATGTTCCACATCTGTGAAATAGCAACAACAGAGTTCACTGTCACTATGTTCTAGTAAAGGACACAATTTTTTTCTACTCAGCCTGTCTCTCATGGGAGGGCTGTGGGCAGTTCAGATTCAGAAACCCGTCCACCAGTGACAACATCGATGGGGAATGCAAGCTAATAGAAACCGCAGGCGTTCTATTCCTGAAAAGTTGTAATGCAATGCTGCAAGCCATTGTTGCCATGTGACGTGGGTTTCTGAACTGCCCACAGCCGAGACACAGACTGAGTAGGAAAAAAATGTGAACAAGTGGTCCTTCAAACTGATACTGTAGCACTTTTCCAACATGAGATGCACTAGCTCACTGTGGTTCACAAGCACCAGTAAAAGCAATACAAAGACCTCATAGAAACACTAGACCGCAATAAAAGCCAATCATATAAAACGTGTGGGTGCTCGTAGCTGAGTGGGTAGAGAAGATGTCTGGTAATCAGAAGGTTGCTGGATCACCGCCCCGGCATGCAGTCTGTGTGTGGAAGTGTCGCTGAGCAAGATACTTAACTCCTAAATGTGCTCAGGTGATGCATTTAGGCACTTCCCCAATGCTCCATCCTCTAGTTAGAATGTATAAAATAAAAAAATCACAAAACAAATAACCAAACAACAAAAGGGATCTAGAGATAGTTTTGTTGTATATTATTATTATCATCATCACACAGCCAAACAGAGATCTCCGCCTACTGAAACATATGGGGACGTCTAAATGTTAGTACAGAAAAAGAGGATAAGGATTTGATGCTTTAGCTCTCGTCTGCTCGGCACTGTAACACTATTTGAATAAAACATCCTCAGAATTGTATTTGTTATTGTAGCAGTTAAAGTAAATTGAGGAAATCCAATCATGCTCTTCCCTATAGAATCAAACAGAAAGGTTACCTCCACAGTACAAACTATCTGAGACACAGCATCAAGCTCCAAAAAGCTGCCAGTGAAAGCTGTCAAACACTAAACGACAATAACCAACAGATGTATGAATGGACCCAGAGGGAACAGTTGTCAAGTGTTCAGCAGCTACTAGAATAAGTACGGTTGCTGTGTGTTTGACCTGTGACAAGTTCCTTTTCACTGATGACTCTATAGAGTACATTCAGTACCGTACCAACGGACATAAAACCACAACTAGACCACAATGGCAACAAACCCCTAGGGCTCTTTGTGTTAGCCTTTTAGGCACACACACACGATGCTAAACACATTTGATTCTTGTGTATGCGTGTGCGTGTGCGTGTGCGTGTGCGTGTGTGTGTGTGTGTGTGTGTGTGCCTGTGCCTGTGATAGACAAGGTGCAGACAGACACAGACAGAGATATAAAGACAGAGTGATGAGAACAGACATCTTACAATCACACACATTATGTGTTTACACACACAGTGACCCGCCAGAGAAAACACCACACACACACACACACACACACACACACACACACACACACACACACACACACACACACAAGCCTGTAGTTACAAAGCTTTGTAGCAGGAAGGAAGTGATTAAATGTCAGATTGTTCTGGTAAATGTCACCACTAGTGGATCTGACTTCTTTGACTGAGTTTGGTTGTGTTCCAGGCCCTTGCAACAATTTATTTCCAAAAGGATATAAGAAAAAATAAATCATTTCACAAACCTTGCTAACCTGACTGTAGAAAGTAACAGTACAGTAAAGAACTTGGGGTCATTACTGATTATTGATTCTGAATTTAATTTAAATACCAGGATTTTTCACCGTAGAAATATTGCACGAATTAGAGCCTACAGTATGTCGCTGGACGATGCAAAAACACTGATCCACGCCTTTGTTTTCTCTCGGCTTGATTACTGCAATACACTTGTTTCTGGCCTGCCAAAGAAAACAACTGACAGATTACAAGTTACAACTTGTCCAAAATGGGGCAGCCAGAGTTTTAACTAAAACTAAGATGAGAGAACAGGTTACTTCAGTTTTGGCTTCATTACATTGGCTTCCGGTTGTTTTTAGGATTGATTTTTTTAGTTAAAATTATTTTACTTGTTTATAAAGCTCTCAATGGTCTGGCACCTTCCTACATGACAGCCTGTCTAGATATGTCCCAAACCGCCCCCTCAGGTCCTCCACTGTTGACCTGCTCGATGTGCCTACAATGGCTTATAAAAATACATTTATTCACACTAATTACACGCTTTTAGATCATCTTCATGTCCTCACTGTATTGCCTTATTCACTGCCTTTTTGCTATTATTTTAATGTTGTTTTACGCTATTGTTTTTCTTTGTTCTTTATTGTTCTGTAATGCACCTGAGCTGCATTTCGTGTCATGAAAGGTGCTATACAAATAAAGTTGTATTATTATTATTATTATTATTATGTGCACAAACTAGTTCCCCCAGGCATGTGTCACCTGTTTCACTATGTGAAGAGCAGAGAGTTGATGTTGTCCCTGCAGCCATAGTTTAGACTGAAATATTTTTTTAAAGCAGCCTACCCACTAGAGATCATTATCAAAACAACACAACACAGTGTCAAGTCTATGATAATGTCCTCAAGATTTACATGAGACTAAAAAGAACCACCAGAAAGAGAAATGCAGACAGTCTGACTCCTGCACTGCTGACACTGAGCTCCAGGAAACTCCACCTTGCAGACGGTTGACATTTAACCTACGTCTGTGGTTGACTTTTAACAGCCTTGATGAGAACCAGGGACAAAATGAGTGCAGAAGGCACGTTGTATAGATTATTTTCAATGGTAAAAGAGAAGGTCAGTCTCATGGGGACCAATCAGTGAGATCCTGACCAGTCCACAGAAAGCATATTTTTGAGACGGAGCGCTTTTGATATCATCCAAGAGACATTGATGAATGGTGCTCCTCTCCCAAAATGTGAACCAATTTCAGCTTGAGGCACGTAGAGCGCTCTGCCAAAACACGCTGGACGTTGAGAGTTCTGAAACGCAATGTTCAACACTGGTAATGTGTTCAACACTGGTAACACTGGTCTTTACCATAGAAATGTATGGCAGAAAAGTGCAGGGTACTCAAACAATCTGGATAGTGGACACAGCCCCTAAGAGGAGAGGAGTTGGAGGAGAGAGGAGATGAGCTGGAGAGGAGAGCAACTCGGAAGGTTACGCACGCACGCAAACACAATGTACTGTACATAATAATTATGTATCTATATTATACAGAGATAAAGAGCTGGAGAGAGGGAGAGAGAGAGAGAGAGAGAGAGAGAGAGAGAGAATAAACAATGTAATTAAGAGGACAAATTAAAGCTGCGTTCACAGCGATGCATAAAGGGGCATTTCACCTCTGGAAGAAACTCCAGTCACTCAATGTCAATAGTATTTGTTGTAGATGACAGTAGCACAATTTGAAAGTTGCACCCTCTGACCAGAAAAATAATGAAGTCTGTGTATTTGACTAGGGCTTGACTGGATTGCTGATTTCCTACAATGCCCATAATGCTTTCTTCCAAATGTTGTTTTTAAACCAGTGGTTCTCCATGAACATGCCAAGGATTTTAGCCGACAAGATCGAAAATCTTAAAATGTTTATAACTCTTGATCTAAATCATTCCGTCCAATTCTAAGAAAAGATCATGTGTTAGAGTGACGGCCCACCGTCTAACACTCTAACACGGTCCCGTCGCTAGTCGCGGTAGAATGAATCATACCTCCCATTGTTGTCGATCGCCTCTAGAGTGTTTTGGCTACATCAAGCTACTTCAGCCACATCCAGGATAACATCCGGTCCGTCACTAAATGTGCTCCGCTGCTATAAATCGCTGGGCGCTATAATTTAATGGATTAAATAACGCTGGGCGTTCGACACATGACACCAAAATTAAATATGCCGACAAGTTGCCTGCAAATCTTGTATATCTGAACGGGGCTCTATAAAGGCATCAGAGAGCATCCAGCAGTGTGTGTGAAGCAGCATGTTGGACTTGGGCCTAGCAGCAGGGGGCAGGCTTTGAGGTGAGACATCCAGGGAGGGACAAACTGAGGGGGAAGGCTGGCTTAAGCTGCTGCCTCAAACCTAATTAAACTGTGAGGAGGAGAACCCACTGTCTCACCCCAGGAAGCACCCAGCAGCACAGAGGATACACTCACTCATTTTACGAGGAAAACGGTCTCTTCCACTTGCTCTTTCACTGTTATATTTTTCTCTGAGAAAAGCTGTTCAAAATCAGACCAGTCTGAAGTGAGTGGTGCACTTCCCATCATGCACCTGTGCACAGTGTGAAGCTCAACAGCGCCACTTTGTCACCAATTGGTACCCTAAACATAGGGACATAGTGCATACAGACATAGGGACAGACATTGCTGGGCATTGGAGTGCTGCACCCCATGATCGCACATAATATGGATACAGTTAAACATGCACGAATGCAGGGAACTGGATTGTCGCCTGCAGAAACCCACATCAGTGTTCAACAAAGTTGAACTCCTCCGACCATTTGCGCTCATAGAATGGAAGTGAATGGGAGACAAATATTTGATTTGCAGTCACAAATGCAAACCGGTAATTCATAATTAAATTAATACAAATTTGGACCGGGAGCATACAGAACAAAGTACAACACCCAAATCACCAAAGCTAATGTGTCTCGTCTGTAGCTCTCTTCTGTCCATACTTCAGGCCCTGGTCCAGGGACTGGTCCCCAATTGCATAACATTTTACATAAAACCTGAATATCCCCATGCTGAAGATGCAACTTTGAACATCCAAGAACAATACAGAGAAATCTGCAGAACAAGGACATTTTTACTGGCAAATGTCCAGTGTCTGCCCCAGAGAATGGTGTGCAAGAGCTTTTTGTGCAAAAAAATGGCTGCTGGCCAGAATAATAATGGCCCTGTACTGTGATATAAGCTTTCAATCCACATTCAGTCCAAGAACAATTTCCACCTCATACAAATGAATGGTTGTAGTAACAGAACACCTTTGACATTCAATAGTTAAAGTGATACAGTACTATCGGTCTTGAATAATTATAGCAGTGGAAGAACACGGTCTACTTCTGAGACGAAAAAAAAATACTCTGTTTAGGTTACATCTCATAAATTCAGTGTATAAAGGAACAATGCTTGTGGGGAGCTAAAGTTAACAATGTCCATTAATAATGAAACCTTACATGCTCACTGTATACGTTTTCACTGTATTACCACGAGTGCTGGCATTGCAGCAGACAGTACAACCAAATACATTTGTTAGGACTTTCTGGCCCTGCAGTGATCTCTGTGATAAACAGCGTACATGCAGGGTTTAACAAAGCAAACATGTCAGCATGTGGAGCCTTCAGACATGGCTGCCTCTAACCCTGCTGTAGTTGGGTTCAGATGTAGCCCTACTGGAGAAACACCCTGCAGTGTGTTCACCTCTTATGACACCAGAGAGACCAGAGCTTATAATAGAGGTTACATGAACTTAGAAGTCAGATTGTTAACATCTTTATAAGGCCAAACATTGTTAAATAATAAATGCTGATGGGCCTGCTTTTGAGGCCCAATATGGCTATATTGAAACCTGTACCTTATTGAAAAAAAAGTTCCACTAAAAGGTTTCTTCACTTACAAGTAATGATGTAACGTGAAGTGACTTAAAAGTCAGCCCACCAACATTGCATTATAAAACAAAATCACAGATGAAGGGAGGTGAACATTTGGAATCGCAAAAGATAAGACTACAGCATATTCAAAAGGGAAAATATGCATGATTGTTGCTGATTGGCCCAGCTGATTGTTCTGTGATGCTCTTAAAATGCATAGTTTGTAATGATTGAGTGGCCTCCAGAATCCAGATCACATGTGGATCATCATCATTACATATTACACAGATGAAACTAGTTTGTGATCTTATTAAATCATCATCGCAGTAGAAGATGAAAGGTCCCTGCAGAGACCAGGAGAGGCCATTAGGCTTCAGTAGGGACATTAAAAAACATGTACAGTATATGTCTGTCCTCTGCTCTATTAGGCTGCTTTCATCATCTCACTTGCTTCCTTAAAGGTTTTTTTTATTTTTATGGAGGGACAGACAGTAGGCTGACAGGAAACGGGGAGAGAGATGGGGGGGAAGACCGGCAGTAAAGGCCGTCGGGATCGGGAGTCGAACCCGTGGCACACTGCCAGACTGGATTGCCAGCCAAGGTGCCTGGACCACTGAGCCATGGCCCAGGCCAATTAAAGCGTTATTAACGCGTTAACACATGGCCGGATTAACGTTAATGTGTTAAAAAAACAACGCATCAACGCAGGTTGTGACCGTTGTGTCTTTGTGTAGAGGATATAATTTATACGATAATTAAATAGATATAAATAGTTTAATAATGTATTGGATAGTATAATAATAAAAAAAGACATTTGGATGCATCCTGCTCCGTATACAACACAATGCACAGCTTTTGAAATTATCATTAAAGTTTTCGGCCAAAACAAATTGTGATTAATCTCGCGATTAACTACACAAATCATGTGGTTAATCGCGGACAGCATTAGTCTATTTTGATCGAATGGACTGGTTAATTATGATGTATGATGTTGACACACAGACACACTGCGCATGCGTGAGTGCGTGCGTGCGTGCTTGCGACCATGCATGCACGTGCGTTTATATGTACTCTACACAGTGGAATCATTATCTAGGTCTGAATTGACACAAGATAAACAGTCCTCAACAGCGGCACCAGATGGACACACTCCATGCTGACTTGCACTCAGGGTTGTGCTCCTCCAGAAACAGACAGGTTTATTCATGGTCATTGCAAAACGTGAATCCAGAGCAGCTCCATTAAATCCATGTGAAGCAAGAGATATAAGGTCTGCTAACTTCATTGGGATTAACTTTGAAGGTTAATTGCTAAAGCTGCAAGGCCTTGGCAGAACATAAGGTCTTAACTCATTCATTAATTTGCTCCCCGCCCCACATAACTCTGATGGTTATTGCATTACAAGTTACAATGAATGAAAACGGTGTGAGAGTTGTGTACAAGATACCATGGAAGAAAAAAAAAATGTCTTTCACAAGGTCCAAAAATGCCTTCACATAACACATTTAACACTTGTCAGCATCTCTCAGATCTATTCTTTTTAGGAGAACAACACTGTCAAGAACAACACAAAACCAAAACATGCAGCATCTCACAGTTCTCACCCATCTCTACCATCAGCACTTCAATGGTGGGGACAGTCGGGACAGACCTTGATTTTACTATTTTGCACCGAAAAGGACAAATCTCTCTGTGTGGAACTGACTGAGATGTTTCCATCTCCAGGGTGACTGATGTCCTCTTGACAACATCATTACATATTGTATCTTGCTTCTTTTAGCACTCGCCAAGGCATGTCATCATGTTGCTAAGGGACCAGCGTTCCTGCAGCACTGAAGGTTGAGCAGAGTGGGGTAGAAGCCTGAAGCTACAGTAGGGAAATTGAATGCATAATCCCCCCCAGTACAGTATATCCAGACATGGATAGGGACATCGGTCAATTGTCTTTCACTTTTGCATCAATGTCAAATAAGAACATTGGTAAAAAGCACATAAGCCAAGGCACTGAGGGGCATGGATGACAACAACAGATTATGGGGGAGGAGCGTGGGTGCATTTGAGTATGTAGCCAAAATGCTACAACACATACAGTAAGCATATAATGCATTGATTGACGTAAGCATTGTGTGTGTGTGGGGGGGGGGGGGGGGTGTCATGACGTTCACTGTTTGTTTTCGTGTAGTTCCGAAGAGTGTAACCAAATGGATGAATCCTCCTTCTCTCTGCTTTCACTTTAACTGACGGGAAATAATTTTGTCCCCATATATTGCTTGCTGCAGTAATCTGATCCCTGGCCAGCACAGCTCACACATACAGCCTTCATACAAAGAACGGTGATTTGTTGTGTATTATCTTGTCTGTCACCTTGACCGAATTAAGACTGACAGCGTTCTGCAGTTACTGCATGTGCAGTATAGCCAGAATGGTGATTGCAGCGAGAGGCTAGCATGCAGACAATACACAACAGCGATTGCACAACAAAATGGGAACGGTGCTAGACCAGCGCCACACACACACACACACATGCACACACACACCAGGGAGGAGGGCTTGTACAGTACAGTACGTACAGCACAAGTACAGTACAGCACCACTCACTTCAGACGGGTTTGATTTTTTTAAATACACAAATAAATGAAATAATGTATTATATCCAAAATATGGCATATTTTAGTTTATACTCAAAATGTGTTTCAAAATTGTGGAAATATCCACCAGATCTACAAGCTCACATTTCACTGCAAAACGTTGTGAACTTGTAGATCTGCTATTCCCACTATTTAGTATTTTTAGAAAATGTAAAAAAAAATATGATCCTTTCTCAGACATTATGTCAAATAATTGCAATTAGGCGATTATGTAAAAATTGTGACAGATCTACTGTATAACAGAGTATAATACATATTCTATGTTAATGTGAGGATAGAGAACAGAAGCAGAGAGCCAGGCCTTTAGGGCCTCATGTTCATGGCCTCATGTTCCCACCACAGTGGGAACATGAAGTCATGGCTGTATGACAGCACATTATACAAACAAATCCAGCGTGTTTTGTTAACACAACAGGCTTGATAAATTCCCTCTGGTGATTTCAGACATGCAGCTTTTATGTGGGGAAAGCATGACAGTGAAAAGACATCTGAAGTGACAAATTATTATAATAACGCATCACAATCATCAGCTGTGATCTTAAGCTGAGTGCCATCTTGTGTATAAGAAGAAAAAAAAAAGCTCTGCTCATTCATT
Organism: Protomyctophum parallelum; assembly: GCF_964188405.1. NCBI lineage: Eukaryota > Metazoa > Chordata > Actinopteri > Myctophiformes > Myctophidae > Protomyctophum > Protomyctophum parallelum. The sequence continues at coordinate 29,610,975 of NC_139698.1, read as the reverse complement.
AAATGCTTCCAAATGCCCATCGATTCCTGGTAATTGGATTTAGATTTATCTCCAAAATATAATTTCCTCCTGATTGAATCTTCTGTTCTGAACCACTCAGCATCCTACACCCTCAAAAGAAGACAGCTATACGACCTAACTCAATAATCCATCTTGTCAGATGATGACAGTCCCATCACTGTTATCTTTACACAAAAAGACAGCTGAGCCGCACATTGGAGCAAACAGACCCTGATCTACTGTATCTAGCCACCTCTTACTGTAGGTTGGCTGAGTCTTAGTTGAAGAGTCCGTGCCCCTTCCAGAGCGGGCACTGGGTAAACGGGGCAGCGAAGGTCGGGGGTTTCGAACATGACTTCTTAAATCTGCGCCTCCATTAATCACACTTTGCGTGCCCTGTGGCCAGCAGAGCGTCCAGACAGTGACAGTGCTGAGAATGATTAATACTTAATGCAGCGTTTAAGAGAATGATTTATGCCATCTGTTAGCCAATGACACACTGCAGAAGTTAGCTCCACCGCTCACACATGGACTCCTTGTCAGCAAGGATTAAGGGGGTGATTCATAACTTCATCTGGAGAGCAGTGGGTCACCTCTAAAATTAGGCTGACTAGACCATGAATATGGAGGGGTGGTGGGAGGGAGGTTTCGGGGTGGATGGGGATATAGAGGGTGGATGTGCTTGTATAACCTCAGTCAGTCTTCTCTTAAGTTGTTTTGGGACACTAGCAGGAAGAGGTGTAGCAGTTAGCTGCTGGAATGTCAACGTTATTGTCACCGACAAACGCTCCACCGTTCAGTTACGACTGAACGTAATTACATTGTTCTCTCTGCATTCTACCTATATGATTATTTACCTTGTTCACTTGAGTTATTGTTTACTCTGCTTATTCTTATTTTGCACGTAAATTGTTCTGGATGAGACCATAAATCTGCTCAATGGCCAAATTGGCTTCTAACGCTCCCTCGGTCTACTCTATACCTGCCTTTTTTTCTATTCCCTGCCTTGTTACATATTCAAACAATGTATCAGAGCCACAAAATAACCTAAGTGTGTTACCTATTGAAAAACAAACGCTGTCCATTCAGCATACAAAGTTGGATCTCTCTCTCTCTCTCTCTCTCTCTCCTCCCCCCCCCCCCCCCCCATGGAAGGTTCTATCCCTGAAGCCTGTTTGATGATACAAGTGAATGTCTCTCTTTCCTGTTCACCATCAAGAGTAAACTATACCACAACTAGAACCTTCCTTCACATTGACATTAGTGTTAGAATATGTTTCATAATCAAGATGCAAAATGGATGCACATAATAGAGTTTTAGACAGAGGCAGAGTAAATGTGGCCTCAGGAGTTGCTATCCTTGGATCGACCCTGACCTGCTCAGGGGAAGGGAAATGAATGTTTGTCAGTCAGGGGTGAGTGCTGCTTGCCCAGAAGCAGTGTGGAGAGCTGTTTTCACTGTTTCTTTAGCTCAGGAGACCAGAACGCAGAGCAGGAAAGGTTAATGAATTAATAAAAATGCAGAAAACCATTGGACAAGCTGTCATGTCTGTGCTCTAACATTTTCAAACACGACTTCAGAGCTGCTTTATCAAATCTCAGTCACACAGTTCATGTTAACACTTTGAAACAATCCATCAGCCAGCTTTTTTGTTACATTCCTATATTATATAGATCAAAATGATTTTAAACATTTCAGGAAAATACCAATATCACAATATCCACATGCAAGGTGCCAACAGCTCCTAGGACGATTTTTGCAAAGAAAGAAAATCACACTGAATAACTTAAAACTGGCTTATGGCCAGTGACGTGCATGACGTAATGAAATCATTAATAAGGCAAGGGATCAACAAGTTCACAAAACACAAGGTATTTTGTGAAAGTAATTTTGGGAATCTCCAATTTGCTATCCTCTGCCCTATAGAGTGTTTTCCCTTTCTTTTTTCAGGGCAGAGGAGCCTCCTGAATGCAAATTAATATACGATGTGTCTCTGTGAGCCGACATGAAAGAACAGTTCAGTCATTTAAGTAAATCCCAACATACAGTAATTAGCAGGGTTTCCTTTTATAATAACCTCCTCATGATAAGGTGCACACACACACACACACACACACACACACACACACACACACACACACACACACACACACACACACACACACACACACACACACACACACACACACACACACACACACACACACACACACACACACACACACACAATAAGAGAGAGGTCAGCCGCTTCTCATTTCCCCATTTTAGTTGCATGTGATGTTGTTTTAAGACAAGTCCCTTTTTTGTGTGGTTCTGCTTGTAACAGTGATCTGTTCAGTGGTTTTATACCAGAATGCCTCACGGCTCTCTATAATAACGTTTGCTGAATCGACTGGATACATTTTTCAATGTGGTTAATGTGAACTTAATGTGGAATGTGTTCAGTTCCTTGTTTCAAGCAGGGTGAACACAGAGCAATAGAATAATAATAGAGGCTATACATAAAACCAAGCACTGTCATTTTGAAGAGATGGGAGTGAAGTAGCCATGCATTGCAGGAAACCCAAATGGCTTGTTGTAACAGATGTCGTTCTTTTCACAGGCTCTAGATCGCCAACAGTGAGCACCAAAGACGGTGAAGAATGGTAAATACAATTTAATTAAATGTAATCAATTAATTAAATGTTGCATTTGTATAGCACCTTTTTCCAAAGCGCTTCACAAGGTGCATTACATCAAACCAGCAGTCTCACACACACACACACACACACACGCACGCACGCACGGAATCAGTTGACACTGATTGTACACGACAGAAAACAAGCTTTCTCTGAAGGCAATCAAAACACGGCACATATAATAAGCCATGAGCTAACAATGAATACAAACGTGAACTCCTTACAAGCCATGAAAACAATATCCAATAAGTATTGCTTGAATTAAAATCCTGCAATGTGGTGAAGACAATCATCACGGTCTAACAAACAATCATAGGATGGCATTCTACTCATATTGCATATACTGTAGACATTAGTGGGAGCTACATCAGCTAGATAGTGAGCATACCAATGTACATGTCAAAGAGCTAGCTTTATTTACAAAGAGGGACTTTCATTCAATATTGGTAATGAACTCCTGTATGAAGTTTAGTTCGAATCTGAGCTCAAATGATAGTGATGACAAGAAAATTTGAAAATGTTAAAGAAGGGACATTCGATGGATGAACGGCATACTGTAATACATCATTACCGTTAATTGACCTATGACCTCTCACAAAAAGCATACAAATGCAACAAGGAACAATTCTGGATGGTTCTCTTTACAGTGTGTGACAATGTTATAAGGTTTGCCACTCGTCTGAGCATGAAAGAGAAAATTAATCAAGAGTGACTCTCCTCCTTGGCAGGGCTGAATGCTCTACTAGAAAAAGGTGCAACCAGAGTTAAACTCCCTTGCCTACACCAGGCTTTTCAAAGTGTGCGTATGCATGGAATTTACTGCACGGATGCATTTGGAAATATGCAAACCAATGATACCGGGTACTAGTGTTCTCGAAGATTATTTTCTGTGAATATCTATTCTGAAAAATAAAAACGGTTCAATGTGACTTTTCCATGGTATCAATGTATTCATACCGCTCTCGTTGGTTGAGACACATTTGCGCCAGGATTACACACAACACGGTCCTGTGAGTGCCTACAGTACATCCCCTCCTGCCTCGTAGACGTGCTCTGTCGCTCACACACACCAGTGTATTTTATCCTATCCTCCACTCTGCTGAGTTCTTACAGGCGCTCGTATTTCTATTTTTGTAAGCTAAAGGCTTGTCAAGATGAAATGTGGGTGCAACCTTCACAACCTGTTTTTGATAGATAATCAAAACAGCATAAGTGCTGTTGGGAAATAGCCTTGTTTCGACCTGATTTGCTGCGTTCCGTGAAATGTATTTTGTCACTTCAAAGTGACAACAAAACAAATTCACGGAACACAGCGGAACAGGCTAATTTGGAAATACTTTGGATTTGAATTTGATGAACATGGAAAGCCAAAGGACAGTTGCAAGCCCATCTGTGTTGTTGTTCTGTTAGCGATAGCTAAATCTATTGCTAATTAACGATAGCTACTGTATAGTTTGCATTGCATATCCGGTCTACAGAGAAGGATACAGAAATGATTCTCCATTTGCTTGTGTGTGGAAATTACCGGATATAGTTTGAGTAGACTGGCCTAGCGGCCTTAGACTTCACTGGATGCATTGATTTATATCTGAATAGAAACCAAGATGATGGGGTTGACTATGGTCAATGGTGGAAAGAAATGAAATGCTGTTGTGCTTCACATGTTGTTATGTTACTATGAAAATGCAGCGTGTAGCTTTTATTTGTACTTACAATGTTAAAACCACAGAGAAATATCTGTGGTTGTGTGGTATCCAAAATTAATACTTTTCAAAATATCTTATTGAAGTTTGAAATCCAGTAGCCCTGAATAGGCAGTCTTTAAAATAGGATTGTATGTATTTACGTGCCTGTGCGTATGCAGGGCATCAAACAAAATGCTTAGTTCTAAGGTTGGTGTCCATGTTCACTTGTGGCATTAGTGTTAAAAGAATATCCAGAACAAGCACTCAAGACAGATCATCAATCACAAACACACTGCCTCTAACTGGGTCATCACATCGACAGGAGACATTACAGCCAAAAACAATCCCACTGAGACCAATCTGCTGTTACTCACCCTGTCACTTTGAGTCCTGTCCATGAGCTGGAACCAGGACAGGACAGGACAGACATAAGTTTTAAACAATAAAAGTGGAAAAAGATGGAATGAGGGAGAGAGAGAAAAGGAAGGAGATGGTGCAAAAGAGAGATGGAATGGGCCTTTGTGAATCCCATGTCAGCTCTCACGGGTCGATAGGAGACAAACGCATGACCAATAAGCCAATGATGAAGCCTGGAATACATCAGCCATCACGCAAATGCTTGACTCTTACAAATGTGTTATTGACTCTACTCTGATTAAACCGCATGGAAATACACAAACTACACAGCTGCTGTCCTTTGAAGTGAAGAAGCAGATTAAAGGGCAGTCCATACTCTCTCCGACCACCGAACTTTTCGTCGGAAAGATCAGACTTTATTTTTTTCTCCTTAGTAGAGTTCGGAGAGTCACAACATCTGGGAGTGCAGCTTTCAGAACAAAAATTCGGAGGAATGCGTTTCAGAAGTTGCGAGTGACGTCATGTTGTAGTTGTACCGGAGCTTTCCGACGAAAAGTTTGGTGGTCGGAGAGAGTATGGACTGCCATTAAGTCACAGAGAGAGTTGAGAGAGAGACAGACAGACAGACAGACATACAGACAGACAGACAGACAAATTGTTTATCAAGTCTTTACTGACATGATGCACAGAGCAGAATGACAGTTTGAGTACAAACAAAATCATTATAACAACTGAACCATTTCATTGGATCGTTTCAAAGCTCCACTTAATAGAAATTCATGCTACCACATTGCAATCAGACATGCTCAGACGTTACTCAAAACAGAAAACCAATTGAGATGATCAGCTATTTCAGACAGTATGGGTTGGATAATTCACTTACGCACCCCCCCCATCCCCCCCACCTCTGTTTTCTTTGTCTTTGATGCAAGAAAGATGTATTTGGCGCTGCACTGCGGTGACATGGACATAAGGGCTACGCTTGCATGCAGGCCCTTTGCCCTTTTTCTTCCTCGGGAGACAAATAATAAAGAACCTTGAACCTTGAACCTTCCGATTTGATCTTAAAGGATCGGTTCGCCACTATTATATGGCCTTTGTCATGCTTTAGTATGATATCCGTTCATGAAAACAATAAAAATATTTACATTTGATGAAACCGCTGCGGAGAACGAGCCATATAATGAGCCGAGGCATGGTAATATAATTTCCTACAATACCCACAGTGCATTGCGCGACAGACAGACACGCAGTGAGGCAGCCCCCAGGAAGCTGAAAGTTTCTCGTGTTGTTAGCGATAGAAGTAATAATAATAGCTAATATTTAGCGGTAGTAATAGTAACAGCAGTAGTGGTTTTTTGATTGATTGATTGAAATATTTATTAACAGTTTGTAGAATTTACAGTACATTTTAAGCACAAACTCAATACAAAGACTGTCAACTGTGAGTGGACGACCCAATTAAGCATTACACTTGTTTACAACAGGGTCCACATTGTTCAATTCATCAAAACATTTAAAGACATACAACCATTTAGAGACATACAAATAGACATTTCTATCTAGCTAAAGAACAGAACAGGAATTCATCATATGGGAAGCAAAAAAGGGAAAATATACAAGCACTGGGAAAATATACAATATACAATATACAGTGAGGGAAATGGGGTGGGGGGGATTCAGATTTTACAGAGGCCAGTTTCGAATTGCAGCCATCCGTAGGTGCCCTTTGAGAGCGGTTTTGAAGGAGTCAAGGGATTCACATGTCTTAATGACTGTTGGTAGGGCATTCCACATTTTGGTGGCATAGGAGCGAAAAGAATTTAGACAGGTACATGGGTATCTTGGTGGTGTATCGAATCTTGTGGACCAGACCCATTGCAAGATGCTGTACTCTGTCGACGACCCTAAGCCATCCCAGCCTGTCAAAGTGGGCAGGGGTGAGGTGGGTTCGGGGGGTGAGGCCAAGTAGGAGCCTGACCAGTTTGTTTTGGGAGGTCTGGAGCCTTGTTTTAAGGGCCTTTGAGGTGCTGTGGTACCAAGAGGTGGATGCATAGTCAAAGAAACCTTGTACGAGGGCTCCTGTTAAGGTCTTCAAGGTGTTTTTGCTGACCAGTGAGGAGATCCTGTAAAGGAATCTTGTTCTTTGATTGACTTTTTTGATTACGTTGGTGGCCATTTTATCACCGGAAAGATTAGCCTCCAGGATGGAACCTAGGTAGGTAATTTGATCTTTTCGTGTGATAATATTGTCACCCACTCTAACCAAGAAGCCATCTGCCTTGGTGGTATAGTAGTTAGTAGTCTCTGGTAGTAAGTAGCGTAATAGTAGTGATTTCGAACGTGCGCAGTGTCGGACTCGAAATTCCACTGGCTGGCTTATTTAGCAATCCCAGCTGTACTCGAACCACTGTGGGTGTGCAGTGAACATTTCACCAACGCAGATATCTTCCAGTTCGACCGCAATCTAATGGAAGAATTGACGCGGAACATCATCATCGAAGCAGAAGTTGCAGAACAGAGGTATGTCGTAGTAAACTAAAGCTACAATGCTGTGTACAGAATGAATGGCGATTGCATTACAGGAGGAGACCACATGCATTTCCTTTCAAAATACATGGTTGTTGTTACACGTGGTTGTTGTTGTGATTAATTTGACATACCGAGTGTCTCTGATGCTTACAGCTAAAGACCTTTTTTGCAACTGGAACACCCTCCACATAAACGCCACAATTTTTCCTAGCTCTGGTCCATAGCCTCAGATTAAGGCTATGGACCAGAGTTACATTTTTCCATATCAAGCTGCAAACTACAAACCAAACATAAAAGCATTTAAAACCGGGAAAGCATCTGTATTTGCATTGGCTATTCAAAAATAGCAGATATACAAGCTCAGTGCGTCACTTGGTGGAGTTGGTGCCGTGCTGCGAGCTTGTACATTTGCTATTTTTATTTATTTTTGCTAAAATGAAAAACCTTATTGTTACCATATTGTCTCATGATTGGTCAGAGGCCCATAATTGCATAATACTTTATTTGATGCAGGAGCTGAGGTGGCTGTCTTCGACTCAAGAGATGAAGAAGTGGCTTTCAAGGAACTCCGTCCCAAGTATACAGTATATTATATAGATACAATTTACTTTGTATGTTGCTATTGAACACAATCTGGATTGATAAATCAATGTGATCTCATTTTCAAATATTAGACATGTACTACTCCTAAGCCTTTACCAATATTGTTGTGCTTTTACTGAAGTACATTTTTAATTCTGGACTTTTACTTGTAACAGAGTATTTCTATATAGCAATATTGATCTTTTTTCTTCTGGGATTCTTGCACTGTCCGATTTTTGTAATCTGAGTAGGAGGACAAACTTTGCCTGTGTGGTAGGGCTGGGTGCAATAACCGCAATACCGCCATACCGCCGGTATGTGACGCATACCGCGGTATCGGGTTCATTACCGCGGTTAAAAAAAAAAATTAAATTAAAAATAAATAAACAGTGACGCTCAGTCAGTCTAATCATGCCAGCAACACAACAACACCAGAGGGAGTTAAAAAAACCATGTGCAACCCAGATGCGGCACAAACAAGGATTGATTGATTGATTGATTGGTCCACCTAAATTCATTTCACTCCTATGCCACAAAAATGTGGAACGCCCTACCAACTGTCATTAAGATGTAAATCCCTTGACTCCACCCACCCCTTTCCCCCCTCACTGTGTACGTTTTCCCCCTTTTTACCTCCTTTATGATGATTTCCTGTTTTTGGCTTTATAGAAGTGCATAGTGTACAAAATGATATGATGAATTGAAAATGGTGGACCCTCTTGTAAACAAGTGTAATGCTTTATGGCAGGGGTATTCAATTAGATTAGGCCTCCTATGTGACACAGACCGAGTAGAAAGAAACGTGCCATTTTTTTTTTTTTTTTTGGGGGGGGGGGGGGGGGGGGGCGGTAATAACCGCCATACCGGCGGTATGGGGGCCGGCAATAACCGCGGTAATAAAAATCCCATACCGCCCCAGCCCTACTGTGTGGCCTTGTTTTTTAAACCTTATGTTACAGTACAATAAAACACATTCACTGACAAAGTCACACTTATTTCCATTGTGGTCTTGTTTGTATAAACAGACATGTGAATGATTTGTATCACGGTGGCCTTGGATGCAATATCATGACATTTTGAGCCTCAACGAGTATTAGGAATTGGTCAAAATGTATAAATACCATACGCCTACATGAGATAAAATAAAAACAAACTTGACATCAAATCAACTGTCTTTTAATAGTACTGATTTACATAAATCTACAGATATATATAAAAACAGGGGTCTATGGTTGAACTGGAAACTAAGAAACTAGATATAGTCATAGGTCACTGAGGCAGGTGGTTTTTCATGCTTTCTTCATGATGACACATCGCTGGAGCTGCTTCTGGCCAGGACAGGAGACAGGACAGGAGCAGACGCACATGCTGTGGTGAGAGAAGACGTAGAGTCAGTAATGGTGAAAGCACTCAAGGATTACTGGAATGGACTAGGTGGAGTGTGTAGGCTATGTACAGTATGTTTCATGTGATACAATACTGACCAAATTAGTAGGTAGGCTACAACTGAGTATCACATATCAATCATAATAATAAGCAGACTTGGCAACCTGACTGTAGAAAGTAACAGTACAGTAAAGAACTTGGGGGTCATTATTCTGAATTGAATTTTAATTCACACAATCATGTTACCAAGATTGCCTTTTTTCACCTTTAGAAATATTGTATGATGCATCTAGATGATTTTTCTGGGCTTGATTACTGCAATGCACTTTATTCTGGACTGCCAAAGAAAACAACTGACAGATTACAATTTGCGGCAACCAGAGTTTCAACTAAAACTAAGTGTCACAGCATTGGCTTCCGGTTGTTTTTAGGATTGATTTTACAATTATTTTACTTGTTTATAAAGCTCTCAATGGTCTCGCATCTGTGACCTTCTGACTTACATGACTGCCTGCCTAGATATGTCCCAAACCACCCCCTCAGGTCCACACAGCTGGCCTGCTCGATGTGCCTAACGAATGGCAACAAAAAAACACAGTGAAGCAGTTTTCAGCTTCTACGGGCCGATGGCGTGGAACAAACTCCCACTGTACCTTTGACAGGCAGCCTCTAGACATTTTTAAAGCACAGCGCAAGACCTACTTATACACTCTTGCTTTTAGATTTATTCATGTCCTCACTATTGGCATTACTGCCATTTCAATGTTTTATGCCTTGCGTTTCTTTTTTTCACCATTGCTCTGTAAAGCACTTTGAGCTGCATGTCATGAAAGGTGCTATACAAATTGTTTTATTATTATTAATCAGTGCAAGGCACGTTTCTTGTGTAATTTGTACAATGTTGTCATCAGTTATATAAGTATAGTAATAGTTTGTTGATTACTTTTGATGCAGTAATGATCTTTTTTTTCTCGTTTGAGATATTACAAAAGGTTAAAAGTCAATTCACTGTCATCTGTTCTGATTTACAGATACAATTCAATACTACAGTGTGTGAGACAAAGTATAGTATAAATGACAGTATATTTACTACATTTTACGGGACTTTGGTTGACCACTGGTCTTTGTAAAAGCATATATAAATATGTGAACCTTTATTGAAAATTATATTCCCTCTAGTTTTCTAGGGGGTCAAACAAAATACAGCAAAATACACAGTAATGTGCTTTATGTATGAAGTTTGAGTTGAGTTGTATGGCTCACCATCAGTCCATCAAAGACATCTTCAGCTCTGTACCCATCTGGGCTGACCTAAGTGAATGAATGGACACAGGTATAACACTTGAATGTTTACATTGCTAACCCTGAAACATACGAGCCCATGCCCATGGCTAATACATTGCTTCAGATGGCATGCCATACATACAGTTTTGAATTGAATGAATGAATAGAAGATGTTTGCCTTGTTTGGACCGAAAAGTTGTAGGCTGAAGCCGTGCCTAGCCTCTGACACTTATGTAAACAATACGGTGTGGCGACACACACATACACAAATAAGCTTTAAATACATTGAACACTTACTTCAATCTGAATGTCCCTCTTGGTCCATCGGGCTTCGGTTGCAACTTCCAGTTTATTTAGGCATCCAGAACGCATGTTCCCAGTAAGTTACACAGTCAACAATATCTGGGCAGAAAAAAACTTTTCCTCAGCAGAAAGGTTTGCGTGTGCGACAAACTGGACCAGGGAAAGCTACTAGCTAGGTCGCTCCAGCAGGCCCAGTTGGGTCCACACATCCACAGCAACTACTAACTAGCAGCTGCTCTTGTCCCCGTCATTGCATTTCTTCCTCCGTATGTTTCTGGTTCATATAATAACCCTAACGCAGATTCTGCCAATATGTAACCAAAATAATCTCCTCATCCAAAAACTCCCCTGGAGCAGCCATACTGACTCATTGTTTTTAAAGTGCGCCCACGGAGCTACAGAACACCAATGATAATACACCGGGGTATTTTAGCATATATACTAATGATAAAAAACACACAGATAAGGTTTAATAGTGGTGAAGTGGTCCTTTAATACATAGGGTGCCGATTCAATTCATATTGCGATTCCTAATTCTATTGTGATTCTGCGTTTTAACCCATAGTCTGAACGGCATGACTCACCATGAAACCCATAGTCTGAATGGCATAACACCACAACGTAATGCAATTACTGGATGGAATCTGTACTAAACACACAGTCCCTCAAAACACTCCATGAAGGAATACTTCTTTACAATTTACAATTTAGGCATTTAGCAGACGCTCTTAATCCAGAGCGACTTACATTTAAGCAAGAACAAAAGCATGGGAATACATCACATAAAAGCATTTATCATGAAACATGCGTAAGCTAAGAAAGTAACAGTGGAATATCTATATAATGAAACTATACATACACTATACATATAAACTATACATATTTACTACTATGCTATACATATGTACTATGGCGTGCTATGACTATATACAATACAATTATAGTGCTGTCTACATAACATGCTATAAGTCTGTGTCAAATGCTATCCAAGTCAACAGAAATGCTATCTAAGTAAGTGCTATGGGCCATGATGGAGTCTGAAAAGGTGGATTTTCAGGCTACGGCGGAATATTGGGAGTGATGCTGCAGTTCTGACTGCAATGGGAAGTGCATTCCACAGTTTTGGAGCCAGAAGGGAGAAGAGTTTGAGACGTGTGGAGCGTTGCTTTGAATGCCAGCATCAGAGTTTTGTATTCTGTGCGGGCAGCGACCGGGAGCCAGTGGAGGGAGCGGAGCAGGGGGGAGACATGTGAGAATTTTGGCTGGTTGAAGACCAAGCGAGCTGCTGCATTTTGGATCAGCTGGAGAGGCTTAAGTGCACATGCTGGTAGGCCAGTAAGGAGGGAGTTACAATAGTCGAGTTTTGACAAGACTGTTGTCTGGATTAGGAGCTGGGCTGATTCCTGGGTGAGGAACGGTCTTTGCACTCCATAGAGGAACACATTTTCTGAACTTTCTCATTTCTGATTCTAAACTTTGTAGGAGAAGGAGGGAGACCCGACACACACTGCCACTTGCTGCATACAGCCAGGCACTCAAATGTCTATCTACGTCCTGCAAGTAGACTTAGAATTAAAACTAGACTGACTAATAATTACAAGTGGCTTTTAGTTTGAAGAGGAAGTTAGAGCAGAGGAAATCCGTTACGGTTGTAACCAAGCTGCCATGACAGTTGAAAGAGTTATTATGTTGCCGTTCAGAGCGCTAGTCGCTAACCCATGGTGAAAAGCTGACCGCTGACTGCAGCATTAGGTATTAAGTAATTCATTCATTCATATCTGCCTATGGCTGCATGGTTTACGTCACGTGCAATCTCCTGCTGGATGAAGTAACATTGTGGACTTGTGGTAGAGTAGAGACGTACATGTCCGCAGTACAACCTCCCCCCCCCCCCCCCCCACTACCCACCACCTATTACTACCAAGCTACATCTCCAGGCGCTCCTCTGAGAACCAGCCCGAAATAATTATGTCCACTCCTGATTATATGAACATTCTCTGTTTACAGCCAAAGTCGAGTGTTGTAGGTCTGTATGCAATTCTACATTGTTGTTCTGCTGTTGTGATAAATGTGTCACAGGGTGCTGACAGAGCAGGCTGTGGAGACCCCTGTGGTCCCACTAGAGAGCTGTGGGCTGCATGGGGGCTAATCACTACTGTCTCAGGAGAGCCTTTCCCCAAGCCCATGCGCGCACGCACGCACGCACGCACACACGCGCGCACACACACACACACACACACGCACACACGCACACGCACACGCGCACACGCGCACGCGCGCACGCACACGCACACGCACACGCACACGCACACACACACGCACACGCACACGCACACGCACACACACACCCCCCCCCCCCCCCCCCCCCTATCGATCAAGTCAAGACAAAACATATTTATAGAACACTTGCTCAAAAACATTCAAAAGTCGATCCAGACTCCACTCGGGTTACTGTCGAAATGTCTTTGAGAAACACTAACCCCTTACCGCTCCCATGAGAAACACTAACCCCTTACTGCTCCCATGAGAAACACTAACCCCTTACCGCTCCCATGAGAAACACTAACCCCTTACCGCTCCCATGAGAAACACTATCCCCTTACCGCTCCCATAATGCACACTAACCCCTTACCACTCCCATAATGCACACTACCCCTTACCGCTCCCATAATGCACACTAACCCCTTACTGCTCCCATAATGCACATGCATCTGATCACCTTGCATCTGATCAAATGCAAACTTCCAAAGCACACCAAAGTAGGTGAGATGGTGACTAGGGTTGGGATTCGTTAGGATTTTAACGGTTCCGGATCCTTCCCGGATCCCTCTTAACGGTTCCGGTTCCTAACGGTTCCCTTAACGGATCCTAATATTATTTTTTTCCCCGTTTTTCTGACATAGATTATGCTTATATTATAACTAACCTAACCAAGTACATAATAAACACAAATTAATTAATTAAATTATTGAAAATGCACTTTACAATTATGAGGTGGCACTATTATTTAAACTTCACCACCACCACCAGCAGCAGCTATAGGCACCACAACAATATCGTTGTTGCAATTTGTACTGTATATTGCAATTTGTACTGTATATTAAATATACAGTACACAATAATGATATTGTTGTAGTGACAAATGTTGTCTTTAATGTTCAAATTAATTTAATATGAAGGACCCCTTACCCTAATGGAAACAAGCCATAGTGCTTTCTTGGATTATAGCAGACCTTGTATTGAACTGTAGGCTACGTTCCTGTGCTTTTGTTCTGCAAATTGTTTATAAAGTAATCAATCTATGGCGGTATATGCACCTAAACGCTGGGCTCTCAACAGCCACGCAATTAATTTAGAGCCAAATTAAAAGCACGTTAGTAGTTTTTATTTTCCATTACGTTACTAGCCTGGGGAAAGTAAACCAGCCTTGCATCAGATCGTCCCCCGCTGGCTGTGGTGGAGCTGCGGGGAGAGCAGGCACGGCTTTCCGCATGGCTCTCAAACGCGATGTGTAGGCATATTGATTTTGAGATGTTTCCTCTATGTTCACGTGGTACAAGTTGCAACAACCTTTGCTAGCAACTCTCGCATTTATTGCACTTTGCATGCTCACTGCTCAGCCTCAGTCATTTCCCTCTCTGTTAACCACACTTTGGCGACATACTGTCCCACTCGCTCCACAGCGGTCGCTGAATGCACAGAACAGTGGGCGTATCCTCCCCGACCCCACTCACTCATGTAGGTGGGGTGACGTCACCCCAGGCTCTGCTTGCATGCAGGCACAGACACAGCGGAGCTAAATGACAACTGATGAGATCCGTTTGGGGAACCGTTAATAAAAAAACGATGGAACCGGCTCCGGATCCGCAATGTCGGAACCGGGTCTGAAATGGACCCGGTTCCGAATCCCAACCCTAATGGTGACGAGTCAGACAGCTGTCAACAAACATGTCAGGCGTAGTGATCTCATCCATGATGCTACTGTGTACAACATGTAGTTTCTGTGGGCATCTTCAACAGTTATATATCAGGAAGCAACAAAAACGATGACGATGCCGTATTTGTGATAATTGTGTTTGCAGTTTTGAGAGCACAGTGATGACCGATAACAGAGAATCGTGTTGGCAATCGTTGTTCAATGAAGATGCTTGGTTGGCAAACGTCAGAATGAGTCACAATATGTTTGACAACATCTGCTAAAAGTTAATGATCAGGAATGAGGCTGTGGGCAGGTATATATTCCCTAATGTGAACATGTACAGTACCGATGGCATTTACACCTATATTTTGTTAATTCAAGGCTTGATGCAAACATCATGAATTATGCTGTCCCTCAATTAACTAATTAAAAAAATGAAGGGGAAAAGGATACAGTCACCAAGCTAGAGTGAAGGAGCTCTAAAACCCAGAACTGTACTTCTCCTCAATGCTTCAGCACATTAAGCTGCTTGTTACCTTCACTTTAACGCACCCACTACCAAGGACGACATTTAAGACTCTTTACACTAGATGACACTCTTGGCTAACCACTGTTCAACTTCCAGTGAAGCGAGGAACAACTAGAACTGCACTCTGTCGAGTGCATACTTTCTTGTTGCACACTAGTAGGCCATGAATGGCCAACTAGTGCGCAAGCAGAGCGCTCAAGTACTTTCGACCGCTATAAACTGTCAAATCTCAGTATCTCTGTGAAGGAACGTTTGAAATGTCTAATTATTAGGTGTAAAAAACATATCGTCATTACGTCACCATCGAAAACCAATTACACTCTGGCATTGGGTCCTTTAATCCACATATTTCTTACGTCATCATTGAGAGCTAGTTATACATATACTATGTATATGTAATTTGTAAGTTGATTAGCGGTATACTGTGGTTACTTTGCGCCTACGCACCGTCCCAGCCAACCCGCCACTTTTGATGCGTATGCACCGTCCCAGCAAATTGTGCCTGATACGGCAGTGGTGCCAGATTACATACATGTATACACAGGAGCATTACCTTTAATCCTCCCAACACTAAAACATATCGTCATTACGTCACCATCGAAAACCAATTACACTCTGGCATTGGGTCCTTTAATTGTATTCATCATTGAGAGCTAGTTATACATATACACACTATGTAATCTGGTCCCAGCAAATCAGGCACAATTTGCTGGGACGGTGAATACGCATCAAAAGTGGCGGGTTGGCTGGGACGGTGCGTAGGCGCAAAGTAACCACAGTATACCGCTAATCAACTTACAAATTACATATACATAGTATATGTATAACTAGCTCTCAATGATGACGTAAGAAATATGTGGATTAAAGGACCCAAAACTATTACTTGCACGCTCTGCTTGCGCAAGTAAAAACACACACATGGTCACAAAACACACCTGCCATCCACTTCCATGTTAGAGAATTGTCTAGAACGTCTCTACTCTCTATCTCTCTTCCTGTATCTTTCCACTGTAGGGCCAGCTGCCATTGTATTTTCAATGGGTTCTAACTGTTGAACACATGGACGGATTTACAAGTTTTATTTTTGTACATGTACATAGTAGTACATTGTACATAGTCCATCTCCCTGTCCGTTGTTCTCTTATTTACCACACGCACACACACGCACGCACGCACGCACGCACACACACGCACGCACACACCAAACCATTAAATCCCACACAATCATGCACACTCTGGGCCCTATTTTTGTCCAAAGAAGAGATAAGAGATAAGGGGTAAGGCACGAGCGAAAATAGGGCCCTCTCTCTCAGACACACACAGGCACCCACTCACTCAAACGCGTGCGCACACACACACACACACACACACACACACACACACACACACACACACCTCACAGAGCACAGTGAAGCAGAACGTTTGTAGCCCCTAACTGGCTGTCAATCTTCCCCCACTGCGTGCAGAGTGGACAGCAGCATCGCTGCCTCCCTGTCCTTCTGCTGCTGTGCTGAGCATCAGACCACCAGACCCCTACAGGAGCAGACTGCAGCATGAATTCATACAGCAACGGACTTGGTTGCCCCCACGCCTATTAGAAGTAGGGCAGGGCGGGTCATTCTCACATTCTATTACAGCTAGAAAACTCCACTCAATAGCGTGCCTTGTTAGTCATTAGACTTCCAACCCACACCTCCTGGGTTTGAATCCTGCTGCTGCCTGGCCACCACTATTTTTCCAACTGCCGCGGACTACTACTTTTTTTGGGCCGAAAAAGTATCGTTTTAGACCACGACAGAGGGGCGCCGTCTCTAGCGAACTTGAGCCACGTGTCGAACGTTGCAAAGTTCGCTAGAACCGACTCAGCCCTGTTCGAGTTTCAATCCGATATGGACAGAGTCATGCAAGCAGGGCTCGAGATTAACGGCGTCCCGAGGACGTTAAAATATCTATTTGGGACTTAAATTTATCTCATTCGGGACGGTTTCGGGACGAGAGGAGTTTTTACACTGAAAATGTGCATTTCGTGTGCAGCGATGAGCAGCATGAGACCAGCAGCGCTGCCAGTCTGACAGTTGACAACAACGAACGCACACACCATAATTCACCCAAAGAAATCCTAGGAATTATATTGCTTTTGCCCCGTGGATGGGACATTTAGATTTAAAGATTTAGATTTAGATCGGTTGGAAGCATGGATAAAACCATGGTTGTGTGCTACAGAAAGGTTCCATAGGGACGTGACTACACCAACGTTTAACGTTAGCTTCCATGCTAGGCTTGCTAGCTGGCATCGACATTAAATAATATGTTGGTATATATCCTCTGAAGCAACAGATGTTTTTTAATGCTCAGATTGTTCTGGAAATGCTGCCCCAACACTGGAATGCACACCCCAAAACGCTCTCATTCCACAGTTTTTATTGTTGATTGATTGATTCCTTCGTCTTAGTATTCCCCCTAATAAAGTAGTTTTTATTTGTTTTCTCATGCCACCCATCATGTAATAGACATTTGAGTATTCATAGACTACCTGCATGGTAGTCTGTTGGTCTTGATCAAGTAGCCTACACCAACGTTTTATAAGCTACTGTAGTCACTATTCATTGATTCACTGGTACACCAAAATAACAATCCATTTGAAAATAAATATCACTGTTCTCAGGTCGAATATTGATATGCGATTAAAATGTGATTAATTTAGATTATTTACAAAGCCTCTGATTAATTCGATTAACATTTTTAACAAATAATGTACTGCATGTATGTATTCAATACATGCAGTACATTATTTGTTTGGCTTAATTGTATTTCTATTACAATAGGAATACAGTTATTCATTTCACAATTTGAGTGGTGCTTTTTTTGTACTTTTTTTCCCCGGGACGGTATACATTTACTTCGGGACGGTTCAAATTGTATTTAGGGACGGTTCCGGGACGGTGGTGAAAAAAGTTAGTCTGGAGCCCTGCCTGCAAGTAGGGAAAGTTGCGACAGGGCCGTCAACATTTACTGGTACTGTGACACCGGCACCATTTCCATTCTCGCGAATGTGACACATGAAGCCGTTCCGTGTGCGTCACAAAAGGGGACGTTCGGTAGGCCAATCAGACGCAGCTTGGCAATACTCTGTTGCTGTATGTAAACATGCACAGGAGCGAGAAGGACACCAAACAGAAACCAGAGAGAGAACTAGGGGAGGAACTTTAACCTCATTTGTACTTCATCGCATGGCTTAACTTGTAACTGAACTGAGGAACAAGAGAGCGAGAAAGAAAAAGAGGGGGGTGGGGTGGCAAAGACATAGATAAAGCAAAAGAGGGAGAGATAGAGGTGGGTGAGGAGAGGGAGAGAAATATAGAGAAGGGATTTACCCCCGTGAGTACTACCTAGCAATAACACATGGATGAAGCAAGACACACACACACACACAAACACCCCCTAACTGGATATTTCTCCTGTGGGATTTGACATCAACAAACCCATGTGTTCATGATCCTCTCTCCTGTCTGACACCTGAAGTCAGGTGTCCTCAATATCTCTACAAATCTCCTCTCTGCCTGCAGAGCTGAGCCCCCACAAGCCCCTGCAGCACCACAGGTCAAAGGTCAATGTGCAACACTCTGGACCCCCAGTCCACGCTAACGACCTCTATTTTCCAGGCCGTTTAAAAGCTGAGGCAGGATTATGTGACCTGCCATTATTTACAGAGCATTCTCCAGAGAACACTTGTTTTCACAGACATTTAATTTTATTCATTATATTTATCAGAGGCCATGGGAGGGAGAAAGGGCTTCATTTCTCTACACACAGCCAGCTGGTCTCTGCCCTAAAACGGTGGGCTTGTGAAAGATAATGATAATAATATTAACAAGAGTAAACCTGGGACAGGAAAAGCTCCTCCCTACCTACTGTACAGCTGCCAGCCAGTACAGTGTCAGAGAGGAGATAATAATAATAAAACCTTTTCATATTTACCACCACCACTAATGGTGGGTGTGTGTGTGTGTGTGTGTGTGTGTGTGTGTGTGTGTGTGTGTGTGTGTGTGTGTGTGTGTGTGTGTGTGCATTTGTCTGCTGCCAGGTGGCTGCGCTGCCCACACACACTGACGGGATAATGAACAACAATGGAGGGAACGCAAAAGCACCAATTTACCCCAAAATTATAACCCCGTTCCTGTAAACACATAGGCTTCTTTCCCCCTGTGCACTAATTTAACTCATCACATTGAAAACAGATTAAGGCTGTCTTCCTCTGTGAGACTGCTGATGAATTTTAATGCCAGTGATATTGGTTACTGGGAGAAGTCAAGCACTCTTCAAACAAATGGTTGCTGAGGTAACCTCATTTTCATAAGTCGATCAAGTGTGGCCTATTGTGTGTTTAAAGCCAGAGATAAGAGCTGTGCCCCAGTCGGTTCATCTTCATTTCCTCAACACGTTTGATCCACACGTTAAGCCCTGTCTCCCTGTCCACAATAACAGTCTGGTTTCTCTCTTCTCTCTCACGCTTTCACCTCAACTAGGATGCATGACCCGAAGGCTATGGGGCATTGTGTGTGTGTTTCCTGGAGAGTTTGTAGGTAAGAAAGCATACTTCATTGGGAGTCTGGATAGGGATTTATTTCTCGACCTGGTTTGAAACTTGCTTATTGCCGAAATCCTACTATACTAGCATCCTGCCTGTAGAGAATACGCTTGCGCACACACACACACACACACACACACACACACACACACACACACACACACACACACACACACACACACACACACACACACACACACACACACACACACACACACACAAAGAGGGTGAAAACATTTTCAACAGGTGAAAGCAGAGAAGCAGAAGATTAATGTAATGAGTCTGACCATGTGCTATATACAGTAGGATTATACAGAGTCAAAGCTATTTCTAAAACGCCACTGTGCAATGCCAAAATAGATGTTTATAATAAGCATAAGGCCTTGTCCACACGTATCCGGGTAAACGGATAAACGTAGGTTTTTATATGCGTTTAAGGGGGGTTGCCCACACGCAAACGCGTTTTTGGTCCATATAAACGCATCTTTTGGAAAACTCCTGCCACAGTGTATTTTTTTTAAACTCCACCTGTGTGGACAATGTAAACGGAGTTTTGCATGGGTCTTGCCATTGGTCATATGGACAGAGAGATTTAAAAAAACGTGTCATATGGACAGAGATTTAAAAAAACGAAAACGAAAAAGCTACGTTTATGTAGGTGTGGATGAAGCCTAAACCTAAGCACCTTAACACCCCTTAAATTATAAAATCTACAAACAAACTGTTCCTTCTCTTACTACTTAAAACGTCCTAATGCTGCCGTTAAGCTTAAAGGGTAAGACCACTTTTTTTGAGGTTTGGGTTGTTTTCTTACCTTATTATGGTCAAACTAGTCCAGTCCAGGAGTTATTTCGCTCCGTTGTGTTGTTTATTAGCAATTTAAGAAATAAAAAATCACACACGTGTGAACTGAGTGGTGCAATTCCCCCCCCCCCCCCCTCTCTCTCTCTCTCTCTCTCTCTCTCACTCTCTCTCATTAGAGACACTACCCCTCTCACTGTTTCTGGCGCCCCCTACTGCTATTATTAAGTCACATACTCGTGCTTACACAGACACACACAAACGGGTACAAGGACATTGCAAGCTGGTTGTAGGAGTGGTTGCACCACTCAAAAATAGGATCCATTGACTTCCATTGTAGCGGGGAAACAGCTCTCAAAGTCACTCTTTTAGCACATGAACGAACGCAACAAAAGCTGATTCTGACAGCTTATGACATCAGGAAAACTCATGCGGTTTTATTTTTAATAAAAAATGTCAACGTTGTCTTGTTTTGATTAATTTGTGTAGAAAGAAGATCTGGTAGGTATGCTTACACTAACCGAATCACTTCTGTTTTCACGTGACGCGGTACTACGATCCGATTGGTCCAACTCTAACTGCAACAACCTGGAACAGTGCACTTCATCCTCCGTTCTAAAAGTATCGTAAGCCTACAAACTTATGACTGCTTGCCGTGGGTGTCTGTGTTGGGGGTACTGCTCGACTGCAGATGGATTGGGTGCTCTCAGCGTACAACACAGGCAGCCAGCGTGCTTCCTTGTTTACAAATGAAACCGGAAACGGAAGACCGCATTGCAGCTTCAGTGTCTCTCCAAACAAAATAGTACCTTTATAAATATACGTTAAAACACGAAAATAAAACCGCATGAGTTTTCCTGATGTCATAAACTGTCAGAATCAGCTTTTGTTGCGTTCGTTCATGTGCTAAAAGAGTGACTTTGAGAGCTGTTTCACCGCTACAATGTAAGTCAATGGGCTCATTGGGCTGGTATTTTTATAAAGTTATTTTCTATAAAACTGCACAATGGAGCGAATTAACTCCTGGACTGGACTAGTTTGACCATAATAAGGTAAGAAAACAACCCAAACCTCCAAAAAAGTGGTCTTACCCTTTAATGCTTTTGTTATATACAG
The DNA here is from genome assembly GCF_964188405.1 of Protomyctophum parallelum. Taxonomy (NCBI): domain Eukaryota; kingdom Metazoa; phylum Chordata; class Actinopteri; order Myctophiformes; family Myctophidae; genus Protomyctophum; species Protomyctophum parallelum. The sequence goes on along the minus strand of NC_139698.1, from coordinate 29,589,214 downwards.
TATATGGAACGAGAACAAAATGATTTTACCCTCTGTATGTATCTGTACACAAGATGGTATTGACTTTTAAGGCTTAAGGCTTACTGGAAGGCCTGTTTTCCCTTCAAGGCCTGCATGAAGGGAAAACAAAATTCCTGCTCATTTTGGTCAATAAATAAAGTCGGATCAAACCAGACATGAAGATAATAGTACAGCGGCTAACAGCCATATTGTGAGAGAACCTTTCACTTGGTGATACAAGCGTGAAATTTGGCATGAACATGCCTCTGGGTCACCTCTTTAACTTTTTTAACCGAGCCAGCGAAAAATCCAATATGGCGGTCATTTTTCAAGATGGCCGCCAAATAAAAAAGGCCTTTTGTGGCGGTTCTGGACAACCATGGGTGCGGCCGACTCGAGACTGGGCACTGCACTCCCTGTGGGTGTGTGGAACGTGTGTGTCGAATTTGAAGTCGGTGGGGCGAACGGTTCTCGGGTTACGTCATAGAGTATTAAAAGGATAGACTAAACTGGCGCGAAGCTCCGCCCCCTCCGCTATTCATGTCAGTGGAAGTTGCTCAGTGGCGTTTTGAAGCACCCTGAAGGCTGCCGGAAGTACCGTCTATTTCCGCATTTTTTCGCTGATTCAGCATTTGGGCACCAAATTTTGGTGCCCAAATGCGGAAGTGCAGCTGGGCTTTAACATTGAGCGCTCGCTTGCACGGGGTTTCCTCGTCAAGAATCCACGGGTCCGCCTGCAGTCCTTCCGCTTACCACTAGGGCCCAGCGCATCAACATTGGAGTGCCTAGCTGGCCCCTTGGGTTACGTGGATAACAGATGTACACACGCACACAAAATTCGTGCAATATAGCAGATCATTGGAACGGTTGTTCGCTTGGTGATACAAGCATGAAATTTGGCATGAACATGCCTCTGGGTCACCTCTTTAACTTTTTTAACCGAGCCATCCAAGAATCCAATATGGCGGTGCTATTTCAAGATGGCCGCCACATCTAAATGTTAGCCTATGTCTACATTTCTTACAAATTTTAGGAAGAATTTCACCATTATAGATAGATAGATAGATAGATTTTTATATTTTTTCATTATTTTTAGTTTTCATACTGAAAATGGTAGCATGCTAATGCTACCATTTTCTAATGCTAATTAGCATGTTAGCATTATCATGTTAGCATGCTATGTTAGCATGCTAGCATATTACCATGTTAACATTATTATGTTAGCATTAGCATGCTACCTTGTTAGCATTAAGTTAGCATTAGCATGCTACCATTTTCAGTATGAAAACTAAAAATAATAACAAAAAAATAAAGAAATAATATAAAGAATATAAAGAAAATAAAAATAAAATAAAAAAATAAAAATAAAAATAAAACTATCTTTCTATCTATCTATCTATAATGGTGACATTTTTCCTAAAATTTGTAAGAAATGTAGACATAGGCTAACAATTAGATGTGGCGGCCATCTTGAAATAGCACCGCCATATTGGATTCTTGGATGGCTCGGTTAAAAAAGTTAAAGAGTTGACCCAAAGGAAGGTTCATGACAAATGTCACGCTTGTATCACCAAGCGAACAACCGTTCCAATGATCTGCTATATTGCACGAATTTTGTGTGCGTGTGTACATCTGTAATCCACGTAACTCGAGAACCATTCGCACCACGACTTCAAATTCGACACACACGTTCCACACACCCACAGGGAGAGCAGTGCCCGGTCTCGAGTCGGCCGCACCCATGGTTGTCCAGAACCGCCACAAAAGGCCTTTTTTATTTGACGGCCATCTTGAAAAATGACCGCCATATTGGATCTTTCGTTGGCTCGGTTAAAAAAGTTAAAGAGGTGACCCAGAGGCATGTTCATGCCAAATTTTACGCTTGTATCACCAAGTGAAAGATCGTTCCTATTATCTGCTGTACTATAAAGCAAGCGACACATTGTTTCTGCAAGCCACATTCACTGGGTAATAACCTAATCTACTTACTCTAGGTGACCGACACGTACACGTGCGCGCGCACACACACACACACCCTGAGGAGGTTGTCTTAGATCAATTCAGGTTAAGAGGTTAATGTGTTTCCCTGTGGGGAGAACAAACAGCCAGAGTTCTTTGTATAAAGTATGTGCACATTTGTGGACGTGTTATGTAAAGAAATGTGACATTGAGGATTGACGTGTAGTGCATGACGTGAAGGGAAGAGTAGAACATGGGTGGGCAACATTCATGATGGAGAGGGCCACTATATTTCCATACTCACTCCAGAGGGCCACATTGAATATACTGTAATGTTGGAAACCGCTTATATCCGTATTTTAACCTTTTTCATAAATGAATGCCCTACTACGTCATTCTATGTCACACAAAAGTAGCAAAAATACAAGCTCAAAACAGATTGCAGTGCAATGAGTTTGAGCTTGTAGATCTGCTATTTTTGCTATTTCTGAATTGGAATCCTGAATAATTATTTGGCATTTTTTTTATTGGAATCCTGAAATGTACCATATTCTTTCATTTCAAATGAACGTATTTATAGAGGGTTTTAGAGGGTAATGTTTGCATTTAATTAAAAGAAATCACACCCGTGTGAAGTGTGGGGCGCTCTTATCATGCTATGATTAGGTGATGTAATGATGATGTAAAACATAAAGGTGTCAAAACGTGTTAGGGACAAGAGACGTACATTTTCCCTGTCAATGGCATTTTTAATACAAACATTGAACTAAAAACTAACATTAAACCTGTATATAGGAGCACCCTCAAAAAATAATAATAATAATATATATATATATATATATATATATATACACACACATACACACTGTGTATATATATATGTGTATATGTGTGTGTGTGTGTGTGTGTGTGTGTGTGTGTGTGTGTGTGTGTGTGTGTGTGTGTGCGTGCGTGCGTGCGTGCGTGCGTGCGTGCGTGCGTGTAACTGTGCGTGTCAGCTGTGTGACCTCCTACAACCTTAACAGAATGATGGAAGGGAGTTTCTACTAGAGTGATACCTACTCATTATCTAAAGATCAACACCCTCAAATTACACACCAGCACTAAAATCCAGGTGTCTCTCACACACACACACACACACACACACACACACACACACACACACACACACACACACACACACACACACACACACACACACACACACACACACACACACACACACACACACACACACACACACACACACACACACACACACACACACACACACACACACACACACACACACACACACACACACACACACACACACACACACACCGAAATCCAAACCCTACGTGTCACCAAAAATAGCAGAGCTAAAAAGTCGCAACACATAATAGTTAGTATAATCAAGTTAATATGAAGCTGGAGGTTGAAATTATGTTATCTTCTCGCCCCAGGCTGGGACAAGGACACACGCACACGACTAAATGATGTCTGTGTAAGGCACCATTTAATCTCAACTGTGTGTGTGTGTGTGTGTGTGTGTGTGTGTGTGTCCTCCATGCAGCCTACGGAAGCACACACCTTCACTCTCGGCTTAATGAGTGCCTAGGGAAGTAGACACTGAAGTAGACACTGCAGTCTGGTTTGAACTCACAAGCGCGACTCCCAGGGTGAGGAGCTCTTCACCAGAATCACTCGAGTGTAACCTCTTTAGCAACATTAAGACTGACAGGACAAACAGAGAGAGAGAGACAGACAGACAGAAGGAAAGACAGACTGAGAGAGACCAACACCAACGTATTATGTTAGAAATGTTTAGTATGGGTCCCCAGCATGTATAAACTGCCAGATGCTAACTTGCATATGTTGAGCAATTTTCATAATTGGCATAATATGTGACCATACCATTAACAACCTATAGCAGGCAAAATATTCACAATTTCATCATGCTTTATCTAGCATGTGATGTGTCAAACTAGGGGGTTTTCATGATAACGGCCATGCCCACTTGCCCAGATGTGATTGATTTGATTTGACATCATCAATTTGTGATGACGGCATTGGCCGTTTTTAGCCCAATGAGTGTTTTTTTATTTCAAAACTAATGCTTGGAATGGATTCAGCATCATGAAAACCCCCTAGTATGACATGTCACATAAAGCATGATGACATTTTGAATATTCTGCCTTCTATAGGTTGTAATTGGTATGGTCACACATTATGCCAATTATGAAAATTGCTCAACATATGCAAGTTAGCATACGGCAGTTTCTACATGCTGGGGACCCATACTAAACATTTCTAACATAAAACCTTGGTGTACTCAACATGTCCGGGTTCACAATGGGGCTCTATGGGCTGGCTACTAGACTATAGTGGCAGTGAGAGCTTGAGAATCTGAAGGTTCCAGGTTCAATCCCCCAGATGACCCTGGCGCTGTAAGTGTTTACTATTTGAAATATGCCATTTAGGGAGAAGGGAGAGACGAATAATACAAACTTTCATGAGAGATCCAAGATGTGAAGAATATCACTATCATACAGCATGAGTTTAAGCGCGAATGCAACAACCCTAGAAAAACACTATGATGAAAAATGAGTCACCCACAAGTCAGAGACAAATATGAAAGCACATAAGACACATTTCTAAACCCTGGGGATTTTTTAAACTTGAGAACAATGTCAGTTGAAACGCTGGTCTTCTCCACAGCCTCCAACTCCCAAACTTTCAACGCTGTCAGTTCCATCTAAAAGTGGCAAGCCGGCGGGTACAGAGAAGCTTGGGGCTTTATTATCACCAAATAACACTGAGAAGCTGTTTTCCTTCTCAGCCTTTTCTCCCTCTCTCTTTTCTGTGTCTGGTCCAAAGCCGGAGCCACAGACAGGCTGATCTTAAATCCTTCAGCAGGAGCGCATGGCGCCAGGCGACTCACTGGACTGGGATAAGTCCTCAGTACTGTGGTCTCTCTGCTGAATGGGCCCTCACACCATCCCCACCCCCAACTCCCAGAGAATGCATCTCCTAACGGTTAGGACCGTTAGGAGCCAATGCACGGCCAGTGGAGCGAGCAGCCGCCTCTCTGAAAGCTAAAAACCAACCAAGTACATTCATCTGCTGCGATGACAACTCTGAGCCAGAGGGCAGCTCCCCAAACCCACCAGCATCATCGCCATGACCCGATCAAAGCAACTCCCCTCCCTCACTCTCTTCCTTTGCCTGTTCAGTATCAGCCGCCATCTGTCTGTTCTAATAATGAAAGTAGGGGAAAGAATTAAGAAGTAAAAAATAAATGTCTGGAAGAGGGCGGCTGTATGTGGCTCGGCCAGTTGGTACACACTACACAGACCATGTATTCTTTGTGAACTACAAAGACCAACTCCCGTACTTGTCTCACATGTCTCTCCTCTCTGTCCTTGGCTTCCCGTCTCTCTAGTCTAACTCTCCCATCTAAGAAATAAAGCATATAAATACCACAGGAGAAAAAAAATACCTGAAAAGGAACAGCTGTGCCCTGGCTCTTCCTAGTATTTCCTATGTAGACTGTCTGTAGTGGATAAAGTCCAGACAGACAAACACATTCCTGACTGCCTGCTGTTCTGGCAGAGTTGTTTCTAAGGTGAGGTGACTGAGTTAGCCTGCCGTGCTGTGCTCTCCCTCTGATGGGATTAGCTTCAGAAGGCTTGGCTGAGGAAAATAACACTTCATTACTTCTCGATAAGGTCAGACCAGCGCAAATATGGTGTTACATCATGCTAAAACGAGTCAGTGTCAGTGACATTTAGCCTTCTCTAATTGTGGAGGGTTTTTTACACTGATATGAGGGATAAATGTCATGGTTCGTTGAAAGACAGAGCAAATAAACAGTGTCTGATCTTCTGTGTTAGATGATGCCCTCTCTCTCCTATAGTCTTTGTGTAAGACTTAGTGCAGCGCTACTCAACCCGCGGGCTGCGCAACATGTCTGTGCGGCTCGCACAGACATAAGAAATATTACCAATAAGAAATATTGTTGTTGTGCTTTCAGTGAGGAAAAGTAATTTCTAGCGTATCTAACCACACGATGCGATCATGCACTGCTGAGCTGTATGTATGTTCTACCTGCTGACAAAAAGTGGGCGTGTTCACTGTGTTGTTGTCGATTTACAAGTCCACATAAGCACAGCTGCAGAATGCTTCCATGACGCGTTGAGCAGAGCCGTTGTATATCGGCTCGCGTTCGGTAAGCAACACCGTCATGAGAAAGTGAACAAGTTACGGGCGCGGACAGAAAACAGCATGTTTTGTGCTTGTGCAAAGAAGATCCTCCTGGCTTGTTTCGGACAGGAGCATATGTACTGTATGTGAAAGTGCCTTAACAATGGGAAAAGTCAAAACAGCGCAACGCTTTCATTGACAAGACCCATGCATGCACGACTGTCGGAGTGGTGAAAATGCAGACTCAAGTGTCACATCAAGTAAGAAATCCCTCTCTCTCTCTCTCTCTCTCTCTCTCTTCATCCCTCCCTCTCTCTCGCTCCTTCTATCTCTCCCCCTTCCCTCTCTCGCTCTCTCCCTCCCCCTCTCTCATCACGTAGTTTTGGTGTTTAACGTCCCTGATGTATGTTGTCTCTCTCCTGCCTCCTCTTTAACAGATGTCGCCCAAATCAAACCTGATTTAGCTGATTTATGAAACTATTTGTTTTAATTTGTATGCGGTAATTAGTCAAGTAAAGTGTGAGTGAATGTCACTGGAAGATAGTCATGATTCACTGTTGTGTTTGTCAAGCCACTGACTGAAGCCAGCTGTAGGCAGATGTTTTCAATTATATGCCTATATTTAATTTGAGTATTTTGCCTTTTTTCTGACTTATTGCACTTATTATATTGTTGCACTGTTACTATTCACATTTGGTGAATGAAGCCTGATTCTTGATTTGGAATCAAGTATATCCAGAGAGCCTGAACCCATTAAGTAGGAAACAGGTTTGTTTCCAAAACTGTAATTTATAATGTAATGTAACTGTAATTATTTGTACCAGTCCATGAGACTGTGATATGGCGTATTCATTTCAGTAGTATTGGCCTCTTGGTTATCTCTGATATTTGATTTATTTACAACAGTAGTCTGTTCATGTTCTCATCACATTTTGTGAATAAAAGCCACATTTTCTAACTTAATTTCATTATTAATCATTCCATGTCATGACAATAATTTTGTTCAATGAGGTTTGGCCTTTCCTAAATGCAAATGTAGTCCGTTTTCTGTGTGTTTCCTAAATTTTTTGTCAAACATAATGTGTTAGAAAATCACGGACGAAAAAATCCAATATAGGACCAATGTTATATGGGCTTGCGGCCCTTGGACTTTTGGTATTTTGCCGAGTGGCCCCTGAGGCGCCATCCTAAGTTGAGTAGCCCTGCCTTAGTGTCTCGTGCCAAACCCATACTATCCATTTCATCAACAGCATATTCCTGAAGCTTCGGAGAGCCTCCGTCGACAAGGCTCCCCAAGTGTATCTGCATTTCAGCTCGTTCACTCAGCTAATGAGAACAGTAATTACATTCTTGCACACAAAAACACATCTACAAAATAGTATGCCTGCACACTTGCGGGTGAGAGACACGTGCACGTTTTTGATGGTGTAAGCAAACACTTCTAAAATGCCTCAGGGGGTAAATTCAGTGAGATATTACCATGCACTAATTAGGTGGAAGCAAATTACGTAAGGTGGTGCAAGACGGTATAGACGGCATGCGGAACGCAAACAAATATATCTGGCAGCAGAGATTATCAGAGGCGTAGGTGAATTTGGATTACATGATTAATTACATGAGGACCCCAATGGAAACGAGCCAAAAGGCTTTCTTGGATTCATCCTTTTAGCAGACCTTGAATTGTATAACATCCACTGCTCCTAATCGTTAGGATGGGTTAAATGCAGAGGACACATTTCGTGCAAATTAATGTACAAAACTACCTCCTCTCTCCTTTCCCCACACATCTCTGCATCAACAGGTTTCCATTGTCAGCTGTCTTTTGGTCACATGACGCCAGTGCTAAGCAGAGTAAAAGCCATATTAAACATCATTCAGCTGCTAATGCCTTTTTTCCTGTCCCCTGTGATCAGCCTACTTCCAGTCATAATCCCAGTCTAAGCTGGTTCATAATTAGCCCAGCTGACCCACCAGACAAAGGACAAGTCACAGACCTCAGAGCAGTCGGTTCCCGGCTGAAGATCTGTGTTCTACAGAGCTGTCTAGAGACAGATGAGCTCCTGCATCCTACAGTAGGTCTGCTCCTGATCTCTGCAGTGCTATGTATTCATCAGCAGTAGGTCATACGTGTGGGTGGGAGCGCTATATAAATGGTGCGAGCGCTATTTTGGTGGGAGCGCTATATAAATGCTCCATTACCATTTTATTCATGCGTCCATTCATAATGCAAGCTACACAAATGCACGTCAAACTTGGGTTTCGCAGTAAGTTATGCTGCATTCACACTGGCAGATACAAAAGATACAAAGATACACTACACAGCATGTACATGTATTATAGCTTTGTATCTTTAAGTTAATGAAAACACAAACAGGGTCTGTGGCCTCAGCCTGCTGTTGTACAGAGGCTGACGTGAAAGAAAGACCCATCAGGGCCTTGAGCTCCTCAAATGAGACGCTGTTGGCCGTTCCGGCGTCCATTATAAGACACCCATAATGTCCACATCTCCTAGAGTGATCACCTGCTCTCCTCTCCTGCCTTCCCATCCCCTCCCCACCTCCTCTTTTCCCTCCCCTCTCCTCCCTTTCAGCTGGTGGGGCGGAGCCAGGCGGTGCAGCAAGGAACAAACAAAGTCTTTCAGACTGTTTGACGAGGCGTCTCTCAGGAACGCCAGGCAGCTGAGCAATCATCTGTCTGTCTATGTCTGTCTGTCCGTCTGTCAGTCTGTCCGTCAAGCAGGCCCGTTCATAGCCATACATGTGTCTTCTCACTTCTCAGTGAGAAGGATTGGGTTCATTTAAAAGATCCATCTGCTGAAAAGTTAAAAACACCCTTTAAAGGGTAAGACCACTTTTTTTGAGGTTTGGGTTGTGTAGTTACTTTGCCATGATGAAACTCCAAATGTGGACAAGAAATAAAAAAATACTGCTCCAGTGATTAGAAATTGATAATTCAAAATATGCTCCTCATTGACTTACATTGTAGCTAAAACAGCTCTCAAAGTCACTCTTTTAGTACGTAAACAAACACAAACAAAGTTGATTCAGACAATATAGAGCATCACCAAAACTCATGTGGTTTTATTTTTTCATAAAATGTTTAGATTCCTGTTGATTTTACTATTTGAAGATCTGGATCCGGATCCACGGATCCAGTCCGGGTTTTCTTCCCAATAAAATGGACAAATCAACAGGAAGATAACATTTTTATGAAAAAATAAAACCACATGAGTTTTGGTGATGCTCTATATTGTCTGAATCAACATTGTTTGTGTTTGTTTACGTACTAAAAGAGTGACTTTGAGAGCTGTTTTAGCTACAATGTAAGTCAATGAGGAGCATATTTTGAATTATCAATTTCTAATCACTGGAGCAGTTAATTTTTATTTCTTGTCCACATTTGGAGTTGCATCATGGCAAAGTAACTACACAACCCAAACCTCAAAAAAAGTGGTCTTACCCTTTAAGTCAAGATGTGGCGGTGATGGATCCTCTCTGTGTTGAAGAAATCAATAGGCACTGCCTTTGTTCCATCTCACTTCAAAACCTGAATCACAACCAAGTTCCTGAGGAGCTTCCAGCTGCCAAAATCTCTACCAAAGTACAGTTTGGTACAGTACCAACATTATCACACAAAAGATCCTCATGTCAAACTATAGTCACTCATAGACATCCTATACCACCGTTTCTCAACCAGTTGTCCACGGAGCACTAGTGGTCCATGAGATAATTACAGGTGGTCCATGGAAAGAATATTAAAAAAATTAACCTAAATTAAATATCCTCCAACATTGAAAAAAAGTATTCAACTCAAAACAAATAGTTTAATTATCATAATAATCATAATACATATTCAAAAATGTCACTTCAGGAACTGGCATTACAACATTAAACGAAAACAGAGTAACATTGCAATAAAGTCTAACTTCAGGATACGATAGCTCAAACTAAAAGCACACAGTGTCCTTGACAACATCCTTGGATGACAAACACACTTTAATGTCCTCCTGATGATCAGCGAAACAGACACAGTTCTCACCAGAGGGATTGTGATTGCTGGAATGTACCCACAATGCACTGCACCATGCACTCTTCAAGTTGTCATACACATACAAAATGTTACATTCTCTCTCATTCATTGTTCTGATCTGGTGTCGTACAATAATGCACAGTGGATGAAAATGCCACCATGGTCTGTGGAACATCAATCCACTGTTTTCGAATCAGCAGGTTCAAGAGATGTTAGCTAGTGGTTTACGGCCAGCTGGCACCTGTGCCACCCCAGCTGTCACGACATGCTCCCATAACCCACCAGCAACAGCTGTCACAGCTGACTGTCACCCCTGCATGGCGCCACGGGCCATTCTGGGCAGCCAAAGATGAGAGCAAAAACAGGATGGGACCTAGTATAAATCCCTGCGGGACTCCGATTAAGCAGTAGAGAAGACAAGGTTCACAGAGGATTTTGTTTTCTAGTACAAAGAACTCGAGTGGTCAGACCAGCTCTACCACCTCCCCTAAGTGATCCATCATCACACAAAGACAACTAAAGCCTGCATCCATTACATAAGCAGGGAGGAGGAAGAGAGGACCCGAGTGACTGTTTTGACTTTCCTGTGAATGTGTCGGTTTTGAGTTTCACTGGAGGTATCTCACACAATATACACACTACAAGGGCAGCCTGAACCTGGGCACATGCTGTCCACAGCGCTCCGTCACGTGCAGCTGGGATCGCCCTAAAGAAGTGTGTTTAAAATTGTGTCGATGCCGACGGAGGGAATAGAAGTGAAAC